>NW_027362773.1:120691794-122160391 GCF_046119375.1 Phyllobates terribilis | reverse complement strand
GGGGGCCTGTAAGTGGGGCAGAGGCCGGTGTGTGTGTATGTCGGTGGGGGCTGTAAGTGGGGCAGAGGCCGGTGTGTGTGTGTGGGGGCTGTAAGTGGGGCAGAGGCCGGTGTGTGTATGTGGGGGGCTGTAAGTGGGGCAGAGGCCGGTGTGTGTATGTGGGGGGCTGTAAGTGGGGCAGAGGCCGGTGTGTGTGTGTGGGGCTGTAAGTGGGGCAGAGGCCGGTGTGTGTGTGGGGCTGTAAGTGGGGCAGAGGCCGGTGTGTGTGGGGGGCTGTAAGTGGGGCAGAGGCCTGTGTGTGTGTGTGTGGGGGGGGGGGCTGTAAGTGGGGCAGAGGCCAGTGTGTGTGTGTGTGTGTGTGTGTGTGTGGGGGGCTGTAAGTTGGGCAGAGGCCGTGTGTGTGTGTGTGTGTGGGCTGTAAGTGGGGCAGAGGCCGGTGTGTGTGTGTGTGGGGCTGTAAGTGGGGCAGAGGCCAGTGTGTGTGTGTGTGTGGGGCTGTAAGTGGGGCAGAGGCCGGTGTGTGTGTGTGTGTGGGCTGTAAGTGGGGCAGAGGCCGGTGTGTGTGTGTGTGGGGCTGTAAGTGGGGCAGAGGCCGGTGTGTGTGTGTGTGTGGGGCTGTAAGTGGGGCAGAGGCCGGTGTGTGTGTGTGTGGGGCTGTAAGTGGGGCAGAGGCCGGTGTGTGTGTGTGTGGGGCTGTAAGTGGGGCAGAGGCCGGTGTGTGTGTGTGTGGGGCTGTAAGTGGGGCAGAGGCCGGTGTGTGTGTGTGTGTGGGGCTGTAAGTGGGGCAGAGGCCAGTGTGTGTGTGTGCGGGGGCTGTAAGTGGGGCAGAGGCCGGTGTGTGTGTGTGGCTGTAAGTGGGGCAGAGGCCTGTGTGTGTGGGGCTGTAAGTGGGGCAGAGGCCGGTGTGTGTATGTGTGGGGCTGTAAGTGGGGCAGAGGCCGGTGTGTGTATGTGGGGGGCTGTAAGTGGGGCAGAGGCCGGTGTGTGTATGTGGGGGGCTGTAAGTGGGGCAGAGGCCGGTGTGTGTGTGTGGGGGGGGGGCTGTAAGTGGGGCAGAGGCCGGTGTGTGTGTGTGTGTGGGGGGGCTGTAAGTGGGGCAGAGGCCGGTGTGTGTGTGTGTGTGTGGGGGGGCTGTAAGTGGGGCAGAGGCCGGTGTGTGTATGTGGGGGGCTGTAAGTGGGGCAGAGGCCGGTGTGTGTATGTGGGGGGCTGTAAGTGGGGCAGAGGCCGGTGTGTGTGTGGGGGGCTGTAAGTGGGGCAGAGGCCGGTGTGTGTGTGGGGCTGTAAGTGGGGCAGAGGCCGGTGTGTGTGGGGGGCTGTAAGTGGGGCAGAGGCCTGTGTGTGTGTGTGTGTGGGGGGGGCTGTAAGTGGGGCAGAGGCCAGTGTGTGTGTGTGTGTGTGGGGGGGGCTGTAAGTGGGCAGAGGCCAGTGTGTGTGTGTGTGTGTGTGTGTGGCTGTAAGTTGGGCAGAGGCCGGTGTGTGTGTGTGTGTGGGCTGTAAGTTGGGCAGAGGCCGGTGTGTGTGTGTGTGTGGGGCTGTAAGTGGGGCAGAGGCCGGTGTGTGTGTGTGGGGCTGTAAGTGGGGCAGAGGCCGGTGTGTGTGTGTGTGGGCTGTAAGTGGGGCAGAGGCCGGTGTGTGTGTGTGTGGGGCTGTAAGTGGGGCAGAGGCCGGTGTGTGTGGGGCTGTAAGTGGGGCAGAGGCCGGTGTGTGTGTGTGTGGGGCTGTAAGTGGGGCAGAGGCCGGTGTGTGTGTGTGTGGGGCTGTAAGTGGGGCAGAGGCCAGTGTGTGTGTGTGAGGGGCTGTAAGTGGGGCAGAGGCCGGTGTGTGTGTGTGTGGGGCTGTAAGTGGGGCAGAGGCCGGTGTGTGTGTGTGTGTGTGTGGGGCTGTAAGTGGGGCAGAGGCCGGTGTGTGTGTGTGTGTGTGTGGGGCTGTAAGTGGGGCAGAGGCCGGTGTGTGTGTGTGTGTGGGGCTGTAAGTGGGGCAGAGGCCGGTGTGTGTGTGTGTGGGGCTGTAAGTGGGGCAGAGGCCGGTGTGTGTGTGTGTGTGGGCTGTAAGTGGGGCAGAGGCCGGTGTGTGTGTGTGTGGGGCTGTAAGTGGGGCAGAGGCCAGTGTGTGTGTGTGTGTGGGGGCTGTAAGTGGGGCAGAGGCCGGTGTGTGTGTGTGTGTGTGTGTGTGTGTGTGTTGGGGCTGTAAGTGGGGCAGAGGCCGGTGTGTGTGGGCTGTAAGTGGGGCAGAGGCCGGTGTGTGTGGGGCTGTAAGTGGGGCAGAGGCCGGTGTGTGTGTGGGGGGCTGTAAGTGGGGCAGAGGCCGGTGTGTGTGTGTGGGGCTGTAAGTGGGGCAGAGTCCGGTGTGTGTGTGTGTGGGGCTGTAAGTGGGGCAGAGGCCGGTGTGTGTGTGTGTGGGGCTGTAAGTGGGGCAGAGGCCGGTGTGTGTGTGTGTGTGTGGGGGGGGGGGGGGCTGTAAGTGGGGCAGAGGCCGGTGTGTGTGGGGGGGGGGGCTGTAAGTGGGGCAGAGGCCTGTGTGTGTGTGTGGGGGGGGGGGGGGGGGACACGCTGTAAGTGGGGCAGAGGCCGGTGTGTGTGGGGGGCTGTAAGTGGGGCAGAGGCCGGTGTGTGTGGGGGGCTGTAAGTGGGGCAGAGGCCGGTGTGTGTGGGGGGGCTGTAAGTGGGGCAGAGGCCGGTGTGTGTGTGTGTGTGTGTGTGTGTGGGGGGGGCTGTAAGTGGGGCAGAGGCCGGTGTGTGTATGTGGGGGGCTGTAAGTGGGGCAGAGGCCGGTGTGTGTGTGGGGGGCTGTAAGTGGGGCAGAGGCCGGTGTGTGTGTGGGGCTGTAAGTGGGGCAGAGGCCGGTGTGTGTGGGGGGCTGTAAGTGGGGCAGAGGCCTGTGTGTGTGTGGGGGGGGCTGTAAGTGGGGCAGAGGCCGGTGTGTGTGTGGGGGGGGCTGTAAGTGGGGCAGAGGCCGGTGTGTGTGTGTGTGGGGGGGGCTGTAAGTGGGGCAGAGGCCGGTGTGTGTGTGGGGGGCTGTAAGTGGGGCAGAGGCCGGTGTGTGTGGGGGGCTGTAAGTGGGGCAGAGGCCGGTGTGTGTGGGGGGCTGTAAGTGGGGCAGAGGCCGGTGTGTGTGTGTGTGGGGCTGTAAGTGGGGCAGAGGCCGGTGTGTGTGTGTGTGTGGGGCTGTAAGTGGGGCAGAGGCCGGTGTGTGTGTGTGGGGGGGCTGTAAGTGGGGCAGAGGCCGGTGTGTGTGTGTGGGGGGGGGGGCTGTAAGTGGGGCAGAGGCCGGTGTGTGTGTGTGGGGGGGCTGTAAGTGGGGCAGAGGCCGGTGTGTGTATGTGGGGGGCTGTAAGTGGGGCAGAGGCCGGTGTGTGTATGTGGGGGTCTGTAAGTGGGGCAGAGGCCGGTGTGTGTGTGGGGGGCTGTAAGTGGGGCAGAGGCCGGTGTGTGTGTGGGGCTGTAAGTGGGGCAGAGGCCGGTGTGTGTGGGGGGCTGTAAGTGGGGCAGAGGCCTGTGTGTGTGTGTGTGTGTGTGGGGGGGGGGGGCTGTAAGTGGGGCAGAGGCCAGTGTGTGTGTGTGTGTGTGGGGGGGGGGCTGTAAGTTGGGCAGAGGCCGGTGTGTGTGTGTGTGTGTGTGTGTGGCTGTAAGTTGAGCAGAGGCCGGTGTGTGTGTGTGTGTGGGGCTGTAAGTGGGGCAGAGGCCGGTGTGTGTGTGTGGGGCTGTAAGTGGGGCAGAGGCCGGTGTGTGTGTGGGGCTGTAAGTGGGGCAGAGGCCGGTGTGTGTGTGTGTGGGGCTGTAAGTGGGGCAGAGGCCGGTGTGTGTGTGTGTGGGGCTGTAAGTGGGGCAGAGGCCGGTGTGTGTGTGTGTGGGGCTGTAAGTGGGGCAGAGGCCGGTGTGTGTGTGTGTGGGGCTGTAAGTGGGGCAGAGGCCAGTGTGTGTGTGTGTGTGTGGGGGGCTGTAAGTGGGGCAGAGGCCGGTGTGTGTGTGTGTGGGGCTGTAAGTGGGGCAGAGGCCGGTGTGTGTGTGTGTGTGGGGCTGTAAGTGGGGCAGAGGCCGGTGTGTGTGTGTGTGGGGCTGTAAGTGGGGCAGAGGCCGGTGTGTGTGGGGCTGTAAGTGGGGCAGAGGCCGGTGTGTGTGTGTGTGGGGCTGTAAGTGGGGCAGAGGCCAGTGTGTGTGTGTGTGTGGGGGGCTGTAAGTGGGGCAGAGGCCGGTGTGTGTGTGTGTGGGGCTGTAAGTGGGGCAGAGGCCGGTGTGTGTGGGGCTGTAAGTGGGGCAGAGGCCGGTGTGTGTGTGGGGGGCTGTAAGTGGGGCAGAGGCCGGTGTGTGTGTGTGTGGGGCTGTAAGTGGGGCAGAGGCCGGTGTGTGTGTGTGTGGGGCTGTAAGTGGGGCAGAGGCCGGTGTGTGTGTGTGTGGGGCTGTAAGTGGGGCAGAGGCCGGTGTGTGTGTGTGTGTGTGTGTGTGTGTGTGTGGGGGGGGGGGGGGGGACACACACGCTGTAAGTGGGGCAGAGGCCGGTGTGTGTGGGGGGCTGTAAGTGGGGCAGAGGCCGGTGTGTGTGGGGGGCTGTAAGTGGGGCAGAGGCCGGTGTGTGTGGGGGGCTGTAAGTGGGGCAGAGGCCGGTGTGTGTGGGGGGGCTGTAAGTGGGGCAGAGGCCGGTGTGTGTGTGTGTGTGTGGGGGGGGGGCTGTAAGTGGGGCAGAGGCCGGTGTGTGTTTGTGTGGGGGGGGGGCTGTAAGTGGGGCAGAGGCCGGTGTGTGTGTGTGTGGGGGGGGCTGTAAGTGGGGCAGAGGCCGGTGTGTGTGTGGGGGGCTGTAAGTGGGGCAGAGGCCGGTGTGTGTGTGGGGGGCTGTAAGTGGGGCAGAGGCCGGTGTGTGTGGGGGGCTGTAAGTGGGGCAGAGGCCGGTGTGTGTGGGGGGCTGTAAGTGGGGCAGAGGCCGGTGTGTGTATGTGGGGGGCTGTAAGTGGGGCAGAGGCCGGTGTGTGTGTGTGGGGGGCTGTAAGTGGGGCAGAGGCCGGTGTGTGTGGGGGGGGCTGTAAGTGGGGCAGAGGCCGGTGTGTGTGTGTGTGTGGGGGGCTGTAAGTGGGGCAGAGGCCGGTGTGTGTGTGGGGGGGGCTGTAAGTGGGGCAGAGGCCGGTGTGTGTGTGGGGGGGGCTGTAAGTGGGGCAGAGGCCGGTGTGTGTGTGTGTGTGGGGGGGGGGGGGGGCTGTAAGTGGGGCAGAGGCCGGTGTGTGTGTGTGTGTGGGGGGGGGGGGGGCTGTAAGTGGGGCAGAGGCCGGTGTGTGTGTGTGGGGGGGGCTGTAAGTGGGGCAGAGGCCTGTGTGTGTGTGTGGGGGGGGGGCTGTAAGTGGGGCAGAGGCCGGTGTGTGTGTGGGGGGGGCTGTAAGTGGGGCAGAGGCCGGTGTGTGTGTGGGGCTGTAAGTGGGGCAGAGGCCTGTGTGTGTGTGTGTGTGTGTGTGGGGCTGTAAGTGGGGCAGAGGCCGGTGTGTGTGGGGGGGGGCTGTAAGTGGGGCAGAGGCCGGTGTGTGTGTGTGTGTGTGTGTGTGGGGCTGTAAGTGGGGCAGAGGCCGGTGTGTGTGGGGGGGGGCTGTAAGTGGGGCAGAGGCCGGTGTGTGTGTGGGGGGGGCTGTAAGTGGGGCAGAGGCCGGTGTGTGTGTGGGGGGGCTGTAAGTGGGGCAGAGGCCGGTGTGTGTGTGGGGGGGCTGTAAGTGGGGCAGAGGCCGGTGTGTGTGTGTGTGGGGCTGTAAGTGGGGCAGAGGCCGGTGTGTGTGTGTGTGGGGCTGTAAGTGGGGCAGAGGCCGGTGTGTGTGTGTGTGGGGCTGTAAGTGGGGCAGAGGCCGGTGTGTGTGTGTGGGGGGCTGTAAGTGGGGCAGAGGCCGGTGTGTGTGTGTGTGGGGCTGTAAGTGGGGCAGAGGCCGGTGTGTGTGGGGCTGTAAGTGGGGCAGAGGCCTGTGTGTGTGTGTGTGTGTGTGGGGCTGTAAGTGGGGCAGAGGCCGGTGTGTGTGTGTGTGTGTGGGGCTGTAAGTGGGGCAGAGGCCGGTGTGTGTGTGGGGGGGCTGTAAGTGGGGCAGAGGCCGGTGTGTGTGTGTGTGGGGCTGTAAGTGGGGCAGAGGCCGGTGTGTGTGTGTGGGGCTGTAAGTGGGGCAGAGGCCGGTGTGTGTGTGTGTGGGGGGCTGTAAGTGGGGCAGAGGCCGGTGTGTGTGTGTGTGGGGCTGTAAGTGGGGCAGAGGCCGGTGTGTGTGTGTGTGTGGGGCTGTAAGTGGGGCAGAGGCCGGTGTGTGTGTGTGGGGCTGTAAGTGGGGCAGAGGCCGGTGTGTGTGTGTGTGGGGCTGTAAGTGGGGCAGAGGCCTGTGTGTGTGTGGGGCTGTAAGTGGGGCAGAGGCCGGTGTGTGTGTGTGTGGGGCTGTAAGTGGGGCAGAGGCCTGTGTGTGTGTGTGTGTGTGTGTGTGTGTGTGTGTGTGTGTGGGGCTGTAAGTGGGGCAGAGGCCGGTGTGTGTGTGGGGGGGCTGTAAGTGGGGCAGAGGCCGGTGTGTGTGTGGGGGGGCTGTAAGTGGGGCAGAGGCCGGTGTGTGTGTGGGGGGGCTGTAAGTGGGGCAGAGGCCGGTGTGTGTGTGGGGGGGGCTGTAAGTGGGGCAGAGGCCGGTGTGTGTGTGGGGGGGGCTGTAAGTGGGGCAGAGGCCGGTGTGTGTGTGGGGGGGGCTGTAAGTGGGGCAGAGGCCGGTGTGTGTGTGTGTGGGGGGGCTGTAAGTGGGGCAGAGGCCGGTGTGTGTGTGTGTGGGGGGGCTGTAAGTGGGGCAGAGGCCGGTGTGTGTGTGGGGGGGCTGTAAGTGGGGCCGCGGCCGGTGTGTGTGTGTGTGGGGGGGGCAGTACGTGGGGCCGGTGTGTGTGTATGTATGTATGGGGGGGCAGTACTTGGGGCCGCGGCCGGTGTGTGTGTGGGGGGCAGTACGTGGGGCCGCGGCCGGTCTGTGTGGGGGGGCAGTACGTGGGGCCGCGGCCGGTGTGTGTGGGGGGGCAGTACGTGGGGCCGCGGCCGGTGTGTGTGGGGGGGCAGTACGTGGGGCCGCGGCCGGTGTGTGTGGGGGGGCAGTACGTGGGGCCGGTGTAGGTGTACATGGGGCTGTGCCGGGTGTGCTCAGGGGGGATAATTGTGCCCTTGTGTGTTTCCAGGCCTGTGGTTGCCCGCTGTGCCGGCGTCATGCCCGTGTCCGTGGAGAGAATCCGGGAAGAGCTGGCCGTCTTCCAATACAATGTGAATCTTGAAGATGAAGATCTATCAGAGAAACGTAAGCAGGATGGCAGTGATACGTCCGAGTCGCGGCCAAGATTTTTTCCATATTTTTTTTTAATATTGTTTCTTATAGGAGGTAATTTTGGCATTTGAAGAGCCCAGGGGTGTAATGGGGCGATGAGCGGTTAGAACAGAGCAATGCTCCGCTATCTCCTGCTGACTCCTGTCTCCTGACAAAACAAAGACTGAGCCTTACTCACCCTCACTGGGTCCAAGCTGAGTCTCTGCCGCTGCTCCCCGATGTCTGTGATTGGCTGCAGCTCTGATAGGAGCCCCAGAGCTTATTGTCTGCAGCACTATTGACTTACCCTCAGCGCTGCAGGCGAAAGCAGGCCCTGGGAGCAGCAGCGGAGTCTCAGCACTGGACCCAGTGAGGGGGAGTAAAGCACATATATAGTTTTTTTTTTTTTTTTTCAATGAACTGCGCCCGGGGACAGTATTTTCAAAAACGCAAAACCCCTTTAACTCTTTGGCGTCGCAGGCAGTGTTGGCCTTTATGCCGAATCATCATTATTATTATTTTTTTCCACACAGCGCTCAGTGGCCGCTAGATAATAAATAAAAACATCATTGCGCCGAGATTCCGTGATCACCCGGTTGTCTGCCGTCCGGGCAGACCCCTGATCAGTTCTACTAGTGGGGCGGTATGGTGGCTCAGTGGTTAACACTGTTTGCTTTGCAGCATTGGGGTCCTGGGATCAAATCCCACCAAGGACAACATCTGCAAGGAGCTTGTATGTTCTCCCCATGGCTTCCTCTTCTTTGTGGACTTGATGCAAAGAAATCCAGCGTTGTCACATAAAAGTATTAGGTGACTGTGCCGATGTTCCTTTTATTTTCTCCACAGTGGTGGAACTTTGCTCAGTTCATCGGCTCAGTGAAGAAGAGATAGTTTGTGAGTGGTTGGCTTTCTCCACTACCAAGAATTTGCCGCTCAATGTTGCCAATCTCTGTACTATGGAGCATGAAGTAAGTTTGGCACTGGCTGCATTTATTGTTTGTTACATGTTGTATATGCATTATTATGCCCAATTTAGGGCCGGGTAATTAATCAAATTAACTTGCCATTTTATTTCAGCATCAATCTGATTTTAACCAGAAAATTAATGCACTAATTGGAAGTTGCAGCAGAATGTTGATGAGGCCGGAGAGCAGGACACAGTGCTGGTGGCTGTGACAGGGAGATATTAAGGGGACTCTGTCAGCTCAGAATGACTGTTCAAACCAAGCACAGATGCTTGGTGCACCCTTGGTGTGCCCGAACAGCTCAGTGCATCTTCCCACCTGCTTGTTTTCCCTCTATCTCCACCCCACCTTCTTTGATTTACAGCTCTGGCTCCATAAAGCTAGAGAAGGGCAGAGATAGATGTGAAGGTGCACTTAAATGTTGGCTGACACCATGATGCACCAAGCGTCTGTGCTTGGTTTGGACAGTCATACTGTGCTGACAGACTCCCTTTAATTCTGCCTGTAGAAGGACTTCATGTAGCAGACTTGTTGGCTCAGAAGGATGCCCATGCTGTCTGTAGAGTGAGGAGGTGGCGGGATGCCCTTCACCATTGCACTGTTGCTTTCTGCTAAAGAGTCCAGGAGGCGGTTCCTCTCTTGACTAATCACAATGTGATCTATCATGAGGTGGCCTCCAGAGCCTACGTATAGATGAAGATGAAGCCAGCACGCTTTGCTTCACTGCACAGGAGGCAACGCCAACGTGACAGACTGAACCGGCTGCCAGGGAGACGTCATCAATCTGACTCTTCGCTACAGAAGGACCGCCTCCCTGACTCTTCATGCCTTGTGCACTACATCTAGACTAATCCAAAAATAAAATGCAGGAACACAAAACTTATATAGGGGGGTGTTTAAAAACACCACCCCTGTGCTGTGAACCAGTAATAGGCATTTATATTCTCCAGCGAGTCACATGCAATCTGGTGGACTCTCAATAATAAGAAATCGATCAGTAGCTCCAGAAGTTCTTGGTGTAACCTTAGGGCCTTCATACACTTTATATGTATATTGGCTAAACCCGCTAGTTCCAGCAAGACCGTCTTATACGCTCATCTGTATGGGGGCTTCCAAATTCTGTCTGGGAAATTAATCGAGACCCTTTTGTTTCCAGATCAGGGAATCTGATTCATCTATTCTGTCTTTTCCAATTCCGAGAGATCTTATGAACCTTTAACATACATGTGAGCCAACGTACTTATTAATTTTGACTTCTAGTGTTTATTCAGCCCTTATACCCACTTCACACATCGCTGCCTTCATCTCCTCCTCCTCCTCATGTAAATCGTATAAAGGTTTTATTTGTGTTTCTATGTAACCATTACCGTTTTGGAATGTTTTAGCTTTTCAATTAACCAAATCCATTCCTCGGTATGTTTTCTTTAGGTTATGGACGTTACTTTCCATCACGACTAGTTCCATTCTTACAAATGTGGCCTGGGATCATATGTCTGGGAGAGAATATTTAGTTAAACCTTGTGACTTTTATTTGTGATAGATGAATTAAAACACAATTATTTTTTTCCTGGCATTTTGGAAGACCTATAGGAAAAAAATGCCATACCTAAGGCGGCATGGTGTGTACTGAAACTTTTCAAGTTTTGCTATAGATTTTAGAGTAGTGTCACGTAACTTTTCATGTGGGCCATTTTTTGCAAGCAGGGGGCACATCCAGCTGCAATAGGACATTGGTGCAATTATTTACTTTCAGGTACAAAATACTACAATGAAATATTTTATAATTTTTTTTTTTCTCATTTTGTCTTTTTAGGTTCTCAATAGAAAAAATTCAAAGCGTCCCAATATGAAAAAAGAAAAGCATTGTGGAAACAGGGACATTAACAGCATCCAAGAGCTGTATCCTTATTTCTTACTTTTCTAGATTGTCTTCATTCATATCGCAGTAGGCATTACACCAGGGGTCTTTGTGGAACTACAACTCCCAGTATGCTATTCCAGCTACAGGCCGTCAGAGCATCATGGGAGTTATACTTTCACAACAGCTGGAGTGCCCCATGTGGATGACCCCTGAATTACACCATTCTTAACTGTTTAATGGCTTTAACTTATCCAAGTATCGAAGTGGAGACCGAAGAGGAAAACTTATTGGATTCGTATACCACTCCTGCAAAAGTGAGTATCAGTAGTCTGTGGAGTTCGGTGGCACACCATTTTCACACTGTGTCCATTAATCCCATTATACAATAAACCAAAGTTGAAATCCGCCTGAAAAAGTGCCCTAAAAAGTTCACATGCATTTCTATGTGATAATGACTCGCTGTTCACATCTTCAGCCTCTTAATCGTCTTTTAACCTCTTCAGGTTTCAAAAAAGACAAATCGGGTTCAAAGAGGTGATCGGTCCATTCCTCTAGCATCTTCTTCCATCTTCCAAACCTATAACAAAGTAAAGAAGGTTATAGAGAGCCCAATAAGATAGATGGGAGACACTTGGCATTTTTTTTTAGAGTTTTAAAAACGGTGCATAAAAAAAACGCTGGAGTTTCCTGAAGGGGGTTAAAAAAACAAAAACAAAAAAAATCCAAAACTTGCCGAGTTCTTCTGAGTTTAGATGACATTTTATCCACATATCCTACAGAATTCTCATAACTGCATTTCAGCATTCATTATGAGAAAGCGAGATCTCATGCTTTCGCCTAATGAAGCACTGTCTGCATTGTTACTTGTCCGTTACCGATCATTACCAATTGCTAAATGCTGTCCTACTAATGCAGGCATAGATTCTTTAATCAAAAGTGCGAGTTCTCCTGATGGCGTCTGAGACTACAGGCTGACATGGAGGGATGTGGGATGCAGAATTGCATGCTGAGATTCCACAAACCCAAAGTTTCGTTCTGATTTCTGCTGGTGGGTCGGGTCTTTTGTAGGCTTCATACTCACCATTTTATTACTGTTTATTCACTTAATAGTAATAAAAATATGGGTGTGTTCTTTTTTTTTTTTTTTTAAAGTAAAAACATAAAGTGAAATCTATCTGATTGGGTTCTGTAATGATTTACAGTCAGTTTGGAAAAGTATATAGAAGCACAGATCTTTCCTCCAGTCTGATCATTGCAAGGCAGGAGAGAAGGCTATAGGTCCTGAACATCAGTCACCTCCCTGGAAGGAACTTCCAAATGTGGTAGTGTGTACATACTGTGCAGCATAGGGGTGTGTGTGTGTGTTGACGTAGCAGGGCTGTGTGTGCATGTACTATGTGTGCAGCAGTGATATGTTTGTGGTGTAATTCTTTATATCTATCTTTATCACGATAGATATATCTATATCTAACAGGAGGTAGGGCCCTGGGTGGCAGATATGTGTCACTGAGGGGGTTTGCCTCGGTAATATAAAATCTGTACCAGTAACACTAGGTTACTGAGGGAGTTTTCATTTGACTGGATTTTGGGTCCCAGATTTAGGAGCGACCAAAAGAGTCTGTGGGAAAGGTCGCTCTTATAATCCAGTCTGGGGTTTACAGGCCTAATAACAGCAGCTGGGTTAGCTCAGCAAGGTGATGTACAGGAGCTGAACGAACGTGTTTAATACTACTTGGGCTAATTCTGCATTGGAATACCGAGGTTGGTGCGGCTGCTACATTTACTTTGTTTCCTTGTGCTTGAAGGAAGGACTGTTTGTTATGCATTTGTACTGATGAAAGGAATGTTTGTTATTCACATGTACTGGAAAAAAATGCTGTTTTCGTTTTGGAGCTGTAAACCTTATGCTGTTTTGAGACACAGCTGCACTTGGTGTTTATATTCAAGTGGCTACAAGAGAACGGAAACACTACCATATTTATATTCATAATACACATGCTGCAGAGAAACACTAACAATAGATCTAATTCCTATCGATTCTATCCTAGTGCATTCAAATTAGTGCTATTAACCACCCCTCCATTTCTCTACATCTGGACAGGGAATTTTTAATTTGTATAAATAAATAAAAAAAATATATATATATATATTAGTACAGACCAAAAGTTTGGACACACCTACTCATTTAAAGATTTTTCTGTATTTTCATGACTATGAAAATTGTACATTCACACTGAAGGCATCAAAACTATGAATTAACACATGTGGAATTATATACTTAACAAAAAAGTGTGAAACAACTGAAAATACATCTTATATTCTAGGCTCTTCAAAGTAGCCACCTTTTGCTTTGATGACTGCTTTGCACACTCTTGGCATTCTCTTGATGAGTATATATATATATATATATATATATATATATATATATATATATATATATATATATATATATATATATATATATATATATATATATATATATATATATATATATATATATATATATATATATATATATATAAAAACCTGTGGTGAATCTAATAGCAAGGTGTGTTCCGTAATGTGGAAAATTAAATATATGCATTTTTGGTAATTTACCCTAAAAACCTGACTTAAACCATAGTTCCTCTAATAGTCTTCCTATTAAAGGGAATCTGTCGATAGGATCGAGCCTTCTAAGCAGTGCACAATTATGTTTACCCATCTACTCTGTTATCAGTTTTCTTTGCATAAATATTAGCATATTGCTTAATTTCAAGTGTATTGCTCAGTGTTGTATGGATTGCTATGATGACACCGCAGCCTTAGTCCTTAATTTCCCATCATTGTCTCCTCCAGGGATCTCAGAAACGCATTTTATCAACACCTGAGAATCCACAATCGAAGCGCGTTCCAAACCGGAGCCCCCATCTGCTCTTTTCTCCAGCTACGTTCTCACCCAGGTAGATCTTTGTCCTCCTTCTTTGTTTATGTAGTTTTAATTGGGAAATTCAGTCTTGGGGAGATGAAAAATTATTCTTTATAGTCATGCCGTCACTTTGTCCTTCCCTGCGCCCTAAATCAAGGAACAGGCCATGTTATCAGGGGGCTGGCTGCAGCTACTAGCAGCCAGCCTCCTCGTGTGACGAAACGTGCCAGAGGGAAGGGCACCAAGGAGCAGCACAGACGTCACACTGGATTTCAGGTACTGTGAGGATGGGAAAAAAACACCACTCATGTTATCCTAAGGCTGTGTGCCCACTATGCGTTCTTTAAGCATTTCCGCAGCGGGAATTCCGCTGCAGAAACACTTAAAAAACGCTTGGTAGAAGGTCTGCCATGTTCCCCAATGATATTTTGCGTAATCGCCGCCGTTGACTTGCATTGAATCGCATAATATCCACATGACTACATGTGCACATGCGGATATTAAGTGATTCAATGTGCGGATGGTACCCGGGTTTGGAAAAGAGGAGACTCTCCTCCAGACCCGGGTACCATAGTACCTGTAAAAAAAAGAATAAATATATACATTATACTCACCTTCTGATGGCCCCTGGTCTCCTCATCATTTAGTCATGTTACGGGTCACGCGACCGCTGACTAAATGACGTCATGGCAGGTCCTTTTACACAACTGCGAGACACCGGGGAGACCGGACGCATCGGATAAGCACACCGGGGGCCATCAGAAGGTGAGTATAATTTTTATTTTTTACCATTCTTTCGGTCACACTATATAAATCCATGCCGGTTGGATGGATTTATATAGTGTGACCAAGTTGTCAAGCACTTTCCAAGTGATGCTAAAATCGCTTGAAAAGCGCTTGACAACCCGCATGCTGAAATGCAAGTGAAGAACGCTTCACATCCGCATGTCCCTGGCAGGAAAAACGCATGTACAATCCGCATGTACAATCCGCATGCGTTTTTTTTCTGCCAGGGAGATGCAGAAACGCTCAGGAAAAATCCGGAGCATTTCTGCATCGTGGGTACTTAGCCCTAATAGTTCATGAAGGGATGACCATTAGAATAATTTTTTTATCTCCCTGGAGTACTCCTTTAAAATCAGTGGGGTGCACTTCTATGACCAAATACCAAACTGACTTGAAGGGAATCTGACGCCAGGTTTTTGTCACCTAATCTGAAAGCAGCATAATGTAGATTGGCATTGTCCTGAGGAAGGAGTCAGATGGACTCTGAAACGCGTTGGAAAATAAACCACTCTACTTTTACTCTGATATCCTGTCTTGGATTTTATTGAAAAGCCGCAGCGCAGAGTAAATCCACCTTGCCTGGTAATTCAGCATAATGTAGAGTCAGACACCCTGATTCTGTGATATGTCACTTTCTGGGCTGCTTTCTGTATTTTTGATTATAGGTTTTATCAGCAGGAGATTATCACTAGAGGACTAGTAAACCTGCTGCCATGTTGTCCTCCATATTCATCATCTCTGTATAACCCCGCCCACCCACCACTGATTGGCAGCTTTCTGCCTGTGCACAGTGTGCTTAGAAAGCAGCCAATCGGTGATGTGGGCGGGGTTATACTGACCTCAGCATTCAGAGAACTGCTAGATCTGTAACAGAGAAAACAGGGATATTATGGAAACTGCAGCAAGCAGCCCAGTAAGTGACACATGGCTGGAATCAGCATTTCCGCCCCTACGTCACACTGCTCTCAGATTACAGAGCAAAAACCTGCTGACTTTAAAATCTAATAAAAATTCTCAGATAAAAAAAAAAAAAAAAATTGCAGTGTCATTGTGCCAAATCTTGCAGGGTGTCTTGATGCATCCTTCCTTATGGCGGTATGCTGTTAATCGGTTTAACCATTTCTTTGATACAATTATCATGAGAGAACTTTCATTCCTTATTTCCTGATGCACTTGAATTCTGTCTGTTTGCTAGAAAAATGGAATAATTGACCTTAAAGCCCTGGTTTGCTTGACACAATGACTGATCAAATTTTGGATTAAAATATTTGTGTAACCTAAGAAAGACAAAAAGGGTGGGGGAGGAGAAAAAAGCAGATTTTAGGATTCAACATGTTGATAAATTTAGTGCATTGTCAGACTGTCTGATTTATGTTTCCACGCCCTAAATATGCCCCGTAATGTTTATTATTAATGCTTTGTCTTGATATATTTGGTCGGTGCAACATAACTTCCGTTTCATAATAACAATTGCCAACGTATATAAATGATCACCCTGAACTTTAGGAAGACATTTCCATTTATTTCCAGGAGGAGCGACAGAGGAAAGGCACAATGCAGAATTCTAATTAAAACATTCCAGAATTGCTATTTAATTGTTGAATGCAACAATTTATTAAACGGGAATAGAAGTCCCTTTTTAAGACAAATGGTGTATAGCACACAATAAAACCGGGATGGTGAACGATGCGTGAATTCCTGAGTTTGCATATTGCGACATATTTGTTATGATGGTTGGATTTTGTGCAGCTTTCTAGACATGTTGGACATGTTTCTAATTCCCTTTTTTCCTTTTCTGCATTAGTGCCACCCCATCACAGAAGTATAGCTCTCGCTCCAACCGTGGTGAAGTGGTGACGTCTTTCGGGGACATACAAGGAACATCATGGAGTGGTGGAAATGGCAAGTATACAAAAGTAGAGCCCATAACCCTGCCAGAGGAGGAGGCGCTGACTAAATCCTACAAGTACATGTTTCAGAAGTTGACGGACATCCGAGAAGGTAAGTATTAATGTGGAAGTTGTTCATCTATTGCATCAATAACTTTCTATGAATAGTCTGCATCTTATTTGACCAACTTGGTAGTATCTGGCCATGGGCGTGATGTCCACAGACCATGATGAGCCCCAACTGGTCAAGTAACATGCATGTTGTTCTAGTATGAGGAGAGGAGCACTGTCGCGTGTCTGGCGGTTACTTATATACATATCTGCACTTTTGGTGGCTGCTTGAGATTACCATAAGAGGGTTGTTAGGTTGTGCTGTAGTCACTAGTGTCTGCTTATAGAAGCCTTTATTATTGGTCTCAGTGCAAAATACTACTTAAGGAGTTTTCTAGTTTCAGAAAAACCCTTGTCCCTAGTAAATTATGCTTTACTTGCCCTCCCCAGGTCTAACTATGAGTTGCCACAGCTTCTCCCGGTGTCTGTTATTATCTGCAGCTCTGACATCATGTTGCCAACACTGCGGGCAACAGGGGAGCTCAGTGGCTCTTGCTGTCATCTTGGCTAGAGCCGCTGATCTCAGTTATTTTTCTGCAGCACTGTTGACATGATGTAAGCGCTGCAGACAATAACATACTGGCAGCAGCGGTGAACACTCTGCACTGGAGCTGGGGAAGGGGAGTCTCGTGCGAGGGAATGCCCATATTTTTTGTTCCTGGGTCAGTTTCATGTGAAATCCAAGAAGTTGTGGAGAGCGCAGCAGCCACACTGCATGGAGAATAATTCCAGAAACGTCGTCATGTGGTGGCAGGCCGGGCTTTTGCGCAGCCCTGCGGTATGGGGGCGGCAGGCTGGGCTTTTGCGCAGCCCTGCGGTATGGGGGCGGCAGGCTGGGCTTTTGCGCAGCCCTGCGGTATGGGGGCGGCAGGCTGGGCTTTTGCGCAGCCCTGCGGTATGGGGGCGGCAGGCTGGGCTTTTGCGCAGCCCTGCGGTATGGGGGCGGCAGGCTGGGCTTTTGCGCAGCCCTGCGGTATGGGGGCGGCAGGCTGGGCTTTTGCGCAGCCCTGCGGTATGGGGGCGGCAGGCTGGGCTTTTGCGCAGCCCTGCGGTATGGGGGCGGCAGGCTGGGCTTTTGCGCAGCCCTGCGGTATGGGGGCGGCAGGCTGGGCTTTTGCGCAGCCCTGCGGTATGGGGGCGGCAGGCTGGGCTTTTGCGCAGCCCTGCGGTATGGGGGCGGCAGGCTGGGCTTTTGCGCAGCCCTGCGGTATGGGGGCGGCAGGCTGGGCTTTTGCGCAGCCCTGCGGTATGGGGGCGGCAGGCTGGGCTTTTGCGCAGCCCTGCGGTATGGGGGCGGCAGGCTGGGCTTTTGCGCAGCCCTGCGGTATGGGGGCGGCAGGCTGGGCTTTTGCGCAGCCCTGCGGTATGGGGGCGGCAGGCTGGGCTTTTGCGCAGCCCTGCGGTATGGGGGCGGCAGGCTGGGCTTTTGCGCAGCCCTGCGGTATGGGGGCGGCAGGCTGGGCTTTTGCGCAGCCCTGCGGTATGGGGGCGGCAGGCTGGGCTTTTGCGCAGCCCTGCGGTATGGGGGCGGCAGGCTGGGCTTTTGCGCAGCCCTGCGGTATGGGGGCGGCAGGCTGGGCTTTTGCGCAGCCCTGCGGTATGGGGGCGGCAGGCTGGGCTTTTGCGCAGCCCTGCGGTATGGGGGCGGCAGGCTGGGCTTTTGCGCAGCCCTGCGGTATGGGGGCGGCAGGCTGGGCTTTTGCGCAGCCCTGCGGTATGGGGGCGGCAGGCTGGGCTTTTGCGCAGCCCTGCGGTATGGGGGCGGCAGGCTGGGCTTTTGCGCAGCCCTGCGGTATGGGGGCGGCAGGCGGGGCTTTTGCGCAGCTCTTCAGCTTCCTGCATTTGGCTTTTCAGTTATTATTTAAGGAAACCTCCAACACTCACTGTTTTCTACTTGTCTTCTCCCAAATAGCCGTGGGCAGTAAAATCGAAGAGCTCGGCGAAGCCCTGAAGAATCATTTCCACATTGAAGAATTTACATCTGTCTCTTTTCCAGCTCAAGTAAGTTTGTGCGGCTGCATTACCTACCGAGTACAGCCAAAAGCAAACTGTATTTTTACTGCACTTAACAGCAATGTGTTACAATAAATAACTTCATTAGTTTGCACTGATCATAGGTCAAGTTCACATCTGGCTTTCCTTCCATTCCCTCCTTCCACCTCCCCTTATTTCTCTTGTACATGATTATATATATATATATATATATATATATATATATTATAATATATTTTTCAGCAGCAGATGGAAGGAAGGGAGACACAGTCATTACTAGTGGGTAGGCGGAGCCCACATAGGATAGAACACCTCAGATTAAAAAAGAGTGTTGTCCGGCCCCTCCAGCTTGGGCTCCTCCTACTCCAGCTCTCCAGTCTAAAATTTGAGGTCACAGAGGATGGTCGCTGCTGGAAGCAGCTCCTCAGAAATTTTTTTTATTTTTATCGGACAGAGACTTGGACCCCCGTGGTCTTGAGGTCTCAGGGGTCTCAGCGCTGCTGGACCCCCACCCCTCCCTTGGCGGATCTGCATTACCCTTTGAGAGAGGTCCCTGCAGAACCCTGCCGGCCCCGGGGGATGAGGGATGCTTCCCTGGCGGGGACGCAAACCGCGCATCTGGGGTCACTGCGTTCTCCGCCCTGGGGGGAAGCTTGGGCACAGCGCCACAAATCCCTGGGGATCCCTGTGGCGCTCAGCTGGGTGAGTACTCAGCATGTTAATGTGTTTTGAGTGCTTCAGCGGCTGCTGCGGCAGCCGCTGCTACATGACTTGTGTTTTTTTGTCCGCAGGTGGATGCCTGCAGGACATGGAAGCGGGGCAGGAGCGGAGGAGTCGCGCGCGCTTTTTTTGAAGCCGGCGGGGGGCGTGGCTTCGCGCCTTCCCTGTCTTTCGCGGGCAGGAAGCGCTCTGAGCGCGCATTTTCTCCTGCCCCTCCTCTTCCGGCTTCTCTCTCCTCACAGCGCGGCGGCCATTACTGAACGGCTTCCATCGGGCTCCTCACTCTCCTCTCCTCCCGACAGACCGAAGGAACACTGCACCGCGGCCAGCTGGGTGAGTCGCTTCTGCCTGTCAGGGCAGAAGCTTAACCCCTCACCCCCTCAGCGCAGGGCACCTTTCTGAGGCACAATAAGGTGGCAGACTGTGCTGTCCTGCAGCTATTACCTCATATAGAGGTCCCTTTTTTGTCTGGGGCTCGCACATCCTTTTCTTTTCACAGAGTTTGTGGGGAGTCTGCGACATTAACCCCTTATTAGGCGGTTATCCCTTAATTGGGGGTCAGCTGGGGTAGCTCTCTCTTTAAGAGCTTTAACCCTTCAGCTTTCTTTTAAGAAACCACACTGTCCTACTTACTGACAGGTTTAACCTGCCATATACTGTGTGAGGGCATGTCAGATCAGGGTCCAGGAGGTGCGGACCGTCTCCCAGGTCCGCTACAGGATCAGTCTCGCGTGTCTGACACGCAGGAGTCCTCGACGGCGTCAAGCGCAGCGGTCGGGGGTTTCGGTGATGGGGCAGTGGTCAAAATGGAGGCCCTCACTCGTTCTATTGATGGCCTGTCTGACCTTCTAGGTTATTGGGTGTCAGCTAGATCCTCTCATGGCAGGAAGCGCCACAGGCCGGTACTGCCCTCCCCGCGCAGCGACTCGGAGATCTCTGTTATGGAGGGTTCCCCTTCAAGCTCAGATGGGGAGATGTCCGATTCGGATAAGGAGGATCGGCAGGGGCACTCTGCCTCTTTTTTGGGCCGTGCAGAGGCTTTTATTGGAGCCATGAGGGAGGCGTTAGTTTCCGGAGGAGGTAACTAGACGTCCTGGTAAGTCGGCCCGGATGTTTCAGGAGTCGCATAGGTCGCGCTTGGCATTACCATCTCTGTATGAGCTTAATGGGGCAGTGGAGAAGGAACGCCTGTGTCCAGATAAACGTTTTCAGGGAACACGGTTTTTTGAGGCACTGTATCCGTGTTCCACGGAGTTGATTGATAATTGGATTCCTTCTCCTGAAGTGGATGTCCCTTTATCCCAGCTTAGCAAATCCTCATTACTGCCTGTTAAAGGGAAGGCGAGTCTGCAGGATCCGCTGGACAGAAAAACGGAGATGGCGGCGAAATCCATCTACGAGGCCGCGGGTCATGGATTCAGAGCGGTGCTAGGATCCATGTGTGCTTGTAAAGCTTCCCTAAGCTGGTTGGACCGTCTGCGGACGGCGTGGCAGGATGGATCCCCGCTATCCGAGGTAGATGGGCTTTTCAAGTTGGTGGAGGATGCGGCCCGATATGGCAGTGATGCAGGTTTGGATACCGCGTCACTGCTGTCCAGGGCGCAATCCTCAGCGGTCACAGTCAGAAGAGCACTGTGGCTCAGACAGTGGACCGGGGACGCGGTTTCCAAGCAAGGTTTGCTATCTTTAGCTTACAAGGGTGGTCAGTTATTTGGATCTGACCTCACGGAGCTGATTGTCAAGGCAAAGGCAAAAGAAGCGGCCTTACCACAGCGAAGAACTGTGGCTTCTGCGTCGGGCAGGCCTAGTGCCGGTGGTAGTCGGCGGCCCTTTCGGTCCAGGGGACGGTCCGGTCATCCCTCTTGGGGATCGGGTCGTCCCTCTTTTTCAGGAAAAAAGGCTTCTCAGAAATCCCGCACTCCCTGGAAACAGAGCTTCCGTCAAGACAAGCGGGAAGCTGACAAAAAGCCCGCTAAGGCGGATTGACGCCAGGTTTTCACTCGAGGGCTCTCGAGTGGGGGGTCGCCTGCTCCAATTCGAATCGACTTGGGCGTCCCGCGTTTCGGACGCCTGGGTGACGCGGGTTGTGTCAGCAGGCTACTTCATAGAGTTTCTTTCTCGACCCCCGGACAGGTTTTGCCGATCTCGTATTCCGTCAGAGCCCGAGCTAGTTGCCGCTCTACGGCAGGAGGTCGATTCCCTTCTGCTGAAGGGTGTGGTGGTACCGGTTCCGCCGGAGGATCGGGGAAGAGGGTTTTATTCAAACCTCTTTGTGGTCCCCAAAAAGGAGGACAAATTTCGCCCCATTCTGGATCTCAAAAGATTGAATCGGCATGTCCGCACCCGGAAATTCCGCATGGAGTCGCTTCGCTCGGTTGTGGCGGCCCTGTCGCAGAACGACTTTTTGGTGTCAATCGACATTCGCGACGCTTATTTGCATGTTCCCGTCGGAAGGGCCCACCAACGCTTCCTTCGTTTTGCCATAGGTCAGGACCATTTCCAGTTTGTGGCCCTACCATTCGGGTTGGCCTCGGCGCCCAGAGTTTTTACAAAAATTCTGGCACCTCTCATGGCGATCCTTCGAAGACAGGGGGTTACGGTTCTTCCCTACCTAGACGACCTTTTGATTGTGGCGTCCTCAAAGGAGGAGGCGGTGACGGCTCACAATCTATCCCTTCAGCTCCTGGAGGACTTCGGGTGGCTGGTCAATTGGAAGAAGTCGTCTCTGGAACCGTCGCAGTCAATCCTGTTTTTGGGGATGCATTTCGACACGGTACGAGCAGTGGTGTCCCTGCCTCCAGACAAGCAAGCAAGTCTTCTTCGACATGTACAGGTTATGAAGTCTTCGACAGCAATGTCCCTTCGAAGGTGTATGCGCCTTTTGGGTTTGATGGTGGCGTCAATGGAGGCACTTCCGTTTGCCCAATTTCATTACAGGACTCTCCAAATGCTCATTCTGAACCGTTGGGATCGATCACAGGCTTCGCTGGATCGCAGTGTCATCATCTCCCACAGGGTGCGAGAGTCTCTAGAATGGTGGTTACGTCCGGAAGCGTTATCCCTGGGGAAGTCCTTCCTCCTTCCGAGGTGGTCGGTCATAACCACCGATGCCAGCCTGTCAGGCTGGGGGGGTGTCTGGAACGATCTCTGGATTCAGGGAGTTTGGTCGTCGGAAGAGTCTGTCCTGCCGATCAACATCCTGGAATTGAGGGCGATTTTCCTTTGCCTCCAACACTGGACGGTCCCTTTAAACGGTCTGCCAGTCCGAGTGCAGACAGACAACGCGACGGCGGTCGCGTATATCAACCATCAAGGTGGAACGAGGAGCTCCAGGCTCATGATGGAAGTGTCTCGGATCCTGGTATGGGCCGAGGCCAAGGTGCCAGCCATCTCTGCGATTCACATTCCGGGAGTTCAGAATATCACGGCGGACTTCCTCAGTCGCGAGAAGGTGGATCCCGGAGAATGGAGTCTTCACCCAGAAATTTTTGCACAGCTGTGCTCCCGTTGGGGAACTCCTCAAGTGGATTTGATGGCATCAAGGTTCAACACCAAGTTACCGACGTTCATGTCCAGGTACAAGGACCCGAAGGCTGTGGCGGTGGATGCTCTGGTGGCTCCGTGGGACCAATTCGAGCTAATCTATGCGTTCCCGCCGATATCCTTACTTCCTCTGGTGTTGCGTCGGATCAGACTGGAAAGAGTCCCGGCTATGTTAGTAGCCCCAGACTGGCCAAGGAGGACGTGGTTCTCGACGCTGGTGTCGCTTCTGGCTGCGCCTGCACTTCCTCTTCGCCCGGACCTGTTAACCCAAGGGCCCGTTCGTCATCCGGACCTGAAGTCTCTGCGTTTGACGGCGTGGCTCTTGAGACCGAAATCTTGACTCGTCAAGGTTTTTCAGCCGAAGTCATTGCCACTCTGCGAGCTGCCAGGGGTCCTGCCACTACTAGGATCTATCACAAGACTTGGGAGGCCTTCTTTTCATGGTGTTCGGGTTCTTCAAGGAACTCGAGGATTTTTTCCATTCCCAATTTGTTGGCCTTTTTGCAGTATGGCCTGGACAAGGGTTTGGCAGTTAGCACTCTGAGGGGTCAGGTTTCTGCTTTGTCCTTGCTGTTTCGGAAGGCTATCGCCTCGCGTAGGGACGTTCGTTCCTTTTTTCGCGGGGTAACCCGTCAGTTTCCGCCGCGGAAGGCGCTTGTGTCCCCTTGGCGGCTCAATCTGGTCTTGGAGGCTCTTCAACATGGGCCTTTTGAGCCTATGGACTCCGTTAGCCTTTCTTTGCTTTCTTGGAAGGTTGCCTTTTTAGTGGCAGTCACCTCTTTGAGAAGGGTTTCTGAACTGGCGGCTCTTTCTTGCTCGCCTCCTTTTCTGGAGTTTCTCTCGGATCGTGTGGTGCTTCGCACACGGGGCGACTTTCTACCTAAGGTGGTGTCACAATTTCATGTTAACCAGGATATTGTGTTGCCCTCGCTCTGTCCGGAACCGAGGAATGCGAAGGAACGGGCCTTGCACTCATTGGATTTAGTGCGGGCTTTGAAGTTCTATTTGTCTATTACTCAAGGTTTTCGGAAATCGGACTCTCTGTTTGTGATTCCAGCAGGTCGTCGGCGTGGTCAACGAGCTTCCAAGGACACTATAGCTCGATGGATTCGGTCGGCCATTTTAGAGGCTTACCGACTCAAGGGCGAATCTTGTCCAATTAAGATTCGAGCTCACTCCACAAGAGCTGTGGGTTCATCGTGGGCTTTTCATCAAGGGGCCTCGGCAGCTCAACTCTGCCGGGCGGCTATCTGGCGCTCCGTCCACACTTTTACAAAGTTTTATAAGGTGGACGTCAGTGTTTCCGCTGATGCAGCCTTAGGACGTAGGGTCCTGCAGGCGGCTGTAGTTTAAGTTATCGTTAACTTGTATTTAGCGCTAGTTGCGCATTTTTCTAGGTTGTTGGGATTCTGCCTCTGTTGGTTTTTTTCCCACCCTTAATTTTTGGACTGCTTTGGGACGTCCCACTAGTAATGACTGTCTCCCTTCCTTCCATCTGCTGCTGAAAGACGGATTTTGGTAAGACCTTACCTGTAAAATCCTTTTCAGCGAAGGAAGGAAGGGAGACACAGCTCCCTCCCATGGCAGAAGTGTGGTGTTGTGTTTTCAGATGCAGCGTGACCCTTCTCTGATAGCGATTATCTGGGCTGAGGTCGGCGCGCTAAGGCTCTGTTCCAGCATTGCCAGCTCATCGCAGTGGTCAGGTCCAGTGAGTAGTACCTGGGACTGTGTGGTTTTTCTGTTATATGCATAACCTGTCTCTTGTTTTTTCTCTGAAGTTCTTCAGAAGGGGTTATGTTGCTCCGCTGGTGATATTTGCTCTTCCTTAGCTTGTGTACGGACTGGAGAGCTGGAGTAGGAGGAGCCCAAGCTGGAGGGGCCGGACAACACTCTTTTTTAATCTGAGGTGTTCTATCCTATGTGGGCTCCGCCTACCCACTAGTAATGACTGTGTCTCCCTTCCTTCCTTCTCTGAAAAGGATTTTACAGGTAAGGTCTTACCAAAATCCGTCTTTAACACTCACATTTCCAGTTTGATTTTTTTCTTTCCTGCCTTTAGGAGACTGTGACTGTGCTAGGACAGATCGGTTGTGACAGCAATGGGAAGTTGAACTCCAAATCTGTTATTCTTGAGGGGGATCGGGAGCATTCGTCGGGGATGCAGGTTCCTGTGGACTTGTCAGAGTTAAAGGACTATTCACTGTTTCCTGGACAGGTATTGATCATCATTTTGCAAGCTATATTTCTACAATATACTGTTTTTATTTATTTTTAGAGCACCATTAATTCCATGGTGCTGTACGTGTGCACTGTTAACCCCTTTAAAGCCCATGACGTACTAATACACGTCTGTGCTTTAAGAGCCTGACCCGTATTAGTACGTCATCGCGATCGCGCGCGCACACAGGCTGTGCGGGCGCGATCGCCGCCGGGTGTCAGCTGATTGTCACAGCTGACACCCGGTACTATGTGCAGGGAGCGGTCCCGCACCGCTCCTGGGACATTAACCCCCGCAATGCTGCGATCGAAGTCGATCGCAGCATTGCGGTGGCAAGGGAAGGTGATCGGTATACTCACCTCCTCTTCCGGCCTCCAGCGCGGTCTGCCGCGGCTTCCCGGGTGTTGCCATGATGACCCGATGTCGTCATGACAACATCCGGGTCACCAGGCAGCAGGAACATTGTTTGGTCATGCGCAGTGCACGACCAAACAATGTTCTCACTGTGCAGCGCTGACTGCCTGCATGGCACAGGGATGGTGCTCCATCCCTATGTTATGCAGGCGATCAGAATAAAAAAAGTTAAAGTCCCAGAGTGGGACAAAGTAAAAAAGTGTAAAAACTCTCAAAGTGAAAAAAAAAAAAAAATTGTAAAAATATAAAAAAAAAAATAAAATAAAAAAAAAAAAAAATAATCCACCAAAAATAAAAATATAATGTACCCATCAATAAAGATTATGAAAAAAAAGCAAACAAACAATAAAAGTACACATATTTGGTATCGCCGCATCCGGAACGACCTGACCTATAAAACTGTCCCACTAGTTAACCCCTTCAGTGAACACGGTAAAAAAAAAAAAAAAACAAAGCAAAAAACGATGCTTTATCATCATACCGTCAAACAAAAAATGGAATAACACTCGATCAAAAAGACGAATATAAATAAAAATAGTACCGCTGAAAACGTCATCTTGTCCCGCAAAAAACAAGCCACCATACAAAAAATTATAGCTTTCAGAATAAAGCGATGCAAAAAAATATTTTTTTCTATAAAATAGCTTTTATGTGTAAAAGCGCCAAAACATAGAAAAACTATATAAATGTGGTACCGTTGTAAACATACTGACCCGAAGAATAAAGCTACCTTATCAATTTTACCACACGCGGAACAGAATAAAAACAAAAAACAAAAAAACAATTCCTGAATTGGTGGTTTTTGTTTGTTCTGCCTCCCAAAAATCGGAATAGAAAGCGATCAAAAAATGTCACGTGCCTGAAAATGGCACTAATAAAAACGTCAACTCATCCCGCAAAAAACAAGCCATCACATGACGGTCTGCCAAAATATGGAAAAATTATAGCTCTCAAAATATGGCGATGCAAAAACTAGATTTTACAAAAAATGCGTCTTTTAGTGTGTGACAGCTGTCAGTCATAAAAACCCCATATGATTCTGGTATCACTGTAATCGCACCGACCCGAAGAATAAAGTCGTCTAATCACTTATACCACACGAGGAACGGCGTAAAAAATAAACTCTCGGGTTAGGGTTGTGCTAGGGTTAGGGCTGGGATTGGGGTTGGGATTTTTTCAAAAGTAAGAAACAAATATGGCGACTAGTGTTGACCGCAAGTGCTCGCTACTTGAGTTTGCATCGGGTGCTCTGGTATGCATTGAGTATCGTGGGTATTTGAGTGACATGCTCGAGTCTCCGCCCCATATGCTTCGCGGCCAAAAAAACTTTGCAGGGATTGCCTGCCATGCACGAGCGATCCCCACATGTATTTTTTTGGGTGTCTAATAACCGTGAAACATGCGGGGCAGGGACTCGCGCATGTCACTGAAGCAAACGCAGTACATGGTGCATACCTGAGTACCCGATGCAAACTCAAGTAGCGAGCACTTGCGCTCAAGAGTAATGACAACTTATTCAATATGATGACCTAATGTTATCAAATTCTGTGTCGTACCTCTGGGTTCAAAATGTTCACTATACCCCTTGATAAAATCCTTGAGGGGTCTAGTTTCCAAAATGGGGTCACTTGTGGGGGGTTTCCACCGTTTAGGCACACAGGGGCTCTCCAAACGCGACATGGTTTCCGCTAACAAATTGAATGGAAAATCGGCTCAAATTGTTAGCGGACACCATGCGTTTGGAGAGCCCCTGCGTACCTAAACATTGGAGCTCCCCCACAAGTGACCCCATTTTGGAAACTAGACCCCCCAAGGCACCTATCTAGATGCATAGTGAGCACTTGGAATCCCCAGGTGCTTCACAAATTGATTCGTAAAAATGAAAAAGTGGGAAAAAAAACACTTTTATTTTTACGGATTAATTTGTGAGAAATCGCTGGTCAACTTTTAACCCTTATAGCTCCATAACAAAAAAAAATTTTGGTTCCAAAATTGTGCTGATGTAAAGTAGACATGTGGGAAATGTTATTTATTAACTATTTTGTGTGACATATCTCTTTGATTTAAGGGCATAAAAATTCAAATTTTGAAAATTGCAAAATTTTCACAATTTTTGCCAAATTTCCGTTTTTTTCACAAATAAACGCAAGTGATATCGAAGAAATTTTACCACTATCATGAAGTATATGTCACGAAAAAACAATCTCAGAATCAGGGGGATCCTTTGAAGCGTTCCAGAGTAATTACCTCATAAAGTGACAGTGGTCAGAATTGTAAAAATTGGCCTGGTCATTAACGTGCAAACCACCTTGGGTTGTAAAGGGGTTAATCTTATGTGTTGCATTGCCACAGAAAGGGGATTGTGGGCAGACGCTAAAATTCTAAGCTATATTTGCTGTTTGATAAATATCTCTTGTCTGCGGCTGTCACAAGCCTGTCTCTTCTTTCAGGTTGTAGTAATGGAAGGGACTAACAGCACCGGAAGAAAGTTTGTTGCATCAAAGCTGTATGAGGTCTGTGCATCCGATTTTATTTTATTTTTTTTCATCTCATTGAATTGCAATGATTATGGGTGAAGATAAAGCCTTCACATATAAAGGTCACTACATCTTAAGGCTATGTATGCATGTTCAGGATTTGATTGCAGAAATTTCTGCAAGGTCTCTGCGTCCAAAACAAGGTGTTCTAATGCCGCACTTTTGCTGTCGGTACATGTGAATCCACCGCATGTAATGACGTTTCAATTGGTCAAAATGTGCAGCGGAGACTAGCTTGTCCTCTACAGAAATTTACATGCTGCGGGTGAGTTTGGGTACGTGCCCACAATCAGGAGCTGCTGCGGTCTTGACGCTGTATAAACACGCAGCTTCAAACCCGCAGTGTCCAGATGTTACAGCATAGTAGATGGGATCTCTCGAAACCCCATGTCCATTATGCGTGTATCTGAGGCTGCGGATCACCCGCGGACACTGACAAGTGGCGCGTCTTTCAGGACCGTAGCATGTCAAATTCTCTTGCGGGGTCGTTAGTCTCCGCAACAGAAATTTGACCACTAGAATGTATTGAATGCGGTAAATCAGCATGGTTCAGTGAACACATGCGGATTTACCTGTGTTCAATAGAACGCAGCGTGTTGGACGCAGCAAAAATATGCTGTGTCCAAAGCACTGCTACATCCGGATCGTGAGCACATAGCCTAAAATTAAACAAAAATGGCGTGGGCTACCGCGTCATTTTCATAACTAGGGAAAGCCGACCGCTGGGAGCTGATGTTAGTAGCTGGGGAAAGGGCCATTATCCAAAAAATGTTCCCTAGCTTATAACAGCCCAAAGCTGTTTGCTTATCCTTTACTGGCTAGATTACAAGGGGACCCCAGAAATAAATTGACGTAGGGTCCCCCTATAAAATCGAACTAGAAAAGGCTAAACAGACAGCTGCGGGCTGATATTAATAGCCAGTGAAGGGGCCATGGATCCTGGCCCCCTCCGAGGCTAATAATATCTCTCAGCAGCCCCAGAACTGGCGCATCCATAAGATGTGCCAAATCTGGCGCTTGGCCTCCGCTCTTCCCACTGCCATGTAGTGGTGGCGAGTGGGTAATAGGGTTGGTGTTCATGTCAGCCTTGTATTGGCGGCGGCTGACATGCAGCCCAGGTTAGTAATGGAGGGTGTCTATAAGACGCCCCCATTACTAACCCCGTAGTAAGGTTTTTGACATTGTTTCAAATAAAGACATGGCTAATAAAATTCCACACGGTTTTAATCTTTTATTTAACAATAAAAAAACACCATATACTCACCTAACGCCCAATCACTGAAGCCCTCGTCTCCTGTAAGAAACGAAAAATAAAAAAAAAACAACATCCCTCACCTGTCCGACGTCATGACGTAATCCCAGTGTTCTACGACGATCCGGGTCACTTCTGCAGGAGTCACACCAGCAATCGCTGATGTGATTGCTGTAGAAGACAGCACTACACTGTGTTCCAAATTATTATACAAACAATATTTTCTCAAATTTTCCCAAATTACCTATATGAATTGCAGTCATTGTAATTTTCCAGTCAAATAACGATTAGAGTACAATTGAAAGGTTTTTGTACAAACTGCCTATGATAACAGTATATTTTTAAAAAACTAAAAAAAACTCAAACTGCACTCAAAATGCATGTTCCAAATTATTATGCACAGCAGAGTTTTCAACCTTTTCATTTTAATAAAGAATAAAAAATGGTCAGTTTTGAAATTATAAGCATTAGCAGGTTATTACAAACTGAAATCAAACAGTTTTCAACTCAAAACTTTATTCTAGGTGATGTTACATTTGCACATAGGACCCCTTGTTCGAAAGGAGCTTCTGAACTCTCTCATCCATTGAATTTGTCAGGTTTTGGATGGTTTCTGCTTCAATTGTTTTGCATGAGGACAGAATACCCTCCCAGAGCTGTTGCTTAGATGTGAACTGCCTCCCGCCATCATAGACACTCCTTTTGATGATGCTCCAGAGGTTCTCAATGGGGTTGAGGTCAGGGGAGCATGGGTGCCACACCATAAGTTTGTCCCCTTTTATGCCCATAGCAGCCAGAGATGCAGATGTGTTATGTGCAGCATGAGACGGGGCATTATCATGCGCATTATCAATCGCGCTCCTGTCAGTGTACAGCGTGCTGCCGGGTGATCGGATCGCCGTGGGACATCTGGGTGATGGCAGACAGGTGAGAATAAAGTGTTTTTTTATTTTAATATTGATTTATTTTCCCTTCCCCCATGATAGCACACCTGAGAGAGGATCCGCCCTTCAAGGACAGGAAACCATCTGAAATATAAGGGCGGCACCTCTCCCTCGCTTCAGTTGGTTTCCTGTCCTTGATAGGAAGCCTCATGGAATATCAGGCGGCTGCCATAGGACCAATAGCCATGATACCTTTAGTGGTGAGAAAGATCAGGAAGGATCAAGCGAGAGTGATACTCATAGCCCCCTTCTGGCCAAAAAGACCATGGTTCTCCCTGTTGAGGATGATGTCACAGTCAGACCCATGGATCCTACTGGAAACCCCGGACCTTCTAGCTCAGGGACCAGTATTCCATTCTCAAGTGAAGGGTTTCCACTTAGCAGCATGGAATTTGAGAGGGCAATATTGAGGAGCAAAGGGTTTTCATCAGGGTTAGTGTCTACCCTGTTAAAAAGTAGGAAACCTATAACCACCAAGATCTATGGTAGAACGTGGAGGAAGTTTTTGCAGTTCCTGGGGAAACCGTTAAGCCAAAAACCTCCATTTAATTCAATACTGGAGTTTTTACAGAAGAGGTTTGAGTTTGGCCTAGCTACCAGTACACTTAAGGTCCAGGTTTCTGCCTTAGGTGCGTTATATAACCATAACCTCGCAGCAAATAAATGGGTTACAAGATTCATTAAATCTTGCGGTAGATCTAGGCCAGTATCCATTCCCAAAGTTCCTCCATGGGACCTAAATTTAGTACTTGACGCACTAACCATGGAGCCCTTTGAACCAGTTCAGGGCTTGTCAGCAAAATATATAACGCTCAAAACTATTATTTTGGTAGCTCTAACATCAGCCCGTAGGGTAAGTGATCTACAGGCCCTGTCCATAAATCCTCCATATACGCAAATATTTGAGGATAGAATAGTTTTGAGACCTGATCCAGCCTACCTTCCTAAGGTTGCACTAAAATTTCATAGATCTCAGGAGATTGTTCTGCCCTCCTTTTGTAACAGCCCAAAGAACTCAAGGGAACAAAAGTTTCATAATCTTGATGTCAGAAGGGCTATGTTGCAATACATGGAAGTCACTAGCCAGTGGAGGCGTAGTCAGTCCTTGTTCGTAGACTTCCAGGGGAGTAGGAAGGGGTATGGGGTAACAAAAGCCACAATAGCCAGATGGATTAGGGAGGCCATTTGTTTAGCTTACTCTTCAAGTAACACCCCGATTCCTGACGGCATCAAGGCTCACTCCACCAGGGCTATGGCTACCTCCTGGGCAGAGAAAGCAGAGGTATCGATAGATCAAATCTGTAAGGCCACTACATGGTCGTCACCATCTACCTTTTTCAAACACTACCGTTTGGATCTATCCTGCCTGTCTGACTTGACCTTTGGTAGAAGGGTGCTACAGGCGGTGGTCCCTCCCTAAGGTGTTTATTTCTCCAAAATTCTCTCAGGTGTGCTGTCATGGGGGAAGGGAAAACACCAAGGTTACTTACCGGTAGCCGGTTTTTCCAGAGCCCATGACAGCACCCGTATATTCCCCTCCCTTTTTCTCTCACCCTCGGGTGTGCACGTGTGTTGGGTGCTATGTGATATGGTGTTGGATTTTGTTTATAACTCCTGTTTTACTGAGGTCCTCTCAATGCTCTGTAACCAACTGAAGCGAGGAAGAGGCGCCGCCCTTTTATTTCAGATGGTTTCCTGTCCTTGAAGGGCGGATCCTCTCTCAGGTGTGCTGTCATGGGCTCTGGAAAAACCGGCTACCGGTAAGTAACCTTGGTGTTTTTACTTCTCCCCTCAGCTGCGCTTGCTCCTGCTATTGTCAGCGGGAGTGGCCGTCAGATGATGGGAGGAGTAGTCTCCCGAGGGAAATTCTTTGTGCGTTTTTGACTCCTTGACTTGAATTAAGTCAGTCAAATACGCAGCAAATCCACGAATATTTTTAGACCTGTGTTTTTGCTGCGGATTTGACTGACTCAATTCAAGTCTATGGGTGAGAAATGCACAAAGAATTGACATACTGCAGATTTAACCGTAATGACAATCCTGACAGGAAAACTCCTGATCATGTGCACAGCACATCAGGATTGTCATTGCATTAGCTGGCACACGGGTTACCTAGTGCAGTTCTGCGCGGAAAAAAACACCGCTTAGGCTGTGTGCCCACGTAACATTTTTCAAGCGTATATGCTGCGGAATTTCCGCAGCGTAAACGCATGAAAAACGCATGTATATCCGCACCCCATGTTCCCCAATGGGATTCCGCAAGTTCTATGCACATGCTGCGGATTTTTCCGCAGCGTTTATGCCGCGTTCAAAAATCCGCAGCATGTCATTTAATTTTGCGTTTCCGCAAGCGGAATTGCCTTTGTCCAATGCATAAAAAACGCAAGGCAATTCCGCATGTGGAAAATGCGTGATAAACGCGCGAAAAATGCGCGATAAACGCGTGCGGAATTCCGCATGCGTTTTTCCGGGAGAGGACTTGCATTTATGCAGCAGAAATTTTCTGCTTCATAAATGCAACGTGGGCACATAGCCTAAGACTGATTTCCCCAGATGTTCCCAGAGCACATTGGATGAAAATGCACTGAAAGATGTCGCGTCTGCTCCCCTGGCGTTATACTATATTACTGTCAGGAGCGTGATGGGGTATCTCTGAGGGGAGTCTAAAAATAATGTTGGCATATTCTTTTGCATGATTATGGGGGCTTAATAGCACCAGAAAAAAACCCTCTATTATTATCTATTTTTTTCACAAGTGCACCCTTCCCTCATGAAGGAAATATAGTTTCAGCCTAGATTTGCTACTGAATAATATTTTGAAAGCACCACACCAGTTTCACCGCCAAAGTAGAATCAGTAGTGCATGTTACCTGCCGCTAGTCTAATTCTCACCGTCCGGCCGGGTCTCCCCCTCCTAAAAATAATAAAAATATTACACTAATAAATATACATTTTTATGTAAAATATAAAGATTATCAAAAAAGTACACATTGGGTTGTTCCGGACGCGGCGATACCAAATCTATAAAAGTCTCACACTAGTTAACCCCTTAAGTGAACGTCGGGGAAAAAAAAACACCAAAAAAAGTAGCAAACTATGGTTTATCATACCACTGGGAAAAAGTGGAATAAAACGCGATCAAAAAGACTAATATAAATAAAAATGGTACCGCTGAAACTGTCATCTTGTGCTGCAAAAAACAAGCCGCCATACAGCTCCATCAGCCGTAAAATAAGTTATAGCTCTCAGAATAAAACGATGCAAAAATAATTTTTTTATTTTTTTTAGAAAAAAATAAATTGTGTAAAAGGGCCAAAACATAAACTATAGGGAAATGTGGTATCGCTGTAATTGCATCAACCCGAAGAATAAAGCTGTCTAATCACTTATACCGCACGAGGAACGGCATAAAAAATAAAAATAAAACTAATTCTTCACCTGTTTTTTTTTTTTTTTTTTCATTCTGCCTCCCAAAGATTGCAGTAAAGCTCAGCGCACATTTATCCTGCACTCTACGCTGAGCACTTACACCGGAGTTTCCGTGTAAATCTCTGAAATACGTGATTCGGACTGAACCCTCGGTGGAAGATTCCCTATAATGAGGCAGATGGAGGAGGCCCTGTGGAAGCTGTCTGGCCTTTGATCCGGCGGTGTCCATCTTTTTAGGCATGCATAAAAGCGTGGTCCGCCATAGTTTTGTGTGCTTCTGAAAAGGACACTGCGGAACAGAGGCCAGATGGAGTCCAGAGTAACTCTGCTGCCCAATTATAGTGAATGGATCCCTCCGGGGTTTCATCTGAATCATGTCGCGCAGAGATTTAGATGGAAACCCCAAAGTAGGTGCTCAGCGTTGAGCGCAGGATAAATGAGATCCCAAACGTTATGTAAAGCTTCAACTCAATCCATAAGAAAAAAAGCAAGTCCCCACTCGGGTCCATAATCTGTTAACAGAAATATAGGGGGCTTCCACCTTACTGGTAGCACAAAGGCTCTGGAAAAGCGAAATGGCCCTTGCCCTCCTAAAGAAAGTCAGCGATTCTGCGCTCCCAAATCCAAATGCTCTCCTCCCTTCTGAGCCCCATTTAGCATCCACATGTTTGGCAGAGGTATAATTTCCAAAATGGGGTCACTTGAGGGGGTATTCTGCTCTTCTAGCACGCAGGGGCTCTGTATAGATAGTCCGCAAATATTCTAGGAAAATCTGTGCTCCAGGAGGCAAAAAGCGCTCCATCTCTCCAGAGTCTCGCCGTGTGGCTAAGCAGTACTGCACAGCCACGTATGGGGTATTTCTACATTCAGCAGAAATTGTGGGAAAAATTTTGTTGCCATTTTTACCTGTTTCCCCTTGTGAAAATGTAAAATCTGGGGCCAAAACTTTTTGTGGTAAAAATGTAATTATTTTTTCTTCACTGCCCAATGGTTCTAAAATTCTGTAACCCACCCGTCGTATCAATATGATCACTGTACCCCTAGATGAATTCATTGAGAGGAGTAGTTTGTAAAATGACGTCGCCTATGGGGGATTCCCTGTTATGACACCTCAGGGGCTCTGCCAATGTGACATGGCACCGTCAAACCATTCAAACAAAATCTGACCTCCAATATGGGGCTTTTTTACTTCTGAGCTTTGCACTATGCCTCAAAAGTAGTTTTCCCGCACATGGTGTATTGGCACATTCAGGAGAAATTGCAGAACAAATTTTGTGGTCCATTTTCTCCTGATACCATTGTGAAAATAAAAAAAAATAAAAATTGGGTCTTAAGTAAAAGTTTTGTGAAAAAAAAGTTAAATGTTAATTTTTGCCTTCAACATTGCTTCAGTTCCTGTGAAGCACCTGAAGGGTTAATAAAGTTCTTGAATGTGGTTTTGAGCACCTTGAGGGGTGCAGTTTTTAGAATGGTGTCACCTTTGGGTATTTTCTGTCATAAAGACCTCTCAAAGTGACTTCAAATGTGATGTGGTCCCTAAAAAAATGGTTTTGTAAATTTTAATGGAAAAATGAGAAATCGCTGGTCAACTTTTAACCCTTATAGCTCCCTAACAAAAAAAATCATGTTTCAAAAATTGTGCTAATGTAAAGTAGACATGTGAGAAATGTTATTTATTAACTATTGTGTGTGACACATCTCTCCGGTTTAAGGGCTTAAGAATTAAAAATCAGAAAATGTGTGAAATTTAAAAAATTTTTTTTATTTCCACGAACTCAAGAAATTGAAGAAATGTTACCACTATCATGAAGTACAATGTCACGAAAAAAACAATCTCAGAATCAGGGGGATCTGTTGAAGCGTTCCAGAGTTATTACCTTATAAAGTGACAGTGGTCAGAATTAAAAAAAAATAAATAAATAAATAAAAAATTTGGCCTGGTCATTAACCTCCAAAGTGGCTCGGTCCTTAGGGGGTTACTTTTGCAGTTGAGATGTTGATCTCGCAATTGACACAAGGGATCATTGTTTTGTTACCTCAGCACTGCATACTATTTAGTTATGAAGTCGTCATATAATATATATATTTTTATGTGTCTTTGTAGAAAACTATAGCTAATTTTCCATTTTATTTTTTTCTAGGGAGTCCCACTTCCCCACTACCAACCAAATATTGATTCTGAAGGTAAGTCCTAAGAATTGTTCTGCATACAGTGGTATTAATAATGGAGAACCTTAGCCAGGAGGGACGGTATATTTACCTAGGTTAACTATAGGTTAAGATTGTACATTTTAGTCTTAAGGCGCAAAAAAAAAAAAAACTTTCTGCCCCCATGGATGGATTGAAGTGTAAGGGCACAGTCAGACGGCTGTATAACACGGACGATGATCGCAATGCTTGGACTGGCCATTGGCTATCCTGACCGGAGCCTGACAGCATGTATTTCTATGCAGCTGTCATGCTCCGGTCAGGATAGCCGATGGCCAGTCCGAGCATTACGAGTCATCCGTGTTATACGGCTGCCTGACTGCTCCCAAATTCTCCATCTTTTTATGTTGTCCTGGTCTAAATATTGTCAGTCCAGTCGCCTCTATACACTTTACATTTCTCTGCATAATGTACAGGGCCAACTCAGAGCAAGTACTCAGATGTTTTAATTGATTTGATTGGTCAGAAAAATGTCTGGAAATTAGGAACCCTTTTGTGTGGGACTGATGTTATGGTGACAACTTCGTCTAATGTGTTTACAAATGTCCTGTACCCCCCCGACTGCAGAGGTTGCAGGAAAGCGGATTGGGCATGTTGGCTTTTCTCATGTCCATTCCTTACTGCTCAGGAGAGGTGGCTGGCTGCAGCTCATTTCCTTCTTTAAGCTAGGGCCAAGCGTGCCTGAATATGGGAAGGTTGGTAGAAGCTATCTAAGGCCGAGATTATACCAGCCGATCTGCTGCTCCATGTTTGACGAGAGAGGAGAGGGGGATATTGAGCACACCGCGCCTTGCAATCCAAATGCTGGAGGTTGAAATCCGTATGGAGGGTGCCAGTCCCAAAGTGAGGATCAGCCAAGTAGTTAAATTGTGAGAAGGAAGATAGTCAGCACATCCATCCGACAATAGGTAAAATGTATCAAAAATTTATTAGGAAATCTTAAAAAAAAAAAATAGATTCCAAGGATATAAAAACCTGATGCGTTTCTGACATCCAAGCACCTTAGTCATTGGATGACAACTTTTACAGTGACCATACAGTGGGTACGGAAAGTATTCAGACCCCTTTAAATTTTTCACTCTTTGTTTCATTGCAGCCATTTGGTAAATTCTAAAAGGTTCATCTTTTTTTCTCATTAAAGTACACTCTGCACCCCATCTTGACTGAAAAAAACCATAAATGTAGAAAGTTTTGCAAATTTATTAAAAAAGAAAATCTGAAATATCACATGGTCATAAGTATTCAGACCCTTTGTCAGTATTGAGTAGAAGCACCCTTTTGAGCTAGTACAGCCATGAGTCTTCTTGGGAATGATGCAACAAGTTTTTCACACCTGGATTTGGGGATCCTCTGCCATTCTTCCTTGCAGATCCTCTCTAGTTCCATCAGGTTGGATGGTGAAGGTTGGTGGACAGCCATTTTCAGGTCACTCCAGAGATGCTCAATTGGGCTTAGGTCAGGGCTCTGGCTGGGCCAGTCAAGAATGGTCACAGAGTTGTTCTGAAGCCACTCCTTTGTTATTTTAGCTGTGTTCTTAGGGTCATTGTCTTGTTGGAAGGTGAACTTTCGGCCAAGTCTGAGATCCAGAGCACTATAGAAGAGGTTTTCATCCAGGATATCTCTGTACTTGGCCGCATTCATGTTTCCTTCAGTTGCAACCAGTCGTCCTGTCCCTGCAGCTGAAAAACACCCCCATTGCATGATGCTGCCACCACCATGTTTCACTGTTAGGATTGTGTTGGACAGGTGATGAGCAGTGCCTGGTTTTCTCCACACATACCGCTTAGAATTATCACCAAAAAGTTCTATCTTTGTCTCATCAGACCAGAGAATCTTATTTCTCATAGTCTGGGAGTCCTTCATGTGTTTTTGAGCAAACTCTATGCGGGCTTTCATATGTCTTGCACTGAGGAGAGGCTTCAGTCGGGCCACGCTGCCATAAAGTGTGCCTGGTGACTGGTGGAGGGCTGCAGTGATAGTTGACTTTATGGAACTTTCTCCCATCTCCCTACTGCATCTCTGGAGCTCAGCCACAGTGATCTTGGGGTTCTTCTTTACCTCTCTCACCAAGGCTGTTTTCCCACAATTGCTCCGTTTGGCTGGACGGCCAGGTCTAGGAACACTTCTGGTGGTCCCAAACTTCTTCCATTTAAGGATTATGGAGGCCACTGTGCTCTTAGGAACCTTGAGTAATGCACAAATTCTTTTGTAACGTTGGCCAGATCTGTACCTTGCCACAATTCTGTCTCTGAGCTCCATGGGCAGTTCCTTTGAGCTCATGATTCTCATTTGGTCTGACATGCACTGTGAGCTGTGAGGTCTTATATAGACAGGTGTGTGCCTTTCCAAATCAAGTCCTATCAGTTTAATTAAACACAGCTGGACTCCAATGAAGGAGTAGAACCATCTCAAGGAGGATCACAAGGAAATGGACAGCATGTGACTTAAATATGAGTGTCTGAGCAAAGGGTCTGAATACTTATGACCATGTGATATTTCAGTTTTTCTTTTTTAATAAATTTGCAAAAATGTCTACATTTCTGTTTTTTCCAGTCAGGATGGGGTGCAGAGTGTACTTTAATGAGAAAAAAATTAACTTTTTAGAATTTAGCAAATGGCTGCATTGAAACAAAATGAAAAAATGTAAAGGGGTCTGAATACTTTCTGTACCCACTGTAGGTGGAAAGGTTTAGCTGTGATAAGACAAGGTTGGTTGTGTGTTTTTTTTTCTAAATACATATTGTGATTATTTTTATCATATGGTCAAATTCAGTTTATAGTGTGAATTTTAGTATCAATTTATAAGCAATTTATTTCCTTTTGCATTTATAACTTATATTGTACCTCCGTTTACATCGATGGTAATCGTTTACGTCCGTACCTGATCCATTGTGGGACTTGCAGTATGATTCTCCAATTTTGGATACTTGGGTGTTTCATAAAAAGCAATTTACCTTGCTGACAGTCACTGTAATTATGAATAAACTATGGACACAGTTGGCTAAATCTAATAACTGCGTCCAGTCATAGTGCAGTGGTGCTATTATGTGACACTTCCGTAACTTTCATTATAGAAGAAAGCAGCTACTGCCATCTCCATTTCCTTTTTCAGCTAAATAGAGACCATTACTGCCTGCGCTCAGCAATTTCATACCGGAGAGAATAATGTAGCGTTGTCCTGTGATTCAATTGTATCAGTGCCCGGATGTTATGGGTCATGTTTATTCCCATAAATGGCATCATATACAGTGGGGAAAATAAGTATTTGACACACTGCTGATTTTGCAAGTTTTCCCACCTACAAAGAATGGAGAGATCTGTAATTTTTATCGTAGGTACACTTCACCTGTGAGAGACAAAATCTAAAAAAAATCCAGAAAATCATTGTATGATTTTTAAATAATTAAATTGCATTTTATTGCATGAAATAAGTATTTGATCACTTACCAACCAGCAAGAATTCTGGCTCACAGAGCTGTTAGGTTTTCTTTAAGAAGCCCTCCTACTCTGCACTCATTACCTGTTTGAACTCGTTACCTGTATGAAAGACACCTGTCCACACACTCAATCACACTCCAAACTCTCCCCCGTCGGCAAGACCAAAGAGCTGTCTAAGGACACCAGGGACAAAATTGTAGACCTGCACAAGGCTGTGAATGGGCTACAGAACAATAGGCAAGCAGCTTGGAGAGAAGGCAACAACTGTTGGCGCAATTTTTAGAAAATCGAATAAACACAAGATGACTGTCAATCTTCCTCTGTCTGGGGCTCCATGTAAGATCTCGCCTCGTGGGGTAAGGATGATTCTGAGAAAGGTCATGAATCAGCCCAGAACTACACGAGAGGACCTGGTCAATGACCTGAAGAGAGCTGGGACCAGTCTCAAACATTACCGTTAGTAACACACTACGCCATCATGGATTAAAATTCTGCAGGGCACGCAAGGCCCCCTTGCTCACTCCAGCACATGTCCAGGCCCGTTTGTAGTTCACCAATGGCCATCTGGATTGTCCGGGGAGGCATGGGAGAAGGTCAAGTGGTCAGATGAGACCAAAATAGAACTTTTTGGTATCCACTCCACTCACGTGTTTGGAGGAGGAAGAAGGATGAGTACAATCCCAAGAACACTGTCCCAGCTGTGAAGCATGGTGGGGGAAACCTACCATACTTTGGGGGTGCTTTTCTGCAAAGAGGACAGGGCGACTGCACCGTATTGATGGATGGATGGGGTCATGTATCGCAAGATTTTGGCCAACAACCTCCTTCCCTCAGTAAGAGCATTGAAGATGGGTCGTGACTGGGTCTTCCAGCATGACAATGACCCGAAACACACAGCCAGGACAACTGAGGAGTGGCTCCGTAAGAAGAATTTCAAGGTCTTGGAGTGGCCTAGCCAGTCTCCAGCCCTGAACCTAATAGAAAATCTTTGCAGGAAGATGAAACTCAATGTTGCCCAGTGACAGCCCCAAAACCTGAAAGATCTGGAGAAGATCTGTATGGAGGAGTGGGCCGAAATCCCTGCTGCAGTGTGTGCAAACCTGGTCAAGAACTACAGGAAACATCTGACCTCTGTAATTGCAAATAAAGGTTTCTGTACCAAATATTAAGATCTGGTTTTCTGTTGTATCAAATACTTATTTCATGAAATAAAATGCAAATTAATTATGTAAAAATCATAAAATGTGATTTTCTAGTTTTTATTTTTAGATTCTGTCTCAGAAGTAAAGTATACGTATGATAAAAAATTACAGACTTCTCCGTTCTTTGTAGGTAGGAAAACTTGCAAAATCAGCAGTGTATCAAATACTACTTTTCCCCACTGTACCATCTTTCCCATAAACGTCTTATGTTTATGGGAATCCAGGAGACCAATAATCCCGGTCTGACTCGAAAAGCCAATACTTATTGTATACAGCTTGTTCACACAATGCGTTTTTGCTACATTTGCGGGATAAAAAAATGCAACCTGTATCGGCAAAGTGAATGAAACTTCTAAAATATCATGAACATGCTGCTTATTTTTTTTTTCCTTGCAGATGTGAATCAGTTTCATCTGTGCAGCGTCTCAATTTACTTTTTGTTTTTGCAGCATTTTTCATCAATTCTGATGAATAAGGGAAAAATGTTGCGTGTTTTATGCAACGTTTTTCCTGCTGCAAATACTGAACATGTTCACATATATATAGGGGCACCGTTTTCGAAGGCTTTTTTTGGGGGGGCTAAAAGTCATTTTTGTTTTGTTTATTTGCAATAGGGTTGTATAAAAAAAAATATTTTCATTTACATTTTAAAAATCACAAAAGGGAAAATGGGCCCGATGCAAAAATTTGGGCACCCTTGGAGATTTGTGTGCTCAGATAACTTTGATCAAGATTTCAGACCTTAATTAGCCTGTTAGGGTTATGGCTTGTTCACTATCATCGTTGGGAAAGGGCCAGGTGATGCAAATTTCCAAGCTTTATAAAAACCTGGCCTCCTCTAACCGTGTGCCAAAAAATAGCAGCCATGGGCTAAGCAGCTGCCTAGCACTCTGGAAAATGGTGGAGGCTCACAAAGCAGAAGAAGGTATAAGAAGATAGCAAAGCGTTTTCAAGTTGCCCTTTCCTTAGATCAAAATGTAATTAAGAAATGGCCATTAACAGAAATAGTGGAGGTCAAGATGAGGTCTGGAAGACCAAGAAAAATTTCAGTGAGAACTGCTCGTAGGATTGCTAGAGGCAAATCAGAACCTCCACTTAACTGCAAAAGACCTTAAGAAAGATTTAGCAGCGTCTGAAATTGTAATACATTGTTCTACTGTTAAGAGACACCTGCACAAATAAGGCCTTCATGGAAAAGTCATCAGAAGAAAACATCTCTTGCATCCTCATCATAAAATTCCGCGCCAGAAGTATGCAAAAGAACATCTAAATGGAAACAAGTCTTGTGCACCGATGAGGTTACAATAGAACTCTTTGGCGACAGTGACAAAGGTATGTGTGAGATAAAAGGGCACAGAATTTCAGGAAAAGAACATCTCGCCAACCATTAAGCATGGGGGTGGATCAATCATGCTTTGGGGTTGTGTTGCAGCCAATGGCACTAGGAACTTTTCATGGGTAGAGGGAAGAATGTATTCAATGCAATTTCAACAAATTATTGATGCAAACATAACACCATCTGTAAAAAAGCTGAAGTTGAAAAGAGGATGGCTTCTACAAATGGATAATGATGCTAAACACATGTCAAAATCCACAATAGACGACCTCAAAAGGCACAAGATGAAGGTTTTACAATGGCCCTCACAGTCCTCTGATCTAAACATCATTGAAAATCTGTGGCTAGACCTCAAAATAGCAGTGCATGCAAGACGACCCAGGAATCTCCCCGAACTGGAAGGATTTTGAAAGGAAAAATGGAAGAAATCCCTCAAACAAGAATAAAGCGCTTGTCTGGCTACAAAAAAGTGTTTGTAAGCTGTGATACTTAACTTTAGGCCTTTTAGAGATCATTTCATCTTCAACTTGCTTAACTGTTCACAATAACAGTAGTTTTGACCAGGGGTGACCAAACTTTTACATGCCACTGTATCTCAGGGAGAGCAAAAGGATCTGCAGTGTGAAATCAGACATCCTGGATGCTAAACACTCCCAACAAATATCTGTCCAGGGACCCCAGACACCTCAGACTGTTGGCCAAGTCCTTCGCTATCGGAGGTTTTGGCCATCGCTAGTCTTATTTGTATGGGGGAACTTAACGCGCTTGGGTTCTTTTTAGAGTTTGCTCACGACACAATGAGTAATCCTTATCTTTTCCGGAATTATCTTGGAAACCGATTTATCACTAAACCCTTTAAAGTTCAACTTTTGATTTGGGGGTAAATCTGCTTCGAAGATCATTCAGCAGAAAGATGAGGTTACTGAGGATACATTCAGCAGAATGAGTTAAGTTATACCTGTCAACAGGGCTGTGGAGTCGGTAAGCCAAACCTGCGACTCCGACTCCTTAATTTCCCTTACTCCGACTCCACGACTCCGACATATATTGCTTATATTTAAGTGAAAAATTTATTGTAGTACAATGTGAACATCAGACATTTAATCATTTTTATGATACAATAATCAACATATTTAGATAGAATATAATATATATTTATTGGAATACAACTTTAGAACACAAAAAACTGCAATAAATTGTAAATATTTAATACACTATGTAATATCGATTATATATACATACATACACATATATAGACTATGTAATAAACTATGTAAGTGGCAAAAAGCAGTTTTCAACAAAAACATACTACATTTGTGCAGTCTATGAATTTGTTCTAAGAAATAGAATTGCCTCCATCAGATCCTCCTTCATAGAGGACCTCAAATCTGACCTAATAATTTTAAGGCTAGAGAACAACCTCTCTGCACTAACTTGGGTTGGAGGCAAAGCCGCAACCACATGGGCAACATCTTTAACAATTTCCGGGTATAAAGGAATTGCCTCATGCACAGTCAGTTTTGATGAACGGTTGAATTTTTCTATTTCTTTGAGAGCAAGTGAAACATTTTGCTGAAATATGGTCAATCTGCTTGCTATAGGAGACGGAGTGAAATCTTTTTCGTTGCGCAAACGCTTTTCCTGCTCCATGTCATCCAATTACTTGTTTATTGAAAGTTTAAATATGCTTTAAGAAGTAATTACCTTAATCTTGTTATCCTGTTCACTCTAGCAATTCTTCTGAGATGAGTGCAGGCCTTCCTTCTTTCTGAGTGTGTTTACTTTTTACCTTTGTCTGTAGAGGAGGACCTTCACTGGTGCTGGAGTGCAGCACTGACTTATCTCAGCTAAGACAAAGTCTAGATCCTCAGGCTACATTCACACCATGGGTGTAGCCAGGATCAAAACTAGGGGGGGCAGAACCTCATACTGCACACCTCAGCTGCTGCAGAACCTCATACTGCCCACCCCTACACTTGAAAATAAAGCCTGCACCTTAAGAAGATGTGGTGAATGCAGTCTATTTATTCCAACTATCAATTGATGTTGATGTGTTACTGAAGACGAGCATTGCCTGTCCTGGGCGTCCTTTTGGGCAGCTATGAGGTGTACCTGACTGGTGCTAAAAAAAAAGGAGTGTTAGTCTGTGTGCTACCCGGCTTTCATTCTTTTTGATACAGATAAGATATGGATAGACAGATATGGATAAATGGATGGATAGATAGATGATAGATAGCCATATGGATGGAGGGAGGGATAGAGTGTGATAGACAGTTGACAGCTACAGACAGCAAATAGTACATTGCACATATCGCACATATAGTTCACACACATTGTACAGAGAGCACTTAATAATCACCTACAATATTAGCATTAGTTACCTTCCTGTGGCAGAGATGAGCAGTAGTACTTTCACTTTCTCCAGCTCGGGGCCCAGGAATCGGATCCTGTGCAGGGCAGGCACCCCTCCCCCTCCTATCTCGTGAAGATGGCAGAAGACAGGACAGAGGAGGGGATATTGCCCCCTGCAGTCTGGAGCCAGTGCAGGACGGGAGCACTGCAGCATACAAGTGAGTTTTGATAGGTGCGTGCCCCTGCTTCTAGGGGAGGGGGGGGCAGCTGCCCCTCGCTGGCTACGGCCATGATTCACACACAGCGTTTTTGCGGATCCGTAGTTTGTTCGGCGTTTTTCTAATCTGTTTTTGCTATTGAAAACATTATCTATGAGCTCAAAAACCTTTCAGGTGATGCGGTTTTTTAAAAAGCTGATCTGCTTTTGCAGCTGAAAAACGTATCCTCAAACGCAGCAAAAACGCTGTGTGTGAATGTAGCCTTAGATCAGGAATAGAACAGCCATTTATAGGACATTTCATAACTTTCCCAAATTCCTATGAAAAAATATTTCCCACAAACTGCATTGATCTACTGCACCCAATTTATTATATATTTTAGGAGTCGCAGTCGGTCCATTTTATACCGACTCCGACTCCACCAAAATGAGCACCGACTCAGACTCCACAGCCCTGCCTGTCAGTGAGCTGCTCCTGTGGTATACAGACCTGTAGAAACTAAAAGTTCCATCCACTTTTTTGCTAAATAGCATTTTTAGAATGGGATTTTATAAAAAAAAATGCATTTTTTGAAAACAAAGCTATTTTAGCTTTGTCACTTTGCCTAAAAAAATTGAATAAAAAGTAATCTTATAGTCACATGATCCCAAAATTATACCACTAAAAGCCACATTTTATCCCATAAAACAAGCCACACACTGTTCCATGAAACTTCATGTTTGCGGAGTTATCCCGCTTTTGATGAAGTCATGTGCAGATTACAGGTTTTACACACATTTAAAAAAACGAATATGCGTTTTTTAGCTGCATATTTTCCACGGCTTATTCAAGTTTTTGTGGAAAATCTGTGCGCTTATTTATTTATATATTATTCTGTCAATATTTTTTATTCCTTTTTTTTTTTTTTTTTTGTTTCTTCGTTTAAAATACAAGTGTAAAAAATGACAAAAGTATTCCCCAAAACAGTGTCCCTCACCAACCCTCCCTTCCATTTAACTTTAATAAGTTTCGATAAATATGCAATTTATCATTCAGCAGATTATATAACCTTAATTTCCGCAACGTTTAAAAAAGCGTTTTTTTGTGCACGAAAATATACTGAGCAAAATTGCGCAGACTTGTCGTTTTTTTTTTTTTTTTTTTAATAATCCTAGTGTCGGATCAAACACTTTTATGTAAGAAAACAATAGGACAAAAATTGGAGGACCTTTTTTGGAGGAATTTTTTTAGCACTGTTTGACAAGAGAAGGTTGGAAAACTGGTTAGTTTTCCTAGTGTGAATGTGAAAATAAATTATATATATATATATATATATACATATATATATATATACATACATATATATATATACATACATATATATATATATACATATATATATATACATACATATATATATACATACATACATACATACATATATCATGCACAAATTTTTATTTGTTATATTCAGACCAAAATCACTGATGAAACTTGGTCCATTTTGCTCGTAGGTAAAAAAACAAACCCCAAAAATCTGGTGTGAATGAGGCCTTAGGCTGAGTTACCTTAAGTATTCTGTTTCCTTAAATGTGTCGATTTTGTGTTTTTAAAACTTCAATCAAAAGTTCTCGGTCTCCTCCTCTCCTCCAGTGTTCATTACAAGGGGTGTGAGACTTTATACAGGAGGCCATTAAGATCAAGTCAGGTGAAAGGTCCTTGGGCAAAAGCAGCAAAGAAATGAAGGAACATAAGAAGAGCCCACAATAGGTGTCACACCTGATCAAAGCTCCGCAGGTGACAGGTGGGAAATGGAGGAAGTGGCGCTGATCATACAAGGAAAATGCTGCACATTGTATTGCAGGGCAGAGGATGGGGATCTGGGTTAGACAGGAGCCGAAGTGTTATATCAGGAGGTTTAACTGAAAGGTGTTTCCCGGTTTGGGGAAAGCAATAATTTGCACACAAGGATCCAGACTGGTTTATCCACTTATCTGAGGTTACACATGCAGTTTAGATGTAAACTATAGAGGAACCATTGCATAAGTTGCACATTTCCGTATTAAAGCGCCAATACGGCCAAAGTTAAGCATATGGGTTCGATCAAAGAAGCTTATGTGAGCCACAGACCACAACAGGACTTGTTTTAGCAAGTGTGCCAGTGCACATGGTTAATTTTCTACTTGGATTGATGGTCTGCATGTAAAGAATTACAGCATACACCATTCTGGTCCGGTGCAATGTAAAGGCAGCCCCAGCACTCATCTGCAATCCGGGTGAGAGCACACAGTCCGCAATTTGCAGTCTAATTTTTCAATATGGCTGTCTGTAGCCAGCCTGCAAGCCATGTCATTGGGGTATTCACCCCCTTCACCCTCAGAAGCAATTGTTTTAATGGAGAATCCACAGAGTTTTTTTTTTTTTTTTTTTTTTTTCTTTTTTTATTTCAATACACAATAGGAATAAAATTTGAGAACGGAAAAGCCCAAGACTGGGGCCACACCACTGCTTTGGCCACAGAATGGTCGCGTTGCCAAAATCTGCAAGGTGTCGTTGCGCAATGCAAGTCAATAGGATTGCATTAGATACTGCAACTCACAAAAAATCTGGCACGGGTGGACTTGCTTGTCGCAAAATGACCCCATGCATTGCGCTTGGCTGAGTGACCTATTTCATGGCCAACTAATATATTAGGCTGATTGGCCACACACAGGAAGACTTTTTTTTATTTTATAAGGATTGCTGCATTGTGTGGATTGCTCCCTAGCACAGTTGCTTCTCAGGGGTGATACCTCTGTGATATAGGCTGTACGGAGCGGCGCACTTTGGCACAGTGGAAGACCTACGGCTCAATACTACAGCTCTGCAAGGACTCCTCTGCTCAGCCTCTGTCTACCTCACCGTATGGGTCACTCTTAAACTTTCCTCCTTGCACATTTGATAGTTACTGAAGAGAATAGACAGTGGAAACTGAGAAAAATTAGTTTTTTTTTTTTTTTTTTCTAAAAAAAAAAAAAGTGACAGGAAGCGGAGGTTTTCAGTAAACAGACACTTGCATATGTAAGACATTGTGTTTCCAGAAGCCACAGTCTTGTAAATCGACCAGACAGACTAATATGATTAACACTCAAGACAGAGTTAAGAGACTCATTAGAAGTGAAAAAGCTTTTTGTGCAAATGTGTACTAGGACCAAAAATACAGCCAGGTGGTATAGGGATAGGACATGGGGGAAGGTGACTGTAAAATGTTAGTAATAATTAAAGAGGACCTTGCACCAACTTTTTCATATCGAGCACACATGATGAAATCATGGCTGCAGAGGAGGATAAAGGGTGGAGATAGATAGATATTTTTTTATTTTGCCTCTTTGTTCCAGACATATTAGCAATGAAAGTATTTGGCACTTAATGAGTTATCAATTTTCACTGGGAGGTTGAACTACTTCTCCCTGTAGGAGTTGCCATCTGATAACACCCACTTGGCTTAACTAAAGTTAATTGTCAATTGGCTGATTAGTAGGAACACTCTTTTCCTGATTTATTGGCCAGTCAGACAGTGAATAAGCAAAATGATTCGGTACCTTTGGGGTCTCTCGCATCAGTAGGTATATATCTGAGGAGTATGATGAGCGCAGACCTAGGTGAAGGTTATGGAGGCAGATGCAGGAAAGCCGAGCTGCAGGCGGCCACCAGTCTCCTGATAATTGTCCGGCTCTGTCCCGCCGGCCGCTTCTTGTGCCTGCGAGTCAAACACCTGCGCGGTCGGATTTCTCTGGGATCCCTACAAGATGCAGCTTGTGAATGACGTCAACTTTCAGTTCTGGTAACAGGATAAAACTGATGTCATTTCATATGTAGTCCCACACTCAGATGAAGTCTTCTGCTTTTTAACCTTTTAAGATAAACTATAAGAAAACCGGAAGTATTTATTCCACCCGCCCTAAAGGGACAAACGGCTAATTATTATTTTTTCATTACTTAAACAAATATTTCCAGTTGCAGATATTCATGAACTTGTGGTGGTGGTGGTGATGGGGGGGTTAAAAGTTAGTGACTCATTTAAAGCATATTTCAGCCATTATTACTACCCTATAAAGCAATGCAGGCAGTGTGCGCTCTTGTGTGCCACTACCTCTGCCGGGACTCATTACTATCCCCTATATGAGAATGACAGTAATGGAAGACGGGAACCACAATATAAGGCCTCCTTCACACGTCCCTGTTTCCCAGTACGTGGGGTATCCATTTTTTTTTCACGGATACAACATGTACTCATGATCTATAAGAAAAAGAGAAGTCCTCCAATGATATCCAAAAATTTGGATAAAAATTATAAATACATTTTATTAGGACATAATTAAAATAGAAACATACTGGTCACCATGAGACATCCAAACATTTGTTTTTTTGCTGCTGTTTTTTTTTTTTTCCCCAGCACTTGGATTGAAAATATTGTTGAGTGAATGAGCCCTAAAAGTAAAAGGCTGTGCACCAGAATATATACAATTAAAAACATCATGTCTGAAGGGATACTTAAGTCCCTTTGATCAATTAAAAGTGAAATATGGGTTGACAAATAAACAATTCTATAAATCTCTTCAGTTCAGACATTCTTTTAATGCACAGTTAAAATTAACTCCCTTTCAGGTAGAAAATACTTTTTTATTAAGTTAGTATTGGAAAAGGGAAATACTAAAGGTTGCATTTCTGATATTTATAGAATCCTTCTTGATACTTATTTTTAAAAAATCCCTTCCCCGGCTAAACAAAAATGGGAGTAAGATATGCGCTCGAGTTCAGAGGATCAATGGAGCTCTGTATTAGAACTGGTACCCCAACTATGTTTAAATGAGGCACAGAGTTTTTCCCAGATTATATTAATACATAGGAACCTAGGTGTCTTACACTTCCTATGTAGTATAGGATATCTGTCTGATTTTGAATGTCCGAGATGTAAAATGGATGGTGCGGGTCTACTACATATGCTATGGGAATGCTGGGAGTAGGGAAAATACTGCAATGGAGTCTCGTCTATTAGAAAGAGGGTATATAAAATTGATATTCCACCAGATCCTAAAAAATGCTTATTGGGCACATTAGAAGATGATAATGACTCTAATGACATTTAGTGGGTGCACAGCCCTTTTTTTTTTTTTTTTTTTTTTAAGGCTGTGCACCCACTAAATGTCATTAGAGTGCTATCTACATATACATGGATTCTAAATAATGGATGGTGGTATGGATTCGTGAATAATGTCTTATTTATATTGCATAATTTTCTTTTATTTTTTTTTACATACTAAGTTGCTGGTAAGTTTAATTGTTGCAATGTAGCTGGCTTGGATATTGGGGCCCCCCGCCACCTGCAACAATAATCTTTATAATCTTCCTCCTATGTTCTTCTGTGCAGACTGCGCCCAGCAGATGATAATTGCAGCCTGTGGACCGTTCACCACATCGGACACCATCACTTATGATGCCCTGAAGGATCTGGTGGATGTTATTAATAGAGACCGTCCAGATGTCTGCATTCTGGTGAGATCCGAGGACAGGCCACAGAGCCGGCAATTAAATATAAATCCGTAGGACTGTGACATCTTGCATGTTTTCTGTCTTTGCAGCTCGGACCCTTTTTGGATTCAAAGCATCAACAGGTTGAGGTAAAAGCTTCATTATCATACATGACGAATACAGTACTATTATACTCAAACGCATTTAGCTCAGTTTTTTTGGGAGGGGGGTCAAGAACCAGACCAGGTAAGAATTTGTAAAAGAGGAAAAGTTTTACGCCCTGTGGCTGCAAGGAAAAGAGAAGTCAACTTTAGGATTACTCTCACAAGTTTTCTTATGTGCAGTTTAAAGTAAAACTAAAAACACATAAGTAAATTAACTTGTATATAATTGCCGTTTAAGTGCCCCTAAAGGGGTTATTCAGCCTTAAGTTTTTTTTTTTTTGTTTTTCAGAAGCATAGTTTATCCTAAAAGATAAGAAATGGAAGCATACTTTCTTCCAGTCTTCACCCTGGATCCATCGCAGGTCTCTCTACTGCGCTGTCCATGATGTCACGGAATCGCTGATGCCTGCGATTGCCTGCAGCAGTTAGGTGACAAGAGCATTGTCTGATCTAGGCTCTTTAACCGCTGCTGCCATTCACACGCTTTAGCTATTCTGTGATATCCGGACAGGGCAGTCATGGCTTCTGATGCCGACGACTGGAGCCAGAGAGGTGACAGGAGGTGACTATGCCATTTGTTACTTGCCTAAAAAGAAAAAAAATTTAATGAAGAACAACATCAAATTCCCGGGTGTAAACTGATCTTTGGATTAATAATATATAGTAAAATTTAGTTTTTAGACTGTTTTAGCTGGGTGCAAGTCACTGCCGAAAATAACTTCCCAGATGAGCTTCCATCACCTTGGAGAACCCATCATGGAGCGGTTTTCTTTTGTCCTCGTCTTAGAGTTCTACAGAAAGTGGAAACATTACAGTAGATTATATGCACTGAACCATTTTTCCTTGTTTTCAGAACTTGCAGCTGACTGTGACGTTCGAAGAAGTGTTTAAATCTTGCTTGAAAATGATCATCGAAGGCACGAGGCAGTAAGTGATGCTGCAAACTGGATGCTCTGTTTATGGAGAAGTTACAGGGAACCTGTCACCTGATTCATGGTGCCCAAACCGCTGGCAGCATTCATCAGATCCTGGCTGCACTATTGCAGCCAGGTATATTATTCTGAAATGTGTTGGCATTTCAGAGAAAATATACTTTAAAGATCTGAGGACCAAAACCAGAGCCCAGACTAGTCTGGCGGCGCTGCAGATGATTAACAGGTCTCTTGCAAGGTGAGAGACCTGTCAATCAACCTCTTGCAGCGCCGGCTGGGGCGGTGCCAGATCTGTAAATGACATGTTCTGTATTTTCACTATAGACCACACAGACTGTAGGAATCATCAGTAATTCTGTTCTCATTTGTGGCCATAATTAATTGTTTTCTGTTAATTCTGCGTCACTTATTTCTTCAGATCTGGCTCCCATTTGGTGTTTGTCCCCTCCATCAGAGATGTTCACCATGACGCCGTCTATCCCCAGCCTCCGTTTAGCTGCTATGAAGCTGCCAAGGACGATAAGCAGGTGAAATCCTAATCCGATTGCATTAACAATATAAGAAATAAAAATAAACTGTGCCAAACATCCTTTTTTTTTTTTATAGAGTAAAAGAAAATCGTAGAAATTATATAGTAAATCGGACTGCAGTACACGGATTGGCCGGCGGCTCTTTTGACCCGAGCATGACCATTGCATGGAAATACATGTAGCTGTTCTGCCCGAGTCGGAAGAGCTGCCAATCAGTCCGTGCACTAGATCTCGGTCCAATTTGTACGGCCATCTGACTGCGCCCTTAGGGAATATTTGCATGATTTTTTTTTTTTAAATCTGAAGCACTTTTGTAAACAATCTGTTATTTCATACAGTGTAATGGCCCCACATGGCGCTCCGTGCGGCGTAAGGGGCCCCACATAAAAAAAAAATATATATATATAACTACTCCCCTCTGGCTGTTCCCCCGCTATTCCTTTCTCTTCGTATATCAGTCCAACCTGTGGGCACTTGAGCCATCTCCTCAGCACTAGCGCCGCTACCCTCCTTCGCACGCGTGTGGCCTGATGGGACGGCGCACGTGCAGAGGAGTGCCGGCGGAGATAGTGCGTGTGCTCACCGGGAGGCTTTGCGTGCCCCCTCTGGCATGCATTCCATAGATTTGCCACCACTAGTATAGAGAGTCCTCATACTGGAGCTGTAAACCCTTGAAGGGTCCGCTCACTTCTTTTAACCACTTGGCGTTTTGGGAACCCTGAAGCAGTTAAAAGATGTTTGAAAGCCTGAACAGTCCAGTAAGGCCCGGGAGATTTCTGGAAGTCACCAAACTGTATGTTTTATTCTCACCATCCGTAAACTGCATCCCAGAATCTTCTAGCTTGAAGTGGTTTCTGCAAAATTGTGCCAAAAAATAACATTTCTCTCACGTAAATCAAGGCCCTGTATAGCCCCACTGGTGAAAAGGATTTAAAAAAAAAAAAAGAACAGTTACCATACAACTTCTGAAATGTGGAGAAGCAAAAATCACCCCAAAACAAGTCATAAATGCATTTTCGACCTTGGTCATTAAGGGGTTAGACGAATCCGTTAACCCACTAGGGTTTTGGACCACAAGAATGTTGTGTTTTGTTTTTTTTTTGTGCCACCATTAATGTAGTAATCTATCCTAGACTCCCAATATAATTTGTGTCTTGGCGCTAATTCTGCACTTGCTGCTGTCTTGGTCTCTGCAGCTGATTCGTACGGAAATGTGTGATTTTTAGATGAGAGCAGAGAAACCACAAAGCGAGAAGTACAAGTCACGTCTGAAAAGGATGTTGTATCTGTGTCATATCTCATGTAGAATACTAACCTCAGGCGGCGAGGAGCGATGCAGCGGGGCTTCCTTTGGTTACACTTGTGTTCATCTTTTAGCTTTTACACTAATTGCAAACATAAAAGTTTTTATTTTTATTAATCCGGTTTCTTTCTTTTTTTTTTTTTTGCTCCCCAGAGAGTTCACTTTGTGGCAGATCCTTGTACCTTATCTGTCAATGGCGTAGCTGTGGGATTTACATCCACAGACTTACTCTTTCACATGGGTGCGGAGGAGATCAGCAGGTACTAGCTCAACAGATCATTTCACCCGACCATCTCCCCAGATTCCTCCTTTGCAATACTTGTTGTCTACAGAAGTACATGCAAGATATAGATATAAATACAATATATAGAATTTATTTTAATTCTATAAGGAATATTGTTTTTTTTTTTTTTTCTCTTTTATAATTGCAGTGGTACTGGAGCGCCAGACAGATTTAGCCGAATTCTCAAGCATATCCTGACTCAGCGGAGGTGAGTGGATAGTTGGAAAAGCAATTTGACCAGATCTAGTGGACTGAGTAATATCTATGGATAAATGTGAACCTTTTGGGGTGTTCCACCATGTCTGCCCCCCCCCTTTTTTTTTTAATTCATATTTAATAAGTAATTAAAGAAGAGCCACCCAACAGCCAGAGAAGATACTGTACAGCTGTAGTGTGGATCGCAGGCTCCCTTATTACCTCCAGTGTTTCTGTTTTTCAGCTACTATCCTTTGTACCCTCCACATGAAGAGATTAATATTGACTATGAAGCGCACTATAACTATGGCATAATGCCCGTCACTCCGGACGTCTTCATTATACCATCAGAGCTCCGGTTTTTCATCAAGGTTAGTTGCCGCTCATAAGGTTTACATGCTTATTTTTTAAAAGAAATGGCCTAAAAATATCCGCTGCATTTGTGCACTCGGAGCCAGACTTTGTCCGTCCGCAAAAAGGTAAGATGCCGGAGCCGCCTGCTATTCACAGGCACTCGTCTGATCCATAAATTGGTCCAAATTAGGGATGAGCGGACCTGTAAAAGTTCGGGTACCAGAACTGAACCTGAGCCCTCTCTCTCCTGTTCGGAGTTTAGCACCTTTTAAGTTCAGGTTTGCTCATCTCTAGTCCAAACCAGGGTGCAGCGCGCTGAAATTCTTTTATATTTTTTACACGTGGACCTAAGGTCTGAAAGGAAAATGACCCCTTGGGGCTAACATTGGTCCGTGTCCGAAAATACTTGCCTAAGGCTATGTGCCCACGATGCAGAAATGTTCAGGATTTTTTCCTGAGCGTTTCTGCATCTCCCTGGCAGAAAAAACGCATGTGGATTGTACATGCGGATTGTACATGCGTTTTTCCTGCCAGGGACATGCGGAAGTGAAGCGGTCTTCACATGCATTCCCGCATGCGGGTTGACAAGCGCTTTCCAAGCGATTTTAGCATCACTTGGAAAGTGCTTGTCAACTTGGTCACACTATATAAATCCATGCAAACAGCATGGATTTATATAGTGTGACCCGAGAGAATGTCAAAAAATAAAAAAAATAATATATAATTACCCTCTGATGGCCTTGCTTCGCTCCGTTCTCCCTTGCCGGCAGCGGTACACTGAAGGACCTGCCGACGTCTGCGTCGCATGACCCGTCACATGACTATGACGTCAGCGCAGGTTCTTCAGTCCATCGCGAACTGCCGGCATGCGAGGAGGAGCGCACCGCGGGCTGCCAGAAGGTAAGTATATATTTATTTTTTATTTTATTATTTTTTTTATTTTTTTTTTTTTACAGGTTCTATGGTACCCAGGTCCAGAGGAGAGTCTCCTCTCCTCTAGACCTGGGTACCATCCGCACATTAGAACACATGGAATGCGCATCTACATATACAGTGATGTTTAGTCCATGCGTTCTAATGCAAGTCAATGGCGGTGAAAACGCAGCACTTCCGCAAAATAATTGGTTGTGCTGCGGATTTTTCCGCAATGATAATCCGCAGCAGAAATTTCCACAGCATGTGCACAGCACATGCGGATTATCATTGGGGAACATGGCAGGCCTTCTACCATGCGTTTTTTAAGCGTTTCTGCAGCGTTTTTGCCGCTGCGGAAACGCTTAAAAAACGCATCGTGGGCACACAGCCTAAGGCCAAATTCGCACGTCCATACATACTCTTTTTTTTTCGCATGCAAAAATGAACTGCTCTCCATCAGTATGCTGGACTCAATTTTTTCCTGTTTTTGGTTCGGATGGCTTCTTGAAAATAAACAGCACATGCACGGTATCTGTTGCTTTCCTTTTTTTTTTTACTTGAATTCTGGGGGTTTGATACACAAATTAGACATGTTTTTGACATGAAAATGCTCATGTACCAAAATTGGTGCGTGTTCCATCCGGGAAAAGAAAAATTGATAGGAAACATTCACCTGTTTTTGATTTTTTTTTTTGCTTATGTATTCTGACTCCCATTTAAAGGGTTAATCCAGATTACAAACTTCTTTCATCTACCTAATTAGTGTAATGAAGTTCAGATCTCTGTTTAGGATCCCAGCTGTGTATTTCAGCCCTGAACAGTGTCTCTGGCTCTGTCCTGCATTACTCCAGAAGCCCATTGTGTGGAATAGAGGCTGTGAAATGCTGATCAGCGGGGGTCCCGGCAGGGGGGACACTTTGTGATCAGGTTAGCAGACAGGTCCTCTGTTATCAGGAATTATCCAAAGCAGGGAACCACTTTGGGTATAATGGGTGGTCACACTTCACCATCCTTGAACCTACATACATTTATATCTGTAATCTAACTCTGTTATTTCTGAAAGGCTCATCTGAAGACAATTGTTTCTTACCTGGGTAAAGCCCCCAATACATTTCGATAGCTGGTTCGGCTGGCAACTATCTCTCCAATTCATAGACGCGCTCCTGTCTCCTCCTATGAGAAAGCCGCTCCAAGACACATCTAGCGCAACCTGTCTCAAAAAGGATCAGCAGTCCGGAAACGGACGCGCGGACTCCTTAACTCCCCCAACAATCATTAGACTATCCGCTGAACTAGTCTTTATTGGCCGGTTTGGCCAACATTAGTCGGGGGGCTTAATGCTCAGTTCACACACATCCAGTGTTCCATGCTGAAGCTACTTTTAGGGAATCCTCTGATGGGAACCTCAATGGAGCCATCCACTTGAATGGAGCCGACAGTCACAGTATGGCCTTCATCCTGGCAGTTGTACGGTTGAGGGTGGAATCACTTTGCATGGTTATAAAAATCCTGTAGTGTCTGATCCCACTGATCACTTTTTGGCTATGTGCCCACGATGCAGAAATGCTCAGGATTTTTTCCTGAGCGTTTCTGCATCTCCCTGGCAGAAAAAAACGCATGCGGATTGTACATGCGTTTTTCCTGCCAGGGACAAGTGTAAGTGAAGCGTTCTTCACATGCATTTCCGCATTCGGGTTGTAAACCGCTTTCCAAGCGATTTTAGCATCACTTGGAAAGTGCTTGACAACTCGGTCACACTATATAAATCCATGCAACCGGCATGGATTTATATAGTGTGACCCGAGGGAATGTCAAAAAATAAACCTATACTTACCTTCTGATGGCCCCCGAGTCTTGCTGCGCTCCTGTGCTGGCTGCCGGCAGATCGCGGTACGCTGTACTGAAGGACCTGCCGTCACATGACTGACTTCACCGCAGGTCCTTCAGTCCTGCGCGATCTGCAGGCAAGCACAGGGAAGGAATCCGGGGGCCTTCGGAAGGTGAATATAATCTTTATTTTTTATTTTATATTTTTTTACAGCTTTTAATGGTACCTGGGTGTGGCGAAGAGTCTCCTGTCCTCCACACCCGGGTACCATCCGCACATTAGAACGCGCCAATTACGCAAGTACAGATGCAGTGATGCGGATTCCATGTGTTCTAATGCAAGTCAATGGCGGCCAAAACGCAGCACTTCCGCAAAATAATTGGTAGTGCTGCGTTTTTTTCAGCAATGATAATTTGCAGCGGAAATTTCCGCAGGATGTGCACAGCACATGCAGATTATCATTGGGGAACATGGCAGGCCTTCTACCATGCGTTTCTGCAGCGTTTTTGCCGCTGCGGAAACGCTTAAAAAATGCCTCGTGGGCACACAGCCTTTGAGGACTTTTCCAGGTCCTACTCAGAAGCCTTTTGGAAGGAAAACCCCAGAAAAAAAATTTGCATATGTAGAATGTTCTGTGTTTTAGAAAAACGCTCCAATTGATGCTGTATGTAGATTTTCTTATATTTTACAATATAATTTTAATTATAAAAATTATAAATAAAACAATAAAATAATATATTATGGTAATAAATTTAATAAAAATAAATAATTATTATAAAAATAATTTTCTTTTAATATTTTTCTGAATTCACCATAGGATATCTCAGGCTGCATCTGCATAAATCCAGGCCGTCTAACAAAAGGAATGGTAGGAGGAACCTACGCCCGCTTTTTGGTCAAGAGGGAGACCGCTGGCACAGAGGAACGGAAGTCGCCTTGCATATCCGCTCAAGTTGTTAAAATTTAATATTGGATACTTTTATTCAGCATATACAGACTTAATTACAATGGACTGAGCTGGGGGAATAATACCAGGAATAAAGCGGGCACCGGAGTGTGCTAGGTTGTATCACACCAGACCGGGTGACCGTGTCCTCTTTATAGGGAAAGGGTTGGGTCCTGGTAAGACATGAGACAACCTGCACGGCACGGACAGGAGCTTACCGCGATGGCTGTGCAGACTGGTGCACGGGAAAAGAAGAGCAACTGGGAAAATGACGGCTGCAATCTGATCGCTGCTTTGTCCTCCCTTTTTGCATTAGTTTTTATAAATCTCCTGTATTGTCGGAGTGTCGTGTATTAAAACGTCTTGAACAAAAGTGGTCATAGCACCGAGAAATCGTCTTTCATTTTCAATAGGGCATTAGGCCCCCGATGTCACGTCGACAGATCAGAGGCTTCTCTTCCACTCTGCTCTGTTGATGGAGCATGCCTGCTGACATCACGCTGATTGACAGCTGGCTCCCCGTTGCCTAACTGCAGGGAGCCGACTGTCAATCGGCAGTGACGCCCCGACGACAAAGCAGAGCTGAACAGAAAGAGCTGCTCTGACGTGGAGCAGCTGAATCTCCAGTCATTCGTTTTTAGGCCCATCATAAAAAAAAAATAAATAAATGTAATGGTCCTGGAAAACCCCTTTAAGTTCCTGGCGTTCAGCCTCTGATTGATCTAGGTGATAACATCGTCAGAGCTTTACTATACAATACCCTATATAACAATCTTCTCCCTTCTACAATGTGAATGATGGAGCAATCCAACAGCAAAAACTTTTTATAGGCCTCCGAATCAAATTGGATCTGACACCAGATTTTATGATACGAATGCATACATTGTTGAATAGATCTTAGACCTGATGCGGCTGGTGTACAGACTATGAAAATCCACATCACAGTGGCTGTATAATCCTGATGAGGCTGGTGTACGGACTATGTAAATCCACATCACAGTGGCTGTATAGTCCTTTTTGGAAATGTTCACGCCTGATACTTTCTGGTGAATAACCCTTGAATAAGTTATACTTTTGAATAAAGGATAACCTACTGATCGCTGGGGGTCCGACTACTGGGACCCCCAGCAATCTTGAGAATAATGCTCTGGAGTTGAGAATTTGTGCTTTGCCTGGCATCTTCTCCATTCCTTCTCTAGGGGACTGACAGAACTAGCGGAGCTCTGTACTCTGCTTTCTTGGGAAGTCCCATAGAGAATGAATGGAGTGCACGTCTGCTCTTGTCAGAGGAGGGTACGGAAGGTGATGGCGCAGTGCCTAATTCCTGGGCTCCACTATTTTTGGGAATCAGGTGGTTGGACTTCCAGAAAATCAGCAAATTGGAGAATAACTTACAAACTTGGGAATAACACTTGAGCGGACGCATTTTACGAGTCTAACTGGACTCTTAAGATGCACGTCTAAATGTTAGGATCGCACAAGCATTCAATCCCCCCCCCCCCCCCCTCACACACAAGTACACCAGCTTCATCATGTCCACAACCTATTTAATATTGTATGCAGATTATATTGTGTAATCTATACACTGACCTTTGCTCTATTGTATATCAATAAGCTGCAATAGTAGTCTGCATATCAATCTGAACAGTGACCTGATTATATATAGCAAGGCAAATTCTTGCTGTTAACTTTGTGTTGTGTAAATAAAGTTTAGGGCTTAAAAAAAAAGGTGGTACCTGATTGGTTCCCTAACTCCCCGCCGTCTCTTCCTGCACCGCCCACCTGGCGGTGATTGGCTGCCTCCTCAGTTGGGCGGGTCTTAGCGCTGGGTGTCTGTGTCTCCCCAGTCGGAGCCGCACACTGCAGGGTCTACGCGTCTGATGTGCATCTCCTTTAATGCTGGTTACTTGGCGACTGAGAACCGGAAGCCCAGGCCACTCCCAACCACGTCCGCATCTGCCTGGGACCAGACCTGGAGGCAGCGGTCCTGCGTACGTCCAGCACAGGTCAGTGTGAACGGGGCAGACAGCGGCGGGACATGCTGAGAGTTGTAGCATTTAGCTGGGTGTGTGCTGTAGCGGGCAGCTCACCTGTGAGAAGGGAAGTGCCTGCACTGCTGTTACTTCTACGTTCCCAGTGCCGGGCAGGTGTGTACAGGGGCTAAGTAGGGGGCATTCTGTGCTGTAAGCTGTGCTGGCATTGCTCCTATATGGCAGAGCCCCCAATATAGCCCCCCAACTGTAGTGAGGCCCCCCACTCCCTAAAGGTCACACTATGGGACCTTTATCCATAATGTGTTCTCCATGGCCGCCTTCGGGGGGCTACAGAGACCCAGTGGGTCCATTCTTGGTGATCAATTTCTCCTCTACCTTTTTCTTTTATGTAGTTTTATATATATATTTTATATTTTTTTGTGCTGTTTGTTGTATGAGGGTTTTATTTTGTGGCACCATTTGTATTTTTTATTAAGCATTTTCAGGTACAAACGACTTTTTCTTTCCGTGCGACTGATCTTTTTATTCTCCTTTTGGGAGATAAAACAATTCTTCTGCATTTGATATTTCTTTAATGTTTCAGCTCACCGTGCGGGATAAATATAATATTCGTTCTGACCGTTCCTCGTGGTTGCACAAAATGTTTTTTTTTTTTTTAAATTATTTTAAAGATTTTATTTACACTCTGTGAAATGAGGTTGGGGGTGTGATTGGATCTTTTTATATGTTTTTTCAAAATAATATAAATATATATTAAAATTTTATTTTCTTATTTTTTTTCAATGGACTTGGCACTGTGGTCACTTGTACAGTATCGCTGGAATAGTTAATTAGCTCCAATCCAGTCTACAAACATGGCGGCAGCAAACTCCGCGCCTTCATTAGGCCTCTGATCCTCTGCTATGACCATATCGTTAGCATCCTGCTGTCATTTCCAATCGCTCAAATGCCGCTGTACAGATTGAAGGGGTTAAACTGCTGTGATCGGAGCCAGCTCTGATTGCAGCAGTGACTGCAGGTCCAAGTCCAATGAAAAGAAAATCTATAATTTTAATATACACTTGGGTGTAGGGATCGGGCACAGCAGATCACGTACAGCAGATGTTGGAAATGAAACCCTGGGCAGAGTGGGCAGCGTGGGCCTAGAGCTGTTTTGCTGGATGCAGGCATCGGCCTGTCCATTGTTACTGTAGTTTTGGTGCCCGTGCACAGATGAATGACAGTGGGGAATGTAATAAAATATAACAATTTCTCACCTACTCAATCACACACTGATAACGTCCCATCCGTCAATCGCAGCCCTCATGGATCATGTTTGTATATAAGGCATATGATTGGTGAGATCAGAGTTTGGTTGCAGCGGTCACATAATTGCTGAGCGTGACGTCATCATTGCAGGATCGGTGGGGATTGCATGAGTGAGTAAGGCTATGTGCACACAGCGGGATGTTTTGGAGCAGAAACTCGATTCTTCAAATCCTTAAAAACTGTAACTCTGCAAAAAGGTATATGTGCACATAGCCTAATACTGGTTTTAGGAAGACCTGGACCCTATGTAGGGCCCATTATTCTGTGTGGAGGGCTATGTGGGGCCCATTATTCTGTGTGGAGGGCTATGTGGGGCCCATTATTCTGTGTGGAGGGCTATGTGGGGCCCATTATTCTGTGTGGAGGGCTATGTGGGGCCCATTATTCTGTGTGGAGGGCTATGTGGGGCCCATTATTCTGTGTGGAGGGCTATGTGGGGCCCATTATTCTGTATGGAGGACTATGTGGGGCCCATTATTCTCTATGGAGGGCTATGTGGGGCCCATTATTCTGTGTGGAGGGCTATGTGGGGCCCATTATTCTGTGTGGAGGGCTATGTGGGGCCCATTATTCTGTGTGGAGGGCTATGTGGGGTTCATAGTTGGGGAATCATACTGTGTTGGGTCACCATACTTTGTGGGGCTGAAGTTGAGGGGGTATGGGGTTTAGTATGGTCACCATACTGTGCATGTGGAGGAATTCACTGTGGGGTCATCATACGGTGTGTGGGGGCACTTTTGTTGGCATCATACTTTATGGGAGCAATGTATGGGCTTCAATAGGAGGAACATTACTCTGTAAGGGCTGCAAAGTTGTGAGATCTACTCTTCTGTGACCCCATCACTTATTAAGGTTTTTTTTTTATTTTAAATAAACATCAAGGTGGGCCCGCGACTTTGTCAAAGTTTTTAATTTTGTCCCTCTGGGTATTTGAGTTTGACAGCTCTGGTCTAGAGGAAAGAAGGTTTAATCCTAATCACCGACACATTCTTTACTGTATTAGCAGTGAGACTATACAGTTCTCTGCCACATGTTGTAATGGTTGATTCAGTACTAAAATTCAAGGAGGCCTGACTACCATTCTTGAAAAATATAATATGACAGGTTATGGGCACTAGATTCTATGACTGGGGTTGATCCATATTAGAATATTAGCAATTACCTCCAATTAGAAATGTAATATAGTTCTTCTGATTCACTAAGTCTCTTTCCTCATGTACAGAGCAATGCCGGACCTTAGGTATCCATGGTTATGACCACTGATATAGTGACACTTGCTAGTGGTTGTAACCATGGATACCTAAGGTCCTGCAATGCCTGCACATGAGGAAAGAGACAGCGAATCAGAAGAACTATACTACATTTCTAATTGGAGGTATTTGCTATTATTAATAATAATAATAATTAATAATATTACACCTACTACATCTTGGAGATGTGAATACCCCTTATAAGTCTATCTTCAACTTTAAAACTATGAAGCTATGGATGATTGAGCCAGTTTGCCACTGTCATAGTATTTTGGAGGAGGATGGCGCTCCAGTTGTTGGCAGTCCGGTCATTCATGGAGTCATCGTTTTGCATCCGCTGGAGAGCCGCTGGCTTGAGAAGAGTCTGAGGGACTCTTGGGATCCATGACAGGTTTATTTTCCTATGTTGCTGTATAGGTCAGCATTAATGTGCGGAAGTTCACGGCGCCGCCGTCATCAATTAAAACTTGAATACCCCGGAATTGCATCCGGGCGTTCTGTTAGTCACCATGGTTAGGGTAATCTTGGGCGGTTGACTTTTGTACAAGGTTTTGATGTAGGTTGTATGATTTCTTACGTTTTCCAGTAAGTGCTTTGAACTCTTCCGTCTGTAATAACCGATACTGATGAAATAGCTGTGATACATCGGATAATGACACCGTATAGCAAAAACCTCAATTACCTTCATTAGAAGATGGTCAGTCATGGGAGAACTAGAGAAGGGGAGGATGCTGAGCACCAAATCATGGACCCATCTCCGCCCGAGCAGCGTGGACAGTGCAATGCTCATCTCTAATTGGAGACACTAAACTACAAAAGCACAACAGGCGGCCACGAGAGGTGGCGAGTGCTCCTTCAATGGAAGTCTTCATACAGAGGCTGGACAGACATCTGTCTGAGATGGTTTAGTGACTCCTGTATTGAGCAATGGGATGGACACGATGACCCCGGAGGTCCCCTCCAACTCTAATATTTTAGGATTCTATGAAAGTCCTCCACCAGATACAGATTTCCCTTTCGTCGGCCACTTCTAGCATGAGGGCGTGAGGCTGCACGAAATGCAACTTAACAGGATCATCCTTGTTCTGTCATTCTTCTCATTCCAATAAACAGTCTCGCTCTTCAACCCTTTGTACACAATGAATAATTCTAAAAATCGCCCATTAAATTCTCAAGCGCCTCCTACAAAGCACTCTTCTCTGTGCCGCATTCAAAGTAAGGTTATCAGACACTGTTTATAAGAGCGGCTAAAGTAAACTGAAATCTCAACTTTTCACCCTGAATTAAGGAGATTTTTGGGACATACAAGTTATCGGCCACCATTCAGATCTTTCAGCGGTAAGTTCCCACGGGATGTTTTTCTCTACAAATTAATGGAAGTAAAAAAGATTCTGCAGCTTATGTTAACATTCCCAGGATACAAAATCAGCACCAAAAGTCACTTTCAGCTGCAAATTTTTTTTTTTGTATGGATGAGATTTAGTAAAACTTTGCTGCTTCCATATTTGACTTAAGTAAACTGTGGCTGTAGCTGTACCCATTTAATGCCCACCAATTGGGGGGTTTTATAATGCAAATTAATTAGACCACCTGGTTAATCTCAACTGTGACAGTGAGTGATAGGACTCTGTATCTCAGCAGGAAGCGTGTGGTTTGCTGTAGCTTTGAGCTTCATATTTGGTTTAGTTTATACTTTCAGTGATTTCTAGATGTCACAGGGGTGGCCGTACCATTGGTGCAACCTGTGCTGCCGTCCAGGGGCCACTACCACCTACAAAGCAGTAAGCTGCTTTTGTCACAAACCCAAAAAGGGACTCATACTGTTCTTGCGCAGGGGCCCTCTTGTGTCTTTTTACACCACTGACTAGCCCAGCAGCCAGCCTACTGGGATTTACTCGATCATTGAAGGCTTCATTAAAGGGGTTATCTCATGATGGCAACCCCTCTCCATCTGCTCTATTATGGGAATGGAGCTACCAAAGAGTGGGCCATTGCTCTACTGGCCCGAGCCCACCCATGCATTACTTGGTCACCATTCATTTGAATGGCTGGCATGTACTAGTACTATGGCTACCAAATCATAACCGCTTAGGTCTATGGTGACTACCAAGGCAGAAATAATTTTTTTTTTTTTTACCTATTGGATCCCTGCCATTCCAGTGGTTGCTGTCTGTCCTGCAGTCGTCTGACTGTTGCAGCTAATTAGTGGCCTCAAGGGGTCACAGGCCTGACATTTAAATCGCTAATGTAAGTGATTGGCTGCAACGGTCAAGTGACTAATGGATCGGATGTCTCCACTGCAAACCAATGGTGCCCATTTAAAGGGGTTGTCCGGTCCAAATTGATAAGTCTGCAGTCACTCTGTGTGACTGCAGACTTTTGCATTCCCCCAGTGCACGCACTGTGGGGATTCACCGAGGGATTGACCTAGCTCCCATACACATGTATGGAGCGAGGCTGCGCCCTCTAGTCAGGCGTGGCCTTGCTCAATAAAAGTGTATGGAGCGAGGACACGCCCGCTTCCCTGGAGTATGTATAACGCATACATACCCTCCGGCCCCGGTTCAGAAACCAGACAACCTTTTTAAAAGGGTTTTCTGGCCTTGGAGTAAAAATCTGCAGTCAATCTATGTGACTGAAGACTTGGGAATCCCAATAGTATGCACAGTAACGCTGTCAGGATTCTCTGGTCCCGGGAGCTGGTGGATGCGTGACTGCAAGTATGTGATTTGCATGCATGCGGCCTGGTGCCGGATAGACGTCTAGTCGGAATGTGGCCTGAAGCATGCAAATCATATTCTTGCAGTTACATGACCGCCCTCTAACATCGGAGAATCCTGACAGCGCACACTGTCACATAGAATGACTGCAGACTTGAGCTCCAAGGCTAGATAACCCCTTCAAACAGCAGGAAATCATCTTTTATGTGATGGTTATTATTTTATTTTAAGAAGTTAAAACTTAAACATTTATTAAATGTCCACAGGATTGGTGAGGGTCCGACCCCTGGGACCCCCACAATGTATTAACCAATTTTTCCACACTTTCCATGACTATACATGTTCTCACCTAATATAAGTGCAGTTTTCCTCGGTAATATACTGTTGCACAAGCTTCTGCCAAGCTGAAAATCCAGCCGATTGGGATAAAGCGTGCTCGGGCCGCGGCTCTAGAAGGAGCCGTTCCCAGAATTCCATATATTTGGCTGACTATCAATGACCCCCGCCAACACTTCTCTCCCCTGATTCAGCAGAACGCCTGGGAAACAGAAAAACAGTGTTATGTTGCAATGCTGTAACTGTGTGCCTCCATTGTATACGTCCTGGGAAATAGCACGGTGTAAGGTGAAATTTAGCCACGGGGTATAATGCAATGCGTGGAGTGCGAACTGTGACTAATACACAGCCCTAATTATATTGGAATATACAATTACAGTGTAACCTAAGGCCACAGCTTAGGTGGTTGTCGTATAAACAGCATTTACCACCTATTCTTGGGGTAGGTGGTAAATGTATAGTGGCCGAGACCACCCCCCTGATCACAAGAACGAGGGTCCCAAAGATGGATGCATAACCACCGCTCCATTCACAGATTCCTAATCTGAGAGCAGCATAATGTAGAGACAGAGACCCTGATTCCAGTGATGTAGCACTTACTGGGCTACTTTATATTCTCAGCAGGGGATTATCATTAGAGGACTAGTAAACCTGCTGTCAGGTAGGCACACCCCGCCCCCACCACTGATTGGCAGCTTTCTGAGTAAAGCTGCCAATCAGTTGTGTGGGCGGAGTTATACACAGCTGAGCATTCAGAGCACTGATAAATCTGCAGCAGAGAAAACAGTGATTTTATCAAAACTGCAGCAAGCAGCCCAGTAAATACATCGCTAGAATCAGGGTCTCTGTCCCTACATCATGCTGCTCTCAGATGGGGTAGCAAAAACCTGTTCACAGATTCCCTTTAAAAAAAAAATTCTTACAGATGTTCTGAATGGCTTCCTAAAGGACTCTACTTTCTAGCAAAAAGTCTTATCCAAACTTCTGGGTTGAGGGATCCCACAACACTCGATGGCCCCTCTTGTAATGAAAGGTAATTGCTTGTTTAGTTCAGATTGTGAGATCTCACGCTTACATAGCGCTCCTCATGCCAGGAGCCCACAACCCAGAAACTTGGACCCGACTTTTGCTGCAATGTCTGGTTCTTTAGGGCAGGGTTCCCCAACTCCAGTCCTCAAGGCCCACCAACAGGTCATGTTTTCAGGATTTCCTTAGTATTGCACAGGTGATGTAACTATTGCCTGTGCTGATGATGGAATTATCACCTGTGCAATACTAAGGAAATCCTGAAAACATGACCTGTTGGTGGGCCTTGAGGACTGGAGTTGGGGAACCCTGCTTTAGGGGGCCATTAGGAATGCTTTTAAGATTTTTTTTTTAATGTGTTAGTTAGAAAAATCATCAATATGTGTCTGCCCTTTAATTAAAAAAAAAAATGGGGGGGGGGGGGTGGGAGGTAGGACCAGCCACAAATTGGTGATAGGTACTCATTAAGCTCTCAGGACTCTTGTTGGTTGACTTGCATGTGACGTAACATTGTAGAGACCCTCCACCACAATCCTCTTCGATGCTGAACATGGTTCCATCTATCACCTACAATATGACTTTTTCCTGGTTTGAGGGACTTTATTCCCAGTATATTTGACTATGGCTTATGATGTGAGATGTTTTCCTGCTTTCTGTACTATATTCTTTTGCTTTCTTCTTCCTTCAGGTGTGGTGGACTGAAAGACTTAAGGGATTAACTGCGAAGACCGAGCTAAGACTCCACTAATATTGGAACAAAAGTTTGTTTAAAGTAGGTTTTGTTCATTGCATTATATCATTGTGTACTTGGTATTACCATTTAAGATATAAATATTCTAAAGCCTACCATACACAATAGATGTTTGTCGGACAAACGATGGTTCAGCCAATTGTTAGACCGTAAGATCGTTTGACTCTTCTGGCAACTGCTCATCTCACCAACATGGGGCGTTGATCCAGGGAACTAGTCTGATTGCCATATGGAGTCGGGGAGGAATTTTTCCTCTAATATTGAGTTATACATGTCTGTTCCATGGGGTTTTTGCTTTCTTCTGGATCAACATGTTAGGTTATAGGTTGAACTTGATGGCCTCAAGTCTACCTTTAACCTTAAAACTATAAAACATAAGGATTAGCTCTCCAAAATCGGACATGCCAGATCCTTGCCTTCCTCGATATAATTTGTCAGGAGCCCCCATAAATATTAGACTGATCTCCATGGGCTTGTCCGATGCTAATCTAATATGTCCGGGGGCTTTTATTTTAAGCAGTTTTGGAAATACTTACTGTATTGTTTCTTCTTCTTTTTGGATCAGAGACTAGATGTTTCATACGAAGCGGACTCCTATCAATTCTGTTCTTAACTTCCAAGGCTGAGACGCTGCGAATATGTCAACGAAAGCTCCCATCTACCTGAAGAGAGGATCCCGCAAAGGAAAGCTGCGAGATGTCCTGTCTCCCGACATGATAAGCCCTCCTCTCGGAGACTTCAGACACACCATACACATCGGCAGCGGAGAAGGAGATGTTTTTGGAGACATTTCTTTTTTGCAGGGAAAATTCCACCTTCTCCCTCGACAAAACACTTGTTCTTCTACATCTTCATCGCCTGATGCCACCCCGCCTCGATCACATTCGCAGATGCCATCACCGGTCTTAAAAAATGCTATCTCCCTTCCTACAATAAGTGAGCCGCAAGCTCTCGAGCTTCTTCAGGCCCCTCCGCCAAAACCACCTCGGCTTCACCTGGATGAGAAGAGTAAGAGCCCAGTGAAAGAAATGGCCAAACCCTTACAAGTGATGGATAATGGCTTTACAGCCGAAGTAAAGGAAGAAAAGTTCCTTGCTCACGCTGGATCTCTTCTCTCCCTTCATGTGGACTTGGGACCTTCAATCTTGGATGATGTGCTACAAATAATGAACAAAGAGTAGACATCTCGGGGACTAAAGTGCCAAAGTTCTATAACTGTTCATATGTATTTTAAACACTACGAAGATTTTAGGAGTTTACTGTTTAGGCATCAACCAGAAATGATTTCATGCTGCCTTACGATTACTTCATATAATCTACACATGCTTTTTATCATCGAGAACCGGCCAGATACTTTGGGGCCTGTACTGGAAATGGACAATCTGGATCGTATTTGTTCATACGCTATGCAATGATGCAACGCCTCCACAAAGCCAAAGCATCTCCAATTCTTATAAAAGTGCTTTTCATTAAGACTTCTAGTGCCTTCTTGCCAGGAAATGATAAATGACACTTTATTTTAATTTTTTTTTCCTCCTTGGAATGTTTCTATGTCCAAGTTTATAAGGTTCTTAAGATTTAATACAGAAAGTTATTTTCGAAAATTGTCTGCTGTTTATTCGCGTTACACTTCTTATACTAACTCTGTGACATTCATTTTCATCACATGTCAATAAGATCTGCATGGAGTAGACTCAGGAGCTGAACCTGCATCATATCCGTCAGATGCCTGTAATGACCGCAGCCGGAGAAGAGCTCTGATCGCTGCTATTAACCATTTAGTTGCTGCTGTCAATCACTGACCCAACAACTGAATGTCCTGCTTGCTGGTGCAAGAGGATGGGTTACAACATTAGCTGGTGGCCTGCTGAAAGCCCCTCCTGGTTGCCATCTTATCTTAGTCTTATTGTGAAGCTCAGCCAAATACTGATCATCATAGGACAAACCTCAGTTACACTAATATACTGTATTACTGTAGAATTGCCGTATATAATACAAGCAATCAAACAACTCCAGGCTCAAGACCCCTAGGGGAATTGAAAATAAAAAACGTTCAAAAGTTTGGGGTCACCCAGACAATTTTGTGTTTTCCATGAAAACTCATACTTTTATTTTACAAATGAGTTGCAAAATGAATAGAAAATATAGTCCAGACATTGACAAGGTTAGAAATAATGATTTTTATTAGAAAGAATAATTTTCTCCTTCAAACTTTGCTTTCGTCAGAGAATGCTCCTTTGCAGAAATTCCAGCGTTGCAGACCTTTGGCATTCTAGCTGTTAATTTGCTGAGGTAATCTTCAGAAATTTCCCCCCATGCTTCCTGAAGCCCCTCGCACAAGTTGGATTGACTTGATGGGCACCTTTTGCGCACCATACGGTCAAGCTGCTCCCACAACAGCTCAATGGGGTTGAGATCTGGTGACTGCGCTGGCCACTCCATTACAGATAGAATACCAGCTGCCTGCTTCTTCCCTAAAGAGTTCATGCATAATTTGGAGGTGTGCTTTGGGTCATTGCCCTGTTGTAGGATGAAATTTGCTCCAATTAAGCGCTGTCCACAGGGTACGGCATAGCGTTGCAAAATGGAGTGATAGCCTTCCTTATTCAAAATCCCATTTACCTTGTACAAATCTCCCACTTTACCAGCACCAAAGCAACCCCAGACTATCACATTACCTCCACCATGCTTGACAGATGGCATCAGGCACTTTTCCAGCATCTTTTCAGTTGTTCTGCTTCTCACAAATGTTCTTCTGTGTGATCCAAACACCTCAAATTTTGATTCGTCTGTCCATAAAACTTTTTTCCAATCTTCCTCTGTCCAATGTCTGTGTTCTTTTGCCCGTATTAATCTTTTCCTTTTATTAGCCAGTCTCAGATATGGCTTTTTCTTTGTCACTTTGCCCTGAAGGCCAGCATCCTGGAGTCGCCTCTTCACTGTAGACGTTGACACTGGTGTTTTGCTTGTACTATTTAATAAAGCTGCCAGTTGAGGAGCTGTGAGGCGTTGATTTCTCAGACTAGAGACTCTAATGTACTTGTCTTGTTGCTCAGTTGTGCAGCGGGGCCTCCCACTTCTCTTTCTACTCTGGTTAGAGCCTGTTTGTGCTCTCCACTGAAGGGAGTAGTACACACCGTTGTAGGAAATCTTCAGTTTCTTGGCAATTTCTCGCATGGAATAGCCTTCATTTCTAAGAACAAGAATAGACTGTCGAGTTTCACATGAAAGTTCTCTTTTTCTGGCCATTTTGAGAGTTTCATAGAACAAACAAATGTAATGCTCCAGATTCTAAACTAGCTCAAAGGAAGGTCAATTTTATAGCTTCTCAAATCAGCCAAACCATTTTCAGCTGGGCTAACATACTTGTGCAAGGGTTTTCTATGGTTTTCTAAGCATCCATTAGCCTTCTTACACAGTTAGCAAACACAATGTACCATTAAAACACTGGAGTGGTGGTTGTTGGAAATGGGCCTCTATACACCTATGTAGATATTGCAATAAAAACAAGACGTTTGCAGCTAGAATAGTCATTTACCACATTAACAATATATAGAGTGTATTTCTGATTCATTTAATGTTAGCTTCATTGAACAAAATTAGCTTTTCTATCAAAAATAATGAAATTTCTAAATGACCCCAAACTTTTGAACAGGTGTGTGTGTATGTGTATATATATATATATATATATATATATATATATCAAAATTATAAAATTCTTCAAGTTGTACAAAAAAATAGTAATGCCACATTTGCAGTTTTTTGATCATGCTTCCCTAGCAAATGCAATAAAAAGCGATCCAAATGATGTATGCTTCACAAAATGGTATCCATAAAAAATACAGCTCGAACGCATAAAACAAGCCCTCACCCAGCTCTATGGATGGAAAAAATAAAGCTTATGGGTCTTACAAAATGGCGACATAATAAAAATCTATATATTTTTTTTACGAGGAATTTTGTTAACCATTAAAAAAAAAAAATTATATATATTTGCGTATCATTGTAATCGTACTGACCTGGAGAGCGATATGGCCAGGTCATTTCACACAATGGTGAAGTTATGTTTTTTGGAATTTTATTTGCCATTTTTCAGTATGTTTTATAGTAAAGTGAATGGTGTCATTCAAAACTGTCACTCGTCCCGCAAAAAAAAGAAGCCTTTATTTGGCTATGTCAATGGAAACAAAAAGTTATGACTCTTGGAAGAGGCAGAGGAAAAAGACAGCAGTGAAAAAAAGGAAATAAATAGGGCAGATGTGCAATACCTGCTTTTAAATGGGCCCTATTCGCCTCTCTGCAGAAATGAGTGGAGCTGGTTTGCCCCTTTTTCAGAGAGCTCGAGTTAACTCTTTATGGAAAATTTGTGGATGCTACTTAAAGTGTAGTCGCCACATGACAAATGCACTTTAAATCAAAATGGTCATGTTATATTTTGTTAAAGGGAAAGCAAAAACTAAAGAGCTGGATACGGATTCAATAGAAAGGTTAGGCTACAAAATCTATGCTTTCTATTGCACACTACAGTCTGTGTGTGCGCTCTTGCACACTTCTCGAGGATCTATTGCATGATCAGTCTGGATCCCCCCATCAATGTGCAGACATTTCAAGTGCCTGCGAACGATGAAGTATTGTGAAGAAAGTTTACTTATTCTTTAAGTAAAAAGCTAATATTGAAAACTGTCAGCATTTGATGTGTATAGAATCTGTCACCAGATTTCACAGTACAAACTGCACGAAAAAAAAATAAAATTGTGTGTATGTGTGTATATATATATATACTCTTCTTTTTCTTTTGTGCAGTTTGTAATGTGAAATCCGGTGACAGATTTTGAGTGTGTGTATATATTTATGTATATATTTATATTTAATTCTTAGACCTTATGAAGCTGGTGTACTTACTTTGAGCATCCATGTCAAAATGGAAAGTATTCCTTACTTCCGAACATAAAATGTGAAGATATATATGATGATTGTACTTTTTATCTGCCAAAATGATGTAATCTGTTCACACTATAGTATATATCACATTTAAATGACTTAGAGAAAAAAGTAGCTCAGCCATGTAAGTGAATACCACATAAATTTCCATATTATTGCCACTGTCTGGACTAATATATGGACCAATCATTGTATAATTAGAATTGTTTTTATATATATCTAACATTTGTTGAGTATTCCCTGCTTGGAGGCAAACAATGTTCTACACGTCCCAGGTAAGGACTAGACTGTAGAAAGAAATAATGTAACGAGCCCCTTGTGAAATGTGGAATCTTATACTGTGTTATGAAGTAGCTGGAACAATGCCTGAAGCAAGAGGAAAATAGAGAATCCTGTTCTTTAACTGAATGCATATAAATCACCTGCTGCAGGCCGTATGTGAACGATGGCCAGCCCCAGCTTGTCGAAGAGAAGAACTATGGAAAGTGTCTTATCGCACATGGCTGTTACATAAATGTGTTGGGGTCAGGTAAGGCTTTGTACTACTGTCTAAAATTTCATTCTACTTCCAATTTGGGCAGGCGAGATTTGCCCTGCGCTTAGCAGTGCTTTCATGGCTTCCATCTGGGGCTTCTGTCCAAGGCCTTGAAAAACAGAATTCAGATGTGTCCCTGATGAACCATTTAGGACAGTGAGACAAACAGAGCTCGAATAGACTTTGCACTCCTTTTGTGGCGCTGTCCGTGTATTCAGATGGGCACAAGAATTGTCATGGTGTGACTGTGGTGGAATAGCAAATGGGTTCCTGTACTGTCCCTCAGGCTAGGGGAACCCAGCTATCCCTGTCCCCAGGATTACTCCTGAAGGTGGGGACGCCTGGGTCTCGTTCCTCACTATGCTGCCTAGTAGCACTTATCTGTTAAGTGTATGGGGAGAACACAAACAAGACAGACCGTTGGTGATACTTGCAAAAACCTCCTTGTGACAAGAATGTAGTGTTTTCACCTGGGTCTCTCCCCTTCCCTTTGTGTTTCTATCCCAGCGTGGTCACAGTCCCTGACCGCTGCAGTCAATTTGTGGCTGCATCGGTCACATACAGACCATGTAAGGAGAGGAGACATGTGGGAAAGCAGTACGCAGGAATGGCGAGAGATCTGTTTTTATGTGTTTTTTTTTTTTGTATTATTATTAGATCCCACTTGAGCCCTTTCAAATATTTAGGACAATTCCATTAAACCAGCACTCCATCGCTTTTTTTCTTTCACCCCTGGAGTGGTATCACTAATGCATTTTTCCTGCCCCTAGTAATATACTTACCAGCCACCGTCTTCTGTTATCTGCGCTGCTTCGATCGTCTTCTGCTGGTTGTGACCTGCTGGAGCCAAAAGAGGATCTTCTAGACTTACATTGAGAACTTGTAACCTCTGACTTCCCATCAGTCAGGAGCTGTGGTCACAAGAGTGAGGCGCGGCGCAGGGAAGAAAAGAGGACGGCGGTTGGTAAGTATTTCACTACAGGCAGGGATCAGACATTAGTGATACCATAGTAAAAAAAAAATGGTCGTATTGGTGCTTTAACCCCTTAAGGACGGAGCCAATTATGTACTTAATGACCAGGCCAAATTTTCCAATTCTGACCACTGTCACTTTATGAGGTAATTACTCTGGAACGCTTCAATGGATTCCACTGATTCTGAGAATGTTTTTTCGTGACATATTGTACTTCATGATAGTGGTAAAATTTCTTCGATATCACTTGTGTTTACTTCTGAAAAAAATGGAAAGTTGGCGAAAATTTCGCAATTTTCAAGCTTTGAATTATGCCCTTAACTCAGAGAGATATGTCACACAAAATAGCTAATAACATTTCCCACATGTATATTTTAGATCAGAACAATTTTGGAACCCAAATTTTTTTTTGTTCGGAAGTTATAAGGGTTAAAAGTTGACCAGCGATTTCTCATTTTTCCAACAAAATTTACAAAACCATTTTTGTAGGGACCACATCATATTTGAAGTGACTTTGAGGGGTCTATCTGACAGAAAATACCCAAAAGTGACATCATTCTAAAAATTGCACCCCTCAAGGTGCTCAAAACCACATTCAAGAAGTGTATTAACCCTTCATGTGCTTCACAGGAACTGAAGCAACATGGAAGGGAAAGAATGAACATTTAACTTTTTTTTCACAAAATGTTTACTTCAGACCCAATTTTTTTATTTTCACGAGGGCAACAAGAGAAAATAGACCCCAAAACTTGTTGTGTAACTCCTCCTGAGTACACAGATACCCAATATGTGGTGGAAAACCACTGTTAGGGTGCACGGAAGAGCTCGGAAGAGAAGGAGCGACATTTGACTTTTTGAATGTAAATTTGCTTGAATAATTAGCGGACGCCATGTTGCGTTTGGAGAGCCCCTGATGTGCCTAAACAGTGGAACCCCCCCACATGTGACCCATTTTGGAAACTAGACCCCTCAGGGAACTTATCTAGATGTGTGGTGAGCACCTTGAACTGCCAGGTGCTTCACAGAAGTTTATAACATAGACCTGTGAAATTAAGACATCAAATTGTTTTCCACAAAAATGTACTTTTAGCCCCAATTTTTTTTTATTTTCACAAGGGTAACAGGAGAAAATGGACCCCAAAACTTGTTGTGCAATTACTCCTGAGTATGGACATACTCTATACGTAGGGGAAAACTATTGTTTGGGCACACAGCAGGGCTTGGAAAGGAAGGAGTGACGTTTGGAACGCAGACTTTGATGGAATGGTCTGCGGGTGTCATGTCGTGTTTGGAGAGCCCCTGATGTGCCTAAACAGTGGAAAACCCTGACAAGTTGACCCATTTTGGAAACTACACCCCTCAAGGATTTTATCCAGGGGTATAGTGAGCATTTTGAACCCACAGGTACTACACAGAATTTGATAACATTAGGTCGTCATACTGAAAATTTTCATATTTTTTTTCACGAAAATGTAGTTTTAGCCCCAAATTTGTAATTTTTGCAATGGATAATAGAAGAAAACGGACTCCATAATTTGTTATGCTATTTCTCCCGAATGCGATGATGCCCCATATGTCATCAGAAATTACTGTTAGGCCACATGTCAGGGCTGAGAAGGAAGGCGCACTATTTGACTTTTGAAGCATAGATTTTGGTAGAATAGTTTGTGGCGACATTTGCGGAGCCCCTAAGGTGCCAAAACAGCAGAAAAAAAAAGAAAAGTGACCTCATTGTAGAAATTGCACATCTCAATGAATTCATCTACTGCTACAGTGAATGTTATGTAACATCCACGCCAGACTTTATTCTTATGCCAGTTTAGTGCCCATACATGGTGTCCCCATAAAGTGTAGTGCCCCCATACATTTCTCCTGGTTACACACCCTGTAAATTAAGTGCTTTCCCCTCTACAATAATGTCGAACATGTGGCTGCTTACTGCGATTTAGGCACAGTGGGGCTCAGAAGGAGGGGACATTTGGATTTGGGAGCGCAGAATTCACTGGATTTTATTTGAGGGGACGGGAGCCATGTCACTTTTCCAGAGTCTTCTGCCAGTAATGTGGGACCCCCTATAGTTCCAGTGACAGATGACGGACCTGAGAGGGGGCTGGTTTTGTGTGGGATAAATTAGGGGTTTTATTGGTAACATTTTGGGGTACATAATCTTCGATTGCTTCCAAAAGAAGACTGGATCGCCAGTCCACGCTGAGCACTTACGTCGGGGTTTCCGTGTAAATCCCACAAAAATGCGATGCAGACGAAACCCCCAACGGAACCACCCACCACAAAGAGGCAGATGGAGACACTTTGGAGTCCGTTTGACGTCTGCTCCAATGGTCTCCATCTTTTTAGGCGCACACAGATCTGTGGTCGTCCACACTTGTGCGCTAAAAAAATGCCAAAAATGATGGTACACTACCGGAACAGAGACCAGTCCAAGGGGACTCCATCGGCCTCATAAGTGAGTGGCTCCATCTGGGTTTTTTGTCTGAAATGTGGTTTTGGTTAATTTACACAGAAACCCCGATGTAAGCGCTTAACGGAGAGCGCAGGACAAACGTGAGCCGAGCCTTATTCCGAGTTTTTGGAGGCAGAATGAAGAAATAGACAGCATTACCAGAATATTTCTTATTTTTATTTTTTCGCAGTTCACCGTGCGGTGTAAGTGATAAGGCGGATTTATTCTTCGTGTCTGTGCGATTTCAGCGATACCTGATTTATATGGGGTTTTTTTTAGGCTTTGCTGCCATCACACAGTAAAAATGCTTTTTTTTATAAAGAGTAGTTATTTTCGTCGCCATATTCTGAGAGCTGTAACTTTTTTATTTTTTTGTGAACAGAGCTGTATGTGGCCTAATGTTTGCGGGACTAGTTGCAGATTTTTTTGGTACCATTATGGGGCACATAGTAATTTTTGATCGCTAATATTCTGATTTTTCAGACACAGAATGAACAAAAACCAGCAATTCAGTTATTGTTTTTATTTTTTGCGCCGTTCGCCGTGCGGTAAAAGTGATACAACAGATTTGTTCGTAGAGTCGGTATGATTACAGCGATACCAGATTTATATATATTTTTTTATGCTTTGCTATTTTTATACTTTTTACACTTAGGCCATTTTTACATTTTTAGACTAAAAACAGTATTTTACAAAAAAGAACTTGATTTTGCATCGTCAGATTCTGAGAGCTGTAACTTAATTTTTTTGCCGAATGAGCCATATTAGGGCTTGTTTTTTTGAAGGACTGTTTGGCATTTTTATTTATATAATTATTTTTATGTGCCACTTTTTGATTGCTATTTATTCACTTTTTTGAGAGTCCGTATGATGAAAAAGCGTTATTTTCTGCGTATTTTTTTATTTTTATGGCATTCGCCAAACGGACTAAATAACATGACAATTTTATAGAGCGGGTCGTTCCGGATGTGGCGATACCAATTATGTGTACGTTTTTCGTTTATTTTTGTTAGATCACAAACACTGCGTTTTGAGCGGTGAAACTGATTTTAGTGATTTTGTGTGCACTTTTTGTGCGTTTTTTTTTACATATTTTATTTTACTTTTTCACCAAGTCCCACTGTGGGACATGTATGATTTTCACTTTTATTGCTGGTCTCATACTCTGCAGTACCTCTGCACTGCGGAGTATGAGACCTGTCAGTGAGTCATGTCTGACTCACTGATTCTGCCTGTGAGAGCAAGCTTATTGCTGGATCTCACAGGCCACCGTACCCTGGGATAATCACATGATCTCAGGGTACCATGGTAACCATCGGGACCCACGATTGTCATCGCGGGGGTCTGATGGTTACTAAGGAGGTCGCAAGACCCCCTTGTAACAACTTAAATACCGCTGTCACGATTGATAGCGGTATTTAAGGAGCTAATTGGCCCTGATCGAGACCGGCCGGGGCCGCTGCTGCAGGGTGTCAGCTGTCACACACAGCTAACACCCACAGGAATTGCCACTGCTGGGCGGCGCTATTTACTTATTTTTCAACGTCGCATTTTCACGGTGCTGAGGAATAAGTTAGCTTTAATGACCGCTGTGAAAATGCGTTACGGCGGTTAATAAAGAAGCACATGTAAAATTAGTAAGAATTAATAATGAAAGGGTTAAAAATGATCCTGTCACACTCTCCGCAAAAGTGAAGGACTTGGTGCTGAGGAGATTGCCAGCAGCCTGTCGTAAAGGTCAATCCATTGCTATATATCTCTGTCTACCTACAGTATCTTCCAAGTCTGTAGCCTAAATGTGGGGTTCTCTCCTCGCCAAGCCTGTTGTATCATGAAAAACCTGTAACTATCAAGCTTTGTGCCTCCTTGTGAGTAAAGTTGTTGAACTATATGTATGAGTGCATCCTACCGCCATCCCGAAGTATCATCCAGTAAGCAGGGGCCATCTTATTCACATATTACCGCAACATCTTTTCAAAAAAAGGTCACCCTTTTACATGTCCGATGTGCTCTGTGAAAACTATTTTTTAGTAATCCTTTTATAATCTCGGGTATGACTGCGTTGGAAGGTAACATATAGAAATAATACAGGATCTACCGTTTACTATATTGGTGGTCAGTAGAGGTGAGCGACAGCTTGTGTCTGGTGTTAAACACCGAACATGGAATTCTCCCGGAAGTCCGTTGCAATATTGGGAGTTCCGGGGGAAGTCCGGAAGGAAAGAGAAACTTTTCCAGCTCATTGTTTTCAATGGGGTTCAACTTCTGGTACCCAAACCAAACTTTGGAATAAAGTTCAGGTTGTGACCCAGAACCCAAACTTCCAAGGGTCCGCTCATCCCTAGTGGTTAGGGCTCGCCTCCTCTCCCTCTCTGCACAGATCACAGGAAACCTCTCCAGTCTATTGTTTCCTATGCGGCTGCTGTCGGACATGTCTCTGGATGTTGGTAACAGCAGCTCAGGCAAGATCGCTGCTTCCATAATCCAAAATGCAGTAGAATTTTTAAAAAATTATCATCCGAAAGTAAAAACAGACCATATAAATGTGTATAGGTATCTGGTTTTAATTAGTAAAAAAAACATGTCGGTTCTGAATTGCCTCTGAGGCACATGAGCCAGCGATTACATATTCCCTGGGAGAATTGTGAGTTCAGGAATAATATTTTTTTCACAAACACGCCCCTTTAAGGCCCTTTGATTGTGGTTTTGGATGCCATGCCAGCTATCCGAATCCTTTCCAGGAGGTCTCTTTGGCTTTTTGAAGATTTGCTAACTCTTCCGAGAGTCTCCTTTTTTTTCCCCTGGAGCGCCCTGGACATTCCAGGAGAGTCGGAGAGTTTTCCAGCCAGATAAAAATTTGTTTAAAAGTGTTGAGAAATGCAAATTGATTAAATTTACAAATCTGCTCTGATTATGATAGCTGAAGCGAGGTCCTGATTCCAGCACTGTTCTGCTCCACTCCACTTATCAGCAAATGACTAGTGGTGTGCGTGAAGAGGACCGGCTGTCTAGTCCAGTTCTATAGCTTAGCAACTACCAGCCTGTTCGTTTGTAGGCTCATAGTTAAAAACAAAATAGTCCTGGATAGCCTGCCCCCTTCCAGCTTGTCATTAGGGATGTGTCCTGGACTGAGGTTATCACTGACCATGTTGCAGAGGAAATACCTGGTTTCCTAAGGTGCCTTATTCCCATGCAATTGTCCTTAGTGTGCCATTGAAAAGTCTGTTAGAAGTGTCAGTCCTAAAAAAAGGACTACCTCGGACAGATATGGTTCAAGCCATTCCATTGAACAAATCCCAGAAGAAGCACGGTCTTCAACCTTTAAACACTACACGGTGATGTTGACTTGTAACAGGGCCCCCTAGGTTGGGATCATGGAGTGGCTGCTGGCCGGGAGAGTGAGCTTGCAGCAAGAATGGTCACAGAAAGCCTAGACAGGAGGGGCAAACCAGGTACAGAAATAGTAGACAAAACTGAAGTCGAAGAAAAAGCCGGGGTCCAAGAGATCAGTCAAAATCGGAGTCAGACGAGATGGGGTCAGAATTCTGGAGGGATTACAGGACAAAATGTGCTTAGGGACGCTTAGCCTGGGCAGAATCATAAAAAGCATACCAATAGCTCCAGACATGCAGTAAAACCAAACCATAACTGGTAACTTCTAGTAGTATGCTGGGAGTTTAAGTATAGCATGGTGCTCCCCATTGGACACAGCAAGGAGCTGTTAGCGCGCACATCCATTCTGGCTTACTGCGTAGCACCACAAGTCCCAGCGACACTATATACCTGGCTGGAAAAAGCCTGCATCACCCAGTGAGATTGGCCATAGCCTTTCTTTTATCACCAGCGCCACCTGCAGGATGAATAATGGCAGTGGCAGACATCACTGGAGAAGGTCTGGGTAGGTATGTAACCGTACCCCCTTTGTTAATAGGGGGCTCTAGACCCTTAAGCTTATACTAATCAGGAAAAGAAAGATTAAGCTGTCTGATCAGGTTGACGACATTGATATTATTTATTTTTTTATTTTACTCGCTTATATAGCGCCATTAATTTCCACAGCGCTTTACAGGATCTTTTCTCTGGGCCCCCAACCTGCAGTGAACCAGATACTGTAGAGAACCTCCCACCATAGGGGAATCAAGGATTCTTCACACCTTATACCCCAGGTTACCTCTGATCATAAAATTGGAAATAAAATGGAATATTTAGAGGAGCAGTGGGAATAAAATAATAGCAAAAACTGGACACTTCTGACTTGTTGACAGGTTCTCTTCAAGTTTGATATATTCAGTGAATAATCACAGCTCCTCTCCAACTCTAAAGCTCGGCTCACCACCTCTTATTAGCACATGAAAAGAATAGTGTTGAGCGAGTATGTCCTATTAACCCTTTCGCTGAGTATGCTCGGGCCGAGCTCCGAGTATTTACAGCTGCTCGGTGATATGGTTGAATCGCTCCCGTGTGCATGATTTGCAACTGTTTGACAGCTTTAATACATGTGAGGAATGTCTATTTCTTACACATTCCTCACATGTAATAAAGCTGTCAAACAGTTGCAAATCATGCACACGGGCGATTCAAACATATCACCGAGCAGCTATAAATACTCGAAGCTCGGCCCGAGCGTACTCGGAACAGAACATACTCGCTCAACACTAGAAAAGAACCAAAACGAGGATCAAGATTACAGTAAAATGGAGAAGTTTGATGGATTCCTGATATTGATTATTAATTGCAAACTCAGCAGTTTTTTTGCTATGTAATCTGAGAGCAGCATGATGTAGGGGCAGAGACCCTGATTCCAGCGATGTGTCACTTGCTGGTCTGCATGCTGTCATTTTCAATCACGGTTTTCTCTTCTGAAGATCTAGCAGTTCTCTGAATGCGGAGTCCTGTATAACCCCGCCCACACCACTGATTGGCAGCTGTCTGTGTACACTGTGCATTGGCAGAAAGCTGTTCATCAGTAGTGGGGGTGGGGTTGCACAGAGCCGTTGACTAGAAGGCAGGAGACACCCAGTCCTCTAGTAATACTATAAGAAAAATGAACAGCTCATCAGCTCACTGGTGTAGAAGATATATTGAAGCGGGGTGTGGTGCATGGAGGCATCAGACTGGCTCCTGTGGTGAAACCATGGAAGACATAGTGGAAAAATCCAGCAACCACAAAAAAGTTTTTTTTTTATATATATAAAAAAAACATCACATTTATTTTGATATGGCTAAAAATGAAGATAATATAAAATAGCATGGTGGACACCGGGTCTACGCGTTTCGAGCCTTACAGGCTCTTAGTCTTGAGGACTAAGACAAGACTGTAAGGCTCTAAACTTGTAGACCTGGTGTCCACTATGTTATTTTATATTAACTTAATTTTTTCTTTGTTTTTAGCAATATCCAAATAAATGTGATGTTTTATATATATAAAAATATATTTTTGTGGTTGCTGGATTTTTCCACTATGTCTTCTCTACTGATAATCTTCTGATGATAAAACACTGATTTCATTGTAACAGCAAAACACAGCCTAGTAAGTGACCCATCGCTGGAATCAGGTTCTCAGCCCCTATATTATGCTGCTTTCAGATTACATTGCACAAACCTGCTGACAGATTTATTTTAAAGTTTGAGAGTTTCTGTAGGTAATTTGGACAGAGGGACAAAGTGACACTTTACAAGATCTGTCAACCACTACCCAAATCATAGGATGCCAGATCTGGAGAGGTGCGTTCAAGGACTTTTAGTAATCGGTAAGGACTGTAGTAGTCTGGCAGGACGGGTTCCCTACAATCCGGAACTATAGTCGGCCACCAGAAATACCTTGCTACTAGTCGAAGTGTATTGTTAATCCCAGAGTGACCAGCAAGTATAGAATTGTGAAATCCCGTGCAACCTACTAAGTAGGATGGCTTAAGCAAAGTCTGTCCGCCGAAGCCTTATAAAGAGCTGCCAGCAGCGGATCTTGATGATTTGCCCAAGTGCATTCAGCGTGGCAGAACATTCCTCAGATGACCATTAATAATCTCAGCGATAGCAGCAAAGGCTGTAAGTGCGGGGATTTCTGCACGTGGCCCTCATAAATTGAGTTGTTTTGTTTCCATCATTTGAAGTTGCAGATCAGTAGCATAGCCATCCATGCTGGGATTTCTATAATTACATGACTTTTTCTTCTTGGTGTTGCAATTTCAACTTTGAAGAGAGTGTAATATATTTATTTATTTACACTCTCTTCAAAGTTGAAATTGCAACACCAAGAAGAAAAAGTCATGTAATATATATATAATATGCATACGCATGCTGGCTACATAATGCATATACATTGCATGTACACTTTTACTGTAAGGTAGAAGAGCTGCTGGTAGATATTGATGCCCGGTATCTGCAGTTAGTGCCCAGTGGTGAAAGATGGTCACCAATATGTAAGTAAGGTGCAGGATGGAGACGTTTCGTCTGCCTCTTGAAATATTCCTTATTAGCTCGTCTACTGTTACATCACATTTTTTCTTCATGTTCATCTATAAACTAAATGTGCAGCCCAGAGGAATGCCGCTGTGTGCCAAGAGTCGTACATAGGCCAAATCTTAAAAAGACATGTAGTGCCACATATATACAGTACAGACCAAAAGTTTGGACACACCTTCTCATTTAAAGATTTTTCTGTATTTTCATGACTATGAAAATTGTACATTCAGACTGAAGGCATCAAAGCAAAAGGTGGCTACTTTGAAGAACCTAGAATATAAGACATATTTTCAGTTGTTTCACACTTTTTTGTTAAGTATATAATTCCACATGTGTTAATTCATAGTTTTGATGCCTTCAGTGTGAATGTACAATTTTCATAGTCAGGAAAATACAGAAAAATATTTAAATGAGCTGGTGTGTCCAAACTTTTGGTCTGTACTGTACATGCCAAGGATTCTGTGGAATTATATGCTGGGATTTGTAATGCTACTTAGACTATGTGGAAAAAAGTATTGGGACGCACGTCCTAATTATTAAGTTCAGGTTTTTCATTTGGTTCAATTACCACCAGTGTATAACATTTGGCCCCTCACCCCCCAGTGTATAACCTCTAGTCCCTAGCCTCCCCGGTGTATAACCCCCGGCCCCTCACCCGCCCCCAAGGTGTATAACCCCCGGCCCCTCATCCCCAGTGTATAACCTTCAGCCCCTTGCCCTCTGGTGTATAACTTCCGGCTCCTCACCCCCGGTGTATAACCTCTGGCCCCTTGAATCCCAGTGTATAACCTCCAGCCCCTTGCCCCCCGGTGTATAACCTCTGGCCCCTTGCTCCCATCCCGATGTATAATCTCCCGGCCCTCGCCCCCTGGTGTATAACCTCCGGCTCCTTGCCCCCTGGTGTATAACCTCCGGGCCCTCACCCCCGATGTATAACCTCTGGCCCCTTGAACCCCAATGTATAACCTCCGGCCCCTTGCTCCCATCCCGATGTATAACCTCCAGCCCCTCACCCCCTGGTGTATAACCTCTAGCCCCTTGAACCCCGATGTATAACCTCCGGCCCCTCACCCTCTAGTGTATAACCTCCGGTCCCACACTCCCGGTGTATAACCTCCGGCCCCTTGACCCCCGGTGTATAACCTCCGGCCCCTCACCCCCGGTGTATAACCTCTGGCCCCTTGAATCCCGGTGTATAACCTCCAGCCCCTTGCCCCCGGTGTATAACCTCTGGCCCCTTGCTCCCATCCCGATGTATAATCTCCGGGCCCTCGCCCCCTGGTGTATAACCTCCGGCTCCTCGCCCCCTGGTGTATAACCTCCGGCCCCTCGCCCCCTGGTGTATAACCTCTGGCCCCTCACCCCCTAGTGTATAATCTCTGGCCCCTCACCCTCTGGTGTATAACTTCTGGCCCCGCACTCCCGGTGTATAACCTTCGACCCCTCGCCCCCTGGTGTATAACCTCCGGTCCCTCACCCCCGATGTACAACCTCCGGCCCCTTGACCCCCGGTGTATAACCTCCAGCGCCTCGCCCCCGGTGTATAATCTCTGGCCCCTTGCTCCCATCCCGATGTATAACCTCCGGGCCTTCACCCCCGATGTATAACCTCCGGGCCTTCACCCCCTGGTGTATAACCTCCAGCCCCTCACCCCCTGGTGTATAACCTTCGACCCCTCACCCTCTGGTGTATAACCTCCGGCCCCTCACCCCCGATGTATAACCTCTGGCCCCTTGAACCCCAATGTATAACCTCCGGCCCCTTGCTCCCATCCCGATGTATAACCTCCAGCCCCTCACCCCCTGGTGTATAACCTCTAGCCCCTTGAACCCCGATGTATAACCTCCGGCCCCTCACCCTCTAGTGTATAACCTCCGGTCCCTCACTCCCGGTGTATAACCTCCGGCCCCTTGACCCCCGGTGTATAACCTCTGGCCCCTCACCCCCCGATGTATAACCTCCGGCCCCTTGAATCCCAATGTATAACCTATGGCCCCTTGCTCCCATCCCGATGTATAACCTCTGGCCCCTCACCCCCTGGTGTATAACCTCTGGCCCCTCACCCTCTAGTGTATAACCTCCGTGCCCTCGCCCCCTGGTGTATAACCTCTGGCCCCTTGCCCCCTGGTGTATAAGCTCTGGCCCCTCACCCCCTGGTGTATAACCTTCGGCCCCTCATCCTCTGGTGTATAACCTCTGGCCCCTTGAACCCCGATGTATAACCTCCGGCCCCTCATCCTCTAGTGTATAACCTCCGGCTCCTCACCCCCTGGTGTATAACCTCCAGTCCCTCACCCCCGATGTATAACCTCCGGCCCCTTGACCCCCGGTGTATAACCCCCGGCCCCTCGCCCCCAGTGTATAACCTTCAGCCCCTCGCCCCGGGGTATAACCTCCAGCCCCTCGCCCCCTGGTGTATAATCTCCGGCCCCTCATCCCCGATGTATAACCCCTGGCCCCTTGACCCCGGTCTATAACCTCTGGCCCCTTGAACCCCGGTGTATAACCTCCAGCCCCTTGCCCCCGGTGTATAACCTCTGGCCCCTTGCTCCCATCCCGATGTATAACCTCCAGCCCCTCGCCCCCGGTGTATAACCTCTGGCCCCTTGCTCCCATCCCGATGTATAACCTCCAGCCCCTCGCCCCCGGTGTATAACCTCTGGCCCCTTGCTCCCATCCCGATGTATAACCTCCGGCTCCTCGGCCCCCTGGTGTATAACCTCTGGCCCCTCGCCCCCTGGTGTATAACCTCCGGCCCCTCACCCCCTAGTGTATAACCTCTGGCCCCTCACCCTCTGGTGTATAACCTCCGGTCCCTCACCCTCTGGTGTATAACCTCCGGTCCCTCACCCCCGATGTATAACCTCCGGCCCCTTGCTCCCATCCCGATGTATAACCTTCGGCCCCACACCCTCTGGTGTATAACCTCCGGCCCCTCACTCCCGGTGAATAACCTCCGGCCCCTTGCTTCCATCCCGATGTATAACCTCCGGCACCTCACCCCCTGGTGTATAACCTCTAGCCTGGTATAACCTCCGGCCCCTCACTCCCGGTGTATAACCTCCGGCCCCTTGACCCCCGGTGTATAACCTCAGGCCCCTCACCCCCGATGTATAACCTACGGCCCCTTGCTCCCATCCCAATGTATAACCTCCGGCCCCTCACCCCCTGGTGTATAACCTCTGGCCCCTTGAACCCCGATGTATAACCTACGGCCCCTTACCCTATAGTGTATAACCTCCGGCCCCCCACTCCCGGTGTATAACCTCCGGCCCCTTGACCCCCGGTGTATAACCTCTGGCCCCTTGAACCCCAATGTATAACCTCCGGCCCCTTGCTCCCATTCCGATGTATAACCTCCGGCCCCTTACCCCCTGGTGTATAATCTCTGGCCCCCCACCATGCTGTCTCCCTTTACTATCATGTAACAGAATGGCTGGTGGTCCAGATCTCACTGATACCAGCGCGGTCCTGTAATAGGAGCCACCGGGGTAACAAGTCCGTTCATGACATCCCCCCCCCCCCCTAAATATTCCCCCATTACCTGTGAGTGATATTATTCAGAATTAGAAGGAACCGCAGCAACTCAGCCACAAAGTGGAGACCCTGTAACATTACAGAGCGGGGAGCCGAGTGCTGAGAGGCAGAAAAGTCACCAACGTTCTGCTGACTTCATAACTGCAGAGTCCAGACCTCCTCTAGTATTAGCGCAAACACTGCGCCCCCGCCGGAAGCTTCATGGCTGAGCAGCTGCATGCAGCCGTACATCACCAAGCACAATGCCGCACGTCGGATGGAGGAGTGTAAAGCAGCCACCACTGAACTCTGGAGCAGAGGAAACGTGTTATGTGCAGTCACGGATCACACTTCTCTATTTGGCGTCTGTTGGAGGAGTCTGGGTTTGGAAAATTTCAGGAGAACGTTACACCCTGACTGCATTGCACCCGCTGTACAGTTTGGTGGAGGAGGGATACTGCCATGGGCTTGTTTCTCAGGGGTCGGCCTCAGCCCCTTGGTTCCAAGGAAGTGAAATTTTAATGCTTCCACACAAGACATTTTGGACAATTGTAGCTTCCAGCTTTGTGGGAACAGTTTGAGGGCAGCACGTGTCTGTTCCCCATGACTGTGCCTGCTGCAAAAGGTCCATTAAGACATTGTTGGGGGAGTTTAGTGTTACACTACATGACTGGCAGCACAGAGCCCCGACCTCAACCCCATCCAACACCCTGGGGATGAACTAGATCAGAGATTGTGAGCCCGGCCTCTCCCCAACATCAGTGTATGACCTCACAAATGATCTTCTGGATGAAGGTGCAAATATTCCCACAGACACCTCCAAAATCTTGTAGATCCTTCCCAGAAGAGTGGGAGCCATTATATCTGCAAACGGGACAACTCCATATTAATGTCTATGGGAGGACAGAAACGCTCCTGTAGGTGTAATGTGGAGGGAGCAGACACTGGCCATACAGTGTATACAGATCCTGACAGAGCGGCATTATACACCGGGACTTGTAGTGATTTGTGTCTGCACATACAGCACATAGTGCAGTGTATCCCAGGCTTCCATGCTGGGACTTGTAGTGACTTGTGTCTGCACATACAGCACATAGTGCAGTGTATCCCAGGCTTCCATGCTGGGACTTGTAGTGACTTGTGTCCCCACATACAGCACATAGTGCAGTGTATCCCAGGCTTCCATGCTGGGACTTGTAGTGACTTGTGTCCCCACATAGAGCACATAGCACAGTGTATCCCAGGCTGCTGTGCTTGGACTTGGTGACACGTCGGCTGTACATTGTGGCATTACGGCAGAGGCCTGAAAAGTTTCCCGCACCCTTATACAGCGTGCAGCTCCGCTCTAGTGCGCAGGTCCGACGATGACGTCACGACCGTGCGCGCAGGCGCACTTGTACGGCGCTTGTGTCGCGGGAGAGAGCGAGAAGATGGCGGCGGCGGTGGAGAAGATGTGAGTGGAGAGGACGAGAGTGGATGAAGTGTGATGTCTGCGGCTGAGGGGGAAGGGAACGGCGTGGAAAGTGGCGGCGGAGGAGAGCAGGGACGGCTCGTCGTGTAGCGTGGTGTGAGGAGAGGAAGGGAGGGCGAGAAAGTGACGAGGAAAGTGCTGCGAGGAGACGGAGGAGGGAGCAGCGGGAGGTGGAAGCGACAGACACGGCGAAGGAAGCGGCCTCTGCCCGGCCCTGTCACAATATATCTGTATATTACTGTATGTGCTGTAGAATGTATAGTGTGTGTATATATACTGTGTATACATCTACTCTATGTATATACCTATATTTACTCTGTGTGTATATACTGTGTACATATATATATATTGTGTGTGTATATTTGAGAGATACTGACTCATCCCAGGTATTTTGTATTCGTGTGTGTATTGTGTACACAGTATATACAAGGCATATGTACAAGACATATATACACATGGTGACGACCGTGCTGCTGCAATATATGGGATGAGTCCGTATCTCTTATATATATATATATATATATATATATATATATATATATATATATATATATATATCTATCACACACGATACACATAGTGTATACAATACAGTGTACACTATGTATTGTATATATTGAGAGAGTATTGTTTGTACAAATACAATTTGTGTTGTGTATATACTGTGTATTGTGTACATATGTGTTGTTTGTGTATGTATGTATGTGTGTGTGTGTATATATATATATATATATATATATATATATATATATATATATATATATATATTTTTTTTTTATTAATTGCCTTTATTGTGAGGTATGTACACACCTCATATCCCAGGCATTACTACAGTTGCGCTGTGTGTGTGATATATATACATTTTTCATATCCCAGGTATTATTTCAGCTGCACACTGCTGTCATATATATATATATTTATTTTATATCTTGGGTATTACAGAAGCCCTGCGCTGTGTGTAACATATACATCACACACAATCTCTTATGTAGTGAAGCGGCATCTACCATGCACCCACGTCATCATCCTTTGTTGTCGCTGCCTCTGTCCCCTTCATTGTTCTCCCAGATCTATTCATCATGTATTTTCCATGGAGCACAGAGGGCCTGTGCAGGCTCTCACCTCTCTCCCTGATAATATATATTAAACACTGTGTACCCAGGTGATTTTTTTATTTTTTTTCCTTCTTCCCCATTCACTTCTTCCAAGAGCCACAACTTTTTTTTTTCTCCCTCCTTTGTCAACACAGCCGTATGAGGGACGAGTTGTAGCTTTGAATGACACCTGTCATTTTACCATGTGGTCACATGACCGCTCGGTCTCACTGCCGACACTGGAGAATCCTCACGGCACATGATGTGAGAATTCACAAGTCTGCAGTCACATAGTGACAGCAGACTTTCATTGATAAACCGGCACAACCCCTTTAAGTGGCTTCAAAAAGTCTGAAAAAAGTAATGGTGTGTCTCCAGTGTATGGAACGCCACATCTCGTCACAAATTAGATACGTTGTGACATCGTGCCCATCCACCCATTTCGGCGCAGCTGGGAAAAATTGCTTTAAACCTGCAAATGACGCCAGATTTTGGCGCAACTCCTGAGTTGCACAAACATTTTGCTCCTTTTCAAAGCTTTTTACGCCACTTTTTTTGTGTTACTGCTTTGATGAATTAGTTTCCTGGTGTTTAGATTTTTTTTCCACCTCATTACAGCATTTACTGTATAGGTTAATTTTATATTTTGATATAACTCCTATTAAATTCTGCTGTGAGGGTGACAGCTGCATGTATGTGGTTAAATAGTGGGTGGGCTGTTTGTTGGGCACGCTCCGCTCCTGAGCTTCTCCAGACACCTGTCAGGAAGAGGTGCATAGAGAAGCCTTGTTTTTTCTTTTATGCTTATAGTTTCTGTAAGTGCACCTTTAGTGAGCACCACTCGATTATACGACAAGTCGTTCAGTTCTCGTTTACCGGCCCAACGAACAATGTCTGTCGATCATCTACACGTCTGAATACATCATAGTTGGTTGGTTTGGTCTTGGATCAGTATTGCGTCCCTTGTGCTTCCGTATGACGTTGTATTGTCCCTATATGTGCCATACACCTAGCTGTCTGCTACGTGCTTGTGTTATTAATAGGAATAGAGGAATAATACATCACGTCCCCAAGCACAAGATTCAGTTCTGCTGACTTTTACCTAAAGGGTTATCTGGGTCTTTGGATTTTTTTTTCCAATAGGGCTAAGAACCTACTGACTAATGCGGAGAGTTTTCTGCTTCCTTTGACCTCACGTCAACAGATCAGTTTCTTTTCCGATCTGTTCTGTCGACGAGGCGTCACTGGTAACATCACATTGATTGACAGCCTGGTCCCCGCTGCGTTAGGTTGAGCTGGTCGTCGGTCAGCATGACATCAGCAGTGACATCACAGGAAGTGGGAGATTCATCGTCAGGAGTGGTCCGTAATTGCTCTGTGCCAAGGGATATCGTCGCATGGTAGGAAGTTCTTGGGTTCCCCGTCCCCTCCAAGTCCTAAGTAACCCCTTTAAGAGTTCTCAACTAGTATAAAAATTGAACTTAATGGGGAGATTTTTTAAAAAAATAAGATATATTATATTTGGCTGACCAAGGCGCCACCCCTCTGCACTGTTTATCAACATCGAGGGGAGAGGTGTCCACGGATTGTCTGCAGACTTCACAATCCATCTGAACAAGAAGAAACTGTTCGTAAGCAGTGAGGTCACAGAATTGATAAAATGTCCTCTTTCCACATCTATGATGTATCAGATGATTTTGGCTGTTTTTCTTTCAGTTATTCAGTGATCTAATCTTTCTTCTCCAGTACTTTGTTCCTGACTTGATATTGTAGACTGCTGCTATCAGTAATGCTGCCTTCTCGCTGTGGTTATCCATCTCTATACCAGTGCTTTTTGTTACGTACAGTGGGGAAAATAAGTATTTAGTCAGCCACCAATTGTGCAAGTTCTCCCACTTAAAAAGATGAGAGAGGCCTGTAATTGACATCATAGGTAGACCTCAACTATGAGCGACAAAATGAGAAAACAAATCCTGAAAATCACATTGTCTGATTTGGAAAGAAATTTTTTTCAAATTTTGTTGGAAAATAAGTATTTGGTCAATTACAAAAGTTCATCTCAATACTTTGTTATATATCCTTTGTTGGCAATGACAGAGGTCAAACATTTTCTGTAATTCTTCACAAGGTTAGCACACACTGTTGCTGGTATGTTGGCCCATTCCTCCATGCAAATCTCCTCTAGAGCAGTGATGTTTTGGGGCTGTCGCTGGGCAACACAGACTTTCAGCTCCCTCCAAAGTTTTTCTCTAGGGTTTAGATCTGGAGACTGGCTAGGCCACTCCAGGACCTTGAAATACTTCTTACGAAATCACTCCTTCGTTGCCCTGGTGGTGAGCTTGGGTCATTGTCATGCTGAAAGACTCAGCCACGTTTCATCTTCAATGCCCTTGCTGATGGAAGGAGGTTTGCACTCAAAATCTCACGATACATGGCCTCATTCATTCTTTCATGTACACGGATCAGTCGTCTTGATCCCTTGGAAGAGAAACGGCCCGAAAGCATGATGTTGCTGCCCCCATGCTTCACCGTAGGTATGGTGTTCTGTGGATGCAACCCAGCATTCTTTCTCCTCCAAACACGCAGAATTGTTTCTACCAAACAGTTCTACTTTGGTTTTATCTGACCATATGACATTCTCCCAATACTCTTCTGGATCATCCAAATGCTCTCTAACAAACTTAAGATGGGCCCAGACATGTAATGGCTTAAGCAGGGGGACACGTCTGGCACTGCAGGATCTGAGTCCCTGGCGGCATAGTGTGTTACTGATGGTAGCCTGTGTAACGTTGGTCCCAGCTCTCTGCAGGTCATTCACTAGGTCCCCCCGTGTGGTTCTGGGATTTTTGCTCACCGTTCTTGAGATCATTTTGACCCCACGAGGTGAGATCTTGCGTGGAGCCCCAGATCGAGGGAGATTATCAGTGGTCTTGTATGTCTTCCATTTTCTAATTATTGCTCCCACAGTTGATTTCTTCACACCAAGCTGCTTGCCTATTGCAGATTCAGTATTCCCAGCCTGGTACAGGGCTACAATTTTGTTTCAGCATGTGATCTAGGCCTCCGAGCGAGATTACTCCTGGTACTTCTATTGGAGAAAGGCCACACACTTCTTTTTATTCAGCACTTACAGTGTGTAAACGTACCTGTCAGGTCTACCACATTAGGATCTCTTATAGATAAATTAAAGGGTTTCATTGCTCATAGAAAATCGAGTGTCTATCAATAGGATAGCAGAACCAAATGACCTGGCACCACACAATTGTATAGGACCGTTGTGCTCCAATACCCAAGAGAATAAGTAAGAACAGAAAAGAAGGGTGTATGGAAGGGCACCAGACATTCTAAATAACCCTGATCAATATCAATAGACAACAATATTAGAAAAAAATGATAAACTTTATTAATACCATCCAAAAACACCAACAAGTTAAAAGCATTTAAAAACAGGAAAAAGCATTAGATGAAAATCCCCTTAATAAATGTACTCATATAAATATATAATAATGTATGTAAACAATTCCCCACCCATAAATTTATTGGACTATGGTAGATACAAACAAGTATGCAAATAATGCTATGCCGTAAATAGACTTACAAATACAGAAAGCATACTCAACCTCTTATAAGAATGTGTGCCTCCTACTCCTCCAAAGTATATATAGAGTAGCAACATAGAGCCTTCAAGATATAATCTTTCGTGGGAAGGACACCACAAGGAAATCTCAATAATGGAGTATGTATGCAATACGTACCACCAATGTCCAAGGGGGGGGGGGGGGGGGGGGTTTCAGCGGTTTATTCGTTACGCCACTCAAGTAAGGATACCCCTGAGGAAGCCAATCGGTAGGATAGGTGATCAAAATTATAGAACAGTCCGATCTGGACCCGCAGCAGTTTTGGTCTCATCGAAAATACTCTCTTCATGTTAAACACTTTTCAGTTCCAATTTTCTGCACTTCAGGGTTCAGCTTTTTCATGTATAGAGTTTTACATTGTGCAGTTCATTTTTAGGGCATTATTAATGTGTGACTGTACCAGGCACTGCTAACTTATAATATGTAATATTTTTATTTGATTTGCCTAGGATCGGGGAGCAGTACTATAAAGATGCCATGGAGCAGTGCCACAATTACAACGCTCGCTTATGTGCAGAGCGCAGCGTTCGTATGCCATTCCTGGATTCCCAGACAGGCGTAGCTCAGAGCAATTGTTATATATGGATGGAGAAGAGACATCGGGGCCCAGGTATGACACCATTTATTGTACTATGAGTCATTGGCTAAGCTTAGTTAGGCCGGCATCCAACAATGTGGTTGCTGCATGCAACATACAGCCACGCTCCTCTGCGGCCACCAATGAGTGCATAAGATTGCGATAACATTGAGGTGTTACCTGCAGACTTGTGCGATGATTGCACTAACACATGCCGTAGCGCAGCTTGTGAATACCACTTTGAAGTATGTTTACCTTCTTAACATACATATATACAGATAGGGGAGAGTACGACTGCAGATTCTAGCTACTCAGTTGCGTCTAGGGATTCGTTCGCTGGTCCCATTAGTGCATACGGCTGAATCCCCAGCAAAATGGGGCCATAGACTGTAATGGTTCCAGCAGAGTGAACGTGCGCTCTGATGTGCACCATTTTCGGGGGTGTACTGGAGGTGGATACTCTGACAGCACTTATCATGGCTGTCACTACGGTATGTGTAAATGGTGATGGGAAGAGAAACCCCATCATGGGGAATATCTCAGGATTGTTTTTTTTGTTATAATGAGAATAATTTTTCCTGAATCTGACCGTTCTGTCACTACAGATGATACTGTTCAAAGGGGTTATGCCAAGTATGAAAATGTTATCACCCACTGATCTGTTAGGGAATAACTTTCTGATCTCTTGGGTCCAGCTAATGGGACCCCACTTATTCTATGTGTCCCGTCAGAATGGTGCGGAGGTCGAGTAGGCACATCTTCATTCCACTGATTCGCTATGAGACTGCAGCAGATAACCAGACGTTGTACTCTGCAATCACTAACAGTCTTGGAGAGGATGAAATGAAGCAGAGATGTCCATGCTCGACCTCTGCTTTATTCTGATGGGACTTTAGAGACCTATTCTTGGGATAAGTGGGGGGTCCCAATGGTCATACCCCAGAGATTAGGAAGTTATTCCCTATCCTATCATTAGGAGATAACGTTCATACTTGGTATAACCCCTTTGAACTGTAACACAGAAATATTTGTAGCTGAAAATATTAGAGATAGTGCAGATCTATGCACAGGACCTGCTCCAGCAGCAACATCAATAATCTGTCTGTCGGACGGGAGCCCTGCGTACCACCTCTTGCCTGCCAGTATCTGCGACTTCTTTTCATTAGCCGGCCCGATGTGGCATCATTGCGACGTAAAGCACATGTGACGTTGCACCAGGCCGGATTATCAAAAGCGTCGGATGCTGGTAGGTAGTGGTCGGTTCACAGGGCGGTAGTACGACAGCCACATATTACTGATCTGGCCACAGGCTCGGGTCTTGCAAATTGATCGACACCTCTAGCAGATACCATTGTGGTTGCGATTGGTTTGTGCAACATGTATGAGCTGACAGGTTCCCTTTAACACCTTGATTTAGGGTCACATCACATTGTCATACCTTTCTCTTTCTAGTTTTCTGTGACTCAACTTTACATGACACAGTTTAAAAGGAATCTGTCACCCCCCCCCCCCTTCCACCTGGGAGATATCAGACCTCTACTATGGGCATACGGGGCATAGAAAAGTAAATCTATACATACCTGTATGGCCCACAGTAGAGGTCTGATTGCAGAGAAAAGTGTTTTTAAGGCTGCGTGCCCACTATGCATTTTTTCAAGCGTTTTTGCCGCAGAATTTCCGCAGCAAATATGCTTAAAAAACGCTTGATAATACGTGCCCCATGGTCCCCAATGATAATCCGCATGTGCTGTGCACATGCTGCGGAAATTTCCGCTGCCGATTATCATTGCGAAAAAATACGCAGAATGTCCATTAATTTTGCGGACACGCAGCGTAATCGCCGCCATTGACTTGCATTGGACTGCGTGACATCCGCATCACTGCATCTGCACATGCGGATATCACACGGTTCAATGTGCGGATGGTACCCAGGTCTGGAGGAGAGGAGACTCTCATCCAGACCTGGGTACCATAGAAACTGTAAAAGAAAAAAAAAAAGAATTTAGAATAAAAAATAAAGATTATACTTACCTTCCGATGTCCTCCCGGTATTTTCTCCCCTCCGTCTGGTCTGCTGTATGGGTCGCGGTGTTCTGAAGGACCTGCCACGACGTCATTGAGTCATGTGACCTGTCACATGACTCAATGACGTCACCGCAGGTCCTTCACACCACTGCGAGCCGCTCAAGGCTCCGGACGCAGCAGAGAAAACAGCAGGAGGACATCAGAAGGTGAGTATAATCTTTATTTTTTACCATTCTTATTCTTTTTTCTCCTTCCCCCATGACAGCACCACGGAGAGAGGAGATCCGCCCTTCAAGGACAGGAAACCTACAGATAAAAGGGCGGTACCTCTCTCCCGCATCAGTTGGTTTCCTGTCCTTGACGGGACCCTACAGTCCGGAGGAGGCATACCTGCGGGGGGCCAGAAGATGGACGTCGTGGGATGCCAGGCCCGGCCAGTCCAATCCTGGCAGCAGGGTTCCTCCTGCCTCGGCTGGTGCGGTGTCCTGAAGCGCCACCGCTGACGTCAGTGGGCCTTTAGGGTGTGCGGAGGGGGGTCTGGACGAAGAGGAGGCCGCCAAGACTGTGCTAGACCCCCCCTGGTTGCGATGGTGAGAACGCGCCCGGCAGCATGCATTTAAGCTTCCGGGTTCACCGCGCGGGCGCCCCCGGATGACGCGCCGCCGCAATGCATGACTGGGTAACCAGTCTGTGCAGGCGAGGGCGTCCCCCCATGGGTACGGGGGGAGGAAGGGGGTGGGCCAGGTCACTACAGGCACTATGGGAGGGACTCCCAGTGCCTTACAACACAGCAGAGGACGCCAGTATTTGCTCTTCTGGGCTCTGGCATTCTGTGTGAAAAAACAAAAACAAAAAAACTATATACTGTAACAATGAGTGACCAGGGCCTACCTGAGGAGCAGCAGCTACATCCTCAGTCGCCACCACCACCGCCAACCCAACGGAAAAAGGGACCGGAAGGCCAGGACTGGAGTGGAAGCGGGCGCTCTGGCAGATCGTCGCAGCGCAGCAAGGACTCCACCTCGGCATCTTCCAGGAGGACTTTGGCTACAAAGATGGCTCCACCTCCTGAACCGGTACCTGCTCTTCCGTCTGGTTGGTAAGTGAACTTCGTGAAAGTCCACTTTGTAACTAGGGGCCCTTGCTCTCTCTCTCTTTTGTCTCCCGTAGGGAAAAAAGAGTAAAGGGAAAATAAAAAATAGGACTTGTGCATTATGCACTGAGGCCTTGCCCACTACTTGGGAAAAGAGACTCTGCAGCTCCTGCATTGAGCAGACCATATGCGAGGGAACCCCGAGATTTGCCTCTGATGTTAGAGACCTAATTAAGTTGCAAGTTGAAAACACTATTAAATCTTTTCAGGGCAAAAGATTAAAGAAAACTAAAAACATATCCCCCGAGTCCACGTCTAGTAGTTCTGAGGATGACGGGGATTCGGACACTTCCACCTCTTCCTCGTCTACAGTTAGAGGAGGTCGGAGCTGTTTTCCCGTTGAGGAAACAGATAGACCCATGGTAGACCTGACTGCCTTGATAAGGCTAACAGATCCCCGGCCCAAAAAATCCATACAAGACATGATGTTTAGCGGCCTAGAACAGAAAAAGAGGAGATCTTTTCCACTCAATGAACATGTTCATTCGCTGATTATGAAATAGTGGAAAAGACCGGAGAGGAAGGGCTTCCCTTCCCCTAAACGAAAGTACCAGTTTGAGGACCCCGTATGCTCCTTTTGGGAGAAAGCACCGAAACTGGATGTCGCTATTGCCAAAGCCTCAAGAAAATACTCCCTTCCATTTGAGGACATGGGTGTCTTGAAAGACCCCATGGATAAAAAGGCAGACACCTTCTTAAAGGGTTCCTGGGAAGCCACTGTGGGGGGGGGGTTTAAAACCGGCGATAGCTGCCACTTGTACGGCCAGATCCCTAATGGTCTGGTTGGACCAGCTAGAATCACAACTGAGGCAGAAGACATCCAGAGACACAATCCTTGATCCTTGAAGCCATCCCGATAATGAAAGGGGCAGCAGCCTTCCTAGCAGACCCCTCGGCGGACTCCGTCAGGTTAAGTGCTAGGTGCTAGAGCGGCGGGGCTTGCCAACGCGGCTAGACGAGCCCTCTGGCTCAAATGTTGGCCCGGGGACCTACAAACTAAATCCAGATTGTGCTCCATCCCCTGTGAGGGCGAGTTTCTATTTGGGCCTGCCCTTGATGACATCCTGGATAAAGCAGGGGATAATAAGAAACGGTTTCCTGTCCCGTCTAAGGGTATGTGCACACGATGCAGAAATGAAGCAGAAAATTTCTGCATCATTTCTGCATCTCCCTGGCAGAAAAAACGCATGCAGATTGTGCATGCGTTTTTCCTGCAGAATACATGCGGATCCACATGCAGATTCACATGCGTTTCCGCATGCAGATTGACAAGCGCTTTCCAGGCGATTTTAGCATCACCTGGAAAGTGCTTGATAACTAGGTCACACTATATAAATCCATGCAAACAGCATGGATTTATACAGTGTGAACCGAGAGAGTGTATATACTTACCTCTGATGGCCCGCGCTGTCCTGCTCACTCCGTTCTCCCGGCTGCCGGCAACTTTGAATTGAAAGACCTGCCGACGTCAGCGTCACGTGACCCGTCACATGACTCTGACGTCACCGCAGGTCCTACAACTCACTGCAAGTGCCGGGAACCAAGCGGGAGCGCTGCGCGGGCCGACAGAAGGTAAGAATACATTTATTTTTTATTTTATTCTTCTTTTACAGCTTTTTTAATGGTACCTGGGTGTGGATGAGACTCTCCTCTCCTCCACACCCGGGTACCATCCGCACATTAGAACGCACCAATTACGCAAGTACAAATGCTGTCTTGCGGAATTGGCGCGTTCTAATGCAAGTCAATGGCGGCGAAATCGCCGCGTTTCCGCAAAATTAATTGACATGCTGCGGATTTTTGACCGCAGCGTTAACGCTGCGGAAAAATCCGCATCATGGGCACAGCACATGCGGATTTCCATTGGGGAACATTGCTGCCCTTCTACCATGCGTTTTTCATGCGTTTCCGCGGCGTTTACGCAACTGCAAAAACGCATGAAATACGCATCGTGTGAACACAGCCTAATACTGCTTACAGGAAACCTTTTCGGAGAAGAAGATTTATGCGTAGGAAACCCCCCCTAAAGAGCAGGATAGGTGGGAAGACAGGAGAAGGAAGACCAAGGGATTCCTATTTAACAAGCCCTCCAGTGATAATAGAAAGGCCCCCCAATGAAGATTTGCCCCGGCCTGGGAGCTAATATCCAACAGCTCATGGATTCTGACCCTAATTCAATCGGGCCTGAAACTCCAGTTCTTCAAAGTCTCTCAGAGAAACTTTATTATAACCCCCGAAAGATCTTCAAACGAGGAGCAACTAGCCTTGGAGCAGGAAATCCGGGGACTAGTAGGGAAAGCAGTCCTCCAGGAGCTCCCGGGGGGGGGGAGGCATGGGCTTCTATTCTCCACTATTCCTGAGAAAAAAAACAGATGGGACATACAGGACGATTGTGAATCTGAAAAAGCTGAACAAGCTGTTGAAGGTGGAACCCTTCAAAATGGAAACAATAAAATCTTCAATAAAAATGCTGTTTCCTGGTTGTTTCATGGCCGTCCTGGACTTAAAAGACGCTTATTATTAGGTCCCGATACACAAGGACTACCAGAAGTTCCTTAGGGTAGCTGTTCCTATGGGTGGAGTGGTCAAGCACTACCAATATACAGCCCTCCCATTCGGCATCGCCATAGCCCCAAAGGTCTTCACCAAAGTGGTTGCAGAGGTGATGGCTCATCTAAGGGAGCAGAACACCCTGGTCATCCCATACCTAGACGACTTCCTGATAATAGGCAGCTCCTTCCTAGACTGCAAATCCCATCTGGAAAAGGTCATGGATTCCTTGACTCGCTTAGGGTGGCTTTTGAATCTGGAAAAGTCCAAGACAGAACCATGCCAGATACAGGAGTACCTAGGCATCATACTGGATTCAAAAATTCAGGAGTGTCGTCTCCCCTCAGGGAAAATTCAAAAAATCTTAAACCTGATATCACGGGCGAAATCCCACCCATCTGTGTCCCTTTGGAAGGCCATGTCCCTGCTAGGTTCCCTGACAGTGTGCTTTCCGGCCGTTCAATGGGCTCAAATACATACCAGGACCCTTCAGTGGGAAATCCTAGAGGCAGAAAAAGCACTAAAAGGGCGTTTAGAAGGGCTGTTAATGCTATCTGTAAAAACCACACTTTCCCTAGAGTGGTGGGGGAACATACACAATCTGGCCCGGGAGATTCCTTGGACAATCCAGACACCGCAAGTCCTGACCACAGATGCAAGCCCCGGGGGCTAGGGTGCCCACCTCAACAACCTGGTAGCTCAGGAGGTCTGGACAGAATGCCTGAAACTAATGTCCTCAAACATGAAGGAGCTCCTAGCAGTAGAGCTGGCACTCCAGGAGTTCATGCACACACTACAAGGACATCACGTGAGGGTCTTCTCAGACAACCGAGTAGTAGTGGCATACCTGAACCACCAGGGGGGTTCACGGTCCCATTCCCTAATGCAGACGACAGAGGTCATCTTTCACTTAGCCGCAGAGAACTTGCAATCCCTATCCTCTCTACACATAAAAGGGGTGGAAAATCACACTGCAGACTTTGAGTCGGACTCAGTTGAAGCAGGGCGAGTGGGAATTAAGTCAGGCGGTTTCTGGGCAGATTGTACAATGGTGGGGCCGTCCCTCCATAGATCTGTTTGCCAACAATCAGAACAAAAAAACACGCTCTTTTTGCTCCCTAGATCCCAAAGGGAACCCGGTAGCCGTGGATGCCTTTATGATCCCTTGGAATTACCCTCTAGCTTACGCTTTTCCTCTGATCGCTCTGATTCCAGCTGTTCTGAGGAAAATCAGAGAAGAGAAAGCGAGGGTAATCCTAATAGCCCCCTTTTGGCCAAAGAGAGCATGGTTTTCATGGCTGAGGAGGTTGTCAATTTCCGATCCATGGGTTCTCCCGGAGCTCCTGGACCTTCTTTCTCAGGGTCCGGTCCTCCATCCTCAGGTGTCAAGCTTACACTTGACGGCCTGGAATTTGAGAGGGCTCTTCTGAAAGACAAAGGTTTCTCCCCAAATTTGATCACCACACTACTTCAAAGTAGAAAACCAGTCACCACCAAACTATACGGGAAAACCTGGAAGAAATTCCTTTCAGTTTCAGGTTCCAGGTTTGGTGGGGAGGTTCCGTTGACAGCTATCCTGGAATTTTTACAGAGGGGTTTGGAGCAGGGCCTGGCCACAAGTACCTTTAAAAGGTCAAGTTGCGGCCCTGGGAGCACTCTATAATTTTGACCTTGCCAGGGATAGATGAGTATCTAGGTTTATTAAGTCATCAGCTAGATCCCGCCCTATCCCATCCCGAAATACTACACCCTGGGATTTGAACTTGGTCCTTTTAGCCCTAACTGAGGCACCTTTTGAACCCCTGTCAGAAGCATCCCTAAAAACTGTCTCTAAAAACAGCACTCTTGGTAGCTCTCACATCCGCACGTAGGATTAGTGATATTCAGGCCCTATTGGCAGGGCCCCCCCTTAACACAAATCTTGGAGGATAGGGTTATTCTGAAAACTGACCCTGCCTATCTACCAAAAGTGGCGTCAAGATTTCACAGGTCCCAGGAAATCACCCTCCCTTCTTTCTGCCCTAACCCTAGGAACACGAAAGAGAGGGTCCTGCATACACTAGACGTCAGAAGGTGCCTAATCCAGTATCTAGAGGCAACACAAGAGTATAGGCAGGATAGCTCTCTTTGTCTGCTTTCAGGGTCCTCGTAGGGGGAAGAAAGCTTCTAAGGGCACGCTGGCCAGATGGATAAGGGAGGCCATCACATTATCTTACTCCTCACGTGGAGAAGCTGCCCCGGAGAAACTGAAGGCCCACTCAACAAGAGCGGTGGCAGCCTCCTGGACGGAGAAGGCAGGTGCTACGATAGAGCAGATATGTAGAGCGGCAACCTGGTCTTCCCCCTCTACCTTCTTTAATCACTACCAGCTAGACTTAACCTCTTCTTCAGACCTTACTTTCGGGAGAAGGGTTCTGGAAGATGTGGTCCCCCATAATGAGTCACTTCTCTGCAATTCTCTCCGTGGTGCCGTCATGGGGGAAGTAGAAAGACGTAGTTACTTACCGGTAACGGGATTTCTCAGTGCCCATGACGGCACCAGTACATTCCCTCCCTTCACGTGTGGGTGCTCACGCTTATTAGTTAATTATTGTAGCCACGTGGTGTGTCTGACGAGGTCTTAAATTGTAAAATTTTGTGTTACTAACCTGGTGGTCCTCTCATGCTCTGTAAACAACTGATGCGGGAGAGAGGTACCGCCCTTTTATCTGTAGGTTTCCTCTCCTTGAAGGACGGATCCCCTCTCTCTGTGGTGCCATCATGGGCTCTGAGAAATCACGTTACCGGTAAGTAACTGCGTCTTTTTTTTTTTTTTTTTACTAACTTGGTCACACTACTATAAATCCATGCCGATTGCATGGATTTATATAGTGTGACCAAGTTGTCAAGCACTTTTCCAAGTGATGCTAAAATCGCTTGGAAAAGCGCTTGATAACCCGCATGCAAAAACGCTTCTACCTGGCGGGAAAAACGCATGTAAAAACCGCATGCGTTTTTCCTGCCAGGGAGAAGCGGAAAAAATATGCAGCATTTCTGCATCGTGGGCACATAGCTTAACACCTCTGTTTTCCACAGGCTTGGCGTCCGGGGGACACCAAGAAATCCCCGCCTATATGCTTAGTTACCATTTTCCCCCCTCCCCTGCACATCACAGGGCCCTGTGACGTGCACTGTGCTCTCTGATTCCCGGGCATGAGCAAAGCACCGCTCACATAGAGCGCGCTTTGCTTCATCCCAGTCCCATCTGCCTGTGCTCTGCACCGCCGGATTCTATTGCGCGGGCGCCGGGAAGTGACAGTGACCCCCCCCCGGTGCCTGCACAAAAGAACCCTGCAGCTCAGAGCACAGGCAGACGGGGCTGGGATGAGGCAAAGCGTGCTCTGTGAGCTGCACTTTGCGCTTAGGGAGCACAGTGCACGTCACAGGGCCCTGTGGCGTGCAGGGGAGTTGGGGAATATGGTAACTAAGCATATAGACGGGGAATAATAAACAGGCAGGGATTTCTTGGCGTCCCCTGGACTCCAAGCCTGTGGAAAGCAGAGGTGTTAAAAACACTTTTCTCTGCAATCAAATCTCTACTATGGGCCATACAGGTATGTATAGATTTACTTTTCTATACCCTGTATGCCCATAGTAGAGGTCTGATATTTCCCAGGGGGTGACAGATTCCCTTTAAAGTGACTCTCATCAAAAACTTCTGTAGATTGTATCTGGTGGATATTATCTAAGCAAAGTAGATGAGTTGAATTGACTAATTTTTTCCTCAGAGTTTACTTCTTATTTATGTATAATCTTGATCTGTTAATTTTTTTTTCTAGGTTCAGCACCAGGGCAGCTGTATACATATCCATCCCGCCGCTGGCGCAAAAAAAGGAGGTCGCATCCTCCTGAAGACCCTAGGCTTTCTTTTCCCACTCTTAAACCAGGTAAAAAAAAATCTATTTTGCTTTCTATGTGTAGCATGACTATTTGAGAGCTGTGATTTCAGCAGCAGAAGGGAAGGAAGGGAGACACAGATCCATTACTAGTGGGTAGGCGGAGCCCCACAGGATAGTTCACCTCAGATTAGAAAAAGTGACAACCGGCCCCTCCAGCTTAGGCTCCTCCTACTCACATGTCCTTCTGTCTAAAATTTGAGGTCGCAGAGGATGGTCGCTGCCTTTGCAGCTCCTCAGAAGAATTTTTTATTTTACTCCGGAGACCTGGACCCCCCCCCCCCCCCCGTGGTCTAGAGGTCTCAGGGGGTCTCGGCGCTGCTGGGACCCCTGACCCTCCCCTGGCAGATCTGCGTACCCCCTAAGGAGGTCCCCGCAGAAGCCTGCCGGCCCCCGGGGATACAGGGCGCTCCCTGGCGGAGACTCGCTCCGCCGTGGGGGGGGCAAAGGGCCACGGCGCCACACATCCCTGGGGGTCCCTGTGGCTCTCAGCTGGGTAAGTGCTCTCAAGTTTGAGTGCTTCAGCGGCTGCGGCGGCAGCCGCTGTTACTGTTTCAAGTGGTGACTGCTGTTTTGTCCTTGCAGGAGGATATCTCCGCTGCAGGCGTTTGGGTTATTCTCTGCTGGCAGGGGAGCAGGGACGGAGGAGCGCGGGCTCCGTTAGTAGCGGCAGCGGAGGGCGTGGCTTCGCACCTCTCTGCTGCCTGTCATCATAGCCTCAGACAGGAAGTGCCAGGAAAGCGCGCGCTGGAGCTGTCCCAGCCCCCTCTTCTTCTTCCGGCCATTACCTCGTGCAACCTCTTGCTCCCTGCTCCCCGCTCTCTACACCAGACACCGTGCACTGTGGCTTAAGGAAGAGCAGTCACCGCGGCCAGCTGGTGAGTCACTTCTGCCTTTTAAGGCAGAAGATTCCTTTTTCACACTATTGCAACGCAGAGCACCTTACTGCTGGCCTGTTAAGGCAGACTGGGTGTGCTATATACGGCATTGCTACTTCCCCGCTGAGGAGGCTCTGGGACTCGCACACCTCTGTCCTTTTAAGGCAAAGGTGTATTGCGTGGTCAGCAGCATTAACCCCTTCTGAGGGGTCTGGCCTCATCAGGGCAGTTAACCCTTTCTGGACCCTTGTCTGTTAGGTTAACTTTTGCTCTGCAGGCAGCTGGGGTAGCTCTTCTCCTAAGGAGGAGCTTTAACCCTTCAGTGCCTGGGTTTTTTTTTGTGTAGGAACTGGCTATGGTAGCAGAATCACACATCCTCGGTTCCTGTACCCATTGTAAGGGGTTATTACCGCCTTATCCGTGACGCTCGCAACTGTGTGGGGGCATGTCGGACCAGGGGGCGCGGATCTCTCTCCCGGTCCGCTTCAGGATCGGTCACGCGTATCTGATACGCCGGGGTCTTCGGCGTCAGGTTCGACACTGGTCGGGGGTCTCAGTGATGTTAAAGTGGAGGCGCTCACTCGCTCCATTGACAGTCTGTCGGGCCTCCTGGGTCATTGGGTATCAACTAAGTTCCAACCGACATCACGAGGCAAGAAGCGCCACAGGCCTGTGGTGGCGCTGTCTCTTCCGCGCAGTGCGTCGGAGGTTTCGGAATCACCGACAGACTCTGCTGGTGAGATCTCCGATTCTGATGAAGAGGATCGGCAGGGTCGCTCTGCTTCGCTTTCGGGCCGCGTGGACGCTTTTATTGGGGCTATGCGGGAAGCGTTACAGCTGCCTGAAGAGGTGACGAGGCGCCCTGGCAAGTCGGCCCGCCTGTATCAGGAGTCACGTCGGGTTCGTTTGACGCTGCCGGCGCACGTTGAACTTAACGAGGCGGTGGAGAAGGAACGCCTGTGTCCGGATAAACGCTTCCTGGGGATGCGGTTTTTTGATGCCCTGTATCCCTGCTCCACGGAGACGATCGCTAATTGGGTCCCCTCTCCTGAAGTGGATGTGCCATTGTCTCAGCTGAGCAAATCCTCTTTGCTCCCTGTTAAAGGGAAGGCGAGTCTACAGGAACCGCTGGACAGAAGGACGGAGTTAGCGGCGAAGTCCATCTACGAGGCCGCGGGTCATGGATTCCAAGTGGCCTTGGGGGCCATGTGGGCTGGTGAGGCTTCTCTGCGGTGGTTGGATCAGCTGCGGACGGCGTGGCAAGATGGGACTCCGCTGTCTTAGGATTGAAAGGCTTTTCCTGCTGCTGGAAGAGGCGGCCCGATATGGCAGGGACGCAGTGCTGGATACTACTTCGGTTCTGTCCAGGGCTCAATCCTCGGCCGTCAGTCGGGAGAGCACTTTGGCTTAAACAGTGGACTGGAGACGCAGTATCCAAGCAAGGTTTGCTGAGTCTGGCATACGAGGGCGGTCAGCTTTTTGGTTCGGACCTCACGGAGCTGATTGCCAAGGCCAAGGATTCGGCTTTGCCGCAGCGGAAAGCAGCAGCTTCTACGTCTGGCAAGTCAAGTGCCGGTAGTGGTCGTCGGTCCTTTCGGCCCAGGGGACGGTTCGGTCAGCCCTCTTTTAGATCGGGTCGTCCCTCGTCTTCCGGAAAAAAGACCACCCAGAAATCCCGTACTCCCTGGAAACAACAGTTCCATCAGGACAAATGGGAGGTTGACAAAAAGCCCGCTAAGGCGGACTGACGCCAGGAACCCTCTCGAGGGCTCTCGGGTGGGAGGTCGTCTGCTACATTTCGCGTCGATTTGGGCGTCCCACGTATCGGACGCCTGGGTGACGCGGGTTATGTCAGCAGGCTATTTCATAGTTTCATTCTCGACCCCCGGACAGGTTTCGTCAGTCACGCATCCCGTCCGAGCCCAAGATGGCTGCCGCACTGCTGCGGGAGGTCGCCTCTCTTCTGCATCAGGGTGTGGCGGTTCCGGTTCCGCCGGAGGACCGGGGAAGGGGGTTTTACTCCAACCTTTTTGTGGTCCCCAAAAAAGGAGGACAAGTTTCGCCCCATTCTGGACCTCAAAGAATTGAATGTTCATGTCCGGACCCGGAAATTCCGTATGGAGTCTCTTCGCTCTGTCGTGGCGGCCCTGTCGCAGTACGATTTCTTGGTGTCGATCGACATCCGCGACGCCTATTTGCATGTCCCTATCGGCAGGGCTCACCAGCGCTTCCTGCTTTTCGCCATAGGTCAGGCCCATTACCAGTTTGTGGCCCTAACTTTCGGGTTGCCCTTGGCGCCCAGGGTTTTTACAAAGATTCTGGCGCCGCTCATGGCGCTCCTTCGAAGGCAAGGGGTTACGATTCTCCCCTACCTGGACGACCTGTTAATTGTGTCGCCCACAGTGGAGGAGGCGGTGACAGCTCGCGATCTCTCCCTTCAGCACCTGGAGGACTTCGGGTGGCTGGTCAATTGGAAGAAGTCGTTTTGGAGCCGTCGCAGTCAATCCTGTTCTTGGGGATGCATTTCGACACGGTACGAGCAGTGGTGTCCCTGCCTCCGGACAAACAAGCGAACCTTCATCACCATGTCCAGGCTATGAGGTCGGCGATGGCGATGTCCCTTCGGGAGTGTATGCGCCTTCTGGGTCTGATGGTGGCGGCAATGGAAGCGGTACCGTTTGCACAATTTCATTCCCGGGGTCTCCAAGGTCTTATTCTGACCCGTTGGGATCGATCGCCTGCTTCGCTAGATCACTGTGTCTGTATCTCCCGCAGGGTGCGAGAGTCTCTTGGATGGTGGTTACGTCCGGAGGCTTTATCCCTGGGGAAATCCTTCCTCCTCCCACGGTGGTCGGTCATTACCACCGATCTCTGGGTTCAGGGGGTCTGGTCGTCAGAGGAGTCGTCTCTGCCGATCAACATCCTGGAGTTGAGAGCGATATTTCTCTGCCTCTGACATTGGACGGTCCCTTTGAGTGGTCTGCCGGTCCGGATTCAGACGGACAATGCGACAGCTGTCGCGTATATCAACCATCAGGGCGGGACGAGGAGTTCCAGACTCATGATGGAGGTCTCTTGGATCCTGGTATGGGCCGAGTCCAGGGTTCCAGCCATCTCCGCGATTCACATCCCTGGCGTGCTGAATATCACGGCGGACTTCCTCAGTCGCGAGCAGGTGGATCCCGGAGAATGGAGCCTTCATCCGGAAGTTTTTGCACTGCTGTGCTCCTGTTGGGGGACTCCCCAAGTGGACTTGATGGCATCCAGGCTGAACTCCAGGATTCCGACGTCCAGGTACAGGGACCCGGAGGCTGTGGCGGTAGATGCTCTAGTGGCCCCGTGGGACCAGTTCGAGCTGATCTACGTGTTTCCGCTTGTATCCTTACTTCCTCTGGTGATCCTGCGGATCAAACTCGAACGAATTTCGACGATTTTGGTGGCGTCTTATTGGCCGCGGAGGGCGTGGTATTCAGCGCTGGTGTCTCTTCTGGCGGCGCCTCCGTTTCCACTGCCTCTTCGCCCGGACCTGTTAACCCAAGGGCCCATTCGCCATCCGGACCTGAAGTCGCTTCGTTTGACGGCGTGGCACTTGAGACCGAGATCTTGACCCGTCGTGGGTTTTCGGCCGAGGTCATTACCACCTTGCGGGCGGCCAGAGGTCCAGCTACGATTAGGATTTATCACAGAACTTGGGAGGCCTTCTATTCATGGTGTTCTGGATCGTCAAGGAACCCGAGGGTTTTTTCCATTCCCAACTTCTTGGCTTTTCTGCAATGTGCTTTGGCCAAGGGTCTGGCGATTGGTACCTTGCGGGGTCCGGTATCTGCGCTATCCGTGCTTTTTCGGAAGGCTATTGCCTCGCACAGGGATGTGCGTTCGTTTTTTCGCGGGGTTGCACGTCAGTTTCCGCCTCGGAGGGCGTTTGTGGCTCCTTGGTGGCTCAATCTAGTCTTGGAGGCTCTTCAGCATGGGCCGTTTGAGCCTATTGATTCAGCTACGCTTTACTTGCTTTCTTGGAAGGTGGCCTTCCTGGTGGCGGCCACCTCTTTGAGAAGGGTTTCTGAGTTGGCGGCACTGTCTTGCTCGCCCCCTTTTCTGGAGTTCCACTCGGATCGCGTGGTGCTTCGTACCCGTGGCGATTTTCTGCCTAAAGTGGTGTCGCGTTTCCACGTCAATCAGGACATCGTGTTGCCCTCCCTCTGTCCGAATCCGAAAAGTCCAAAGGAGCGGGCCTTGCACTCGTTGGATTTGGTGCGGGCTTTGAAGTTCTATCTTACAATCACGCAAGGGTTTCGGAAGTCGGACTCTCTTTTTGTGATTCCTGCTGGTCGTCGGCATGGTCAGCGGGCTTCCAAGGACACTATAGCTCGGTGGATACGTTCGGCTATCCTGGAGGCGTACCGGCTCAAGGGCGAGCCTTGTCCGGTTAAGGTTCGAGCTCATTCCACGAGAGCTGTTGGTTCGTCGTGGGCTTTTCGTCAGGGGGCCTCGGCAGCGCAGCTCTGCCGGGCGGCTACCTGGCGCTCCGTTCACACTTTTTTACTAAATTTTATAAAGTGGACGTGAGTGCTTTCGCCGATGCGGCCTTGGGACGCAGGGTCCTGCAGGCGGCGGTGGTTTAGGTTATCTCTTTATCTAGTTTTGGCGCTTGTTGCGCGCTTGACTATGTTGTTGGGGTGTTGGCGATTCTGCCACGGTTTCCCACCCTTGAGTTCTGGACTGCTTTGGGACGTCCCACTAGTAATGGATCTGTGTCTCCCTTCCTTCCCTTCTGCTGCTGAAAGACGGATTTTGGTAAGACCTTGCCTGTAAAATCCTTTTCAGCGAAGGAAGGAAGGGAGACACAGCACCCTCCCAGGGCAGAAGTGTATTATTGTTTTCCAGATGCAGCGCGACTCCTCTCTGATGGGCGAGGGTCGGTGCGCTAGGGCTCTGTTCCAGCATTGCCAGCTCATCGCAGTTGTCAGGTCCAGTAAGTTGTGCCTGGGACTGTGTGTTTTTTCTGTTATATGCATAACCTGTTCTCTCGTTTTTCTGAATTTTCGGAAGGGGTTGTGTTGTTCCGCTGGTGTTGTCTGCTCTTCCTTAGCTTGTGTACGGACTGAAGGACATGGGAGTAGGAGGGGCCGGTCGTCACTTTTTTCTAATCTGAGGTGAACTATCCTGTGGGGCTCCGCCTACCCACTAGTAATGGATCTGTGTCTCCCTTCCTTCCTTCGCTGAAAAGGATTTTACAGGTAACATCTTACTAAAATCCGTCTTTTGCCATAAAAAAAGGCTTCTTCTTATGTGCATTGGTTGTATGGCGAGTATCACGTGATGTGTAGCCTTATGTATGAATATTGGTTTAAGGGCTTGTCCAGTGGTGCCATTCCTGATGTCTAAGTGTGTGGTGTGTAAACAAGCCTAACAATTTAGTCTTTAAATTGGCGTAAACTAGATTTATCTGCATTAAAGGTGCATACACAAGGAACTGTGTAGAAGGAGTTTGATCTTGCTTCCACAAACTGACTTTGCAGTGACAAAAAAACATAATTATCCTACAGCCGTGATGATGGTGTGGACCAGATAGTAACACTAGTGCATCAATGTTTAAAGGACCCTGTCACCTGAAAAAACTCTGTTAATCTCCATGTTAATAGCGTTATTAACCTGTCCGACGCTGGGTATTAGACCTCCACTACCGGGAGGAAATTAACTTTTTTTTTTCTCCCGGCAGCGTTCTGGTTTCATTCATAGGGACGGCACCAGTGCGGGTTCAGTCACCTCTCTGTGTATAGAGAGCAGCAACTGTAACTGCTCCCCCGACGCTGGCTGACAGCTGGCCAGAATGCTGAGCTGCTGTCAGTCAGTGCCGGCAGTGCGGTTACTGCCCTTGCTCTCTATACACAGAGCGGTGACTGAACCCGCACTGGTGCCGCCCCTATGACTGAAACCATAACGCTGCCGGGGGAATAAAGTTAATTTCCTCCTGGTAGCCTGGGTATAAGTGCAGGCGCCGGGCAGGTTCACAATGCTATGAACCTGCAGATTAACCCAATATCTGCTGGTTAATAGCGTTTTTTCATGTCACAGGTTCCCTTTAAGGGTAACGCATGGCTGTATATGATTGAAATAGTGAAGGCGTATATGACTGACAGGTCGCTGATCATTCTTATTATTGTTGGGGTCCAAAGATGCATCCAAAAAGGCAAACTGTAGAATTATATTACAAGACCACAATTATATGGTGCGATTTATTTATTTTTTTTCTTTCCCTGGAACTAGATCCTGAGCAGCTTTTGAAGAAAGAAGGCTTTACACCACAAGATGGCAGCAGCTTAGAAGCTCTTCTGAGATCAGACCCTATTGAGAAGAGAATTATTCCTGACCCTCGCGATGATGACAGCCTCACAGAATTCCCTCCCGTTACCAGTCGAGCACGGAAGGTACAGGCCTACACCGGGAGGCAGCGTTACGTAGCGAGCGGCGTTATCACGGTAAAGTCAGGGAGGTGGGATCAAGCTACTATATGAGAGGCCATTGGCACGATTAAGGGTAAATGGGCCTCTTACTTCAGCCTTTGAACTGGGGAGGGGCACCCGGCAGGGCTGCCCGTTGTCCCCTTTACTGTTCGCACTGGCTATTGAACCACTAGCTGCGGCTATCAGGATGCACCCTGGCATTACGGGATTTCGCAGAGGGAATATAGAGGAGAAAATTGCGCTTTATGCTGACGATGCACTACTATTTTTAGCGGAAGCCTCCAAAACATCTGTAGCTATGGAGACAATCGAGAAGTTTGGGAAACTTTCGGGTTTGGTGATTAATTGGACTAAGTCGGTACTGCTTCCAATAGATAATGGGAACATTAATGCACCTCACTATACTGACTCGGGCTTACAAGTGGTCAATGAATTTAAATATTTGGGTATTAATGTAACATCTAAAGTATCTGACTATGAGAAACTAAACCTCAACCCAATACTGGCCAGATTCAAATGTAAACTGGACACGTGGTCTAAATTGCCTCTGTCAGTGGTGGGCCGCACTAACTTGGTCAAGATGATCTGGATGCCACAATTGCTATATGTATTGCATAATTCTCCAATATGGCTTCCCCAGAGATATTTCCTTAAAGTAAACAGCATGTTCAGGGGCTTAATCTGGGGAAAACAAGCTCCAAGAATTAAACTGGAAACTTTGCAAAGAGATAAAACAATGGGTGGCCTTGCTGTCCCAACTCCGTGGGTTTATTATATGGCAGCTCAGCTCCAGCACATTCGTGGGTGGGACGACCCTGGAGGGGGAGGGGGGGGCTCAAAGTCTTCTACTCCAATCACATTTTAAATCACTCAGACTCTATGGAGCATTGGAGGCTCACAAATTTAAGACACCCTCTTGTAGAACCCCAACTACGCTGTTAATACACAAACTATGGTGGGCAGTGAGGAAATTACAGGGGATACAAGGGATCTCACAATTTACATCACTGTGGGAAACGCCATGGCTCCCTAACCTATATAAATTGGAAGGGTTTAAAAATTGGAGTCTAAAAGGACTAGAAAGATTCACTCATGTTTTAGTGGGAGATTCACTCAAGGAGTTTTCACAGATACAAAATGAATATGGACTGCCCAATGCCGAATTTTATAAGTACCTTCAGTTATGACATGCATATCAGGCAGAGAGTCTTGTCCTAAGTAACGGAGTTCCTCAAAATACTATAATACAGAGAATGGCTAGCTCACATAATTCTGGGGGGCAAATCGCATGGCTTTATAGGGGTCTGCTGGACCTAGTATTAGCAAAACACCCCATAAGATCAAAAGAAAAATGGGAGGGCATGATAGGCCCTATTGAAGAGGGGCTGTGGTCTGAAATACTGGAAAGAGTTCCCCAGTTATCTCTGAGTGAGTCCCATAGATTCTCCCACTTACAGGTGCTGCACCAGTCATATACAACACCCCAATTTCTCCACGATATAGGGCTTCGACCAGACTCCCTATGTGCTAGATGTTAAACATCCCCGGCTAACATGCTTCATATGATGTGGACCTGCCCTGCTCTGGAAAACTTCTGGAGGGATGTAATAGCGATCATTGATAGAACATACTCAGTCGATTCAGATCCCTCACCATTAGTATGTATACTGGGATATATAGAAGATCTGAGCACTGACGAACATGGCAAAATAGCGGTGGCACGCATGTTATACATGGCCAGGAAACTAATAGACCAACATTGGTTATCAGAGCAGGCGCCCACGGTGACAGAATTTATAAATAAGATTAATTGGTTATTAAATCTGGAAAAAAGTATATATCTGAAAAGGAAGGTCATCTCCAAATTTCAAAAAATATGGGCTCCATGGATTGACGGCTCCGGCCTAGCATCCAGAGAACTGCATAGATTTCGACTTGGCCTGCTATGATTGATGTATAGATTACTTGACAGGTGCAAAATCCTACATTGGGCTGCTTTAGGCGACTGCTCCAACGCAAGAGTTAGATACCCCTTAATACAATTGTGACTATTCATACTGTAAGATTGTTAATTTGCTGTGGACAGAACTGTGGAACATTTAACTCAAAATGTTTTGTTTGAAAGGGCGATGTGTTGTGGGGAGAGGGACAGAATAGGGACTGGGTCCCTTCTTTGGTTGGGTTGTTTTATTTGTTTCGCTGTTGTGTTACAAAAAAAGTTTTAACAATAAAAAAATATTTGATTCCAAAGTCAGGGAGGTGACAGCGAAATCTAGAGGCACAAGATGCATCACAATACCGTTGTCTGTCAGTAGTCATCTTATCTGTCCGTGTTTCATATGTTAGGATTTCATTACTGATTATTCCTAATACATACAGCTTAAATTAAATGTACTTCCTTTAGTTATACTTTTCTAATACTTTTGTGCTAGGGCTGTCATGCAAAGTTCTGATAACTTTCTGAAGTAGCTACAAGTCTCTTGCTTCTACATTACTCTGCTGATCACTCGGGTTGAGCCTCCAAAAACTTGCAGACAGCTACTCGTTTCCCCTGCATGAGTAGTTCTGTACACTGGATAATTGAGAGGGATCCTCAGTCTATGACATGCATTTGCTAAAGCCCCTTGCAAATAAACCCACCATACTGTGGAAAACGTTTTATTGCAATTCCATGGGATCTCTGTATTGCATGAGCGCTTTATAAACCCCCTTGAAAAATCACATTCTCATTTGAGGATGAAGTCTTTTCCCACTGCACATCACATCTGCTGAACTTCTGAGACCCCGCATCATAGGGGGGAGCATAGCTTTGGTATGTAGCCCGAAGTAATGCACATAAGCAGGATTTCGAGTGTATGCAGCAGGTTGTGACATTTCAGTTTATATATGAGAAATATTCATCTAGTAGCTGAACTATGCATGGACTAAATTGTTCTGCTTCTGTATTATTAATCCCCTAGCGTATCCTGGACCCTGATGATTTTTTAGATGACCTGGATGATGAGGATTATGAAGAAGATACGCCCAAAAGACGTGGAAAGGGCAAAGCGAAGGTGAAAAATTAGCTTTGTATGTTTTTACTTTTATCTAAAGAATTACAGGTACATCTCACTAAATTAGAATATCATCAAAAAGTTAATTTATTTCAGTTCTTCAATACAAAACGTGAAACTCGTATATTATATAATCATTACACACAGAGTGATCTATTTCAAGTGTTTATTTCTGTTAATGTTGATGATTATGGCTTACAGCCAATGAAAACACAAGTCATTATCTCACTAAATTAAAATAATTAACAAAAAACACCTGCAAAAGCTTCGTAAGCGTTTAAAAAGGTCCCTTAGTCTGTTTCAGTAGGCTCCACAATCATGGGGAAGACTGCTGACTTGACAGATGTCCAGAAGGCAGTCATTGACACACTCCACAAGGTCCCAGAGTCTGGAGGAAGAGTGGAGAGGCCACAATCCAAGCTGCTGGAGGTCTAGTGTGAAGTTTCCACAATCAGTGATGGTTTGGGGAGCCATGTCATCTGCTGGTGAAGGTCCACTGTGTGTTATCAAGACCAAAGTCAGCGCAGCCGTCTACCAGGAAACTTTAGAGCACTTCATGCTTCCTGCTGCCGACAAGCTTTTTGGAGAATGAAATTTCATTCTCCAGCAGGACTTGGCTCCTGTCCACACTGCCAAAAGTACCAATACCTGGTTTACACACAACAGTATCACTGTGCTTGATTGGCCAGAAAATTCGCCTGACCTTAACCCCATAGAGAATCTATTATAGAGAATCTATGTGGTATTGTCAAGAGGAAGATGAGAGACACCAGACCCCACAATGCAGACGAGCTGAAGGCTGCTATCAAAGCAACCTGGGCTTCCATAACACCTCAGCAGTGCCACAGGCTGATCGCCTCCATGCCACATTGCCGCATTGATGCAGTAATTGATGCAAAAGGAGCCCAGACCAAGTATTGAGGGCATTTACTGAACAGACCTTTCAGTAGGATAACATTTCTGATTTTAAAATCATTCTTCAAGCTGTTGTTATAAAGTATTCTAATTTACTGAGATAATGACTTTTGTGTTTTCATTGGCTGTAAGCCATAATCATCATTAACAGAAATAAACGCTTGAGATAGATCACTCTGTTTGTAATGACTATTTAATGAGTTTCACTTTTTTGTATTGAACTGAAATAAATTAACTTTTTGATGAGATTCTAATTTTGTGAGATGCACCTATATCTTTCACAAGTCTTTTCAATGTATTTCATTTTTTATTATTATTATTATTATTATTATTATCATCATTTATATTTATAATTTTTTTATTTTTTTTAAAGTTGTTCTTTCTTTAAAAAGTATTGCAGCATTGACCTTGTGAGTAAGAAGCTGCAGAGATGGAAACTGAACACAAACTTTTTCTCCAAGTCTCTAATGTTGAATATGGGGAAAAGCTTTTCACTAAGGGCTCATTCGGACGTCTGTACAAAACAGTTTGAGACTGGACTGTTAATGCACGAACTGGCTGCGATTTTCCTTATCCGAGCATGACAACCTCATAGAAATGCATGAAGCTTTCACGCTCGGGTTGGGAGACCCGCAACCAGTTCGTGCATTAGCAGTCCATGTCCAGATGTCTGAAGGAGCCTTTACTCTCTTCTAGCAACTAGGAAAAAAAAAACGATTTTCTCGATGCAATATCTTTCAAATAAAAACAAAACAAACTGTTACTAAAAAAAGAGAGAATGGAAACTGAGTATTGGTTATATCTTTTTATAATACAACTTAGAGCGTAAGTATTAGGGCCGATTGATGTCATGTTCTTACTGCAAGGAATTTTATCTTTTCATTTCTAGGGAAAAGGTTTGGGTAGTGCCAGGAAGAAGCTTGATGCGGCAGCTCTTGATGAAAGGGATAAACCGTATGCCTGTGACAGTGAGTCAGATTTCCTGTGTTTTTTTTTTTGTTTTGTTTCAATTACGTTTTTTTATTCACATACTTCTCTGTGCCTCTGTTAAGCTATAAATTTCCTAACGGGGATGTATTGGTTACATGAAAAGTAAAAAACTAAGGTTTCTTAATAGGGCTGGGGGTATACATCCTAGGTGAAGGAGAAAAAAAGTGTGTTCTGTGTGGTGGGCTACATCCTCTCCTAGGACACTAGGCAGCTCTAAGGATGCTGTGTTAAAGTTGAGAAAAAAAGAATCTGCATAGGATGACTATTTTTTATATAAATAATGTGTATGAAAAGATTTGATATATATATTTTTTTTTAAACCCACACATCAGCATTATGGCCGAACATTTGTATCCTACAACTAATCTATAAATGTGAGGCCTCTCTTTTTACTTTCCCTGACAAGTTCTGTAAACTTATAATAAAAATGAGTCGAAAGAACTTCTAGCGATGCTTAAGGCTTTATATTTAATGCAATCAATGGAGGCGTTATTGAAGCCTAATGATGATGACTTGGACTCTGCATTTTTCTTAAAAGGACATTAGGGGGCACCTGTGTACAGGAATAATCATAGCTAGCATTGCACTCCTGTTGGACCAAGGAAAAAAAATATCATTTGCAGATCTCGGTATAGGGGTTGTCTGAACATAAGGCCTTTTTTTTTTGCATTGCAGCAGGTCTATTTATGATGAATTGGACAGTGGTTAGGACTCATGCAGACGTCCGAGCACGGACCGCTAATACACGGACTGGCTGCAGGTTTCCTGACTCAAGCGTGACAGCCTCATATAAACACACGGAGCTGCCATGCTGTGGTCGGGAGACCTGCGGCCAGTCCGTGCATTGCAGACAGATTTGCACGGATGTCTGAAAGCCCTTAAACTGGGAGGAAAACTCCTATTAAGGAATATGTAAATTATTCCAGGTAGAAATTAGTCTGGTTGCAGTCTCTTTAGGCTCTTCCCATTTACATGGTGCTTTGTTACCAAAAAAAACCTTAAATTGCTTTGTAGTTCTGGACCCATCACATAGAACGCTTGTGGCCACCTTTAATATGGAGCCATACAGTATCTGTGTACTACCAAGCAGGCAATTCTTCTAGAAAAGAATACCTGCTACATAGAGAGACTGATGGAGCATGCCCTGATCCGAGGGTTACAATTTAGTTCATTTAGACTAGGGCTACACTTCTGAGATTTGTTGCTATGTTGCATTGCAGCATCGCATCTAATCTCTAGTGTTGCATTATGACCTACCACATCCATGGCAGTCTTAGGCTATGTGCCCACATAGCAGATTTGATGCAGAGCGTTTTTGCCTCTCTCTGGCAGAAAAAGACGCATGCAGATTTACATGTGTTTTTTCTGCCAGAGAGAAGCGTTTTTTTTCAGCGTTTTTTTCAGCGTTTTTTTCAGCGTTTTTTTCAGCGTTTTTTTCAGCGTTTTTTTTTTCAGCGTTTTTTTTTTCAGCGTTTTTTTTTTCAGCGTTTTTTTTCAACGTTTTTACATGCGTTTTTACATGCGTTTTTCGAGCACTTTTCCAAGTGATTTTGAGCATCACTTGGAAAAGTGCTTGACCAGTTGGTCACACATTATAAATCCATGCAACCGGCATGGATTTATAATGTGTGACCAACTTAGATGCTTTAAATGCAGCATCTATAGTCAAAAAAAAAAAATTAAGTTAAAATAAAAAAAACCTGTATGCTTACCTCTCCGGTCTCCTCCCGGCGACTATCCTCTCTAGTCAGCGTACTGCGATGACGTCATTTAGTCAGCTGATGGTCACGCGACCCCTGAAGTCAGCGCTCAGGTGATGGTTGCGTGACCATCAGCTGACTAAATGACGTCACCCCAGGTCCTGCAAGTACACTGCGGGACGCAGAGGAGAGAGGACGCGGCCGGGAGCAGACCGGAGAGGTGAGTATACAGTTTTTTTTTTTATTTTTAACTTTTTTATTTCTTTTTTTTCACCGCGTGGTAGCTGGGATGATGAGGAGTTGTGGTCTCCTCTTCATCCTGGGTACCACACGCTCCGCGATTACGCCTCAAATTCACGGCCATTGAATTTAATTGAAACGCAGCAATTCCACATATACCTGCGGGTTTGCTGCGTTTCAATGTTCCTCAATGGCCGCTTTGTCAAGATTCTCCGAGAGTGGCAGACACATGACCACAAGTATACGATTTGCTTACATGCGGTCACATGCCGACTAGACGTGCTCGGCCTCGCTTAATACAAGTGAAGTGAGTGTGGTAGGAAGTATGCAAATTGTATATTTGTGGCACTGGAGAATCCTGGCAGTGGGCACTACACGCTGTGAGGATTCACAAGACTGCAGTCAGTGTGACTGCAGACTTGAGACGCAATCCTGGACAACCCCTTTAATGTGTAGACTTCGAAGGGAGTCTAAGCAGCAATCCATAAGACACCAAGCCTTTTCATAGAGGTACAATCTTGTAGTAATCTTGACACCTTTCCTGAGCATGACTTCTCACCTTTGTCATCATTCTCCGCACCATGCTATGATGGAATACACTGTCCCTTAATTAAATGTCCCAATACCCCTTATAGGATGCTGTTACTCGCAGTTCTGTACCAGATTGCTTTGTACTCCGTAGCTCTCCGTAGCTGCCTGTGGCCTATTTTATAGCAATGTGATAGATTCTCCTGGGATCTGTTAATGCTGTATGCTATATGAATCATTTATTTAGCAAGCAATTCAATGACTAATGTTTTGTGCTCAAGTTCATTAATTTATTCCAGTGTATTAAATTAAAAATGGACAGTTTGTTGTTCCTTTTCAGTCTTAAAGGGGTTTTCAAGCTGAAATGAAAAAAATCTGCAGTCACTCTGTGTGACTGCAACTGCAGGATTGTGATCGGGTGTAATGTGCACACTGTTACGATACTCCTATATACACAGCACAAGACTGGTCACTTGACCCCATGCATGTGGTTGACATACTGGCGGTCACATGTGGACTAGATTCTCCTGCTCTCTTCTCAGTGTCCTATAGAGAGAAGTGGAGGAGAGTCTAGTCGAAATGTTACCTCCACATACAAGCGATGCAGACTTTTTTCTTTTCAACCCTTGAAAAATCCCTTTTAAAGACTTTGGATTGCTAAGAATAAACAATATATACAGATTTCCAAGTTCCATGGACTGAAATGTATTAACAAAATATTGATTAGCTGCAAGAATAAACATCCGGTGTAATTTTCTGAGTCCACGTCATGCTGCCAAAACACCTCTGACCTGCCTGAAGACATTAGCAGCAGATCATTTTTAAAGTGATTGTGCTGGCATAAGTATTGATGACCTATCTATAAGGATAGGTGATCAATATCCGATCGGTTGGAGTCTGATACCTAGCACTTTCACCAATCAGACTTAATTTGCTCCGGTGGCATTTTTTAAGGAGCCTGCTGAGCACAGCTGCTGCCGGGTACGGCATAGCTCCTATTCCTTTGCACTGAAGCTGTGCTGTGGCAATAACCGCTGCACTTAGCAGTTCCCCATCTGGTCCCAAATAACGGCTGAGGGTGGGGTTGCTTGGTGTCGGACCCCCACCAATCTGCTATTGATGCTAGTAGTTAGGCCATCAATTCCTATGCTCAGATAACCCCCCTTTAAGTTTGCTGAGGGGCATCCATGGAGTTGACTAGTTCTTTCCAGCACATCCCAAGATGTTTAAAAGGCTATCCCAATACTGCTCACCTCTGGAGCATGTGGTGACCATTGGTGGTAATGTCCTATTGTGAGGTGACCATTGGTGGTAGCGTCATGTCTACTGATACCGGACCACCCAATAAGTGACGGGCTTGCTGGAATAACCACTTAATAGGATTGAGATCTGGAAAACTTGGAGGCAAAAGTCAACAGCTTTCCAACAATTTTTGCAGCGTGCATTATCCTGCTGAGAAAGGTGCAAGTTGTGAAATGCCTTTCACTTTTTGTTTTTAAATCTTTTTTTTTTTTTTTTTTTTCCTGTGCTTCAGACGGCCCGATTTTTATTTTATTTTTTTTCATTTAAATATCACAATTTTGGCTTTTGTCAAATCTTTTTACACCTTCACATTTCTTCTCCCCCTGAAAAAAAAAAATCAACCTGCAAATTGACTCTTCTCTTGCTGCCTAATGTATTCAACTTCTTAGCCGGTGCCATAGGTGATCCGGTTATTCATTTCACCTGTCGGTGGTTTTCATGTCCTATTTGATTGGTGTATATCTTCACAGTATTTTTTCCTCCGGCGCCTCCACATTAAGGTTCCCCCTCCCCCCTGTTCATTAGAGGAAACAAAGGGAAAGCTGTTACATTTTCCTCCCCCACTTGTCTTTGGTGTCCGGCATCACCAGAAATGGGCCACCTGCCATGCAGCCGGTGAGGCCCAGTGCCCCCTGTAGTGAGGGGGAGTGCTGCAAGATTTAGAGACCCATCTGTCTGTTCGGACCCCCCATCCTTATGTGAGACCAGCTAAGGATACATCTTTATAGGGGCATCCAGGCGGTTGTCTGATAAGTGAAAAAAAAAGTGATGTGAACATGGCCTAAGCCGTGCTGCTTCCGGTCATCTGACATGATGCTAATAAGCAGGCATTGTTTATGATGAACTTGCCAGATTTAGTCGTACATTTTGCACCTCCTCATTCGTATGCAGGGACAGGAAGGAAGGTGAATAAAGTATATCCCCAGCATGAAAGAAAAAGTGGTATTGCTGCTGAGACCTCCATACCCCAGCATACATATCCAGTACAGCAGCTGCGGCGCAGAGGGCACCGTCTGTGTCACCGCATGCAGCTGGATAGAAATCTGTCACACCGAGCTGCGAGAAGGCTGCAAACTGCCAAACACAAAGAAGCAATTACAAGCGCGCTCAGCGTGTTTGTACCGTCTCATCGGCTCTACCCAAATAAGTTAATTTGTCACTTCCTGCTGAATTCTGGAAAAAAAATTAAGATATTAAGACGGGGAATTGTTCAAATCTAAATATGCAAAACACAAGTTCATTATATGTGAAATATGTTTGCAATCACCACTTTTAATGAAAAAAAAAATCTGCATTCAATGATTTACATTGTAAGTTATATACCAGGAGACAAAATTAACATAGAAACAGACAAATTAGTATTACTCAAGTATGTGAGGACGTATATGAATTGAGCACACACCGATTAGTCATATTAGACTCTCTGTAAGGGGTGCACGCGTGCTGGGGTGTGCACGCGTCTTCTTGTGCAAAGTGGCTTCGGAGAGAAGTGGCAGTTATTTCAGAGGCAGTTAGTCAGGGCAGGAGTCAGGTAACAAACACTTTGACCACTTACTCTCCATTAACTATGTTTCTGTTAGCTCTCACTTTTTCCTCTATAGTCCTCCACTTTCTAATAACCCCTCAAATCCCTACACCAAGTAAGAAACTCTTCATCTCTCCCTCTATTCTCCCCATTCATCTCACCTCCTCCTCCAAATTATTCCTCAGCATTCAATCCTGGATCTCCAAACACAGACAACCACCTCATGCTCTCTCTTGCTCCCACCTGCTAACACTTTCTCTGCTCCTCCTCACTGCTGGAGATATCTCTCCAAATCCTGGTCCTCCTCGCCATATCCCCACAGTCACTTCTACCTCCTATCCACGACCTTCCTCAAACTGTCGCAACCCTTCTAACCTCATACCCATCCAACTAATACCCACCTCCTCAGCTATACTAACAGGAGCTCTATGGAACGCTCGCTCTGTCTGCAACAAACTTTCCTTCATCCACGATCTTTTCATTACAAACAAACTCTCCTTCCTCGCCATCACTGAAACCTGGCTCACCCCCTCTGACACAGCCTCCCCAGCTGCCCTTTCATATGGCGGATTCCACCTTTCCCACACCCCCCGCCCCAATGGCAAACATGGTGGAGGCGTAGGTTTCCTCCTATCGGAACTCTGCGCTTTCACCAAAATCCCACTGCCACCCTCCGTTACACTCCCCTCTTTTGAGGTGCACTGTGTGCGCATCTATTCCCCCTCCAACCTCCAACTGGCCGTCGTTTACCGACCCCCAGGGCAAGCCACCACCTTCTTAGACCATTTCACTACCTGGCTGCTTCACTTCCTTTCCACTGACATCCCCACTATCATAATGGGTGACTTCAACATCCCCATTGACACTCCCCACTCGTCTGTCTCTAAGCTCCTATCCCTCACCTCCTCCTTTGGACTCACTCAATGGTCTTCCACACCCACCCACAAAGATGGCCACACACTGGACCTCATCTTCACCCGCCTCTGTTCCCTATCTAACCTCTCTAACTCACCACTCCCTCTCTCTGACCATAACCTCCTCACATTCTCTACCCTCTCCTCTCCGGGTGCACAATCCCCACTCCACAAACTCACACACCCTCGCAGAAATCTCAAACACCTTGACCTACACTCTCTCTCTGAATCCCTCCTTCCTCTCACAGACATAAATTCCTTGCACGATGCAGACGTTGCTGCTGCTTCATATAACACCACAATAGCTGCAGCTTTAGACTCGATCGCCCCTCTCACACACACCACACCTCGCACATTCAACAGGCAACCCTGGCACACTAAACTTACCAAAGAACTGCGCCGGGCCTCCAGGGTTGCGGAGCGGAGATGGAAAAGGTCTCACTCCATCGAGCACTTCATGGCATTCAAGCAATCCCTCACTAATTTCAAGTCCGCACTCACTACAGCAAAACAAACCTACTTCTCATCTCTCATATCCTCCCTATCTCACAACCCTAAACAGCTATTTAACACTTTCAACTCTCTCCTTCGTCCCCCAGCACCTCCTCCCTCTTCTCTCATCTCAGCCGACGACTTTGCCTCATTCTTCAAACAGAAGATTGACACCATCAGACAAAACTTTGGCCTAAAGTCCACACAACCCCTCCTCATATCTACTCAACCATCCTCCTCCAAACCCCACTTCTCCACCATTACAGAAGGTCAAGTCTCCTCTTTACTCTCCAAATCACACCTCACCACCTGCGAACTTGACCCAATCCCATCCCACCTCATCACTAACCTCACCTCAGTCTTCATCCCAACCCTAACCCACCTCTTCAATCTATCACTAACAACCGGAGTCTTCCCCTCATGTTTCAAACATGCCGCAATCACACCCATCCTCAAAAAGCCCTCCCTTGACCCTTCCTCTCTGACCAGCTACCGCCCCATATCACTTCTCCCCTTTGCCTCAAAACTTCTAGAACAACATGTCCACCTTGAACTGTCCTCCCACCTCTCCTCCTGCTCCCTCTTCGACCGTCTACAATCTGGCTTCCGACCGCATCACTCGACTGAAACTGCCCTGACCAAAGTCACAAACGACCTACTAAATGCCAAATCCAAGCGACACTACTCCATCCTCCTCCTTCTGGACCTGTCATCTGCCTTTGACACAGTGGACCATTCCCTCTTACTCCAGATTCTCTCATCTCTTGGCATCACGGACTTGGCTCTATCTTTGATCTCCTCATACTTAACAGACAGGACATTCAGCGTCTCCCACTCACGCACCACCTCCTCATCTCGCCCCCTATCTGTCGGTGTCCCCCAAGGTTCAGTTCTAGGACCCCTGCTCTTCTCCATCTACACCTTCGGCCTGGGACAGCTCATAGAGTCTCACGGCTTTCAGTATCACCTCTATGCTGACGACACACAGATCTACCTCTCTGGACCCGATATCTCCTCCCTACTAACCAGAATCCCACAATGTCTGTCCGCCATCTCATCCTTCTTCTCCGACAGGTTTCTAAAACTCAACATGGATAAAACAGAGTTCATCATCTTTCCACCCTCTCATTCACATCCCCCATCTGACCTATCCATCAACATCAATGGCTGTTCACTCTCCCCAGTCCCACAAGCTCGCTGCCTTGGGGTAACCCTGGACTCTGATCTCTCCTTCAAACCACATATTCAAGCCCTTTCCACCTCCTGCCGACTCCAACTCAAAAACATCTCCCGGATCCGTGCATTCCTCAGCAAAGACTCTGCAAAAACACTAGTGCATGCCCTCATCATATCCCGCCTCGACTACTGCAACCTCCTGCTCCGTGGCATCCCTTCCAACACTCTTGCACCTCTCCAATCTATCCTAAACTCTGCAGCTCGACTAATCCACCTGTCCCCCCGCTATTCCCCGGCCTCTCCTCTCTGTCAATCCCTTCACTGGCTCCCTATTGCCCAGAGAATTCAGTTCAAAACTCTAACCATGGCATACAAAGCCATCCACAACCTGTCTCCCCCATACATCTGTGACCTAGTCTCCCGGTACTTACCTGCACGCAACCTCCGATCCTCACAAGATCTCCTGCTCTACTCTCCTCTTATCTCCTCCTCCCACACTCGTATACAAGATTTCTCCCGTGCTTCCCCCCTACTCTGGAACTCTCTACCCCAACATATCAGACTCTCGCCGACCGTGGAAACCTTCAAAAGGAACCTGAAGACCCACCTCTTCCGACAAGCCTACAACCTGCAGTAAACACCACTGCACGACCAGCTCTACCCTCACCTACTGTATCCTCACCCATCCCTCGTAGACTGTGAGCCCTCGCGGGCAGGGTCCTCGCTCCTCCTGTACCAGTCGCTGACTCGTTTTGTTAAGATTATGTAAATGCTTTTGTTATGTATATCCCTATCACATGTAAAGCGCCATGGAATAAATGGCGCTATAATAATAAATAATAATAATAATTATACAGATTTCATACCACAGGCTGGGTACACACTGTCTGCAACCAACAGTCAGGATGGAGGCCCAGAAATCCCCCATTATAGGGACCCAGTGTAGAAAAAAACTTCTGACATGTTGTGCATTTCTTTGCAGAAGCCTGCTATGTAGGAAAGAGCAGTCTGAATGGAGACCTATAGGAACCTTAGGCTATTAATTAGAAAAAATGTCAAACACATAGTATAGGCTGAATGCACTGGAGCAGCGTGCACTTAAGTTGTGCATAATACAACCATGACTTAGGCTAGGCCCTTAGACCCTTCATATCTTCCATGCTATAACTTGGGTAACTTTTTGCATCTGTACTGTTGGGATCTTCATTTTTTTTTGTCTTTCAGTCGCAGTTGTAATTCTTATTGTACTACCCTGCTATTGGTTATAGATGAAAATCTGTGTTGACAGGAGCCCTTTAAAGGGTTTAGAGGGAACCTGTCAGTACATTTTTTTTCTCAAAGGGAAGTGGCGGCATATCTGTGAAGGCCTTGTCCCGAAATAAAAATTATACTTGGTTTTTATAGAGATCCAATGTGCCAGTCCATGAGAAATGTAACATAAAAACCATAAGCCATATGCAGATCAAGCTGGATGGGCACTGGGGGCGTACAGTCCAGGTGCTTTGACACACCCTCAGCGCACTTCCAGTCTAATTGGCATAAGGCTCCTATGTTAGATTTCTCTTGACTGACGCATCATATCCCTGTAAAGGAGGTATAATGTTTATTGGTGAACCATTGCCGACATGTTCCATTTAACTTTGCAATCAAGAACTTAATATTCTAAGTATGCATAATGGTTGCTTTCTGTGCAGTTTTCTAGCTGTAAACTTGCACCCAGTACCATTTTAGGCAGTATGATCTTTTACTGGAGGTACATTGTGTTTAAAAATGTATTTGGACAAGGGTACACTTGCAAAGGGACTCTGTCAGCACAAAACGACAGTTCAAGCCAAGCACAGGCGCTCGGTGCACCCTTGGTGTGGCTAAGCAGTTCAGTGCACCTTCCCACCTACTTGTTTTCCATCTGTTTCTCTGCCCTTTTCCGTCCCCCTTTGCCCACAATTGGTGCAAGGGTGCACTGAACTGCTCAGAGCGCCTGTGCTTGGTTTGAACAGTCATTTTCCACCAACACTCCCTCTAACTCTTTAGAGTTTGCAATAATTTATGTTGGTGACCTATCGAACATCGGGTGAAAACTGAGATCCCTTCTAAAGTCGAGCACAAGCCAACATACAAATGCCTCCTACTTTGGTTTGCATGCAGAGATAGCCAATTATTAACGAACGGTCCGATCTTCATGAAAAGTGCCACCAAGATACTTTCTCTCCTACCTGTGTGACCAGGACATTGATCTCTACGATATGTCATCAACCAGTTTTGGTTGTCCTTCTACTGAGATTGAAATAAGAAACCTTGCACATGATCCAAACATATTAAGGTGCAAATTTCAGCTGAACAGATATAATGTCTGATGGTTTGTATCTCTCAGTAGAAATGTTTGCCGGGATGCTATAAATAATAATGTAATGTACCTGTGACTAATTGAATTTCATGACAATTTCTTCTTGGCTTATGTCTGTAGTTTGGAAACATCAGAAAATGATTATTAATAGAACCAGACCTGTTATTCCTGGACTTGGATATGTAGGTCTATGTCTAAATGTAATACATAAAGCATTGCCGCTTTGTAACTAAGAAATAGTTAGCCGCTTTTTAGAAATAAGAATGTAGTGTAACTTACAGAACATTGCACTGCTAATTCTAAGTTAGATTTTGCAATTGTCATTTTTGTGTACATTGATGTGTAAATTAAGTATGCCTGACCTTATATCTGTGGATAATGTAGAGAATCTGTCACAGGAGAATGGCTTTACATCACAGGCTGTCCTCACACCATACACGAATGGCTCATGGGGGTCTCCGGCACCGTTCACTTCTGCATTGGGCACTGACGATGGACGCTGCCGATTTTGCAAATCGACGTATTCAGTGCCCGCTCCTCCCACTGCAAAAGTGAGACGCCCCCTTTTAATCTGGGGATTGGTACTCTGCACGAGCAAAAAAAAAGTCTGTATATGTAATAATTGCAAGATGAAATGGTCTTTGGCTTTGGAGGACATAGCAACTTATTATAAAGCTATTTTACCCCCTGAGACAGATTTTCTTAAAGGCCTAGTGTATACAGTGCAGTTTTGATGCCCACAATTTAGGAAGAATAAAATGTAAGGCATCACACATGCAGTTTTCAGATGTGTTTTTTTGAGCCAAAATCAGATGTATAAGGGAGATACATCTGTGTTGTATGTGTGATTCCAGCCTAATACACGAGAACCTGTGAGCTCATTCATATTTGGAAACCAAATCAAAGCTGCACTGAGTTAAGAATTTGCAGATTTTTCACTCTTAAGATCACAGCAGGTTTTTTTTTTCATTTCAATTTGCATTCCCCCTTTTAAAAAAAAAAATAATAATTTTAAATTAAAAACCTTTTGCTTCAGTTGCTCTTTCTGCTCTTTGTGTAGGTAGCATACTCACCCCTTTCTCTCTATTTCTTTTCTTTCCTTGTTTCAGACAGTTACAAACTAAAGCAAACTTCGAAATTCTCCGAAAGAGGTAGTTAAACTTGCTCGCTTGTGGCTCTAGTCTGCCATCTTCCCCACTCTGCCCGTCTTCTCCTTGGCGTTGCAGCTAAGCATGCTTTGTCTCTTCTCAGCCATGCTATTCGCCATTATGGTGGTGTCTGTAACTTCTACCCATCTGTCTTTTTCATACCCCATTTTCTTAGTATGCTTTTGTCTTGCCCCCTTTGCCTTCTTGTAACTTTGGGGTGGTCACTGTGCTTGTGCTGTTGCGCTAGATATGTCCTGGTAAGTCCTTACTATATTCTTGAGTTTCCTGCTCAGTATCTTGGCCTGATTAAATAAGAAGCCTGGCTTTATTTCTGCTTTATAAGCCTAGTCTGCATTTCTTTCATCTCTGTTGCTATACACAACGTATTGACTTCTTATCCTTCTTAAGCTGATACAACTGATCGATTAAGTCTTTTCTGACATTTTCACGTGAGGACAATTTGTGACATTACCTGCTCTGCCCTTTGTAGTCCATATTGCAAGTTTCTTTCAATTTCATACCTTTTGTAGCCATTGACCATAGCCTAGAAATAGTGATTGCACTGGATAAATGCATGTTTTTTGTTTTTTCACACCTCATTCTTGATCATTTTAATTTTTTTTTGGTTCACATAAACCTCTATTGTAGCACAGTCATTACCTTCCTTAGTTCATTTTGTGCATTTATTTCTTCTTCGTTCCTACGGTTTGATAATTTATAGTGTATTCTTCACCTCTCATTCTCCACTTTGCATGATTGAGCATTTCACCAACACCTGTGGTCATTAAGGGGCCATTTAGACAAGCCGAACGTGGCTGTTAAAACTGCTGTCGAACCGCTATATACAAGCGGATTGGCGGACGTTTAATGGCCCGTTTAGACAGGCTGACCAGTGTCCTAAGCTCACAGAGTGATTGTTAATACGATCGTTCTGTGAACATAAAACATCATTGTAAGGGCTTATTCACACATCCTTGTTCATTTGCCAAAAGCAGGAGAGTAATTTAAAGGGAATATCCGGGACTTTCTGAAAAACCCCAAAAATGTGCCTAAGCACTAATAGGCAGGTAGCTGCTACCTACCTGCCTGTTGTGCACAGCACTGTTCTTCCCCGGCACAGAGCGGTCACAAACTGCTCCTGCCTGGGATTCAGCTGCCTCTGCTGACGTCATGTCGACAGCTGAGGCTTCTTTTCCGCTCCGTTGACAGGGAGGGACTTCTGATTTCATTCTGATTGACAGCAGGCTCCCACAGTTTGACAGGGGTATTCCTGCTTCTCATCAGAATGACGGCAGAAGTCCCTCCCTGTCAACAAAGCAGAGCGGAAAAGAAGCCTCCACTCTGTCGCGGTGACGCCAGCAGAGGGAGCTGAATCTGCGTCAGGACTGGTCTGTGACGGGGAAGAATGGCGCTGGGCACAACAGGTCGGTAAGTAGCAACTACCTTCCTTGTTACTGCTTAGGCACATTTTTTGTTTTTCAGAAATTCCCGGATATCCCCTTTAAACAGAAAAACTATAATTGAAAAATCGACACCTCTTCTGTATATTGGAGACGCTCCTGGGCTTGGTATACAATTTCTGATGTGTGAATGAAACCTAATCGTCCGCACATTCCCTGCTTACACAGGACGATGTGCTGCCGATAACCATGATTTAATGCCAGCATGAACTATCCTATCATCTGAAGGATGAGCAGTTCTCTCTTTTGGGCGAGTGTCAGCTAGTTCACACAAGCTAATATTCTAACAAACACTCATACCCGATTATCGGCTCGTTTAAGACGTTCTGAGACTACTGTGCTCAGGTTCTTACATTTTCTACGGAAATTAGTCTTTTATACTATTGAGCACCCCCTTTTTTTTTATTTATTTATTTTTGTTACTTAAAACGGTTGTCCACTTATCACCTGTGCATAGGATCTGATAACGTATAGATCGGTGGTGGTCTGACGGCTGAGACCCTCACTGATAGATGGAAGGGTCCCTGTTAGAGAAGTGCATTCGTTTGCGTGCCGGACCGCTTCTTCATTCATTGCCTTGGGGATGCTGGACTGTGCACTTGACTTTTTCCAGCAGCCCCATAGGGAATGAATGGAGCGGCTGTTGGGCATGCACACTGCTGCTCCTTTCTAACAGGGTTAAAAGTGTCCTGTTCTCACGATTGATGCTGGCTATAGCAGTCGGACCCCCACCGGTCTATAAACGATCACTGATCATCACTTTCCTTACCTGTACAGATACCCTATACACATTAGGTGGCAGACTTGACTCTGTGCCTACTAATAAAAGACAGATTTAGGTCTTTTGTGCTTGGTTTAGCAATTTTTGTTAGTGCCGGTAGTTCCTTTCTTCCCAAAAAGGATGGAGCAGTTCGCTCCTGCTTTTATTGCTTTGTACTGTAGGCCGATATAATGGAGGGTGACCTTATTGTTCTGTGATTGACTTGAGGAAAAATTAGTAATTTTGGATTTTCTTTGATTTTTGTAACTGAGTTAATATAAGATTCCTACCATTCATTGGTTATATTTTTGTGTAAGGTTTGAGTGTGAAGTCCCATGTTTAGTTTTTTGTTCTGGGGTCTCAAATTCAGTTTTGGCTACCAGTGTAGGTGATTTGTGGACTTCAATTTTTTTGTTGGTTGTTAAATACCAGTTGTTGGGAGCATGGATGATAACAATGCTTTGGATAAAGGAGGAATTTAATAATATAATTCTTATGTTCCTTAGATACCCGGGAGAGTACATCACATTGGTGAAGTCTGTGTTCTTGTGCTGAAAATCTTGCACAGCTTCCTCAAGACACGGTCATTGATGTAAATGGACTGAGCCATGTCAAATGGTTTTTACCGTCTGTCTCGGAGTAGGCTCCTTCGGATTTTCTGCTGAAGATTTTCCTGTGGAAAATTGTCTGTATATTGCAACACTAGTGTTGTGAATGAGGCCAAGTCTATGTTCGCATGTCCAGCCGCAATCCGCTAGAACGGATCCAGCCGCAATCCGCTAGAACGGATCCAGCCGCAATCCGCTAGAACGGATCCAGCCGCAATCCGCTAGAACGGATCCAGCCGCAATCCGCTAGAACGGATCCAGCCGCAATCCGCTAGAACGGATCCAGCCGCAATCCGCTAGAACGGATCCAGCCGCAATCCGCTAGAACGGATCCAGCCGCAATCCGCTAGAACGGATCCAGCCGCAATCCGCTGGCAAAAAAGATGTGAAGATAAAACTTTAGTCCGTTTTTAAAAAACTGATTTCTGCTGATTCCGTTTTGTTTTTATTAATACTGAAGTCTATGGAAAACGGATCTGTTAATCAGCCATACGTGTTTTTTTTCCATTTGTAACGGATCCAGTCAGCAAAAAAACTGATTCTTTATAAATGAAAGAAAAATGGTTACTGGACATGTGAACATAGCCTTAAAGGTGTTTGTCCACTTTCAGGAAAGTGGACCCCAAATATTGTACAATGCCTAAAATAACAAACAGAAGGTACTCTCCTCCTTCCCTGGCTCCAGAAATGGCTTCCCTCTACTGTCATCTGTATTTTGTCTGCAGCGGTGCAGAGGTACAGCACAAGCTGCTGAAATTAAAGGGGTTGTCCACTACTAGGACAACCCCTTCTTAAACTAAATGTTAGTTCACAGCATTTGGAGTCCACTTTCCTTAAAGTGAATCTAGTAGGATCAACCCTCCAAAGTAGTCTATATGGGCATGTACGTCATAGGAAACTGAATAAAATGATGCCTTGAAATCTGCGATCCGATGTCTTATTCCAGATAAATCCACATTTTTCTTATTTGTAAATAGCCTCTTCCAGACTCTGGTGAGAACGTTACCCAGAAGATAAGTCGGCCTCCAGAGATTAATGTACATGAAGGGGGAGTTACCAGTGTGAGACAAGTATCTAACACACAACAGAAGAAATATTTATTGTCTTCTTGCAAACACATTTTTTGCAGTTCTGAGCTCTGTTGTATTGTAACAATATTGCAGCCCTGCCTGCCTGTGAGATGGAAACTGAAGCTGAGAAAAACCTGCAGATGTGTTAGGTATAATCACACACAGCTGTGCAGAGAGTGGCCATCACACTGGTAACTCCCCCTTCATGTATAATACTCTGTGGAGAAAGAGTTATCTTGCAGGCAGTGTCCTCCCCAGAGCCTGGACGATTCCATTTATATAAAGTGATAAATGATTTCTCAGTAACAAGGCATCTGATATGAGACATACAGGGATCACCATCCTCAGTAGTCTATAACCTGTATGTCCATATTAATTATTATTTATTATTATAGTGCCATTTATTCTATGCCACTTTACATTTGAAACTGGTATTCATTGCAAAAACAATAGGTCAGATAGGTCAAATGAGGTGACAGATTCCCTTTAATGAATACTCCCCACACGCTGCGGGCACAATCTGCAGGGTATATTGACCAGCACTGCAGATGCAATATTGACAGCTTGTCAAGTTACGCTGTGGATTTAACCTGTTGCAATTCAACGGGACAAATGTGTGGAAATGCCACAGTGGTCAATTCCGTAGTTGTTGCGGAAAGACACCCTTGTGTTAAGTAATCACTGGTGACCGGGGATCAGACTTCACTAATGTGATCTCAGATTTTTTTTTGGAGGACTGTACTTCCCTCAGATGTCTGCACGATGGCACATACATTACTTAGAGGTAATTTAGTGCCTGACAGAATCGAATACAAAGCACCTGGCCATTTTAGGCGCTCTGTTTCCCGCAGGTCCCAATCCCATAGATTTGCCCTGAATGTCTTTCATTGAAATATTTGTTACATTGTGGTTAGTTCAGGCAACCCTTCACTGCACAGGAGCTGCGATTGTGCTGTATCGCCCTAGTTTGGTGGTCGTAGATTATAACCTTGCGGCTTATCTGTCAGCCCACCCATGCTTTGCTGTTTCATATTAACCTATTGACTGTCTTATACTTTATGGAAGTCTTGCAGTCAGTTTCCCTACCTCTTTTTTTCTTTTTGCTGATTTATCTGTTTTATCTTTTATTTTCTAGTGATTTTTCGCTTTGCTTCATTTTTTTTTCTTCCTTTTATTCTCTCCCTCTCTACTACTACTACTTTATTTCTTTTTCTCATAGTTTGTGGAAAGCGTTACAAAAACCGACCTGGTCTGAGCTACCACTATGCGCACTCCCATTTAGTGGACGAAGAAGGAGCTGGAGCGGAGGACAAAGAAGACTCTCAGCCGCCCACACCCATAATGCATAGGCCAGAGGAGCAGAAGAGTAAGACAGGTACATCACCGGGCCGTCTTCCCATCATCTCAGATACTCCATGCTTATTTCATACATCTAGTTGCCTGGTATACATAGCAAAAAGCAATAGGTCAGATAGGTCAAATGTGGTGACAGATTCCCTTTAATGAATACTCCCCACACGCTGCTGGCACAATCTGCAGGGTAAATTGACCAGCACTGCAGATTCAATATCTGTCAAAAAATTTGGGAGTTGCAACATTCAGTGATGTGGAGCATTCACATATAAACCTAGAGGCTCATTTACAAGCCCTGATTGACGATCTAGTGTGTTGTTAGATCCTCGCTTTGGTACCATAGAGTTTCGTAAATGCAAATAATAATCTAGAAATTACATGATAAAAATGATTTGGCTTTTCCTGCCAATTAGCAGAGTTTTTAACGCCTTCACGACCTATGACGTAGAAGTACGTAATGGGTCATGTATCCCCCTTTGATGCAGGCTCCAGCACTGAGCCTGTATCTTTCCCGGCACATGACAGCTGATTTCATCAGCTGTCATCTGCCCCTAACCAGCCGCAGGTGAAATCGGAATCCACCCGCTGCTTCTAATATATTAAATGCTACGATCAATCTCTGACTGCGGCATTTAACATGATCGCGCCAGAGGTGTGTCATAAATCTCGCTCGCCGGCAGATGATTTTTGCTACACATAAGTGATCAGACGATCACTGCTTTGAGTTAAAAAAGTAAGAAAATTGTTTTTAAAAATCTAAGAAAAAAGTTATATACAAGCTCAAATCACCCCCCTTTTGCCCCATTCAAAATAAAACAGTTAAAAAAAAATAAAATAATCCAAAATACATATTTGGTATCGCTGCGTTCAGAATCGCCCGATCTATCAAAATATAAAAATAGTCTGATCGGTAAATGGCTTAACGAGAAAAAAATCATAACCCTAGAATTGTTTTGGTTTTTTTTTGGTCGCCGTAACATTGCAATAACAGGTGATCAAAACATCTCGTCTTCCCCCAAAATGGTATAAATAAAAACATCAGCTTGGTGCGCAAAAAATAAGCCCTTAGCCAACCCCAGATCCAGAAAAAATGGAGACGCTACGGGTCTCGGAAAATGGTGCTTTTTTTTTTTTTTTTTTTCCCTCCACCACTTAAAAATGAACCTATATATGTTTGGTACCTATGAATTTAGGCTATGTGCCCACGATGCAGAAATGCTCAGGATTTTTTCCTGAGCGTTTCTGCATCTCCCTGGCAGAAAAAAACGCATGCGGATTGTACATGCGTTTTCCTGCCAGGGACATGCGGAAGTGAAGCGTTCTTCACTGGCATTTTTGCATGCAGGTTGACAAGCGCTTTCCAAGCGATTTTAGCATCACCTGGAAAGTGCTTGACAACTCAGTCACACTATATAAATCCATGCAACCGGCATGGATTTATATAGTGTGACCCGAGAGAATGTCAAAAAATAAAAAAATAAATGTATACTTACCCTCCGATGGCCCCCGAGACTTGCTGCGCTCCTGTGCTGGCTGCCGGCAAATCGCGGTACGCTGTACTGAAAGACCTGCCGTCACATGACTGTGATGTCACCGCAGGTCCTACAGATCTGCCCGCGATCTATCGGCAAGCACAGGGAAGGAGTCCGGGGGCTGTCGAAGGTGAATATAATCTTTATTTTTTATTTTATTCTTTTTTTACAGCTGTTAATGGTACCTGGGTCCGGAGGAGACTCTCCTCTCCTCTACACCCGGGTACCATCCGCACATTAGAACGCGCCAATTACACATGTACAGATGCAGTGATGCAGATTCCATGCGTTCCAATGCAAGTCAATGGCGGCCAAAATGCAGCACTTCCGCAAAATAATTGGTAGTGCTGCTTTTTTTTCCGCAGAAATTTCTGCAGCATGTGCACAGCACATGCTGATTATCATTGGGGAACATGGCAGGCCTTCTACCATGCGTTCTTTAAGCGTTTCTGCAGCGTTTTTACCGCTGCGGAAACGCTTAAAAAACGCATCGTGGGCACACAGCCTTATACTTACCTGGAGGATCATAATGGCAGGTCAGTTTTAGCATATAGTGAACATGGTTAAAAAAAAAAAAAACCTGTGGAATTGCACTTTTTTTTTTTTTTTCCAATTTCACCGCACTTGGATTTTTTTTTCCCCGTTTTCCAGTACACTGTATGGTAAAATCAATGGTGTCATTCAAAAGTACAACTTGTCCCACAAAAAACAAGCCCTCATACGGCCATATTGACTGGAAAAGTAAAAAAGTTATGCCTCTGGGAAGAAGGGGAGCAAAAAATGAAAGCACAAGAAACATAACCCCTTCACGACCATGGGATTTTAACAAAATAGTCCCTATGATAACTTAAAAGTGATCTTGGAAAGTAACTGATGCTTCCTTTTGTTTTGTTCTCTCATTATTCCTTGTAGCCAAGAAGGGCCCAGATGGTCTCGCTTTGCCGAATAATTACTGTGACTTTTGCCTTGGAGATTCGAAGATCAACAAGAAAACGAACCAGCCCGAAGAGCTGGTATCTTGCTCAGACTGCGGTCGCTCGGGTATGAGAGGCAGGGTAAAGAGGGTGATACAATGAGCAGTATGAGAGCTCAACAGTTACCTGGTTGTCAAGATGGCTGGGTGGTTTATAGACTGACGGAAAAGTTTACATATTGGGAAGTTTTACCATTCTTGGTCGAAATGCATGCCCTTCCCCACTTACCGATGTGCGTTGGGCGCCCCTCATTTCTCCCACCTTCCCGCAAAACTATTGAGAGAAAAGTGCTTCTACTATTGCCTCTCCCATGTTACTAGCTGACAATTGAGAAAAAGAAAAAACAAACAAACAAAAAAAAAAACAATTAGACTATAGTTGTGGTGCAATAAAGTAACATGTTACTGTAATTAAATAATTTAAAAATGCCAGATGTCATTGTGCTTTATAATGAAATGCAATCTAATATAACTATGCAAATAAATGTGAAATCAATGCAACAGACGGAGCGGTCTGCAGAAAAACTAGTATGTGTGGGTTCATGTTTTGTAACCGAAGAGAAGACTGACACTGTGTTCTTATTAAAGATGGGTTGCATCAGTTTCAGAATTTCTGCAGTGAGGTGATATCATTTATTCATCGGTTTAAGCTCAATAAACCATATATAATGGCTTGGCCATCACCTGTGGTAGCCTATTTTGTTTTTAGGTGTACACAGCACGTCTATAATTTTTGTATTTAGCGTTTGAGAGAACCAGTCACCTCCAAAAATACTTCAATATGAATGCTACTTACCTGCAATGTCTGACTGCCTTACTGGAGCTGCGGCTACAGGGAGAAGATGAAGTTATGTTGTCCCTGCAGCTGCTCGCTTACGGTCATCAGGGCGGTGCAGGGAGCGCACTTGGTTCCCCAGAGCATTGACAGCCTGCTCTGCACACATGCTGCAGAGTGAGCTGTCAATCAATCTGCTGGGGAGGGACTACAGCCACAATGACTGTTATAAGCGGTCCTGTAATCGCTCCCTTCTCCACCCCGATGACTGGAAGCAAGAGGCTGGTGGGGGCAATAAAACTTCATTGTTTCAAGAGGAATGGGGTAAACACAGATTACCACTATATGTGCAGGTAAATAGCATTTGTTTTGTGGTTTTTTTTGTTGTTGTAGGTGACCGGTTCCTTCTACTGCACTCAGCATCTAATACACGATTAAACGTTCTAAGGAAAGCCTTATGGGCACTTTTTTTTTTTTTATTCAATGTGAATGTCCCATCCTTTATTTTCTTATTTATATTACTATTATTTATATTATTATTATTATTTATCATATATATATATATATATATATATATATATATATATATATATATATATATATATATATATATTTTTTTTTTGTACACCTTTAGGGACAGCCATTTTATTTATTTTTTTTAATTAAGGTATTTCTGTCATATAAATATATAATAAGCATTACATATAGCAGCTGCTGTTGAGTGGGGTCCGGGCACTGAGACCTCCACCGATCGCTGATAACACCACTCTGAAGTGTGCCGCTCTTGTAAGTGGTGCGCATACAGAGCTGTGCATGTACACAATAGTAAGCCTGGCTCCGTGATGAGAGCGCTGTTTGGACCCCTAGGTTAACTATTGAGCGTGTACCTTGGTTCGTGTGTTTCTTGCTTCATTAAAAATTGTGCTCTCTTTGGCTTGAAGGTTTTTGTTTCCCTGCTGATTGCGAACCGCAGACTGAGTTATTTGAGAATCCTTCAGTGAGATTGTTCTGACTGGACAGCTTGTATTTTTTTTTCCCTTAACTCTGTTAATTTATGATCACATGAATGTTCAGCTCCTCTGCTATGTTTTGTGGTCCTAACTGAACTGATGGGTAAGAGCAACAAACTTTCCTGTTAGAACCAGCTCCCTGATGGATTCTCAGTTGACTCATTCATCAGCCTTAAAAGTCAAACTGTAAAAAAAAAAAAAAAATTCTGAAGGTGTTCATATACTTTTAATAGTTTTCAAATCTGTAACAATCTGTCTTAATGCTGCTTCTTTATAGCAGTCAGTGCTTTGTTTCACTCATACCGAGCCTACCAAATTCCCTGCATGGACATAAAGAAATTCTAGCCCAGTGCATGGGAACTTCCAGCATGCCATCTATGCATTGAACATCATATAAAAACTACATGCATTGGGCTACTAAACTACTAGTGGCTACCAGGTTTCCTTTTAAAATGTGTATCTATGCGGGGAGTTAGGGGCTTTTTATCCAAAAAACTGCTGACTCTATTCTACTTCGGGATGTTAGTCGCTGTCAGACGAGGCATGTGTAGTAATCACCACTGTATTAAGTGTTATTTTTTACTTTTAATTGTAAGGCTTTATGCAACAACTTCTTGCTAAAAGTGAACTTTGGTTTAGTGGAGATACTGTGTTTTTTTTTTTTTTTTTGCCTTTGTCCTACAGAAAAAAATACTCAACTGTTATGAAGGAAATAATTGCTAAGCTGTCCAGTATGAGATAATGATGGCCGTGGATTCCTTGAATTCTCATAATCACGTCATCTTTTTTTAAAATATTTTATTTTGTGTTTCCCTTTGCATTGTGATGTTATACGCTGCATTGTTAAGCAACCGCCTCTTCTACTCCATCACCACTGGGGGTAAAAAAAATAATTGCAAGACAATGAAGTTTTATGCGCATATTTTAAAACCAAAAAAACAAAACTATTTTGGACCCTATTCTGAGCCCCGTTTTTCTTGCGGTCATAGGGCACCCCTCCTGTTTGCAGTTTACACCGGTGATGATGGCCGCAGTGAAGACATACCGCTGGCAGTGCATTGAGTGCAAGTGCTGTAACATTTGTGGGACATCGGAAAATGACGTGAGTACATTTTTTCAATTTATTTCCAAAGTGTGGACTAAACTTTAGATGTGATTTATCGCCTGCACTTTTATTTTTCTTTATCTCTCTTGTTTTACTGTATCGGTGCCTGTAGATATGTTATGTCCTAGACATTTTCTGAGCCTTTTATTTTCATAGGACCAGTTGCTGTTCTGTGACGACTGCGATCGAGGATATCATATGTACTGTCTCTCTCCTCCTATGGCAGAGCCTCCTGAGGGTAAGTCCAAAAAAAAAATGTAAAGAAAAATAAAGTTTTCTCCACTATACTGGAATCCCATTAGGCTATGTTTTTTTATGCACATTTTCAACTGTGTCTTACAGTACCAGCAAAGTCTTGAGATTTCAGAAATTTTATGCACACGCATTGGATTTTTTTTCCTCACTGTTTTGTTGAAGAGCTGTGTTTTTGCAAAATGCAGCAGGCCCCTTTTCAGGCCCCTTTTCAGGCCCCTTTTCAGGCCCCTTTTCAGGCCCCTTTTCAGGCCCCTTTTCAGGCCCCTTTTCAGGCCCCTTTTCAGGCCCCTTTTCAGGCCCCTTTTCAGGCCCCTTTTCAGGCCCCTTTTCAGGCCCCTTTTCAGGCCCCTTTTCAGGCCCCTTTTCAGGCCCCTTTTCAGGCCCCTTTTCAGGCCCCTTTTCAGGCCCCTTTTCAGGCCCCTTTTCAGGCCCCTTTTCAGGCCCCTTTTCAGGCCCCTTTTCCGCAATGGGGAGTGCAAAAAAAAAAGTATCAGGTTTTGCTGCGTTTTTGATGACACAGCCTGAGGTAGTTGAATCGGGTTATTTTATTTTATTTTTTTTGCACAAAAGATAAATGTACCCGGACAAAAATGCATCAAAAATTCATCAAAACCTGCTTTTTTGACACAGCTTCTTTAATGGCAAGAAAGCAGGTTTTGCATGTGAAAAAAACATGTCAAAAATGCAACGTGTGAACATAGCCTTACTATTATAGTTTTTTCCCTTCCCCTAACATTGCTTTCTCTTATTTCTTAGGAAGCTGGAGTTGTCATTTGTGCCTGGCTCTTCTTAAAGACAAAGCTTCTATTTATCAGAACCAAAACTCCTGACACTTTAGCCAAATAGACAATACAGGGTGAGGAGCACTGCGGAGCTTGTGGACCTGATCCTTCACCACTTCATGGAATAAAACAGATTTTTTTTTTATATATATAAACACAAATGCTTCTTTATCCACAAACTGTGTATATGTATGTGTGTGCACACACGTAAATATGCACAGTGTGGCCCTCATTGCAAAATGTGTCGGGTAGGCTGCAAAATATATAAAAAAAATTAACCTCTTGATTGCTGGAACTCTCTCCCATCTGTCATAGACCACATGTTTAAAGTGAGGGGGCGATCCCAGGTTTTTACCTGCGTTCTAGCTTAGATTTTTAGAGGTGTGAAATGCTGGTACATACGGATACATTTGCAGTATACAGATCCTCAACTCACACTTTCATGGGTACTTCAAAACATACCGTATGGTGTTTTCCTTCCCTGGAGAAAACTGGTGTTTAATGGGGGGAGAGCGAAAACTTGTGTATGATACTTTGCAACCTAATTTATCAGTACTAAAGCTGTCAGCCCCTTCCCGAAAAATACAACCTTCCAGCGCTATTTCTGCTGGATTCTCTACACTCTTATTGCTTACTAAATGCTTTTCAGCATTGGAAGAAGTTGCAATATTCATTATTTTTCTAGAGTATACATATATATTTTTTTAAAAATACCTGGATTAAAGGGGAAGTGACTGATGGGCATTTAGATCTATAGACCCATTAAAGTATCCATTTATCATTATAGCATAGGACATTTTAACTTAAGAAAATAAAGTAATCATTGTATTTAGTAAACTAGGTATCACTTTTTTTTATTTTTATTTTTTTTATTGTCCCTCTTGCTAAATCAAGTTATGAATTGTACTCATGTCAAAATGTTTGCAAAATGTTGCATGTTCACCGGAATAAGTGGCATCTAGCACACGATCATGGGCTCAGTGAGCAGGTGTCACTTTTTAGACTTTTCACCCAACTCCTTATAAATAATAAAGGGAATCTATTGTGAGTATTTTTGGGATTTCGGTTTACTTTTGTGTTTTTTGGCCTATAAAAAGTTTTCCTAAAACAAATGGTTTAATGTTGGAGAACATCGGTATGTGCAGTAATGACAAGAAGAGTACTGGAACATGGCAGATCACCAGATTTATTGGATTTTTAAAGTTTAAAATCCAGTTTGCACAAGGCTTCTTAAAGTTGCTAACTTGGCCATTGAAAGGGTAATCTTAGAAAGTGATGCTGTGTCTGTAGGATATGCTATCCTTTTCTAATCAGCTGGGTCTGACATATTGCACTGCGTCCTCTCAATTCTAGCGGTCTGGGAACTGCAGCCAATCCCATGCCTCTGTCCACATGCAGAGGTGGCCACGGAAGGGGACCAGCGCTAAGCCATTACTCTTTCCATGCTAGAAGAGCATCTTTCAAGGGGCAAAAAGTTTTAGAAAAAAAGTTATGTTTCCTAAGAACCCCTGACTGATGACGTGCTGCAAGCAGTTGCTTTTGGAGGTAGTAAAAAAAATAAAATGTGCTTTATACCCATCTCTATTATTCTCCCCAAGATGGCTGTATATTGCAATCTATGAAGTTCAGAGTTTGTGATTTTATTTATTTTTCGATGCACCCTATCACATACTGTTTTGCTTAAAGTCCTCCAAGAACTTGCTCAACCTGGGGTCAGGCAAAGGCACAACCTGTCCATGTTATCTGGAATATTTTATCTGTCACCACAGAGTGCACTTGTTTGTTAGCATCCTATTAAATAATGAAATATACCTATACCGACATAGCGTCACAATATGACTGGTGTGTACACGAGACCAAAACGTTATGGTGGATTTCTTACAATCTTGGAGGCCTCTATCACATCAAGAGCCAGGAAATTCTCTAGCGGTGAAGACGTACAACACTAAACATGGTAGCACATTGGGAGAGCTCAGGGTCCAATACCAGCTGTCTTATGTGACTGACATAGAACTTACTGTAATACATTAAACTCTTATTAAGTTACAGGAAACAGGTCAGTTTTTAATCTCTTCTGGCTTTTCTTTATTAAGAATTAAATGCCCTGTGCCGGTTTTTCTATCTTTTTTCCAATTGCTGTTGGTTTGAAATCCCAAAATGAAAAATTAATCTTGGTGGATTTATCTCTGCATTACTTAATGTGGAAGGAAGTGTGCGTAAAATCTCTGGATCTAAATCATTGCTGAAGCCGCTATTTGTGGACATCGATGGTAACAAAGTGCTATTTTAAGGCCTAATACTTAAGGAATAAATGAAGACTCCTTGGCTATGTGATTATTTAACCATTCGGGTCCTAGTTTTAAAGTGGCCTGCATCATCCAAATGAGTAGTCAAACATCTGATGGGGAGGGCTGTATATATAATATTTTTTTTCTTAATTTTTTTTTTCCTATTTTTCTTTTTCTTCTTTTTCTTTTTTTCTTTTTCTTTTTCCTTACACAGTTGTATTTGCACACCTCATTGAGACCCCGCAAAACAAGTTTATTTGCTTATATAGTTCTATCATATTCCACAGGTCTTTACAGACATTATCATCGCTGTCCCCATTGGGGCTCACAATCTACATTCCCTATGTCTTTGGAGTGTGGGATGAAACCCACGCAAACACGGGGAGAACATACAAACTCCATGCAAAAAAGAAAAATGAATAAACCGCACAGCTTCTCCTACCTATTACAATGTTAATCACGGACCCATACATGAGTAATTTTTTATCCGTGACTCAAATACAAACATGTCTCAATGGTTTGCTAAAAAAAAAAAATGAACATTTTGAATATTGTATAGTTTATAATGAAAGAAGCATTACTTGCCCAGCCAATGGCCTTCTGTTTCAGTGCCACCAGTTCTGTGATTGCCGTCAGTCCTGCAGCAGTCATGTCATATAGCAATATATGTGATATCCTCATTGCTGGACTGGTGGGATCACGGCGACACTGAAGCAAAAGGGAATTGAACAGGTAAGCTTACATTTTTTTCCCTTTTCTAGCTTTTATTTGAAAGTCCTGGACTATCCCTTTAAGAGCTAATAGGACATATAATTTAGGAGGGGTTATTGGTATGAGTGGCCTAGGAGAGTTAAAAGCTAAAGTGTATGTATAGTTTCAGTTTGATTTAAATATGAAAATATCCTGTTTTTAATTTTTGTAAGGTTACTTCTAGTTCAGTTTTTTTATTATATTTTGCACCAAAGCATTTAAAGAAATTTTTTTTTTTTTAAAGCAATTTTACAATTTTGTATTAGTTAAACTTTTTTGGAATGTGAAGAATTTGACAGATGAAAGGGAGCATGGCAGTAACATCAGACTTTGTAGGGTGGGTGTTTTTTTTTTTTTTTTTTTTAATCACCTTACAAAAGAAAATGAGACTAAATAATAAGAAGCTTCTGGGGTTCGTTTATTTTTTTGTTATCACTGACAGTTGTTACAGACCCGAACAGGAGTTTGACATTCGCAGCATAATTTTAATGTTGCTTCAGTAAGAGAATTTGGCCATTTGTTTGTTTGTTTATTTTGTGTTTATTTAGATCTAATCTTTCCGCATTTGGTTACAATGCCATTTTTTTGTTGCCTTTCTGTTTTGGCATTGCTGCTTTTCCAGGCTTCTCTTGTAGTGATATAAATATTAATTTCCTGTCTTAGGAAGATGTTTTTTATTACACTGTAAACATGCAGAGTAAAAGGTTTTGTCGCGTCAAGTGCCAGATTTAAGTCAGAGATTACGTTTTTCTTTGCCTTTCCATTTACATATTTTTCTTGTCGTGATTAAAGATATGTACATTTTTTTTTTTTTTTTTTAGCTTGTGTAAGGGTGCTTTCAAACTGCACTTTTCTGCACTTTCGCAGGTCCCGTCGGGGCTTGTGTCCGAACCCCCCACACCCACTCAATATGGGATTCGAACGTATGGACTGAGGGGGCCATAGACTATGGTACCAGCAGAGCGAACGTGCGCTCTGACGTGCATCATTTTCGCTGTTAAGTCCTCTTTAAGGCCTATGTAATTATATTCTCATTGCTAATAAATAAACTCCTTGACTTTTCTTATGTTTTTTTAAGTTCTCTTTTGGCATCTGTTAATTTTTTATTTTTCTATAAATCTGCACATAGGCCAGTTTTACACTGCAATTCTGAAGTCCACCAGTAGGGGTCATTCACCGCCTGTCCTCTGCATTATGGCTGCCCAAGTCCTTGCAACAATTAGATCACAATTAACTATTAGAATTTCTCGAATTTTATTGGTGACTGATGGCTCATCACAGCTCATTTCACTGGCAAATAAAGGCATTGCCAGTCTTATTTATTTTTTTTATATACAGGTATCAATAGATGCTCAAAATTAAATCTGATATAATTTTGAATGTGACTTTAAAGTTAATATTTCAAATGATAAACCAGATAAAAATTTGCTTTTAGCCTCATCTGTGTTTGTGATCAGTATTGGACTCCTAGGTTTAAAACCAGACTTGCAGTTCATACATACTTCCCATGTTTGTGGGGATTTACTCAAGTCCCTGTGTTCCAGTCTAGAACCACGCTGACATATACATTTAATGGCCGCTTTATTAAGAGACACGCCATCCCAGTGTGCAGCATAAAATCAAGTTGGCAAGTTTGTTTTGAATCCGTTTGTATGAGTCTGCATTAGTCTGGGAAAGTCTAGTGATCTGAGCAACTTCAATCAAATACATGGTCATTGGTTCTAGATTATAAGGGGTCGGTATTTAAAAGGGACCCTGTCAGCACAGAATGACTTTACACCAAGTAAAGGTGCTTCGTGCACCCTTGGCGTGGCCAAACATTTAAATACGCTTTCACACCTACTTGTTTCGCTCAATCTTCACCCCTCCTTCTTTGATTGACATAGGGCCAGGGAAGGGTGGAGATAGATGGAAAACAAGTAGATTTACTGAACTATTTGGCCACACCCAGGGTGCACTGAACTTTTTGGTCATGCCAAGGGTGCACTGAGCGCCTGTACTTGATTGAACAGTTCTGTGCTTAGAGTCCTTTTACTACACTACCCCACACACAGTGATTTTCTTGTGCAAGGAATTGAGTCTATACCAAGATCTGTGTTATAGAGAAAAAATATAAAACGCGAAGGAATCCTGTGCTCAGAAAAGGAAAAGACTCCAGTGGGCACAAGAGCAAAAAAATTGGATCACTGAGCAGTGGAAAAACATTGCCTGATCAGATGACTCCAGATTTTTGTTGCACCATTGCTGTTGGGAAAGTCAGAATTTGGAACAGGCAGCATTGTTGGATTAACCCTTCATATCAGTTGTTGCAGTTCAGGCTTGTGTGCAAAACATTTTCATGACATCCTGAAGCCACTCATACCTATGGATGTTTGGACTGTAATACTTAAGAATTCTCACTGACCAAGTTCATCGCTTCATAGCCGCAATTTACTCTATGGTAGAAGGTCCCTTTTAGCAGGAGAATTCACCATGCCACAAGGCTCGTAAAGTCCTTAAAGATGACCTGTCAAGCGTGTCCAGTCTCCTCTTTTTATTTATTCCTCCTGCCCCTCTGACTATTCAGTTTAAAACAAACAAAAAAAATCCCGCATGGTTCCAAGAGGTTTTTTTTTTGTTTAGCGCTTATTTCTTGGTCTTTATCAAGGGGGCACGCCCCAGAGGATCCTATAAACAACACCTCCTTGTAAACACCATATAAATTAGCCCTAAATAAAAATGTCCATATCTTCAGAACTGTATAATTGAATTTAAAACAATAATCAGAGGAGCAGCTATTAGTCCTGCTCATCATTATTGGCACCCATGAAGTTTAAGTACATAATGTGGAGTATCTCCTGAAAAAATGAATCAAGTGAAAGTTTTTTTGTATAGAGCACTCGTGTTAAGTACAAAAGAGCAAATGATAAGCAATAAATTAAAACAAAAAACAATGGGAGGGAAAAATAGAAAAACCTAAATCTTGCTGTGACACTGGCATTGGGACCCTTTACATTAATTTTAGTATAGAAGCACATTTTGACTCGCCTGTGGTAAATCACAAAAGAGATTCACCTGTGATTAATTGTCCCTGCCCATGTGACATGAATTAGCCAATGAATGTTGACTTCAGTGTTTTTTAAAAATAAAAAGCCACATGGTAGGCCCTGTTCCTTTGTCACAATGGTGAAGACAAAGGAGCTGTCTGAGGACATCAGACCTGCTATTATTAGCAAACACAAGACTTCCAAAGGATATAAGGCCACCTCCAAAGACATTGGTGTCCCAGTTTCAACAGTGCAATGTTATTAAGTTTGCCATGCATGGAACCATCAAGAACCTACCCGGATGTGGGGGGTGGGGTGGTCATGGGGAGAGGAAAATTGACAAGAGATGTCTTAGAACAGTGTTTCTCAACTCCAGTCCTCAGGACCCCCCAACAGGCCATGTTTTCAGGATTTCCTTAGTATTGCTCAGGTGATGGAAGTTCTCTCACCTGTGCAATACTAAGGAGATCCTGAAAACATGATCTGTTGTGGGGTCCTGAGGACTGGAGTTGAGAAACACTGTCTTAGAAGGTTGTTGCAAATGGTGGAAAAAAACACCTCAGCAAACATCTAAAGGTCAACCTGGAACAGTCTGGCTTCATGGTTTCAAGTACCATACACCACTAAACCAAGCAATGCTTTATGGGCGAAGGCCAGGGAAGAAACCATTGCTGAAGAAAAGATATAAGGAACAACTGATCTGGTCCAAAGAGTACCTTGACAAACCACAATCCTTCTGGGAAAATGTTCTGTGGACAGATGAAACAAAAATAAAGCTTTTTGGCAATGCAGAGCAACAGTTTTACAGATGGCGCAATGAAGCTTATAAGAAAAAGAACACCTTACCAACAGTTGAGCATGGTGGAATGTCCATAATGCTGTGGGGTTACTTTGCTGCGTCTGGTACTGGAGGCCTTGACCATATCACAGGAATCCTAAAATCAGAGAATTATCAAGAGATTTTCGAGCGAAATGTCCTACACAGTGTAAGAAAACAGTTTGAGTTGAAGATCATGGGTTCTCCAGCAAGTCAATGACCCAAAGCACACATGCAAAAGTACACAGGAATGCTTGAAAAAGAAAAAATGGGCTGTTTTAAAATGGCCAGCAATGAGTCCTGACCTCAATCCCATTGAACATCTTTGGGGTGAGCTGAAATCTGCCATTGGGAAAAAGAACCCGGCAAACATTCAAGAGCTTGAACAAACTGCAAAGGAAGAGCGGGAGAAAATTCCAGCTGAAAAGTGCAAGAAGCTTATAGATGACTACAATAAATGTTTGGAGGCTGTCATCAATGCCAAAGGGTGTGCAACCAAGTATTAATTAGGGGTGTGTTTATTGCTGCACATTCTGTTTATTCTGTTTCTTCTTTGAAATTGCAACATGAAAGTAGAAAAACAATGTTTTATTGTTGTAATACTTTGGACCACTAATTAAAAAATCCTGAGGATATAACTTTGGAACATATCCATTTATTTCTGAAGATATTGTAGTCTATGAAAAAAATGAAGGGGTGCCAATAATGGTGAGCAGCACTGTGGATTTATTACCCCTATGATATTTCACAATTTGGCGCCAATGTATGGCATGAGCTGAGGAGCTGAGCCTGCACCATACCCAGGAGATGCCACCTGTGACACACAGCCTGCATGTTTTTGTAAGAGCAGCGACTGGAGCTAACTCAGATCACTGTTGTTTCACCATTAATCTCTGACAGCGGCATTTAAACAGCAAGGTTGCCGGTGCGTGAAGGGGTTAATGGCCTGCTTAATTCTTTTGGTTCTAAATATTGGTGTAAAAAAAGTCAGCCCAGAGGTGGAAGAAGGAACGTCTAGCAGTATGCGTCACCTTCAAGCATTACCACTGTGATAAATTTAGCAAATTTTCTGCCTTTTCTGGTTTTATCTTCTCTAAAGCAGAGCTCTGATTGGGTTCTGCTGCCAGTCCAGGACTCTGTGAGTCATTCTGTCTGAATGCCGGAGAAACGCAAATTCAGACGTTCCCCTGATGGAGCCATTGAGTTCAGTGAAGCCTTCAACTCCATTCGGCCTCTTTTCTGGCGGAGGCCCTCTTTTTAGTCTACTGTGCCATTGTTCTCAGCTAAAATGGTGGAAAATAAAAATAAATAAAAATAAAGATTATTATTATAAAAGGATATTAAGCAGAGTCTAAAGATTCTTGTTTTGGACTCTGGGCTCAATTTATTATGGCATTTGCACCTTTTTTTGTCTTTTTTTTTTGCTATTTTTCATTGGGAATTTTTATTTTTTTTTCATTTGCGAATTCCTAATTTTAGGTCTTTGCCTTTTTTTTTTTACTATGTGAAAAATTCATGAACCGCATGCACAATTCTGAAAAATGTAACGCAAAAAGCGGCAACAAATACAAGAGATAAGAAAAGTGACTTAAAAACAACAAAAAACACAAATTACGGTTCTGTATCTCCGACGGAATTCAATAGGTGTTTTTTTGGGATTCATTTCTGAACTGCTATTCAACTGAATGGGAGATGAGGTGTAGTAACTGGGAGCGGCCACTAATCAATATATGGCGCTGTACTGGTCAAAACTGACCGGAGAGGATAACCGCAGAATAGGGGGTGGTGCGGGGTGTTGGACCACCACAAATCTGATATAGATGACTTATCTCACGAGTAAGTCGTCCATATTTTAGACCAGGACATTCCTTTTAAGAACTTACTACATACTGCTCATACATTAAGTATGATCTTAATTATTAAAGTCTGTGGAGTGTGAACACGGACTAACATTTCTTGGTCCGTAACTCTCCATTGTCAGGATCCGAGCAAAGAAGTGCCTGTCATGTCCTGACATAATCTTAAATACTGCGAATGATGGTAAGTGACTACGAGATTATTTATTATTCACATTCTGACCATTACTACAGTGTCACAATAGCAATTTCTCTGGACCGATCCTTAATTAATCATGTTAAATGCTAATTGGATATTACAGAAACCTTTGCAATTGTTTTAGCAAAGCAGAAAGCCATTATTTCATTCAATAAAGCAGAAGAAAGTGGTCTTTTCTTGGATTGCAAAGGACGCAGAGCACCAAGATTTCTAAAGTTCAGTTCTGGTTTAAAAAAAAAAAAAAAAAAGCTAAAAGGACTCGTCTTTCTGAAGAATATGTCAGCCTATTTTTATTTGTGAAATTAATGCTGTTCTATTCCTAATCCAGATGTAGCCACAGTAACACAAGGGTATGGGGAGCAGTGCAGGCCGATTAGTGAGAACGTTATAAAAGAAGAACAGCTGAGAAGAAAGACTTAGCCATACACTGATGAGGAGAAAAAGCCCAGAAACCAGCAGTTTCATTGCTTCTGCTAGAGAAGTAATTTGCATAATTTTCTCCCATGGGGCATTGCCTTTAAGAATCTCTACGCAGCTGGTCTCTTTAAAAAGAGGCCGTACTTCCCCCATGTTGCCTCAATTGTGTCACACTCAGCCAGCAATAATCTGATCTACACTGATGAGGGGAAACCCCCCAAAAATGGCAGTTTCACTGGTTCTTTTAGAGAAGTAATTTGCATAATTTCCTCCCATAAGGCATTGCCTTTAAGTCTCTATATGCAGCTGTTCTCTTTAAGGAGAACCAGAACTTCCCCCACATTGCCTCAATTTTGCTACTCAGCCAGTAAGAATCTCTCTCTAAACTGATGAGGGGCAAAACCCCTCAAAACAGCAGTTTCATTGGTTCTTTTAGAGAAGTAATTTGCCTAACTTTCTTCAATGAAGCATTGCCTTTAAGAATCTCTTTAAGGAGAGCCAGTACTTCCCCCTCATGTTGCCTCAATTGTGTTACACTCAGCCAGCAATAATCTGCTCTACACTAATGAGGGGGAAAAAGACAGAAACAGGCTGGCTGGGCATTTATCCCTGGTCATATTGCAAGGGTCAATAAATGGTTGTACATTAACTTAAAGGCTAGCTCCCCCTTCTAGGTGGTACGTGTGAGTTTCTTTTGTTCTGTGAGAGAACTAATTTGTAGAGAGCAGCAACAGCCTTCCAATGACCGGAAATGTGTTGTGTCAAAGGAGGCTTTGGCGCGATAGATATTCATGTTCTGGAAATTCATGTTCTGGAAATCGCAGCATTCATGTGATCTTCTACCAAGTATCCATGACAAAATAGAAAAGTATGTTCCCAGTTATGGCATTCAGCAGCACAATGCGTGTAGGGGAAAATATTGGATCTCATGGATCCAGAACGAGTCAATGTGCCTCCATACAGCTGAAATAAAGCAGAAAATTAAACAGGATTCAAACTGATAATCATTAGGGTGGACAACATTTGATTGGAACAGCCCCTAGGACCATCACCTATCATCATGAAGGGGATGTAGTCCATAATGGAGTTTTGTGGAGCGTGGGTATGGCTGGAGCATACCATGCATAGGATGTACATTGCTGTGCCTGGGTAAATGTTGCTCTAAACCAGTGTTTCCCAAACACCATCATCACAGCCCCCCACAGGTCATGTTTTCAGGATCTCCTTAGTATTGCACAGGTGAGAGAATTCCTGATGCCTTCATGATACTTCAATCACCTGTGCAATACTAAGGAGATCCTGAAAACATGACCTGTGGGGGGCCGTGAGGATGGGGTTTGGGAAACACTGCTCTAAATCGTGAGGATTCCATAGGATCAGCCCCCCTCACACACACACACACCAAGGCTATCAAATGAAAATCTTGCTTTTGTGACTATTATAGCCACAAGAAGAAGCCCCCATCTTAGTGCACCATAGAACATTTAAAAGGAATCTGTCACCAAGTTCTTGCTATCCCATCTGAGAGCAACATTATGTAGGAGCAGAGACCCTGATTCCAGCGATGTATGCACTTACTGGGCTGTTTGCTGCAGTTTTGCTAAAATTTACAGTGCTCTGAAAGCTGAGCTGTGTATAACCCCACCCACCGCACTGATTCGCAGCTTTCCGTGTACACTGTGCATAGGCAGAAAGCTGCCAATCAGTGGTGGGGCGGGATTATACAGAGCTCAGGTTTTAGCAGTTTTAGCAGTCCTCTAGTGATAATCTCCTACTGATAAAACCGTGATTTTATCAAAACTACAACAAGCAGCCCAGTAAGTGATACATCACTGGAATCAGAGTCGAAGTCTCTCCATTATGCTTCTCTTAGATCAGGTGGCGAAAACATGGTGACAGATTCTCTTTAAATGGGTTATCTAGGATTTACTTTTTTATTCTACCAGCTGAGAATTGTATAAAATAAAAATAATTTTACCTGTTCAATCCTCCACTGCTACTACACAGTTTTTCCAGCAGCCCCCACCGGTCTCTTTACTATTCTGCTGTGATCACTGAGTCTACATCCACCGGACCACTGCAGTCAATCATTAGCCTCAGTCATGATGCTTGTAGGTTCTGCATGAAAGTAAACCGAAACGGTTGGGGAGCAGTGGGGTAACTGCTAGAGCTGTGGGGTTGGTAACAATCTGAGGCTTACTTCTAAACTAAATAAAATAAATTTAAAAAGCAGGGAGCACAAGAATATTCACAAATCTTCATAAAGTGACACCTACAAGATTCTTAGATAAATGGAAAGTTTGATTAGAATAATAAAAATACATGAACATATGTAATATATACACATATATACATTTTTATATATTATATATATATTATTATTTATATATACAGTACAGACCAAAAGTTTGGACACACCTTCTCATTTAAAGATTTTTCTGTGTTTTCATGACTATGAAAATTGTACATTCACACTGAAGGCATCAAAACTATGAATTACCACATGTGGAATTATATACTTAACAAAAAAGTGTGAAACAACTGAAAATATGTCTTATATTCTAGGTTCTTCAAAGTAGCCACCTTTTGCTTTGATGCTGCTTTGCACGCTCTTGGCATTCTCTTGATGAGCGTCAAGAGGTAGTCACTGGAAATGGTTTTCACTTCACAGGTGTGCCCTGTCAGGTTTAATAAGTGGGATTTCTTGCCTTATAAATGGGGTTGGGACCATCAATTGTGTTGTGCAGAAGTCAGGTGGATAGACAGCTGATAGTCCTACTGAATAGACTGTTAGCTGCTTTTTTCTTGCCATAATACAAATTCTAAGTAAAGAAAAACGAGTGGCCATCATTACTTTAAGAAATGAAGGTCAGTCAGTGCGAAAAATTGGGAAAACTTTGAAAGTGTCCCCAAGTGCAGTTGCAAAAACCATCAAGCGCTACAAAGAAACTGGCTCACATCAGGACCGCCCCAGGAAAGGAAGACCAAGAGTCACCTCTGCTTCTGAGGATAAGTTTATCCGAGTCACCAGTCTCAGAAATCGCAGGTTAACAGCAGCTCAGATTAGAGACCAGGTCAATGGCACACAGAGTTCTAGCAGCAGACACATCTCTACAACAACTGTTAAGAGGAGACTTTGTGCAGCAGGCCTTCATGGTAAAATAGCTGCTAGGAAACTACTGCTAAGGACAGGCAACAAGCAGAAGAGACTTGTTTGGGCTAAAGAACACAAGGAATGGAGATTAGACCAGTGTAAATCTGTGCTTTGGTCTGATGAAATTTGAGAAAAGGTGAACGGATGGACTCTACATGCCTGGTTCCCACCGTGAAGCATGGAGGAGGAGGTGCGATGGTGTGGGGGTGCTTTGCTGGTGACACTGTTGGGGATTTATTCAAAATTGAAGGCATACTGAACCAGCATGGCTACCACAGTATCTTGCAGCGGCATGCTATTCCATCCGGTTTGCGTTTAGTTGGACCATCATTTATTTTTCAAAAGGACAATGACCCCAAACACACCTCCAGGCTTTGTAAGGGCTATTTGACCAAGAAGGAGAGTAATGGGGTGCTACGCCAGATGACCTGGCCTCCACAGTCACCAGACCTGAACCCAATCGAGATGGTTTGGGGTGAGCTGGACCGCAGAGTGAAGGCAAAAGGGCCAACAAGTGCTAAGCATCTCTGGGGACTCCTTCAAGATTGTTGGAAGACCATTTCCGGTGACTACCTCTTGAAGCTCATCAAGAGAATGCCAAGAGTGTGCAAAGCAGTCATCAAAGCAAAAGGTGGCTACTTTGAAGAACCTAGAATATAAGACATATTTTCAGTTGTTTCACACTTTTTTGTTAAGTATATAATTCCACATGTGTTAATTCATAGTTTTGATGCCTTCAGAGTGAATGTACAATTTTCAAAGTCATGAAAATACAGGAAAATCTTTAAATGAGAAGGTGTGTCCAAACTTTTGGTCTGTACTGTATATATATTGATATATATTTTTGTTTACATATAGTTATATACACATATATACATATTACTTATATATATTATATTTATATATAGACAGTATATTACAGTACTGTATAGTATACAGTATATTATTATAAAGTATTATTATTATATTAGTATTATTATTATTTATATATTTGTTTTATATATTTTACATATATTTATATATATATATAAATAAATATGTATTGTTATATATCTATATTTTATATACATATATTAATTTTTAGATATTTTTTATTTTATATATATTTATTTTATATATATTTTATATATGTGTATATATTTATTTTATATATATATATGCATATTACTTATATATGTAAACACATTATATATATATATATTTCTTTTTATATAGATATATAGTTATATATATTATATTTATAGATATTTATTTTTATATATTTTTATTTGTTTATATGTATTTATTTAGATACAAATATATATGAATATTTTGGTCTTTGGAGTTTTCCATCCAGCAGCACTGACTCCTTGTTCTTCATACATCATGCATTAGTTTCATGGCACCAGACTGATAACTTTACATGCTAATGATGTAGAGGTTAGTCGCCCTCAGAGATGACAAAGGTTTATGTATATATGAATTTTCGTCCTGAGCCTCCATTTTCATTAAGTCTTCTCCATGGCCTTAGTTACACACACACAAACACGCACTCAAACATGCACAGATCCGTGAGCAAACACTCAGTCCCTTGTCCCGTGTGAAAACTCTGCTCCCTGACACCACCTCCTGCCTTGTGTGTACAAAGCGAATCAAGAAGCGGCTGAACGCTAATGATCACGGCACAAGCTGTCACTCCGGACAAATCGTGTGTCTCTATGGAAGCGACTGCACCGCCCCATCCGACTGCCAGCAGAATCAAGTTGCTTTAGATTCACGGAGTGGAAGTGATTTATAAGTTTATTGTCCGTGGTAACAGCAGGAATTAAAAGTAAATTATCTATTTGGTTTCTATTGGCAAATTCTCCCTTTTTTGTTTCAACTATTATTAAAGTTTAAACGTCATTTTAATTTCCTCCCCCCATAAATCAATAGTACGCATGAAAGTAAGCAAATTTGTAATATATCTTATCAGAGAAATCTGCTTCTTTTCCCCCCTGGACTGATCATTCATTCCCCAAATTCTCAGTTCATGGGTAAAATCTTTCTTCAGTAAATACAGACTTTCCTATTACTAAGATGACAGTTGGTGCTCATATAGTTCCATGGGGAACTGTAACTGTCATTTCAGGAGACTTTGCAGCAATCTGTATCTGCTTCTAGCTCCTCCCACTCCATAGAATTTTAAAAGCACCAGCTGCCGTCTTCTGTCTCAGTAATGGGAAAGTCTATATTCACTGTCATCACAAATTGACTGTTCAAACCAAGCACAGACGCTCAGTGCACCCTTGGCCGAGCAGTTCAATGCACCTTCCAACCTACATGTATTTCTATCTATTGGTGCCCTTCTCTAGAACCTGTAAAGTCAGAGCTGTGAATCATGGAGGAGAAGGTTGGAGATCAATGGAAAACAAGTGGATGTGAAGGTGCACTGAACTTCTCGGTCATACCAAGGGCACACCAATTGCCTGGGCTTGGTTTGAACAGTTATTTTGTGCTGATAGACTTCCTTTAAAGTTTATCTCCAGGTATATTATCCCACCCAATCTGACATGGAGTGTGGACTTACCAGCATGCTTGACAGTACAGATCAACTATACAACACACATGCACAGGTCCAATTCTGGTTAATAGGACTCATGCATGACACTCCCTAAGTGTCATACGACTGCCTTGTGCACTGTACAGCTCAGCGTGAAATTGTGTCTCTCCACATCCAATATCAGAGTATGGCTGGAGGGACACTTTAATACATTCCATGGAAAGTTGTTTTCCATCTGTCTCCATCCTTCTCTGGCTCCTGTAAAGTCAAAGCTGATAATCAAGGAACAGGATGGAGGAGATAGGTGGCAAACAGTAGATGGGAAAGTACTGAACTGTCTGGCCACACCAAGGGCACCCCAAGCGCCTGTGCTTGGTTTGTACAATCATTTTGTGCTGACAGACTCCACTTTAATACTTATCCAAAAGGTAGATAACAACTAGCGGGTTAGTGGGGATTCGACCATTGGGACCCCCCACGATCATGCATGCCACCACTCCTTCCTGTCTCTGTAGGACTGCTGGATATATCCTAGAACTGCTCTCCAGTATCTTTGACAGTTCCATGGAAAATGAATGGAGTGGTGGCGGTTCTATTCTCTATAGTACTGTCGGATATATCTTAGTACTGCTCTCCAGTATCTTTGTAAGTCCCATGGAGAATGAATGGAGTGGTGGCAGTTACATTCTCTATAGGACTGCCAGATATATCCTAGTACTGCTCTCCAGTATCTTTGGCAGTTCCATGGAAAATGAATGGAGTGGTGGCGATTCTATTCTCTATTGTACTGTCGGATATATCCTAGTACTGCTCTCCAGTATCTCTGTAAGTCCCATGGAGAATGAATGGAGTGGTGGCGGTTACATTCTATATAGGACTGCCGGATATATCCTAGTACTGCTCTCCAGTATCTTTGGCAGTTCCATGGAGAATGAATTGAGTGGTGGCAATTCCATTCTCTATGGGACTGCCGTATATATCCTAGTGCTGCACTCCAGTATCTTTGGCAGTCCAATGGAGAATTAATGGAGCGGTGGCATTTCCATTCTCTATGAGACTGCTGGATATATCTTAGTACTGCCCTTGAGTGTCTTTGGCAGTCCCATAGAGAATGAATGGAGTGATGGCGGTTTCATTCTCTATGGGACTGCCGAATATACAGTATCCTAGTGCTGCTCTTGAGTATCTTTGGCAGTCCCATGGAGAATGAATAGAGTGGTGGCAGATATATCCTAGTGCTGCACTCCAGTATCATTAGCAGTCCCATGGAGAATGAATTGAGCAGTGGTAGTTCGAATCTCTATGGGACTGCTAGATATATCCTAGTACTGCTCTAGAGTATCTTTGGCAGTCCCATGGAGAATGAATGAAGTGGTGACAGATATATCGTAGTACTGATCTTGAGTATCTTTGGCAGTCCATGGAGAATGAATGAAGTGGTGGCGGATATATCCTAGTACTGCTCTTGAGTATCTTTGGCTGTCCCAAGGAGAATGGATGGAGCAGTGGCGGTTCCATTCTCTATGGGACTGCCGGATATATCCTAGTACTACTCGAGTATCTTTGGCAGTCCCACGTAGAATGAATGGAGCAGTGGCGGCTCCATTCTCTATGGGACTGCCGGATATATCCTAGTACTGCTCTTGAGTGTCTTTGGCAGTCCCATGGAGAATGAATGGAGCAGTGGCAGTTCCATTCTCTATGGGACTGCCGGATATATCCTAGTACTGCTCTTGAGTATCTTTGGCAGTGCCATGGAGAATGAATTAACTGGTGACAGATATATCGTAGTACTGCTCTTGAGTATCTTTGGCAGTCCCATGGAGAATGAATGAAGTGGTGGTGGATATATACTAGTACTGCTCTTGAGTATCTTTGGCAGTCCCAAGGAGAATGAATGGAGCAGTGGTGGTTCCATTCTCTATGGGACTGCCAGATATATCTTAGTACTGCTCTTGAGTATCTTTGGCAGTCCCATGGAGAATAAATGGAGCGGTGGTGGTTCTCAAATCTGCTTCACATTTCATGGCATGGAGTCAATTTCAAAATATGGTCGTGAAGGTGAACGTACCTTTTAAGGAGCAGCGTACCAATTTGGATGCTATTAAGGTAATTCCATTTTAATGATGACCTTAGGCAGCTTACGTTCTGCATATCTTTTAGCTGCTTTTTATCATCCAATTTTGTGCAGATTTGGGGGGATTATCTCTGTGGCAGTTTAATAAGCATTCATGTATATTTAGTTAGCTATGGTGTAGATCCCCGTCCTGTGTACTTTGCCTATTATTCCTCATGTTATACTAACATCAAAGGGATCTAAAACAAAATTGTAATTCTACTTGTCTGACAAGGACTTTAGTCCCTCTCATTCCAGCGCTGATCCTTTGTTTTTGGACTCCTTGGCAACTAGACTAGCGTGATGAGAGATGCCATTAGGGTGAATTAGCCCTGGTAGCGTGGCTGTGTGCACCCTTGTAATATTGGCTAATAGGTTTCATTACATGTTTATTGAGAAGCATTTACTTAAGTTGTTCTTTACATATTTGATGTTCAGGACAGTAATGCAGTAATCCGGAGTTTAATAGGTCTTTTGTGTGTCACAACAAGCACTACAAGATATTTACAGAGCCCATGCAATAATAAGAGCTGCTTCTCCGATTGCTCCTGTCGATAAAACAGGCCGCCCTTACCCCTACCCCTCAGAGACCTTTTTTTTTGCGCTTTTGTTTTTCCTCCCCTTCTTCCAAGAGCCATAACTTTTTTATTATTCCTCCATATAGCCTTTCCGATCTTAGTTTTTCGCGGGATGAGTTGTAGTTTTGAATGACACCGTTCTTTTTATTATTTAAAGGGGTTGTCCAGGATTGATTTAACTTTTTTTTTACAATGGGCCTAAAAACTAACAGAGGCAACTACTGTCATGGGAATACCGTGACATAGAAGAGTCTAAAGACCGTGGTTTCTGGTTTCACGAACACCTGCACTGGTTAGAAGTATGTCACCATCTTACTAAATAGTACAGGTTTTTTCCCTAGTGTTTCAAGGTTTAATCTATTCAGTTGAAGCTCCTGGAGCTTTCCTATCTGGATTGTCTCAGCTGTTCAGTGTTTGTCACGCCCAGTGTTGCCAGTGTTAGTTCTTATTGCCTGGTTCTGGAGTTGGAGGTGTAGTCCGTGGTTGGAGTAGGAGTTTGGAGATTTGTTCAGGAGACTGTTGCTTGAAGTTTGCTTATTTGTACATCCTCATCCTCTTTTATTTAGTTTATCTTTCCATTAACTCCCCTGTGTTCCACTCTGTTGTTTGGTGAGTGTATTTTGTATGGTTGGTATTTTCATTGATCCTGGTTTGTCTTCCCTTGTTTGTCTGGTTAGAGTGTTCCTATATACTGCTGATTCTCACTACCCTGGGTGGAGGAGGGGACAGATAATGGATGATATAGAAGCATAGCAAGGCACGAGAAACAAGCATCTCCACCTTCAGGAGTAATCCAGGGGACAGGGATAGACTAGCGCGCCCCTTGTTCTAGGGACCTGGTCAGCGCCCATAGTTCCATAGTCACTGCATGACAACTACCTGCCTGTTCTACCCAGCACCAGCTCAGAGCGACAGCTCCTGCTGGCGATTCAGCTGCTCCACATGAACAAAGCAGCTCTTCTTCTCAGCCACACTGTCGATGGGCATGACTGCAGACATCATGCTGATTGACAGCCGGCTCCCCACAGTTACGCAGCAGGGGGCTGGCTGTCAATCAGCATGACGTCAACAGAGAAGATCGGAAGAGAAGCTGATGCTCTGTCTACGCGACGCCAGAGGAAGCTGCAGAATCCCCGGCAGGAACAGTCTGTGACTTTTCTGTGCTGGCAGAGACTGGTGCCAGGCAGAACAGTCAGGTAGTTAGCACCTACCTGCCTGTTAGCTTTTAGGCCCATAGTAAAAAAAAAATGAAATAGTTCTGGATAACCCCCCTAATATTCTGAAAAATTGGGGAAGAATTTCCAAGTGGGGTGGAATAAAAATTGCCAATCCACCATTGTTTTTTTTTAAATTCTATTTGTATGGTGTGCAATGTATGGTAAAAATGGCCTGATAACATGATTCTTCAGATCAGTACGATTATTAGTTTACAAAAAAAGTTATATCATTTTTTTTTAACAATTTTAATGGTGTAAAAAATTTGTAACAAATTATTTTTTTGTCCCGATTTTCCTAAATCTGTAACTTTTTTGCTTTTCCATTAACGGAGCTTGTATTTGAATGTTAAGTTGTATTTTTATTGGTACAGTTTTGACATTTTGATTGCTTTACATTTTTTGGGGGGAGGAGCGGTGACTGATAAATGTTAATTCTGGCACTTTAAGTTTTTTTTTATGGCAGTTAATTAATTTTATATTTTGATAGATAATAAAAAAATAAAACAGGTGCCGGGATACCTAATAAGATTACTCTTTCATTTCTTTATTTTTAGATTTGGGAAAACGGAAGGTGATTTAAATGTTCAAGCTTTAAAAGAAGGGATCAAATACAGAACATTCGCACAGCAATGTCGTTTTTACATCGCTGTGCATATGTTCATTACTTTTTTCGTTTTTTAGCGCTTTTTTCAGGTGGATTCCAGGCTGATTTTACTGCTTGTATCAACGACATAACAGAGTAATGGTTTTCCGGAGTTCATTGCGTCTGTATCATTACAATCTAAGGGAAAAGTAGGAACAGAATCAGTCATCTTTCTCACGCCAATAAAAGAAAATGAGCAGCAATTTCTATTTGACTGCAAAAGATGAAATCCTGTATATAGCGTCATTCTCAATGTGATACTAAATCGCAGCTTGTGTTTTTGTGCTTTTTCATGCATATTTTATCTCTGTAGTAACATTATAAATTACAGATGGCAGTGAAAACTTGCAACAGATGCTGATGTGTTATTCCCAATTCCAAAGCATCCAATATATATATATATATATATATATATATATATATTTGCAGTCAGATTGATCCTTTGCGCAATATATAGACATTTTTATTGCTATTATTAGAATGGTTTCCCTATAAAAAAATCCTACTTTTAATTTTTTTTTTTGCATTTTAAGGGCTCACCTGATTTTTCAGCGTACGAAAAAAATGGACCGATTACTCTGATCAAAGTTTGATGAGAGTTTGCCCAAGTGTAATCCGTTTTTCTCGCACGTATAAAATTAAAACAAAGTTTCTCCACCTTCACCTTTCTGACTGTCCTTGAAAATCGAAACAATTTTTTCGTGGACCCATAGACTTGCATTGCCAACTTTAATCCAACCCTCGAATCAAAATCAGACATGTCTCAACAATTTTCTGCGGACCGCGTGATCTGTAAAAAATCACGGACGTGAGAATAGCCCCATAGACTCAAAGGCAGGAGTGATATCCATGAAAATCATATGCAAAAATTAGACATGTGAATGAGCCTTTAGTGGGAGCTTCCATTTAGTGGTGTTGATAGAAGAGTGGGCTCTCGGTTACCAATTACATGATTGGTTTTTGCACCCCTAGTCCTTAGAACAGAAGGTCCTGCTGTTTGTTGGCCAATTTACCACCTCTTGATGCTGTTCTTATGTAGAAATGAATCCCACACGAAGGAGATGGGAGCAATCAGGGCTGTTCATCCTTGCAGCCACAAAGGCATGTAGAAATGCTTCCAATTATGACCACATTGTAGACATTTCCACCATGTCTGATACATGTTTAAAACGAGTGAACAAGAGATAATCTGCAGCATGAAGTCTAAGCGCATCTTCCCACAAAACCCATGTAAATGCATCAGATTTTCCATCTGATTCTTATTTTTTTGTTTGTTTTTATGAAATCGCACTCACGTGCTGCAGAGAAGATCCACAGCAAAAATCAACCGGGCGGAAACAGCGTGTATGATTCTAGTTTTTCAAGCACGTGCTCTTTTCTTCTATTTTTTTTGGCACCAAGAAAACATACACCCATTATAGTCTATTTGGCTGTTCACATGTCTGTGTTTTTTGCGGGACGAGTGGTCTAAAAAAAATGGAGACATTATCGTTTTTGAGCCGAGTCAAGGATCAAAATTACCCATACAAGTTTGTGGGTTTCTGAAAATTAGATGGCATCAGTGTTCTGTCCGTGATTAACAATGCAATGTATTTATTTATTCATATGTAAAAATTAGTGATGAAACACTGATTCTAAAAACTGACACTGACCAAACACTGATGAAAAATCACTCAAGTCTGAATGAGGCCTTACATGTAAGCCTCAGGAAAAAAGTGCCCCATTCTGTTGATTCTTGTGGGTCCCTAAAGCTAGACCCCCACTAATCATAAAGTTATGGGGGTCCCAACAGCTGGACCCCCACTAATCATAAAATTATGCAGGTCTCAACAGCTGGACCCCCACTAATTATAAAGTCATGCGGGTCCCAACAGCTGGACCCCCACTACACTGTGTTCCAAATTATTATGCAAATAATATTTTCTCAGATTTTCCCAAATTACTTATATGAATTGCAGTCATTGTAATTTTCCAGTCAAATAACTATTAGAGTACAATTGAAAGGTTTTTGTACAAACTGCCTATGATAACAGTATATTTAAAAAAAAAATAAAACACTCAAACTGCACTCAAAATGCATGTTCCAAATTATTATGCACAGCAGAGTTTTCAACCTTTTCATTTTAATAAAGAACAAAAAAATGGTCATTTTTGAAATTATAAGAATTAGCAGGTTATTACAAACTGAAATCAAACAGTTTTCAACTCAAAACTTTATTCTAGGTGATGTTACATTTGCACATAGGACCCCTTGTTCGAAAGGAGCTTCTGAACTCTCTCATCCATTGAATTTGTCAGGTTTTGGATGGTTTCTGCTTCAATTGTTTTGCATGAGGACAGAATACCCTCCCAGAGCTGTTGCTTAGATGTGAACTGCCTCCCGCCATCATAGACACTCCTTTTGATGATGCTCCAGAGGTTCTCAATGGGGTTGAGGTCAGCGGAGCATGGGTGCCACACCATAAGTTTGTCCCCTTTTATGCCCATAGCAGCCAGAGATGCAGATGTGTTATGTGCAGCATGAGATGGGGCATTGTCATGCATGAAATGATCTCGATGGTCCAGATGGATGGAGTGGAGGATGGCTGGTTGATGGACACCCCATGCAAACACGGCTACGGCGCTAACAAGGAGGAGGTGGAGTAATGTTTTGGGCTGGAATCATGGGGAGAGAGATTGTCGGCCCTTTTAGGATCCCTGAAGGGGTAAAGATGAACTCCATAATGTATGTTGAGTTTCTCAAACAGCACTTCCTTCCATGGTTCAAGAAGAAGAACCGTGCATTCCGCAGCAAGATCATTTCATGCATGATAATGCCCCGTCTCATGCTGCACATAACACATCTGCATCTCTGGCTGCTATGGGCATAAAAGGGGACAAACTTATGGTGTGGCACCCATGCTCCCCTGACCTCAACCCCATTGAGAACCTCTGGAGCATCATCAAAAGGAGTGTCTATGATGGCTGGAGGCATTTCACATCTAAGCAACAGCTCTGGGAGGGTATTCTGTCCTCATGCAAAACAATTGAAGCAGAAACCATCCAAAACCTGACAAATTCAATGAATGAGAGAGTTCAGAAGCTCCTTTCGAACAAGGGGTCCTATGTGCAAATGTTGCATCATCTAGAATAAAGTTTTGAGTTGAAAACTGTTTGATTTCAGTTTGTAATAACCTGCTAATGCTTATAATTTAAAAAATGACCATTTTTTTGTTCTTTATTCAAATGAAAAGGTTGAAAACTCTGCTGTGCATAATAATTTGGAACATGCATTTTGAGTGCAGTTTGAGTTTTTTATTTTTTTTTAAAAATATACTGTTATCATAGGCAGTTTGTACAAAAACCTTTCAATTGTACTCTAATAGTTATTTGACTGGAAAATTACAATGACTGCAATTCATATAGGTAATTTGGGAAAATCTGAGAAAATATTATTTGCATAATAATTTGGAACACAGTGTAATAATAAAGTTATTCGGGTACTAACAGGTTGATCCCCACTAATCATAAAGTTATGCGGGTCCCAACAGCTGGACTCCCAATAATCATAAAGTTATTTGGGTACTAACAGGTGGATGCCCACTAATCATAAAGTTATGTGGGTCCCAACAGCTGGACCCTCACTAATTATAAAGTTATGTGGGTCCCAATAGCTGGACCCCCACTAATCATAAAGTTATGTGGGTCACAAAAGCTGGATCCCCACTAATCATAAAGTTATGCGGGTCCCAACAGCTGGACCCCCACTAATCATAAAGCTATGCGGGTCCCAACAGCTGGACCATTACTAATTATAAAGTTATGCGGGTACTAATAACTGGACCCCCACTAATCACAAAGTTATGCAGGTATTAATAGGTGGATCCCCACTAATCATAAAGTTATGTGGGTCCCAATAGCTGGACCCCCACTAATCATAAAATTATGTGAGTACTAACAGGTGGATCCCCACTAATCATAAAGTTATGCGGGTCACAAAAGTTGGATCCCCACTAATCATAAAATTATGCGGGTACTAACAGGTGGATCCCCACTAATCATAAAGTTATGCAGGTCCCAACAGCTAGACCCCCACTAATCAAAGTTATCACAAATTATATGGATAAATGATCACTTGCTTTCACCAGACAACCCCTTTAGGTCACCATGAAGAACTTCAGACAGAAGAAGCGGCTGAGTCCATATCTTGCACTTTTTGTAATATCCATTTTTTATTTACTTGAAATCAGAATAAATACACGACCCCTGCCCTTAAAACTCTGTTTGTAAACAATAGAAAACCTTACCATGTTCTTTGGCCTGTCTTTTTGTTTGGTTTGGCGCAGCAGGGATATCCCGTATGAAAAATGGAATATTATCCCTGAAACGGTAAGACTGGCCTTCCCTAAATCTCCCTCCTTCCCTTAGTTCAAAATAACATGTACAAGACGTGTTAAAGCCCAAGACAGCCAGACTTCATCTAGGAAAAGTTCCAATGGATCAGTCATCCATTACTCGTTGAAGGGTTTACTCCATTGCAGTTTTCCTTCTCTGTCCCTATATTCATCACAGGGATAGCGTGATCTTTGTAGTCCCTCTTAGCCACACATGCAGGGGACTCCATGTCGTCTTAGGTCCTTTTAGCAGAACTTGTGTCTGACAGGCAATTTGTGTCCTGAGGGGGTAAAAAAACGAATATGGTAATTAGAATAAACATTATAATTGGATATATCCTATTCTGGGGTAGAATGGATAGCCTCCTGGAGGCACTATATGGCAGCATAGTGCATATGGCCCCATAGTATGAAGCCATAGTGACTCCATCTGCGGTTGTACAATGTTTGTGCATGTGGCTTTACGTGGCCTTGGATTGTGAGGCTAATTAAAAAAAAAAATGTGGTTGAACTTCCTCAAACTATGCCCAACTATACACATTAGAAGGAAAATACTAATGGGGTTTCCGGAGTTGTGACTCTACCAGTGCCCAGAATAAATGGACACTGGTGGTACAGTCACAAGAGCGGATTTTATTGGCAAAATGGCTATTTAAAACAGTGGACCCGGGGAAGGTTCAAGATCTGTCTCCCCCTCATGTAATGCGTCTACAATGCAAATGTGGGAAAACTAAAAGGTAATGTTCAGCTAAAAAAGAATTAGGTTACCGCATATTACTAATGCACTCCAGTGATGCCTGGTGACCCGATTATCGGATATCTCTTCCGGTTCCGAGTTCAGCAGCTCCACGGCCAATGCATTGATGAGGAGAGGGGGCTGGCTTGGCTATTGCAATGAGAAGCCATCAAGCCCCCATCACACAGGATTGTTCACGAGCCTGCACAGAAAGCTCCATGGTGAATACAGAACTAGAAGTGGAGCTGCTGAAACCGGGACAGTAAGGGGTACCTGACGACTGGAGCCCTGGAACAACTGAAGAAGATTAGTAACTTATTTAATATTTTACTCAAACAATGTTTTATGTTGGGCATTAAGTGAATCTCTAGGAAATGTTATATTTTGTTAAATGGAATTACCATTGTCATTCATTCTTTTACTTCCATTCCCTAAATGCAATTATTTAAGCTGCTCTGTAAATTATAGGTCAGTTAACCATAAGTAATAAAAAATATTACTGGGCTCTTCAGTTGCCAAAATGATGGGACATCACTTCTAGGACATCATTTCCTGCTCTGCAGCTATTGGCTGAAGCTGTACAGCGCAGACTTCCTGCTCTGCAGCTATTGGCTGAAGCTGTACTGCGCAGACTTCCTGCTCTGCAGCTATTGGCTGAAGCTGTACTGTGCAGACTTCCTGCTCTGCAGCTATTGGCTGAAGCTGTACTGCACAGATTTCCTGCTCTGCAGCTATTGGCTGAGGCTGTACTGCACAGACTTCCCGCTCTGCAGCTATTGGCTGAAGCTGCACTGCACAGACTTCCTGCTCTGAAGCTATTGGCTGAACCTGCACTGCACAGACTTCCTGCTCTGAAGCTATTGGCTGAAGCTGCACTGCACAGACTTCCTGCTCTGAAGCTATTGGCTGAAGCTGCACTGCACAGACTTCCTGCTCTGAAGCTATTGGCTGAAGCTGCACAGCACAGACTTCTTGCTCTGCAGCTAATGGCTTAAGCTGCACTGCACAGACTTCCTGTTCTGTGCTTCCCCCATCCATACTGCACATTATACTGATAATACTCAAAGTTTTCTACTCTGCGTAAGCTGCTGCCTTCTGCAATTGGGTCAAACATCAGAGAAAAATACCCGGAAGAGAAAAGAGAGTTCTTAATATTAAAGGGATGTGATAATCAGATAATGACCTATTGTTTAAGTCAGGTATTTGCATTAGATGTATTCTTAAAAAAATTATGGACAAAAAATTGCCACATCATTATGGAAAAACAAAACAAAATTAGTAATCTTGCAATATTCACATTGGCCACTGGGGCATTTTTAGGCTCATACTTCCTATCCTTTCAGGATGAATTTTCAGCAGGCTCATCAGCAGAGGTCGGATTACAATGACAGGTAACACCTCTATACACCGCTGATAACACAAGATCCACCAAACACAATAGGCAATGTCATAGCTGACACTGCTTCTACCTTCACAACTTTTCACAAGCTCATTAGACACTTTAATACAAAAAAATGTCTGACCATTGTGGCTATGCACATGTGTTGTTTCCTGAAACAATCTGAACTTAAGGTCTAAAAAAGACCCAGTGGCCAGTGAGAAAATGGCAAGATTTAAATTTTTTTATTTTTAATACAGATTGTGATGTGTAAAAAAATGACATTTTTTAAACATGTAATGCAAAAACCTGATTTAAACAATAGGTCCAATAGGTCATTTTTAGTGATGAGCGAGGATGCTCGTTACTCGAGATTTACGAGCATGCTCGGGAGTTTTCCGAGTATCTTCAGCATGCTCGGGTGTTATGTTTCAGTCACTCCGTGCCCATGATTTGCGACTGTTTGACAGCTTTAATACATGTGAGGAATGCGTGTTTCTTAGGCATTTCTCACATGTATTAAAGCTGTCAAACAGTCGCAAATCATGAGCACGGAGTGACTGAAACATAACACCCGAGCATGCTGAAGATACTCGGCGAGCACCCGAGCATGCTTGCCGAAAGGGTTAACAGAACATGCTCGCTCATTACTAGTCATTTTCTGATGATAGCTTCCCTTTAAAATAGTATGTGAAAACCTAGCATTCTTTGAAAACCAGAAAAATAAATGACAATTAATGGACAATTTGTATCATCATGTGAGCTCATTGTAGGAAAAATAAAAATTAATTACACAGCTTTTCTCATTGCATCTGGTCACCCACCCATTCACTGTGATGGAGTTCTGAAGAAAGCTGCTGGGTGCCTATGTGTCCTCCATTTCCGCTTGTCCCATCGACAGAGTAGAAGCATTTTGAAAGTGCGCCTGAATGAGTGGTTGCAGAGTGCATAACACATGGGGTTGACAGTACTGTTCACATAGCATAACCAGTAACCCAGCTCCCACAACTTTGTTGGAATACAGCCCTTACAGAATGTGGACACTAGTACCATGATATTGTAAGGAGTCCAAGTCAAAATAAAAGCAAGCAATATAGCACTTAGTGTCTTTGCGGCTTTTTTTTCCTTGATGAGTGAATTACTTTTCCTCTTTCCGTGACGAGCTTTTTCCACTTTAGCTTTAATAACTGTTGACGGCAGAGCTATAGTCTGGGACCGGGATGATTTTCTAGTTACCTCCCGCTTTCCTCCATTGGCTTCATTTTCTAAATCTCCCCGATCAAGGGTGTCATTTGACCCGCGAGAACCTGTGGGCGTAGCGACAACAGTGCTGACCATCGGTAGCCGTATGACAGCGGAGCAGATGCTCTTCATCTCGTAGGGCGGATCTTCTCCATCGGAAGAAGAGGAGAGTGAGTCTGCCGAAGCGGCGTCTTCCATGGTGTTCCAGCTCCCGTTACTTCGATGTTGAGGATAGCTTCTGAGTGATGGACTGGCGGCAAGTTTACCTGGAAAACAGCATGCTCTCTTGATTCTTGGCACTGTTATTTGTGATCTGGACAATCTTTCCGATTCTCCCATCCCACTGCTACTGCCACTTCTTACGCTCCCCAAGGGACGAACAATGTTTTCTGTCTCTGAACCCTGCAAGCCCGCCAGTTCCCTGCTTCTGTTCTCTGTTTCTCTGTAAATCCTCCAGTACAGGATAATCATAATGGTTACTGGCAAGTAAAAGGCAGCAATGGCGGTGCCAAATGTGATAATAGGCTGTGACAAGAACTGGATGTAGCATTCGTCGGGTTCTACTGTTCTTTCACCAACGATGTACTGCCAGCACAATATAGCAGGTGCCCATAAAACAAACGATATAATCCATGCCAACCCAATCATAATGGCGGCTCTTTTTGGTGTTCTCTTAGCCCTGTACGTCAACGGTCGAGTAATTGAAAAATAGCGGTCAAAGCTTATAATCAACAGGTTCATTACAGAAGCGTTACTGGTGACATAATCTAGTGCCAACCACAGGTCGCAGGAGATACTGCCAAGTGCCCAACGACCCATTATAATATAGGTTGTGTACAAGTTCATGGAGACGGCGCCAATGACCACATCGGCACACGCTAAACTGAGAATGAAGTAGTTGTTGACAGTCTTTAGGTCGCTGTTGACTTTGAAGGCCAAGAGGACCAGAATATTTCCAACGGTGGTAATAAGAGAAAGGATTCCTGTGGTCAAGGCAATAAGCACCACCTCCCACATGGCGTGTCCTCCAAAGGGGTCTCGGTACGGATAATCTGTAGCATTAGGGGCCAACGGGTCGATAGTAGAATTGTTCATGGTTGGAAGCCAGTTGGTCATTGGTCCTTGCCCAGCATTATGATGCAGGGCTAGCATGACATTTTTGATAGATGCAGGGGTACGGACCCCCCGTAGCCAAAGTTTGTTAACCCTTTTATCCACTGTAACCTGCAAGTAAGAGAAATATAAGAATTAATGGCAGAAAGGAAATAAGTGTCAATATGAAAACTGAAAGAAACTTTTTGTGATAGTGCAGAAGAAGACTCCAGGTGGATGAGTTAGCACAGTACAGAAAGTCGCAGCACTTTGCTACCTCCGCTTGTTGCACCTGACACCACCCAGAGGTTTTGTGGTGTCACCAGTGTCTTCTGCTGTCATGTCTTCCTAAATTAATTTTCTTATTCTTTCATTCCTAGTTCCCCGCCTGCCACCACAGCTACGTGTGCCTCTAATCTGTAGCTAAACAAAGCCGGATTTATGATTTCTGTCGTTGGGAGGAAGAAGTTCTGTTACTGAAGGAGGGATCCCCCTTCCCCCGTGTTACTTAAAGTAAGGGAGGGAGAAGTGGTTGGACAGGTTTGAAGCAAAATGATTAAATGAAGGAGGAAGTGAAAGAAAGTAAGAGAGAGATTACTGTAAGGAAAGCATTTTAGAATAAACCATATGTTACCAAAGCACCAGCTCGCCTTCCGTCGCACCTCCTCTCAGGTCACATTCATTATTCCTATGTCTACGTGTTCCTCCATCTATCCTTCCTTGCAATTCATTCTATAAATCCTTTTAATTTTAGTTGATTGCTTTACTCACTGTTAATTTGACCTAGTCCTCCTGATATCCTGCACCACTTTTTTTTGGCTTATGTCTTGTTTACACTGTAGATAACTATTAAAGTCTCATTATATTGGCATCATTATTGCACATTTTTTATACAGCCTCGTAGTCGGTGGTGGAAGGGTATGTGCATACGGCGTCTTTTTCAGGCAGATTCCACCCGGAATTTGCCCGAAGAAGCACCACAAAAGTGTCCCATAAAATGGATATAATGCGCAGCAATGTATAAGCGACATTGCTGTGCACATGTTGCGTCTTATGTCACATCTTTCAACCGTTTGGAAACCCTGAAGCGGTTAAAAGAAGTGACATGCTCAATCCCAGTGGAAGCCATCCGCTCTCTATACTTAATAGTATAGAGCCAAAAATGCCGCAAGAGCAATAGCAAAGCCACCTCTGGAAAATGAGCCACAGCACCTATCTGCAGTGGCTGTGCCTGTTAAATTTCGGCGGCTGTTCCGGCATCTAGATGACTTCTTGTGCACATGTTTTAAGACTCATTCGTATCATGGTTTTCATTTATAATGGAAGGCACAAAATTGTGCAGGATCCATCACATGATTGACACCACTGGCACCTGATGAACACTATGGCAAACACAGCCTTATTTACATCCTAAAACTTTTGGATAAAATATATATAGATAATACATAAAAACATTACAATGAAAACAAAATACATAAAAGCACAATATAGCCCCAATTTATGCACTTAATCAGATCACCATCTTCCAAGTGCCAGTGTATAAGGTGGGTGCTAAGTGATTAGATATTCTGGATTAATGCACGTCAGATGAGAGCAAGCCAAAAAAAACGTTAAAAATCACAGGATTAGGTGTAAACGTCACACATAGTAATGTGAATAAAAGGCTATTATTTCAACAATTAGTTAAGACCTGTTCCATGCAATCTATAAAGGGAGGGTACATATCATGGCACAATTATATTACATCACATTTATTTATTTTTTTAACTGAAAACCCCAGATAAAAATGTGACGGTGCCACAGGAAAAGTGCACTAAGAAGTGGTCTATTGCAGCCCACTCTCAGAGAAGGGCCCACAATAAACCTTTCCCAATCCTTCTGGACCAGAAGGCCACAGCGAGGATCATGGATCAGTTGCCTGCCCTTACCTGCCGGTCGTGCTTCCATCATTCACCTTGAAGGCCACCCCAATGGAATTAGGAGCTCAGTCTAGAGTGGCTCTAAGCCGAAGGGTCTATGATGACCATAGAGTCTCCCCTTAAGGGAAACGCACCCTGAAATGTCCTAGTGACAAACACACATGTAAGGGTAACACTCAATGAGAAACAATAAATAGTGAAGGTGTTCACAGACTAATACTGTCCAGACCTTCAACCGGGAAGTGTAAAAATTCCCCCATCCCAGCCCGAAGGCCCAAATTAAGAGTATGTACTTAAAAAGTGTGAAAGAAGAAATGCGTGCAAATGTACTGTGAAACTCAGTTGAAGTCCCACACCCAATGATTTCAGACACCCTTGGGTCACCAATCCTGGGGCACTTTCAAAAGTGACCTAATGTCTTCAACCCTTGGGATGGGGCCAAGTTGCTGTAGGGAGTTCTGTAGGTTATGCAATTCTCTTTGGGAAAAATGGCGGCACTGGAGACCCTATTCTCTTCCTCTTCGAAGAGGCTATTTGAAATTAGGTTGTGACTGTCGTTGAATTGCATGGCAAAAGTTATAGAACGTATAAATATGCTTTGTAGTTTAATTCCACCAACTTTTAAGATTTCTTTTTGCTGTCAGTAGAGCTTTTTAGATGACAAACATTTCACCATACCTTAAGATAATACCCTCTGCCTCTCCAGGGACCGCTCTCTTCGATTACACCCCCAGTCTTTATTGATATGGCAACAAACCAGAAAACCCCTTCTGGTCACTTCTATAATGATTGAGAATTAAAGATTGGATGTCAAGATTAGAAAAAAGTTCAGCAGAAACTGCGCCACTAGGCTGTCTATGGCTGTGTCTAGTATTGCAGCCCATTAAAAATGGACCTGTCAAAAGAAAAAAAGTGTCTAGTGTTTTTGCTCTTATTTTATTCCTGTTGTTCCCCTGATTATTCTGTTTTTTTATTTTTTTAAATCCGTCATACGGTTCCAGAAATATAGGCCTTTTTATTTACTCCTAATTTTCATGGTCTTTACTAAGGGTGCGTGGTTCACAGAATTCTCTGGGGGTGTGTCTTTAGGCTGCGCTGCATAATTACCCTGTGAGCCACGCTGTTACGATACTGGTGTAGTACTGCTGGAAACCAGTGGCTGAAGGAGCACGAGCAGAACAGCAAGCAGTAGTATAAGTTCTTGTAGTTAGCAAAAGGAGTTGTAGGAAACAATCCGTAGATAGGTGAGAACAATCTGGGTAAGAATGTTCAGGATCTTGGAGACTGGAAACTAGGCTAATAGCTAGACACAGTACTCAAGCAATGAGTGAGAGATCCATGCGGCTTCAAGTAGGCCCAAACAGGAAACAAGATGGATCCCACAGGTACAGATCTGCCATCCTCGTAAAGGGCAATTGCAGAACACAACAGCAGCCTGCAGTGGTAAGGAGTGGGATTGTAGCACAATTATTAAGGTGAACAATAGCAGCCACTAGTGGTCCAACTGTATAATGACAACTGGAATTCTGACACACACCTCCTTTAGTAAAGCCCATAAGGATTAGGAGTAAATAAAAAGGCCCATATCTCTGCAACTGTAAGGCGGATTAAAAAAAAACCCAAAAAGCAGAATACTCAGGAGAACAGCAGATCTAAAATAAATGCAAAAACTGCTTCCTTTTCACTTGGTCACAGGTCCACTTTAAGTGGCCTCACATTTATTCTATCAGGACTGACTCACTTTTCATAGACCCTATGCAATAGAGAAGTATTATCTAGATTTATTTGACATGTGAAAGAGGAATGCAATATCTGGTTACAGGAAAACAAAGATAATTTATCAAAGCGGAAAAAAACAGACATACCAAACCAAACTTTTATAGAAGGCCCTTAAACAACAAAAAAAAAGACATCTATTTTCCCTTTGCAATATTTTTGCGCTTACTGGGTTACGCCAGTAGAAACCACAGAAAGAAGAAAACCTCCCTGCAGGAGGCAATGAATGGCGCAGCATGAATGGCGCAGCATGAATGGCGCAGCATGAATGGCACAGCACGGCTCACTACTTGCGATCCGCAGACCAAGAATAACAAGTCGTTCACTGACTGCAGTTTGATTTAAGTTATGGTAAAAAAAAAAAACCTGGTTCATGGGATAAACTCCCCCATATATCTGTATTGTTAACAGCAGTGCAGCTGCATGGTGACACCGGAGTCCTGCTCTATACTTTCTGCATTGGGCTACATTGCAGGACTCCTGTAGCTGATCTACAAGTCAAGTGTGCAGAATATTTCCTGTGCTGGCATAGAGAAGACATACTTTATAGGGATGAGGTGGCAACTGCAGCAATTATTCATTTCTGTCAGGGGCAGGCCATATGTTTTTCACTCCCTTCACCAGTACCTTGACGGGAAAAAAAAAACTCCTCCTCTTCAAGAAAGTTAAGGTGACACCTCTATTAGTTTCCAAAGGAGTGCGGCATGGAAGGGGTTATGGAGTGCACCGCAGAGTTTCTTGTTAATTCTCCACTCCCCGTCCGCCCCTTTCAAGTCTGTGGGTAAACAGGTGATCTTGGGGCAAACAGCGATACGAGACAGGTGTACACAGGACCGGCACGCAACCACCCTGTAACTACAACACTCCAGTCGTAAAGCATTGCGTCATGTAACCCCTATTTAGGCAAATAATTAACCCTGTATTAAGCCAGAATATGCCAAACCACAACTGGTATACCTGCATAATATCCCTCCCCACTCAAAAAAAAAAAATCACCTTTTTAACTCCTTCCCATCCGCATGCATTCCAGGCTTAATTGAACAAAGTAATTTTTTTTCAGAAAGATATAAATTTGTGGAAACTGTCTGTATCCCAATTAAATTGATAGTCTTTTTTTTTTTCTTCTCAGGAAAAATAAAAAATGAAAAAATATAATATAGATCACCAACAGAAAGCCTATGTTTGTGATCCATATTATATTTTTTAATTTTCTTGCAGACCAAAAAATGTGGAAAAACGTCTTCAATCTCATATGTAATCATTTTCAAAAAAATAAAACTTTTTACTCTTGTATGCCTCTATTTATTCCGCTATTCTGATTGTCTGGATACCAAATATGGAAGGACTCTCATATGATGAGAGGTTGGAAAAGTTGGGCTTGTTTAGGTAAGACAAAAGACGTCTCAGAGGAGATCTTATTTATATGTATAAATATATGTGTGGTCAGTACAGAGGACTAGCACCCGACTTATTCCTTCCAAAGACCATACTAAGGACCAGGGGGAGCTCATTACGGGTGGAAGAAAGGCGATTCCAGCAGCTAAACAGGAAAGGGTTCTTTACAGTCAGAGCAGTCGGACTGTGGAATGCCAAACACAAGACGTAGTGATGGCCGACACTATAACAGCTTTCAAAAAGGGCTGGATGATTTCCTCTGTACACATAACATTGTGAGTTAATAATAATTTAGGTTGAAAATGATGGACCTAGGTCTTTTTTCAAGCTATGTAACTATGTAAATATGTCGGCGGGTGTTATTTATTTTTTAGACTAAGGCCACGTTCACACGTTCAGTATTTGGTCAGTATTTTACATCAGTATTTGTAAGCCAAAATCAAGACTGGAACAACAAGAGGAAAAGTATAATAGAAACACGTCACCACTTCTGTATTTTTTGCCCACTCCTGATTTTGACTTACAAATACTGATGTAAAATACTGACCAAATACTGATAGTGTGACCGTGGCCTTATACATGATCTAAAATACATTGATGTATATTACATTAAAAAAAAATCTAATTTGCAAAATTAGATATGGGCTGACATTGCTTTGTAGACCAAAAATAAATGTACAATAAGAACTCTATACCCTAATATTCACACATGTGGCTATGGTGTGTCCTTTGGTCCTCTAGTTTCTGGTTTGTTTTTTGTTCACTTAAATCTGGCATAATATGTTAATAAATAAAAAGTTAAACATTGCAATAACATCATTGTTACATTTTCTTTGTGTGACCCTTGTCCTAACTGTAACCTTAGCCATAACCCTAGGCAAAACCCTAGCCATAACCATAGCCATAGCCATTACCCCAGCCATAACCCTAGCCATAGCCCTAGCCTTTACCCCAGCCATAACCCTAGCCATAGCGCCATAGCCTTCGCCATAGCGCCATAGCCTTCGCCATAGCTCTAGCCCTAGCCATGACCCTACCCATAACCCTAGTCATAGCCCTAGCCATAGCCATAGCCATTACCCTGGCCATAACCCTAGGCAAAGCCCTAGCCATGGCCTTAGCCATAACCCTAGCCATAAACCCAGTCATAACCCTAGCTATAGCCCTAGCCATAACCCTAGCCATAACCCTAGCTATAGCCTTAGCTAAAGCCCTAGCCATAATCCTAGGCAAAGCCCTAGCCATAATCCTAGGCAAAGCCCTAGCCATAACCCTAGCCATAGCCCTAGTCATAACCCTAGCCATAACAACAACCCTAGCCATAACCCCAGACAAAACCCTAGCCATAGCCGTAGCACCTCCTAGTAAGAGTTAGAAAAAACGTGTAAAATGTAATATCGATTGATTAATATTATTTAATGTGTATTTATTTTACACACTTTCTTACTTTTGGGACAACTCTCCCAGAAGGTCCTTGTCTCTCCTCTCTCAAATTACAAGTGATTGTTTACATGTGGAGCTGCAGGATGGCTTCTTCCTCTTAGCTGGGATGTGAGTGCTGTGATAGCGTTCATCACTGCGATAAAACCAATGATAAGCTTACGACAACCTTCCTTCATGCTCCTGGCAAAAAGTTTACAGCTGAGGATAGGAAATGTCATTGCTGCTTGTAGCACGATCTTATTCTGAAGCTTTGCTGCAAAATTTTGGAAATGTAACCTATTAAAGACCGCCGTAAAAAAAAGTGTATTGGCGATCATTAAGGCGGTAATCTGTTATAGCGCCTATAATTTCTGTTAGTGCATCTCCCTTTAAGGGCAGATGCAGATGACCGTACATTGAGTGTGATTGTAGTGTGACCAGATTCTCTTGAATGAGAAGATGAGGAAACAAATTCTCAGAAATCGGAAGTCGGGCTGCACTCAGATATCATTCGAGTGCAGTCCGGTGATTTCATCTCACTCATTACTTGCATGGCCGAATGAGATCTGAACATCTCTGTCCGAGGTAAAAATAACAGACATGTGAGCGGTCTAATAGAATAACATTGGTCAGAGTGCGATCTGATGTTTTGTCGGATCTGCACTTGCCCTAAAAGGATTAAGAAAAAAAAACATGGCTGCTTACTTCTAGAAAAAAGCATCTTTGTGATGTATGTGGTATGGCTCCATTGATTGAGGCTTGGCTGTAACATGCCCAAAAACCTGTCTTCAGATGTGGTGCTATTTTTTGGGAAAGAAAGCAGTGATTTTTTTTTCTGATCTTGGTCAACCCTTTTAAAGGGAATCTGTCATTAGGTTTTTGCTACATCATCTGAGAGCAGCCTGATGTTGGCAAAGAGACCCTGAATCCAATGATATATCACTTAGTTTACTGGGTGCAGCCATTCTGACATAATAAGAGTTTTTAGATGCAGCATGACAAAGCTTCCCCCGCCCACACCAGGCTCTGTATGTTCATAGTCTATTGACAGTGAGCTGCTTATCAGAGGAGGGGGAGGAGTCTTACCAGGAAGCATGCACCAACTAGTCACAGCAATGATAATATCCTAGTGATATCATTGTAAGTAAACAACAGCACACAGTTTGACAAGTGACACATCTTTGAATTCAGTATTTTAATCCCTACCTGATGCTGTCCTTAGATTACATAACAAAATCCTGCTAGCAGATTCCCTTTAAGCGGGGATATCCTAAAACCATACGTGGTAACCACAAACAACCTTCCAAAAAACTTCAGAAAAAAAAACTGATAGAGAAGATTAATTCATTACGATCACCACTTCTACACTTTATATAGTGCAAATGACCTTTACAAAGAATTAAACTGGAAACCATGCTTGGAAATGTTCCAGTGTATAACTACTCGGCCTGAGATGAAGAAAACACGTTTCTGTTTCAGAAAACTATTCCTGTGTGAGCTGTAAAACCTATGAGAGTCCTGGCTGCTTAAATTATTCATCCCTCATCGTCAAAAAGAAATAGGGTCAATGTTTTAAAGCCGATGTGTCTCTTTGTAGGTGCTAAAATCCCACAAGGCAACGACATGGTTAATGAAAAATTGCAGCCCATAATGGGTTAAGGGAAGCGCAGACACATTTTGTTTCATATTTATTTTTTGGAATGATGCGAGAAATGATTGATGATCTAACAAATGTCATTATTCCAGAAATGGACTTTGGATATAAAGTGAAGAGTTAAAAACCCCCAAAAAGAATAAACTTTGCAACCGAAGGGTTAAGTGACGCTCGGTTTCACACAATGACACAATTCTGCCAGAGCATATCTTGTTTTACATGACAACCCATGTCAGCTTCAATAAGAGACACAGGGAAAGGGACAGCGCCTATGTGACCCAGCAGACACGGGGAAAGGGACAGCGCCTATGTGACCCAGCAGACCCAGGGAAAGGGACAGCGCCTATGTGACCCAGCAGACACAGGGAAAGGGATAGCGCCTATGTGACCCAGCAGACACAGGGAAAGGGACAGCGCCTATGTGACCCAGCAGACCCAGGGAAAGGGACAGTGCCTATGTGACCCAGCAGACACAGGGAAAGGGACAATGCCTAGGTGACCCAGCAGACACAAGGAAATGGACAGCGCCTAGGTGACCCAGCAGACACAGGGAAAGTGACAGCGCCTAGGTGACCCAGCAGACACAGGGAAAGGGACAACGCCTAGGTGACCTAGCAGACACAAGGAAAGGGACAACGCCTAGGTGACCCAGCAGACACAGGGAAAGGGACAGCGCCTAGGTGAAGCAGCAAACACAGTGAAATGGACAGTGCCTAGGTGACCCAGCAGACCCAGGGAAAGGAACAACGCCTAGGTGACCCAGCAGACACAGGGAAAGGAACAGCGCCTAGGTGACCCAGCAGACCCAGGGAAAGGGACAGCGCCTAGGTGACCCAGCAGATACAGGGAAAGGAACAGCGCCTAGGTGACCCAGCAGACACAGGGAAAGGGACAGCGCCTAGGTGACCCAGCAGTGGGAGGAACGTTCCCAGCTCCTTTCTGCCTGTCACTGCTGACATGCGCCCAGGTCTTCCCCTATTGTGTCACCTGCTATAAAGGACCCAGAATATTCCCCAGATTATACATAGAGGCCAATCCGTAAGGCATGTTCCTCCATCAGATAAAGGACTTTCACCATAAGGGGTTAATCCATTTCTCTTACCACACCGACACCATCTCTAAGTTATTAATGAAGATTTCAGTTTGGATCAGCCTTCGCTCAGCTGCACTGTGTAATAACTTTGTTCTTTTTCAGACGCTATATGCTAAGCAGCGACTTAACACGCTGATCCGCGCTGTCTGAGATCACTCGGCCATGCAGCAGCTTCCGCAGCATCCTAATGGCTGTTCCATAATTCAAGGCCACAACGGTAGAATACAAATTTTTTTTTTTACAAAACTAAGGTGCTATTGTTGTACAAAAAAATGTCGAAAAATAGGAATATTATATAAGATACATTATCATGACTAGATTGGAACAAATTATGGGCGCACTGGACACAAAAGAGGTTTACACATTGCATTGTGCAGGATCCTGATGTGTACACCTTGAGAGAGGGGTTACAAAGAGCATCTTGCTCTGGAGGACCCGCATGTCCATGCATTACACTAGCAGCCCATTTATTTCAATGGATATTGTGCAATACTTTATTTCACCTGCGGGGGCAAGTATGTGATGGACTTTAACATTGATAGCCTATCCTTAGGATAGGTCATCAATGGCTGACCCAGCTGTTCCCGGTGTTGGCAGCAGCCGGAACTACTTAGTTATGGAGCTGCAAAGAACAACTCTGTCGAAGGAATAGTGGCCGTGGTTGGGTATTGCATATCCACCTATGGATTTGAATAGGGGGCAGATATGCAGTACCCGATCCCGGCCTCTATACAGTTGATGGAGCTGCACTGTGCAGCTCCGTAACTGAGCAGATCTGGCCACCGATGAAATCCGGAGCAGCTGATTGGCGGGGGGTGCCCCACTTATCCTAAAGATAGGCCATCAATGTTAAGTTCCCCGACAATCCCTTTAATGCTGCGTGTACCACAGATTTCAGTTGGCTGTTCAAGGGTTTCGTCTTGTCAATTCAGGAGTGCACCGCTTCCCTGTCTCCCGGTTTCCTGCTTGCTGGTCTGAACTGTCAATCAAGCAGGAGCGCGCCGCCCTCGGCAAGTAGGAAACCGGTAGGCAGGGGAGTGGTGCGCTCCTGCTTGATTGACAGAGTGGACAATGCCATGCCATTGGCCCAAGCTGTTCTCTCTCGATGCTCCAGTTTTCATCAGAGGCGTGCACTGGGATCGGGAGCTAACAGTGTGCTCCAGCAATCCCCGCCAGCCTCAGAGCAGTACTTACAAGCTCTATTGGAATGAGCTTGTAAGCACTGCACAAGTTCATCCGCTGCTGCTAGACTGCCTGGGCTTCTAGGTAAGCAGCCATAAACATTAAAATAAAAACATGATTCCATTATTGAGAACGGGAAGGAATTTTAATAATTGAAAAATTAAAAGAGTTACTTGTTCTCCCATATAAGAATATGGGATTAACCCTTTAGGAGTCTCAGCAGCAGGACACCTCACAATCAACAGCAGGGGATGTTTTTAACAAAAAGGAATTGACCAAAGTGACCAACTTCATTATAGATTCTTGCTCGTTTAGGATGCATGTAGGTTATGAACCTTTGGCCGATTTCCCGTGAAGTGCTCAACAATATACTCAGCATTTTATTGTCTCCAAGAGAGAATGGACCATAAAAGCATTGTTTATTCATCTGTCACAGTTATTTCCACATAGATTCACATAGGGACGGATGTATCATGTGTACAACCTGTGCAGCCCCCTCCCCGAGCTCCCTATAGGCAAAGGGACCACTGCCTCCATAAAAAAATAATGTTCTCCACATCCATTAGAACAGACGAAATGTTCGGCGCTGCACTCAGTGCCACTCGAGTATTGGAAGGAACATCTGTGAAGCCAAGAATTAGGTGGTCTGTGGCTAACACCCACTGACATCAAATTATAAACCTCTATTGTGTCTGACTCCACAAATACTGAATGTATTGGTGCAAAATACAGGAGTAAAGTTTTACCATAAGACTATATGGCCCTACAGATATCAGTTTGGCAGGAATACCTAATATGAGAAATTGCGACTTTCTTTGGTAACTGCCTATTGTCATATATACGTATATGTTGAATATATTTTGGTTTATGTAATGTCAATCAAAAATTAATGCATCAATGGTCTGCTTCTGCTGGACCTGTGAAGAGTTTTATGTGCTTCTTATTTAAACCATAAAACTCTATTTTAGTCTCATCTGACCACAGAACATCATTCCAATAGCCTTTTAGCTTTTCCAGCCGATCTCTAGTAAATTGCAGACGTATAGCAATGTTTATCCTTGCAATCCTACAATATACACCATTGTTGTTCAGAGTTTTCCAGATGGAGGACTCATGAACATTAACATTAGCTAATGTGAGAGAGGCCTTTAGTTGCTTAGAGGTTACCTTGGGTTCATTTATGACCTAGTGAACTACTATTTGCCTTGTTCTTGGAGTGATCTTTGTTGGTTGACCATTTCTAGAGAGGGTAATTATTTTTTTTTTATTATTATTATTATTATTATTATAATGGTCTTAAATTTTGCCCATTTGTGGACAATCTGTGTGACTGTGAACTGATGGAGTCTAAACACTTTTGATATAGTTTTGTAACCTTTTCCGGCCTGATGAGTATCAACAACTCTTATCTGATGTCCTCAAAAAATTTCCTTTGTTCATGCTACTCTCTATGCTATGCAGCCAATCAGGATGAAAAAAGTGAAAGTCCCATAGTGGGACAATGTGTAAAAGTAAAAAAAAAGATAGGAAAGTGAAAAAAAAAAATTAAAAATATATATAAAAAAATAAAATAAAATAATCCCCAAAAAATAAAAATATATTGTACCCATAGTATTTATTTATTATGGAAAAAAAATAAACCAATAAAAGTACACATATTTGGTATTGCCGCATCCGGAACGACCTGACCTAAAACTATACCACCAGTTAACCCCTTTAGTGAACACGGTAAAAGAAATAAATAAAAAACGAAGCAAAAAACAAGGCTTTACAAAACAAAAAATGGAATAACACGCGATCAAAAAGACGAATGTAAATAAAAATGTTACCGCTGAAAATATCATCTTGTCCCACAAAAAACAAGCCACCATACAGCTCCATCAGCCGAAAAATCTAAAAGTTATAGCTCTCAGAATAAAATTATTTTTTCTAGAAAATAGCTTTTATTGTGTAAAAGCGCCAAAACATAAAAAAAGATATAAATGCGGTACTATTGTAAACGTACTGACCCGAAGAATAAAGCTGCCTTATCAATTTTACCACACGTGGAACGGCATAAAAAAACAAACAAAAAAACAATTCAGGAATTGCTGTTTTTTGTTTATTCTGCCTCCCAAAAATCGGAATAGAAAGCGATCAAAAAATGTCACATGCCCGAAAATGGTAGCAATAGAAACGTCAACTTGTCCCGCAAAAAACAAGCCATCACATGACTCTGTTGGCCAAAATATGGAAAAATTATATCTTTCAAAATATGGCGATGCAAAAAATAGTCTTGCAAAAAAAAGCGTCTTTTAGTGTGTGACAGCTGTCAATCATAAAAACCCCATATGATTCTGGTATCGCTGTAATCGCACCGACCCGAAAAATAAAGTCGTCTAATCACTTATACCGCACGAGGAATGGCGTAAAAAAATAAACTCTAGGGTTAGGGTTGTGCTAGGGTTGTATTAGGATTAGGGTTGTATTAGGGTTAGGGTTGGGCGAGGGTTGTGCTAGGGTTAGGGTTGGGGTTGGGGTTAGGGTTGGGGCTAGGGTTCGGGTTGTATTAGGATTGGGGTTAGGGTTGAGATTTTTTCAAAAGTAAAGAAAAAAAAATGATAACGATATGGCGTCCAGTGTTGAACGCAAGTGCTTGCTACTTGAGTTTGCATCGGGTGCTCGGGTATGCACTGAGCATCGCGGGTGCTCGAGTGACATGCTCGAGTCTCTGCCTTATATGCTTCGCGGCCCAAAAAACGTTGCTGGAATCGCCTGCCATGCAGGAGCAATCCCAGCATGTTTTTTTTTGGGTGTCTAACAACCGTGAAACATGCAGGGCAGGGACTCGAGCATGTCACTCGAACACCTGTGATACATGGTGCATACCTGAGTACCCGATGCAAACTCAAGTAGCGAGCACTTGCGCTCAAGACTAATAACAACTTATTCAATATGATGACCTAATGTTATCAAATTCTGTCGTACCTCTGGGTTCAAAATGTACACTATACCCCTTGATAAAATCCTTGAGGGTCTAGTTTCCAAAATGGTGTCATTTATGGGGGGGTTTCCACTGTATAGGAACATCAGAGACTCTCTAAACGCAACATGGCGTCCACTAATTATTCAAGCAAATTTTACATTCAAAAAGTCAAATAGCGCTCCTTCCCTTCTGAGCCTTGCCATGCGCAGTGTTTTTTCCCCACGTATGGGGTATCTGTGTGCTCAGGGGAAATTGCACAACAAATTTTGGGGTCCATTTTTTCCTGTTACCCCTGCAAAAATAAAAAAATTGGGGTCTAAAGTACGGTAACATTTTTGTGAAAAAAGTTAAATGTTCATTTTTTTCTTCCCCATTCCAAAAATTCCAGTGAAGCACCTGCAGGGTCAATAAACTTCTTGAATGTGGTTTTGAGCACCTTGAGGGGTGCAGTTTTTAGAATGATGTCACTTTTGGGTATTTTCTGTCTTAAATGCACCTCAAAGTCACTTCAAATGTGATGTGGTCCCTAAAAAATGGTTTTGTAAATTTTGTTGTAAAAATGAGAAATCGCTGGTCAATTTTAACCCTTCTAGCTCCCTAATAAAAAAAAATTGGTTCCAAAATTGTGCTGATGTAAAGTAAACATGTGGGAAATGTTATTTATTAACTGTTTTGTGTGACATATCTCTCTGATTTAAGGGCATAAAAATTAAAATTTTGAAAATTGCGAAATTTTCTAAATTTTTACCAAATTTCTGATTTTTTCACAAATAAATGCAAGTGATATTGAAGAAATTTTACCACTATCATGAAGTACAATATGTCACAAAAAAACAATCTCAGAATCAGGGGGATCCGTTGAAGCGTTCCAGAGTTATTACCTCATTAAGTGACAGTGGTCAGATTTGTAAAAATTGGCCCGGTGATTAACGTGCAAACCACCCTCGGGGTTACAGGGGTTAATACATTTTTTGCCTTGGCTCAGGAGTATTTTACAGTCTGTGTAAGGACAACAATGTACGTACTGGTCCATAAACCGTCAGTGAGATATGCCCATCTGAACCCGACTCACCTGAACTTTCTCCAAAAATTTTATTAGTATCTACAACCCCTGGCAAAAATTATGGAATCACCGGGCTCGGAGGAGGTTCATTCAGTTGTTTAATGTTGTTGAAAAAAAGCAGATCACAGACATGGTACAAAACTAAAGTCATTTCAAATGGCAACTTTAGGGCTTTAAGAAACACTAAAAGAAATCAAGATAAAAAATGTGGTACTCATGGTAATTTTTTTCAGACCAAGCAGAGGGAAAAAAAAATTATGGAATCACTCAATTTTGAGGAAAAAATTATGGAATCATGAAAAACAAACACACAAAAGAACACTCCAATACATCACTAGTATTTTGTTGTACCACCTCTGGCTTTAATAACCGCTTGCAGTCTCTGAGGCATGGACTTAATGAGTGACAAACAGTACTCTTCATCAATCTGGCTCCAACTTTCTCTGATTGCTGTTGCCAGATTAGCTTTGCAGGTTGGAGCCTTGTCATGGACCATTTTCTTCAACTTCCACCAAAGATTTTCAATTGGATTGAGATCCGGACTATTTGCAGGCCATGACATTGACCTTATGTGTCTTCTTTCAAGGAATGTTTTCACAGTTTTTGCTCTATGGCAGGATGCATTATCATCTTGAAAAATTATGTCATCATCCCCAAACATCCTTTCAATTGATGGGATAAGAAAACTGTCCAAAATATCAATGTAAACTTGGGCATTTATTGAAGATGTAATGCCAGCCATCTCCCCAGTGCCTTTTCCTGACATGCAGCCTCATATCATCAATGACTGTGGAAATTTGCATGTTCTCTTCATGCAGTCATCTTTATAAATCTCATTGGAACGGCACCAAACAAAAGTTCCAGCATCATCACCTTGCCCAATGCAGATTCGTTATTCATCACTGAATAGGACTTTCATCCAGTCATCCACAGTCCACGATTGCTTTTCCTTAGCCCATTGTAACCTTGTTTTTTTCTGTTTAGGTGTTAATGATGGCTTATGTTTAGCTTTTCAGTATGTAAATCCCATTTCCTTTAGGCGGCTTCTTACAGTTCGGTCACACACATTGACTCCAGTTTCCTCCCATTCGTTCCTCATTTGTTTTTGTTGTGCATTTCCTGTTTTGGAGACATATTGCTTTAAGTTTCCGGTCTTGACGCTTTGATGTCTTCCTTGGTCTACCAGTATGTTTGCCTTTAACAACCTTCCCATGTTGTTTGTATTTGGTCCAGATTTTAGACACAGCTGACTGTGAACAACCAACATCTTTTGCAACATTGCGTGATGATTTACCTTCTTTTAAGAGTTTGATAATCCTCTCCTTTGTTTCAATTGACATGTCTCGTGTTGGAGCCATGATTCATGTCACTCCACTTGGTGCAACAGCTCTCCAAGGTGTGATCACTCATTTTAGATGCAGACTAACAAGCAGATCTAATTTGATGCAGGTGTTAGTTTTGGAAATGAAAATGTACAGGGTGATTCCATAATTTTTTCCTCAGAATTCAGTGATTCCATAATTTTTTCCCTCTGCTTGGTCTCAAAAAAATTACCCTTACTGAGTACCACATTTTTAATCTTGATTTCTTTTAGTGTTTCTTAAAGCCCTAAAGTTGCCATTTGAAATGACTTTAGTTTTGTGCCATGTCTGTGATCTGCTTTTTTTCAACAACATTAAACAACTGAATGAACATCCTCCGAGCCCGGTGATTCCATAATTTTCTTTTCTTAGTGATGAATTTCATAGAGAGATCACCACTGCTCGTGCCGATGACCGTAATAATTGGACAAGTGCTATCCGTCGTTTTGACGGATAGCACTCATACCCATGTTACTCAGTTAGGCAATGCACATTTCCAATTTTTTCTTCAGACTGATCCAGTCCAAGGAATAAATCGCAGCATGCATGAATTGCCTACGATAATTGGATTGCACTTGGCCATTCATGTTGTGGAAAACATTGGACTGCACTCGGATGACATCCGAGTGCGGTTTGATTTTCACAGACACTGCATGTAAAAGATGGAAAAACCTTTTTGAGAAAATCGGATTACACTATGATCACACTCTGATCAGAGTATGATTAGCATAATCGGGTCCGATTTTCTCTGATGAGAGAAAATCGATCTTGTGACCCTAGCCTTAGCCAGTTGATATAGTTGTGTTCACAATTTGAAGTTGACTGCAGATTTTTTTTTTTATCGAACCAGTGAATGGATAACAAAAAAAGAGAAGCATCAAGTTATCAATTAGACTTCTGTTTAGTGACAAGCCCCTACTATGGGATTATAGAAGAGACACTAGTTAAAAGTTATGACCATCGGAATAAAAACGACACAAGCATGCACAAAGTATTCCAAAAATGTTGATTGCCAAAATTGTCAATTAAACAAATAAAACTGAAATAGCTTGGCTGCCGTAGATGCCTCCTCGGAGCGAGAAAACAAAGGAAATATAAATACTTTGTCTGCTGCATAATTCCAAATACGGAGTGCCCGGGAAGGACATAATAACTTGTATCATATAAACATTGTCACATACGTAGCATTACAGTGTTACATAGGCTGCATCTAGTCACTTCCGATTGTGTGCACAAAGGGCCTCTCCTACTGTACAACGGGGCACAATTAGAAATGTTATGGCTTCCATAGTAGAAGGATGTGCTTTCTAAATGCTCGATAGTTGCATGTGTGTAACAAGGCAAAAAAAGTTATAATACAAAGTTAAACTTTTTTTTTTCGTTCCCATTGGCAGCATGACTGTGACAGCACTGCCCGTTGGATGTTATGTCATTATGGCTGGAAGTCGACATAGTCATGTGTTGCTGTTACTTGATACAATGTGACTACAAAGACTGAATGACGACGACTGAAGATCAATATTTACAGTAAGAATTTGACAAATGTTTGTCTTTTTACTTTTTTTGCAATGCTTGTGCCAAATGTACCCATAGGGCCTTTTTTCACCAGATGGATGCCAAAAAGGTATCCATTCATCATTTAACAGGCCATTTATACATTAGAATACTTTTTCTTTATTGGCATAAATAATGACTATGCATTAGGCCAGTTTCATACATTTGACATTCACGTTCAGAGTACGGTCTGGCCACAAAGTCCCTTGACACAAATTCAACAATCTTAGGACTCGTGCACACGACCGTAGTTTTGATCTGAGTGCCCTCCGACAAAACATGGGATCACACTCGGACCAATGTTATTAAATGAGGCTGTGGACATGTCCGATTTGCTCAGACCGAGTGGTCCGAGGAAAAAAATTGCAGCATGCCCAATTTGCCTCCAATATCAGCTCGCACCGGTCATTCAAGTCTATGGGTCCATGAAAAAAACCAGACCACACTCGGATGACATCTGAGCACAGTTTGATATTCACAGAGTGCCACAATGGAGAAGATGGAGAAACTATTTTTTTTCTTCTGCACAATCGAGAAAAAATGGATCCCACTTTGATCAAACTCTGACCAGAGACTGATTAGCATAATCGGACCGATGTGGAGAATATGGTTGTTTGACTCTAGCTATAGGCATATGTGAGACTGTTGAGTTCAGGTCAGGAGACTGGCAAAATGTCTGCATTTCATGTACGTGTTCTATCTATGCTTTTCATAGATTGAACAAGTGCCCATTATGTAATCTATGGGCGTATTCACATGGCCATTTTTGTTTTGCCGACCAATTTTCAGCTAAAAAACCCACAAAAACATTACAGAGATATGTTTGTTTTTGGTCTGATTTTTGGATCAAAATGGCATGGACCTTACAAAAAGCATCCAATGATGTCCGTTTCTTGGAAAAAAAAAAATTGTTTACCGAAAACCCCCCACAGATGTCACACTGATGGTAAAAATGGACACACAGACCAAAAATGGATGAAAATAGTCTGTTTTTCTTATACGCACAAACAAAAGATGTCTGAATGACGTCCGTTTTTTGCGTACGAGTGCTGTCCATGTTTTTCATGGATAGCACGCGTACCTATGATATTCTATGAGGCCATTCATATGTCCGATTTTTTTCCTTGGACCAAGTGGTCTCAGCAAATACCGGTGACATGTTCAATTTTGATCCGAGGGTCGGATCAAAATCGTCAATGCAAGTCTACGGGTTCGTGAAAAAATCAGACAACACTCGTATGACATCCAAGTGGGTCCAATTTTCACAGACTCTCAGAATGGAGAAGGTGGAGAAATCGTTTTTTGAATTTCTCCACGTATGAGAAAATTAAATGACACTTGTACCACACTCTGATCAAACTCTGATCAGAATAATCGGTTCGATTTTCTCATCCGCGAAAAAATCGAACATCTGAACGAGGTCTTATACAAAGACATCTTGCAAATTTTTGTTTTTTATTTTTAAAGGAAATCTTTCTTCCGTTTCTCCTGCAGTCTCAAATCCAAATACATTGTTATTGATCCTCAGGAGGCAACAAGAATAATTAATGGAGCATGGACAAGTAGAAGCTTTGAGAAGATTACTACTGACTGCAGAAAGGAGGACGAGCAGGAACAATCAAATTGTTACTCAAGTAAAACAGGTTATCAGTGCCCGTCCCTTTCATGGCATCTCCCATCTGTAATAAATTCTTATAAAGATGAGTCTGCGAATATATAAAAACGAAAGGATCATTCCAATGCTGATATTTCTCTAATAGTTGCTAGGTTTTCAAGGTCTCTTGACGAGAAATCAGATCATAAAAGATGGAACGAGCAATTGGGTAATATTTCATTATTTTATCATATTCCGCTAAATACACATAATTTTTGATTTTGGGAAAAAATAATCTTTGAGTGATAAAAAAGAACATAATAATGAAAACAACTAGTAACACTTAAAGGCCCCGATGCATCATTTACTGATTTCTTTTATTTTTAAGTCATTTTTTTGTCTTGTCTTTCTTTTTGTCTTGATGGATTTTGCACCAAATCTATCAAAATAGGAGCACCATGTTTAATTAATTGGTGCAAAGAACGAAGATACTTATTTTTTTGGCTCATTAGAGTAAAACAGTTGCACAATCCTTTTAATAAACTGCAACCACACGCACAAATTTTTTTTTTATTTTGTACTCCACTAGGGTATTGGAGTGCAATTTTTGCAACATTTTGAAAAGTTGCAAATGATAAATTAGGCTAAAATATGTGGTATATGTGGTGTGCCCAAACAGACAAAAGTAAAGTTAACAAAGTTAACTTTGGGTGCATTGTGGGAGCAAATGTGGGGGTCATTATACAGAGTGGGAGCCATTATACTGCACGGGTGCAAATGTGGAGGCCATTATATAGTATGGGTTTAAACATGGGGCCATTATACAGCATAGGTGCAAATTGTGCGGGCCATTATACAGCGTGGGTGCAAATGTGGGGATCATTATACAGGATAGGTATAAATGTGGAGGCCATTATGCAGCATGGGTGCAAATGTGGGGGCCTTGTGGGAGCTAATGTGAGAGCCATTATAGAATGTATGAGCTAATCTGGGGGCCATCATACAGTATGGGGACTATTGAGGCATCCATCATATAGTGTGGGGGCCATTATACAGTATGGGAGGTAATGTGATGGCCATTATACAGTTTGGAGCCTACTGTGGGGGCCAACTAACAGTGTAGGGGCACTCATAAAGTGTAGGGACTTATAAGGGGTCCAACATACAGTGTGGGGCCTACAGTAGGGGCTAATATATAGTGTGATGACTATTGTGGGGGTCATTATACTGTGTTTTGGGGGAGATATAAGGACATCATACTGTGTATAGGGGAGTGAGCTGTGGGCCCATCATACTAAGTATATGGGAGCTGTGGGCCCAGTATACTGTTTATAAGGGTGCTGTACATGGGGTGACAAAGGGGACATTATTAAATTTTAAGCGGGCACTTTAGAAATATTATTGTTATAGGGGCATTCAGAGTATTGTGAGCGTCAAAGATGCACATGGGGCATTATTACTTTTTAGGGACATAATGTGCAAACTCTTTTCTAGGGGACAACGCATTCCTATTTCCTAGGGGGGGATTTTACCATCTAGATGGTACAAAGGAGGCATTATACCATGTAAGGACACACTGGCTGATATTACTATGTGGGGCTTTTATATATATTTATATACATATATACATATATATATATATATATATACAGTACAGACCAAAAGTTTGGACACACCTTCTCATTTAATGATTTTTCTGTATTTTCATGACTATGAAAATTGTACATTCACACTGAAGGCATCAAAACTATGAATTAACACATGTGGAATTATATAGTTAACAAAAAAGTGTGAAACAACTGAAAATATGTCTTATATTCTTGGTTCTTCAAAGTAGCCACCTTTTGCTTTGATGACTGTGTTTCACACTCTTGCCATTCTCTTGACAAGCTTCAAGAGATAGTCACCGGAAATGGTTTTCACTTCACAGGTGTGCCCTGTCAGGTTTAATAAGTGGGATTTCTTGCCTTATAAATGGGGTTGGGACCATCAGTTGTGTTGTGCAGAAGTCTGGTGGATACACAGCTGATTGTCCTACTGAATAGACTGTTAGAATTTGTATTATGGCAAGAAAAAAACAGCTAAGTAAAGAAAAACGAGCGGCCATCATTACTTTAAGAAATGAAGGTCAGTCAGTGCGAAAAATTGGGAAAACTTTGAAAGTGTCCCCAAGTGCAGTTGCAAAAACCATCAAGCGCTACAAAGAAACTGTCTCACATGAGGACCGCCCCAGGAAAGGAAGACCAAGAATCACCTCTGGTTCTGAGGATAAATTTATCCGAGTCACCAGCCTCAGAAATCGCAGGTTAACAGCAGCTCAGATTAGAGACCAGGTCAATGCCACACAGAGTTCTAGCAACAGACACATCTCTACAACAACTGTTAAGAGGAGACTTTGTGCAGCAGGCCTTCATGGTAAAATAGCTGCTAGGAAACTACTGCTAAAGACAGGCAACAAGCAGAAGAGACTTGTTTGGGCTAAAGAACACAAGGAATGGACATTAGACCAGTGGAAATCTGGGCTTTGGTCTGATGAGTCCAAATTTGAGATCTTTGGTTCCAATCACTGTGTCTTTGTGAGACGCAGAAAAGGTGAACAGATGGACTCTACATGCCTGGCTCCCACCGTGAAGCATGGAGGAGGAGGTGTGATGGTGTGGGGGTGCTTTGCTGGTGACACTGGTGGGGATTTATTCAAAATTGAAGGCATACTGAACCAGCATGGCTACCAAAGCATCTTGCAGCGGCATGCTATTCCATCCGGTTTGCGTTAGGTTGGACCATCATTTTTTTTTCAACAGGACAATGACCCCAAACACACCTCCCGGCTGTGTAAGGGCTATTTGACCAAGAAGGAGAATGATGGGGTGCTACACCAGATGACCTGGCCTCCACAGTCACCAGACCTGAACCCAATTGAGATGGTTTGGGGTGAGCTGGACCGCAGAGTGAAGGCAAAAGGGCCAACAAGTGCTAAGCATCTCTGGGAACTCCTTCAAGATTGTTGGAAGACCATTTCCGGTGACTACCTCTTGAAGCTCATCAAGAGAATGCCAAGAGTGTGCAAAGCAGTCATCAAAGCAAAAGGTGGCTACTTTGAAGAACCTAGAATATAAGACATATTTTCAGTTGTTTCACACTTTTTTGTTAAGTATATAATTCCACATGTGTTAATTCATAGTTTTGATGCCTTCAGTGTGAATGTACAATTTTCAAAGTCATGAAAATGCAGAAAAAGCTTTAAATGAGAAGGTGTGCCCAAACTTTTGGTCTGTACTGTATATATACAGGGTGGGCCATTTATATGGATACACCTAAATTAAATGGGAATGGTTGGTGATATCAACTTCCTGTTTGTGGCACATTAGTATATGGGAGGGGGAAAATTTTCCAGATGGGTGGTGACCATGGCGGCCATTTTGAAGTCGGCCATTTTGGATCCAACTTTATTTTTTTCAATGGGAAAAGGGTCATGTGACATCAAACTTATTGAAAATTTCATAAGAAAAACAATGGTGTGCTTGGTTTTAATGGAACTTTATTCTTTCATGAGTTTTTTACAAGTTTATGACCACTTATAAAACTGTTCAAAGTGCTGTCTATTGTGTTGGATTGTCAATGCAACCCTCTTCTCCCACTCTTGACACAATGATAGCAACACAGCAGAAGAAATGCTAGCACAGGCTTCCAGTATCCATTGTTTCAGATGCTGCACATCTCATATCTTGATGATATGGTGTGGTATATGGGGTACAAAGATAGTGGGGCCATTCTTCATCAATGGAAACCTCAATGCCACTGGATATCTGAAATTGCTACATGATGATGTGTTGCCCTCTTTATGCACTGAAGATGGCTCGTTCCCGGAGTTTTTCCAACAAGATGGTGCACCACCACATTATGGGTGTCAGGTCCGAGCATTCCTACATTAACAGTTTCCTGGAAAGTGGATTGGTCGTCTTGGGCCAGTTGAATGGCCACCAAGGTCTCCCGATCTGACCCCCGTAGACTTTTATCTTTGGGGTCATCTGACGGCAATTGTCTATGCTGTGAAGATACGAGACGTGCAGCATCTGAAACAACGGATACTGGAAGCCTGTGCTAGCATTTCTTCTGCAGTGTTGCTATCAGTGTGTCCTGGTTTTTGGCTTACAAATACTGAGGTAAAAAACTCACCAAATACTCAACGTGTGCTCGTGGCCTAACAGCTACATAGCTTCTTTAAAGGGTTAAAGCCACGTTGGGTATTTGGTGAGTTTTTTACCTCAGTATTTGTAAGCCAACACCCGGAGTGGGTGATAAATCCAGAAGTGGTGACGTGTTTCTATTATACTTTTCCTCTGATTGTTCCTCACCTGGTTTTGGCTTACAAATACTGAGGTAAAAAACTCACCAAATATTGAATGTGTGAACGTGGCCCAACACCACCATCACTGTGTTTTGCCACAGTGCAAGACACCATAGGAAATAATGATGCCATATAAATTATTAAGTCTGTGTTCACATGATGCATTTGTCATGCCTTCCTTTGCCGCGATTTTCTAAAAACACGGTGAAATCAGTGTTTTCAGAAAATCACTGCAAAAAACGCATCACAAATGCATCGTGTGAACATGGCCTAATAGAAATAATGGAACGATTACTTATATCTATGCGCCCGAATTCCTAAACTGGGACATAAATGGAGACGCAATCTGTTTATAAACAGGATTTATGGTCCCATAAATGAAGTGTAAAATAGAAATGTAATGAGGTCGTGCTTGTCCTGTGAATTATCATTTCCATGAATGCCACTAAAGCGTCTGGACTGTGTCATTGCAGGGTGATAATGAATGTACGAGACATAAAGGAGATGGACCAGAAGATGGGAAGAAAGTCTATGTTTTTTTCCAAAAAAAACACAGTGCCATGGGCAGTGTCTGGTACAGCAGTTCATCCAGGAGGGCAAAGCATAAGATATTAGTTTACAATTGTTCCTAAATAAATAACATTACTGTCAGACTGCAAATTCGGCTTTTACGTGCTGCTTCCAACATGACACATTTTCGCTCTTTGATCCAATGGGGACAAAGCAAAAAAATACCAAAATTAAAGCAACTGTATCCTGTCCTAAATCTACCGCAGTGACCATTAACCCCTAACCAAAGGGCGATTTTCCTATTTTTCGTTTTGATTTTTTTCCTCCCCTTTTCCAAGACCCATAACATTTTTATTTTTATTTTTATTTTATTTATTTTTTATTTTTTTATTATTTTTTTATTATTATTTACCATTTTCACTATGTGGTAAAACTGACCTGGTAATATGATTCTCCCGGTCAGTACGAGTACACAGATACCAAACATATATAGTTTTTCTTTATTTAAGAGATGAAAAAAATTTGGAAATTTGTAAGAAAGCTTTTTTTTTGCTTTGGTTGCCATTTTCCCAGACCTGTAACATTTTCATTTTTCAGGATATGGGGCAGTGTGAGGGTTTATTTTTTTGCGCCCTGAGGTGACATTTTTACTGATACCATTTTGGGGAGATACGATGTTTTGATCGTCTCTTATTACATTTTATTGCAATGTTGCTGCGGCCAAAAAAAGTAATTGTGGAATTTTTGATTTTTTTTTTATTACACCTTTTACCGATCAGATTAATTTACTTTATATTTTGATAGATCTGACTTTTACGAACGCAGCGATAACAAATATTTGTATTTTTTTTAAGTTGTTTTGTTTTGCGTGGGGCAAAAGGGGGGTGATTTGAACTTGTGTTTTTTTTATAACTTTTTTTTTCACTTTTTACTGTATTTAATAATCCCCATAGGGGACTTGAAACTGCAATTGTCTGATCGCTTGTACTATACATAGCAGTGCTGAAGGGGTTGACGCGATGTCCGCCCTACATGAGACCTGTGCACTGAATGTATGAAGCAGGCTCTGCGTAGGTGGCGGCTTTTTTGTACAGCCAACACCGGAGTCTAACTGCTGTGATCTAAGCCAGCTCTAATCCCAGCAGTTGAACTTCTTGTATGTCATTGACAATCATGCCAGCAGCATTTAAGAGATTGGAAATGGGGGAACTATCCCTTCCCAAACCCATAGACTCCCTCCACAACCAGATTATAGGATGCTAATGGCATTGTCATGGCCAGCAGGGGTGGGGTGGCCTGCTTGACAGCTCTTCTCCCCCGTGACTGTCATATTTGTACATCTATGAAGTCCAGCATGTGTGCTCATAGGAGATTGTCATTTTACAATATACTGCAATGTTACAATATTGTAGTGTATTGTACAAATGGTCAAGTGATTGCAGGTTTGCATTCCCTGGGGGGGCACCAAAAATAATCTAAAAAAACAAAAGAAAATATTTTTACAACAGAAAAAAAATATATAGAAGTTGATATCTAAAAGTAAAATGAAAAAATAACATGTTTGGTATCAGTTTAAGCGTCAGAACAAATACAATAATATAATATTTATCCTATACGTTGAACCCCAAAATAGAAAAAAATATAAATTGGTGTTTTTTCCGTAACTTTGCCTCCCGAAAAGAGTTCAGAAAGTTGTATGGACCGCCTCCCTTCAAAAAAAAAAAAATGGTACAACAAGCCTTGTTACAACTTTATGGATTAAAATGTAAAAAAGTTACAGTTCTTGGAAGGCGAGGAAGAATAATCAAAAGTGAAGAAGGGCCCACAGGGACTGAAGAAAACTGGAGCCTGCCCTGACAGAGGTCACAAACTTTTCGTATTATTTTCTAATAGTAGAAACTGTGGAAATTTCTATGTCTCTGATCTTGACAGCTACACTGTTTTTTTTTTTCTCCTATCTGTCTCCAAATAGTTGCAGCAAGACAGGAGGTCAATTTACAGCAAAAGGGTAACATTTATAAGTCAGATATTCTTTTAAGATTGCTACAAACTTAGACTTCCTATAGATCTCCTCCAGCCATAAACCCCTTTTATATCTCCTCATAGACCGGTCAATCTGGCAGTAAAATGTTAGATATTGTGCCTCTCCACGCTAATATACAGTATAAGGTGCCAGGCTCTTTGTCGCTGTGCCCATTTTCAAAGCAATATTTCCTGGAAGTGCCAAGCTAGAAGTTTCCGTGCCTGTTTGAATAGGTGTTTATCCCTAGAGGCGCCTTACTATGTTTTTTTTTTTTTTAAGTCACAGAGTACAACTCTGGGTGATGAAGTCCCCTGTGTTATTTATTACATAATATGTGTGTTTGTTTTATGTAAAACATGGAACATGGGAATTGTTTTATTTTTCAAAATGGGAAAATGAAATTGTTTTTTATTTTTTAATTTATTGACGGTGGCATTTAAAGGGACTGTCCAGGCTTGGGGCTCAAGTCTGCAGTCACTCTATGTGACTTGTGAATCATGTACGCTATCAGGATCCTCCAGTGTCGGCGCTGGATGCATGAACGCAATTATGCACATTCATGCAGTGACATGCCAACTAGACTTGCATAGACATCTAGTTGGAATGTAGCTGGAGTATATGACGTGCCCCCTGGGCCGTGGGGTACTCGGTGCCGGGCTGGTCGTTGTTTGGGAAGATGTCACAGTGGCGGTGACCCGGTCCGTGACTCAGGGAGGTCATTCAAAAGGGGGATATGCGTATATATGGGGCCGCCGCTGCTGTGCAGAACCTCTGGAGCTGATGTTGGTGCAGCAGGGTTGATTCTGCTTTCCACAGGCAGAGCTTAGCTTTAGGGCAGGGGATGTGGTAGATGTTATAGGTGATGCTGGGCGTTGTAGTGCAGGGGTGATGGCGCAGATAATAATCACAGAGACAGTGGTGTGCAGTCCTCAGGGTCTTTACTCACGGTTGTTGCAGTCCAAGTTACAGGTACCAGTGTAACTTCCCTCGTCGTGCTGCGCTTACTCAGAGAGGGGTTCAGTCAACCCTCAGATATCTCCGGAGTACTTAGTGGGACCCCCTTCTGTGTGTTTTCTCTCTCTGGCCGTCTCCCTGCACCTCATACCTAGTGTCCCAATCCGGTACCCGCGAGCCTTGTCGGGCGACGTCTGTTCCGTCCCCTGAGTCCTCTATGGCTACCTTCTTGGTGAGACTGATATGGACTGTTGGCTGCAGGACTTGAAATACTGCAGCCTCCGGTTTCTAGTTGAGACATAAAGTACTCTGCTAGTTGAGGGACCGGTCCCCTTTGTGTGGCCTGACCCCTCCACCTCCCGGTAGATTCGGGCGTACGGGTGGCCTCCAGCACTGCCCATACCCCTGGGGTCCCTTCCTCGTTCCTGGAGCCCTTCTCCTGCTCCTCTCCTTTTTCTTCAGTCTTGGGCCTCTACTCAGGCCCTCTTCCTGATCAGAGCTCCTACAGAGCTCCTGCTCCCAACTCCTCTCACTGTAGACTGGACCGAGCTCCCTACACAAGATGGCTTCTCTATTTATACTTTCCTTCATGTGCTCCCCTAAGCTACTTCCTCCATCCACACCCAGTACATAGTTCCACCCCTCAGCTAGGGACCAGGGACTGTTTTCTCCCTTAGGAGCAATCTTGCCCTGCCCCCACTGGTGTGGAATGTGTTGGATGCAGGTGTTAGGGTCCCGAGCTGTACTCCTTCCTTACCTGAGAGTGAGATACCTCACCTCTGGGTGAGATGCAGTACCTCTGTGGCGACCGAATCCTCAGGGGCGCTACATATACACATTTCATACTTGCAGTCTAATGATCGAGCACTCCCAGAGTCGACACTGGAGAATCCTGACGCTGCGCATTGTGCATGCTGTGAGTATTCACAACTCTGCAGTCACTCTATTTGCCCTCCAAGCCTGGACAACCCCTTTAAGTTCAGCTTTGCACTGTATTTATGAAAGTCCTTATCTACTGAGGCTAATTGTGTTTGAATAGGTATGCCAACCGAAACAATTTATCACCAATCCACTAAAGAAATGTCAAGATCATTTGAGGGGGCGACCACAGGTCTTGAATACCGCATTAAGCGTTGATTAGCGGCACTATATTCTATTATTTTTTATATATACAATTTGTTCTGGAAAAAGTAACAAAGATGAAAAAAAACTGTTTATTTATTACATGTTTATATATATGTATTATATATTTGCAATTGTTGTAAAACTTTTACTGAAATATGTTTTCCACATTCTCTTAACTTCAGAAAATCTCCGGAACATTGCGTGCTTTAGTTTGTTAGCCTTGGTTATTCTCCATTTTGCTTTCAATCCAATAGACCTTTATGAGTCATACCTACGGCTCCGCATATTATTTTTTACTTATGCATTCATTGCAGACATGATTTAGTGGATTCAATGCCAGATATGTGCGTATACCGCCATACACAATAGCTCCAGATCCTGGCAGGCATTCAGTGTCACGTCACTTCAATGCTGCTAATATATTAAATATGCAGCATTTACGTAACACTTTTTAAAAGTAAACTTTTAATCAAATGGTGGCTGTCAATGGTATAGAGGGAGTAGGGCTGGCAGAGACAGGAGGGCATTGTTACTGGCTGTGCAATTGGGGCACTATTAGTGGTACTGTCTTGGGAGCAATATGGCTGTAAATATTGTAGGGCATTGTTAATACTAGAGATGAGAGGAGCCCAATTTTAAAGTTTGGGGCTGAACTCCGAGCACGGAGTTCTGATGGAAGTCCATTTTACCATTCGTCAATGTCCGGAGTTTGGGAGGAGAGAGAGCGAATTTTTTCCGTTTCCAAAGTTTGGGTCTCCATTGTTTACAATGGGGCTTGGGTTCAGGTTTCAGTTGGAGAACAATTCTGGCACCCAAACCGAACTTTGGACTAAAGTTCGGGTCTGGTACCAGAACCCGAACTTCCACAGGGCCACTCATCCCTATTTTACCAGTCCGTCCATCATGGCAGCTCGACAGGAGGTAGTTCCTCTGACCTTCTAGGGACAGGAAACACATGAGAGGTTAAACGCCCCCCCCCACCTCACCCTCAGTATTTTTCCTGTCCCTAGCAGGACAGGACGCTGTCAGAGAGGACGAACAAGAAAAGAAGATTTACCTGAGAGCCAGGGTGGATCAGCGGGGCTGACCTCTTCCATTCCCCCGGTCAAGAGGCTCTGCGCTGATACCCCACTGAGGGTCCCTCAGCTGGGTCGGTGAAGGGGACTCCCGACAGCGCCTCACCCCTCGTACAGAGGGCTCTAGGATACATCCTGCTGCCCGCTGGTGGTCTCCACGCTAGAGCCTCCCATCCCTTCTTCTGGCTTACGGGGCCGGGAGATCGCGAGGCCGCTGGCCGAACTTCCGGTGCGCGCCAGAGCGGCCGGAGACGATTTTGCGCAGGCGCCCTGGAGCGACACTGCTACTTCCGGGGCGCACTATGATGACGCGCTTGGGAGTTCGCGATCTGGAAGTTGGCGTGCATTCCAGGGTGGAGCGCACACAGAACCAGAAGTGTGCCCCTTTGGCGTGCGTTCCATGGTGGAATGAAGGCCGCATGCTGGGGGGCATACAGGGCAGCAGAAGAAGACACCTCTGCAAGGAAACCGCAGTGGCTGTCATGGAGGGCGGGCCTTACATCACCTGGATCAGGTAAGACCCTTTAAAAGAGTACCCTTTTGCACACACTGCCTGACACAATGGAGTCTAACCCTGTAAGATCAGAAGCCCCATCTGAGTCCCTGGGTAGTGATAGAGGAACCCAGAGATCTGGATCCTCCTCTAAAAAATCACAAAGATGCATATCTTGCAATTTTAAACTACAGCATTCCTATAAAAAGCAATTTTGTAAGGAATGCATCGCTAAAGTTCTTAAGGAGGAGAAGGCATCATTTCTAACAGACATGCGGTCTATGATCCGGGAGGAAGTTAGAAATACGGTTTCCGAACTCATACCTGCCCAGACATCCCAGATACCCCAGACTGTACAGTCCTCCTCCTGCCATAAAAGACCTTGAGGAGCACTATGAATTTAGAAGACACTCACGTACCCATTTCTAAGCAGTTTGAAATGTTTTCAGGCCTTAAAAGACAAAGAAATAGAGTCTTTCCAGTTAATGAGAACATTAAAGATATGATTCTCGAGGAATGGGAAGATGCAGAGAAAAAACTCACCATTCCGAGATAATTTAGGGCCCGGCTTCCATTCAACCCTGAGGATATCAAACTTTGGGAGAAAGTTCCCAAAGTGGATATTCCCATTGCAAAAGTTGCAAGGAAAACGTCTATTCCTTTTGAGGACACTTCCTGTCTAAAGGATGCAATGGACAGGAAAGCAGAGACTATGCTGAAAAGATGCTGGGAAACATCAGCTGCGGTTATAAAAACCAATATAGCGGCTACCTCCGTAGCTAGGTCTATGTGTCTATGGATAGACGAGCTTTCAGATCACATTGTCTCTAATACCCCTAGAGAAATAATATCAGAATCAATGCCATTATTAAAAATAGCGACACAGTTTTTGGCTGACGCTTCAGCTTAATCTGTTAGATTCGCATCCAGGAGTAGTGTCCTATCTAATTCGGCAAGGCTCGTGATTTGGCTCAAAACTTGGACTGGGGATAGCCACTCAAAAAATAATCTTTGTTCTATCCCCTTTTCTGTTTCCCAGGTTTTCGGTCCAGTCCTTGATGAGATTCTGGGAAGGGCATCGGATAAAAAGAAAGGGTTTCCCAAAGAAAAAACAAAAAGATATCAGCCCTACTGTAAATCCCGCCCCAGATCCCCTAAACGAGACTATAGGGGTAAAGGTAAAATGGGAGATGGTCCTACAAAAAAGGGGAAAGAGATAGAGCAGCCCAGTTTTTCTCTGGCCCTCTGAGTAGACCCTGACTCTATGGGGGTTGGGGGGAGGCTTCGCTTTTTTGGAGAAAAATGGCAGGCCATAACAAAAAACCCATGGCTTCTGCGCACAATAAAAGAGGGGTACAAAATAGAATTTTCCCATCCTCCCCCACAACGTTTTCAGATTACCCGCTCTCCCTCTCCCGCGGCCCCTCAGGCCCTTTGGTTCGATGTAATAACCCTGGAATCTATCGGAGCAGTGGAACAAGTACCTCCCTTGGAAATAGGATTAGGCCACTATTCCTCCCTCTTCTCGATCTTGAAACCGTCGGGCAAAAGACATACGGTAATAAATGTAAAGCCCCAAAATAATTCAGTACAGTACAGAAGATTCAAAATGGAGACAATCAGGTCCAGCATCCCTCTAATACAAAAAGATTCGGTAATGTGCACCCTAGATCTCCGGGATGCGTATTATCACATCCCTATCCATCCGACCCATCATCAATACTTGAGATTTTCCCTAGAGCAAGGAGACAGAGTATATCACTTCCAGTTTACTTGTCTATCTTACGGTCTGTCATCGGCTCCCAGAATTTTCACAAAGCTAATAAAGGAGGTGGCAGCCTTCCTCAGAAAACAGGGCATAATTATAATACCATATCTAGATGATATATTGTTAGTTGCCGAATCAGAGCCCACTCTTCTCCAACAACAAATAAAGACTATCGAAACCCTACAAACCTTAGGATGGGAAATCAATTGGGAAAAGTCAAGTCTACAACCAAGCACCGAAAAGGTGTTCCTAGGAGTACAAACAAAACTTTCTCTTTCTTGGTGGACAAGACCCTCAAACCTAAGAAAGGCAGTAGAATGGATCCTCCTTCCTATGGTACGGATCTCCACAGATGCCAGTCAAAGAGGCTGGGGGGCAAATATAGAGGTCAGATACTTCCAGGGCTCATGGCCTCCCGATCTGCAAAAAAGATCTTCAAACTTCAAAGAACTAAGGGCGGTCTGGGAAGTTCTTCAACAAGGCCAAGATCTACTCAGAGGAAATCACATAAAATTTTTTCAGACAACAAGACGACGATCGCCTTTCTTCGTCGGCAGGGGGGCCCCAAAGGAATACAGTTGCAGATGCTAGCAACACAAATTTTCCAGTGGGCTGAAGTGAATGTTCTTTCGGTGTCAGCAATTCACCTCAAAGGGTCTGAGAACACAATAGCGGGCTACCTCAGCAGAGAGAAAGTATGGTCCTCCGAGTGGGAGCTGAACCCAGATGTCTTCAGGCAAATAATCCAGAAATGGGGCTGCCACTCCATAGATTTGCTTGCAACCAAAAAGAACAGGAAGCTCCGGCGATTCTTCTCCATCAACCCAGGCGACAACCCAGAAGGGGTAGACGAGCTCTCTCAGCCCTGGGGAAGAGATCTTGTATATGCCTTCCCTCCAATGCCCCTAATCTCGAGAGTATTGAGGAAGATAACACAGGAGCAGACAACTTTGATTCTAGTAGCGCCTTACTGGCCCAAGAAGAGCTGGTTTCCGTTGTTACAACAAATGTTGATGGATCACCCATTTATTCTTCCACGCCAGGTAGACCTTCTATCTCAGGGTCCCTGGTATTATCAAGATGTCCATCTTCTCCAGTTAACAGCGTGGATCCTGAAAGGCGCATCCTAGCTTCCAAGGGCTTATCGGATCGTGTAATCTCGACTTTACAAGCCAGCGGAAAACCGATAACCTCAACCATATACTCCAGTGTGTGGAAGCAATTTTGCTTATTTACAGGAGAATCAGGCATAGGCTTAGATAAGCCCGACATCCCCAAAATTCTAGACTTTCTCCAACAAGGATTTGATAAGGGCCTTAGGCCAAACACATTAAAAGTGCATATTTCTGCCCTGAGTTCTTTCCTAGACTATCCCTTAGCAGACCACCCATGGGTATCAAGGTTTACCAGAGCAATCTCTCGTCTAAAACCTACACTTAGGAATATTGTACCGTCATGAGACCTAAACCTAGTGTTAGGAGCCTTATGTAAATCTCCATTTGAGCCTATGGAGCAGTCAGGGATAGATCTACTCTCCATGAAACCAGTTTTTCTGGTAGCAGTCACCATGGCAAAACAGGTAGGGGAGATCCAAGCACTCTCGATTCTAGATCCTTACCTGAAAGTACTAGATGACAGGTTGGTTCTCAGATTGGATCCCTCTTTCCTTCCCACAGTGGTACCAAGGCAAACTTGAACCAGGAAATAATCCTACCATCCTTTTGCCAATCTCCAAAAAACGACAAAGAGAAAGCGTTTCATACACTGGACGTCAGGAGATCAGTCATTTACTATATAGAAGCAACAGCTCCCTGGAGACTGGACTCTAATCTGTTTCTCCAATATTCAGGAGCAAACAAAGGAAAGAAAGCCTCCAAACCAACCTTAGCAAGATGGATAACCAAAACTATCGCCCTTGCGTATGAGTCAGAGAAAAAGGACCCACCAATTTCCGTCAGAGCTCACTGCACTAGAGCAGTTTCTACCTCTTGGGCAGAGAAGGCAGGAGCATCGGTAGAACAAATCTGCCAGGCAGCAACTTGGTCTAATATTTCTACCTTTAGCAAACACTACAAATTAGATGTTCTGTCCAGCCAAAAGTTAGCTTATGGTCGTAAGGTTCTGCAAGCAGTAGTTCCATCCTAATGACCGTTTTGACTTGGTATTTCTCCTGTCGTGCTGTCATGATGGACGAACTGGTAAAATAGGAATTATTCCTACCATTAATTACGTTTCCAGGAGTCCATCATGACAAAACCGTTATATTCCCTCCCCTACTCTTTATGCTAATGTGAATGTAACATTGTTTAATTTAATAAAATAGAGTTGCATCCATCCTGGTGTGGTGATTAGTACAAACACTGAGGGTGAGGTGGGGGGGGTCTTTTAACTTCTCATGTGTTTCCTGTCCCTAGAAGGTCAGAGGATCTACCTCCTGTCGTGCTGTCATGATGGACTCCTGGAAACGTAATTAACGGTAGGAATAATTCCTATTTTATGTGGCACTGTTATGGAGGCACTCTGGCTCCTACTGGTATCTGTGCACTGTGGCTGTTTACATTACAGGAATACGTGGCTGGCAATCGACCTGGAGAATTGGCTCCTCATAGCCGGAATCAGTTTGGTGCTGGTTAGACCATGGTATGACTTGTATCTGAAATGCCATCCACACTAAGGCCACATTCAGTCTCCATTTTTCACGTACGTATTCCATTAGTGTTTTCACAGATAGAACACAAACCCACTAGGCCACATTCACACGTACAGTGTTTGGTCAGTATTTTACATCAGATTTTACATCAGTATTTGTTAGGCCCCGTTCACATTACGTTCTTGCCCATGTTCAGTGGTTCAGTCAGGGGTGTCCGCCTCCAGTAGGCGTATACAACTGAAAATGATGACCGACAGTGACAGTGCATTCTGTTGACACCATTATAGTCTATGGCTCCGTCGGCGCATACACCCTAGTCTGGTTTTGTGGTGGGTTCGGATCCAAGCCCCGACGGGACCACTGAATGTGGGAAGGAACGCAATGTGACAAAGCCTTTGCTAAAAACAGGAGAGGAACAATCAGAGGAAAGGTATAATAGAAACATGTATATAACAAGCTATCGGGGTAACCACCAGAATACTCAAAATTTTCAAGCAAGATAGTTAAATTATAACATTTATTAGATATACATTAAAAATTATTTTCTTTCAAGTAAAAGAACCATAATGGGCCAGATAGTGAACCCTGGGTCTTTTGAATTACCATCAATAAATTATGATAGTGTATACATGCGAACCACACCTCAACATATCAAATGCCAAGTGTATAGGGTTTTAGAAAAATCAACCTCATTCATCCAGAGCATGGGATTTAGACACTATCCTTGCTAGTATTGGTTGGCTTTTTTTTTGAAAATACTAATCATATAGGGATACCATGTATGTGCTCAAAAAATTAGGTATACAATAAACTCCCATGTGTCCTTTAAACACAGAAGGTACGATGGATTTTACAATAGAATCCCACATGACCTCCATTCAATAAGGTACCGTGGACTATGTCAGGAAGAATCAACAAAGCCCCACTGAAGGACTCCTTCGGGTTGTTGTTATATCAAACAAATTGAAACAATCTCACCCAATCCTGAAGTGCATCATGACTTGATTCATCCTGGTATAATGTCATCCTAAACTTCATGACCAAAACATTCTGGAGGTATCCTGCTCCCAACGCATTTCCTCCTAAAGTAGATTCATCAGGGGAGACTGAAAAAGGTGGGCTGATGGTCTCCACCATTTCAAACAGTCCTTATCCTCCTTTCAAAAGAGCCAGGGTTCCACCTGTCACTTCCTACACCGTGTCTCCTTTAAACTGCCGTGCTAAATGACACGCCGCTACATCACTTCCGGTCATGTGGGCTGGTTTAACCGGTATCTGGAACGCAAACCATCGTGTGGAACGAATATGGAATCCCGCCGACGTCGCATCCGGTGACGTCCTTCCTGTTTCCGGTAAATGGAACGCATGCATATAGAAATGAGACCTATGGGACCAGATAATTTATAATAATTCAACTTTCTTGTCAGGGTTTCCTCATATTTAATATACCTCTAGTCATGTATTATCTATTAATCCTCACTCTGTCCCGTACTTCAGACGCTGACCCTTGGTTTGGCTTTTTGGACTATTTCAAAATGTTTTTTTGTGGACAAATACGTGTTGGTCTTAGCCTCCTACTCATGCCTGCCCAGTTTTTTGGTTATAATAAGCCCTGTGGTGGGAGGCCATGCTTAACCGTTAAGGGGTGGGACGATGGATGTTTCCTTTTCTTAAAAGTTGAATTATTATAAATTATCTGGTCCCATTGTCTGATATGTTGCTGCAGGACTGTAGTGGCGATTATATATCTGTAAATGCAGGAGAGGAGGGCTATTATACCTCCCAGTCTGTGTGTCTGAGAGAGCGGTTTGTGTTGTCCCTCCCTCCCCAACCACCACTGTGTAGAGTCCAGTTTTGGATCGGTGGTTCTGGTTGGTTTGAAGCGCTAGAGTGCCTGAGATGCGCTTCATTTCTATATGCGTTCCATTTACCGGAAACAGGAAGGACGTCACCGGATGTGACGTCGGCGGGATTCCATATGCGTTCCACCCGATGGTTTGCGTTCCAGATACTGGATATACCAGCCCACATGACCAGAAGTGACGTAGCAGCGTGTCGTTTAGCGCGGCAGTTTAAAGGAGACACGGTGTAGGAAGTGACAGGTGGAACCCTGGGTCTTTTGAAAGGAGGATAAGGACTGTTTGAAATGGTGGAGACCCTCAGCCCCCCTTTTTCAGTCTCCCCTGATGAATCTACTTTAGGAGGAAACGCGTTGGGAGCAGGATACCTCCAGAATGTTTTGGTCATGAAGTTTAGGATGACATTATACCAGGATGAATCAAGCCATGATGCACTTCAGGATTGGGTGAGATTGTTTCAATTTGTTTGATATAACAACAACCCGAAGGATTCCTTCAGTGGGGCTTTGTTGATTTTTCCTGACATAGTCCACGGTACCTTATTGAATGGTCATGTGGGATTCTACTGTATAGTCCATCGTACCTTCTGTGTTTAAAGGACACATGGGAGTTTATTGTATACCTAATTTTTTGAGCGCATACTTGGTATCCCTATATGATTGGTATTTAGAAAAAAAAAAGCCAACCAATACTAGCAAGGATAGTGTCTAAATCCCATGCTCTGGATGAATGAGGTTGATTTTTCTAAAACCATATACACTTGGCATTTGACATGTTGAGGTGTGGTTCGCATGTATACACTATCATAATTTATTGATGGTAATTCAAAAGACCCAGGGTTCACTATCTGGCCCATTATGGTTCTTTTACTTGAAAGAAAATAATTTTTAATGTATATCTAATAAATGTTATATTTTAACTATCTTGCTTGAAAATATAATAGAAACATGTCACCACTTCTGCATTTATCACCCAATCCTGGTTTTGGGTTACAAATACTGATGTAAAATACTGACCAAATACTGATAGTGTGAACGTGGCCTTAAAGTCTATGAGGCTGTACAGAGTGACCGCAGTTAAAAATAAAAACTGAGACAAATCCGATTAATATTCCAGTCCTATATCAAACTCGCTCATTCAAATCAATGAGTCGGTGAAAAGACAGCATATGACACACAGAGCTCATTCCTGTCCTCATGGGGTTTTTTTCACAGGCCCATTGATTTGAATGAGCGAGTTTTTACTGTGTAATCAATAGGAAAAGATTGGAATTATTTTATTTTTGCATACGAGAAAAAAACTCAGATGTCACAGATGATGGAAATAACAGGGAAGAAATAGAGGAAAATCCAATCCAACACTCTGATGAAAAAAGTCCATTTTTTTCTTGTGCTCAAAAAACAACTGACATGTAAAAGAAAATAAAAAGCATTGTAAATGGATGCGAGCCGTCTGAAAAGATGACAAAGGATCAAGTACCAGTGCTGGAATTACTATTGTTACAGTCATGTCTAAGTTAAGGGGAATCTGTCACCAGGTTTTTGCAACCCCATCTGAGAGCAGCATGATGTAGAGAAAAATACCCTGATTCCAGTGATGTGTCACTTACTGGGCTGCTTGCTGCAGTTTTTATAAAATCTCTGTTTGCTTCAGATTTAGCAGTTCTCTGAATGGTGAGCTCTATATAACCTCACCCACACCACTGATTGGCAGCTTTATTTTTATACTGTGCATAGGCAAAAAGCTGCCAATCAGTGATTTGGGTGGAGTTATAAAGAGCTAAATATTTAGAGAACTGCTGGATCTGCAGCAAAGAAAACATGAATTTTATCAAAACTGCAGCAAGCAGCCCACGCATTACATGGCAGCAGGTTTACTAGTCCTCTAGAGAAAATCACCTGCTTTTAAAACTGTGATTTTATCAAAACTAAAGCAGGCAGCCCAGTAAGTGACACATAACTGGAATCAGTTTCTCTGTCTCTGCATTCTGCTTTTCTCAGATTAGTTGGCAAAAACTTGGTGACAGATTCCCTTTTTATGAAGGTGTCACAGTAGTAAGAGCCATCCAATTGACACTAATCTTTCCACTCTGCCAATAATACTGATAGTAAGAGTAAGGGCGCATTCAGACATCTGTGCAAATCGGTGCGAGTTTGGACCGCAATGCTTGGACTGGCCGCGGGGTATTCCCATCTCCAAGCTTCTATCCCAAATGTAGTAGGTGTAATAATAATAATATTAGCAAATACCTCCAATTAGAAGCATAGTATAGCTCTTCTGATTCGCTATGTCACTTACCCCATGTGCAGGGCATTACAGTAGGTTAGGTATCCATGGTTACGACCACTAACAGCTAACTCACTATATAAGTGGTTGTAACCATGGATACCTAAGCTACTGCAATGCCCTGCACATGTGGTAAGCGACAAAGCTAATCAGAAGAACTATATGGCATTCCTAATTGGAGGTATTTGCTAATATTATTATTACTATTACAGCCACTATATACTAGGATAGAATCTTGAAGATAGGAATACCCATTTAAATTGTTTAAAAAAAACCCCTCTCTTGTTTAAAAAAACAACAACATTGCCTTTACTCACCCTCCCCAGGTCCAGCTCTGAGTCATTGCCGCTGCTCTCAGTGTCTGTAGTACTCACATCATGTCGACAGCGCTGCAACCAATAAGTGAGCTCAGCAGTTCTGCCTATGTTGATTGCGCAAGCTGCTCAGTTCATTGATTGACTGCAGTGCTGTCGATGTGACATCAGCAGTCAATAACAGACATTAGAAGCAATGACAGAGACTCAGTGTTGGACCAGGGGAGGGCAATAGAATAAGAGGTTTTTTTTTCTTTTTTAAACCCCCTTTAATTCCTTGTAGATTTTGGTATTTATGACAATGTATCAGAAGACCTTGAGTTACTTTTGAGTCATAAGTAAACTTTGCTTTTTAGTAATTGGGAGGGGTTCTTTGGAGTAAATTGTGGGATGATGGGTGTAAGCATGCACATAGAGGAACGAATGATGAAGTAATAGAAAGCTCAGCAAGCCTCTGAGACCCATCAGCCGCCCTGTTTATGTACTGGGCTTTGTGAGCGGTGACGTCCTTATAAAGCCAGCGCTGGTAGAATCTGTTTTATGAGTCTGCATCGCTTAGAATAGGAGGAAAGCATCATGGGTACCAGCCAAAATACCACCGGGTACTGGTAACACAGGGAACCTACCTCTTTAACTATTTAATATCTAGACATATTCAGAGCCCATCCCCCAAAAATGAGGTTGCCTTGACATAGAGAAGACATTGTGGCAGTCAACGATCATTGTTTATTCACAGTATCACATCCATAACTCAGTAATCTCCACCAGCTTTTAATAGAGGAGCAGTGCGAATTCTCCATCGCCGCTCCATTCAAAACAGCGAACGTACCCCAACATAGAAGCCATAAAAACAGCAGCTCGCCATTACAAAGACAAGTCTTCACACAGCTCCATGAACTTAAAAATAAAAGATTACGGGTCTCAAAAAATGGCAACTCAATCCAATTTTTTTTTACAAATTTTTTATTCTGTTTAAATGAGACAACGCAACGCAATCCAAATTTTTTTTACAAATTTTTTAATCTGTTTAAATGAGACAACGCAACGCAATCCAAATTTTTTTTCACAAATTTTTGAATTTTTTTATACTGTTTATATTATACAAACAAACTCTAAAACTTTTTTTTATGTCTATAATTATTCAGAATCATAATACCAAATAATTTTTACCGCACAATGAACGTCATAAAAACAAAACCCCAAAAAAGCAGAGGAGTTGGCGGAGTTGAGTTTTTTTTTTTTTTTACTATTTCACCGCACTTGGAATTTTTTTTCCCATTCTCCGCAAAATTGCATGGTGTTGTCATTCTAAACGACAACTAGTCCCAGAAAAAAAAAAAAAAAGCCCTCGTATGGGTAACTGAATGAAAGAAATAAAAAAAAGTTTTGGCTCTTGGAAGTCGGAGAATTAAAAAAAAAAAAACAAAAGTGCAAAAACAAACAATTGCCGGCGACGGGAAGGGGTTAACCCTGCAGGATCACGAAAGAGTTGTCACACTGCAGTTTTTCGCTCCTGAGTGGAGTTAAGTTTTTATACAGGAATTGGGTAGTGGATGACGTACAATGACCTCGGCCACATGACATTTTGTAAAATATAGTCCCATTTTCTTTCTTTTGTATAAATATGCCGGCGTGTTTGTTTATGGTGCTACATGTTTAATTAGAAGGAAGCGCCGGCTCGCTTATACCATAAATCAGAATATTTTTATTCAGATATACAGAATAATTTTATTTCTTTAAAAGTCTATAAATTGTTTACTTTTACAAGGTGTAAAACTACAGTTGAGTTTATTCCTCCCTCGTTTATCCCATTAACCCGCTCAAGACTCTTCTATAAAAGTTTTGTAGTAGTGGAAGCAGAATATTTTGTATAGATAGTACAGTGAAGATATCTTCCCATCCCAGAAAGCCTGCCGTTGGTTCCACTTTCCCTTACAGTATGTCCACATGATATATTTTTCAGGAGGGTTCATTTTGAAAAACCCTCTGAAAAAGCCCCCCGGAAAACTTTCAAATGAATGAACATTTGCATTGCTATGTAAATATGGTCCTTTCACGTGTTCAGTCTTTTGAGAATCTTCGAACCACTTCTGATTTCCAAAGATGCCAATCGATTAAAAAAAAGTGAGCTACCCATTCTTCTGACATTTTCCGCTCTGAAGATGCTCTCTATTTTACAATACAAGTCAATGAGAATACTCAAAAGACACCCGGGCGCCTATTTGAACATTTTCAAAAACATTTTTGCTTAAAAAATGGGTTCTTCATTGTTAAATGGAGTTTATACAAATGTCAGAAAAACAACAGTAAAAAATAAAAATGGAACAAAGATGCTCAAAAAATGCTAAAAAAGCCCCACCAGGTGGTCAAAAACAATGAAAAACTGCTCAGGAAATTACTAAAAAAGCTTTAAAACAAAAAGAAGGCCGTAACAAATAAAGTCTTAATTCTTAAAAAAGGGTTATTATTAAGATAGTAATTAAGAAAAAAAAACACCAGTGTTTTCTGAAGCGTCTTCCGCTTGAAAAACTTGGTGGGTTTTGAGTATTTTCTGCCAAGCTCCATTCACAACGTGGCTCTGCAGAATCCAGTTCTTAGGATCACTGCGGGTCCCAGTCGTTGAACTCTCAACAATCAGTAAGCTATTTCCCATCCAATAAATAAAAGATTAATTACTATCTTGATAATAACCCTTTTTAAGAATATGAGACTTTATTTGTTACTGTCTTCTTTTTTGTTTTAAAGCAAAATTTTTAATTTATGCAGAATTTCTCCTATTTTTATGAAGGTGATACCAGACTGGGAGGTATTTATATACAAAAAAATGGTGGTGTGATATATTCTTCAGATTTTAGGTGTTATTAAAGTAACACACTTTAAGTGTCTTTAGTACTTCAGGAGACTGATGTTATATTTCTAGCATAAAGATATGTGATTGCTAGGAACCAAACCACTGGGACCTCCGCTGTGCAAAAGAATTAAAGGGCATCTGTGCCTCATGAGGAGGTCCCTGTCAGTAAGCAAATAAATGCAGAAATAGAGTTTGGAAATGAAAAACAGACTTTTTTTTCTTAAAGGGAACCTGGAATATCCCCCCTTAACCTGAATACGTCTGTTTAGCTTATAGAGAAGTCATTGCACACCTTTATTTCCCAAAAGTGATCATGCACTTACATTGCCTCAACCTCCTGCTCCATTCTCAACCTTCCTCTAAATAATAAATACTTAGGAAGGTTACTGCTCTGTACCTTAAATCTCACGCTTGCTCCATTCTGCTTTATCGTACCTGCAAAGTAGATTTCGGACTGTGGAACTGTGTCACCCTGGCCTGGATGCCACAAATGTATAATAAAGCTGTGTCTGAGAGCAAGGGGGAGGTTCTCTAGTCAGGGAACATTAGCATGTAGCACCTCCTGTCCCAGGCCAGTAGGGGGAGCAGGCTGCCCCTATAAAAGCTGGAACTGGGGGCAGGGTTAGAGAGTTCTGGATGACCTGTCTCTGGAGTGAGAGGTGTCCCAGAGAAGGGAGAGCCAGTTCAGCTGAGGCTGAGGAGGACGAGTGGCAGTAGAGGAGCCACGAGTCAGGGACGGAAGGCGAGGGGAGCCTGTCCTGGCTGAGAGAGAAACTGAACTACCGGACTTTGGTGTCCGAGGCTGTTAGGATTCCAAGTCCTACAGCAAATAACCAGTCCGCAGGGGATTGTATGTCCCTTGGCCTAAGAAGTCCGGAGGTTCCACCACAGTAGAAGGGACCAGCAGAGCTGCACCAGGCCAAGAATAGAAAGGAACCCAAGTTGCAAGCCATACGGGCGAGAAGACACGCCGAGCTCAGGAACGTGGCTGTTACACCACCAGGAGGGAAATAGCCAGAAAGAGCGCAGAGAATACGGTAGGCCTTCACCCTCACCCTGACCAGGGCCAGCTTCCTACTTGTTCTCAGACATCCAGGCCCCCTCCTAGCCGGGACTGTTTTTGGGTCATTTCACCTGTTCTACTAAAGACCCTGAACTGTTTAAGAGGCCTCCGTCTCCTGGCTATTGCGATCGGAATCATCCCCTCCATCATCCATCTATATACTGCCCTGGGGCCACACTCCTCCCGTGGGGAGCTATACTACTTAGTGCTGCACACCTACATCAGCCCCAGCGGTCTGCACTGCAGCGGCGGTTCACCCTGACCGCAATCCACGGGTGGCGTAGTCGGACATTTAAAACCTTACAAATAGACTGCCAGAACGTTTGGTCTGACCACCCTGAGCCACGGACCGGGTTGCCACTACTACCCCCAATATTGCCCTGTTGCCTGGCTCCGAGTGCCCAACGGCCCAGGGGGTGAGTCAGAACTACTTAGTAGGTGAGATAACAAAGAGGAGAATGCACAACATTTCAGGAACAGAGCGAACATGCTGCATCGCTAACGGCCCATCATGTAGAGGAAGGAAATGGAATAGGGGGCTGAGTCAATGGAAGTGCATTGTCACGCCCCAGTGCACTTGCCACATAATTTTCATATTCTCTTCAGTTCTCTTAGATCTGTATCGGCCCATAGGTTTGGGCAAGAGCCGACAGCTTCTTGTGGTGCATTCTGATTATTAGACCTACTAGCAGTTCCGAAACAAATATGTTTCAGAAGCTAGAAAAGTGTGCTCCACATAATAAAAACTAACTCAAATTACCCATGTCTATGTACTTTCAGCCTTTTTACACGATAAACAACAAAGTTGTCAGAATCAATAAATTAGTAAATGGCGTTACGGAAAACAAAAATAAAATTTAAAAGATTAGAGATGTTCGCCAATTCAAAAAGTGAATTGCCCAGGGCAGATCGCGTGGAAATCTCTCTGTATGCTGCCCCTCTGGCCCACTGAAGTAATTGCAGCTGATGTTTTTCTCAGACTCACCTCAACATTAAGCATCTACATCTTTATGTAGTAAGATAAGGGCTCACTCAGACATCAGTATTTTCCAAGGAAGAGAAAAACGGACTGATTTTTTTGATCATCATTATCTTTTTATTTATATAGCGCCAACATATTCCACAGCGCTTTACAATTCAGACAATATGGTCACTGTCCCCATTGGGGCTTACAATCTAGATACCCTATCAGTATGTCTTTGGAGTGTGAGAGGAAACCAGAGACAAAAATAAAGAACATTTTTTATTTTTTGCACAAAATTCATGAACCACATGCGCCATTTTTAAGACTTCGGTGCAAAAAATGTCAACGAACACCGCAAGACAAAAAAAAAATAAAATAAAAACGACATTACAAAAAAAACCCCTCAAATAATGAATGTGGCACTTTATGTTCCACAGGTCCCACCAAAATCCTGACGTTAATCCAATATGAATGACCACCTACATACATGCACGTAAGAAAACTGAGATACTTCTACATTGTTCTCACACTTCAGAAAACTTTTGTAATACATACAGTGCGTCACATAAATGCATGACGTATTCTGTAACACAAATGTTCCAGATATAAGTAGAAAATAAACATTGTAACCTATCTCTTGTGACGTTCTCATCATTCAAGAGACATTTGATGTGTCACATAGCTGAGATGTCTTCTCATGTCACACATACATAGTCTCCAGGGGCAGTTTTTATGGAGGTTGACAAAGTGGGAAAATAACCAAAGCATTTCTTGGCCTTCCCCTTCCATAGGGTTCAAGTGCTCAATATTCATCATTAGAGATGAGCGAACCCAAACTTAAAAGTTCGGGGTTCGGAGTTCGTAGCCTACTAAACTCCAAGCACAAACTTCTCCCAGAAGTCCATTGCAAAATTTTGAGTTCTGGGGGAAGGAGAGAGAGATTTATTTTTTCCAGATCCAGATCCAGATTTTTCCAAGTTCGGGTCTCCATTTTTTTCAATGTGGTTCGGGTTCCAATTGTCCACTCATTCCTAGTGCCTACTAGACGTGAAATGAGCGAGGCGGACATGTGGCAGGAAGAGAGAGAGAGCAAGAGAGAGTACCCAAACTTCCTCGGGTCCGCTCATCCCTATTCATCATGGCTACTGGAACCAAGAAGGTCCCAAAAATTGCAAATGTCAACTGTGCTTGTATCATTGTAAAAGTAAGCCAGAATGATAAGCAAAAATGATTGATAGGTTAAGTGCCCACGATGCAGAAATGCTGCAGATTTTTTCCGCATCTCCCTGGCAGGAAAAATGCATGCGGATTTTACATGCGTTTTTCCTGCCAGGTAGAAGCGTTTGTCAAGTGTTTTTTTCATGCATTTCTGCATGCGGGTTATCAAGCGCTTTTCCAAGCTATTTTAGCATCACTTGGAAAAGTGCTTGACAACTTGGTCACACTATATAAATCCATACAACCGGCATGTATTTATATAGTGTGACCAAGTAATAGTTAAAAAAATGAATATAAATGGGAAAAAATAAAGATTATACTCACCTTCCGATGGTCCCCAGTGTTTTCTCCGCTGCATCTGGTCTGTAGTACTGCTCGCGATGGTCTAAAAGGACCTTTCATGACGTCATTTAGTCATGTGACAGGTCACGCGACCGCCGATGTCAGTGGTCGCGTGACCTATCACATGACTAAATGACGTCATGAAAGGTCCTTTTAGACCATCGCGAGCCATACAACAGACCGGACGCAGCGGAGAAAACACCGGGGACCATCGGAAGGTGAGTATAATCTTTATTTTTTATTTTAAATTATTTTTTTAACAGGTTCTATGGTACTTGGGTCTGGAGGAGAGTCTCCTCTTCTCCAGACCCGGGTACCATCCGCATATTGAATCACTTAATATCCGCATGTGCACATGTGGTCATGGGGATATTATGCGATTCAATGCAAGTCAATGGCGGCAATTACGCTGCGTGTCCGCAAAATTAATGGACATGATGCGTATTTTTCCGCAATGATAATTCGCAGCGGAAATTTCCGCAGCATGTACACAGCACATGCGGATTATCATTGGGGACCATATTACCAGGCGTCTTTTAAGCATTTTCGCTGCGGGAAATTCTGCGGCAAAAACGCTTGAAAAACGCATAGTGGGCACGCAGCCATACCCTGGCTTGAGATACTTTTTTTTGGCAGCTTGCCAATTTTCCAGCTCATCGAATTCAATTCATCCAAAGGGTGCTTCCATTTGGTTAAATGAAGTAAAAGAGCTTGTGGTTCACTATGATTTACACTTTTTAATTACAAACCTTATCCATTTGTCTCCATTGTATTAAAAATTGAACACTACCAAAATCGACTAGATACAAAGCCACTGACAGCTACTGGGAGACTGGGTCTTCTCGTGAATAGCCGGCAGCACAGGGTAAGGATCATCTGTGAATGCAGCGACCCCTTTATTTCACTTAGATTAAAAAATAAAAAAATAAAGAAAAAATTAATGATTGTTCTTCTCCTTCTGTTTGTTTAATGCTCACATAAATCTCGCATGTGTTTACACTGAATCTAGTGCTTGTTTTAATTTACTTGAAAAATGATGTAATGCTCCAAGTATTAAATCCAAGTAAAGGGGTTTGACTTAGATTTAGGATATTTCTTAAAGTTCTGAACAGTTTAGAATGGCTGCTGATACCCCTACTGATCTTAAGTAAGGGATTGCCTGATCCATGTTTTTGCTAGAAAGGTAACTGCTCATGCATGGGTAGCCCCCCATTAAAGGGTTTGTTTTTAGAAAAGATCGAATGGATGCAAGTTGAGTCTTATGAAATTTCCAAGTCTCGGGAAGTATAAACAATTTACAATTAGACACGCTGGAATCATTCCCTCTCCAAAAAATGCTCGCCACCATTTTAAACATTGCAGAAGATTACAACAGTCACAGAAGGCTGACATGACCTCGGGCACAACCGCGCAGGCTTCCCCATAATGACCTACAGTTATCACATCATATGGTATAGCTTGGCCAATCAGAAGTGACTATCATAGCCTGTATAAAAGCCGAGGCAGGAAATGCAACAGCCATTTTATGGTGATTATAAGATAGTGAGCGCTCATAGCTCAGGAATAAAGTGAAGGAGAGAAAGCCCTAAAACATTGGCCAATTGCATCAGTTGGTAATAAGTTGTACAAATGCAGCAGTGAAGAAAATGAGTGTACTAGTCTGTGAATAATACAGAGATTCAATTAATAGGAGAGACATATGAGAGCTGGCAGCAGTAACAGACTCGGTGTGATTGGTCAGTGATATGATGTAGTTGGCATCTGTCTTGCTGCACTTAAATTACAATTCTATTTTTTTTTCTTAATGTTTAATGCACTAGAAAGCAGTAGCAAGACAGCACAATAGTTTTTATTAAAAAAATAAATAAATCAGCGTCAGGCAGTATGTTTACTTGTCACAAGCGACTGTACTGAGTAGAGATGAGCGGACCCATGGAAGTTTGGGTTCTGGTACCCAACCAGAACTTTATTCCAAAATTCAGTTTGGGTGCCAGAACTGTACCGAACTTGAACCAGAACCCGAACCTCATTGAAAACAATGCAGACCTGAACATTGGGTCTGGGTAAGGAAACATCTCTCTCTTTCCCTGGAACTTCAAACATTGAAATGGACTTCAGGGGAAAGTCCGTGTTCGGCGTTTAGCACCGGACACTAACTGTCTGGTACGAATGCCGAACTTTTAAGATCGGGTTCTCTCATCTCTAATACTGAAATTTTGCATTTATAGTGCAATTATTTTTGTGAAGCGGGAATAATTGTTTTTTACAAATATGAAAAGAAAATTCTTCAAAATCCAGATATTTAAGTGTGCATGTCACAGGCTATTTTTTTGCACATCTGTTTTACTTGCCAATTTTACAGTCATGCCTACCATACCAATACATCTCCCTGTTGCGACCTTTGGGTGTTATACACATCTTTTCAAAGCAATTGGGAAATATTTACTGAATCTGGCGAATTTGAATTTTCTACAGATTTGATCATCTCTAGGTGCCTTACTTTCAATCTTCAGGAGCGCTCCTCTCCACTGCATCTCAGCTTTCTGCATTATCATGTTTTTACATATGGAAGTAGTAGTATGGCTGTGTGGATGCTTGATCCCTATACAATGAGCCAGTCATGAGATATCTAGTGTACAAGTCTTATGCAAATCAGGCTGGAATCATGCTTTGGGCGTGTCAATGCAACCAAACTGCTCCTTCTAAGTGCACTGACATGTCTCAAGTGCATTTCACCTCGGATTTGCATATGACGTCAACACTAGATTTCTCATGACTGGCACATTGGATCTGTATAAAAAAGGTGTGACGCCTCTTGCTCGAAAAAGCCCTTTAGTTTACCCTGGGAGATGGGGGACTCGGAGTCGGGTCCTTCGATGGAAAGATGGGGTGCAGCCGTGGCCCGGACCCGACCCGTGCTCAGGGCCGTCACAGTTTAAAAAGGATGGTGTGGGTTTATCCGGGTTGAGTGGCTGATTAACGACTACGCCACCTGTGGCACCTGGTGAAAGCCACCAGCGCTGCTGCAGTCCGCTGAGGCCTGGTGTTATGGTGGCCAAAGTTATTACTACTCCCCACAGGCGGAGCAGGGCCTCAGGGCAGAGGGACAGGATGGAGGGGGTAGTAGTAGAGGAGTACGGGCTCCGCGACGCGCTGTGTGGTGCAGAATAAACAGTCCGGAGGCCATAGGAGTGAACTTCCAAGGCTTTACTCACTTTAGAGATGGCAGAAGGATGGCGACTCCCTGCTCCCCGCGGAGTCCTGCGGTCACCAGGGACGGGGGTCCGACAACCTCCGAGTAAGTCCAGCATTCAGTTGGGACCCTACACCAGAGTGTTCCTGAACTACAGACTGAATCCTTTCCTGTCCGTGTGTGTGCGAATAGGCCGGGTCTCCCTCTGAGCTCCTCTCAGAACTAGGGCACGGGTGGCAGCTCCGTCCGATACCCGGTGGGATCCTCAGGGCCTACCGGGCTTTCCCAACCAGAACATGGAGTAGCAAGGTCGGGTGTCGGGGGCCGGTACCCCTCTTGCAGCCGGATTCCCTCTGAATATATCAGCATGGCGAGGACAGGTGGCGTACACCGCTCCGTCTGCATCCTGCCTGGGATCCATTTGCTGTGGAGCCACACTCTTAAGCTCCGGGCCTTCTTGGTCCTGGTCCTTGACCGGGTCGAGACATTCCTTGTCTACAACCTCCCCCTCGTCCCAAGGCCGGGGTACGAGGGCTGTGTCTCCATCCGATGCAGGCCCACACAGGATCCGCGTTGGGGTGGGAGATCACAGCACCCTCAGCAATTGACAGCATAAAGACAGTCAAAGAGCTAGGCTAATCACGATCAAAAGACCAAGACCAAAGATGGCTTTTTATTAAATATGAAATCTAAAGTGTAACTAACGTGTAAGTCCTCCACCCTCACCCACTAACTGGTTCCCCTAACTCTTGGTTCCCCAGTCTCCCTGTAACCAGGAGGGCAGCACCTAGTGCATACTAGCCCCCTCTGGTGGAGAAATGTGGTGTTGGATGCAAAGGTTGGGGCACGAGTATCACGCTGTTCTTACCTCAGAGGAGGAACACTACACTCCATTAAAGAACTGCAGCATCCCTGTGGCGGTCGAACCCTCAGGGGCGCCACAAAGGTATTATTGGGGGACAAGTGCCTACAAAGCCACAACATCCATAAGTAAAAACATGCTGACAGTTTCCCTTAAAAGTCTGCGGGAGATATGCAAACAACTGAATCCACTCACTTGGCTTTTTTCTGTGACTCTCATAAATTATAATGGTAAGGGAGCACCCAACAGCAATCATGCACAAGGCCGCATGTAAAGATCACATGATTACAGCAAGGGGCAATTGACTTTACTAGACATCAATTTCATCAATCTTTTTTTTTTTTCTAGGCCTTTTTCCAGCAAAATAATTAGTGATATAAGGGTGTACTTTGCTAGACAAACCCTTTAATTCCTTGTAAGTATATGATGGGTTGATAAAGAAGAATGAGTATGTTCTCCGAGGAGATAATCTGCAGTCAAAAGGTCCAAATAAATGAAAAGATCCAGCTCACCTTTTCCAAAATGAATCCAGTCAGAAAACAAGCCAATGCATGGCTTTTTAGGTAGATATATCCAAGAAACATAAAGGATCCATGTTCCAGTATATATAATAAAAACCAAATTTTATTTAATCCTTTAAAAAAGTGGAAAAATATACCTACATACTTTGCAAAAGGTTGAAGTGAACACCCTCCATAAAAATCAACACATTTCGAACTCTACAGCATTCTTAGTCTTCGTTATCATTTTTTCACTTTTTTAATGGATTAAATAACATTTTATAATTTTTATATATACATGTACTGGACACTGGATCCTTTACCTATCTTAAACATATCAGCCAAAAGGTCCGCATATACATTAGACTATTCGACTAATGTCTGCCGAAATACTGTTCGGCCAACAGTCTAATGTGTATGGAGGCTCCAGACAACTGATGGCCAGGGGAGATGTTGATTGGGCATGTCCGATTTCAGACTGCCGATCACTTTGTTTTCCCATAGATGAGCCGCCGCCTGACATGTCTGGAGATGACTCTCTCATAGAGAACAGAGGATCACTCCGTGGAATGAGCACTTCTGTGTATGGGAGAGCAGGCCGAGAAGGCTGCTGACTGAACAATCGGCTGAAGCATTTTCGGCTTGCAACTGTGTAAAGAGTATGGGACGCTTTACTACCCTTTCTCTATTGAGTATGTAAGGTCGTATAGCCAACAGTTATTGAGGGTGTATGACCAGGGTGTACAGCAAATCTGACATCTGGAGGGTAGCTCACATCAAAGCCCATTTCTCCTTGTAGAAGAACCCAGTGGGAACTATCTACCAGTCACATATCACACATGCCTACCATTAGTGGTATCGAGTAGAGATGAGCGAATCTTTTGATATTCAAATCACCCGATTTCGGCAAATGTTTCCATAAAATTTGATTCTGTGCTAATTAGAAGTACTGCAACGCCTCCTACTACCCTGAAAAGATGTCAAATAGTTTGATGCCTCATGGTGTAATGCGGAATTCGACAGACATCTACTTACGCGACCCTATACACCTTACATAGGGGTCCCTGGGTGTGTGTGTGGTTGTATTACGGTTGTGGACACTATCACATTACGTTCTGGCATAATTTGTGTGGCACTGGACCCCTTTAACATCCTGACGAAGAAACCAGATGGCTTTGCAAAAATAGTCTTGTTTACTGTTATTAGAACTAATATAGAAAGGGTAGCAAGAACAATGCTTGACTTCTTCTTCTGCACAACACTGAGGCACATTCTTAGTTGTTCTTGATGGCGGCACATTACTTGTGAGAAACGTTACAGATGCATAACCGGTTAAGCTGGGGGCCTCCATCTTCCCGATTCAGTGACACACGGGTCAATGTGTTACGTTGCCCCACTGTACCCTGGCTGCAGTCTTGTTAACACTGTGAGGGAGTCTCACTAGCTACCACTTTACTGACATGCCCCAGCCTGGCTGACCCCTTATACTTTCACGCTGATCTCCAGGTCTGGCTAATACTACAACCTTCCTTAACGCTTCCAGATTAGGTGCCCCAACTTGCCTGCTATGAGGAAACTGCTGTCACTCTAGGATTGCTTGTTGACTAGCTTGCTCCCTTGCCGATCTGTTGCTTCCACACACACTCAGTGAAGGTAATTCTCTTCTGAGGGTGTCCTTCCTTATCTACAGCTCACTACCAACTAACTATCAACCAGGAACTCACACACTAGTCCACATTACTCCTCCCCAATTATAGGCCTGCCCTACAGTTAACCCTGTCACCCCTAACTAACAGGAACTGCAGCTTCCAGGAGGATAAAACATACAATAAAAATACAATTTGCACACAATACAACAACAGGGGTCTTCAGAGGGGGTGTCTGCCATCTTCTCCACCTTAACACTAGGACTGCACTGGACACTTTTTAAGCTCTTTAAAGCAAACAGAGTTTGTGTAATGTCCATGTGACCTCAACATACAGTCATATGAAAAAGTTTGGGCACCCCTATTAATCTTAAGCTTAATGTTCTATAAAAATTGGTGTTTTTGCAACAGCTATTTCAGTTTGATATATGTAATAACTGTTGGATACAGTAATGTTTCTGCCTTGAAATGAGGTTCATTGTACTAACAGAAAATGTGCAATCTGCATTCAAACAAAATTTGACAGGTGCATAAGTATGGGCACCTCACCAGAAAAGTGACATTAATAGTTAGTAGATCCTCCTTTTGCAAAAATAACAGCCTCTAGTCGCTTCCTGCAGCTTTTAATGAGTTCCTGGATCCTGGATGAAGGTATTTTTGACCATTCCTCTTCACAAAACAATTCCAGTTCAGTTAAGTTTGATGGTCGCCGAGCATGGACAGCCCTCTTCAAATGATCCCACAGATGTTCAATGATATTCAGGTCTGGGGACTGGGATGGCCATTCCAGAACATTGTAGTTGTTCCTCTGCATGAATGCCTGAGTAGATTTGGAGCGGTGTTTTGGATCATTGTCTTGCTGAAAGATCCATCCACTTTGTAACTTCATATTTATCACTGATTCTTGAACACTATTGTCAAGAATCTGCTGATACTGAGTGGAATCCATGCGTCCCTCAACTTTAACAAGATTCCCAGTGCCAGCATTGACCACACAGCCCCAAAGCATGATGGAACCTCCACCAAATTTTACTGTGGGTAGCAAGTGTTTTTCTTGGAATGCTGTGTTTTTTTGCCACCATGCATAACGCCTTTTTGTATGACCAAATAACTCAATCTTGATTTCATCAGTCCACAGGACCTTCTTCCAAAAAGAAATTGGCTTCTCCAAATGTGCTTTTGCATACCTCAGCCGACTCTGTTTGTGGCGTGCTTGCAGAAACGGCTTCTTTCGCATCACTCTCCCATACAGCTTCTCCTTGTGCAAAGTGCCTTGTATAGTTGACCGATGCACAGTGACACCATCTGCAGCAAGTTGATGCTGCAGCTCTCTGGAGGTGGTCTGAGGATTGTCCTTGACTGATCTCACCATTCTTCTTCTCTGCCTTTCTGATGTTTTTCTTGGCCTGCCACTTCTGGCCTTAACAAGAACTGTCCCTGTGTTCTTCCATTTCCTTACTATGTTCCTCACAGTGGAAACTGACAGGTTAAATCTCTGAGACAGCTTTTTGTATGCTTCCCCTGAACAACTATGTTGAATAATCTTTGTTTTCAGATCATTTGACAGTTGTTTTGAGGAGCACATGATGCCACTCTTCAGAGGAGATTCAAACAGGAGAACAACTTGCAAGTGGCCACTTTAAGTAGCTTTTCTCATGATTGCATACACCTGGCTATAAAGTTCAAAGCTCCATGAGGTTACAAAACCAAAAAAAGTGCTTTAGTAAGTCAGTAAAAAGTAGGTAGGAGTATTTAAAACAAGAAAATGATAAGGGTGCCCATACTTATGCACCTTTCAAATTTTGTTTGAATGCAGATTGCACATTTTCTGTTAGTACAATAAACCTCATTTCAAGGCAGAAACATTACTGTGTCCAACAGTTATTACATATATCAAACTGAAATAGCTGTTGCAAAAACACCAATTTTTATAAAACATTAAGCTTAAGATCAATAGGGGTGCCCAAACTTTTTCATATGACTGTATATGGCTATGGGTAAAAAGATGGTAGCTTTTTGTCATAGCTATCCTGTCATACACATTATTTATTATGTTTATTTATATTTATTATATTTATTATTTAGTGTTTTAAAGTTTTCAATATCTATCTCTATTGCAAAGCTATGCCGTCCTCTCACTATCCTGAATCACCTGAAAATGGCTACTGCATTCCCTGCCTCTGCTTTTATACAGGCTATGATAATCTCTCATGATTGGTTTTTGGTATATCATGGAATGTAATAGCTGCAAGGCATTATGGGAAAGCCTGCGTGGCCCGTCTGAGGTCATCTGAACCTTCTCTGGCTCATGCAATATTGTGCTTTGTGTAAAAAAAAAAGGTGTGCAATTTTCAGGGGCGATTTTCATGAATTTCCTAAAATTTTAAACCATTTCGATTCACATTGAATTGATCCACTCATTTCTAGCATTGAGTCCTCTCAGTGCGAAATGTTATAATATTAAGGGATGGATAACATGGCGTTACACAACAAAAGTAATTGACCACTTTTTAGAGATCTTGCAAAATCAGTAAGGACAGGATTAGGGATACAAAGATACAAAGACAGATCTACCAGTTCCGGCACATCCGCACCAGAACGTACCGCACAAATGCCAAGTAAACACATTACACCGAGCAGAAAGTGCAAACAGAAATAAGCTCTGAATAAGCCCAGGAAGCCTCCGAGTCTCAGACAAGTCCTTCAGTAGTGAGCCGTATGTATTAAGTGCTGGCTTCATTACCTGATCATGTATTTGCCGTTGCAATTAATGGAAATTAGATACATAAAACCTTTTTTTTTAATAGTTCTCTTGTTATTTGTACGGTGGGATCTTAATTGTTATCATGACTATTCTGCTACCTTAAGTGTAGAGTGAAATGGCACCAAGCACCCGACCAAGATAATGAAATGGCTTTTATTAATGCATTACAGGTTGCCAGAAGTTAATATTGTTCATGCAAGATTAGCCAGGACAGGAAGCCCCGCTCGAAGTTTGGCCCAGAAAACTTTCCACTTGAGCGATAATTTTGCACAAATTTCATTGTGTGCAGCTCAGGCTGAGCACATTTGGTGCAATACACATTTTTTTCCATTGTAATTAGTATTTACAAACCATGCTTGCAAGTTTTCTATATATAAGACGGATGATGTCATTAAGTGAGTGGTAACATGGCTTCCTTTATATGGAATTAGCAGAGTTTTTTTTGTATTTAGGAAGATTATGAAGCCACTGGTACAGATGAAGAATATGACCGAGAAGTTTATATAATTCATTGTGTGTTACACGGAAATGTTGAAATCTTCCTGTAAATAACTCTTTGCTCATGTGTAAATATAGAAAAAAATATATATATATATTTTTTAACATATCCAAAATAGTTCAGCAGTGTTGGGATGTCCTCGGCTCATTCACTGCCACAACTCTGTAGTAACAGGAGCTATATAAGGAAGAATTCCTGACCTCCTCCCAGCGATATCTTGGCATCGTAAGTTTTCAGCGGAGACTACAGGACGTGTTGCTCCTCTCCGGAGCTACAATTGCTTGTACAGCATCTACAATGCTATATTTTTGGAAATGACTGACATCTTAGCTGTGCAATTTCCCAATGACCTATACTACCCTGCTTCAGTTTTTGGCAGTATGTAACTGAATAATAAGCCACCAACTACAGACTGCTGTTAACATGAGAGATCTGAAATCCAGACGATCAATTTTTTTTGCGTCCCGGAAAAATCCCAACGCAATCAGTTTTGATCTTAAATGGTACCTGTCAAGTCCCCAAATGCTATTAACCGGCAGATATTGGGTTAATCTGCAGGTCAGTAACATTCTGCATCTGCCCGGCCACAGCACTGAAAGCATGACCATCGGGAGAAAATGAACTTTCAAGGGGTTCATCGCTTCTCAATCCATATATTTCCCCCTTTTAAAATGACAATACCTATACTCATTTCCGATGCTGGCGCAATTCCAGCAGTGTTGGTACGATCTCTCCCGGGGATCGCGTAACAGTGTGAAGTCACGCAATCCCTGTGGCCGATCAGCAGCCACTACACTCTCCCTACCTTTGGATAAATCACTTACTTCCAGAGGAAATGAGCGCTGCTGTTCTCTCTCTTCCTACGAATGTATGTGATTCGTCCGAAGGCGGGGAGAGTGAAGCCTGCAGTGATTGGCTGCAGGGTTCGAGTGACATCACACAGTTACGTGATCGCAGGGAGAACAGTGTCGACACCACTGTTATCAGTGGTGAGTATGTCACACTGTTACGTGATCTCCATGTGAACAGTACCGACACCGTTGGAACAGCATCGGAGGTGAGTATAAGTGTTGTTATTTTATAAGGAAGAAACAAATAGACTTTGTAGTGGACAACCCCTTTAATTCTCCAGGCAGCTTCCAGCTTTCAGTCATAGAGGTGCGACTTCAGTCACCGCCCAGTACATAGTGTCGGCTGTAACCACGCCCCGGCACTGGCTGACGGCAGGATCTGCACTGATACTCTGCAGAGATGGCTGTCAGTCAATGTGCCAGGGTGTGCTGGTAGCTTAGAAAGCTACTAACCTGCAGATTAACCCCATTTCTGCAGCGCCATAGCATTTGGGGACATGGAAGATTCCCTTTAAGGAAGTGCTATTATTTTTTCATTTTTTTCATTGTTGCATGGCAAGAGCCATTATTATTTTTTTTTATTTTCTCTTGAAGGCTTGTCTTTTGCAGTACAAGTTGTATTAGTTAATAGAACTATTTTGGGGTACTGTATAGGTAATATTTTGTATGTATTTATTACATTTTGTTTTGGGGGCGGTGTGGAGAAAATTGCAATTCCCACCATTATTTTTTGAGTATTGTTTTCATCTAAGGTATCATGGTGCAGCATGTTTAGTCAGAGCATTCACAGTCCAGCAACATTTGAGGTTTATATAACATTTCCTATAAGTTTAATACATTTTGTATTATATCTTTGCTTACACCATTGATTGTCAGTCTCTGTATAACCCCGCCCCCACCACTGATTGGAAGCTTTCTGCCTATGCAGAGTGTACACAGAAAGCTGCCAATCAGTGGTGTGGGTGGGGTTATACACAGCTCAGCATTCAGAGAACTGGTAGATCTGCAGCAGAGAAAACTGTGATTTTATCAAGACTGCAGCAAGCAGCTCAGTAAGTGATGCATTGCTGAAATCAGGGTCTTTGCCCCTATATCATGCTGCCCTTAGATTGGGTACTAAAAACCCGGTGACAGATGCTTTTTAACCCCTTCACCACCTTGGGATATTCCGTTTTTGCGTTTTTGTTTTTTGCTCCCCTTCTTCCCAGAGCCATAACTTTTTTATTTTTCCATCAGTATAGCCGTATGAGGGCTTGTTTTTTGCGAGACGAGTTGTACTTTTGAACGACACCATTGATTTTAGCATATAATGTACTAGAAAACTATAAAAAAATCCAAGTGCGGTGAAATTGCAAAAAAAAGTGCAATTCCACAATTGTTTTTTTTTTTCTTCACACTGTTCGCTAAATGCTAAAACTGACCTGCCATTATGATTTCCCAGGTCATTACGAGTTTGTAGATGCCAAACATGTATAGGTTCTTATTTATTTAAGTGGTGAAAAAAATCCAAAGTTTGTAAAAAAAAAAAAAAAAAATGGTGCCATTTTCCCGAGACCCGTAGCATCTCCATTTTTCTGGATCTGGGGCTGGTGAGGGCTTAGTTTTTGCGCGCCGAGCTGACGTTTTTATTGATGCCATTTTGGGATAGATAAAATGCTTTGATTGCCTGTTATTGCATTTTATTGCAATGTTGCAGTCATAGGTAGCTGAAAAAAATGATACCTTGATATCTGGGATGTGATGTATTATTCAAGAGAAATCCACATTTTTCTTAATATGTAAATGAGTTAAGATCTATGGGCCGGACATAGATCTCCCTGAGAATCTCCCTCCAGAGCTTTATTTTAAATTAAAGGGGGCGTTACCGGTGTAAGACATGTAATGACTGACACTTTGCTCTCATAATCACACACTGCTCTGTAGTGAGATCAGAACTTTGTCTCAATACAAAAACATTTGCAGCAGCAGTCTTCTCATAGTGCTTCATCTTCCATCTCACAGGCAGCCAGTGTGGGCGAAGAGCAGTACAACAGAGCTAAAAGCAATGTGAGAAGACAACTACAAATGGGCTTGTCGTGTTTGAAATGAGACAAGGTTTAACTCTGCAGTCCTGTGTTGGATATAATCAGGCACAGCTCCGCAGCAGAGGTGACAGCACTACGAAGGGACAACTGCGGCTGCAAATGTTTGTAATGAGACAAAGTTCACTTCTGTTGTACTGTGTTAACTCTGATCTCACTGTAGAGCTGTGTGTGATTATGAGAGAAAAGTGTCAGTCATTACATGTCACACATTGGTAACACCCCCTTTTATTTAGAATAAGCTCTGGAAGCAGATTCTCAGGGAGATCTATGTCCGGCCCATAGATCTTAACAGCTCTTTTACATATTAAGAAAAAAGTAGACTTCTCTGCAATAAGGCATTGGATTGCAGATATCAAGGTATAATTTTTTTAAGCTTCCTTAAACGTACATGCCCATATAGACAGCTTAGAACAGTTGATCCTATTGCAGATTAATTTTAAATGAAGTACTCCCCCTTGTAACATAAAAACCCCATATACTCACCTCCTGCACTGGTGCTGCTCCAGCGATGTCGGCGCCGGGTCTCCCGGGGCTCAAGTAACATTGGTTTGCCACATGAGCCCTGCAGCCAATCAGCAGCTGCTATTGGTCTGTTTTGCTCTTACTACTTCTGCTTCTCTAAGGTTTATCCGACGAGGTAGTGGACAACCCCTTTAACAATAACTGATTGTGTTAGCTGAACAATGAGATGCCATCATCACCTGGAAAGAAGTTGGCCACTTCTCAATTTTTCATTTAATGGTCGGATGAAAGATCTTTCTTTGAAAGAACGTTCCCAGAAACAACTTTCCAGAAACTTTTTATTCTCTCAGTTCAGCAAAGTGTCAAATTCAAACACGCTTATTCTTGAGTGTGACTTTTGCAGGGTTACATTTCCTGCCTGAGCCACACAAGGCTGTAGTGTAAGCACAGCGACAATCCCAACTAAGCATTATGTTGCCTTGTATATGATTAGAAGAACATGTCTGCTCATTCCACTCTCGTCCATAGGGTAGTCCTGTGTACTTATACGTAGACATATCTGTACACTGTAACTCAGCTTATATAGCTATATACACATGAATAACAGGTGCGCACTGTGTGTACAGAGCCTGGATCCTCCACAATGTAGCCACGCGCTATGACCCAGTCACCAAGATAACAATCTTATAAACTCATCTTGTTACGGAGCGTCCGGATAATAATAGTAGGGAGATTATTTTCAACAGATGGAGAATTCAGAGAGGGAAACGCAAAGCGCTACTGTGCAAACCAGTCATATAAATCACTGCCAGCGAGATGAGATGGCACAATGAAAGTGGCAGGCGACTCATACTACTCATCTGTACTGAGCTACCATTCATCAGATCATTAGTATCATATATATCAGTATGCAAAACGCTCACTTCAATTAGAGAAGAAATTAATTTGAGGATATTATTTGCTTGCCTATAGCTTGATAAAGTCACAGAGATTTCTTTATGTATCTTCTCTATCTGTATGTTACATATGTAAATAAATGCCCCTCTGCTATTACTTATTGACCACTTAAAGAGGTGGTCCGAAACTAAATCGACGTGTCTGTTTCTGGAGCTCGTCTACACCCTACTCTACTGAGCATGCGTCGGTTGTCAATTCCAACATATGCTCAGTAGGATCTTGTCACTATGCAATATTCTTACTAATGCACAGTGACAGTGCGCTCCCTCATCGTCTCTGATGAGAAGTGAGCGGACTGTCATTGCGCATTGTAAGGAGAGACCAGCGCCGCCCCCTATAGTGATATTACTTTCGGTGGTGGAGCTGGTCTCTGCTTTTCCTGCTCACCAGGTTATCTCCTCGTCAGACAGGAAGTTACTAAGACAAACTAAAGCAGTTAAACTAGAAAGGGAACAATAGGGATCTTTTAATTAAATGCATTAGAAAAGAGAATAGATTATTACAGTAAATAGACATTTGGGATTAAATCATTGTAATTTTTGGACCACCCCTAATATTATTTTTACGATATAACATTATACTAGTATATAATACATGGAGTTCACTTATGCTGGAAATAGATTTTTCAGATCCAAACAATTATGTAAAGCATGTCATAATGTACAATTTTGCTGATTTATTTTTTTCTGATGATCCCTTGTTAAAACTTTAAATAGTCACTTTTGTTTCCACAAACGTTGTATAGATCAAACGTACAATTCGCTATAAATAGCTTTGCAATATATCGGAGAAAGAGGGTTTTGTTCTCAACTTATGAGCCATTTCTTCTCTTTGGTCCTTTATCCTGCACTCATAATTCACTCTGCTAAAATCCATCTTGAAAAAAAGGGACTTCCAGGTCACTTAGGGATCACATTACAGCTGCCTATTAAAATCTATGGAAATAGGAGTGGGTAGGAGGAGAGAGTAACAGAGTGAAAATCAGAGATAGAGCTCATGCAGATGAGTGCATAAATCGAATGTGTGCTATACAATTTTTAATCAGACAGCACACTGACCTTTGCTATTTAATAGTGCTGTTCAGATGAACGATTTTTTTATAGATCTGAGTGAGAATAAAAATCACAGCATGTGCTACCTTCATCCGAATCTCGGATGTGACTCACACATTCAAGTCTATAGGTGCGAGAAAAAAAATCGGATCCCACGTGGAGAGGCATGTGATTTTTACGGATAGATTTCTATTACAAACCTAGGAAACTGTATGTGATCATGTACGTGTTTTAATGTAGTGGTATGAAAACGGATCACACATGGACCTAAAAAACAGACACAAGGATGGCACATGGATCTGATGAAAATTAGAAAAAAAGTTTTCTGGATGAAATTCAGATGACTTTTCAAATGCTTGTCTGCAGGCACCCATAGAGGCAGATAAACAGTACTGCTACTTTCTAGTAAGTGTTTATCTCACCCCAGTGATGGATTCACCTCTACTCTGCTCAGTACAGCTGTATAATGTTCTCCATGCTGCTGCAGCTACTGAGACATGTACTCATGTGCTACACAGAGACAGGAGAGGAGGAGTGCATTGCGTCTCTGTGTATTGTGCATGGAAGACATCACAGCATCTAGACTCCACCCAGTAGATCAGAGACAACTAAAAATTAGAGGGTGAATAATTGATGAAAAGTGAAAAATAAAAATTATATCACAAAATGTCCTATTCTGAGCAATCACCTGAAATGACCGGTATACTTAAAACACTTTTAGTCCTGAAAGGGAATATATAACAGGTGAGTGATCTACTCTTCTCTAAAGTTGCGATTACTATGAGGTCCGCAAATTTTTTTGTAAAATTTAAAATGTCCCAATAAATATATCTAAAATAACACAGCCAAGCAACTTCTTATCAATATGTCTCTATGTTATCAACGGCAAGCAAACATTGCATAGACTGATCCTGTAGGTACACTTCATTCCATCTCTCCTCTACTTACTAACCTAAGGAATATATATATTACATATGGTATATGATATTTTATTCCCAACTTCTCTGCCAGGGTTTATCCCACCATAAATCATGATTGTAAGTACCCGTAGGTTTCTTTTTAATAAATAGTCACAAATCTTCTTATCACTGATTTGAGCTAATTTGCTGCCCTCTCTGCACATTTTTCTGTGGGTGGACAGCAGCACTTGATTCCCTTTCCACTGTGTTTCCCTGTAGTGCTTTGCAGTTTTACCTCAGGGGAAGCCAAAAATGGGAGCAGAGACAAGGGCAGCCACTGTTTATCTGCACCCACCTCTGTCCAAACAAGATAGGCACAGATTTTAGGAAAAAAAATTACTCTACCCACGCTAATGTATCATGTCTAATTACAGAGACTAAATGTTACTATACAGTCGTATAATTAATGTACTTATTTTGCCACATTCTATTGAGTAAAATAGATTAATTCTCAAAGAACGAGCCCTTTGCATGGCAAATAGTGCTATATATTGTACTTTTACATGTAGTAAACAGTATAGGGGTATGTGCACATATTAAGTATTTGGTGCCGAAATTTTGGGATAATTTCTGCTTCTATTGACAGGAAAAACGCAGCTTAAAATAGACGCTTTTCACATTAGTTTTTGGTGCTGATTTTTCCACACTCAATTAGTATTGGTGAAATCTGCAGCAAAAACGCTGAAATAATTATATCAATTATTTCAGCATTTTTGCTGCAGATTTCACCCATACTAATGAATGGGAAAAAATTTTGGAGCAGATTTAAATCCGCTCCAAAATTGTAAAGAAAAATTAATGAGGTCAGGATTCTCATTCACTTTGCTGGGACTAGGAATTCCTTCAAATTATGTGACAAATCTGCACAAAAAAAATGTAATAAAAACGCAACGTGTGCACACAGCCTAAGTCAGTTACACAGTGTTACAATCTGCACATCATTAAGAATAACACAGGGAACATATATGCAAGTTACTGGAAATATCTCTGACCTGATCTATGTATTCATTTCTATGGAAGAAGAATGGGCAAAGAAAACCCTGTCCATACTATCTATGGCCATTCCCACATGGCTGCGTCTATTGAAGTTGTGTGAAAAACAAACAGAGGTACTGTACCTGGAAAGGCGCTATCAATAAAGGTGGGAGAGACTCAGTGCTTGTTCACACATTTAGTATTTGCAACTTTTTTCCTATGAATTTTTAATACGCAAAAAATGTGCAACGTTTTACAGTCCGAGCATAGTGAATGTAATTTCTAAATTGTCATCCACATGCTGCATTTGTTTCCTTGCGTTTTTAAAACATCAATGAGTTTTCCAAATCTGCAGTATGTCATTTCTTTCCTAATTTTTTCACTCGCTCAAACGAATGCCGAAAAACCGCAACAAAAACGGAACTAAAAAAATACATGAAAAACATGCTTAATGTATAGAGTTTTTCCTGCCAGCACCTATGTTTTTCATACAGAAAAAAAACGTTGCAAAAACACCCTGTGTGAACATACCCTTACTGCACATGGTCACCAAGTATGATCATGTAACGAGAAGATTTATGGAGGGTGCAAGAAAAAAATCAAGGAGCTCTTCCTCTGTTCTTAGAACAGTCAGTTTCTTGCATGGCACGTACATAACAGTGATTACTATGAAAGTAAAATCTGTGCCATTTCCTCAGTGGCACTAACCTTGTTATAAGACCATCCTGTCTGCTATGATCTTACTTTGTTTCCAACACTTTTACAATTTGTTAAATTTTTATATATACACATACAGCTTCTAATAAATGAAAAAAACTTGATTCTTGATAACATGTTGGGGAATATTTGTGTGAATGGGCGCTGAGCTGCAGTACTTGAGAATGGCCGCTACACGGTGCAAGTAGATGTGGTGTTCTGTCTTCGGTACTGGTATCTTCTGATTGGTGGGGGTCTGACTCTTGATCTGACATTGATGACTTACCCGAAGAAAAGATCGTCAATATCTCTGTAGCGGACGACCTTCTTAAAGGCTGCATGCTAGATTTTACACAGAAAAAAGGTATATACTTTGAATGAAGCACCATTCGTAGGGTTCCTTTACACGTCAGTGATCTTTCTCATTGCCATAAAAACAGTCCAATTTTCATCAATGTTTTTGATCAGAGTATGGTCAATATATTAGCTTTTACCATCAAAGTTTGGTCAGAGTTTCATCAGTTTTTCTCGGATGAAAAAAACAAAGAAACAACTGATGGAGTTTTCCAAACTTTAAACAGTACGTGAAAAACAGGCATCTCATATATAACATACTAGTGCTGTCCGATTTTTTCCTCTGACCCATAGACTTGCACTGGTGAGTTTGAGCCAAAACTCAAGTCAAAAGAACACCTTCAGACTAAAAAGCCTCATTCTCACCTCCAATTTTCTCACGTACGAGAAAAACTGTCAGGATTCCTGATGTCCTTCTACAGTTTGACCACTAGTGTCTGTTATTGTTCACCTTGATATTATTCTGTAATTTCACCTCTTACCACTGGAGGCTGCTGTTGTGTTCTGCAATTGCCCTTTACTAATGTAGCACCCCGAGGACTCGGCTGCTACAGGGGTATTGCACCTCGAACCAGAGGTGTGGTATTCCACTCCCGGGTAAGGATGGAGCGTGGGACTGAGCTCAGCTAGCTGCATGCACTACACTCACCCCATTTCCGGGGGACAGAACAACGGTACTCCCACCAAATAGATGTGCAGGTACGATAGCGTCTGTCCCTGGCTGGAGTGGGGGGGGGGAGGAACATCCCAGTAGTGTAGGAGCAGTCAGGGGAGGGACTCTGGGCATAGGAAGGAGCCCATTGGGTGCTAGTCACCTGGGCTCGGGTGTCAGAGGGAGTATAAGAGGTGGGCACCATCTTTAGACAGGGTCCTGTTCAGAGGAGAGTCTGTGCAGAGAGGAGCTCAGCCAGAGAGGGCTGACAGGGAGCTGCGGCTCCGTCTGGGCCCAGCTCCAGAGCCAGGCCTGAAGCACAGAGAGGAGGAACAGAAACACCAAGAAAGGCCCAGAGACGTAAGAATAGAGGGAACCCTGAGATCCCACAAGAGAACAAGTTAACGGGTGAAGGGTTGGCAGAAGAGGGTACCGGATCCCAAACTGGTAGAGGCTAAACATCCTTAGCCAGGAACCGGAGGTCGTGGACAAGTTTTGGCGCGACCCCTCACCATATCCACCAGGAAGGCAAACCACGCATAGGGTCAGGGAAGCCGGGAAAGGTTTCGCCACCAAAAGACCCGAGGGAGCCGGACAAAGGTGGGTCCCTGGTGAGGACGGCCCGTAGGAAGGAATAGAGGGGAGCTTGGGACCACGCTCTGGAACTGCCTGGGGGTTGGCCGAGTCCCGCACCTGGTGGACGCAGCACGGCTCGGGTGGTCACTGCTGGCCGAAGTGACCGGAGCAACACCTGTGAGTAAAAGCCTTGAAACTGCACCACACGTCTCTGAGCTTCCTTGCTGCACCATCACTACCACAATCTTTCACATCTGCTGCCCTGAGGTCATACCCCTCCCGTTGGGGGTTCTACCAGCTACGCTGCACAACCTTACCACCGGCCTCAGCGGTCTGCCCTGCAGCGGCGGCTTCATAGCCGCATTCAACGGGTGGCGTAGTCGAACATTCTAACATCTACTGCTAAAGACTGCCGCTCAGTTTGACTCCCTGGGCACGGACCGGGTCACCGCCACGAGACTACTACCCCCATCTGATCCGGCTCTGGGTAAGCCCCCGTGCGCGCGATGCCGCACAACACAGCAGGCCCAGGGGCGCGTCAACTTTGGCGTAGTCGGCAGGATTACGTGCCCGCAACCGACGGGTACTGCGTGCCTGAAGAAAAGTTCACATTTACCATAAAAAGGAGTCTCCCGCCAATTCCGGAGGGTCCCCGCCATCGGACGCCATCTCGGATCGTTTCCCGCCATAAAGAGACGATTCCCGCCATCTGAGACGATTTCCCGCCCTGACAGAGCGGACTCCATTATGGGCGTGCCAGAGGGTGGCAAGAGGCCACCTCCCATCGTGGGCCAGGTCCAGGAATGGCGCCAAAAGCGGAAACCGCCCCCACCAGCAGAGACTGCAATGATAGAAATGTCCATCAGCGTGAGAGGGCTGCCCCTGGAACTGACAATCACTAAGTTGCCCCGGGACCACCCTCAATGGGGGCGGATACAGAACAAAACCAAGAAGATGGGTGCGGCCTGGAGGAGTCTGGAAAGATCGCACCCGGGGATGGAGGGAGAGTCAGGCAGCACCGACCCGCTGGTCAGGAGCCTGCTGCAGGCCACCACCCCAGAAGGCCTGGTGGAGATCCTGGCACAGCTCCCCAGAGATCGGGAGCATGCACAGACCGCGCTGGAGGGCCTGGCTCGGAAGATGGCTCGAGTGCAACAAGAAGTACTACCGAGTGGAGCAGAGAAATGGCCCTGCAGGCTGGAACCCGCCAGCAAAGGACGCCACCCGCAACGAGGAGCACGCCTGCCCCTGAAGATGGTGCAGAAGGGACGACGGCCGGAGACGACGCCGTGGAAGAAGCTGAAGAGATGGAAGCAGGTAAAGGGGACGTCACCACCCCAAGCCTAGTAGCCGTAAGCCTGCCCCAGCTCCCCATCGCAGAGCCCGAGATCCCACCGACCGTGCCCGTTGCTGCACCGCCACCGCTCCGAACTAGGCCTCAAGCAGCAGGAGCCGCGGCCACGTCCCCTGTGACGTCACGCGCCTTAACCCTGAGCGCGGCCAAGCAGGAAACGCCACCGGCCTGGTCGCAAGGCCGGGTACCCCCGGGCGCCGCCGTCTCCACAGTGCCCTTCACCTTTAGAGTGCCACCGGCCTGGTCGCAAGGCCTGGTGAATCCGGGCGCTGTTGCCCCCATCGCGCCCTCAACCTCCACAGTGCTGCCCCTAGGCGAAGACCTATTTGCGCAACATACTTGCCCGGATGGGCAGCCCTTTGAGTGGCCACCGGAGTACCTCAGTCCCCGACTCCGGAAGGAAAGGCCCCTGTGTGAGCCCCTGATCCCGGCTCCGGCGCCCGCCAAGATCACCCCACTCCCGTTGGAGGAGGCGCAGTTCGCATGGGACCCCACCGGTGAAAACCTCATGGGGTTCACCCAAGAGACCCAGGCGGCCGCAGCCCAGCGTGCGGAGTGCTGCCGACAACAACTAGAGGTCTTCAACAGAGAACGGCGAGAGAGGCGGGTCCGCGAGGAGCGGCTGCAGGTCTAAAGTGCGGAGCAGAAAAGCCGGACCCGGCGAAACCCCCGTGCAGCCCATGGTCCCCGCGCCACCGGGACTGTAATCAAGTTCCAACTGGAGCACGGCTGGGGCTTTATCAGGGATCACAAAACCCCCGGTGACGTCTTTGTTACCCGCAGGGATGTCGAGAGCCATCTGCCGGAGGGACACCGTGGACGTGACCTTTACCTGGGTGATGAGGTCACCTTCACCCGGCATCAGTGTGCCAAAGGACCGTACGCCCTTCACGTGCACCGATTGACGGAAGAAGAGCTGCGGTATGAGGGAGATCAAGAGGACCCGGACGGGTTTGAAGATTACCTTCAGGAAGCATCGTTATCACTGAACGGTAAAGAGAACTGTATAAAGTTACCCGTCGGGGTACAAGAACTGTTGCCAATTTAAGAGTGGTCCCCGTTGGGACTAGTGTGAACTGTTTCCTGTGTGTCCCTATCCCTAATCAGGCTGAGGACTGTGAGCAGCCATTCCTATTCCCCACAGGCTGAGGACTGTGAGCAGCCATCCCTTATCCCCACTGGCCGAGGACTGAGAGCGGCCATACCCTGTAAATAGTTGCGCTTCCTAAGGCGCCCCCTACCGGTTTTATAGGAAAACTGCTGTTTTTCTTCCAGAGACTGTGGCACTTTACCTGGTCACAAGTGGCACCGTGGCCAGAAGATTAAGAACGTTTTATATGAAAAAGTTTTATATCAAAAGTTTATGCTGCTAGAATAATATATAAGAAGTTACCTGTCATGCTATATTTTCTGATAATGTTTTATAATGTTTTATATGTTAGTGTATGTTTTAAAAAGTTTGTATGTTTTGGTATGTTTTATTCTTTTACAGCCCGAGGACGTGCTGTGATTTACCAGGGGGGAATGTAGCACCCCGAGGACTCGGCTGCTACAGGGGTATTGCACCTCGAACCAGAGGTGTGGTATTCCACTCCCGGGTAAGGATGGAGCGTGGGACTGAGCTCAGCTAGCTGCATGCACTACACTCACCCCATTTCCGGGGGACAGAACAACGGTACTCCCACCAAATAGATGTGCAGGTACGATAGCGTCTGTCCCTGGCTGGAGTGGGGGGGGGGAGGAACATCCCAGTAGTGTAGGAGCAGTCAGGGGAGGGACTCTGGGCATAGGAAGGAGCCCATTGGGTGCTAGTCACCTGGGCTCGGGTGTCAGAGGGAGTATAAGAGGTGGGCACCATCTTTAGACAGGGTCCTGTTCAGAGGAGAGTCTGTGCAGAGAGGAGCTCAGCCAGAGAGGGCTGACAGGGAGCTGCGGCATAGGGTTAGGGAAGCCGGGAAAGGTTTCGCCACCAAAAGACCCGAGGGAGCCGGACAAAGGTGGGTCCCTGGTGAGGACGGCCCGTAGGAAGGAATAGAGGGGAGCTTGGGACCACGCTCTGGAACTGCCTGGGGGTTGGCCGAGTCCCGCACCTGGTGGACGCAGCACGGCTCGGGTGGTCACTGCTGGCCGAAGTGACCGGAGCAACACCTGTGAGTAAAAGCCTTGAAACTGCACCACACGTCTCTGAGCTTCCTTGCTGCACCATCACTACCACAATCTTTCACATCTGCTGCCCTGAGGTCATACCCCTCCCGTTGGGGGTTCTACCAGCTACGCTGCACAACCTTACCACCGGCCTCAGCGGTCTGCCCTGCAGCGGCGGCTTCATAGCCGCATTTAACGGGTGGTGTAGTCGAACATTCTAACATCTACTGCTAAAGACTGCCGCTCAGTTTGACTCCCTGGGCACGGACCGGGTCACCGCCACGAGACTATTACCCCCATCTGATCCGGCTCCGGGTAAGCCCCCGTGCGCGCGATGCCGCACAACACAGCAGGCCCAGGGGCGCGTCACTAAGATGGCAGATTCTGAACCTGAGGAATCCATCTTGTTTCCTGTTTGGGCCTACTTAAAGCCACATGGCTCTCTCACTTATTGCTTGCGTATTGTGTCTAGCTGTTTAGTCTAGTTCCAGTCTCCAGCTCCTTGTTCTAAGAACTATCTTACCCAGACTGTTCCCACTTCTCTACGGATTGTTGTTACAACTCCTAGTGCTACTTGCAAGAACTTCTATTACTGCCTGCCATTTCTTGCTCATGCTCCTCCGGCCACTGGATTTCAGCAGTGCTATGCTAGTAGAGTAACAAAAACGTATCGATTATTTTGTTCAGATGTTTTGTCGTCAGTTTTTCTCACCTTCTCCATTCTGGCAATCTGTGAAAATCAGACTGCACTCGGATGGCATCTGAGTGCAGTCTGTTTTGTTCATGGACCCATAGTCTTGCATTGCCGGTGTTACGGGTCCGGATGGTGGAACCTCTGTGCTGGGATGCAAGGAGGGACCAGAGGGGCGTAACTAAACGCCTACTCGGACCGACCATGGCCACACGGCAGCTTAGTTGACTCCGTGAACCAAGGAGGGATCGGGCTGGGGAACCAGATGCCACTCTGGGACTGACCTTGTGTGAGAGCAGGCGACTCCCACGGGTCAGGTGGCTGAGGCTGACAGGTACAGCGGAAGAGTACGGCAGGTAGCTTAACGGGTGATCCGGGTAGGCAAGCAGGCGGGTACGGCTGGCAGCCAGACAGGTGATCCGGGTAGACAAGCAGGCGGACACTGCAAGTAACCTGACAGGTGATTTGGTTAGGTAAGCCGGCGGGCACGGCAGGTAGACAGGTTGGCGGGTACGGCAGGTAGACAGGCTGGCGGGCACGGCTGATAGACAGACTGGCAGGCACGGCTGATAGACAGGCTGGCGGGCACGGCTGATAGACAGGCAGGCGGGCATGGCTGACAGACAGACTGGTGGGCACTGGAACCTGAGAGCTGAGGAGAGTGTTAGCACACAAACAACAACCTTTCACAGGCACCTCCTTTTTGCAGGAGGTGCTTTAAATAGGAGTGGTCCTCCGGCCATTGGCCGGGGACTCTTTAGGACGGCGCGTGCGGCCCCTTTAAGAGGGAGGGAGTGCGCGCGCGCCCTAAGCACAGTTCCCGGGAAGCTGCACGTGGTGCGCGCAACAGTAGCAGGGGAGCTGGAGGACGCCGGACCGGGACTGCGGCGGTGAGGGGAACGGCGTCTCTGCCCGGCAGGAGGCAGAGACGCCGGAGCTACAGCCGGTTTGGATCCGACACTCAGATTAAAATTGCACATGTCTCCTTTTTTATATACTTGGTCCGAGAAAAAAAATTGGACATGTGAACAGCCTCATAGGCTATGATAGGTACGAGATCTATCCATAAAAACCACAGATAGCACTCGTACAAGCACTCGTACAAGAAAAACTGTCGTCTGAATGAGCCCTTAATAAATTCCCCCAATTAAGTTGGTATGAAAAGTTTCCCAGAGACAGAGGACAAACCTTCTTTTATACTTCATTACTCGTTCGTTGTCTTTCTCTACCATCTTTTCTCCAATTCTTCGTAACATCCTCAGGTAAGATAAACATTCCCATATATCCATAGACACCTTTTTTAAGGGTTGTCAGGTCTTCCCCCTTCGTCTATGTCCTGAAGTGTCACTTCTAAGACTCTCAGGTTCTGTTCGGTGCCGGGTGCAACTTTTATACTTGTGAGAATTGGACGGGGACCAGAGGAAACAAACAACGTCACCCGATCTTACAGTTTAGGACTTCTGGAGGTCTACTTTGTGCATTGTCGTGGAGTGCAGGATATTATGGCTCAGGCGCTCACTTTAGAGGGTCCACTCCTCGAAGGAATAGTCCTATTCTACCAGAAGTTTTTAATGTTACGCTGTTACTGAAATACATTCAAGTATATTTACAAGATCTCTAAGAAGATATTCCACACAAGATTTATCCGATACAGCTTCAAGTAAACCAGACATTTTTTTTTTTTGCTCCGCTAATCTTGATTTAATAAAGGTCTTTCCACTATGGGACTGTTTTGTTCATATTACAGAAGAGAGTAAATCTTTTCTCAACTTCGCTGTTTAATTGTGCAGACAGGGGAAAGAGGGGAACATTTTAGAAAGTAAACGTTGTAAAATTGCTGGAATTTCTGCCTGTCCCTGTTTCTGCAGAATTACAATACACTAAACTGGAAATTAAAAAATATATATAAGAAACTGGGTGCAGCTCTGTGTCCTGTGACTATCAGAAATCCGGTGTAGCAGAAAATTACTGACAGTCAGAAAGACTTTACTGACTGACAGCTATTCTGAAAATGTAATCTAAATTAAATGTTCACACACTTCATAGGACATCAATCGGTATGCACAGAGGAGCGGTTTGCCTCAGGGTTTTGTTGATGATCTTTTTTTTATTATTATTTTTCTGGACAACTTATCGCAAAATTACGGACAGCCTAGAATTTTAATGGCAAATTGGAAAACCAAAATGGATCCAAAATGCAAATATGAAGAATTTACTGTGAACTGTAAAATTCAAAAATAAAATGATGATACTTCCAGGATTTTTAAGTACTATTTTTATTTTGACTGTATCAATTTTCTTTTTATTTAGTAGGGTCGATATTGACTTTTAGGATTGCTACCTCCGATGGTGGCTCAAGTCCTCTTCTGAACAGGCTATTTGGATATTTTTTTTAATACAGACTGTAGAAAAAAGAAAAACTCCATCTTTTTATGAACTGTCCAGGAATTTTGGATCGTTTAGCATGGGTATCTCCATTTCCAGGGCTGGTGTCACCACAAGGCAAAACAAATGCAAGAGATGATTAGTAGAGATGAGCGAACCAGATCTTAAAAGTTTGGGATTCTTATTGGATAGTTAGTGCTAAACGCCGAACACGGACTTCTACCGGAAGTCCATTGCAAAGTTCAGAATTCCGAGGAAAGTCAATTGCAGAGAGAAAGTGAGAAAATTTTGGGTCATCATTGTTTTCAATAGGGTTGGGGTTCTGGTTCAAATTTGGGTACAGTTCTGGTACCCGAACCGAACTTTGGAATAAAATTTGAGTCGGGGACCAGAACGCAAATTTCCATGGGTCCGCTCATCCCTAAGTTAGGTTTGGAAAGCGAATTATGGCGATCAAAGAAAAAACGAAAACATCTTGTGGGTAATTCTGTCACCCATGGGCCCAAATATACCATGAGCTGTTTCCATCCGTTGCAACCATTTGGTGGCGGTGTCAATACAACCCACTTTATTTTATACAGAAGACCATCATTAGTGTCCAAATCATTTATCTATCCATTTTCTCCTGGAGATCTGCTTCTACTATTATTTTTTTTAAATAGCGTCATAATTTCGAGACATTATCATCGCTGTCCCCATTGGGGCTCACAATCTACTTTCCCTCTCAGTATGTCTTTGTAGTGTGGGAGGAAACCGGAGAACCCGGAGGAAACCCACAGAAAAGTTTTCATAAAAATAAATCCTCTATTCTGGTCATCAAAAAGCAAAGGAAACATGAAGGAATGACCAAAACCAGAATGGCCAGAGAATGACTTTCTCAATGTATCACTAACACATTTTCTGTTATTGAACTATTAAAAAACAGCTCCAAATCTGAGATAAAGTGTTTCCAGATGTTCCCTATTATCACTGATTTTTGATCATTAAACCAATGTAACACTAGACACAGGGAACCTGAGTAGCTTCAAGGGTTTTTCCAGGGTTTTTTTTTAACTGTACTTGAACATGGTCCAGTCAGCCATCAGAAGATTGACTAAAAGTTAAAGTTTTCTCCATATAGAGGTAATGGGATTGATTTACTAACCCTGTATTAAGTTGAGAAAGCTTAGAATTAGATTTGTGCCAGATTTATCACACTGGTTCATGCTGTTTGATCAGTTCAGTGTTTGTCTTCTTTGGGCTTATACACAACTGATTTTCTCGGAAGAGTGCTATCCTTCATTTAGCACTCGTACCCATGATAATCTATGGGGCTGTGCACAAGTCCGATTTTTTCTTGGTGGTCCTCGGAAAAAATCGGAGACATGTCTGATTTTGATCTCAGTGTTAGATCAAAATTGGCAATGCAAGTCTATGGATCCGTGAAAAAAGATCAGATCACACTCAGAAGACATAATGGAGAAGGTGGAGAAACTTTTTTTTTTTTCCTCTCCACGTCTGAGAAAAACTGATCAAAGTCTGATCAGAATAATCAGATGTAGAAAATTGGTTGTATGACCATACCTTATCTATAATTTTCTAACATCTCTGGGTTGGTTTATGTTAGACCTGTATTTTGTGCAAAAAAAAAAAAAAAAGACCCTTTCCTCTGAAGCTGCGCCCTGTCCCCTTGTCAACCGAAGCCCAAAAAATGAATAAAACACTTAATAAACGTGGCGCATGGCAAGATCACATGAAGCCTGGTGCACTATGAAGAGAAAATCCAAGAGCCTTAAAGGGAATATCACTAGTTTTTTTGCCACGTAATCTAAGAGTAGAGACAGAAACCCTGATTCCAGCGATGTGTCACTTACTGGGCTGCTTAGTGTAGTTTTAATAAATCCACTGTTTTATCAGCAGGAGATTATTCCCAGAGGACTAGTAAACATGCTGCTATGTAGTCTTCCATGTTCGTGAGCTCTGTATGACCCCGCCCCCGCCACTGATTGGCAGCTTTCTGCCTATGCACAGTGTACACACAAAGCTGCCAATCAGTGTTGTGGGTGGGGTTATATAGAGCTCAGCATTCAGAGAACTGCTAGATCTGCAGCAGAGAAAACAGGGATTTTATCAAAACTGCAGCAAGCAGCCGAGTAAGTGAGACATCATTGGAATCAGGGTCTCTGCCTCTGCATCCATGTTGCTTTCAGATGGGGTAGAAAAACTGGCTGACAGATTCCCTTTACGGCGTTAAATGACTGCCAATTGACTACATATGGATGATTCCTCATTATGCATTGGGTGATACATTTTAGTATTGCAATTATAAAAAAAAAAACATAAAAAAGTGATTTTGAAAGACAATTTTACTGCTGAAGGAGGTGCAAATAGTAGTTAGTTTGGAAGGCAGTCACTATCTCAGCTGATATGGCTGTCTGTTAGCTTAATTCCGCTGGTAAAATTGTTCTCCTATATTATAATTCACTCCATGGGTGACCAAGCAGTAACATCTTCCATGCTTTTAAAAGCCCTGAAAGTCAAGATCAAGGTACAGGAAGGGATTATGATCAATTGAGCATGGATTGTATAGGAACATATAGGACGGCTATAGTGATAATTTAATAAACGTTATGTAGTCAGTTTTTCTATGATTACATTTTGCTAAAAATACAGAAAGCAGTGAGTGTAAAAATTATGCAACGGAACAGAACATCGGAATGGCGGCAAATAGCGTCTTATTTCTATGCTTCATTTAACCAACTTCCATAAATAGCCAAACCAGAAAAACTGCAATTTACTACATGATTTATATGGACTAAGACTTAAAAAGCAGAACTCCAGGCTCATTAGCCTCAGTGTATGTATGGAAATGACCGTGTAATCTTCATTTTCTCACTGGTGGTTTATTTACTTGAACTTTATAAATCTTTCTATCTTTGCCGTAATGGAAGTCAGCTCTCCGTACACTGACATCCTGGTGAGCTCGTGCTGGGCTTGTGTTTATATATCTAATCTATGCACCCAGAGCTGCAGTGTAAAGTATGAGGGACAAACTGAGCTGCAGAGTGAGCCTCTGATGAGACACGAGGTGTGTTTTAGGCTTTGCTGACTTGTGAGACTCTCTATCGCAAGAAGAAACAGTACCTGATTCCTTAAAAAGAATCTATCAATAGATTTTTGCTATGTAATCTGAGAACAGCATGGTGTAGGGGCTGAGACACTGATTCCAGTGATGTGTCACTTACTAGGCTATGTTTTGCTGTTTCAATAAAATCAGTGTTTTATCAGCAGGGGATTTTTATTACAGAACTAGATGTCACATGCCTTCTAGTCCAACCACGCCCCCAACACTGATTGGCAGCTTTCTGTCAATGTACACAGAAGTCAGCCAATCAGTGGTGTGGGCGGGGTTATACACAGCTCAGCATTCCGAGATCTAGCAGAGAAAACTGTGATCGTAACAAAATGACAGCAAGCTGACAAAATATTCCTGTGATACTGCTATCTATAGAAAAGCATTAAGCAGCTTCAAAAGCGCTGCAGTCAATCCATTCGTTCGCTTTTCCTTTTCATCGCTACATGCTGGGATTTCAAAATAATTTCAGAAAGTTGCCGCTACTTTTTACGCTACCTTCATAATGAAAATCGATTAGAAATTCCATGCAAATTTAGCATCTGTTTTACAATTTAACCCTTTGCTCCAGAAAAGTCTTGAAAGAATTTCAATACGTCTATTCCATACATTGTAGGCTGCATCCTATAGTAGCGGCTTTACAAAGACAGAAGAGCATCAAGAGATTGTTTCATTCTTACACAATTTTGGAGCTTAAAATGATGGAAACTCAAGTTCATTTCATTATTTTAACGTGTCTTTAAAACAGTACTGGTGATAGCTGGGTATGCAAACTTCTGATGGCCCCCCATAAAGACCCCCATATACAAAAAAATGAAAGTTGGCAAATTAGCCAATTTCGATAGGACCGACTGTGCATCTTTTATGAAGTCTCTCGACTCTTCCGCAATAGACGATGTTGATGGAGAGAAGTGCACTGGAGTTGGAATTTTAACACCCAATCCTTTTGTTTTCTCCTCTCTCCCCATTGATAAAACATGAATATTTTACAGAACTGAGTGCTTATGTGTATGAGGGAATCAGGCGTGATAGCAGTTTGTGAAACGTGTGAGGTTCACATTGTGAAGTGAACCCACTAAGCCTCAGCAGATCCGCGTGGGTACATGGACCCCTGCGTTGGTGCAGCTGGCAGGATGGCACATGGGGAGCGAGGACGTGGCACACTCAGGAATCTTGGGAGCAGCAGGGGGGGTGAAGTGGAAGTCAGCAGGGAAATAAGCAAGTTAAAACACAGAAGGTGGAGCACACCAAATTAAAGTCTTGAATCTCAATCCTAAAACACAGATGTGTGTCCTGATGGGCCTTAAATAGGATCATGGAGATGATGTTACTGAGCCACGCCGGACAACCTGCAAAACCCGACGTGGAGTACAACAGAGGGCAGTATCCTGAGTTGAGGGAAGCAGAGCCGAGGATACGAGGAACATGTGGGTACGAAAAAAAAATGTTCGTAAGATAGCTACAGTTGTGCTGAAAAGTTTACATACCCAAGCAGAATTTTTCCTTTCTTGCCCTTGTTTCAGAGAATATGAATAATAACTAAAAAACTTTTTCTCCCCTCATGGTTATTGGTTGGGTGAAGCCATTTATTGTCAAACTACTGTGTTTTCTCCTTTTAAATCTTAATGACAACCAAAAACATCCAAATGACCCTGATCAAAAGTTCACATACCCCATTTCTTAATACCGTGTATTGCCCCCTCTAACATCAATGACAGCATGAAGTCTTTTGTGGTAGTTGTGAATAAGGTTCTTTATTTTCTCAGATGGTAAAGCTGCCCATTCTTGTTGGCAAAAAGCCTCCAGTTCCTGTAAATTCCTGGGCTGTCTAGCATGAACTGCGTGTTTGAGATCTCCCCAGAGTGGCTCAATGATATTGAGGTCAGGAGACTGAGATGGCCACTCCAGAACCTTCACTTTGTTCTGCTGTAGCCAATGACAGGTCGACTTGGCCTTGTGTTTTGGATCGTTATCATATTGGAACGTCCAGGTGCGTCCTATGCACAGCTTCCAAGCTGATAAGTGCAAATTTGCCTCCAGTATTTGCTGATAACGTGCTGCATTCATCTTTCCTTCAACCTTTACCAAGTTTCCTGTGCCTTTGTAGCTCACACATCCCCAAAACATCAGAGATCCACCTCTGTGCTTTACTGTAGGAATGGTGTTCCTTTCATCATAGGCCTTGTTGACCTCTCTCCAAATGTAACGTTTATGGTTGTGACCAAAAAGTTCAATTTTGGCGACATCGCTTCAAATTACATTGTTTCAGAAGTTTTGAGGCTTGTCTCTGTCCTGTTTGGCGTATTGTACGCGAGATACTTTGTGGCATTTGCACAGTAATGGCTTTCTTCTGGCGACTCGACCATGCAGCCCATTTTTCTTCAAGTGCCTCCTTATTGTGCATCTTTAAACAGCCACACGGCTAGTTTTCAGAGTCCTGAATTTCAGCTGATGTTATTTGTGGGTTTTTCTTTGCATCCCGAACAATTTTCCTGGCAGTTGTGGCTGAAATTTTTGTTAGTCTACCTGACTGTGGTTTGGTTTTTACAGAGCCCCTCATTTTCCATTTGTTAATCACAGTTTGAACGCTGCTGATTGGCATTATGAATTCCTCGGATATTTTTTTGTATCCCTTTTCTGTGTTATACAGTTGAACTACCTTTTCCCGTAGATCCGTTGACAATTCTTTTGCTTTCCCGATGACTCACAATCCAGAAGCGTCAGTGGCTGGATGAAGGATGCAAGAGTCTGTCTGGATCCCAGAAACTCACTCAGCTTTTATGCACACACACTGATTACAAGCAAACAGGTCACAGGTGAGGATGTTACCTTTAGTAGCTATTCAAACCCATTTGTGTCAAATTCTGTGCATGTTATCAGGCCAAAATCACCAGGGTATGTGAACTTTTGGACAGGGTCATTTGGATGTTTTTGGTTGTCATTAAGATTTAAAAAGAGAAAACACAGTAGTTTGACAATAAGTGGCTTCACCCAACCAATAACCATGAGTGGAGAAAAAGTTATTTTGTTATCATTCATATTCTCTGAAACAAGGCCAAGAAAGGAAAAATTCTGCCGGGGTATGTAAACTTTTGAGCACATCTGTATTACATGTGTATGGCCAACTTAAAGGAAACCTGTCAGCAGGATTTAGCCCTATAACTAAAGGCATGGCTATAATGGTGCTGAGATGCTGATTAATCTGATACCTGATGTGAAGGGATCCGCTGAGTGGTTGTTTAATACTCACCTTATTGAAGTTTTCAGAAAATGATGTCTTGTGTGCTTTGGGGCGGGACTTGGGGGCAGGGTCCTCTCATCCTTCTTCGCCCCCACCTCACCAACCTCCTCTGCTTCTTGTACAGGTCACTGATTATTCAGTGACCTGCCTCCTTTTTAAAATTCAGCGTCGCCGCCATCATTTTGTGGGCGGCGCATGCGCAGTGTGAGCCGGTGTATGTGCAGATCGAGATTTTGTTTCTTAACTGAACTGAGATCTCAATCTCCAGCAGAAAAAAAAGAGAAAAATTAGCTGGGTAGAAAGGCAAAATGAGCAACTGTAAGTACACAGTGCTATAGAATATGATGAGTGCAATATATTAAGAGAATGGAAACTTTGATGGGAGGAAGAGGGCTTCTTTAAAAACAGACTTGCTGAATCCCTCTAAGCTCTATGTCGAAACAGGAAGTCTATTTTCCCTACATGATTCATCATTAGAACTACAATTCTACATCACTGCAAAGTCCCTGAGAGGGGTGAGGAGCGGAGCAGCTGTGTCAGACGTTAAAGAGAGGGTGGAGCTGGGCTGCCGGGGACTTTGCAGTGATGTAGAATTGTAGTTCTAATGATGAACCATGTAGGGAAAAGAGACTTACTGTTTCTACATAGAGTTTAAAAAGATTCAGCTAGTTTTTAATCACATGATATCATAGACCTAATGGAAAAGAGAAGAATTAGCTGGGTTGAAAGGCAAAATGAGCAATTGTAAGTACACAGTGCTGTATAATATGATGACCGCAGTATATTAAGAGGATAAAAACTTTGATGGGAGAAGGAGGAGCGCTTCTTTAAATTAGCCATACACATGACAAAGCTGTTGCTCACACATTCGCCCATATAAATACATCAGACACGGTTATCCTATAACACTATAGTTTTATTTTCTTCATCTATGGAGCAGCGAGTTGGAGAGTCAGGAGACGCCCACAAAAAAAGCTTGGTGTAAAATGCCATGTAAAACTTAGTGTAAATCTCTCAGAGACAGTGGTGGGACATTTCAGGGGCCCTCAGGCAAATGGATTTGAGTAAAAAAAAAAAAACTGGTCAGTGCAATTGGTTCAGTTGACCTTTTATGTATATGTTTTTATTTATGTTCCTATGTCCCTCCTTTCTACAATCTGTTTATCCCTTCCCTTTTCATCCCATTTTTCTTGTTACATATACTACACCTCTCAAAAAAATAAAGGGAACACTCAAATAACACATCCTAGATCTGAATGGATGAAATATTCTCATTGAATACTTTGTTCTGTACAAAGTTGAATGTGCTGACAACAAAATCACACAAAAATCATCAATGGAAATCACATTTATTAACCAATGGAGGCCTGGATTTGGAGTCACCCCCAAAATTAAAGTGGAAAAACACACTACAGGCTGATCCAAGTTTGATGTAGTGTCCTTAAAACAAGTCAAAATGAGGCTCAGTATTGTGTGTGGCCTCCACGTGCCTGTATGACCTCCCTACAACGCCTGGGCATGCTCCTGATGAGGTTGCGGATGGCCTCCTGTGGGATCTCCTCCCAGATCTGGACTAAAGCATCCGCCAACTCCTGGACAGTCTATGGTGCAACGTGACGGTGGTGGATGGAGCGAGACATGATGGCCCAGATGTGCTCAATCGGATTCAGGTCTGGGGAATCGGCAGGCCAGTCCATAGCTTCAATGCCTTCATCTTGCAGAAACTGCTGACACACTCCAGCCACATGAGGTCTGGCATTGTCCTGCATTAGGAGGAACCCAGGGCCAACCGCACCAGCATATGGTCTCACAAGGGGTCTGAGGATCTCATCTCGGTACCTAATGGCAGTCAGGCTACCTCTGGCGAGCACATGGAGGGCTGTGCGGCCCTCCAAAGAAATGTCACCCCACGCCATTACTGACCCACTGCCAAACCGGTCATGCTGAAGGATGTTGCAGGCAGTAGATCGCTCTCCACGGCGTCTCCAGACTCTGTCACGTCTGTCACATGTGCTCAGTGTGAACCTGCTTTCATCTGTGAGGAGCATAGGGCGCCAGTGGCGACTTTGCCAATCCTGGTGTTCTGTGGCGAATGCAAAGCGTCCTGCACGGTGTTGGGCTGTGAGCACAACCCCCATCTGTGGATGTCGGGCCCTCATACCACCCTCATGGAGTCGGTTTCTAACCGTTTGTGCAGACACATGCACATTTGTGGTCTGCTGGAGGTAATTTTGCAGGGCTATGGCAGTGCTCCTCCTGTTCCTCCTTGCACAAACGGGGAGGTAGCGGTCCTGCTGCTGGGTTGTTGCCCTCCTACGGCCCCCTCCGCATCTCCTGGTGTACTGGCCAGTCTCCTGGTAGCGCCTCCAGCCTCTGGACACTACGCTGACAGACACAGCAAACCTTCTTGCCACAGCTCGCATAGATGTGCCATCCTGGATGAGCTGCACTACCTGAGCAACTTCTGTGGGTTGTAGAGTCCGTCTCATGCTACCACGAGTGTGAAAGCACGCACAACCAACATTCAAAAGTGACCAAAACATCAGCCAGAAAGCATTGGTACTGAGATGCGATCTTTGGTCCCCACCTGCAGAACCACTCCTTTATTGAGGGTGTTTTGATAATTGCCAATAATTTCCATCTATTGTCTATTCCATTTGCACAACAGCAAATGATTGATTGTCAATCAGTGTTGCTTCCTAAGTGGACAGTTTGATTTCACAGAAGTTTGATTTACTTGGAGTTATATTCTGTTGTTTAAGTGTCACCTTTATTTTTTTGAGCAGTGTATTTCTATGTATATTCCCTTATGTGTGTATTCTAACCCTTCCCTTAAAAATTAATAAAAATACTTTGAAGAAAAAATAGAATTTGTCTATTGAATAGAAGCACAGTTATAAAGTGTAGCCAAATGTTATAAAGTGTATCCAATTGTTATGTTATAAAGTGTACCCAAATGTTTTAGCGTGACTCCACACGAGCTGCAGGATCTGGTCTGGATGTCGGTCTTACATTCTAGGAATGGTGTCATGAAATGAGTCTGTAAAAGCTGTTATGTAAGTCTCTGTTATACAGCGCTGTATATGTTTGGACATGTTTTCATTTACTGTAAAAAAGTAGGTGCCACCAGAACTACTACGCGTGCCATTAGAAATACTTCTCTTTGTGCTAAAATGTTTGCCAGGATGTATGTAATAAAGATATTGAGGCATTTTTCAAGTGCTTTTAAAAAAGATTGCACATATTAATAAAAACATTTTTTTCTCTAGAAACAGTGCCCCAGCTGTCCATAGGTTGTATGTGCTATTGCAGCTGCACTCCATTTACTTAAAGGGAACTTGTCATGACCTTTGTAGTATCGAAACTGCCCCCATTGCGTTGTTAGTGTTGCAATGTGCAACTTTTCATTAATATCAGTGCTAATATAATGTTTACAAAGCATTTTATATGTTTATATCCTACCTGCTCGTTTAGTCATAGGGGTGTGATTTCTCGCATTTAGTCAGGGTTGGCGCCACCTACGCCATTTGAATTATGCCGCGCTTGCGCAATATGTCATGGCCAGCCGCGCTTGTACCACTGGGAGCCCCGCATGCGCTGTGCCGAGCGGCACGGGATATCCGCCGCACCGGCTGCTGTGGAACGCATAATGTGTTCCACAGAATGTCATTTACACCGCGCCGGCTAGAATGGAACGCAAGACACGCACCACCACCTCACTTCCGCCGCGTCAACGCTCCAAATGACGTCATTTCACGGCAGATATCACGTCATGACCGACATGGTAAATGTCCATGACTCACTTTGAATCTGAGCGTGCGCGTCAGGCCTCACTATCCCCACTTTATTGGCGCGCACCTAAGGTACTTAAATGGAGTATCACATATGCACACTGGCACGGACATTCTCTCCGTTGGAGTTATATTTATGTCTCACTCCTGCCCTCTTACCCATTGAGGTTCTCTCCTAACATGATCCCCTGATGAAGCCCAAACTAGGAGGGGGAGAAATGTGTTGGGACTGGTGGCACCGTTAGTGCCACGATTTGGGGCATTTGGACACGTTGGTTACAGTCTGCACTTTTTGTGCCAGTATCTGCAATATCTGGGATACGACAAACGTTGAGTCATCAATCACAGATACGTCTTTTTGATTTTCTACTTGGCACCAAGCTGATTTGCCGTGGCTGTTACTATTTATTAATATGCAGTTAACATCTTCGATATATATTTATAGAGAATCTCTGAATTATACAGTTTCTGATCTGGGTCTAACTTATTATATAGAATTGAGTGTATCTTGTGGTTATCTGTACCAATTGCCCAGGTTTGGCCCCTTCTGTATATGTTTTTTGCTATAGGGGCAGATCGATGTCCTCCTGCTATAACAGAACCATTAGCACTGTTGCACTTTATTATAGTTCTTACTTGCTTTTGTATTAACTGATCAATACCATTGCTACAAGGGGATGATACCAGGTTACCGGGCATTACTGCACTTTATTGTTGTTAATGTTTCATCAACATCTGAACCGCCGTTTTGAGACTTATAAAAGCAGCTTATCTAAATGATACTGATATAGATATGACATAGTTTCATCTCTTATTAACAGTTAAAAACTCTCAATAACTGCACCAACGGCACTGCTGCTATCTACCAACTGCGTATATATTGTTATCAATCATTCCCCCATATCTACTGAGAAACTGTGTAATTACCGCTTTTTTCTAATTAGACTCTAATTAGACTAATTAGGCAGAGAAAACTATTAAGAAGCAGAATACCATTTAGATCTTTAGGCAAAGAAGACTGCTAAGAAGCAGAATACCATTTAGATCTTTAGACGGAGAAGACTATTAAGAAGCAGAATACCATTTACATTTTTAGGCAGAGAAAAATGTTAAGAAGCAAAATGCAATTTAGATCTTTAGGCAAAGAAGACTGTTAAGAAGCAGAATACCATTTAGATCTTTAGGCAGAGAAAACTGTTGAGAAGCAGAATACCATTTAGATCTTTAGGCAGAGAAAACTGTTAAGAAGCAGAATACAATTTAGATCTTTAGGTAGAGAAAAAACATTCTCTTACAAACAACTATTCAGTTATGGCTCACTGTTAGAGTTTCTGCCTTCCATATTAGAGATCCTGTGTTTGAGTGCTGGGAAAAAAAAAGCAGATAAAAAAAAGCTGAAAATTAGTTAAATACACAAAGGCATCTACTGAGCAAAGTCAAATGCCCAGAGGAAAATCTACACTGGGAGATGATTGAACAGCACACAGTCTGTTATAAATAAGAAACTGTACTGCTAGGAGCATCATACAGCATATAGTGAAACCAATGTATCAGCACCAAGAGGGATAAGGAGAAAAGAAAGGGGCACAAGTGAGGCAAAAAAAATCTCAACTCTCTTATTGGATTCACTTTTTTCACACCTGTCATATCACTAATAGAAATAGCGTGATGCTCTGGCATTTGCCCGAGTTGGCCAGGTGCTTCCAGCCCTGTATGGACGACATAGTGGCTCCCACTGAGCTAAATAAACTGCTTTGATTAATGGGACACCAAGGAGTAGTTTAATTCCACTCATGTATAATTATACCTTTTCTTATTAATTAGATACCTGCATGTTTCAACTTCAGGTGCTGCAAATGGGGTACAGAATCTGCGGCTATTAGCAGGAGAAGTTAGGGAACTACACGTAAGCAACCCAAGACCCACATGTCAAAGAATTAATGTAAAACATAAACTGGATTATCCGGGTGACTACATGCTTTGATACAGATGACACCACAAGCTTTTGTTGTTTACAAGGTCTCATATAATCTCATGTCTTTGCTCTCCATAGAGGAAGACAGGCCTGTGTCTCTCTGTCAGCTTTGATAGCTTTTGACATAAGGTAATAAAATCCTTCTAGACATTCAATCATTTTGACGGGGAGTCTTAAACAATATTAATAAAAAATTAGGTCTACTGGTAAAAAAATGGAAATTATTTTTTATTTACAGCATGTCACTAAAAAACATAAATGCCATACTATACAGTATATCTGAAATTTCTACTGTAGTAAATTGTGGGAATTTCAAGTGTAAAAGTTTCAAGCTCTCCCACCCGTATTTACCATGATTCTAAATATTATATAAGAAGTAGTAATAAAAAAATAAGAAGAACAAAATATTTCTATTTTACCTTTTTTTTTCCTCTCACTTGAGGGATGCCAGAAAGATGTTACAAGATAACAATTGAAAACCAGTTTAAACCCAGCTGGGAAGAAGCGTTCTTATGGGATTCCTGGAGCATAGCTTGCTTGATCTGGGAGGATTACAAGTGGAATAAACTGATTTAGGTGCATGCTACAATCTTACTAAACTTCTTTATAATTAAAACTGATACATAGCTGTAACTTTTTTGCAACTAGCTTATTTCTTCCCCGTCTGTGGGATAAGAGGAATATATGGTATCACTACTGTGTACTGTGAGGCAAGCTTAATGAAGAAGTACATATTGCTAGAATTTGCAAAAAGCATAGGGTTTCTTCAGATTTTAATATGTTCAAGATTTCCTTCTGGATTACTCAAAGGTATCTCCATGCCATTAATGATGGTGAAACTGCAATATATTGCAATACTTAGTCTTAAACACGGAGAAACCTGGTTTCTTCATTTTTTCATATTAATGCTTCTTTGCTAAGTGGGTCAACTCTTCCAAAAAGTTAGCCATTCCTGTGATCAGCTGATTGCCGGACGGCTACTCAACCCCCTGCAGATAACAGCTGATCACTGGAGGAGCTCCAGCTGATCATACATTTCCTATCACTGCTGGGGAAATGTATTTCTTATCAAATGAATGGACTGTCAGTGTCCATGTAATGCATGGATGGGCCGGGTCCTCCAGAAACATATACCCTAATGACGTCCATAAGCGATTATAGGGTAAGTTGACAGTGTTGTCTTTATGAGACTATTCCTTTAAAGGGGTGGTTTGAAATTCAAAGTAATTTTCATTCTAAATCCTTATCTATTTAGTGCCATAATCAAAACTATTTTGTAATATACTTGAATTAAAAATGCCCTATCCTACCCTCATTACACTATCTAATTCCTTTTTTCACTTCATTTTTGATGACCCTTTGTTTGAGAAACCCAATGCATGCTGGGATACTCAAATAAAGCATCATCATCATCATAGGTTACTGACGCAGTCTCTGCCACCTCCCTGAAATGAAGCATCATCAGTGATGCTCATCTCAGGGTCTGGGATAGTCATTGTGCGATGTGCACAATGACAGCACACTCTCTATTGCCGGCTCAGATCAGCAGTAATAAACCTGCAACAGAGCACGTTGTCAGAATACCCGTTATGCAGAGACCAGTGATGTCACTTGTGGGGGCTGTGCTCGTCTCTGCACACCGGGTGTTCTGACAATGCGCTCTGTAGTCTGCTTGTTACTGTTGATCTGAGCCGGCAAAAAAGCGCGCTGTCATTGTGCACATCACACAATGCATTGCACGCAGGGACTAGCCCAACCTGTGATACAAGCGACACTGATGACACTCCACTTCAGGGAGGGGACAGAGGCTGCAATTGTGACCACAGCCTCTGCCCCCTCGTGATGCTTCGTTTGAGTATCCCAGCATGCACTGGGATTCCCAAATGAAGCATCATCAAAAAGGAGCTGGACAAAATAGAAAAGCAGTTAGTGTAGTGAAGGAAGGATAGGGAGTTTTTAATTCAATTACATTAGAACATAGTTTATATTATTGTCACTAAATAGATAGGGATTTAGAATGAAAATAACTTTGGACTTCGGACAAGTCCTTTAATATTCCAATGTTAATTTTTTTTTAATGTATTTAGAGTTCAGATTTTGGACATATTTTTCCCTAAAAATAAGGACATCATCATTCTGATCACCTATTTTACCGCTTCTCAGTCAACAAGCCTAAACAATGAATCAAATCTTGGAGAAAGACCTTAGGATTTTTTCAAAATAAGACAAGGCTAGAACTGTTCCCATGATGGTACATACATGCCTTTGACATTATGGCTGCATAATAAAACATTCATCTGGATATGAGATGTGGAACATATGAAATGCCTTTGATCATACCAGTGTCTCTGGTGCATCTTTTAAGTAAGCGAAAGCTTATGCATTTTCAGAATCTGAAGAGCCCTCTGTGTGCTCACAGGGGAGATTAGAAATTTTAAAGAATATGTAATAATGTGATGCAAAAGAAAAAAAAACATTCATTCTAGCAATAGATGGGAGAACATTACAAATACAATCATAAAGAAACTACAATATTATTATTTGTTACAAATAATGTTATAAATTATATGCAACGGTGAAGGGGCTGTCTGAATAAGACATCCTTGGGAAGTTTTGACCAGCCACATATTCCTCTTAAAGAAGCGCTCCCTGCACAGAATTCAGCAAGTCTGATTTTAAAGAAGCACTCCCATCAAAATTGTTATCCTCTTAATATATTGCAGTCGTCATATTATATAGCACTGTGCACTTACAATTGCTCATTTTGCATTTCTCCCCAGTTAATTCTTCTCTTTTCCATTTAGTCTATGACATCACATGATTAAAAACTGACTAGGTGAATCTTTCAAAGCTCTATATAGAAACAGGAGGTCAATTTTCCCTGCATTAGTTATCACTGCAAAAGTTCCTGACAGGGGGAGGAGGGAGCAGCTGTGTCAGGAGATGAAGAGGGGGATGACGCATGCAGGGAAAAGAGACTTCCTGTTTCTACATAGAGCTGATAAAAGAGAAGAATTAGCTGGGTAGAAAGGCAAAATGAGCAATTGTAAGTGCACAGTGCTATATAATATGATGTCACGCCAGGTGTGGGGAAGACTTAGTGCAACACAGAGGGAAAAGGCAAAGGGAGCCCAGACACTAGGGAAAGGGGGGAAGTGGAGACCTCCTAGTCTGGTCTAGCGTCACCCTGTCTCAACTATCGTCCCTATATTGCCTCATCAGCAATCGCCGCATGCATGCCTTGCCCTATTCTCCCTGGAGCTATGGCTAGGGATGGAAGGAGATGAGAACTAGTCAACCTCCACTAAACTCTATAGACAATGTGGGTGGACAAAACAGGGGAAATGGCTTAGCTTTAGATGAACTTCAAATAAGCACACGGCCTCAAGCTCCAGAGAGAACGAAGTACTGCTCCTGCTAAGCTTCACAAGTAAAAATGGATATAGCCGGTGACTCCCTCTCAGACACACCAGGTATATACACACCCAGGCCAGAGAGCTAATTAGCAAGAGAGAGGTAGCTGCTCAGTCCTAATGACAGCCTCTTATCTAAGAAACTGTCTGCAATGCCAAACATAGAGATCTTCTGCAACACACTGCCACACTTCTGTCACCTCTGACACACCCGAGACATATCATGACTGCAATATATTAAAAGGATAACGTTTTTTGATGGGAGTCTCCTCTTTAACTAGCTGTTGCATGAGAAATGGAATACTACATGGTACATGTTCAAATAAATGGACAATCCTGAGAAGATCACCAAATTTTGGGACGTTCTTTCGTGTCAACACATCTCTGCCTTAAAGAGAAAGGTCCTGAGTGTGAGACTACCTCTTCACACTGATGTATTTTTGGTCTGTGTTCTGTGTGTGTGCGTAATGGACAAATGTTAGCTTAAATTCACATGGGATATTTTCCACATGGACCTCAGGTCTGCATGGAAAAAAAAATCACAGTACGGCCTAGCCTTGTCTGAGTTACGGTCCAGATTAGTGCATGTAAATACTAGGCAGCTCCTGCACCCATCCACGATGTGGAAGAGCACACGGAGCCAGTCACGTCTGCAATTTGAGTCCTCATGCAAAGTTCCGCCTAGATGTGTTCCTACACCTTCAGCAGCAGGTGGCAGACAGATCTTGGGTTGTTCAGCCAACAGCTGCTCCTCCTGACTCCCCCATACACACGAATGTTCGGTTCAGCTGAGCATGTGTGACACCCCAGGGGTCTGGTTGCCACAGTAACGTAATGTTATGTCTGAGAGCAGGTGGGAGGTCCTTTAGTCAGGGATCCTGTGCATGCCACACCTCCTGCCCAGTCTTGGGAGGGGAAGAACTTCCCCTATATAAACCTGGGGCTGAGGCAGGGTGAGTGAGTAGAAGAAGAGAAGAAGTAGAGACAGCATAGGAAGAAACAGCAGTTACAAGGAGTCAGGGGCTGGCAGCTGCAGAGTTCGCCCTGACTAAGAAGACTTTTTACCGGACCCGGAGTCCGAGGCTGTGGGAACTAATTCCTGCCCAGCAGCAGAATCCGTCAGGCAGGGGATTTCAGGTCCTCTGGCCCAGAAGCCCGAAGGCACGGTCACACGCGTGGGACCAGCACCGCCATCGTGGAGCGGAAGCCATTAGAAGGCCCCGAGTCACCGGCCATACGGGTGAGCACCACACGGTACACTCAGGGACGTGGGCTACTTACATCAGCTCCTAGCAAGGTAGCCAGAAGAGTACAGTCAGTTTGGGAGGCCTACAACTACGCCTGGCCAGGGGAGATCCCATCTGCTCAAGGACTGACCAGGCCCCATCCGCTAGCAAGTACTCCGGGAGGGTCTTTTGTTGTTACCAGTAAAGACCCTGAACTACACCGTACCGTCTCTGAGTGGTTCCTGCTACCCCCATCATCCACGTCGGCTGCCCTGAGGCCATACCCCTCCCGTTGGGGGTTATACTATCACGCTGCACAATCCCACCATCGGCCTCAGCGGTCTGCCCTGCAGCAGCAGCCCCCTGGCTGCACTCAACGGGTGGCGTAGTCATCAACCATTTACTACTAATGGACTGCCGTCTAGTTTGACTCCCTGGGCACGGACCGGGTCACCGCCACGAGACTACAACCCTCCACAGATCCGGCTCCGGGTAAGCTCCCGCATGCGCAGCCCAGCGCGACACAGGCCCAGGGGCGCGTCAACTTTGGCGTAGTCGGCAGGATTTCGTGCCCGCAACCACCGGGTACTGCGTGCCTGAAAAGCAAAGACTGTTCAAACTTACCAGTGGTGAAGATTCCCGCTATCCGTGGAGGTTTCCCGCCATCCGGCGCCATCTTCTACCTTCTTCCCGCCATCCGCGAAGTTTTCCCGCCATCCGGCGCCATCTTCGACCTTCTTCCCGCCATCCGTGGAGTTTTCCCGCCATTGGACGCCATCTTTAGGACGCCGCGCGGGAAGAAGAGGGGCGTGGACTCCGAAAGCGCGCGAGAACTGAAGCCCCGCCTCACGTCCGGACGTTGCGTAAGGTCCTGGAAGGAGCCCAGCAGACGCCGACGTCACAGGAGCGCGACGGAAGGTCCTCAACCCTGACGATCCACTGCGGAGCCGCGGCCTACGGAAGAGGATCATCGCAAGGTAGGCCACGGTCCACTAGGGGGGAGGAAGATGTCGGATACGGAGGAGAGCTTCACTGCCTCAACCCCCGCCAGCGCTACCGCTGCTGCAGTTATGCCCTTCACCATGCCCTATATCCCGGGAGCAGCTTGGCTACCCCAGTACTCAGGGGAGTCACATACCCTGCATGACTTTAGAGAAAAGCTGGATAGCCTCTTCCAGGTGTACCCCCTCACAGAAGAGCAAAAAGTGAGCATCCTGGTGGCCCAACTAACCGGGGCAGCCAAAAGAGAAGTAAAATCTTGGCCACCTGGGAGGAGGACTGTCGCAGAGATACTAACCCGGCTGAGGGACACCTTCGATACCCGCACCTCAGCCGAGATCAAGCTTAGATTCTACGGGTGCAAGCAGCGAGCGCATGAGAGTATAAGGGACTATGCACTAAACCTACAAGAGGCCCTGAGGGCCATAAAGCAGACCGACCCTGATGGGGTGGGAAACGAGGACAGGCTGTTGACTGAACAATTTATAGAGGGTTTATATTGCAATGCCCACCGAACCCAGTTGCGGGCAATGGCCTTACAGGATCCCCATCTGGACTTTGCACAGTTCAAGGATAGAGCTATCCGGGTGCTCCGAGAACCAGCACCGGGTGGCGTTGTGACCCACAGGCGCCCAGCTATCACTTACCACCAGGAGGCGGCGCCCTTGTCGACAGGGCCTGTGGGAGCTCATGCGCAGGCTTTGGACAATGACCCGGCTCCAGACCTACACCATCAGGTCCAAGAGCTAGTTAAGAGCGTTGCTGCGCTAACCCGAACTGTGCAGTCTTTACAGGTTTCCACCCCAGGGAAGATCCAGCTGGCATCCGGACCGGAGGACATCCCGTGGCGTCGACCAAGGAGGACCCCACCGGCCAGAGGAAGACCCAGTGACCGATACAGCGAGGACGGACGACCCATCTGCCGCCGCTGCAATCAACCCGGACATATGGAAAGGTACTGTTCTTTAAACGGGCACAACCTGGGGTAGAGGGCCAACCCCCAGGAAAAAGATCACCAGGCCCATCGAACTGGCGCGACAGATATGTGGGAGGACGTCCAGTCTTGCCTGTGGTACTGGATGGCATTCCCATGAGTGCCCTACTGGATACCGGGTCACAGGTCACCACCATCCCGTACGTGCTCTTCAAGCAGTACTGGAATGACTCGGATATTACCCGCTACCCTGACGACGACTTGAGTATCATCGCCAGCAATGGCCAGCCCGTGCCACAGATCGGATTTAAAGAGGTGACCCTCAAAATCGGTAGAGTCGAACTGGCCGCACAGGGACTGATCATTGTAGATATTGATAAACATGAGAGTCACCCAAAAATAACTCTAGGAACTAACGTAATTGAAAATTGTCTTGCAGAGGTGATTTTCCTTTTACAGCAGGTTGCCAAGAACGCCAGCTCCGGCGAGCAGCGGGTGCTCCAGAAAGAGATCCGGGCACTGATGCAACGGCAACAAGTGGAACTCTCCGGCGGTGAGATTGGTAGCGTAAGAATGTGTGACCCTTTTCCTATTGCCATGCCCCCAAAAAGTGAAATGATGATTTGGTGCCGGGCAGCTATTGGTCTGAGAGGTAGAGATTACCAGGCAATGGTAGAACCAGTTTACTCAGACAGTAGGCCCACCATTTTGACAGCACGGGGGGTGGTCAATGTACGCCATGGGAGGGTGCCCGTTCGCATAATAAATATCGGGGAGAGGGAAGTGTACCTGCCCCGGTATGCCACGCTAGCCAAATTATATACCACTAATCAAAATTCTATACAATCTGTGGAACCCTTGCCTCCATCTCACCCGGAGGAAGGTAACGGCTCTAAGAAAGACATGGAGGACTGGTGTCAGCAACTACATCTGGGTACTGACTCCACTCCCTCACATCAGAAACAAGGAGTCTATCGGGTGGTTCAAGAGTATGAGAGAGTGTTTAGTAAACACCCGTTAGACTTCGGGCGAGTCAAGGGGGTAGAACACCGCATCCCCACGGGAGATCATCCTCCCATAAAAGAGAGGTATCGACCCGTACCCCCTGCACATTACCAACACGCCAAGGGGATGCTTAGAGACATGAAGGAGGCTGGGGTAATCCGGGATAGCTGTAGCCCCTGGGCAGCCCCACTAGTTTTAGTCAAAAAGAAAGACAACACCATGAGGATGTGTGTAGATTACCGGAAAATCAACCGTATCACACACAAGGATGCGTACCCCTTACCAAGGATAGAGGAGTCATTGGCTGCTTTAAGATCTGCTAACTTCTTCTCTACCTTGGATCTCACTAGCGGGTACTGGCAGGTTCCTGTAGCAGAGGCGGACCGGGAGAAGACCGCATTCACCACCCCGATGGGACTTAGCGAGTTCACCTGCATGCCGTTCGGACTCTGCAACGCCCCAGGAACCTTCCAACGATTAATGGAGTGCTGTCTGGGCCACAGAAACTTCGAGACGGTCCTGTTGTACCTGGACGATGTCATCGTATACTCCAAAACTTATGAGGACCACCTGAAACACCTGGCGGAGGTGTTCGAAGCTCTGGCGAGTTACGGCCTAAAGGTGAAACCCTCCAAGTGTCACCTCCTGAAACCAAAGGTGCAATACCTGGGACACATGGTGAGCGCTGACGGAGTGGCTCCCGACCCCGATAAGATCACCGCAATTAAGGGATGGCCAAGCCCCTCCAGCGTAAAAGAAGTGCGGCAGTTCCTAGGGTTGGTAGGCTACTACCGAAGGTTTATTCCCGGTTTCACCAAAAAGGCAGCACCTATGCAGGACCTCCTGATAGGCCAGTCCCGGAAGGCCAAGAACCAGAAGCCGCCCTTCAAATGGGAAAAGCTAGAAGAAGAGTCCTTCCGCCAGCTGAAGATGGCCCTCACGGGGGATGAAATCTTGGCGTACCCGGACTATAGCCAGCCCTTCATCCTCTACACCGACGCCAGTAACATCGGGCTAGGAGCCGTACTGTCCCAGATTCAGCAGGGGAGAGAACGAGTAATCTCCTATGCCAGCCGAAAACTGCGACCCACCGAAAGGAACCCCGAAAATTACAGCTCATTTAAGCTAGAGTTCCTGGCCGTGGTATGGGCAGTCACCGAGCGCTTTAGGCATTACCTCGCTTCTTCCCGGTTCACCGTATACACGGATAACAACCCGTTGACACACCTGGACACGGCAAGACTCGGTGCCCTGGAGCAGAGGTGGATGGCCCGTCTGTCCAACTACGAGTTCACAATCAAATACCGGGCAGGACGCTCCAATACTAACGCGGACGCCCTGTCCAGGATGCCCAACCTGCCGGACGAAGGAGAAGATCCGGAGGGACTGGAAGAAGTTGAACTCCCTGCGTTCCACCGTCATGGGACTATCCAGTATTCCCACCGGGTAAGGGGTAAGCAGGCTGCTACGTTGAACCCCTTACCCCACTACAACTGGGCGGAAACGCAAGACAGCGACCCTGCCGTCCGACTGGTGAAGGAGATGCTGACTCGGCCGGAGGCTCGCCTTGAACCAGACGCTCCGGAGGAAGCCAAACAACTATGGGCGGAGAAGAGTCGACTATTCCTTTACAAGGGGAAGTTGTGCCGCAGAATGGTCAACTCCCGGACGCATGAACTACTCTGGCAAGTAGTGGTGCCCCGAAGAGACGCAGCCATGGTGATGGAGGCATACCACGACGGAGCTGGACACTTCGGGTGGAAAAAGCTGGAGTTCCTGCTGCGCGAGCGGTTCCACTGGGTAGGCATGAGGGGAACCATCGAGAAGTGGTGCAGAGACTGTGGCCCGTGCAATCTGAGAAGGAAGGACCGGGCCAGCCAGAAGACTCCCCTGCAGTCCATCGTCACCCGGCAACCGTTGGAACTGGTAGCCTTGGATCATGTAAAACTGACCCCAAGCAGAAGTGGCTACGTCTACGCGTTAACCATCGTGGATCATTACTCCCGGTTCTTGGTTGTCGTCCCCGTCAAGGACTTAACGGCTCAAACAGCAGCTAGGGCCTTCCAGCAGCACTTCTGCCGTCCACACGGGTACCCGGACCAAGTGCTGACGGACCAGGGACCTGCCTTTGAAGCGGAGGTCTTCCAGGAATTCTGCAATCTGTATGGCTGCCGGAAGATAAGGACGACACCCTACCATCCGCAAACTAATGGACTTTGTGAAAAAATGAACCAGGTGGTAATGGATCTTCTAAAAACATTGCCCCTGGAAGAACGCAGTCTGTGGCCTGAGAAGTTGCCCGATCTGGTGGACCTATACAACCACATCCCGGTAGGTTCCACCAACTGTACCCCGGCTTACCTAATGAGGGCGAGACCTGGTAAGTTACCTGTTGACCTGGAAATGGGAGTCCTGACACCTGAGGACACTTCACCAGAAACAGACTGGGACACAGAGAGGCAGCAGCAGTACCGGAGAGTACAGGAGAGCGTGGAGCGAAGTCTCTGTCAGGCTAGGGAAAGACAAGAGAAGACTTACAACCAGTATGCTCCCGCTGTTCCCCTGGTACCCGGAGAGCAGGTCTTGAAGAGGAAAAGACGGCTCCACAAGTTGGATGACCAGTGGGAGAAGGACCCGTACACCGTACTGCCCTCAAGCCACGAGAACCCGAAGGTCTGTACCATCAGTAAAGACGGAGGGGAAACCACAGCCATTGTATCCCGGGACCACCTGAAGAAGTGTCCCGAACAACTGAGGAACCCTGAAGAGGAACAAGAAGACCATCGACCCGTGGGAGAAAGGGAAGATATGGTTAGTACCGTGCTCGGGGACTTCCCTCGGTCTTGGACTCAAGTCAATGGTGCAGTTGTGGTACCCGTACTCACCTTCCTCCAACCATCATCCCAAGAACCTACGGAGCAACGGGTAGAGCTGGAAGAACAGCCGGTCCAGGAGGCAGAAGACTCCACACAAGTAGAACAGGAGAATCAACCCTCTGCTTATAGTGAGCCTGCCGTACCCCTAGTGAGACAAAGAGCCGGTAGACAGCTGCCCAGTTTACCCTTGACAGCTCCTACACCCTGTAGTTCAGGGCCAGACAGTCAGCTCCGTAGGTCCACTAGGGCCACTAGAGGCCAGTTACCCGCACGTTGGAGGATCTAAATGTTTAAGCTATTTTATAATGTTTACCTGTCTATAGTTGCTTGTGTGTAATTTTGTATTTCTAGTTGTTTTTAGGAATCCTTGGTGGATTTACCGGGAATCCTTGTATATAGTTGGAGCGTAACCCAGGATGGACTAAAGACTGTCAAGGACTCGGGGTAGAACAGACCCCTACCTGGTTACGTCTCCCTGTGTTGGTGAAATGGACACCTTGCTTTCTTCAGAGACTGCACCCGGTTGCGGACACGCCGTAACCATCTTTATGTGTTTTCTTATTGTATTATTAATGTTTTGCCTTGTTATGTTTTCTAAATGTGTTTAGTCCCGGAGTACTAAATTTTACTAGGGGGGAATGTGACACCCCAGGGGTCTGGTTGCCACAGTAACGTAATGTTATGTCTGAGAGCAGGTGGGAGGTCCTTTAGTCAGGGATCCTGTGCATGCCACACCTCCTGCCCAGTCTTGGGAGGGGAAGAACTTCCCCTATATAAACCTGGGGCTGAGGCAGGGTGAGTGAGTAGAAGAAGAGAAGAAGTAGAGACAGCATAGGAAGAAACAGCAGTTACAAGGAGTCAGGGGCTGGCAGCTGCAGAGTTCGCCCTGACTAAGAAGACTTTTTACCGGACCCGGAGTCCGAGGCTGTGGGAACTAATTCCTGCCCAGCAGCAGAATCCGTCAGGCAGGGGATTTCAGGTCCTCTGGCCCAGAAGCCCGAAGGCACGGTCACACGCGTGGGACCAGCACCGCCATCGTGGAGCGGAAGCCATTAGAAGGCCCCGAGTCACCGGCCATACGGGTGAGCACCACACGGTACACTCAGGGACGTGGGCTACTTACATCAGCTCCTAGCAAGGTAGCCAGAAGAGTACAGTCAGTTTGGGAGGCCTACAACTACGCCTGGCCAGGGGAGATCCCATCTGCTCAAGGACTGACCAGGCCCCATCCGCTAGCAAGTACTCCGGGAGGGTCTTTTGTTGTTACCAGTAAAGACCCTGAACTACACCGTACCGTCTCTGAGTGGTTCCTGCTACCCCCATCATCCACGTCGGCTGCCCTGAGGCCATACCCCTCCCGTTGGGGGTTATACTATCACGCTGCACAATCCCACCATCGGCCTCAGCGGTCTGCCCTGCAGCAGCAGCCCCCTGGCTGCACTCAACGGGTGGCGTAGTCATCAACCATTTACTACTAATGGACTGCCGTCTAGTTTGACTCCCTGGGCACGGACCGGGTCACCGCCACGAGACTACAACCCTCCACAGATCCGGCTCCGGGTAAGCTCCCGCATGCGCAGCCCAGCGCGACACAGGCCCAGGGGCGCGTCACATGCATATGTTTTCATTGGAATGAAGCGTATAAACTGATGCCAGATACCTCAGGCAATGGTTTATCTCCTAGAAGAACAGAAGGATCAGATGTTGAAGTTCAACATGTCCTCCATCCAAGAGTCTAGAGAAGCCAAAACATATAAGATAGATGCCCTAGACGTCCAGTCTTGCCAAAAATCGTTGGGTTCCTTCAACTTTGCTCCAAGGTATATGGTCACCTTTTCTTTTGTGAAATAACCCTTTTTTAACTATAGGGCATGCAAACATAGTGGTCGGGTGCCTGGGGAGGCCCAAAGGCCTGAACTTTAGGTAGACATCAGTACTATTAATAGCAATTAACATATTTGTATGACCTTATAATATTCACATCCATTAATAAAAATGCGCTTGTTATAAAGAGCAGGTCATATCAATTTTACATAGATCTAATGTGATGGTTATTAAATTATGTATGTTTAGTGATTTTAACCCATATACTCTCACTGATGCCATCAGTACTTCTTCTTAGCAACTAAATAAGGCCTCATTTAGATGCCCATATATCACATATAAGCACCATTCATGTTTGTCATGGGTTTTCCATTAAAGTTTATGGGGTTGCTCACATGCTTGTTTTTTTTTTGCTGATTGAGTGCCTGGGAAAAAAATGTGTCCAATTTTGATCTCATTCCTGGCTCAAACTCTATAATTCAAGTCTATGGGTTAATAAAAAGCTTGGATATCTTCCTAGTTGCTTCCCTGTGCTGTCGATTTTTCGCTGACTGTTTGCGAGGAGAAGCGAGAGAAATCTGCATCAGTTTTTTGTTGCATACAAAAAAAAAACTGATGAAACTTCGATTGTAGAAACTGACTCTCTGCCCAAAGACTGATGGAAATCCGAGTGACCACACTTGACCAGTTTTTGGAAACTTGGGCTATGATAGTTTAGCTATGGAGGTGCTGGAGATGATAAAATGAGTGTACATTGTTATATTTTTGAAACATCTTTTATACAGCTCAATGGCAAGAGATGGTTTTTATACTTTTTATGTTGTGGTTATGATTTCTAACAATGATGTGCTGATTTTCCATCCAGTTTTGGCAGAAGGTTTGGAGCTCCGCTAATTGCAGATGAAAGCTGCTGTATCTTCTGTGCTTTGAGAATGTGTCTAAAAAGAGGAAAAAATCATCTACTGAACCTGTCAATTATTTTAATTGTGTTGTTATGCAAATGAAGACATGATTTTCATCTCTAGTCTTCACAAATTATTTTCCACTGTTTGACAAATGGTTCTTGCCATCTTTGGCAACGTGATGAAATGTTACGCTCTACTCAAAAAAACCCTTCTCCTGTCTTCATTTCATCCAAAAACACAAGTAACCAGTTTATAACAATATATTCTGGCTTCCTTATTGCTTGCAGCAATCACACCATTCTCTTGTGGAAGAAATCTGTTGATTAAAGGAGTATGTCAGCACAAAACGACTGTTCAAACCAAGCACAGGTACATGGTCCACCCTTTGTGTGGTCATCAGCAGTTCATTGAACCTTCCCACACACATGTTTTCCATGAATCTCCATCCTCTTAAGGTTCTATAAAGCCACAGTTGCTGATCAAGGAAGATGGACAAGATCGATGGAAAACAAGAAGGTGGGAAGGTGCACTGAACTGTTGCCACACCAGTGGGTGCACCCAGTGCCTGTGCTTGGTTTGAACAGCCATTTTGTACTGTCAGACTCCCTTTAAAGTAACTAGTAGTGATGAGCAAGAATGTTCTGTTAACCCTTTCGGCAAGCATGCTCGGGCGAACACCGAGTATCTTCAGTTTGCTCGGGTGTTATGTTTCACTCACTCCATGTGCATGATTTGCGACTGTTTGACATGTGAGGAATGCCTAAGAAACAGACATTCCTCACATGTATTAAAGCTGTCAAGCAGTCGCAAATCATGCACACAGAGAGACTGAAACATAACCCCTGAGCACGCTGAAGTTACTCAGTGTTCGCCCAAGCATGCTAGCCCAAAGGGTTAACAGAACATACTCGTTCATCACTAGTAACTAGTCAATTATCCTTTACAGCGGCTAGGAAGCAATGCAACTCAATAACAATGGCTAATTCATTAAGCTGCCAGTAATTCCTTGGGATAGTTATTAGGAAAAAAAAACAAGATATCTTTGGAGACCCCATGGTGTATATTACACAACAGGATATTAGAAATGATCAAAAAAAATTGCAGGACTCTGATCCAGTGGTCACATTGATAATCTCTCGCTGCACGATCATAGCGCTTCAAACCTTTTTCTACCAGCCTGCATCCCTAGCGCCTCTCCTAATTAGTAGGTCCGATGCAGGTCATGCATGATGATATGCCACGTCTACTCATCAGAAGAGGCGCCAGGGATGTTGGCAGGTAGGAGGAAGTTTGATCTGGTGGCCATGGACAACTGATGTGACTGATGGACCAGGGTCCTGCAAATCTCTTTGATAATCAATAGGTATACATTGCAAAGATAAAGAGGTTGTGCACTACTTAGGATAGGTCATCAATGTCTGATCTGTTGGGATCCAACACCCAGCACCCTCGCTGGTTATCCACTACTTTTACATTGATGATCTATCTGCTGATGATACCGCCGATCACCTGTTATCGGTGTTGGCGGCCGCCGGCCGGAAGTGCTCCCTTGCTGAGCTGCTCTGTCTAGATGTAGTGGCCTCCGCAGGGTACCGCACATCCGCCTCCTATTGATTTGAATAGGAGGTATTTGTGCAGTACCAAGTCGCGGCAACTACAATTAGACGTAGCAGCTCGGCAAGTGAGCATTTCCGGCCGGCAGCCGCCAACACCGATAACAACGGATTGGCGGAATGATCGGCAGATAGATCATCAATGTAAAAGTAGTGGACAACCTCTTTAAGACTTAGTAACAAATGGCCATATTCATATGGAAAAGAACAGCTTAGACTGCAGTATTGAAGCCTAAGACTAAGGTCACATAAGTGTATATTCTCTAATTAAAGAGAATTGGGTCAATTATGCAAATCACACTCTGATTGAACTCTGACAAGAGTTTTATCATAGTTTGATCCTCTTGGATGAGGAAAATATGGAGAAATTTTTTTTTCCATTCTGTCATTCTATAAACACCAATAAGTCATATAGACTGAAAGTTAATAGGCTACACCAAAAAATAAGGCAGATAAACAACCACACAGCCCAAATTGAAAATTGCCAAAGCTTTAATAATAACACATAAAAGCAAATACAGACAACAATAATAAAATCAAAGACACACCACAGATGGAAAAAGTGGAGTGCCTGGACTAAATAGTGTAAAAGATGACATTATACTCTGACATAGAGCTCCCACAGGTAATATGTAACGATAATATAATGTAAAACCAAGGGCATAAAGTACAAAAAGCAGCAGAAAATGATAAATGCAGTAAAAATAATGAGGCTATCAAACAGATATTTAACATATATGTTGATATATTAATATATTAATATGGCAGATCACATAGTGCTAATAAGATCAGTGCATCAATATATACAGTGACTCTGCCTCCAAAGTACATACATAGCTGCTAGATAACCTCAATAAATACCTTATGCCGAAATAGCTGCATATATGAATGACCAGTGTCAATAAAAATAGCCCCAGATGGTTAACAAAGTAGCCATAGTTACCCAAAGAGCATAGATCACCAGTCCAGGCACCCACCACGCACCCGACGCGCGTTTCGCATAGGAAATGCTTCGTCCAGGGGTGATGATATGCTGGAGTGAATACGTATATAAAGGATCCTGGCCAGTATCGTGCAGATTGATGATTATCTACAGCTGTAAATGAGCGCTTAACCTGACCTCTGCTAGATGTTAACATGGGTACCTGTATGTTATCTTGCCCCCGCACAAGGACGCCACCGCCGCGCCACCCATCCTGCTGCGCAGCCACCGGAAGGACAAAATGAGAAGAAAGTACTTCCTGCCACGTGATCGCAAACGGTCACATGATTGGAACCAAATCACGTGATTAGTATGACAGCAGAGCGCGTACGCGATGGCAACCATTCAAACTGAAAAAGAATCCCCCAGGCATACAAAGGTAGGTATGAAAGAAACAGGAACCCTGAAGGATAACCAACTAAAAAAGGAAAAAAAGAAAACACGAGAAAAAAGAAAAAGAAGAAGAAAAAGAAGGATATGCCAGTGAACCAGAGATTGTGCAAGTGAAAGAATGTGAAAATGAAATAATATAATGAACCACTTTCTTCTCATTTCTTCTCATTTTGTCCTTCCGGTGGCTGCACAGCAGGATGGGTGGCGCGGCGTGGCGTCCTTGTGCGGGGGCAAGATAACATACAGGTACCCATGTTAACATCTAGCAGAGGTCAGGTTAAGCGCTCATTTACAGCTGTAGATAATCATCAATCTGCACCATACTGGCCAGGATCCTTTATATACGTATTCACTCCAGCATATCATCACCCCTGGACGAAGCATTTCCTATGCGAAACGCGCGTCGGGTGCGTGGTGGGTGCCTGGACTGGTGATCTATGCTCTTTGGGTAACTATGGCTACTTTGTTAACCATCTGGGGCTATTTTTATTGACACTGGTCATTCATATATGCAGCTATTTCGGCATAAGTTATTTATTGAGGTTATCTAGCGGCTATGTATGTACTTTGGAGGCAGAGTCACTGTATATATTGATGCACTGATCTTATTAGCACTATGTGATCTGCCATATTAATATATTAATATATCAACATATATGTTAAATATCTGTTTGATAGCCTCATTATTTTTACTGAATTTATCATTTTCTGCTGCTTTTTGTACTTTATGCCCTTGGTTTTACTTTATATTATCGTTACATATTACCTGTGGGAGCTCTATGTCAGAGTATAATGTCATCTTTTACACTATTTAGTCCAGGCACTCCACTTTTTCCATCTGTGGTGTGTCTTTGATTTTATTATTGTTGTCTGTATTTGCTTTTATGTGTTATTATTAAAGCTTTGGCAATTTTCAACTTGGGCTGTGTGGTTGTTTATCTGCCTTATTTTTTGGTGCATTCTGTCATTCTGACAGATGTTATCCGAGTGCAGTTAGATGGTTTCAATTGACTAATTGACGTGCATATCTGAGCGCGATCTGAATATCGGATCAAACTCGGGAATACAGCAATTTTTTTCCTTGGATAGACATCAAAGAAAAAATCAGACATGTACATAGACTAACATTAGACAGTGTGATCCGATGTTTTGTCGCACCAAAAATACAGCTATGTGCATGAGCCCTTAACCAAATTTTGACATAATTTTACCCGCCTTGAGTAAACGTAGCATTAGGCATTCTTTAATTTCAATAAAAATAAAATTGGCATGTAGAAAAGGAAACTATATCTGTGCAAAGACCTTTCTATGTAGCTTCAAGTCAAGTGGCAACTATGGGAAGAAAATGTTAAAATATCGGCCTGGGCTTAATGAGACTAAAGTCATCATCTAGCAGCAGTGTCGGAAAGTAGGCTACCTCTTTGGACAAGTCTCCATTGCTTGAGACCAAGTGTGAGAGTTGAGTAGAACGTTGGAGAAAGAAAATGACAATGTGACATCAAAGACATAAATTATGCCAAAGGTGAAAAATTGCATCTATTTGTACTTGGAAATAAATATTGAATATATACAAATATTTATAAATGTTCCTATATACATATAGTGCCCATCGAAGTCCATGATACGTGGGGGATGAGTCCCTGCGAGGTACAGTGTGTGAGGTTGACATTGGCGAATGTTGGATGCAGCAGCCGGAGTAGTTAGCATCGCTTGCTGTTGATGTGCATAGTGAGCTAATTTAGCCTCAGGGTCAAAACTATTGTAGAAATCCTGTGTTCAGCGCTGTGTAAAATTGTGTGCACTGTGATAACAATAATAAATAAGTACGCAAAATGCAGCGGCTTTCTAATTGGTCAGTGCTGTTCTACATTATTAGAAGATTGTTAACTCAACTAAGCTCTCCACGGTTTAAATAATACACCGCTCCACACAGATCCGTCCATAAAGCCCAGGAAAGCATTAACATTCATTCCAAAAATACAGCACTAACCGATGTATAATTTCATGCAAATATCACTTCTTTAGCTGACTGTACATTGCACGAAATGTCCCACATTGCGGCGATAACGGTATTCTAAGCTTCTTCTTCTATCCTGATCTGTGAGAACCTACAGATTAAAAAAAAGGCTCCTTCTACAAGTCCTATTAAATATTCCTGGCCAAGATGTTCCCTGTCTTTTCCATACTCGTGCCTATATTTTATATTTTTACTTCTCATTCATATACTAATCTCTGATTGATGCTCGGATATGTATTTGTCTTCTTGGTTCCAAGCATAACAGCATTTCTTGCCGGTTCTAGATAAAGAACTGCATTGTTTTACAATATAGAAAACAATCCTCGTTGTCGTCAGACTGTAGATACAACAACGTGATAAAGAGTTTTCATTCTGCATAATTCAGCCCGTGTTTTGATTCCCTATTGTGGGACGTAGATAATATTTCGACATCTATATTTCAACGTACTCGTCTTGTCGTGCGCTTTTGCGGGTTTGCATGTTAAAGTCATCTGCATAGTTTGTAGAACCTTTTTCCTGAAAACCTATCCTGGGCAGAAGAACTGACGCCTTTCTAGAAACACCAGTGTAGCATGTGTGCCCTAAATCATGGGAATATGAGAATCGGCATGTGCCTTATTTGCATCTTTGCATGTATTTATCTTCACTCGAGCTTGAAAATAGCTGCTGTGTTAATGCTGAAAAGATGTAAAAATGTTAAGGCAGGGGGTCTTTTTTCAAGCAGCATTTACACTTGATATTTTCCTGGTATTAACCCCATCTTTTGACATTTTAGAATTTTGTTGAACGTTGCTAAGAAAAAAATAGGACATGGCATGTGCCAAATGTGTATCAAATTTGTATTTTATCCACTTCTTGCATCTACCTTGTTGGTTTTGATACTGTCTAGTTATGGGTAAGAAAAGTTGCAAAATGCTCCAAGTCAATTAAGGATGTATATTTTTATACACAGTTGTAATTGGAGTAGACTTCACATTCTGGAGCACAGAAGTCCTAAAAATGAGCCAAATTCATTAAGAGGCATGCACCACTGTTTCACACCTGTCCAGATCTGGGCTTTTCTTCCCTCACCCCAGTCCGTTAAACTCTGCTGTGCTCCACGTCGGGCTTTGCAGGCGGCCTAGCATGATCCCATGTGATAGTCTGCCTTGGTCTATATAAGGCTCAATAAGACACACATCTGTCTTTTGGTGCTAAGACTTTTAGTTTATCTGTGCACAGTTCCCTACTTGCGGTCTCGAGGACGTCACCTGTCTGCCTGCGGCTTCCAGTACCTCTGCTACCTGTCGGCTTGCGGCTTCCAGTATTTCTCCTATTTATCTGCAGCTTACAGTACATCTGCTATCTATGCCCTGTGTGCCTCACCCGTCTGCTTGTTCAACACCCGTGGCCCGTGTGCCCACCCGGACCTTGGGCTTGGAGGATCTAACTAACCAGATGAGCCTTACAACTACTCAATGAATTCGGTGCACCGTTCTCGTTTTTGATCAATTCAAGACTGGTGTATGAAACAGTAGTTTTGATTAATTTCACCCCTATCACATCAACGGGTAAGAATGTGACAAAGGGTTTTGAAATGTCTAATAAAATAGGTAAAAATAGTGTTAAAAAATTGGAAGAGAATGTGAATTTTTTTCAGATCAGGTTCAAATGGTCATATGAAAAATTAGTTCAGTCACAGTTCTGTGCGCTCACTCGCATAGTAGGTGTCCTGGTCCAGACTGGACTAGTGCACGCTGCCATTTTTTCGTGCAGACCCTATGGTCTCTGTGGAATATCTGTATGTGCAATTGGTCCATGTTCACTCATGGACCAAATACATGCTCATCTGTATGAGCCATTAATTTTAGGGCATCAAGAAACTATGCTCAGCAGGGTATCTTGAATGGTGATATCTTGAATATAAAGAGGTACAAGATATTGACCACATAAGTTGCCAAAGGTAACCCAAACATTGGAGAAATATAAGCATATCTAAAATCAAGGACACGAATCACTAAGAGTGTGAACATCTACAAATAATAGTTGTGTTATGGATGATCATCTGACCTTTTGAGGTTATTTGTAACGATTTTGACATAAAGGCTTTGTTCCACGTGAAAAGAGATGTCATACCCCTGTCTGCCTAAAGGGTTATTCACATATCAGCCTAAAAGGAGGACCTATCATTTCCTCAAAAAATTGAGTTAAATACTTTATACAATTCCCTGAGCTCCTCTGATTCTGACTCTCCTATCTGTTTTGCACTGCATCATATGAAGCTCAGTACGTGAAATCTCTGCTTGCAGACCAACTGGGCATTTCTTCCACCTTTTTCCAGATGCTGCCATTCACAGCTCAGCAGTGTCTGAGAATGCCAAACACGGCTGCTTAGCTTTGATTGGCTGCTTCTGGGAGGGAAGGGTGAAAATGCACCCCCTCAGAGAAGACTCTAAAGAAAATCACAGTTGAACTACTAGCAGAGATTTCACATAGTGTGCTCCAAAAGAGTCAAATGTGAATATCTCTGCAATGGAGCAACACAATGCAAAATGGAAAAGAACAGCAGAATCAGGAGAGCTCAGGGATTTTTATTTGTATTATATTTAACTCAATTTTTGAGCAACTGACAGGTCCTTGTTTAAGGGCTAAGATGGGAATAACTCAGTCCAGGTTCCAACTACTGTAGGTGGAGCTGCGGAATACAGTAAGGCCATGTTCACATGTTCAGCATTTTACATCAGTATTTGTAAGCCAAAACCAGGAGTGGGTGAAAAAATGTAGAAGTGGTGAACATGTTTCTATTAGGCTGTGTGCCCACGATGCGCTTTTTAAGCGTTTCCGCAGCGGCAAAAACGCTGCAGAAACGCTTAAGAAATGCATGATAGAAGGCCTGCCATGTTCCCCAATGATAATCCGCATGTGCTGTGCACATGCTGCGGAAATTTCTGCTGCCGATTATCATTGCGGAAAAATACGCAGCATGTCCATTAATTTTGCGGATACGCAGGGTAATTGCCGCGATTGACTTGCATTGGAACGCTTGGATTCCGCATCACTGCATCTGTAGATGCGGAATCCAAGCGTTTCTATTTGCGGATGGTACCCGGGTGTGGAGAATAGGAGACTCTCCTCCGGACCCGGGTACCATAGAACCTGTAAAAAAAAGAATAAAATAAAAAATAAATATTATATTTACCTTCTGATGGCCCGCGGTGTGCTTGTCTTCCCATGCCGGCAGATCGCGGTGGACTGAAGGACCTGTGCTGACGTCATAGTCATGTGACGGCAGGCCCTTCAGTGTAGTGCACCGCGAGCTGCCGTCAAGCCAGGACGGAGCGAAGCAAGACTCTGGGGGCCATCAGAAAGTAAGTATAGATTTATTTTTTTATTTTTTAACATTCTTTAAGGTCACAGTATATAAATCCATGCTGTTTGCATGGATTTATATAGTGTGACCAAGTTGTCAAGCACTTTCCAAGTGATGCTAAAATCGCTTGGAAAGCGCTTGTCAACCCGCATGCGAAATTGCATGCAAAAACGCTTCACTTCCGCTTGTTCCTGGCAGGAAAAACACATGTACAATCCGCATATACAATCCGCATGTACAATCCGCATGTACAATCCGCATGCGTTTTTTCTGCCAGGGAGATGCAGAAACGCTCAGGAAAAATCCGCAGCATTTCTGCATCGTGGGCACATAGCCTTATACTTTTTCTCTGATTGTTCCACTCCCAATTTTTGCTTACAAATACTGATGTAAAATACTGACCAAATACTGAACGTGTGAATGTGGTCTATCTGAGCTACGCTTAATGTCCATTCATTTCTATGAGAATTACAGAAACAGCATAGCTCAGACACTCTTGAGTTTGTCCGTAGATCCACACTCAGTTGTTGGAGCCTGAATAGAGTTATTCCCGTCTCAGCCAAAAAAAGCTAACATGGGAATAATATTCATATATTGTAAATTGTCGTTATGATTGTGGTAGACTTCTCAGACACTCGCCAATCAGGGGATCCACAACAATGATGTATTGTTGTAGCTTCTTCACTTTTTTCCCTGCTCTGCTTGGAACCCAAGTGTCCAGGAGTTTGGGGACAACTTAGGAAAAGAGCCAAGGGAATTCAGTTCAGTCCCATGATGGTTTCAAAGGCAGGACCAACACTAATCGTAAAATGAAGGTGCATCCTATGAATATTCTATAGGATGGGAATATCTATTTAATAACCTATTAAACTGTTATCTGTCTTGTTTAGATTTAACATATGAGTGATGATGCTTACGGGAAAGCATGGAGAAAGTGAAAAGTCCACATAACATAACAATCTGAAGCACAGAGTAGTTTGGACTTAAAAGGGAAGGACCACCCTTGTCTGTAAAAGTCAATTGAATTATTCACATACTTGGCTTAAACTACAGACACCGTACAGAAGCTGGTTCGCTGGCCAAACAGTGTGTCATCATGATTGAATGTGAGCCGATCAAGTGATGTTCACTATCCATCAAGCCCTGTTCTCTTCAGTCAGGTCAACGTTGCTACTTGCATTTGGCTTTTCTAGGGCAGCATCACTGAAAATCACAAGAACTGACTATATCAAAGATGTAAAGCATTTTTTCAAAAGGTAGTCCTACTTAAAGGAGTTTTCCAAGCTGAAAAGTGAAAATCTGCAGTCACTCTTTATGACTGCAGACTAACGAATCGTGACAGTGTGCAATGTACACACTTTTTCGATTCCCCTGCTTTTCAAGTGCGAGTGGGTGATCGCCTGACCTCATATATATGATTTACACACTCACAGTTACATGCCAACTAAATGTAAACATTGAGAGAAGCAGGTAAGACTCTCGTGACCACATCTATGCAAATCACATACACTTGTTCAGAAAATACAGGTGGATCATGATAGTGTGCACATTGCGCACTGTTATAAGTCAGCAGTCTGCAGTCACAAAGACTTTTCTTTTCAGCCTGAAAAAATCTTTTTAAAAACCTGTCACTAAGGGATGCAACCATTAAAAAGATAGTCTTATTGATGTTCTTGAAGGCACCCAACGTGATTGTCTACCCAAGTAAAAAGTAATTAATCTGTTAACTAAAACAATATAAATTAGGTTTAATATAAAAATTCCAGTATTGAAGAATTTTTCTAATCTCAGGCATTTATGGCATATCCTGTTGATGCCTCTTATTATGGAATTTGAGGTATCTTTGCAGTGTGAGTGACGCACCCCCTGGGCCATGTGCAAGGGATACCTGGAGCCGGATCTCGATGGGGGTAGTAGTACTTGTGGCGGTGACCCGGTCCGTGCCCAGGGTGTCAAACTAAGTGGCAGTCTATGGCAGTAGATGTTAATTTGATCGACTACGCCACCCGTTGAGTGCGGCTTTGAAGCCGCCGCTGCAGAGCAGTCCGCTGAGGCCGGTGGTATATGTGCAGCAGTGATGGTATAACCCCCAACGGGAGGGGTATGGCCTCAGGGCAGCAGGTGTGGATGATGGGTGTAGTTATGTTGTAGAAAGGAGAGTCAGAGACTTGAGGTGCAGTTTCAGGGTTTTTACTCACGGTTGTTCTCTCAGTCACTCTGGCCTTGAGTGACCACCCGAGCCGTGCTGCGTCCACCAGGTCCTGGACTCGGCTAACCCCCAGGCAGTTCTGGAGCGTGGTCCTGAGCTCCCTTTCTCTCTCTCTGTCTCTGGCCATTCCCACCAGGGATCCACCTTTGGCCGGCTCCCTCGGGTCTCTTAGTGGTCAAACCTCCTCTGGGTTCCCTGACCCTATGCTTGGTGTGCCTTTCTGGTGGATTTGGTGAGGGTCATGGCAAATCTTGACCACGACCTCCAGTTCCTGGCTGAGGATAAGTGGCCTCCACCAGTTCGGGTTCCGGTACCCGTGTCCGCCAACCCTTCACCCTTTTTGGTCTGATTCTGGGTTCTTAGGGTTCCTTCTGACTCTGCTTCTCTGGGCCTTTCTTCCTCCTCTCTCTCTTCAATGCAGGCTTGGCCCTGGAGCTGGGCCCAGCCGGAGCCACAGCTCCCTGTCAGCCCTCCTGGCTGAGCTCCTCTGCTAAAAAGACCCTGTCCTAAGATGGTGCCCACCATATATACTCCCTCTATGTGTGAGCCCAGGTGACTATCACCCAATGAGCTCCTAGCTTTACCCAGAGTACTCCCCCTATCTGCCCCTACACTACTGGGATGTTCCACCCCCCTCCCACTCCAGCCAGGGACAGACGCTGTCGTACCTGCACATTTACTTGGTGGGAGTACCGTAGTTCTGTCCCCCGGAAATGGGATGTATGTAGTGCATGCAGCCTACTGAGCTCAGTCCCACACTCCATCCTTACCCGGGAGTGGAATACCACACCTCTGGAGTGAGGTGCAATACCCCTGTAGCAGCCGAATCCTCAGGGTGCTACATTCCCCCCTGGTAAATCACAGCACGTCCTCGGGCTGTAAAAGAATAAACATACCAAAAACATACAAATTTTTTTAAAGTGCACTACATATAAAATATATAAACAGTAACCTTCAATCATCCCTTTATGGGAGGAACTTCTCTTTTAAAATGTTACGGACACATCATAAAATAATATTAACTCTTTCATCATAATAAAACTTTTCATATAAAACATTTTTGTCCTCTGGCCACTTGTGCAAATTGTGACCAGGTAAGTGCCACAGTCTCTGGTAGAAAAAACAGTTTCCTATAAAACCAGAAGGGGGCGCCTTAGAAAGCGCAACTATATACAAGGGGAGGTGGCCGCTCTCAGTCCTCGGCCAGTGGGATTAGGGAAGCATGACCGCTCTCAGTCCTCGGCCAGTGGGATTAAGGGACATACGGGTAACAGTTTAATTTGCTGGTCCCAACGGGGACTATAATGGTAACAGTTCCTGTACCCTAACGGGTAACTATTTTACAGTTCCATTTACCGTACTTTAGTAGCGGCGTCCTCCTGCTCCTTCCTCCGTGTACCCTTCAGACCCGTCCGGGTCCTCTTGCTCCTCCTGACACCTCAGCTCTTTCTCTGTCAGTCGGTGTACATGAAGGGCATAGGGTCCTTTGGCACATTGGTGCCGGGTGAAGGTGACCTCATCACCCAGGTAAAGGTCACGACCTCTGTGTCCCTCCGGTAGGTGGGACTCGACATCTCTTCTGGTCACGAAGACGTCGCCGGGGGTGTGATGATCTCTGATGAAGCCCCAACCGTGCTGCAGTTGGAATTTGATTACAGTCCCGGTGGCACGGGGACCGTGGGCTGCACGGGGGTTCCTTCGGGTCCGGCTCTTTTGTTCTGCACTCTTTACTTGCAGCCGCTCCTCGCGGACCCGTCTCTCTCTCCGTTCTCGCTCAAAGACTTCCAACTGCTGGCGGCAGCACTCCGCACGCTCAGTTGCGGCCGCCCGGGTCTCCTGAGTGAACCCGATGAGGTCTCCTCCTGCGGGGTCCCACTCAAACTGCGCCTCCTCTAACGAGAGCGGGGTCATCTTGACGGGCGCCGGAGCTGGGATTAGGGGCTCATCCAGGGGTCTTTCTTTCCGGAGTCGGGGATGGTGGTACTCCGGTGGCCACGCAAAGGGCTGCCCATCCGGGCAAGTGTGCTGGGCAAACAAGTCTTCACCCAGGTGCGGCACAGTGGAAGTTGAGGGCGCGGTGGTGGCAGCGGCGCCCGGGATCACTAGGCCTTGCGACCAGGCTTGGGGTACCCTGAAGGTAAAGGGCACCGTGAAGACGGCGGCGCCCGGGGGCACTCGGCCTTGCGACCAGGCCGGTGGCGTCTCCTGCTTGGCCGCGCTCAGGGTTGAGGCGCGTGACGTCACAGGGGGCGTGGTCGCGGCTCCTGCTTGGGGCCTAGTCTGAAGCGGTAGCGGTGCGGCAACGGGCACGATCAGTGGGACTTCGGGCTCTGCGACGGGGAGCGGGGGTAGGCTTACGGTGGCTGGGCTCGGGGTAGTAACGTCCCCTTTACTTGCCTCCGTCTCTTCAGCTCCCTCTGCGGCGTCGTCTCCGGCCTCCGTCCCTTCTGCATCCTCTTCAGGGGCAGGCGTGCTCCTCGTTGCGGGTGGTGTGCTCCGCTGGCGGGTTCCAGCCTGCTGGGCCATCTCCCTGCTCCACTCCATCAGCGTTTCTCGCTGCACCTGGGCCATCCTCCATGCGAGGCCCTCCAGCGCGGTCTGTGCACGCTCCCGGTCTCGGGGGAGCTGTGCCAGGATCTCCACCAGGTCTTGTGGGGTGGTTGCTTGCATCAGGCTCCTGACCACAGGGTCGGTGCTGCCTGCCTCTCCCTCCATCTCCGGGTACGGCTTCTCCAAACTCCTCCAGGCTGCACCCATCTTCTCTCTTTTGTTCTGTATCCGCCCCCATTGAGGGCGGTCCTGGGGCAACTTGGTGATTGTCAGTTCCAGGGGCAGACCCCCCACGCTGATGGACATCTCAATCATTGCAGTCTCTGCTGGTGGGGGCGGTCTTCGTTTTTGGCGCCATTCTTGGTCCTGGCCCACGATGGGAGGTAGCCTCTTGCCTCCCTCTGGCACGCCCATAATGGCGTCCGCTCTGCCAGGGCGGGAAATCTTCTCAGATGGCGGGAATCGTCTCCCAGTGGCGGGAAACTCCGTGGATGGCGGGAAAAAGCTGCAGATGGCGGGCAACCGGCGGGAAACGACCCGTGATGGCGTCCGATGGCGGGGACCCTCCGGAATTGGCGGGAGACTTCTTTTTACGGTACAGATAAACTTTTCTTCAGGCACGCAGTACCCGGTGGTTGCGGGCACGTTATCCTGCCGACTACGCCAAAGTTGACGCACCCCCTGGGCCATGTGCAAGGGATACCCGGAGCCGGATCTCGATGGGGGTAGTAGTACTTGTGGCGGTGACCCGGTCCGTGCCCAGGGTGTCAAACTAAGTGGCAGTCTATGGCAGTAGATGTTAATTTGATCGACTACGCCACCCGTTGAGTGCGGCTTTGAAGCCGCCGCTGCAGAGCAGTCCGCTGAGGCCGGTGGTATATGTGCAGCAGTGATGGTATAACCCCCAACGGGAGGGGTATGGCCTCAGGGCAGCAGGTGTGGATGATGGGTGTAGTTATGTTGTAGAAAGGAGAGTCAGAGACTTGAGGTGCAGTTTCAGGGTTTTTACTCACGGTTGTTCTCTCAGTCACTCTGGCCTTGAGTGACCACCCGAGCCGTGCTGCGTCCACCAGGTCCTGGACTCGGCTAACCCCCAGGCAGTTCTGGAGCGTGGTCCTGAGCTCCCTTTCTCTCTCTCTGTCTCTGGCCATTCCCACCAGGGATCCACCTTTGGCCGGCTCCCTCGGGTCTCTTAGTGGTCAAACCTCCTCTGGGTTCCCTGACCCTATGCTTGGTGTGCCTTTCTGGTGGATTTGGTGAGGGTCGTGGCAAATCTTGACCACGACCTCCGGTTCCTGGCTGAGGATAAGTGGCCTCCACCAGTTCGGGTTCCGGTACCCGTGTCCGCCAACCCTTCACCCTTTTTGGTCTGATTCTGGGTTCTTAGGGTTCCTTCTGACTCTGCTTCTCTGGGCCTTTCTTCCTCCTCTCTCTCTTCAATGCAGGCTTGGCCCTGGAGCTGGGCCCAGCCGGAGCCACAGCTCCCTGTCAGCCCTCCTGGCTGAGCTCCTCTGCTAAAAAGACCCTGTCCTAAGATGGTGCCCACCATATATACTCCCTTTATGTGTGAGCCCAGGTGACTAGCACCCAATGAGCTCCTAGCTTTACCCAGAGTACTCCCCCTATCTGCCCCTACACTACTGGGATGTTCCACCCCCCTCCCACTCCAGCCAGGGACAGACGCTGTCGTACCTGCACATTTACTTGGTGGGAGTACCGTAGTTCTGTCCCCCGGAAATGGGATGTATGTAGTGCATGCAGCCTACTGAGCTCAGTCCCACACTCCATCCTTACCCGGGAGTGGAATACCACACCTCTGGAGTGAGGTGCAATACCCCTGTAGCAGCCGAATCCTCAGGGTGCTACATGAGTGTGCCAGAAAATGAAATGTACACTGATTTATGAGCTGAAAGAGATTTTAGCTACAATTATTGTCAATTTTCTGGGATATATTTTAGTAAATGTGTTGCACCGCAATTGGCCATGCTCATTTTGTCAAGCCCCACTCATTTTTAGAAAATACATGGAGTCAGCACTAAGGGTCAAAAATGTGCAAAATTTTGGCGCAAATACTCTTCGTGCCAAATTTTACAATGTTTTGACAACTAAAAACTTCCATAAAGAAAATGATCATTTTTCTCCCAAATTGTAAACTTCAGGGGGTAAGTTATTATCAGGGAAATGTGTGAAATAACATTTTTGAGAGTTTTTCTATGCTAATAGACTTTGCACCAAATTTGACAACATGTCACATGGTGTATGCTGATTTTGGCACAAAATTAAAGCAACATCATAACAGCTTGTAAGTGGAATGAATGAATCAGCAGACCTTTAGACAGAGGAGAAAAACAGAAAAAAGCCAGCCCTCATACATCAATTGTAAAAAAATGCCTTTCAAAATATGGAGAAAAATTAAATAAAAATGCAAAGAATACCCTTAAACCATCTGACTGTAATAACTCACTGATGAGATGAGATCTCAGAAAATCTTTCTGGTGGCATAAAAGATTGATGTTTTGCAGGCAAGAGGCAAATATTAATTTAGAAACCTCAACGTCACTCTGAAAAGTGATTTTTTAATTTTATGACATCCACTTCAACTATCCACCTTAAAAAAAATCTAAATTGTCAGTTTAAGCAAAAATTAGATGAAACATGGTTCAAAAGGATATTATATATGGTGCACACAAGATAAGACAAGCAAAAAAGGAGCAAATTATTTCCAAAAATGTAGAGGAAAAAGAGTAATAACTGGACCCCCTTATTTGCAAAAACAGACGAGAGAAGTTTTGACCCTAATTGAAAAATAGCTGATAACAACTAGGGATCAACGGACCTGTGGACGTTCGGGTTCTGTTACCCTTCCCAAACTTTTTTCACCTTAAAAAAATCTAAATTGTCAGTTTAGGCAAAAATTAGATGAAAAATGGTTCAAAAGAATATTATATATAGTGCACACAAGATAAGACAAATAAAAAAGACGCAAATTACTCCCAAAAATGTGGAGTAAGAAGAATAACTGGAAACCCTTATTTGCAAAAAAAAAAAACAGAAGAAGTTTATGACCCTAAAAGAAAAATGGCTCATAACAACTAGGGATGAACGGACCCGTGGAAGTTCGGGTTCTGGGACCCTTCCCAAACTTTTTTTCAAAGTTTGGTTAGGGTACAAGAACTGTACCAGAACTTGAACCAGCACCCGAACCCCATTAAAAACAATGGGGACCCGGACTTTGGAACTGGAAAAATTTTCTCTCTCTCTGCAACGGACTCCCCCCGGAATGCCGAACATTGCAACGGACTTCCCCAGGAACTCCGAACATTGCAATGAACTTCGGGGAGAAGTCAGTTTTTGGGGTTTCGCATTGGACAGTGGTACGAACGCGGAACTTTTAACTTCGGGTTTGCTCATCTCTAATAACAACTAGTTACGGTACAGTTTTCTATTTTGCTTATTTTATTTGCTTATTTTTAAAAAATTGTGTTGTGATTTGTTACCTTGGGCAACAAAAAAAAGTTTTTCTTTCAAAAAGTTTTCATAAATCTGCTCGAGTAGTTTGGAACTTTGTGCCCATTTCATGCCATGAAAACATCATTTCCTTTTCCATTTTGGAATTGAGAGTATACAAAATAAAAATCGAAAAAGGAAAGTAAAGCACTTCCATTATTCTACAATGTTTTGGGTTTTGCAACCAGATGATGATTCTGGGAAACCTTCCACAGGATAGCACAAAGAGAAAATACCTTTTACTGGCAAAGTCAGATCCAGACCAGGACTATATCCAGATGAAATGCTGAGGCAGGTTGTCTATGCTAAAACCCTTAAACATGTCACAAAAGAATTCTTCCCATTCAGAGTAAATGGCAAACAGAACAAATGTTTATGGGAATTTGCTTTCTTTTTTTTGCCCGAAGGGGCAGCGACTTAAAATTTTTGATTCTGGAAATTCAATTTTGGCAGAATTTTTTATTTTTTCCGATAAATTAATAGAATGATACAATTTGAAATTCTTAGTAAAATACCTACTGTGGTTATGTAATAATAGTGTTTATTAAATAAGGTTTAAAGAGTGATTTTGATTTTTTAAGGGGATTCTTATGTCTCAGCATTTATGTTATCTGATTACAATTTACTATATGAGAATTTTTTTTAATGCGGAAAAATCCAATGAGTTTTTGAAGTGAAAGGCACTTTAGGAAAAGCTCCCTTTTTCTTTTGGAGTTTTTTTTTTTTATTTCCTGAAACATTTTTTTGAAGCAGTTTCGAAGAAAAAAATTTCCCCACAATGTTTTGAAACCTTTTGTCTTGACATTGTCAGGTTTGGAGTTTCCTTGAGGAATCAAAGAAGTGACATGTAGTTTATTTTTCAATACTGAGGTTTTCAAAACTTCATTAGCAAAAAAAAGCCCAAAAATCTCATTAAATGAACAGCTAAGTGAATTTAATTTGAAGAGTATTAAAAAAGAATTTGAAGGAATATTTGAGAAGGATTTTTGAAGCGGATCTACTTCCAAATCATCCTCAAAGAACTGTGTGAAATTTTTTTTGGGAGCGGATCAGCTTCACAAAATGCTTCAAACATTCTAGGAAGGCATCCTATTAATTTAGATGGGAAATACACATTGCTGTACATAGGAGAAGTTTTTGAGTGTTTTTTTTTCTGAAAAGTTTTTTGGAAAACAGGTAGAAAAAAATTGCATGTCACTTCTTTGAAGTGAAGCCTAATGTAATCTGCTTCAAACTTGGCACTAATCGACTGCAAAAAAAATGTATAAGGAAAAAATTCTACCAGAACTCTTCTAAACCTTTCAAGGACACAATTGAAGGAAAGAAAAACTCCTCCAAAGTATAACTATTTTTTTAAAGGTGCTTAAAAAAATCATCATTTTTGAAAGCCTCAAAAAAATCCATGTTAACATACACTTACACTAGCTTATCACTCTTGCTGTTCTAATATTAGTGTTTGTTTAGCTAGAAAAAAAAACACATAAAATATCCTTAGGCTATGTGCCCACGATGCAGAAATGAAGCAGAAAATTTCTGCAGCGTTTCTGTATGTTCTTGGCAGCAAAAATGCTTGCGGATTTTACACGCGTTTTTGACGTGTTTTTGCAGCGTTTTTACATGCGGGTTTGACTTGCGTTTTTCTAGTGCATTGGGACCTCAAATCCGCATGCAGAAACGCACAAATAATGGACATGCTGTGGATTTTTCCGCAAGGAAAATCCACTGCGGAAAATTCCGCAGCATGGGCACAGAACATGCAGATTTTCATTGGGGATCATGGGGCACGGATTACCAAGCGTTTTGCAAGCGTTTACGCTGCGGAAAATCCGCATCAAAAACGCTTGAAAAACGCATCGTGGGCACATAATCTTAGCGTAGTTTCACACACAGTATTTTTCTCTGTAAAAAGGTCATTGCAGATTTTAAGGCAGTTTTTGAGCCAAAGCCAAAAGTAAATTCAAGAGAAATGGGAATTTCAATGGTTGGACCTAGTTTGGTCGGGTATCAGAACCCAAACTTCCTCGGGTCCGCTCATCCCTACTTATAATGCTCCTTCATCCTGGATTTACTCCAAGCTTTGGCTCGAAAGCTGCATTAAAGACAACAGTGGTGTTTGGACTTTTTTTTTCGACAACTCTGTGCGTGACGGCATTAGCAAAAGTGGGTTTTAGCTCATATTTTGACTCAATTTAATCTTGTGCTTAACCCGTTAAGGCTAGGTGATAAATGTATGATTGCTGGGGAACTCATCACTGTGACCCCAACCAGTCCCAAGAACTAAAAATCATGGTTTGATCGAGAATGCTTAGCATCTGAAACGCGTAGGCTGTTAGGGGTTCCCCCTTTTACCTTTCGAATGTCGAGTGTTTATTATGTACATCTTTGTCTAGAAGTAATAAACAGATTTACATTTTTACTGGATTCTGGACTGCACATGTCTACTTTAACATTTCTGTCTCGTTTCCTGGCAAGGTCGACAGGTCTCCTTGCACTCGGTGGTATCCTGGAGGATACGTTTGAATGAAAGCATCTGATGTGAGTTGAGCTTTTCAACTACACTTACCAGTTATCCATGGATAAATAAAAACTGGAAAGACAATGACCAGAGTAGGGTTTTATCCGGGTTAAAAAGGGAAGAAAAAAAAACCAGAAAGTCACAACCCTTATATCAGCTGAAGTAGTTGACTGCTGCAGATCCCCAATATGAAGTAACTTGTGAGACTTGAAGTGGGTGAAGATAAGTCTGCGCTGCCAATGGTCCAGAAAGCAGTAAGAGACAGAAAAAGTTTTAGACGCGTTTTTTATTCGTCAACGCGTTTCGAAGTAAATATTGTGGTTTGTCCTGATGAAGAAGTACGTTTAATTCTAAACATGTTGATGAATAAAACTTTTTCTGTCTCTTACTGCTTTTTAGACCTATTGAAGCGCGGATGTATATCCACCGACCTCTAGTCTCATAATTATCTGACGCGCCCCGGGGCAATGGGGTACTCGGCAGCCGGGCCTATGGATGCTGGTGGGGGATATGTCAAAGTGCCTGGCCCGGTCCGTGGCCCAGGGCGGTCAACCAAAATGGGGGCTGTAACTTGATAGAAAATAAAGATAAAGTAAATAGTTTGTGACGCCACCTGTGGTACCTGGTAAGGTTTGCCAGCGCTGCTGCAGACCTCCGGGGGGTGATGGGATGGCAGCTGAGATGTTTCTGCTCCCCACAGGTGGAGCGGGCCCCCGGGGCAGTGTGGAGTTTGATGGTGGTGATGCTGGGGCTTGTAGTGCAGGTGGTAGTGATGGTGCAGCTGAAATAATGGACGGAGGCAGTGCGGTGCAGTCATCCGAGTCTTTACTCACAGTTCTCATGTACACTGCGGGGGTGCCAGCCTCCCACGTCGCGCTGCGTTCACCAGACCGGGGGTTCAGCTCTTCCTCAGATAGGTTAGGAGCACCTGACGGAACCCCGCTTTCTTATGCTCCTCTCTAGACCGACTTCACGCTGGGTCTTCTCCCTCCTGCCCCGTGCTTCCACACTCACAGTCCCGCTCAGGTGCTCTGAAGTCCCTCTGGGCAACTTGGAGTTCCCGGACCTGCTTGACCCTCACGGTGACTAGGATGAGGCTTTGGCAACTGCACTATAAAAGCCAGAAGCCTCCGTTTTTTCCAGCCGAGACCTGAAGTAACACAGCTGGTCCAGGGGCTGGTCCCCTTCTTGCGGCCTGATCCCTCTGTCTTCTGACAGATTCGGGGCGTACGGGTGCCGTCCTGCACTCGCCGTACCCCCTGGGATCCCTTTAATAGAACGGAGCCTTCCTCCTCTGCTCCCCTCCTGGGCCTCTAGTACTAGGCCCCACTTGTGGGGAAGAGCTCCTAAGGAGACTCTGCTCCCAGACTGTCTTCACTCACTGACCTACTGAACTGTCCTGCCACCCTAAGATGGCTTCCCTTTATATACCTCCTTCTATGGTGCTCCCCTACTCTACTTCCTCCACCCACACCCACTACTGGTTCCCCCTACCTTTGGGTTCCCCCCACTCCAGCCAGGGACAGGGCTCAGCAGGAAACACATTGCATCTTGCCCTTCCAGCCGGCCAGGAGCAGTGTAATGTTGGATGCAGGTGTTGGGGTTCCGGGCAGCACTCCCTCCTTACCTGAGAGAAGGAGACACTACACCTCTGCATGAGGTGCAGTACCTCTGTGGCGACTGAACCCTCAGGGGCGCTACATATCCATACCATAGGTCATCAAAACCAGTTCGGTGGGGGTTCGCTTTGGCAGCAGAAAGATATTTCTGAAGGCCACCTAACAAAATTACTGTATTATACAGTAATAACTCTGAGAGCTCCAATTCATCATTGCTCTTTGCGTCTGTTTATTTGCCTAATTTTGTGTGTTTTGCATGTTTTGTTTTTTTGCACCCAATTCTTTATTCTATTTTTACCTTTTTTTTTTTACCAATTCTTTTTTCTATTTTACATGTGCTCGTCTGTTTTTTTTATTTTTTTCCCCGTCATATGGGTTAAGTTTATTGATTCCAGATGTTTTCGCCGATTTCATCAATTTAATCACTTTTTAAAAAGTTTCAAAATTCAGCACAACTCTGCTCCAGTCACTCCCTGTTGTAGTTTTATGCATGTTTTTCCAAAAGTCGTATCTTTTGTGACAATTTGAAAAAGTTGCAAAAACGGTCAATAACAGGAAAAAAGACCTTTTTGACTTTGCACCAAATTCAAGAACGGCTTGTGCCATTTTGATGAATTTGGAGCAATTAATGACAGCGAATACCCCTAGACAAAAAAGTGACTTAAGCCCCCCCCCCACAATTGATGAATCTGGGCCATATTGTTTGCCATCTAAGTAAAGGCGTAGTCCCATGAAGACAACCCCTTTCCATATAACCCCACCGTGACTATCCCATTAAGCCAGGGCAGCTCTGACTTTGGAAGACCAGACCTGTCCAGATTCATGGAGATTGACTGTCTGCCAAATTATCTTCAATATGAAAGGGAGTTGTCTTTGTGAGACCACCCTACTAACCAGATCTGTCACCATTGATTTTCAAAATAAGTACACCAGTCTCATCAAGTCTAAAAGATTTAATAATTTATGGAGCTTGCGTTGTGAAATCTGGTGACAGATCCGCTTTAAGAAACAACAGAATAGAATTGTTATCTTGACGGGAGAGGTCAAACCAAGACCTTGCTCTGTATTTACTGGTGATTTTTCACTACTGCAGATAAAATTGCTCTTCGACAAACCAGTTTGTTGTGTTTACCGAAGGGTGCAAGGACATGTGTGCTCTAAATGAATGGCTAGCTCTTTACATTAAACACTCGTTATCCATTACATTTCATTTACTGTACAGATTATACACTTTACTTACAGTGGATTGATTTTCCAGATAAGATGGACAAAGAAAAATGACACTGAAGATTTATAAGGCTCTGGCTACATGTTACATTTTTTACTTGTCTTGTTTTTTTTAAGGTGACTATTTATGAATGTGACCCAATAACAGTGCAGATTTTTTTCTGAAAATGTTTCAATGGAAATTTACCTATTATTTACAAATATTGCTGATAGTAGACAGCAACGTGCAGGCACAAATCTTAGTGGTTTCACATCACAACTGAGGCGCTGAGCTTAGTGGTTGCATGATACCGGGAACAGTCTATAAACTTGGGCGTTACACTACTAAGAAGTACATAGCTTGGCAGTTCTGGAGAAATACTCTCATGATAACTCTAACAGCATGAAATACTATTACTAACCAATCACAAATTATGGGCTCATGCCGACGTCGGTGGATTTTGGTCCAATCACAGACTGCAATGCACGGACTGGCCGTGGGTCTCCCAACTGAAGCATGGCAACTTAATATATTTCTATGGTCAGGTCGGGAGACCCGTGGCCCGTCCATTCATTGTGGCCTGTGATCGGACTGAAATCCACGGATGTATGTATGAGTCCTTAGCCCAGCCGCTCTGGGATTCTGGGCCACTATCATGGCACACTTTGCATAGTCTTATTGACGCAGGGCACAACTTTTTCCAGAGACAGACTCTCTCAGTTTCTCAGGTCTCCACAGTCATTCCTTGCTGTTTGAGGCCACATACGGCTCCAAATTCAGGCCGCTGGTCACTCACTGTCTCAGACCAGAGCACCACCACTGCTTCTTGCAATGTTTCATGACATAACACAAATCAGCCCTTAAAGCTCAGCTCGTCTCTTACTTTCTAGAGCCGCAACGCCACTTGGCAAACCGGCAACTCTTGTCATCTGCAATCTCAAGGCAGGAAGAATGGATGGTCAATTGCTCCATGTAACTGCTGGATGTAAAAACCCAGGGCTTATCTACCCCATCTGAGGACAGCATGAAGTAGGGGCAGGCAGACACCCTGGTTCAGATGCTATGTTATTTACTGGGCTACTTGCTGTAGTTTTGATTAAACAGAGTTCAATCTTTTGGAACTCTGCTATTCCCCTAAGTGATGAGCTCCTGCTTTGCATTCCTTGATATTAATGAGCTCTGACTTATCCAACCTCCGATCACAGATTGGCAGTTTTCTGCCTATGCATAGTAAGCTCTAAAGCCATGGAATGGTCAATGTTAGACACAACTCATCAGTGAGAGAACTAGCCGAGATGCAGCAGATAAAGCAGTGATATTACACATCCTGTTCTATACAGAAGACTTTTCAGAAGTCTCATTATCATCAGATGCAGGATTGCAATGACAGGTAGCACCTCTATACACAGCTGATAACACGGGATCCACCAATCACAATAGGCAATATCGCAGCTAACCCCGCTCCTCCTCCCTTCACAATAACCTTTTCACACGCTCATTAGATGCTTCACTACAAGAGATAAGGCCTGAGTCATACTATAGCTGCTAATGTGCATGTTCATTTCCTGAAAGGACAGGAAGTAGGAGTGTAGAATAGCCTCAGTGGCCAGTGTGAACATTGCAAGATTTCAAAATTTATTTTTTAATACAGATTGTGATATGAAAAAAAAATAGAATGAATAAATATATATATATATATATATATATATATATATATATATATATATATAATATACAGTACAGACCAAAAGTTTGGACACACCTTCTCATTTAAAGATTTTTCTGTATTTTCATGACTATGAAAATTGTACATTCACACTGAAGGCATCAAAACTATGAATTAACACATGTGGAATTATATACTTAACAAAAAAGTGTGAAACAACTGAAAATATGTCTTATATTCTAGGTTCTTCAAAGTAGCCACCTTTTGCTTTGATGACTGCTTTGCACACTCTTGGCATTCTCTATATGAGCTTCAAGAGGTAGTCACCGGAAATGGTCTTCCAACAATCTTGAAGGAGTTCCTAGAGATGCTTAGCACTTGTTGGCCCTTTTGCCTTCACTCTGCGGTCCAGCTCACCCCAAACCATCTCGATTGGGTTCAGTTCTGGTGACTGTGGAGGCCAGGTCATCTGGCGTTGCACCCCATTACTCTCCTTCTTGGTCAAATAGCCCTTACACAGCCTGGAGGTGTGTTTGAGGTCATTGTCCTGTTGAAAAATAAGTGATGGTCCAACTAAACGCAAACCGGATGGAATAGCATGCCGCTGCAAGATGCTGTGGTAGCCATGCTGGTTCAGTATGCCTTCAATTTTGAATAAATCCCCAACAGTGACACCAGCAAAGCACCCCCACACCATCACACCTCCTCCTCCATGATTCACGGTTGGAACCAGGCATGTAGAGTCCATCCGTTCACCTTTTCTGCGTCGCACAAAGACACGGTGGCTGGAACCAAAGATCTCAAATTTGGACTCATCAGACCAAAGCACAGATTTCCACTGGTCTAATGTCCATTCCTTGTGTTCTTTAGCCCTAACAAGTCTCTTCTGCTTGTTGCCTGTCCTTAGCAGTGGTTTCCTAGCAGCTATTTTACCATGAAGGCCTGCTGCACAAAGTCTCCTCTTAACAGTTGTTGTAGAGGTGTGGCAGTGACCTGGTCTCTAATCTGAGCTGCTGTTAACCTGCGATTTCTGAGGCTGGTGACTCGGATAAACTTATTCTCAGAAGCAGAGGTGACTCTTGGTCTTCCTTTCCTGGGGCGGTCCTCATGTGAGCCAGTTTCTTTGTAGCGCTTGATGGTTTTTGCAGCTGCACTTGGGGACACTTTCAAAGTTTTCCCAATTTTTCGGACTGACTGACCTTCATTTCTTAAAGTAATGATGGCCACTCGTTCTTCTTTACTTAGCTGCTTTTTTCTTGCCATAATACAAATTCTAACAGTCTATTCAGTAGGACTATCAGCTGTGTATCCACCAGACTTCTGCACAACACAACTGATGGTCGCAACCCCATTTATAAGGCAAGAAATCCCACTTATTAAACCTGACAGGGCACACCTGTGAAGTGAAAACCATTTCCGGTGACTACCTCTTGAAGCTCATCAAGAGAATGCCAAGAATGTGCAAAGCAATCATTAAAGCAAAAGGTGGCTACTTTGAAGAACCTAGAATATAAGACATATTTTCAGTTGTTTCACACTTTTTTGTTAAGTATATAATTCCACATGTGTTAATTCATAGTTTTGATGCCTTCAGTGTGAATGTACAATTTTCAAAGTCATGAAAATACAGAAAAATCTTTAAATGAGAAGGTGTGTCCAAACTTTTGGTCTGTACTGTATGTATTTTTTTAAGCATAAAAAAATGGTTCGGACAGTAGGACATTTTTGGACGACACATTCCCTTATTGCAGATTTATTTCTTAAACTCCCTTATTTCATGTACATGAAGCCTGATTAGATCTGCAGTTACAGTTGTGTTCTGCATGCTCGCTTCCTATTAGTAACAATGTAAGGATAATCTATAGACCCTTTAAAAAATGAAAATGTCACTTTGCATGTGTTCATGCTTAAACACGAGTTGGTTTAATGACTAATATTTGCACAAGAAGAAATGTTTCCTCTTCCTAGGAACTAGTACAAATTACAACTGCTGGAGCAATTCAGAATATTACTACGCAACCGAAGTTAACAAAGGGTTTTGTAGTTACATAAGACATTAAATGACCTTAAATTGCGCTCAGCCGTTGTAGTATATTAAGCGACATCGAGTAAAAGAAAAAAAAAAAGAGTGTCTAAGGACTTGTAGCAGGAAGGGGTTAAGATCTTCTGTGCGTCTGATTGCCAAAGCTCCAAAGGCCCCAGGGAACTGAGAATAAACAGAAGCCGCTGTTCTCATTTATCAGCGTATATATACATATATATACACACAGAGAGGAATATCAGCCCTCGTCTCACTGGGCATACTGCCTGCCAAAAAAATAAAAAGGGAGAGAGAGCATGGGCGCCAGGGGTACTACACCCAATGGATAACAAAAGGGTTATGACACCGTACCACAGTGCCTCTAAAAATTCATCTTGGCACTACAAGAAAGACGTAATAAATGGTCAGTGACAGGCTGTCGGTGCCCCGCCATAGAATCCGCATTGCTACATCGCTTATACTCTTTTTCACTGTCATTTACAAACTGTAACGCAAGACCCTACAAATTCAGAGTCTCTGGAGTCATGCCATATCCTACACCCTTGGCCTCGCACTTCCGCCCCGTCTTCTGGGACCTTCTCAGCTACTGTTTTCCAGCCTGTTTTTTCGGAGATGTTAACCATTCCAGTTCTCTAGGGACATCATCTCGTACATTTAAAGTCTTCTCGGTTTAGCGAAGAAATACTTGATTTACTATTTCGCACTGGCGGAATTACTAATGCAATTATGGCAGAGTTTTGGTGTAACTTCATTAGATAGAGTTTTGCAAATGTTGCAAAAGAAACCGTGATCGTTTCCATTTCTGTCGGTAAGAGGGGTCATGGTCTACCAGGTGCACCGAGTGCAAATTACTTGAAACAGATTTCTGGCAATTTTTCCCGAGTTGTTCCGCAGTGTGTGCTTTATACGAGAGGCTGCCAGCGTTGTAAACGCGCCCAGTAGATCTCACTGAACTTCAAAGGGTTGTAAATGATAACAAAAACACGGCCGCTTCTTCCAAAAACCGCACCACGACTGTTTGTAGGATGCCTGTGATATTGAAACTCAACCTCATTCACTTTAATACAGTAAAAGGGGTTGTTCAGGCTTTGGTTCAAATATGCAGTATGTGACTGAAGACTTGTGAATCCTCACAGCATGCACAGTGCGCACTGTCAGGATTCACCCGGAGCTGGTGGTCATGTGACTGCAAGTATGCAAATTGCATACTTCCGGACACACTTTGACTAGACGTGTGTGGCCTTGCTTAGTTCACTTGTGTTGAGTAAGGCCGTGCACGTCTAGTCGTCACGTGATCACATGTATGCAAATCACATACTTGCAGTCACACAACAGCCTGCTCCTGGCCCCGGAGAATCCTGACAGTACACACTGTGCTCGCTGTGAGGATTCACATAGAGTGACTGCAGACATGAGCCCCAAAACTGGACAACCCCTTTCAGCTACAATATCAGTCACAAACCAATGACAGGTGTCGAGCTGTGTGTCAAAAGAGCAACCATGTTTTTGTAACAATGTAATCCACCCCTTTAAGCATGCAAGCAATAGAGGCTATACACATTTGTAATGGAGTTGTCCTCTGTCCATATACCCTAGAAGGTCATTTACGTGAAGGTCTATAGTAGCCAGAGCTTCTTTGGGAGGACTTAGCCTTTCCATGGGCATTCATATAATTCAGGTAGCTTGTTTAGTACTACAGTACAATTACTATGTAAAAGTTGACATACCGGAAGCTTCCCCTAGTGAAAAAAAACAGCTGATTAGTCATTGCTGTCAAATTTGTAGAACAAAAAGGGGGAAAACCCCTTTTGCCGGGAGGTCCTAGCACTGATTGTTTAGCAGAACTATGCAAAATCAGAGCAGTGGCAGGACCACTGAAGCTGAGCAGATACAACGATTTGTCTAACTTCAGAGCAATGCTTACAAGCTCTATTTGAAACAGCTTGTAAGTGCTATGCTCAAGGCTTAGGGGTAGTGGCGTAACCTGAGTCCGATGGGCCCCGATGCAAAATGTGCATCTGGGCCCCCTGCATGTTCATCAGATGTACGGGCCCTTGTAGCATTCCAGATCCTGTGAAGACATACATGTTTGCACCATTATGTAACAATGTCCTCCATCCTGTAATAATGTCCCCAATTTCGGCCCCTTCTTGTAATAATGTCTCCCATCCTGTGCTCCTTTCCTGCAATCATGTCCCCCTTCCTGGCCCCTTCCTGTAATAATTTACCCCAGCCTGGCCCCTTCCTGTAATAATGTTCTCCATCCTGGCCCCTTCCTGTAATAATGTCCCAAATCCTTGTATAATGTCTCTCTTTCCTAGTATATTGTCCTCCATCCTGGTCCCCTTCCTGGTATAATGTCTCTCTTTCCTAGTATATTGTCCTCCATCCTTGTCCCCTTCCTGGTATAATGTCTCCCTTTCCTGCTATAATGTCCTCTATCCTGGGACCCTTCCAGGTATAATGTCTCTTTTTCCTGGTATAATGTCCTCTATACTGGGCCCCTTCCTGGTATAATGTCCCCTATCCTAGGCTTCTTCCAGTAATAATGTCCCTATTTTGCGGCTCTTTTTCAACAAATGTAAAAAAAATGAAAGATTCTTCTCACCTTCACCCGCTCCCACGACGTGCGGCGTCCTCTTCTACATCCGACGCAGAAACTGGCTGCTGACTTCAACATGCAAGTGACATCCAGCGCATGACATCACTGCTATGCGCTACCAGTGACTTGAATGCCGACGTCAGCTGCTGGCCTCTGATTGGCTGACAGCGCGTATTGCAGTGCAGGGACCTAGCGGACCTCTGCGCTGCAATACATTTCAGCTGGAATAGGTAATCCCTCTTCCATCACAGGTCCTGTTGTGGTCGCTGTTACGCCCCTGCTGCGGTCGCAGTTACGCCCCTGCTTAGAGAACAATCCACCACCTAGGCAATGAGCAGGAAACTATGTAACATAAAAGCACTTTGAAGTTTTACCAATTTATGATGATGAAAATAAGCCTTTATGGCACATTCACATGGATAGATTTACACCTACAAGAGAAGTCTGATCATATAACAAGTTGATTGGTTTATTGTCTCCTGGTCAAGAGGCCATGTGCTGATGAAAATGATTATTTAGGCTCATTCATCATCTGATCACTTTATTAACCTTCTCTTTCCCTGGTTTGCTCTTGAGGTAGAAAGAAAGTTGGGCGTTCTGTCAAATCATGAAAACCATGAAGGTCACACTACCATTCAAGTCAGTTTAGAACATGACATTCTATGGCCCATGCTGGAGAAACAATAAGATCTTGGTCGTCCATTTTTCCTGAATGTGTTATATTTTGAATAAAACACGTAACCATTAAGTTCTATGAGACTGCTCCCCAGTCAAGTAGAAAAAATATCAAGTACAAAATATCAAGTACAAAAAGTCAAGTACAAAATATTAATCTATATAAAAGGAAACAGCCTGAAAGCGGTCATAAATATTAGCTTCTATTGTCAGATACAAATGTCAGATGTTGGATGATCTTTGCAATTATTTCTTGATATGACTTGTACAGTGGGGAAAAAAAGTATTTAGTCAGCCACCAATTGTGCAAGTTCTCCCACTTAAAAAGATGAGAGAGGCCTGTAATTGACATCATATGTAGACCTCAACTATGAGAGACAAAATGAGAAAACAAATTCTGAAAATCACATTGTCTGATTTGGAAAGAATTTTTTTCAAATTTTGGTGGAAAATAAGTATTTGGTCAATTACAAACAATCAATATTTCTGGCTCTCACAGACCTGTAACTTCTTCTTTAAGAGGCTCCTCTGTCCTCCACTCATTACCTGTAGTACTGGCACCTGTTTGAACTTGTTATCAGTATAAAATTCACCTGTCCGCAACCTCAAACAGTCACACTCCAAACTCTACTATGGTGAAGATGAAGACCAAAGAGCTGTTGAAGGACACCAGAAACAAAATTGTAGCCCTGCACCAGGCTGGGAAGACTGAATCTGCAATAGGCAAACAGCTTGGTGTGAAGAAATCAACTGTGGGAGCAATAATTAGAAAATGGAAGACATACAAGACCACTGATAACCTCCCTCGATTTGGAGCTCCACACAAGATCTCACCCCGTGGGGTCAAAATGATCTCAAGAGCGATGAGCAAAAATCCCACAACCACAAGGGGTGTGGGGAGGGGTGAATATTCATGCCCTTTAATAGCGGGCACACTCGATCGCCCGGCAGCAGCAGGATCCGCTGCGGCCACGCTGTGTGCCGGCTATTAAGGAGCATGAAGTCATTGCTCCCCGCGCACACAGTCCCGGTGTGGGGAGCAGTGACTTCCGGCAGCTGATCTCTCCTTGTGAGCCGCGCATGGCAGTGACGCCATGCGCAGCTCACATGGAGAGATCAGTGCGGGCAGACAGGATGCAGCGCTGGAAGAGAGAGAAGAGAGGTGAGTAGGAGTGTTTATTTTTTATGTGCAGCCTGATGGGGATTAGGGGGACCATGCATACTAGGATAAGGATGAGGGGGCCATACATACCAGGGTAAGGATAAGGGGGCCATACATACCAGGGTAAGGATGAGGGGTGCCATACATACCAGGATAAGGATGAGGGGTGCCATGCATACCAGGATAAGGATGAGGGGTGCCATGCATACCAGGATAACGATGAGGGGTGCCAAGTATACCAGGATAAGGATGAGGGAGCCATGCATACCAGGATAAGGATGAGGGGTGCCATGTATACCAGGATAAGGATGAGGGAGCCATGCATACCAGGATAAGGATGGGGGGTGCCATGCATACCAGTATAAGGATGAGGGGTGCCATGCATACCAGGATATTGATGAGGGGTGCCATGCATACCAGGATAGGGATGAGGGGTGCCATGCATACCAGGATAGGGATGAGGGGTGCCATGCATACCAGGATAGGGATGAGGGGTGCCATGCATACCAGGATAGGGATGAGGGGTGCCATGCATACCAGGATAAGGATGTGAGGTGCCATGCATATCAGGATGGAGGGGTGCCATGCATATCAGGATGGGGATGGGGGCCACGTATAATAGGAAGGGGGGCATATCTACCAGGATGGGGGATATTAACAGAATTGGGGGACATTACCCCTATTCCAGTGTCAGCTGCAGACCCGCTCCCCTTTAACAGTGCATCGTGACCACATTTTTTGCTTACATTTTTTTTTCTATTTTCCTCCTCTGAAACCTAAGGTGCGTCTTATGGTCCGGTGCGTCTTATAGTCTGAAAAATACGGTACTTATTATACTGCTCCATATATTTCACATATCACAGAAAGCAATAAATGTCAGGTTTATTGAGTCACTGAACATTATATGTCTATGCTATGGTAACCTCCCTCACTGAGAAAATGGTCACAAAGCGTTCACTACTAATGAGAGTGTGTCCCAGGTGTGTCAGGTTTGACAGACAGTCATACAGGGTCCAGCTGTAAAAGGTTGCTGTGTTTGGCCTTTCAAACATCTTCCTGATCCTTTCATGATCCCTCTCTCACTAGGAGCCAGCAGTGATCCTCGCCTTGCTTGGGGATTAAACCTTTAGGACCCAGCAGTGATCCTCACCTTCTGCTGCTAATTACCACACCCTTGTGACGCGCCCCTGGGCCTGTGTCGCGCTGCGTTGCGCACGCGGGAGCTTACCCGGAGCCGGATCTGTTGAGGGTTGTAGTCTCGTGGCGGTGACCCGGTCCGTGCCCAGGGAGTCAAACTGGACGGCAGTAGATGTAGTACGACTACGCCACCCGTTGAATGCAGCTTATGGAGCTGCCGCTGCAGGACAGTCCGCTGAGGCCGGTGGATGGATGGTGCAGCGGGGATGGTATAACCCCCAACGGGAGGGGTATGGCCTCAGGGCAGCCGACGTGGATGATGGGGGTAGCAGGAACCACTCAGAGACGGTGCGGTGTAATTCAGGGTCTTTACTGGTAACAACGATAGACCCTCCCGGAGTACTTGCTAGCGAACGGGGCCTGGTCAGTCCTTGAGCAGATGGGATCTCCCCTGGCCAGGCGGAGTTGTAGGCCTCCCAAACTGACTGTACTCTTCTGGCTACCTTGCTAGAAGCGGATATAAGTAGCCCACGTCCCTGAGTGTACCGTGTGGTGCTCACCCGTATGGCCGGTGACTCGGGGCCTTCTAATGGCTTCCGCTCCACGATGGCGGTGCTGGTCCCACGCGTGTGACCGTGCCTTCGGGCTTCTTGGCCAGAGGACCTGAAATTCCCTGCCTGACGGATTCTGCTGCTGGGTAGGAATTAGTCCCCACAGCCTCGGACGCCGGGTCCGGTAAGAAATCTTCTCAGTCAGGGCGAGCTCTGCAGCTGCCAGCCCCTGACTCGTTGTAACACTGCTCCCCACAGAGCTCCTGATGTTTCTTGCTATGCTGCTTCTCTTCTCTACTCTTGTTCTGTCTTCTTTCTCACTCACTCTGCCTCAGCCCCGGGTTTATATAGGGGAAGTCCTTCCCCTCCCAAGACTGGGCAGGAGGTGTGGCATGCACAGGATCCCTGACCAAAGGACCTCCCACCTGCTCTCAGACGTAATATCTCTATCACTGTGGCAACCAGACCCCTGGGGTGTCACATTCCCCCCTAGTGAAATTTAGTACTCCGGGACTAAACATATTATTATTTTTTTTTTTTTTAGAAAAAACATAACAAGGTATAACAATAACATTACAATAAGAAGAACACATAAGATGGTTACGGCGTGTCCGCAACCGGGTGCAGTTTTGAAAAGCAAGGTGTCCATTTCACCAAAACAGGGAGACGTAACCAGGTAGGGGCCTGTCCTGCCCCGAGTCCTTAACAGTCTTTAGTCCATCCTGGGTTACGCTCCAACTATGTACAAGGATTCCCGGTAAATCCACCAAGGACTCCTAAAAAGAACTAGAAACACAAAATTATACACAAGCAACTATAAACAAGTAAACATTATAAGATAGCTTAAACATTTAGATCCTCCAACGTGCGGGTAGCTGGCCTCTAGTGGCCCTAGTGGACCTACGGAGCTGACTGTCTGGCCCTGAACTACAGGGTGTAGGAGCTGTCAAGGGTAAACTGGGCAGCTGTCTATGGGCCCTCTGGCTCACTAGGGGTATGGCAGGCTCACTATAAGCAGAGGGTTGATTTTCCGGGTCTGCTTGTGTAGAGTCTTCTGCCTCCTGGACCGGCTGTTCTTCCAGCTCTACCGGTTGCTCCGTAGGTTCTTGGGATGATGGTTGGAGGAAGGTGAGTACGGGTACCACAACTGCACCATTGACTTGAGTCCAAGACCGAGGGAAGTCCCCGAGCACGGTACTAACCATATCTTCCCTTTCCTCTACGGGTCGATGGTCTTCTTGTTCCTCTTCAGGGTTCCTCAGTTGTTCGGGACACTTCTTCAGGTGGTCCCGGGATACAATGGCTGTGGTTTCCCCTCCGTCTTTACTGATGGTACAGACCTTCGGGTTTTCGTGGCTTGAGGGCAGTACGGTGTACGGGTCCTTCTCCCACTGGTCGTCCAACTTGTGGAGCCGTCTCTTCCTCTTCAAGACCTGCTCTCCGGGTACCAGGGGAACAGCGGGAGCATACTGGTTGTAAGTTTTCTCTTGTCTTTCCCTAGCCTGACAGAGACTTCGCTCCACGCTCTCCTGTACTCTCCGGTACTGCTGCTGCCTCTCTGTGTCCCAGTCTGTTTCTGGTGAAGTGTCCTCGGGTGTCAGGACTCCCATTTCCAGGTCAACAGGTAACTTACCAGGTCTTGCCCTCATTAGGTAAGCCGGGGTACAGTTGGTGGAACCTACCGGGATGTGGTTGTATAGGTCCACCAGATCGGGCAACTTTTCAGGCCACAGACTGCGTTCTTCCAGGGGCAACGTTTTTAGAAGATCCATTACCACCTGGTTCATTTTTTCACAAAGTCCATTAGTCTGCGGATGGTAGGGTGTCGTCCTTATCTTCCGGCAGCCATACAGATTGCAGAATTCCTGGAAGACCTCCGCTTCAAAGGCAGGTCCCTGGTCCGTCAGCACTTGGTCCGGGTACCCGTGTGGACGGCAAAAGTGCTGCTGGAAGGCTCTAGCTGCTGTTTGAGCCGTTAAGTCCTTGACGGGGACGACAACCAGAAACCGGGAGTAATGATCCACGATGGTTAACGCGTAGACGTAGCCACTTCTGCTTGGGGTCAGTTTTACATGATCCAAGGCTACCAGTTCCAACGGTTGCCGGGTGACGATGGACTGCAGGGGAGTCTTCTGGCTGGCGCGGTCCTTCCTTCTCAGGTTGCACGGGCCACAGTCTCTGCACCACTTCTCAATGGTTCCCCTCATGCCTACCCAGTGGAATCGCTCGCGCAGCAGGAACTCCAGCTTCTTCCACCCGAAGTGTCCAGCTCCGTCGTGGTATGCCTCCATCACCATGGCTGCGTCTCTTCATGGCACCACTACTTGCCAGAGTAATTCATGCGTCCGGGAGTTAACCATTCTGCGGCACAACTTCCCTTTGTAAAGGAACAGTCGACTCTTCTCTGCCCATAGTTGTTTGGCTTCCTCCGGAGCGTCTGGTTCAAGGCGAGCCTCCGGCCGAGTCAGCATCTCCTTCACCAGTCGGACGGCAGGGTCGCTGTCTTGCGTTTCCGCCCAGTTGTAGTGAGGTAAGGGGTTCAACGTAGCAGCCTGCTTACTCCTTACCCGGTGGGAATACTGGATAGTCCCATGACGGTGGAACGCAGGGAGTTCAATCTCTTCCAGTCCCTCCGGATCTTCTCCTTCGTCCGGCAGGTTGGGCATCCTGGACAGGGCGTCCGCGTTAGTATTGGAGCGCCCTGCCCGGTATTTGATTATGAACTCGTAGTTGGACAGACGGGCTATCCACCTCTGCTCCAGGGCACCGAGTCTTGCCGTGTCCAGGTGTGTCAACGGGTTGTTATCCATGTACACGGTGAACCGGGAAGAAGCAAGGTAATGCTTAAAGCGCTCAGTGACTGCCCATACCATGGCCAGGAACTCTAGCTTAAATGAGCTATAATTCTCGGGGTTCCTTTCGGTGGGTCGCAGTTTTCGGCTGGCGTAGGCGATTACTCGTTCTTTCCCCTGCTGGATCTGGGACAGTACGGCTCCTAGCCCGATGTTACTGGCGTCGGTGTAGAGGATGAAGGGCTGGCTATAATCCGGGTACGCCAAGATTTCATCCCCCGTGAGGGCCATCTTCAGCTGGCGGAAGGACTCTTCTTCTAGCTCTTCCCATTTGAAGGGCGGCTTCTGGTTCTTGGCCTTCCGGGACTGGCCTATCAGGAGGTCCTGCATAGGCGCTGCCTTTTTGGTGAAACCGGGAATAAACCTTCGGTAGTAGCCTACCAACCCGAGGAACTGCCGCACTTCTTTTACGCTGGAGGGGCTTGGCCATCCCTTAATTGCGGTGATCTTATCGGGGTCGGGAGCCACTCCATCAGCGCTCACCACGTGTCCCAGGTACTGCACCTTTGGTTTCAGGAGGTGACACTTGGAGGGTTTCTCCTTTAGGCCGTAACTCGCCAGAGCTTCGAACACCTCCGCCAGGTGTTTCAGGTGGTCCTCATAAGTTTTGGAGTATACGATGACATCGTCCAGGTACAACAGGACCGTCTCGAAGTTTCTGTGGCCCAGACAGCACTCCATTAATCGTTGGAAGGTTCCTGGGGCGTTGCAGAGTCCGAACGGCATGCAGGTGAACTCGCTAAGTCCCATCGGGGTGGTGAATGCGGTCTTCTCCCGGTCCGCCTCTGCTACAGGAACCTGCCAGTACCCGCTAGTGAGATCCAAGGTAGAGAAGAAGTTAGCAGACCTTAAAGCAGCCAATGACTCCTCTATCCTTGGTAAGGGGTACGCATCCTTGTGTGTGATACGGTTGATTTTCCGGTAATCTACACACATCCTCATGGTGTTGTCTTTCTTTTTGACTAAAACTAGCGGGGCTGCCCAGGGGCTACAGCTATCCCGGATTACCCCAGCCTCCTTCATGTCTCTAAGCATCCCCTTGGCGTGCTGGTAATGTGCAGGGGGTACGGGTCGATACCTCTCTTTTATGGGAGGATGATCTCCCGTGGGGATGCGGTGTTCTACCCCCTTGACTCGCCCGAAGTCTAACGGGTGTTTACTAAACACTCTCTCATACTCTTGAACCACCCGGTAGACTCCCTGTTTCTGGTGGGAGGGAGTGGAGTCAGTTCCCAAGTGTAGTTGCTGACACCAATCCTCCATTACTTTCTTAGAGCCGTTACCTTCCTCCGGGTGAGATGGAGGCAAGGGTTCCACAGACTGTATAGAGTTTTGGTTGATGGTATATAATTTTGCTAGCGTGGCATACCGGGGCAGGTACACTTCCCTCTCCCCGATATTGATTATGCGAACGGGCACCCTCCCATGGCGTACATTGACCACCCCCCGTGCTGTCAAAATGGTGGGCCTACTGTCTGAGTAAACTGGTTCTACCATTGCCTGGTAATCTCTACCTCTCAGACCAATAGCTGCCCGGCACCAAATCATCATTTCACTTTTTGGGGGCATGGCAATAGGGAAAGGGTCACACATTCTTACGCTACCAATCTCACCGCCGGAGAGTTCCACCTGTTGCCGTCGCATCAGTGCCCGGATCTCTTTCTGGAGCACTCGCTGCTCGCCGGGGCTGGCGTTCTTGGCAACCTGCTGTAAAAGGAAAATCACCTCTGCAAGACAATTTTCAATTACATTAGTTCCTAGAGTTATTTTTGGGTGACTCTCATGTTTGTCAATATCTACAATGATCAGTCCCTGTGCTGCCAGTTCGACTCTACCGATTTTGATGGTCACCTCTTTAAATCCGATCTGTGGCACGGGCTGGCCATTGCTGGCGATGATACTCAAGTCGTCGTCAGGGTAGCGGGTAATATCCGAGTCATTCCAGTACTGCTTAAAGAGCACGTACGGGATGGTGGTGACCTGTGACCCGGTGTCCAGTAGGGCACTCATGGGAATGCCATCCAGTACCACAGGCAAGACTGGACGTCCTCCCACATATCTGTCGCGCCAGTTCGATGGGCCTGGTGATCTTTTTCCTGGGGGTTGGCCCTCTACCCCAGGTTGTGCCCGTTTAAAGAACAGTACCTTGCCATATGTCCAGGTTGATTGCAGCGGCGGCAGATGGGTCGTCGTCCTCGCTGTATCGGTCACTGGGTCTTCCTCTGGCCGGTGGGGTCCTCCTTGGTCGACGCCACGGGATGTCCTCCGGTCCGGATGCCAGCTGGACCTTCCCTGGGGTGGAAGCCTGTAAAGACTGCACAGTTCGGGTTAGCGCAGCAACGCTCTTAGCTAGCTCTTGGACCTGATGGTGTAGGTCTGGAGCCGGGTCATTGTCCAAAGCCTGCGCATCAGCTCCCACAGGCCCTGCTGACAAGGGCGCCGCCTCCTGGTGGTAAGTGATAGCAGGGCGCTTGTGGGTCACAACGCCACCCGGTGCCGGTTCTCGGAGCACCCGGATGGCTCTGTCCTTGAACTGTGCAAAGCCCAGATGGGGATCCTGTAAGGCCATTGCCCGCAACTGGGTTCGGTGGGTATTACAATACAGTCCCTCTATAAACTGTTCGGTCAACAGCCTGTCCTCGTTTCCCACTCCATCAGGGTCGGTCTGCTTAATGGCCCTCAGGGCCTCTTGTAGGTTTAGTGCATAGTCCCTTATACTCTCATGCGCTCGCTGCTTGCACCCGTAGAATCTAAGCTTAATCTCGGCTGAGGTGCGGGTATCAAAGGTGTCCTTCAGCCGGGTTAGTATCCCTGCGACAGTCTTCCTCCCAGGTGGCCAGGATTTTACTTCCCTTTTGGCTGCCCCGGTTAGTTGGGCCACCAGGATGCTCACTTTTTGCTCTTCTGTGAGGGGGTACACCTGGAAGAGGCTATCCAGCTTTTCTCTAAAGTCATGCAGGGTATGTGACTCCCCTGAGTACTGGGGTAGCCAAGCTGCTCCCGGGATATAGGGCATGGTGAAGGGCATCACTGCAGCAGCGGTAGCGCTGGCGGGGGTTGAAGCAGTGAAGCTCTCCTCCGTATCCGACATCTTCCTCCCCCCTAGTGGACCGTGGCCTACCTTGTGATGATCCTCTTCCGTAGGCCGCGGCTCCGCAGTGGATCGTCAGGGTTGAGGACCTTCCGTCGCGCTCCTGTGACGTCGGCGTCTGCTGGGCTCCTTCCAGGACCTTACGCAACGTCCGGACGTGAGGCGGGGCTTCAGTTCTCGCGCGCTTTCGGAGTCCACGCCCCTCTTCTTCCCGCGCGGCGTCCTCAAGATGGCGTCCAATGGCGGGAAAACTCCACGGATGGCGGGAAGAAGGCAGAAGATGGCGCCGGATGGCGGGAAACTTCACCGATGGTGGGAAGAAGGCTGAAGATGGCGCCGGATGGCGGGAATCTTCACCACAGGTAAGTTTGAAAAGTCTCTTTTTCAGGCACGCAGTACCCGGTGGTTGCGGGCACGAAATCCTGCCGACTACGCCAAAGTTGACGCGCCCCTGGGCCTGTGTCGCGCTGCGTTGCGCACGCGGGAGCTTACCCGGAGCCGGATCTGTTGAGGGTTGTAGTCTCGTGGCGGTGACCCGGTCCGTGCCCAGGGAGTCAAACTGGACGGCAGTAGATGTAGTACGACTACGCCACCCGTTGAATGCAGCTTATGGAGCTGCCGCTGCAGGACAGTCCGCTGAGGCCGGTGGATGGATGGTGCAGCGGGGATGGTATAACCCCCAACGGGAGGGGTATGGCCTCAGGGCAGCCGACGTGGATGATGGGGGTAGCAGGAACCACTCAGAGACGGTGCGGTGTAATTCAGGGTCTTTACTGGTAACAACGATAGACCCTCCCGGAGTACTTGCTAGCGAACGGGGCCTGGTCAGTCCTTGAGCAGATGGGATCTCCCCTGGCCAGGCGGAGTTGTAGGCCTCCCAAACTGACTGTACTCTTCTGGCTACCTTGCTAGAAGCGGATATAAGTAGCCCACGTCCCAGAGTGTACCGTGTGGTGCTCACCCGTATGGCCGGTGACTCGGGGCCTTCTAATGGCTTCCGCTCCACGATGGTGGTGCTGGTCCCACGCGTGTGACCGTGCCTTCGGGCTTCTTGGCCAGAGGACCTGAAATCCCCTGCCTGACGGATTCTGCTGCTGGGTAGGAATTAGTCCCCACAGCCTCGGACGCCGGGTCCGGTAAGAAATCTTCTCAGTCAGGGCGAGCTCTGCAGCTGCCAGCCCCTGACTCGTTGTAACACTGCTCCCCACAGAGCTCCTGATGTTTCTTGCTATGCTGCTTCTCTTCTCTACTCTTGTTCTGTCTTCTTTCTCACTCACTCTGCCTCAGCCCCGGGTTTATATAGGGGAAGTCCTTCCCCTCCCAAGACTGGGCAGGAGGTGTGGTGTAGCACCCTGAGGATTCGGCTGCTACAGGAGTATTGCACCTCAACCCAGAGGTGTGATATTCCACTCCCGGGTAAGGATGGAGTGTGGAACTGAGCTCGGTAGGCTGCATGCACTACACACATCCCATTTCCGAGGAACAGGCCGACGGTACTCCCACTTAGAAATGTGCAGGTACGACCGAGTCTGTTCCTGGCTGGAGTGGGAGGGGGGTGGTACTTCCCAAGTAGTGTAGGGGCAGATAGGGGGAGCAGCCTGGGTAAAGATAGGAGCTCATTGGGTGCTGGTCACCTGAGCTCACACATAGAGGGTGTATATAAGGTGGGCACCAACTAAGATCAGGGTCAGATGCAGAGGATCAGATGCAGAGAGTCAGTCAGATGCAGAGAACAAGTCAGGAGCAGAGGAGAAGAAAGACCCAGAGTGAGAGAGGAGAAGAGAGAGAGAGACCCAGAGAGGGAAACAGCAGAAAAGGACTCCAAGATCCTAACTTAAATCCCCGGGTGAAGAGTCGGCACAGGGTACCGGAACCCAAGCTGGTGGGGGTAAAAACATTCCCCAGCCAGAGACCGGAGACCGTGGGCAGCGTTTGTCACGGTCACCCTCCACATCCACCCCGAAGGCACACCACATGAAGGGTCAGGGAACCCAAGGCCAAGGGTGTCCCAACAGAAGGCCCGAGGGAGCTGGACCTAGGTGGATCACTGGTGGGGACGGCCAGAGAACGGGACAGAAGGAGAGCTCAGGGCCACGCTCCGGACTTGTTTGGGGGTTGGCTGGATCCAGGACCTGGTGGACGCAGCACGGCTCGGGTGGTCACTCGAAGCTGGAGTGACCAGTACAACATCTGCAGTAAGTAAACACCCTTAATTGCACAACCCGACTCTGTCTTCATTGCCGTCTGCACTGCACCACCACAACCCCCATCCTCTGCACCTGTCCCCCCTGAGGCTATACCCCTCCCGTTGGGGGTTATTCCACCAAGCTGCGCACCCACCATCAGCCTCAGCGGACCCTGCTGCAGCGGCGGCCACAGTGACCGCATCACAACGGGTGGCGTAGTCGACACAAAAGAACTCTTAATAACATCTGTAGGACTGCCACATAACACTGAGTTTGACGCCCTGGGCACGGGCCGGGTCACAGCCGCTCGGAGACTACAACCCCCCCCCCATCTGATCCGGTGCCGGGTATTCCCCTCAAAAAGGAATATGTCCCAGGGGGCGCGTCAACTTTGGCGTAGTCGGCAGGATTACGTGCCCGCAACACCCGGGTACTGCGTGCCTGAAGAAAAGTGCAAGTTTACCTCAGAAAGAAGTCTCCCGCCGGTTCCGGAGGGTCCACGCCATCGGACTCCATCACCAGTCGTTTCCCGCCGATTGTCCGCCATTTCCAACTTGTTCCCGCCATCTGCAGAGTTTCCCGCCACTGGGCGACGCTTCCCGCCAAAACCGCAGATTTCCTGCCTTGGAAGAGCAGCGGACGCCATTATGGGCGTGCCAAAGGGGGGCAGGAGGCCGCCTCCCATCGTGGGCCAGGACAGAAAATGGCGCCAAAAGTGGAAACCGCCCCCACCAACAGAGACTGTGATGCTGGAGGTGTCTGTCAGCGTGAAAGAACTACCCCTGGAGCTGACAGTCACCGAGTTGCCCCGGGACCGCCCTCGAAGTGGGAGGAGACGAAAGGAGAGAACAAAGATGGGTGCCGCCTGGAGCAGTCTGGAGCGAGCGCACCCGGAGACAAGAAGTCTGGAGAGGAGTAGCAGAGGAGCTCACCCGGAGATGGCGAGAGAGCAGAGCAGCACCGGCCCGCTGGCCAGGAGCCTGCTGGAAGAAGAGCAGAGCAGCACCGACCCGTTGGTCAGGAGCCTGCTAGACACTACGACCCCACTAGGCCTAGTGGAGGTCCTTGCACAGCTCCCCCGAGACCGGGAGTGTGCACAGACTGCCCTGGAGGGCCTCGCGCGGAGGATGGCCCGGGTACAGCGCGAGATATTGGCGGAATGGAGCCGGGAGATGGCCCAGCAAGCTGAGACCAGTCAACGGAGCACGCTACCCTGGAAGAGGAAACAGACCGCCTCTGAGGATGGCGCGGGAGGACCAAAGGCCGGAGACGGCGCCGAGAAGGGAGCCGGACGCAAGGAGGCAGGTAAAGGGGACGCCTATACCCCAAGCCGGGAAACCGCCCACCTGCCCCAGCTCCCCGTCGCAGAGCCCGAAAGTCCCCCTGCTGTGCCCGTAGCCGCCATGTCACCGCTATGGACTAGGCCCCGGCCGGAAGCCGCCGCAGCGACCCCTGTGACGTCACGCGCCTCGACCCGGAGCGTGACAAAGCAGGAAATACCACCAGCCTGGTCGCAAGGCCTAGTACCCCCGGGCGCCGCATCACCAACAGCGCCCCCTACCTCCGCGGAGCCTCCGGCCTGGTCGCAAGGCCAGGTAGCCCAGGGCGCCGCCGTATTAACGGTGCCCTTCACCTTCCAGGTGCCCCAGGCCTGGCCGCAAGGCCTGGGCAACCCGGGCGCCACCACCACCGCGCCCGCGCCCGTAAAACCAAGGGTGCCACACCTGGGGGAGGACTTGTTCAGCCAGCTCACATGGCCGGACGGGCGGCCCTTCATCTGGCCCGAAGAATTCCATGAGCTGGAACGGCAGCAGAGACTAGGGCCCTTGTGTGAGCCCCTGATTCCGGCTCCGAAGCCCGTGGCACGGGTCTCGCCTCCTCTGGAAGAAGCCCAATTTGAGTGGGACCCCACGGGAGAAGATCTAATGGGGTTCACTCAGGAAACCAGGGCAGCTGCAGCGGAGCGTGCTGAGTGTTGCCGACAGCAGCTCGAAGAGTTCGCAAGGGAGGGAGAGAGAGGCGGGTCCGAGAACAACAGGCCCAAATAAGGAGCGCCGAGCAGAAGAGCCGAACCAGGAGGGACCCCCGTGCAGCGCACAGTCCCCGTACCATCGGGACAGTGATCAAGTTCAACCAGCAGCATGGGTGGGGCTTCATTCGAGACAACAACACCCCCGGCGACGTCTTTGTCACGCGCAGAGACGTGGAGTCCCATCTGCCGGAGGGGCACAGAGGTCGTGACCTTTATATCGGGGACGAGGTCACCTTTACCCGGCACAAGTGTGCCAAAGGACCTTACGCCCTCCACGTACACCGCCTGACGGAGGAGGAGTTGCGGTGCGAGGAGGAGGAGCAAGAGGACCCGGACGGGTCTGAAGTTACCACCAGCTATAAGCAAAGAGCAGGAGGAAGACGCCGTTGAGTGCGGCAGAGCAGGTGCTGTAAATAAGTTACCCAATGGGGGTATAAAGAAACTGAAACTGTTGCTGCTAATATAGTCCCCGTTGGGACCAGCAAGTGTGAACTGTTTACCCGGTTACCCCTTAATCCCACAGGCTGAGGACTGTGAGCAGCCATTCCCTTTCCCTCCTTACCTGGCCGAGGACTGAGAGCGGCCAACTTCCCCTGTATATAGTTGCGCTTCCTAAAGCGCCCCCTACCGGTTTTATAGGAAAACCAGTTTTTCTAAGAGACTGTCGCACTTTTCCCGGACACACGTTGCACAGTGTCCGGAGGAGGAACCTGAAACAAGAGACGACGAGAATGTTTATATGAAAAGTTTTATATATATAATGTTTTATATGTTTTATTATGTTTATATGAAAAAAAAAAAAATTTTGTATGTTTTGGTGTTATTTATGTCTTACAGCCCGAGGACGTGCTGTGATTTACCAGGGGGGAATGTAGCACCCTGAGGATTCGGCTGCTACAGGAGTATTGCACCTCAACCCAGAGGTGTGATATTCCACTCCCGGGTAAGGATGGAGTGTGGAACTGAGCTCGGTAGGCTGCATGCACTACACACATCCCATTTCCGAGGAACAGGCCGACGGTACTCCCACTTAGAAATGTGCAGGTACGACCGAGTCTGTTCCTGGCTGGAGTGGGAGGGGGGTGGTACTTCCCAAGTAGTGTAGGGGCAGATAGGGGGAGCAGCCTGGGTAAAGATAGGAGCTCATTGGGTGCTGGTCACCTGAGCTCACACATAGAGGGTGTATATAAGGTGGGCACCAACTAAGATCAGGGTCAGATGCAGAGGATCAGATGCAGAGAGTCAGTCAGATGCAGAGAACAAGTCAGGAGCAGAGGAGAAGAAAGACCCAGAGTGAGAGAGGAGAAGAGAGAGAGAGACCCAGAGAGGGAAACAGCAGAAAAGGACTCCAAGATCCTAACTTAAATCCCCGGGTGAAGAGTCGGCACAGGGTACCGGAACCCAAGCTGGTGGGGGTAAAAACATTCCCCAGCCAGAGACCGGAGACCGTGGGCAGCGTTTGTCACTGTCACCCTCCACATCCACCCCGAAGGCACACCACATGAAGGGTCAGGGAACCCAAGGCCAAGGGTGTCCCAACAGAAGGCCCGAGGGAGCTGGACCTAGGTGGATCACTGGTGGGGACGGCCAGAGAACGGGACAGAAGGAGAGCTCAGGGCCACGCTCCGGACTTGTTTGGGGGTTGGCTGGATCCAGGACCTGGTGGACGCAGCACGGCTCGGGTGGTCACTCGAAGCTGGAGTGACCAGTACAACATCTGCAGTAAGTAAACACCCTTAATTGCACAACCCGACTCTGTCTTCATTGCCGTCTGCACTGCACCACCACAACCCCCATCCTCTGCACCTGTCCCCCCTGAGGCTATACCCCTCCCGTTGGGGGTTATTCCACCAAGCTGCGCACCCACCATCAGCCTCAGCGGACCCTGCTGCAGCGGCGGCCACAGTGACCGCATCACAACGGGTGGCGTAGTCGACACAAAAGAACTCTTAATAACATCTGTAGGACTGCCACATAACACTGAGTTTGACGCCCTGGGCACGGGCCGGGTCACAGCCGCTCGGAGACTACAACCCCCCCCCATCTGATCCGGTGCCGGGTATTCCCCTCAAAAAGGAATATGTCCCAGGGGGCGCGTCAGTGGCATGCACAGGATCCCTGACCAAAGGACCTCCCACCTGCTCTCAGACGTAATATCTCTATCACTGTGGCAACCAGACCCCTGGGGTGTCACACTTGCTGTATCCTTAAATACTGTCAGTTTCTCCAGAGATTTGCTGGTGATAGAGTGTTCTTTTTCTATTCAGGCCTGGAATTCTAGTAGTCGGCTAGAATTTCCTTGGAGTTCCTTTTTGGATTGTTGCCTTGTTTTCCTCGGTGTCATCTTAAAGCAAGTGTATTCCCTTGTTTGTTTCCCTTGTGTGTACTTTAGTTTGCAGTGGGGCTGACTAGTGCTCACCCCTCCCTTCCTAGGGCCTAGCTTTAGGGTCAGCTAGGGCCAGGTTTCCTGCTCGGCGATAGGTGCTGAACCTTTATAGGGTCCATAGGGGAGTCAGGGTTTGTCGTTTGAGCTGTTTAGGGTTCTCCACTCCCCCTTCCCCTTTCCTGTCGTTATACGCTAGGTTCTCCCCATACCCAGCGTGACAGAGTGAATTCATATGCTTAGAAGTGTGTGAGATCCGTACATGAAAACTTCATTGACTGCAAATAATAGGTACATATTTTTTTGTGGAACGAGTTGTAATTTTGAATGACATAATTTTACTATAAAATGTCAGAAAACAAGAAAAAAAAAGCTACAAGTTGTTTTTTCTTTGCTTTCTTTTATGTCGATCACTGTGCTGTAAAAATCACCTGACAGTGTATTTATTCAGTTCAGTATGAACACAATGATAACTTGTTTATACTACACGGCTCAAAAAAATAAAGGGAACACTCAACACATCCTAGATCTGAATGAATGAAATATTCTCATTGAATACTTTGTTCTGTACAAAGTTGAATGTGCTGACAACAAAATCACACAAAAATCATCAATGGAAATCAAATTTATTAACCAATGGAGGCCTGGATTTGGAGTCACCCCCAAAATTAAAGTGGAAAAACACACTACAGGCTGATCCAACTTTGATGTAATGTCCTTAAAACAAGTCAAAATGAGGCTCAGTATTGTGTGTGGCCTCCACGTGCCTGTATGACCTCCCTACAACGCCTGGGCATGCTCCTGATGAGGTTGCGGATGGTCTCCTGTGGGATCTCCTCCCAGACCTGGACTAAAGCATCCGCCAACTCCTGGACAGTCTGTGATGCAACGTGACGTTGGTGGATGGAGCGAGACATGATGTCCCAGATGTGCTCAATGGGATTCAGGTCTGGGGAACGGGCGGGCCAGTCCATAGCTTCAATGCCTTCATCTTGCTGAACTGCTGACACACTCCAGCCACATGAGGTCTGGCATTGTCCTGCATTAGGAGGAACCCAGGGCCAACCGCACCAGCATATGGTCTCACAAGGGGTCTGAGGATCTCATCTCGGTACCTAATGGCAGTCAGGCTACCTCTGGCGAGCACATGGAGTGCTGTGTGGCCCTCCAAAGAAATTACACCCCACACCATTACTGACCCACTGCCAAACCGGTCATGCTGAAAGATGTTGCAGGCAGCAGATCGCTCTCCACGGCGTCTCCAGACTCTGTTACATCTGTCACATGTGCGGATGCTTTAGTCCAGGTCTGGGAGGAGATGCCACAGGAGACCATCCGCAACCTCATCAGGAGCATGCCCAGGCGTTGTAGGGAGGTCATACAGGCATGTGGAGGCCACACACAATACTGAGCCTCATTTTGACTTGTTTTAAGGACATTACATCAAAGTTGGATCACCTGTAGTATGTTTTTCCACTTTAATTTTGGGGGTGACTCCAAATCCAGGCCTCCATTGGTTAATAAATTTGATTTCCATTGATGATTTTTGTGTGATTTTGTTGTCAGCACATTCAACTTTGTACAGAACAAAGTATTCAATGAGAATATTTCATTCATTCAAATCTAGGATGTGGTATTTGAATGTTCCTTTTATTTTTTTGAGCAGTGTATATATATATATATATATATATATATATATATATATATATATATATAGATATATATATATATTTATATTTACTTATATATTTATTTTTTTCAAGTGGTGGAAAAAAAATTCTGAACTCTAAAAAAATAGTGGTTTGCGTGACAGTTTCCTGACACCGGTAACCTTCGTTTTCCATCGATGGAGCCGTCTGAGACTTGTATTTTTCTGTGCCAAACTGTAGATTTTTTTAGAACCATCAAAGGGTACTTCTAATACTTCTAATCGTTTGATCTATTGCATTTTTTCTAGAGTGTGCGGCGACTAGAAATTTTTTTTTTTGTTTTTTTGCACAGCGGTTTTCCTATAGGTTAAATAGTTTTATATGTTCTTTTTATTTTATTTATTCTTTTTTAGGGATCCGGGAGCATTAAAATTTTAGGGTTTTCTATTTAATTTTTTTTTAAACATTAGAATTTTTTTTTTTAGTCCCCACAGGGTACCTAAACCTGCAAATGTTTGAACACTTGTACCATATACTGCAGTATTGCAGTATATAGGGAAGATCTTGGTCTCCTATGAAGCTCAGCCTGTGGCTGAACTTTTCAGGAGTAGTAATGAGTACCTTGGCAAGTCATCAGCACCGTGCAATAACGAAGCTGAGGAGCAGATGGATACCAAAACTAGCGAGCCTAGGTGCCCATGACCTTATCAGTAGTTAACTGGTTGTCCTTTCTGGGGCCACTTTTGCCAAATACTAATTACTGCTTACTAGGATCTCCCCACAAGACCTGCTATTTTAGAAATCCAGTTGTCTAGCCATCACAATATGGCAAAGCTGCAGATTGCTAATGTGTTATTAAATGCACAGGGAAGTATTCACTTCTTACAAATGTTAATTATAATATGATTTTATCTTGTTATTTGGGTAAATATGTAAAGCAAACAACATGGAAACCTACTCGTAGCGCTCACACATATAATTTTTGGATCCATTGCTTTGCAGAAAAATGTGGAATCTGGATAGCAATCTGTGTATGATTTGTAATGGTGCCATCTTGTTAGCCACCCCTTTCTTTGACAACAGTATAATTAAAGGGGTTGTCTTATGAGTGATATTTTCTGCAAAAAAGGCTTTTTTATGGTTGTAATAAATAATAGCTGATTGAGCAATACAATGGAGTCCCATACTTGTTAAAAGGGTTGCCTGGCTGTTAGGATTCGCTGGTGCAGGGAGCATGTGACAACAAGTATGTGATATGGATACATGCGGTCACATGCCAACTAAACGTGCACGGCCTCGCTCAATACAAGTGTATTGAGCAACGCCGGACACGTCTAGTCGGAATGTGGCTGTCGCAAACCAATCGGAGCCACGTGCCCCTGATCTTTCCTCACAACTTCCGTGAGTTCCGGGTTTAGGATAATGTGAAGCGAGCTTATAAATTTTATATATTTATTTAATCAACAGAGCGATGCTGGCTACAATATATACAAGCGGTTACAAGATATATATACAGTAGTCATACAAATACAGTAAGGAAGCAGTAATACGATACAGTAAAATTAAAAGGAATAAAAGTGAATATACCACACTTTCATCAAAGGTCTCTGGACACGGCAGGAAGGGCGCTGTCATGGGTCCAGGGCGGTTCCTTGTGTCTTTCTGCACATCTGTAGCAACAGGTGACCCTCAACAGAAGACGCCTCCTCTCTCACAGAGGGACACATTTATATGTAACTTGGGCAGGGCAGAAAATAGGCGATTTACATGTAATCTCCTCTTCCCTTCTATCAGACATTTCATAATCCATTTCCCAGCAATATTCTCATTGTAAGGTGCGCATGGTAATTGATCTAACACAGGAGCTTCCCCTGACTTCAGAGGTAATTCAATTAGCTATTCCTCATTGCCATGATTCAATTAGCTCCCCCATACTCTTGTCAGGAGTAGGCGTTTGCACTACAAAGGTATATATCCTAGCTGACCTGTATTCAATTCTCTCCTGGCTTGTCACCCTGGTGTGAACGCCATCCTGGGCAATAGCATCATTTTGGTAATTGCCTTTTGGAGCCGGCATAGTAACGTAATAGTAATTAAGTCATATCCTGACTGTGGGGAATACACCATTTCCCCTGGGGTCCTTTGAAGTCAGACAGACCAGCATTCCTGCTGAGACCTTCATAACTGGGAATATGAATTTCCAGTCCCTGGCCTCACCACAGTGGCAGTATGCAAATCACATACTTGTGGTCACATGACTGACCACTCTTGGTGCCGGCACTAAAGAATCTGCATAGAGTGTCTGTAAGCTTATACTATAAGGCCGGACAACCCATTTATCTTTTATAAAGTCTTTTCTATTGTATTTTATAATTGTGGTACACGAAACCCACTCTCTGCCCTCAGAATTTACTACTGGACACCAGGGCTCCATCTGATGTCATGCACGAGAAATGTCCTGAAAGTGGGACTTTATGGAAGGCTTTGGTGGCACCCCGGAGATTTACCACTATGTACGGAAGTGCATGAGGTCTCACTCTTTTCCGGAAGAGTTGACAATTTTGCTGACTCCTTTTATCCTTATTGTAATGTTATTCTAGGTTCAGGAAATAAATAAAATATTATGTAAGCATTACAATATATTTGTTTTAATTTTGTAGTTACTAGTAAGAAAGATCTTTTTTACATTTTGGCACAGATTTCCACCATTGGTAGATCTGGCATCTCTACGATGTTGAGGTCCCAGTAGAAAAACCTGAGGAGCCCTGTACTAAACCCTGCAGGTTACACGAGTCCTATGATGGATTGTCGGCTTTGTAAGATGGGGAACCAACTCTCTGTGTTTACATATAATAAGTTTTGTTTCCTAGAGATCTGTGAGCCCTTGGAAATGACAAATCACCCTGGATAATTGTTGCCGTTCATTCCCGATCTATTGACTTGTTATCTGTGTGAGAGAAGCAATTATAATCAGAACAATTACTGGCCACAGCTATGACTGGGTGATTTGGAAACTGCTCGGACTGGGGACAGTCCCCTTGCTGTCGCTGAGTGACACTCAGGGACTCTTTGTCCCAAGGATAACAGAGTGACAGACAAGGGAAGACTTAATGGCCTCGTATTTGCTGAGGGTAAACAGCTCAGTTTGCTCACAAAATCCCCTCCTACCTCCTCTCTTCACCCATTAACCAATATAATTCCAGCCTGTTATGCAATGTGTTGGAGGATTCGAGGCAATTACAGGGTTAAACAAATGTTTTTCTGTTGTTTCTGCTTTATCGTTGCTCTATCCCCTCGGTACACACATCTGCAGATTATCATTGCGGAAAAATCCGCAGCACTACCAATTATTTTGCGTAATCGCGGTGTTTTTGCCGCCATTGACTTGCATTGAATCGCTTAATATCCGCATGACTACATGTGCACATGCGGATATCAAGCGATTCAATGTGCGGATGGTACCCGGGTTTGGAGAAGAGGAGACTCTCCTCCAGACTCGGGTACCATAGTACCTGTAAAAAAAATAATTTAAAATAAAAAAAAACTTTATACTTACCTTCTGATGGCCCCCGGCCTCCTTAGTGATGCGTCCTGGCTCCCCGGCGGCTCGCAATGGGCTAAAAGGACCTTCCATGACGTCATTTAGTCATGTGACGGGTCACGCGACCGCTGACGTCGGCGGTCGCGTGACCTGTCAAATGACTAAATGACGTTATGGAAGGTCCTTTTACACCACCTCGAGCTACCGGGGAGACCAGAGAAGGAGACCGGGGGCCATCGGAAGGTGAGTATAATGTTTTTTTTATTTTTTACTATTTTTATTCTTTTTTTTAAGTAACTTGGTCACACTATATAAAATCCATGCCAGTTGCGTGGATTTATATAGTGTGACCAAGTTGTCAAGCACTTTTCGAAGTGATGCTAAAATCGCTTGGAAAGCGCTTGACAACCCGCATGCGAAATCGCATGTGCAAAACGCGTGACAAACGCTTGTCCCTGGCTGAAAAAACGCAAGTAAAATCCGCATGCGTTTTTTCTGCCAGGGAGATGCAGAAACGCTCAGGAAAAATCCGGAGCATTTCTGCATCGTGGGCACATAGCTTCACTGGAATCAAGGTCTCTGTCTTTACATCATTAAGTAGAAAAAACCCAATGACAGATTCCCTTTAACAAGTTTTCAAATCAAAAGGCATTTTGGTTGATATTTTTCTTGCTTTTCTTACTCTCAAGTTTGAGGATTACTGAGATTTGTAGCTAGAGCATTTATGGTTGAAAAGTCGTTAACCACAGAAATTAGGTTCCAAAACTGGAAGGTCAAGTTCACCCAAGGGTGATAGTGGTAAAGGTGAGAACTGCACGAATATTAGTCACACTGAAAGAGAGAACTCAACAAAAATGCATTCATGACATCAAACAACCAAAACATTAGATCAGTGGTCTAATATTTTGTTGTCTTTGCTCTTGTGCCTCCGAAACAGCTCTGAGCCATCAATGCATGGACTTCACAATACTTCTGTAGGTGTCCTGTGGTATCTGATATGAACCATAGTGCTATAAATTTGTGTGGAGGGGCCTTCATGGACTGGACTTATTTTTGTAGCATCTCCCACAATTGATTTGACATCTGGTAACTTTGAGGGTCAGGTCCACACCGTCAACTCTTTGACATACAGTATTCCTCAAATGATTCCTCAAAGATTTTTTGCAGTGTGCTTTGTGAAATCATGTTGAAAGAGGCCATTGATCTTAGCAAAGCTTAGACAGGTGGTACATGTCAAAGGAGCATCCACGTTAATGCCCGGATCCAAGGTTCCTGAACAGAACATTGCCTAGAGCACCACACTACTTCATATTTTCCCATGGTACATTCTAGTGGCCATCTTTCCCAGATTAGTGACACACAGGCACCCAACTATTCACATGATGTAATAGAGAATGTGATATATCAGACAAGACCACCTTCTTCCAGTGCTCCATGGTAAAGTTCTGGTGGTTCCTCTGCCCATTGTAGGTGCTTTCAGCTTTGGACACGGGCTGTATAGGAACAGTGACCGGCCTAGGACTAGCTAGCTGCAATTCCCTGAGTTCTGACACTTTTCAATCATTACCTTGTTCAGCAACTTACGATAGAGTAGCTTTTTGGAGGGGATTAATCTTCTCTCCCTGGGCACATAAATGTCCCTTGAGCCTAATATTGTGTAGCCCATGACCTTGTTGTCAGTTCACCAGCTGTCCTCCCTTGCACAACTTTGGTAGGTTCTAGCGACATCCCACAAGATCTGACACTTTGATGATGCTTTGACTCAGTTATCTAGGCATGACAAGTTGGCACTCGTGAAAGAAACTCAGTCAAAGGGGCTCCACAATGGTGTTTCCATAATGAATGGAAGTTACAGAAACAGCACAGCTTGTTCTGCCGTTTCCATGGTCCTGACCACCTGTGTCCGCCACAGATTGACTGAGATGGAAATACTTTTTTAAAGTGGACCTATCACTTTCGATAACTATGTAATTCTTTTTACATGCTGTCAGTGCTGCTGTTCACCTTAATCTGGTGAAGTTCATTTTTCGTTCCTGCACCTCCTTATCCCTTAGATATGGCCCACTCTTCCCTGTAAATGAATCTACTCTTTCTAGCCAACTGATCATGGTCTTCAAGAAGACGCCCACCGAGAAGAGTTGAGGACCACCCCCAGTTGTCTGAAAAAAGACTAAATATACAGATAGGGAAGATGGGACCATATCACAGGAATGGAGAGGGACAGGAACAAAAGAAAAACAACTCCAGATTCAGAAGAACAGCGGTATTATACCAGATAAAATAATTATATATTTATGACAAGTCTCTTTAATTGAAAAAGAAATGCCCCCCCAAAGGTGTCCATATTCTTTAAGAAACAATAAGGATGTCGGATACATTCTAATGAAGACTCAGTAATCATGTTAGTGCTCTAAACAATTATCATTACAATTGCTCATTACCAGTCATACTGCATGAAAATTGATTTATGGGCATGCTTAAGATCTATGATACACCAATCATTCAAACTATTAAAACTACAGAGAAGTTAAGTGAATAACATTGATTATCTTGTGACAATGGTATCTGTCATGGGGTGGGATATGATAGACAGAAAATGAACAGTCAGTTCTTGAGTTGACATATTGGATGCAAAAATAAAAAGTATGTGAAAGACTAAGAATCTAATACAAATTGTGATGGCTGGTCAACTGTGTCAGGGTATCGTCAAATTGGCAGGTCTTTTGTGCTTTCCCAGTATGCAATCGTTAGTACCCACCAAGAGTGGTCCAAGGAAGGGCGATCACACATGGTCGTTGGCACCCAAGGCTCGTTGATGGGTATGGGGAATGAAACCTAGCCCATCTAATCCGAATCTACAGTAGAGGTACTGTAAAACAAATCGCTCAAAATGTTACACCTGTCTATAATAGAAATATGTGATAACACATATTGCAACGTGTGTTTTATGGTACTGCGTAGTAGCATGATACTCAATATTAAGCAGGAGACTTTAAAAGGGTATTCTCAATTTGTCTCTTGAGCAGCTGACAGCTCTACATTATCCTTGCTTCCTTGTTGTTTGCGGGGCAACACTCCTCCTTGAGTGACAGTTCTGGTCTGGAGCTTCATCATGCTTCAACACATTAATGATCTGTCAATGTTCTGAGCCTACACTATTAAGACTAGATTTACATACAGAGATAATGGTGCATAAGAACAAGCACATGGATCAGGAAAGTGAGAGTTGCAAATAGGAGAACTGCTCTGGAAACTGACCATACTGGGTGTTGCAGGGTGCTGGGACTGTCCTTATGCAAGACTGGGAAGAGTCCGACTCCAATCAGGAATTGAGGGGAAGGGAGTTGAGCAGATAACAGCTGTATAGAAATCAATGGGCTAGAGAGAGCTGTCTGGGATGTTATAAGTTAACTCCTCTCCTGGAATATAACTATTAAGCATACTGGTCCAGGAAACCAGCTGTACACTAGGTAAGATATAGCTCTCACAGAAGGAGAATTACAGCAGATAGAAAAAGTAAGTCAATTGCAAGCCTTCTTATTTTCATGCTGTCTAACTGAAGTGATTTACTAACTTGAAAATATCCCTTTAATGTCATGGCTGATCATGTACATATGTATGTGTAGACATACGTGACTTTAATGGAGCAAATAATTGTTTTTTATTGTATGCTGTACTATATGGCAGCTGGAAACCCCAATAAATAATTTACATTCTGTTCCTGTCTGTAGGGAACGATGTATCTGATCCAATATAATAAAGAGCTCCGTGATGTAAAGCATTGTGTAGTCTATACGGTGCATTTAGCATTATTTGGCTTTTTACACTGTCTTCTATTTATGAAAACATGGAAACAAGGGAAAGTTTATGCATAAGAATTAGAAGGGGCAGATATGATTCCACCTCAAATGTAAAGGGCCTCAATGTTCTGCAGAGGGGAACGTTTGGTAGAGATATACAGTAAGCTGAGACTGTGCAGGACAGACGGGAATGCCGGGCATGAAGGAGAAAACTATTACAGTACGAGACACAGGGATCATAAAGAGAAGTCCAACATTTATATATATATATATATATATATATATATATATATATATATATATATATATACTAGTAATAGGAGGACATGTCAAGTGTAACATAAGTATATGTGTAATGGAGGTGGCAACAATGGACCAATAAGGACACAGAGAACCATAATTACTATAGAAGAAAGGATATAAATGAGCTTGAAAAGGTACAAAGGAGGGCAACAAAATTAATAAAGGGAATGGAGGGACTGCAATACCCAGAGAGGTTGGCAAAACTAGGACTATTCAGCCTGGAAAAGAGAAGGTTGAGGGGGGACATAATAAATGTGTACAAATATGTTAGGGGACAGTATAGAGACCTTGGCCGGGATTTGTTCAAAAGGAGGGATATTACGGTAACAAGAGGGCATTCACTAAGACTGGAAGAGAAAAGGTTTCAGTACCAGCATAGGAAGGGTTCTTTACGGTAAGAGCAGTGAGAATATGGAATTCACTGAGTGAGGAGACGGTAATGTCGGATTCACTACATCAGTTCAAGAGGGGACAGGATGCATTTCTAGATACCAGGCAGATTTCAGCGTATACTTAAAAATAGAATAAAATAGTAGGTTGATACAGGGATTTATTCTGACTGCTGGTTTCAGAGTCGGGAGGGAATTTTTCCTCAGGTGAAGATTGGCTAAATCATTTGGGGTTTTTGCCCTCCTCTGGATCAACTTTAGCAATTACAGAACTAACAGGTCGAACTTGATGGACGCAAGTCTTTATTCGGCTTTACTAACTATGTATCTATACTATGTATCTATGTACTAAAATAATGGGTAATTATGAAGGAAAAGTGGCTGCAGCAGAGCACAGTATGCAGAGCATCGACACCACTCATCATCACAATTAGAAAAAACAGAGCTGTGAAAATTATATCCAAATAATGGAAATTGGGGACAATTCTCAATCAATGTGAATCAACTTTTTACATATATAATGGGATACAAATAATATTATTAATAATAATAATATAAGCCTAGGGCAAAAAAATCTCTGCAAAATCAACATGCCAATGTAATTTTCTATTATAAGAAAAATATTTAAAAATTATTTAAAAATAAGAATAAAATAAAAAATCATTATACTCACCTGTCCGAAGTTGACATAATCCAGTGTCTCATGCCGTAATTCATCTGACCGACATTTCTGCATCAGCATGAGTGATGTCTTGAGGCGACCGCACACTCTGAGGAGCAAAGGAGAAAGCCTTGCTCCAGCGAGGGGGCCCCTGAACTGCGCTGAGCTCAGTGAGCGGTGTTCTGTCACTCAGTGACCTCAGCGCAGGTCAGGGACCCTCTCGCTGGAGCAAGGCATTCTCTTTTGCTCCTCAGAGTGTGCGGTTGCCTCAAGACACCGCTCACGCTGATGCAGAAATGTCGGTCAGATGGATTTTGGTGTGGGACACTATAGATTATTTCAACTTCAGACAGAGTATAATGATTTTTTTTTCTTGCTTTTACACTTTTTGGAAACAGCGGAAGCAGATTATTACTCTCAACATTGTCCCCTGCCTGCTGGCGCTGATCGCAGTGCAAGCAGGGGACAATGATGAGAGATTCCTTCAGTACCCGGCACTTGGGAACAGTGCTAACTGTACCGCTGATTCTAAGGCGCCATTACATGTGATTCTGCTGTGGCACATGGGCGGCAGTGATTATTACAGCTGACATGGAATCGCGGGAGGAATCGCGGTGCACCCGCGGCTGTTAACATGTTAAATGCCGCTGTCAATCTCTGACAGCGGCATTTAACATCGCTGCGCCGGAAGCACGTCACTTACCACGCCCATCGGTGACCATCACGTGATCGCGGGTCACTGATGGGTGGGCATAACAACCCTGGGTCTGCAGCAGACCCCAGTGGTTGTCATGTGCTGATCGCTATGAGCGCCACCTAGTGGTCGGCGCTCATAGCACAGGAGCATTTTTGCTACATAGAGGTAATCTGCTCATCACCACTGTGTAGCAGAGGTGATCAGACAAGTACTGATTCTAGTCTCCTATGGAGACTATAGAAGCATGCAAAAAGTTTAAAAAAAATGTTTTTAAAAATATTAAAAAAAAATAAAAGTTTCGCCCCATTCAAAATAAAATAATAAAAAAAAAACACATACACATATTTGGTATTGCCGCGTTCAGAATCGCCCAATCTATCAATATAAAAAAAGAATTAATCTGATCTCTAAACAGCGTAATGAGAAAAAAATTCTAAACGCCAGAATTACGTTTTTTGGTCAACACAACATTGCAATAAAATTCAATAACGGGCCATCAAAACATCGGATCTACCCCAAAATGATATCAATAAAACAGCTGGGCGTGGAAAAAATAAGCCCTCACCCGGCCCCAGATCCCGAAAAATGGAGATGCTACGAGTCTTGGAAAATGGCGCCATTTTTTTTAGCAAACTTTGGAATTTTTTTTCGTCACTTAAATAAAAAAGAACCTATCCATGTTTGGTGTCTACGAACTCATAATGACCTGGAGAATAATAATGGCAGGTCAGCTTTATCATTCAGTGAATGTGGTAAAACAAACAAAAAAAAAACTTCTGTGGTATTGCACTTTTTTGCAATTTCACCGCACTTGGAATTTTTTTCCCGTTTTCCCGTACACGATATTGTAAAACCAGTAATCTCGTTCAAAAGTACAACTTATCCCGCAAAAAATAAGCCCTCACACGGCCATATTGACCAAAAAATAAAAACGTTATGGCTCTGGGAACAAGGGGAGCAAAAAATGAAAACGCAAAAACGGAAAATCCCAAGGTTGCGAAGGGGTTAAAGAGGTTGTCCACTACTTTTTGATTAATGACCTATCCTTGGGATAAGTAATCAATTTCTGATCGATCGGGGTCCGACAATTGGTACCCCGCCAGTCAATAGGGGGCGGATTTGCAGTACCCTGCAGTGGCCACTATCAGAAGACGGCCGGCTCTGCAAGTGAGTATTTCCGGCCGACGGCCGCTGCTGATAACAGCTGATGGGCGGGGGTGCCGGGAGTCTGACCCCGACCAATCAAACATTGATCACCTATCCCAAGGATAGGTCATCAATGCTAAAGTAGTGGACAACCTCTTTCATACTATAGTTGAAAATTAATGGAAAGTGTTTCTCAATCAATTTAGGTATTTGTTTTTTTGTTGTTTTTTTTGCTTACATCTACTGCGTTGTGATATAATAGAGAAATTTATTTATTTTAGGAAATAATGTAATTGCATAAAATATAGTAAATAAAAAAAGTAAATAAAAAAATAAGTTAAATGGTGGTTACCCAGAGAAAATCAAGTGATTACTAAGCAACTGAACCTGCAGAGTGCACAGGAGGAGTGGAAAAAAGATGAGGTGCTTTGATGGTTTTGCAATCTTTAATTTTCATGATAGATGGAACAAAAGCATTGCAATAATAAGTCTCTAACTACTTTATTATCATACTCTTCATTACTGTTCTCATTCCTGCTATTACATTCTGCTAGATTAATTCTCAACGCAATTAAAAAAAAAGGCTTATGTATTATATGGGTCCCTAGTATATATTTAATCTCTTTTATTACATCCATTAAAATGAACCCCTAAGAACACTTTAATATTAAATGGTGGCCTTGAAGTTGACAATAACATCTACCAAGTTCTGTGTGTTGCTCATTATTCTTTCTCTAACATAGATCCTTAGCTAATTTAATGAGCTGGGTAATGATTTCCATCTAATGGGTCTAAACCTGTTGTTGTGCAGCTAATTAAATGTTTTAGAATTGAAGGACTATGCTTCATGGTGTCAAAAGGGGCATGGTTTACATCCATCTCCATTTTGGACATATATAGGGATTGTAATAGGGCATTGGCTTGACATATCCCACAATTTGAGATTCAAGTGTTATAATATGACTCCAACTTCAAATCTACATATTGTTAATGTCACGGGTGTGTCAGATGTAGCAGACAGTCGTTCTGCAGCTGGTTGCAGAAGGTCACTTCATTTGGCATTACAGACGCCTTCTTAAATCTGTCTTACTCTAGGACCCAGCGGCTACCTCCCTCCTGCTCTGACACCCTTGCCTGGGTGTTTAAATACTTTCAGTTTGCTACAGGAAGACGCCGGTGATATTCACATGTTCCCTTGTGAAGGCTTGGAGCTGTTGCAGTCAGCTTACTTCCTCTCTGGCGCTTGGAGGATGTTTGATGTTATCTCTCTGAAGTCGGCTAAAGCTAAGTTGCTTCCCCCTGTGTTTGTCTCCATTGTTGTCTTTAGTTGTTAGTGAGGACTGACCAGTGCTCATCCCTCCTTCCCTATCCAGGGATAGCTTTAGGGAGATACAGGAACCAATATAGGGATGGTAGGGGAGACAGGGTGATAGTAGATCAACCTAGGAGGTCTCCACTCCCCCTTTCCCTAGTGTCTGGGCTCCCTTCCCCTCAGCCCTTCGTGTTGCACTTTGTCTTTCCTCCACTGTGCGTGACAGTTACATCCATGTTTGTGCTTACTTCCACTGCCACTGGGGGCGTGCCGCGACGTCCTTCCGAGTGACGCTGGGTGACAGTGCAGCAGTTTGGGTTCATATTATGGGTATAGTGGTGCCTACCAGGCAGGGAACTTGGGGGTGAACCCTTCTCCTCTTGGGCAGGGTTCACACCATTTATACCCCTGGATTCTTACCTCTAGTTGTCAGTTATATATTCTCTTACCCTGGTCCACGCCTATTGCTCTGCCAGCTAGTCTGATTCCTGTTTGTGACCTTGGCCGGTGTTTAGACTATTCTTCCGCCTTATGATTCTGTTGATAACCTCTTATTATTGACTTGGCATTCTGCCAGCCCATTCCACCAGCCAGCAGCTACACTGTGTCCCCAACTCAGGGGCCCTTGTATAAGTCCAGATCCTTATATAGGGATTAAAGGGTGAAGCTCAGGGGTTTTCTAGAGAGAGTAGCTAGAGCAAAGCCTGTCCATGGAAGCCCTTTGAAGAGCTGCAAACATTATTATTTTACACATAAGCAGTATATGATTTAGTTTTTTGGGTTTAAAATCTTTTTTTTCACTCAAAATCCCAGAATAAATTTAGTCTGCAGGTAAAAAAAATCAGAATCAGAAGATCCTCAGGTGAGCCTAGCTTCCGAAATAAAATTTTGCCCTCAAATGTCCAGCAGAAGACAAGCCCATTTAGAACTGACTTTGGAGACTACCACTTGTCACTACGGTCTCTTTCTTATGAGTTGATTCACAAATTACATATTAAACCTCATTGATAATAATAAGTCATGTATGTTCAATGATAACAATGAAGAATTTGATAAAATTAAAAGTGAACGGACACTTTTAATTCTGATGGATCCAAGGCCCCAGACCCATCCAGCTAAACTTACATATCTATAAGGCTGCTAACCGTAACCTGCATACACTCTTACATTTATGTGTATAGGAATAAATGAGTAATAGATTATCTAGTCATATTTATTAGACATATAACATAATTTACTGCATTGCATAGCAGGTCTTTAGATGGATAAGGTCTATAAAGATGGACTTTTCCCTCAGTCTGCAGCACCCTGGATTCGAGAACACACCTCATACTTACCACTCTATAGTTTGAATGAGTTGATTGGATTAGTGTTATGAAGTTTCCTCATGCATACAGTATTATGTGCCATGCTACAGAGGCGGTTTCCCGGAAGCATTGCTTCTAGGGAACATTGAGGTGCCTCAAGAAGGCACCATATGGTAGCGTGTCCGTGACAATCAGAAACAAAAAACACAGAGAGAACTCCTTAAGGGTATGTGCAGATAAGATCTTTTAAACTCGGGCATGGCAAGTTTTTTAACCCATTTTTTTTCAAAGTTTTTGGTGCCTACCAAGTGGAAAACACCAGAAAAATGGTCAGGTCACGTCTCTTAACAGTTTCATATCTTTTGAAACCTAAAGCGGTTAAACTAGGCTTAAAAGACTAAACATATAGTACGAAGAGCAAGTTGTTTTGACATAGAATTGCACATGTTCAATGCCTTATTTTTAGGGCACATTTTCAGGCTGTTTACAGGGCAGATCTGAATGAAAAAGTTGTTGTGTGCACGTACCCGTACTGGGAGTAAAAGTAGCCATAATGGTGGGGAGAAACTAAAGAAGCAGTTACAGGTATTATCCCTGTCATAACTATTTTTTTAAATATTTTTCAGTGGCCGTAACCTTAAAGAGAACCTTTGACCAAATTTTTCATGTTGAACGGGACACACCATGTGATTGTGGCGTGTACTTCTGCCTCCTCTATGACACTGGCCAATCATAAGCAGACAACAAAATAGGAGTGCACAAGGGCCTGTGATGATGTCATCAGGGTCACATGAGTCCACAGGTTCTGCCAGCTGGAGTGTGAAGCCTAAATAAGCACTGAAGATACTAAAGACGCAGCACAGAAGTGTGGAACTATCAACTCCAGTAAATTTTTCCAGAACTTTTCTTCTGTGTAATATACCTTCTGCACCTCTACATTGCTGCCTGCTTATCATTGGTCAGTGTCATAAAGGAGGCAGAAGTACACGCCCCCAGTGAAAACTATCTGATTACACTCATTTGGACTTAACTAAAGTTAACTCATTAGGTGCCAAATATTTGATTGCTAATATCTCTACAATTAAAAAAAAAACAAAAGAAAACTTTTCATTCCGCTCTGCAACCACTATTAAATTGAGTGTCCAGTTCAATGTGAAAAATTTGGTGAAAGGTCCTCCTTAAGTAATTTCTGACTTTTCATTGTTCTGTTAATCCAACCCTTATTGCTATTTTGGATGGATGGAAGGAGATCATTTTCACATTTCCATAATCATCTATCATTCTTTGTAGTCCAAAGGTGTGCTCCGGCCAAAGAATCAACTTTTATATTTAAAGCAAATAATAAGCTACACAAGTTATGTTACAGTCATAGTAAACACTGACACCTGTACTATGCCAGTCCACATACACAATAAAGATTTACAGGGTAACATGGATGAGTAATATCAACTATTTACAGCAAGCCAAATACACAGGACGACTTTCAGCCTTTATGACCAAACCTGTAGCTACCTGACATAATTTGCCAAATTATAGGCCAAAGGGACACATAGTGAATTAAACAGGTATTCAAACAGGAATCACCCTACAGTTCATTTTCCAAAATTTCAAAGTGACATGTCAAAAGATGTCATTGGGAATCAGTATGGAATTAGCTTTGGGTTCCAGGCGGCTTCTCGCCGGCCAGGTTGGCAGAACTAGCTCAGATTGGTCCTGTTTGATCCCTTAGATGCCACATTCAGTAATGACCATGGTATCCAAGTGGTCAGACAGATGGGAGCTCATCTACATCTCCCACCCCATGGCCTACCCGCTGAGCGTCATAATTGCGGTGTGTGGGTTGTCATGCCTTTCTGACATTTTCATGCTCTTATGATGCTTTGCCAGTTTGTTAATGCCCAAACACGCCGTGTCCTCAGGATTCCCCTGGGAATGTTTAGCTTGCAAAAAAGAAGGATAAGAGGAGACTTAATAGCCATTTACAAATATCTGAAGTGCTGTCACACTGTAGAGGCCTTATTCTCATTTGCACATGGAAACACGAGAAGCAATGGAATGAAACTGAAAGGGAGAAGATACAGATTAGATATTAGAAAAAACTTTTTGACAGTGAGGGTGATCAATGAGTGGAACAGGCGGCCATGAGAGGTGGTGAGTTCTCATTCAATGGAAGTCTTCATACAGAGGCTGGACAGACATCTGTCTGAGATGGTTTAGTGAATCCTGCATTGAGCAGGGTGTTGGACATGATGACCCCGGAGGTCCCCTCCAACTCTAACATTCTATGAATCTATGATTGAGAAATGTGCTTTGTAGCCATTTCAAACCTAGCCAACAGATAAGGCTTGAGTAATGGCTTGGGCCTCCCTGCGCTGTGGATTCCAGCCCCCAGCTGCCTAGTTGTACCTGGCTGGACACAAAAATAGGGCGAAGCCCCACGTATTTTTTTTTTAAATTATTTCATGAAATTCATGAAATAATTAAGAAAAAAAGGGCTTCCCTATATTGTTGTGTCCGGCCAGGTACAAATAGGCAGCTGGTGGTTGGGGCAGCCCGTTACTGCCTGCTGTACCTGACTGGACACAAATATAGTGCGAAGCCCCACGTCAATTTTTTCTTAATTATTTCATGAATTTCATGAAATAATTAAAAAAAAAATACGTGGGGCTTCGCCCTATTTTTGTGTCCAGTCAGGTACAGCAGGCAGGAACGGGCTGCCCCCAACCACCAGCTGCCTATTTGTACCTGGTTGGACACAACAATATAGGGAAGCCCTTTTTTTCTTAATTATTTCATGAATTTCATGAAATAATTAAAAAAAAAATATGTGGGGCTTCGCCCTATTTTTGTGTCCAGCCAGGTACAACTAGGCAGCTGGGGGCTGGAATCCACAGCGCAGGGAGGCCCAAGCTTTCTGGGCCCCCCCCTGCTGCAAATTGCAGTCCGCAGCCACCCCGGAAAATGGCGCGTTCATAGAAGCACCATCTTCTGGCGCTGTACCCAACTCATCCAGGGCCCTGGTGCGGTGGCTCACTGGGTAATAAAGGGGTTAGGGCCAGCTTGGCATTATCAGCTGGCCCTAAGCCCGAAATTCATGGGGTCACGCCAATATTAGACATGACTGCCATGAATTTCTAGTAAAGTATTTAAAAAAAACACAACACCCAGAATAAAGTCCTTTAATTGAAATAAACACACAATTCTTTATTGTTCTAAATTAAACCATACTTACCATCACGTCCATTCCAGCTGAAGCCAACGATCTCCTGCAATAAAAGAAAAATAATAAAGCAACATCATCCTTACCTTTCCATGGTTCCCAGGACAGCTCCAGCTCTGCTACATCGAGATGACAGGCTGGACCGCAGCAGAAAGCTGCCATCCAGCCTGTCATCCCGCAGACACTGAGAAGCGCAGGCTTGCTTGCGCTCCTCAGTGTCAGGCTGTGACGGCATCCAGATGACCCGACAATGAACTCAGCTCACCTCATGCACGTCTCTGACAGCGTGGGAGAATTCTCCTGCGCTCAGCGCTTCAGCAGGAGAATTCTCTCACGCTCACCGCATGCGCAGGAGAATTCTCCCACGCTGTCAGTGACGTGCATGAGGTGAGCTGAGTTCATTGTCGGCTCATCTGGATGCCGTCACAGCCTAACACTGAGGAGCGCAAACAAGCCTGCGCTTCTCAGTGTCTGCGGGATGACAGGCTGGATGGCAGCTTTCTGCTGCGGTCCAGCCTGTCATCTCGATGTAGCAGAGCTGGAGCTGTCCTGGGAACCATCGAAAGGTAAGGATGATGTTGCTTTATTATTTTTCTTTTATTGCAGGAGATCGTTGGCTTCAGCTGGAATGGGCGTGATGGTAAGTATGGTTTAATTTAGAACAATAAAGAATTGTGTGTTTATTTCAATTAAAGGATTTTATTCTGGGTGTTTGTGTTTTATTTTAACTTTGCCTATGGGGTTAGTAATGGGGGTGTCTTATAGACGCCTCTCCATTACTAACCTGGGCTTGATGTCAGCTGGCATTATAAGCTGACATCAACCCCAGCCCTATTACCCCACTGCCACCGCTACAGGGCAGTGGGAAGAGCAAGGCTAAGTGCCAGAATTGGCGCATCCTATGGATGCGCCATTTCTGGGGCGGCTGACGGCTGGTGTTTCTAGCCTGGGAGGGGGCCAATATTCATGGCACCCTTCCTGGGCTATTAATATCAGCCCCCAGCTGTCTGCCTAGCCTTTGCTAGCTATTAAAATAGGGGGGACCCCACGTCATTTTTTGGGGGGGGTCCCCCATTTTAATAGCTAGTAAAGGCTAGGTATTCAGCTGGGGGCTGATATTAGTAGCCTGGGAAGCTCCGTGGGTATTACCCCCTTCCCAGGCTTCAAACATCTGCCCCAGCTGTCTGCTTAACCTCCGCTAGAGACTAAAATTACGGGGAACCTCACGCCAATTTTTTTTTAAAATAAATCCTTTATTTTAACACTAAATGACAAGTACAGTAACCAACACTGTCACTGTACTTCTTATATATGTGACTGACATGTTTCTATCTATCTAATCTATGTGTGATGCTCTATCTTTCTGTTCTAAATTGTCGGGTACTGCTGCTCAATTGCCGGCCGGCTTTTTTAAAGAGACGGTGCATGAAAACACTGTTATTTTTTTAAATAAATCCTTTACACTATGTAACGGGTCTGGGAGGTGGAACCTCTGAGCAACTATACAAGGGGGCAGTCCTTGTAAGGAAGCGGGTGGCTCCCAGGGAAGGCGGGCAGGTAGTCACGGCTAGTGACGGGGACAGTCTCTGGGCAGAGGGGCAGGAGGTCACGGCAAGTGACGGGGACAGTCTCTTGACAGGCGGGTGGTCACGGCAAGTGACGGCAGAGCCTCCAGGTAGGGTAGCAGGCAGGTAGCAGGTGGATGCTCCCAGGTGAGCGGGCAAGAGTCTCTGGACAGGCAGGTGGTCACGGCACGTGACGGCAGAGCCTCCAGGTAGGCTAGCAGGCAGGTAGCAGGTGAGCGCTCCCAGGTGAGCGGGCAAGAGTCTCTGGACAGGCAGGTGGTCACAGCACGTGACGGCGGAGCCTCCAGGTAGGCTAACAAGCAGGTAGCAGGTGAGCGCTCCCAGGTGAGCGGGCAAGAGTCTCTGGACAGGCAGGTGGTCACAGCACGTGACGGCGGAGCCTCCAGGTAGGCTAGCAGGCAGGTAGCAGGTGAGCGCTCCCAGGTGAGCGGGCAAGAGTCTCTGGACAGGCAGGTGGTCACAGCACGTGACGGCGGAGCCTCCAGGTAGGCTAACAAGCAGGTAGCAAGTGAGCGCTCCCAGGTGAGCGGGCAGACTGATCCATAGACAGACTGGCAGGGTTGGTAGGCAGACTGTCGGACCGCAGATAGATAAGCAACAGGCAGGAATCTGGCAGGTGACTGGCAGGTGACTGGCAGGTAACTGGCAGGTAGCTGGTAACGGGACCTGAGGGCTGAAGCAGAGTTGAAAGGCTTTGCAACAACATTGCTCGGGCACCTCCATTTTGGAGGAGGTGCCTAATATATGGGAGGTCCTCCGGCAATTGGCCGGGGACTCCTTAGGACGGCGCGCGCGGTCCCTTTAAGAGAGGGGGAGCGCACGCGCCCTAAGCACACTGCCGGGGAAGGAGCGCGTGCCGGAAGCAGCGGGGAGAGAAGCGCTGGAGGACGCCGCGCCAGGAGTGGGGAGGTGAGAGGGACGGCGTCTCTGCCTAGTACGGGGCAGAGACGCCGATGCTACACACTAAATGACAAGTACAGTAAGCAACACTGTCACTGTACTTCTTATATATGCGACTGACATGTTTCTATCTATCTAATCTATGTGTGAAGCTCTATTCTTTCTGTTCTAAATTGTCGGGTACCGGTATATGCCGCTGATGAATTGCCGACTTTTCATGTTTCACTGTGAGCACTGTTCCCATCGATTTGGGCAACCACTGTAATGCCACAACCACCATGGCTGTGGCATTAACGTCTTAAAAAATATTAATTCCTGCTATTCCATTTAATTGTAATGTAAGGGAGATAATGTAATGTCAGCGCTTGAGCAGGAGAATTCTCTCACGCTGGGATGGCATTCTGATGACAGGCTGGATCGCAGCTGAGCGCTGCCATCCAGCTTGTCATCCTTCAGAGACACTGCAGAGCGCAGGCAGTATGTGAACTTCTGATTCCGGTATTCGATATTGTAAAAGTATCGGAACTCAGTATCGGAACTCCAATACAGCGAATATCGGTCGATACCCGATATTTCAGTATCGGAATGCTCAACACTACTCACTGGTTTAGGGAAGAGCCTGGTTGGCTGAGTGCAATTCCCATTAAAGAGTTGTCCGGGACTTTAACATTGATGGCTTATCCTCAAGATAGGACTTTCACATGTAATTGTCCTGAGGAAGGAGTCAGATTTGACTCTGAAACGCGTTGATAAATAAACCATTTATAATTAACTTGTTCTATGATTCGTTCTTGAATCAGCAGCGCACTTGAAGTCCACCTACTCTGGCTTTCTTTTATCCTCAGAATAGGTTATCAATGACTGGTCGTGGGGGTGCAACACCCGTCGCCCCAGCGGATCAGCTGTTCCCAGTGTTGTCACCAACCGGAACTGCTCAGTTATGGAGCTGCACAGCTCCTTCAACTGTATCATGGCTGCGGCCGGGTGCTTCACGCCTGACCCCTATTCAAATCAATATGGGGTAGATGTGCAGAACTTGGCCATGGCCACTATTCTGTCAACGGAGCTGTGCTGTACAGCTTCGTAACTGAGCAGTTCCGGCTGCTGCCAATACTGATCACACCCCCATCGATCAGACACTGATGACCTATCCTAAGGACAAGCCATCAATGTTAAAGTCTCGGAGAATCCCTTTAAGTCAACGTGGCCATTTTTTACCATTTTGCTGCTGCAGCGTATCTGTAAGTCGTTTATCTAGCTCAGTGCTTTGAAAAAATGTTACAAACCCATCAAAGCTCCAGTTCCTGCTCCTGACAGCTCTCTCTCTCCATTGCCTCAGCATTAGATATAACACCTCAAGTGTGTACAGTGTCAGGGAGGGTAGAGGAAGGAGGCAACAGATAAGGAGGAAAGCACATTAAGAGCTATAGTATTAGAACTGTGCTCATATATAAGCTAATTAAGATAGCAATACCCTGGATACACTGAGACATCACATCCAGCCTTTATTGATCTGCAAGATGGTACTTGTAAGCTCTTTTTTCTCCTTCTGTGGAAGAGCTAATTTACATACTTTTCTCCCATAAAGTATTCCTTGTAAGACTCCATACTGGGAACTGTTCTTTCAACAAACTTTTCATAAATTAATAGTACAAACAAATTAAGAAACTTTGTAATACAGCTTATCAAAGAAGTCTGCTTTCTTCCAGGAGCCACTTCTCCCCTCCCCTCTGCCTCCCGAAGTTACCATCCACAATAAAAGAAACAGCTCAACTACATCTTTCTCAAGACAAGACAGTCTGCCAGCTCACTGTGGTGCCAGGTTACACCTCCAATTATAAATGGAACTACAATAAGTGGGCTCCCCAACGCAATTGGAAGTGGTGCTGCCACTGTGTATAAAAAAATCAAAATTGATAAGAAGAAAAAGAAAAAAGCTATACACAAAAAATTAGGATCATCTATAAATTATGACAGATAATTACTATTTTGTTACCCCATGAAGGTAATCATGACACACAACAGCACAGAAACATAACATTAAAGCTATATAAAAGGTACCCCATAGTCTCTATAATGATAAAATACACTCTGAAAAAAAACAAAACAGCTCAACTCTGGCTTGCTCCCAACAAGACAGACTGCCAGCTCATTGTAGTATCAGGTTACACAGCCTATTATACTCTATAGAGTGAGGAGGGGGGTAGGATTTGGAAGCAGCATGAGGAAACAGGCCGAGGGAGACACCGAAAGATCATGCTGAGCTTTCCAACAAGTCTTTTACCTTTCCCAAGAGCTGGATTCACATCTATGCTGCTCAGTCCTGCAGTATAAGTTCCTCCATGCTGTTGCTGCTTTCCTTTATATGCTAAAAAATGAATGAAGAACAGGAATTCACCGCTATGTGTTGTGTATGGGAGTGATCATAGCCAATAGTCTCTACTCACTAGCTCAGAGTCAATTGCAAATTAAGACATAGATCCTGAAGAGAGAAAAAACTGGTGAAAATGCTGGCTACAAGTCATATAATTGTCAGAAATAGTGTTATTCCCCGTGTACAAATATAGTAATACAGTATATACAAATATAGGACAGCTTATTCTGAAATTTACTTAAAAGGATGTTTAAGAAGAACCAGTATTTTCCCTACACTGGAAATCTGGTACAGTACTTATTTGTATGGTCCTTCTCTAAAATAAAAGCTCAGCTTTTGAGTGACAGATGCAAGAAATCTACTATCTGATGAAAGATTTTTTTTAGAAAAATATATCAATAAAGATGTACTATAGTAACGATCATCGATGCTCTTATAAAGCCTTAGCATTACGCATACATTATGAGAACCTTTAACAGACCATTAGAAATTTATGGGGCTACAGTAGAAGGTCAGTGCTGGATAACAAAAGAAAGTTTTTTCGGAAACTTATCAATTTGCATCGAATGAAGTCGTACATTGTAAATAGATCAATCAATTTCTACATCCTTAGTAGCTCCATTTAATTCAGTTATGCTGGACAACACTTTAATAATAAATGTTTGGTTCATGTCCAGGATGATGATGTGATTCATGCTGTTGGGTTCTGAATTGAAAAACAAACCAAAAAAAAAAAGCCTTTACCGCTCTGGAAAGAGTTCATAGAGGTACAATGAAATTAATAAACGGGATGGAAGATTTTCTTGGAGGAAAAGTGAAGTTTATTTATGCAGGGGGGGGAAAGAGTCTTCAGGGGAATAGGATAACATTATATATAAATACTGTCAGGTTCAATACAAAGGACATTCCAGAACTCTGTCATTACCATAGATGCCCATAAGACAGAAGGTCACTCCTTGAGGTTGAAGGGAAGGAGATGTCACCTGCAACAAATGAAAGTTTTTGACAGCTAAAGAGCGGAATTTAATATCAAGGGAGGTTTTAGTGGACAACAAGCCAGATTGTGTTGAAAAGCTTAATGAGATAACAGGACTTGAAGGACTTCATAAATTAAAATAGTAGAAAGTTCATCCAGGGAACATTCTGAAGATTGAAGCACTTTCCTATATTAAGGCAAAAATCTAAAATCCTCAATTGACTTTGTTTCTCCTGGATCAGCAACAAGTGGATGTGTGAAAGGTTGATAGCCTTATAATTCATTTCAACATCACTGCTGGCAATGAAACACAATATTCTCGACTCTCTCTCTCTTGTGCTTATGTTTTAGCCACTTTACTTCATTAACTGTGTAGTTTACAAGAAAGCAGAGAGTTGGAAGACAAGCAGATATCGTACGGGGAAACATGCTAAATATGGGATGAACGTGGTGGAATTATATGGAAGCCATCATAAGGGGATTTATTCAAAGTGAGAATGTTAATAATTCATGGCACCGTTTTAGAGAAAGTACGAGCCGGTGGAGGATTGTCCTGGAAATGTCTCACACAGAAATGAACATGTTATAAAGTGTGAGAGATTACCAGCAGAGGATACAGTCATTAGAAAAATGCCAACTACAATGGGAACGACTCCAGTTAAAGGGGATTTGTCACCGGGAGAAAAGTGACCAGTTTTTACTCTCAATTTATTCCCACTACTCCCCTGAGTATTCTGTTTTTTGTTATTTAAAAATACACCATACGGTTCCAGAGATCTGGGCCTTTTTATTTAGTGCTGTTTCTTATTGTCTTTATAAGAGGGAGTGGCTCACAGGATCCTCTGGGGCGTGTCTTCAGGCTGTTCTGCATAATTACCATATGAGCCACACCCATTAGTAAAGATTATAAAAATTAACACTGAATAAAAAGGCCCGTATCTCTGGAACAGTATGGCGGATTAAAAAAAACAAACAAAACCCGGTATTTTCAGGGGAGCAGCGTGAATAAAATAACAGCAGGAACTGGGGACTTTTTATCTCTCTTTAAGTATTAAATTCTAACTACACTATCTTTTTCTGGTTCAACACTTTTTGTGATGTGATTTATTTTAATTTTGCTCCTTCGCCAATGACCACCAGTGCATTATATATTATTGCAATGCAGCTGAATGCACTCTTTGGAAGTTTGTACAGCAATTAATGGAATTAAAGGAAGGTTCTTTCAGGAGAAAGAAAGCCACCCTTTGGAGAAACAGTACATCCTAGACTGCTATCAAAGATCTCTTACTCAGCCAATTTGTACTCTGCACTGATGAGGAGCCAGAACCCCGAAACAGCTGACTGCAGATGGGTATCTTTTCCTTCTGGAGAAGACATCTTATATCATGTGGGTAAAATCGTTAAGGGGTCGTCATTAAATTACTGAGAAGCTACTTCTAATGGGTGGCAGTACAGAGACAGCTTTTTTCCTCTTGGAGATGAGTTAATTAACATTGCTGTCATGGTTAGCACATAGTACAAGAATACTGTAATAGACATAGTAAAATGAAAATGATGGTGTTCAGTATAAGTGGTATCCTGGGAAGCTATAAATTAGGTCTAGTGTGAAAAAAAAATCGAAAGTGATCAAAATATTCCTAGTTACAGGTGAGGTATAACAGTTTTTACAAAGAAGATACTATTTTATTATGTTTGCCTCTGAAATCCAAAAATTAGAGAATGTCAATTCTAATTTTTTTTCTTAGGTGTAAGTGAATTGTACATTTTTCTTAGACCACTTTTATATCCCATTTAAGACATTGAAAGATGAGATAGCCACCTAAGTAAAAAGAGTAAAAGAGGAAGCAATTCCAATTGGAGACCTTGCGCCTCTGCATTGTGCAAAGATTCAATCCTCTTTTTGGTCAACGATAAACATTTGGGAGAAAGAATCTCTCCAAAATGATATGAAATGGCCCTAATATTCTAAATTATTTTTTTGGAAATAATCTATCTACAATAGAAATGAAGAAAAAAAGGTATTTAGTAGCTGTATTTTTTTATGACTCACATAGCTGTATTTCAGTGTCATCACCTCCACCGTTGGTAAAGCTACCATTTTACCAAAAATAATGACACCCAAGTAGAACATTCTGACCAATTGGTGAACGCTGATAAATTTGGGCATTTGGACATTTTCATTCATAATGCTGGAAGCAATTATATTTTAGTTAACGTGACGGTCAAAAAACGTTTCTTATTAACTATCTGGGCAATTTTGCAATCATTAAAGGGGTGTTCTCAAGTTTGGAAGTTGTCCCCTATCCATGTGATAGGAGATAAGTTCCCAATCGCTAGAGGTCCAATCACTGGGACCCCCACTAATCCTAAGAACCAGAGCTCTGAAGAGGCCTGTGTAAATGAAGTGGAGGTCAATCATGTGCACTGCCACTCCATTCATTCTTATGGTAGGGGCAACGACTAGCCGAGCGCAGGAATCTATGATGGTCCCAATAAGAATGAATGGAGTGGCAGTGCCCATGATGGATGTCCACTTCATTCACTCAGTGTCTTCAGAGCCCTGCTTCTCGGAATTGCTGGGGGTTCAAGTTGGACCCCTAGTGGTCCAAAAGTTATTCTCTATCTCATGGATGAAAGATAACTTCCAAACTTGAGAATACCATAATATCTGGTACTAAAAAGGAATTGTTCATTGGGTGTAATCAGGTGGATAAGCACCAAATACTTCAGTCCTGTTTGGCATCAAAGTCACAATCTTTTACTGCCATTCCCTGTAGCACTTCCACTCTTTTCTTACATTATTTTTTTTCATATGTGTCCTCCAGATATTTCCTTTGGTTGTTGGTAGAGCTTTGGACAGGCTTCCATGTAAGTAGTTACAGAGCTAAGATAAACATAGTATGTCACGATTAGTATCTGGTCTATATATGCTGAAGTTCACATTAAAAAGATGTCTCTATTGCTCATAAACTCTTAATTTGCTGACAGCTTCATTGCCCCATGACAAGTTTTAGTGAGAGAATGTAACTTTGAGAACATTTTTACTTAGATTAGATCATAGCTGTCTACACCCAAATTGTGCAGAACAGTTGTAGAAATTGCACGCCCTTAAAAAGTTCCTTCATTTAAATACAAATGAAAGGTAAATTACAATGTATAAAAATGCAAAATATACCAAACATTTGGTAAATTAAATAATGCTCTGGAAATCGAGAGCCCTGGACTCTTATGAGTTGTCAGACCACCAAATTTCAGATTGGACAACATCTGCAAATGGTGCCTAATTTTGACATTTCTTAGCACATGAACCAGACCATTGGCGGACACAGAAAGAAAAGGGCCCTTTGCAGTCTAATAACTCATCAAAATGCATGGATCCCCTTCCCTCCCGCACCTCCAGTTCACTTTCCATCTTCGAGCCAGTCACAGAAGAAGTGAGCAGACTCCTCGCTTCTTCCCGCCCTACAATCTGCAACAGTGACCATATTCCCTCACACCTCCTTCAGTTCCTTTCCCCAGCTGTCACTACTCACCTAATTAAATATTTAACCTCTCTCTTTCTTAGGGTACCTTTCCCTCTTCATTTAAACATGCCATCATAACCCCTTTACTGAAAAAGCCATCCCTGGACCAGAACTGCACTGCTAACTACAGACTGGTCTCTAATCTTCCCTTCATTTCAAAACTCCTGGAACGCATGGTCCACTCCCGTCTAATCCCCTATCTCTCAGATAACTCTACTTCTCGACCCTTTACAATCCAGTTTCCGCTCCTCACACTCTACTGAAACTGCCCTCACTAACGTCTCTAATGATCTAGTAACAGCTAAACCTAATGGTCACTACTCCCTGCTGTTTCTCCTGGATCTCTCTGCTGCTTTTGACACAGTGGATCACCAGCTCCTCCTCACTATGCTCCGCTCTATAGGCCTCAAGGACACCGCTCTCTTCTGGTTCTCCTCCTATCTCTCTGATCGCTCCTTCACGGTTTCTTTTGCCGGCTCTTCTTCCTCTAATCCTCTCCTTACTATCGGGGGTTCCACAAGGACCTTTCTTAGGTCCCCTCCTCTTCTCCTTGTATACTGCCCCTATTGAGCAAACCATCAGCAGATTTGGTTTCCAGTATCATCTCTATGCTGATGACACCCAACTATACACCTCTTCACCTGACATCACCCTCACTCTAATACAAAATACCAGTGATTGTCTGTCCGCGGTCTCTAACATCATGGCCTCCCTCTATCTGAAACTGAATCACTCCAAAACTGAACTCCTTGTTTTTCCTCCCTCTACTAACCTACCTATTCCTAACTTTTCAATTTCATAGGGTGACGCTGACGCGCCCCTGGGCCTGTGTCGCGCTGCGGTGCGCACGCGGGAGCTTACCCGGAGCCGGATCCGTGGAGGGTTGTAATCTCGTGGCGGTGACCCGGTCCGTGCCCAGGGAGTCAAACTAGACGGCAGTCTATTAGTAGTAAATAGTTGATGACTACGCCACCCGTTGAGTGCAGCCAGGAAGCTGCTGCTGCAGGGCAGACCGCTGAGGCCGGTGGTAGGATTGTGCAGCGTGATAGTATAACCCCCAACGGGAGGGGTATGGCCTCAGGGCAGCCGACGTGGATGATGGGGGTAGCAGGAACCACTCAGAGACGGTACGGTGTAGTTCAGGGTCTTTACTGGTAACAACGACAGACCCTCCCGGAGTACTTGCTAGCAAACGGGGCCTGGTCAGTCTTTGAGCAGATGGGATCTCCCCTGGCCAGGCGTAGTTGTAGGCCTCCCAAACTGACTGTACTCTTCTGGCTACCTTGCTAGAAGCTGATGTAAGTAGCCCACGTCCCTGAGTGTACCGTGTGGTGCTCACCCGTATGGCCGGTGACTCGGGGCCTTCTAATGGCTTCCGCTCCACGATGGCGGTGCTGGTCCCACGCGTGTGACCGTGCCTTCGGGCTTCTGGGCCAGAGGACCTGAAATCCCCTGCCCGACGGATTCTGCTGCTGGGTAGGAGTTAGTCCCCACAGCCTCGGACTCCGGGTCCGGTAAAGAATCTTCTTAGTCAGGGCGAGCTCTGTAGCTGCCAGCCCCTGACTCCTTGTAACTCTGCTGTTTCCTATGCTGCTTCTCTTCTCCACTCTCCTTGTCTGACTCACCCTGCCTCAGCCCCGGGTTTTTACAGGGGAAGTTCTTCCCCTCCCAAGACTGGGCAGGAGGTGTGGCATGCACAGGATCCCTGACCAAAGGACCTCCCACCTGCTCTCAGACATAATATCTCTATCACTGTGGCAACCAGACCCCTGGGGTGTCACATTCCCCCCTAGTGAAATTTAGTACTCCGGGACTAAACACATTTAGAAAAACATAACAAAGTATAACAATAACAATACTATAAGAAAAACACATAAGATGGTTACGGCGTGTCCGCAACCGGATGCAGTCTTTGAAGAAAAGCAAAGGTGTCCATTTCACCAACACAGGGAGACGTAACCAGGTAGGGGTCTGTTCTACCCCGAGTCCTTAACAGTCTCTAGTCCATCCTGGGTTACGCTCCAACTATATACAAGGATTCCCGGTAAATCCACCAAGGTTTCCTAAAAATAACTAGAAACACAAAATTATACACAAGCAACAAGACACAGAAAAACATAAATAAAACAATTTATACACTTTAAATTCTCCAGCGTGCGGGTAACTGGCCTCTAGTGGCCCGAGTGGACCTACGGAGCTGACTGTCTGGCCCTGAACTACAGGGTGTAGGAGCTGTCAAGGGTAAACTGGGCAGCTGTCTACCGGCTCTTTGTCTCACTAGGGGTACGGCAGGCTCACTATAAGCAGAGGGTTGATTCTCCTGTTCTGCTTGTGTGGAGTCTTCTGCCTCCTGGACCGGCTGTTCTTCCAGCTCTACCCGTTGCTCCGTAGGTTCTTGGGATGATGGTTGGAGGAAGGTGAGTACGGGTACCACAACTGCACCATTGACTTGAGTCCAAGACTGAGGAAAGTCCCCGAGCACGGTACTAACCATATCTTCCCTTTCTTCCACGGGTCGATGGTCTTCTTGTTCCTCTTCAGGGTTCCTCAGTTGTTCGGGACACTTCTTCAGGTGGTCCCGGGATACAATGGCTGTGGTTTCCCCTCCGTCTTTACTGATGGTACAGACCTTCGGGTTCTCGTGGCTTGAGGGCAGTACGGTGTACGGGTCCTTCTCCCACTGGTCGTCCAACTTGTGGAGCCGTCTCTTCCTCTTCAAGACCTGCTCTCCGGGTACCAGGGGAACAGCGGGAGCATACTGGTTGTAAGTTTTCTCTTGTCTTTCCCTAGCCTGACAGAGACTTCGCTCCACGCTCTCCTGTACTCTCCGGTACTGCTGCTGCCTCTCTGTGTCCCAGTCTGTTTCTGGTGAAGTGTCCTCGGGGGTCAGGACTCCCATTTCCAGGTCAACAGGTAACTTACCAGGTCTTGCCCTCATTAGGTAAGCCGGGGTACAGTTGGTGGAACCTACCGGGATGTGGTTGTATAGGTCCACCAGATCGGGCAACTTTTCAGGCCACAGACTGCGTTCTTCCAGGGGCAACGTTTTTAGAAGATCCATTACCACCTGGTTCATTTTTTCACAAAGTCCATTAGTCTGCGGATGGTAGGGTGTCGTCCTTATCTTCCGGCAGCCATACAGATTGCAGAATTCCTGAAAGACCTCCGCTTCAAAGGCAGGTCCCTGGTCCGTCAGCACTTGGTCCGGGTACCCGTGTGGACGGCAGAAGTGCTGCTGGAAGGCTCTAGCTGCTGTTTGAGCCGTTAAGTCCTTGACGGGGACGACAACCAAGAACCGGGAGTAATGATCCACGATGGTTAACGCGTAGACGTAGCCACTTCTGCTTGGGGTCAGTTTTACATGATCCAAGGCTACCAGTTCCAACGGTTGCCGGGTGACGATGGACTGCAGGGGAGTCTTCTGGCTGGCTCGGTCCTTCCTTCTCAGGTTGCACGGGCCACAATCTCTGCACCACTTCTCGATGGTTCCCCTCATGCCTACCCAGTGGAACCGCTCGCGCAGCAGGAACTCCAGCTTTTTCCACCCAAAGTGTCCAGCTCCGTCGTGGTATGCCTCCATCACCATGGCTGCGTCTCTTCGTGGCACCACTACTTGCCAGAGTAATTCATGCGTCCGGGAGTTAACCATTCTGCGGCACAACTTCCCTTTGTAAAGGAACAGTCGACTCTTCTCTGCCCATAGTTGTTTGGCTTCCTCCGGAGCGTCTGGTTCAAGGCGAGCCTCCGGCCGAGTCAGCATCTCCTTCACCAGTCGGACGGCAGGGTCGCTGTCTTGCGTTTCCGCCCAGTTGTAGTGGGGTAAGGGGTTCAACGTAGCAGCCTGCTTACTCCTTACCCGGTGGGAATACTGAATAGTCCCATGACGGTGGAACGCAGGGAGTTCAACTTCTTCCAGTCCCTCCGGATCTTCTCCTCCGTCCGGCAGGTTGGGCATCCTGGACAGGGCGTCCGCGTTGGTATTGGAGCGTCCTGCCCGGTATTTAATTGTGAACTCGTAGTTGGACAGACGGGCCATCCACCTCTGCTCCAGGGCACCGAGTCTTGCCGTGTCCAGGTGTGTCAGCGGGTTGATTGCAGCGGCGGCAGATGGGTCGTCCGTCCTCACTGTATCGGTCACTGGGTCTTCCTCTGGCCGGTGGGGTCCTCCTTGGTCGACGCCACGGGATGTCCTCCGGTCCGGATGCCAGCTGGATCTTCCCTGGGGTGGAAACCTGTAAAGACTGCACAGTTCGGGTTAGCGCAGCAACGCTCTTAGCTAGCTCTTGGACCTGATGGTGTAGGTCTGGAGCCGGGTCATTGTCCAAAGCCTGCGCATCAGCTCCCACAGGCCCTGCTGACAAGGGCGCCGCCTCCTGGTAGTAAGTGGTAGTGGGGCGTCTGTGGGTCACAACGCCACCTGGTGCCGGTTCTCGGAGCACCCGGATGGCTCTGTCCTTGAACTGTGCAAAGTCCAGATGGGGATCCTGTAAGGCCATTGCCCGCAACTGGGTTCGGTGGGCATTGCAATATAAACCCTCTATAAATTGTTCAGTCAACAGCCTGTCCTCGTTTCCCACCCCATCAGGGTCGGTCTGCTTTATGGCCCTCAGGGCCTCTTGTAGGTTTAGTGCATAGTCCCTTATACTCTCATGCGCTCGCTGCTTGCACCCGTAGAATCTAAGCTTAATCTCGGCTGAGGTGCGGGTATCAAAGGTGTCCTTCAGCCGGGTTAGTATCCCTTCGACAGTCTTCCTCCCAGGTGGCCAGGATTTTACTTCCCTTTTGGCTGCCCCGGTTAGTTGGGCCACCAGGATGCTCACTTTTTGCTCTTCTGTGAGGGGGTACACCTGGAAGAGGCTATCCAGCTTTTCTCTAAAGTCATGCAGGGTATGTGACTCCCCTGAGTACTGGGGTAGCCAAGCTGCTCCCGGGATATAGGGCATGGTGAAGGGCATAACTGCAGCAGCGGTAGCGCTGGCGGGGGTTGAGGCAGTGAAGCTCTCCTCCGTATCCGACATCTTCCTCCCCCCTAGTGGACCGTGGCCTACCTTGCGATGATCCTCTTCCGTAGGCCGCGGCTCCGCAGTGGATCGTCAGGGTTGAGGACCTTCCGTCGCGCTCCTGTGACGTCGGCGTCTGCTGGGCTCCTTCCAGGACCTTACGCAACGTCCGGACGTGAGGCGGGGCTTCAGTTCTCGCGCGCTTTCGGAGTCCACGCCCCTCTTCTTCCCGCGCGGCGTCCTCAAGATGGCGTCCAATGGCGGGAAAACTCCACGGATGGCGGGAAGAAGGTCGAAGATGGCGCCGGATGGCGGGAAAACTTCGCGGATGGCGGGAAGAAGGTAGAAGATGGCGCCGGATGGCGGGAAACCTTCACCACTGGAAAGTTTGAACAGTCTTTGCTTTTCAGGCACGCAGTACCCGGTGGTTGCGGGCACGAAATCCTGCCGACTACGCCAAAGTTGACGCGCCCCTGGGCCTGTGTCGCGCTGCGGTGCGCACGCGGGAGCTTACCCGGAGCCGGATCCGTGTAGGGTTGTAATCTCGTGGCGGTGACCCGGTCCGTGCCCAGGGAGTCAAACTAGACGGCAGTCTATTAGTAGTAAATAGTTGATGACTACCCCACCCGTTGAGTGCAGCCAGGAAGCTGCTGCTGCAGGGCAGACCGCTGAGGCCGGTGGTAGGATTGTGCAGCGTGATAGTATAACCCCCAACGGGAGGGGTATGGCCTCAGGGCAGCCGACGTGGATGATGGGGGTAGCAGGAACCACTCAGAGACGGTACGGTGTAGTTCAGGGTCTTTACTGGTAACAACGACAGACCCTCCCGGAGTACTTGCTAGCAAACGGGGCCTGGTCAGTCTTTGAGCAGATGGGATCTCCCCTGGCCAGGCGTAGTTGTAGGCCTCCCAAACTGACTGTACTCTTCTGGCTACCTTGCTAGAAGCTGATGTAAGTAGCCCACGTCCCTGAGTGTACCGTGTGGTGCTCACCCGTATGGCCGGTGACTCGGGGCCTTCTAATGGCTTCCGCTCCACGATGGCGGTGCTGGTCCCACGCGTGTGACCGTGCCTTCGGGCTTCTGGGCCAGAGGACCTGAAATCCCCTGCCCGACGGATTCTGCTGCTGGGTAGGAGTTAGTCCCCACAGCCTCGGACTCCGGGTCCGGTAAAGAATCTTCTTAGTCAGGGCGAGCTCTGTAGCTGCCAGCCCCTGACTCCTTGTAACTCTGCTGTTTCCTATGCTGCTTCTCTTCTCCACTCTCCTTGTCTGACTCACCCTGCCTCAGCCCTGGGTTTTTACAGGGGAAGTTCTTCCCCTCCCAAGACTGGGCAGGAGGTGTGGCATGCACAGGATCCCTGACCAAAGGACCTCCCACCTGCTCTCAGACATAATATCTCTATCACTGTGGCAACCAGACCCCTGGGGTGTCACAACGCCACCATAACTCCCAAGCAGCAAGCTCGCTGTCTTGGAGTCATATTTGACACACAACTTTCCTTTATTCCCCAAATACAATCACTCATTCGCTCATGTCACCTGCACCTTAAAAACATATCCAGAATCCGACCTCTTCTCACTTTTGATACGGCAAAAACTCTTACTGTCGATCTTATTCACTCTCATCTGGACTACTGCAATTCTATTCTAATCGATCTCCCTCTACACAAAATCTCCTCTCCAATCCATTCTGAATGCAGCAGCCAGGGTCGTATTTCTATCAGCTCGCTTCACCGACGCCCCTACCCTGTGCCAGTCATTGCACTGGTTACCCATTCACCACAGAATACAATACAAACTCATCTCTCTCACCAACAAATCTCTCCACAGTTCTGGACCACCCTATATCTCATCCCTCATTTCTGTTTATCACCCCTCCCGTGCCCTCCGTTCTGCAACTGATCTCCTCCTTAATCCGAACCTCACACCTCCATCTCCAAGACTTCTCTCGTGCTGCGCCAGTTTCCTGGAATGCACTGCCCCAAACAATCCGACTAATATCTAGCCCCCATGTCTTCAAACGCGCTTTAAAAGCACATCTGTTTAGACAAGCCTACCACCTCAATTCACCAACCTAACTCTTCCCTGTTCCCTCCTAAATGTTAATCTTAATCTGCCTCTGCATATTCATCTGTCTCCACATCCTCCATGCACCCAATAGCACACGGTAACTGCTCTTAGACAGATACTGGCTGATGGCCATGTTCTACCTATTGTGTCCCCCCATTTCCATATAAATTGTAAGCTTGCGAGCAGGGCCCTCAATCCTCCTGTAACTGTTGAAATGTGATACATTGTATTGTTTATATTGCCTGTATATGTCCCTACTTAATAGTAAAGTGCTGCGGAATATGTTGGTGCTATATAAATAAAAATTAGTATTATTATTATTATTATTAAATGCATAATTCCTCCTGCTTTGGGGGTGGAAATGGGACCCATTACCTCTTGGGCACCTGTGCGGTTGCACAAGTTGCACCTGTGGCGCCCCTGAGGGTTCGGTCGCCACAGAGTTATTGCATCTCATCCAGGGATGTGGTACCTCACTCTCAGGTAAGGAAGGAGTATGGCTCAGGACCCTAACACTACATCCACTACACCACATTTCCGGGGGACAGGGCGATAATGCTCCCATGAGAGAGCACAAGTGTCCTTGATCCCTGGCTGGAGTGGGGAGGAACCACCTAGAGAGGGCGAACTATGTAGTGGGTGGGTGGAGGACGTAGATCCTGGGAGCACAGTAGTAAGAGGTATAATAGGTAGGAACCATCTTGGTTTAGTCAGTCAGTGGGAGAGTTCAGTACCAGTCAGTCAGACTGAGGTGCTGACAGGGGGCAGAGGCTCTGTATGAGCTCTGCTCCACAGGCAGGCCCAGCCAGAAGGCCTGAGCCTGAGAAGGGAGAGGGAGCAGAACGGCTCCAGGACAGGAACTGAAGGGACCCCAGGGGTACGGGCCGTGCAGCAAGCCACCCGTACGCCCGCCGCTGCCAGGAGGTAGCAGGGTCAGGCCAAGAAGGGGAACCGGGTCCCCCAACCAGCAGAGACTACAGGGCTCAACTGGGAACCGGAGGCTGCAGCACTTCAAGTACAGCAGGCCGTCCACACCAGCCACTAGGAAAGTAGCCACATAGGGTCAGGGGATGGAACATACGTCGCTCGCTAAGACCCGAGGACACTGGACAGAGGTGCTGCTAGGTGTGAGGTTCAAGGAGAGAGGCCAGAGAGGACACACAGAAAGGGTGTCCTGATAAATGCTCCAGAGATACCTGAGGGTCGACCGAGCCCCTCACTGCGTGAATACAGGACACCGTGGGCTCCTACACTGGCCCTGTATCTGGAACTGCTACAATCGTGAGTAAAGACCTGGGACTGCACTATCTGGCTCCGTGTTGTCATTACTGACTACCTGCACTATCACCACCATCATCCATACACGCTGCCCGGAAGCTACACTCTTCCTGTGGGGAGTCACATCACCTTGCTGCACATACCACCAGCTTCAGTGGACTGCTCCGCAGCGGCGGGTTATCAGTAACCGCAATCCACAGGTGGCGTAGTCGGACATTATAAATACTGCACATAGACTACCCTGGTTTGACCGCCCTGAGCCACGGACCGGGTCGCCGCCACGGTGACTACAACCCCCAGCATCTACGAGGCCCGGCTCCGGGTATCCCCACAGCCCAGGGGGCGCGTCACACCAATGATATGTCTGCCCTTCAGCAAGACACTAGGGGCAGGTTATGGTTTAGTGACTGCTGTGTTATCTTGCCATAGACAAGATAGTTATTAATAATGACATACCCCTCATTCATAAAATATCCAATCTATCCTCTAGTGTCAATATTTTTGGCCTTGAAATGTAGACACCAAATCACAGTTGTGTTTGTACAAGAGCTGGTACCCAATTGTTATCCTGAGTAAACAAGTCCAGCCAAGGGCCCGGCATTTTTTGACTTGGTAGAGCTGTTGTATTTATTTATTTTTACTCACTTATATAGCGCCATTAATTTGCACAATTCTTTACAGACATCATCATCACTGTCCCCATTGGGACTCACTATCTAAATCCCATATCAGTATATTCCTGAAGTGTGGGAGGAAACCGGAGAACCCGGAGGAAACCCACGCAAACATGGGGAGAACATACAATCTCCTTGCAGATGTTCTTGGTGAGTTCTGCACCCTGGACCCCAATTCTGCAAAGCAAGCCCAAATGTAAGACTTCACAGTGAATGCATTTTATAATTTATAAATATTTTAAAGGGTTATTCTCATTTTCATGGATGGATATTGTCATTAGTACTAGTAAAAACAAGCACTTTTGCAATTTACTGCTTATTAAACTTTGCGGCCATCCTCGAGATATTAACATTTCTCTTTTGTTTACTTCTTTTGTTTATTTCTCGTTGCTTAGGAGACCGACCACCTCTACTGTCTAGCTTGTAAGCACTGTGCTGAAGCTAGATGGGATTAGAAGGCAAAAGCAGGCTCCAATTATCCTAGTCAGCATCAAAACAGTGTTTACAAGCTCAACAGAATAGCTTGTAAGCACTGCCCATGTTCTATTGTCTAGCAGCGGTGGTCGGTCTCCAAGACAACAAACTGGTAATTTTTGAAAGTTGTGAATAATTGATGGCTAACTGAAGAGGTGTAAAATAGCAAGCTTTCAGGGCTACTTAGGTCTCTTCATTAGGCATGGTATAACACAACCATGTGTAACAAATGTTTAATCCATGACTGATGAGGAGACCTAAGTAGCCTTGAAAGCTTGTTATGTTTCATCTTTGCAGTTAGCCATTACTGAGGACTATCAATTTATCTTTTTATGGTTATTTTTGTAAAATAATAATTGTGTGATGTTAATTCCATTAATGACTCACACTGATATTGCCTCTGTTCACTTAAAATAAGCTCTGGAGACAGATTCTTGGGGAGATCTATGTCCGGCCCATAGATCTTAACAGCTCATTTACATATTAAGAAATATGTGGATTTCTCTGGAATAAAATTTCAGATCGCAGATATCAAGGTATCATTTTATTCAGCTTTCCATGACCTACATGCCCATATAGACGGCTTAGGAGGCATGATCCTACTGACAGATTCCCTATTAATTACAAGTACAGACCTTGGCTATGAAGAGGCGATACTGTAGTTATGCACTCGTCATCCTGTCCATATGGCCATTGTGCCTATATAGGGTGGACCCTAATGTGCAATTGTTGAGCTTCCGTGCTTACTGAACAATACTCTCCTAGCACATATTTTTAGACATCTTTGGCCATCTACGTTTACAGCAAAGCACAAAAAGGAGTGTGTAAGAGCCTAGAACAAGTCGTAGGACAAGAGAGTAACTCATACTTAGACCTATAGACTAGTAGACAAAGAGCAGGACAGGTCTGTGGATATTGAGCATAAATAAGGAAACACGTATAGAATGATAAGAATGTGAGTAGACGCCAAAGAGCAAATTGTGATCCCACCCAGTGCTAGAAGAAAACTCCAAACTCTTATAGGTATCAAATTTTTTTTTTTAAACTTATAGGACATATCCAGGATTTCAAAGCTTTGATATTGATTCTACACAGCATGGAGAAGTCATATAATCAAAGATTTATTGCCTTTCTAGCAATTTCTACAGAACTGAAAAGTATTTTTTGGGAGAAATGAAGAACCAGAATTTAACTACTAGTGAAACTTTAAAAAAACATAACTTTAAAGGGTACCTGTGATTAGGTTCATGTTACCCGAGCCACAGGCAGCATTAAACGAAAAAATCAAGGATAAAAAGTATTCTTAAAAATGTATAGTATTCATTTTCTTAGAATAAAGACTTTTTTAACCTCAGGTGATCAGTTATTAAAAGTAGTAGGACGCCTCTATCATTTGTAACAATATGTTTGTAAAATTCAATTAATCTTCACGGAGTAATTAATGACATAGGGCTCAACACATGCGTCACACTTTTTTTCTCCAAACCTAATCGTGTAGTGGGAGAGCTGAATGGGAGACTGTTCTTCACTACTATTTTGTGGTTGTATCCTGATGAAGAAGATGGATAACTTTAGATCCAACAACCGCAAAAATCAAAAACGCTTTTAATTCATCTCTATCTCCCAAGTCCATTCATGGGATTTCACCAGCAGCGCAGAAAAAAAAAGTTTATTTCCATATAGCTAATCTTCTGGCCCAATGTCCCGTGGTTTGCAGCACCTGGTATATGTCTATAAATTGTTGCAATTGCAACACCATCAAGTGAGCAAGCACCCCTTTTTTATACTAACAATATAATCAGATAAAACCCTATTTGCACTTCTTTGCTCCTCAGTCTTTTTCCTGATCACTACTATTTTGTCACACAATCTGTACAGTAAATTTTGAGTTTTTGGGCTTTTTGTTCTTAATTCTATTGCTAAGCTGTGAGCTATGACATCCTATTACTAAACTGATTCACATTCAAATGGTTGCTGCACTGCATTCCCTGCATTGACTTTTATACAGGCTGCACTATATTATAATAATTACTATATTATGTATTGTGATAGCTGGAAGTCATTTTTGGAGAGCTCACTCTTATGCCCGAGATCACGTGAGTCCTCTCTGGCTGATGCTGTCTTTTACGCTGTGTACAATAGAAGTGGGAATTATTGGCGATTTGCCCTAATCGAAACACAAATTGTTCGAATTCGCCTGGATTCAGAGACTTTCGAGAAAATTCAACATGAATTTGATTCACATCAAATTGGTTCTCTCATCTCTAATCAGAAGTTTGGGGGTGAAGGTGCTGATATCAACACCAATAACTGAAACGAAGAACCGTGTGCTCCACCCTTTTGGCTGTAAGTGTCTACCCTCTGCTCTACACTCATAAAAGTCTACAAGTCCATCTTCAGCTAACGACGAGAGCTGATTACAGCCAAAGTAGTGCAATCCTCAGCTGAAACCCCTCTGTCTTAGTGATTGTTGAGCTTTCACTACTTGTACCCCCAACAATCAAAATTTCTTATATCACTATGACATTTCAAATATTTTATATATAAGAGCAGTTAAACATAAAGTTTTTTTTCACCGTTTTCTATTATTTCCATGCAACTATAATATAAAATGAAACAACTTTGCAAACAGTCTTGATTAAACATTTCTTACCATTAGTGTCTACAGCTCCTATGTGGACCCATCTGTCTCTAGTTTCAGACCACAACTGGATATTATTGATGAAGGTCTCCATTCTACTAACTCAGAATTAGTTATTTTAAAATTATTTTTTTAAACACAAAAATCCCTTTAAATGAGCGGAGAGGGTAATATATGTTTTAACATACATAGCTGTTTTCCTTGCTTTTTTAGCAAAACTTTCCAGGAATTTACAGTTAAAATCCCTGGATTAAATCATTCTTATACTGATGACATAGTTAACACATCTGCACAGGATAGGTGACAAGACCCATATACAATTACACGGAATAAATACCCTTGCTGTCTAGAAATCTGGAAAGTAATGCATATTTGCACTGAGAGCTATAACCTAGATGTCCTAAAAAAAGAACGCAAAAGAGTGCAATTAATATTTTTAAGGGTTACAGATTAGTTACACGGATTAGTTATAGCTCAGTTATTACATATCTTCTATACAAAATATGTGCAGCCGTTTAACATATTACATCTGCGCATTATAGATGTATAGATTAGACTTTCATCGTTCCGGGCTGTGTAAAAAGTCTTACAATATCATTTTGTCACATTCTTTAGCTACATAGTGTTCGACATGGCCATCAAAACACTAAGTAGCCTTGAAACCCTGGAAGCCCAATAATAATTTTAGACACAACGATCTCTCTGGTGTAGTGAAGAAAAGTCAAATTTCCTGGCAGAAGTAACAGCTGCCTCTTGTGTAAACCTGACGCTTATTGGGTCAACAGTTGTCCTTCAGGCGATTCCTCGATCCATCTGCATCAAGTGCATCCTGTTATCCTTTTATGTGGTTCTTAATGGTCCAAAAGGGATGTTCTCCAACGCTAAAGGAGAGTAGGTAAAACTTAGATTTTAATCATATATGATAAAAAATCAGCAGAATGTGCACATATTAAAAAACCCATAATACTTACGCATTTTGGGTGGAAAAACTCTTGAGGTTTTCTCTTCTCGAAACGTGTAAGCATACTGGGTTTTTTCATATGTGCATATTTTGACAATTTTTTTTTTATCCCATATGATTAAAGGTTACGTTTTAGCTACTTTCCTTTTCTGCTGGAGAACATCCCCTTTTGGACTAGTGAGAGCTATTTGACCTGGAAGCCAGACCAGTGCATACTCCGTGCACCACACCGACCACAGACTGTCCACCCTGGAAGGTTCCTGGGATACTTATTTCTAACACAGGAGTGGTAAGCTGAATTGACACTTTTTCTATTATTTGTATATCCTGTTATGTAGCCAATTTCTGATTTATGTTTGCCCAAGATGCCAAAAGGACCATTTTTATAACACGCTCTTGCATTGGTGCTTTGTGCAAGCTTTATTCCTATACTGCCATAAGACCATAAATCTAGAAATGTGTACAGAGCCACACACCAAACTTGATGTATAAAATTGTTTATCTAAATAGGACCTCTCAACAGGTCAAAAGTGGGCATTTTTGTTCTTGTTTTATTCCCGCTTCTACCCTGAGTATTCTGACTTTTGATTTTTTTTAAACCATCATATGGTTTCCGGGATATAGGCTTTTTTTTTGGTGCTACTTTTTATGGTCTTTACCAAGTCATTTTTGCTCATAGGATTCCTCTGGGGTGTGTCTTTAGGCTGCTCTGAAAAATTACCCTGTGAGCCACACTCCCTTCATAAAGACCATAAAAATCTGCATTAAATGAAAATCTCTTGGTGGATTAAAAAAAAACATAAAAAAATTGATATACTCAGGGAGAACCAGCAATAAAGTAAGAGCAAAAACTGGTAACTTTTGACCTCTTGATAAGTCCTCTTTAGGACATAACGGTTTCAGGAAAATAGTAATGTTTTGGACTTTGTCCTTCATCAGGCTCGCAGTAGAGAAGAAGCAGTTGCATAGCTGTGGAATGCGGCAACCCACACTCATGCAACTCTTTACCATTGTCTGATCAGAATGTATATATTTGTCAGGAGAAACCCAAAAAGTTGGAAGGAAACTGTATATGTGTTCATTTTGTTAATGCAAAATAAAAGGATCCATTAACAATCAGTCACCAGAAAAAGGAATTGGCAGATTCAGAACTGCAACATGATCTTCTTTCTAAGCCGACAACAATGGTTAATGACTTGGAAACAAATGCTGAAGGAAACGCAAAAAACATCACACAATTTGAAGACCAATGAAATAAATGTTAAACACTGATATAAGAAATGTCTAAGAAAAAAAGGAAGTGGCACGTACCCTTAGACTGGCTAACAAAAGCATCATGCAAAGGACGTATACAAGTTCTTTGAGGATCATATATAACTTGGATCCTGCAATTTTCACCAGTTTCTTTCTGAAGGCTCTCTCCCTAATATTCACTTGTGCCTGAGCGAGTGAAAGAGAGTAGCTATTATGAAGTCTTTCATACAATGAGACACAGGTATTTCTACTCTCCTGTGACTTTGCAGTACATATTCAGACGTAACAGCAGCATGGAGGAAATTATGCAGCACTACTGAGCGGTGTAGCTGTAAATCCTGCTCTGTGCTTAGATAAACACTAACTAGAAAGTAATAGCAGAATTTCTCTGTGTGTATCTGTGCCCCTATCTTCTGAGAGCTTCTTAATCTGCTACTCCATCCTTCCACACCCCTCCTTCTTCATAAATATAAAATAGGCAGCTGTCATTTGATATCTCAGTTTTGGTCAAAATAAAAAATGTTAGGTGAGTAACGATGTTACTTTTGATGTGTGAACAGAGTGAATGATGAGTTCAGGAGACAGAGGACGGACAAGAATTGGCTCATAAGGGAAGGAAAAAACATTTTCTCTGATAATAGTTATTACAAAACTTATTATATTGGATTGTGATATTGATTTATGCAGAGTTTGTTAAAATGACAGTGACCATTTAAAGAGTAATTAAACTTTCAGGAAATTTTTACATATTTTGCAGATACTATAATTGCCCGCAAATCGCTGGGAGTTCGGACCCTGAGACCCCCACTGGTTGATCAGTAGACCCCTGGACAATGTTCAGCAAAGGAGATAAGAGTGCCCTCCTGCTTGAGCGCTCACAAAGATTCAATAAACAGCATTTGTGCTTTCCATTGAATCTATATCCCTCTCCGTGTGCACGCCCGGACAGGAGCTTTGTGCTCCTGTCGTCAGAGCTGCGTACAGTTCGGGAGGTCTAATGAATGATTGGTAGTGGTCTCAAGAACCGGACCCCCACCGATTTGCAGGCAATTAATGTGCCTGCCAAATATGAAATAAACTTCCTGAAAGTTTAGTAACTCTTTAAGTTTCAAAAGTTTTCTTAAGACAAAAATGCCAATGATTGGATAACAAATTTAGACCCCAAGAACAGAGATAACAAATTTAGACCCAAGAACGGATCTCATGGTCGAGGACGCTAGTGTGTTTCTGTAAATAACCACATCCGTGTCTGTAGCTCTCAGGATAAACTGAGTACAGAGAGATCAATGTCCTGAGATCCACATCACACGGACACGGGGATGTAAACAAACTCAGCCGTGTCCTTAACACAAGTCCCTCTTGGGGACAGAATTTTTAATACATGTATTGGAGTCATAAGCCACTCAAGGTGTTCTTCTGTAAAAGTGCATTTCCCCTTCAGGATATCTATTTTTTTTTCCAGCATAACACAAACATTTTCATTCGGAATTATAAAAAAAATGGTTTTATTTGTTAGATGTCCAATATGTGCAGGTAAGTTTTCTTCTCCCTTCCTTACAGAACAGTATCGGAATGAGTTATGTGACCTTACTGCTCACCACATGTTCTACTTTACAGAAGTGACATCATTACTCTCCAAACATCCCTGATAACATTACCACTTACCACATAAAATGAGGCAGCCAAAAACACCAATTAAATGAATCACACCGTCCACAAGACAAGTGGAACAGTCTCGGAGACCGGCAATGTAAACGGTAGTAAATAAGCCGCAGGTTATATGTTCCGGATGTCCAGGAATTTATATCATGTTGACATTATCAATACTTCACTGGCTTATTTCAGCAGACTATCTCTACCTGGTGACTTTTTTTTTTTTACTATCTATACGGTTTGAAACTAAAAAAAACTACAATTGGCGCATATGTAATTTTTCAGTACATTGTTAAAGGGGTTTTCCATCGTTACGAAATATTCATGACCTATCCGACTGCCATAGGAGCTGAGAACTGATGTTCATGGTGGTATAAAAAATAGAAAAAGTGTCAATTCTGCTCACCACTCCTGTGTTAGACAGAGGTATCTCAGGAGACTTCCAGGGTGGACAGTCTGTGGTCGGTGTGGTGCACGGAGTATGGACTGGTCTGGCCTCCAGGTTAAATAGCTCTCACTAGTCCAAAAGGGGATGTTCTTCAGCGCCAAAGGATAGTAGTTAAAGCTTAGCCTTTAATCCTATAGGTTAACAAAATCGGGAGAATGTGCAGGTATTAAAAAAGAAAACTCATAAGCTTACGCGTTTCGAGTAGAAAAACCCTTAATCATAGCTATGATTATGTTTTTCTACCCGAAACGCGTTAGTATTATCGTTTTTCTTTTTTAATATGTGCACATTCTCTCAATTTTTTTTATCCTATATGATTAAAGGTTATGTTTTTCTTACTTTCCTTTGCTGCTGGAGAACATCCTCTTTCGAACATCTCATTTGTATGTAAATTAAAAGGCTGATTTCTCGAGAATGCAGCAACAGATAGAAAATGTAAAAGGTGTAGATGTTTTTGGATTTCAAAGACCTGCATGCCCATATATGCAATTTAGGGAGGGGCTGATCTTACTTATTTTATTTACTGATTGCCTTTAAAGGCACACCCAGTCTACCAGCCCAGGGAAGAAGCCTACTATGATTCAAAGTTATGTTTAGTAAGAAAAGTCTGAAAATTTGAAGTAGTTTCCTAGAAATATGCTCTGTAGTTAGTGGTTGACTACTCTGGAATTCTATTAAATCGGACCAGTCAACTCTCTTGACATGTCTAAGTGAATGCTTGTAAGCGCCATGAAATATTGCTTGCACATCTTTTCTAATCATTCAACATTGTGCTGCTCCTTCATTATTCTTCCTAAAAGATATAAATATTGACATTTGGACATTTCCATTCAACATGTCAAAGGGGCGTGTCCCTACAAAAATCTTATACTGTGGGCTCTGATTGGATTGTTAGGGTGTGCAGGGACACACCCCCTTCTGCCAACACCCAATTGTCAATTTATTAATTTCTAGGAGGGGTAACGGAGGGGTGGTACAACGAAAAGTTCAAAGGAAAAATATTCAAAAATAATACTTCAAAAATAATGCATGTCACTAAGGTGTGTCACATGGCAGGAGAACTTACTGGTCCTTTTCAATATATGGGGATCAATGCAATCATCTACCTTCCAATAGCAGCGGAAATGGTGTGTATTAATGCTGCTGTCAGAATTTCTCTTGGAAAGATGGCTCCAAGTTCCTAACGCTGATGAATTTGGTGCAATAAAAAAGTTTAAAGTGCCAACTGGAGTACATGTATGACATGTATATATTGTGATACATACTACAGAGTCCAGGAGAGGGAGTATATATATCTATATATATCATATAGAGTTCAGACCTGTGACAAAGGCTAGATGCCCAATGTATCTCTTCACTACGAGACTCCAGGTTGAGGATGAGTTATTGATCCTTAGGGGCCATTCACATAGTGTTCTGGATTGATCCCTGAAGAAGGGCATTCAAACAGAATGAAGGACAGTGACACAGAGTTGAAATGGACTCCATTTTTGCTTTTTTCCCCCTTTTTTTACGGATTCAGACTGAACACCCAACAAAAAAGCCAAAACGCTTTGTGAATGGTCACTAACTGGGACAAGATTAAGAAGCATGTTTTTGCTTCTGATTCTACAATATGCAGACATATATAAAATACACATGTTTTAGCATATACACTGTACCCCAGGGGTAAAACCTTTGCACTTTGCAATAAGAGTAGTTACAAATCACATTTTCAAAGGCGAAAAACAAATATCACATCAGCTCACCCTGTCCAGGTATCATATAAGGGTGCGGTGCACGGACAAAGACCATAGGCCAACTCGCGTGTGAAAATGGTCAGGTAGAAGGTAGAAAGACATCCAGAAACCGCAACAGAAAGGGCTATAGAAACATTATTTATTACCAACTATTAAAATATCAAAAAGGAAAAATAAAACATATTAGGCCTACGCGTTTCGAGCACTACGGCTTTTACTCATTATGATTGCCTACGCGTTTCGGGCACTAAGGCTTTTAATCATTATGATTAATAGCCTTAGTGCTCAAAAAGCATAGGCCTATTGTGTTTTTTTCCCCCTTTTAATATTTTAAGTTACTAATAAATAATGTTTCTATAGTCCTTTTCATTGCGGTTGCTGGATGTCTTCCTGCCTTCTACCTGATCATGTTATAAATGCAGTTTGATCCATGGACAGCACTGTATAGAGGAGAATCTGAGCAGAATGATATATATGTTTGTTGGAAAATATTCAGTATTTTATGCATTAAAATCCCTGATGTTCAGTGGGCGGTCCTACTAGTGATTGATGCTATCTCTGCATGCACACATACAGGGAAGACTGTCAATCACAGAATAGGACTGCCCACTGGACTCCTATGTAAGCAAACTATAGTGTTTCAATGAATAAAATACAAGATTTACTGAAAAATTTCCCATAATAATGTACATAAATGTCACGGGTGTGTCAGGTGTAATAGACAGTCGCTCTGGATCTGGCTGTAGAAGGTCACTGCGCTTGACACTGCAGACGCCTTCTTAATCCTTCTTCCTTTAAGACCCAACGGCGACCTCCCTCCTGCTGCTGATTGACATACCCTTCCATGGGAGTTAAAAGCACTCATTTTGCTCCAGGGAATCGCCGGTGATACTTCTATGTACCTTTGTGCAGGCTTGGAGCACTAGCTGTTGGCTGGCTTCTTCTCTGGTGCCCTTGGACGACAGTTGGCGTTACTCTTCTGGTGTCTACTCAAGCTAAGTTTATCCCCATTTTTTTTTACCTAGCTGTCTTTAGTTTGTAGTGGGGCCTGACCAGTGCTCACCCCATCCCCTTCCCTATCTAGGGCCAAGCTCTAGGGACATTCAGGGCTTAGGTTCCTGCTCGGTGATAGGTGTGGAACCTATAAAGGGACGGTAGGGTAGGCAGGGTGATATTAGATCTGCCTAGGGGTCTCCACTCCCTCTTTCCCTAATGTTTGGGCTTCCTTCTCCTCTTCCCATCGTGTTGCGCTTAGTCTTTCCCACACCTTGCGTGACAATAAAACTGATCAGCTCCTCCTGCTCTATAACATCCTGCCTGCAGATCAGATATCATTTTCAACTTGACAGATATTAACGCTCTTCCCACTGAGGTCACCTAATAGATCATGAATAGCACCAATTTCCTCTTTCTATAAGGTACATGTAAGCGCATTGCTAGGACTCCATTCTTGCCTGAGTGCGCTAATATAATATATTGTTCCATTGTGTTATACATAAGAGGTATGATGTAATATAGAAGCAGCAATGGAAGTTACCATTTATATTCCGAATACATAGGTAGCGTGCATGTTTAAAACCAGCAGGAAACATGCATTTCCAAGTAATTTCCAAGTAATTTCCCTTCTTGTTCCCTCAGCTATTCCTGCACTCATCCCCATGGGATGCTACATAGGAAAGCATGACCTTGTGTGTACACACAGATAGCACTAGCGCGGAGGGGCTATTATGTTATTTTTCCGGATCCCCTCCTAGTGTGAGGTCATCTAGTGGAAACCTAACACCTTAGGTGCGGTGTACATGGTGAAATAGTTCAAAATCTCCAAAAATATATATTCTTATCAATCTGAGGTTATTTTAATAATTGAATTATTTTTTTTATTATTATCGCAAAAAAAATCCCTTATTGAGCTACAAGGTATAATGATGGATAAATTCTATGGGAAATGCGATCATTGTAGAGCATCTGTTATGGGGCTCGGGGACTGATGGGGACCACGTAGAAGTGAATTGAAAGAAGTGAGCAATTGAGCATAAGCACAACTTTATTAGATGTCAGCCAGATCATTTATTAAGAGCAGCGATGCCTAATAAGAGTTATCCCCAGTGTATAGAAGTATTAACGCAGTGCAGTATGGAAGCACATTAGGGTAATGTAATTGCACCACTTTTTTTGGTGTATTTGCATTGAATAGAATGGCGTTTGGGCTGTGTTTTACAATAGAGATGATGGAAAAATTTTGCAAGACAAAGATCCAGCGGTTATGTTGGTAGTCTATGGCCGACGAACTTGAGAGCTGAGAATTGCCTCTTACCTGCCAGTATCCTCGGCACTTCTTTTGAGTAGTAGTGCTGATGCCATGTCATACATGCGTCATTCCACAACAATGGCGTCGCACCGGGTCTGTGAATCAGGTGATAGAGATTACGGCAGGTAGGGGGTAGTTTACAGGGCTCTGGTCTGGAGGCTACAGACTAGAGTCCTTGGAGTCTTTCTGGCCATCTTGACTCCATCAGTTTGCCTGAAAATTGGGAAACTTACTTAAAAGGCTTGTCCAGTTTTAGGCTACAAGTCTGCAGTCACTCTATATGACTGCAGATTTGTGAATCTTCACACCACGCGAACTGTGCACTGTGAGGATCTCCGGTTCTGCTGCCAGAAGAGTGACCACAAGTATGTGATTTGTGTAACATACCTGGCGGCGTCCTTGCATGGTGGTCCATCTCCCACTGTGCAAGAGCGCGCACTTGATCTCCAGTCCAGAATGTCTCTCTGGCTTACCTCCATGCTGTCTGTTTGTGTCTGTTTCTGCTGCTTAAGGGCGGCGCCCGATCACTTCCTGCTTTTTGTACCTGCTGTGGGTCACACCCCTTGTGCGTCCTCAGCCTATTGCTGTCTGTCACCTGGTATATAGCTCAGCTGCTCCCATCAATCCCTGCCTGAGCATAGTGTTTCATTCAGTGTGTGCTTGCACTCTGAAGGTGCCAGGTCCCGTTCGGTGTTCTCTTGTCTGCCTATCCTGGAGGCTGTATTTCCAGGCCTGTCTGAACACGCTCCTAGCCTGTTCCTCCTGCCTTCTAGGGGCCGATTACCTAGACCTGTTCCTGTATCTTGTCTGACCTGTCTGAACACGCTCCTAGCCTGTTCCTCCTGCCTTCTAGGGGCCGATTACCTAGACCCGCTCCTGTATCTTGTCTGTCCTGTCTGAACACGCTCCTTGCCTGTTCGTCCTGCCTCTCTGGGGGCCGTATTCCCAGACCCGCTCCTGTATTCCGCTGCAGTGTCGGTCTCCTCCGTACACTCAGTTCCAGTCTGAACTCTCTCCTATCCTTTACCTGTTTTGCCTCTATGTCCGTTCCCTTCCTTTTTCTGCAGAGTCTGAACTCGTACCTAACTCCTGCTTGTTGTCTCTGTACTCCCGTTTGTGAGTTTGTGGTCCACTCGCTACTTCTCTGCAAGTACCCTGTGGGTGTCTGGCTCTGCCTTTCCCTTCCTGTCTGTTCCGTGTGAACAGAGCCCTGTCCCCCCTACTCAGCCTTGCCTGCTCTGACTCCTTTGCTCACTGCTCCGGCGGTTCTAGCCTGCTCTGACTCCTTTGCTCACCGCTCCGGCGGTTCTAGCCTGCTCTGACTCCTTTGCTCACCGCTCCGGCGGTTCTAGCCTGCTCTGACTCCTTTGCTTACCGCTCTGGCGGTTCTAGCCTGCTCTGACTCCTTTGCTCACCGCTCCGGCGGTTCTAGCCTGCTCTGACTCCTTTGCTCACCGCTCCGGCGGTTCTAGCCTGCTCTGACTCCTTTGCTCACCGCTCCGGCGGTTCTAGTCTGCTCTGACTCCTTTGCTCACCGCTCCGGCGGTTCTAGTCTGCTCTGACTCCTTTGCTTACCGCTCCGGCGGTTCTAGCCTGCTCTGACTCCTTGCTCACTGCTCCGCAGCCTTGCTCCGCTCTGACCCTTTTGCTCACTGCTCCGGCAGTCCTGTCCTGCCCTGCTTCTGCCCGCTGCTCCGGCAGTCCTGTCCTGCCCTGCTTCTGCCCGCTGCTCCGGCAGTCCTGTCCTGCCCTGCTTCTGCCCGCTGCTCCGGCAGTCCTGTCCTGCCCTGCTTCTGCCCGCTGCTCCGGCAGTCCTGTCCTGCCCTGCTTCTGCCCGCTGCTCCGGCAGTCCTGTCCTGCCCTGCTTGTGCTTGCTGCTCCTGCAGCCCCGTCCTGCTCTGTTCTTGCCCACCGCTTCGGGCGTTCCCTCTCTGCTGTGGTTGTCTACCGCATCTGCGGTTCTGTGACCCAGTCTGTACTGGGTCTTAACCTTTCTGTGCTCCAGCCCGTCCTTTCGGCCAGTACCTCCCTGCCTGCATACTCGCCTGTATCCACCCATCTGCATACCTGCCGTGTTTGCTTACATCCACCAGTCTGTGCCAGCCTAACCTGCCTGTTCCAGTAATCCCAGTGTGGGTCAACCCCCGTGTCCGGAGTTTGACCTGGAGTAGCACCTGGTCCCTCTGCCCGGTTTCTCCCTGGTGCACTGGCGTCGTATGCCGTCGTGCCACCTTGGTCGGATCGGCCAGATACTTAGTCACGCCCCTCCAGGCACTCTCCGGTCCATGGTCCAGTGGAACCACAACACCCGCACACGCCAGTCAGTCCGGGCGTGTGCATAACAATTTGCATACATGCGGTTACATACCGACTAGACGTGTGCGGCTTTGCTGGACATGTCTAGTCGGAATGTGACCAGAAGTATGTGACTCGCCCCCTGGGCCGCGTGGGGAACCCGGAACCGGGCCTTTTGTGGGATGCTGGGGGTTGTAGTCACCGTGGCGATGACCCGGTCCCGTGGTTCAGGGTGGTCAAACCAATGGCAGTCAATTGATATGGTTTTCATTATTTTCAAATGTTCGACTACGCCACCCGTGGATTGCGGTCAGGATGAACCGCCGCTGCAGGGCAGACCGCTGGGGTTGGTGTTGGTGAGCAGCACAGGAATGGTATAACTCCCCACGGGAGAAGTGTAGCCCCAGGGTAGTGTAGGTGGATGATGGGGGTGATGGTGCGCGAGAATAATGACTCAGAGTCTCTGTAATGCAGTCCAGGATCTTTACTCACAGTTCGTTATTCCACGTTACTCCGGCCAGCTGTAACTTCCCGCATCGCACCATGTTCACCAGGTGAGGGGGGGCTCGGCCAACTCTCAGATAATTTTGGAGCGCTTCGCAGGACCCCCTTTTTGTGTCCTTCCTCTGGCCTGTCATACCCCACCAGTGACCACGCTTCTGTCCGGCTGCCTCGGGCCTTCTCTGGGTAAACCTCGGCGCCAGTTTTCCCTGACCCTATGTGGTGCCTTCCTAGCGGGTGTAGTGAGGGGCTACACCATATGAAATGTCACAGCCTCCGGTTTCTAGTTGAGGGTAGTTCCCCGCCTCCACCAGTTTCAGGGACCGGTCTCCCCCTTGGCCTGACCCCTCTACTCAGGTAGATGCGGGAGTATGGTGGCTACCAGCCGGTCCACACCCCTGGGGTCCCTTCTTTCCTCTGTGTTCCTGGAGCCTCCTCCGCTCTTCTTCATTCCTTTTCCCCAACGCTCTCTCTCCTTTCAGTGCTGACTGGGCCTCACAGGCTAGACCCGCGTCCGGAGCAGAGCTCCACAGAGTCCTGCTCTGTCACATCTTCTCTCTGACTCAACTGAACCGACTACTCCCTGAACTAAGATGGTGCCCACCTTTTGTACCTCCCTCTAGGTGTACCCAGGAACTGCTTCCTCCCTGCTCCTGCACTACAGGGTTCCCCCTTCCTCGGTGTTCCCTCCAGCCAGGGACATGGACTGTCGTGCTCTACTTGGAGCATATCGGTCGCCCTGCCCCCCGGAAATGTGGTGTAATGCATGCAGGTATCGGGGTCCTGATCCACACTCCATCCTTACCTGAGAGTGAGATATGGCACGTCTGGAAGAGATGCAATACCTCTGTAGCAACCGAGCCCCCAGGGTGCTACATATGCAAATCGCATACTTGCAGTCACATGATTTCCCCGGCGCCGCCACTGAAGAAGCCTCACAGTATGCAGTGTGCACAATGTGAGAATTCACAAGTCTGCAGTCATAAAAAGTAATACGGAGTAGTGGACCAAAAACACTACAATTTTTCAAAAATTATTTTAAAATTCAGCAGCTCACTGGTATCAGTAGATTTGCTCCATTCTTTTAATATTTTAAAGCATTAGTCACACTGGCATCTGTTCTTTTCCTGAGCCGAATGTACAGTCTCAAAGGCATCTATAAGGTTGTAAGTTCTGGGACCATGAATTTCGGCTGTATGAACCCAACTTTCTAGATATTTAATGTAGCAGCTGAGCTCTTGTTTAGCTTCTGCTCCATACAAATTGCACAAGCACAGAACCCCCATTATAGTGTTCGGGGTTCGTCCTAGTGCTGCGGACTCTAGCAATTAGTCACTTCTCAACTATCATATTGGTAGGTGATAAATAACCATTGAAAGCAAAGCCCTTTAAAGACAAATTTGGGCAATTCAGTATATAAAACAAAGTGTTTTTCAGGAACAGGGTTTAATAAGGACATCAATGCCGATGAGTCAACACAATGCAATTAAGACAATCTGCATTTCACAAGCGCTGTACTGAAATATCAAAGCGCCTTTTGCCCTGCAGAGCTTGCTATCTAATAAAACTCCTGCCCTGAAGAGCTATACATTACAGTGTAGCAACAGTTAAAGCTTTGTCTCCGCAGATAAATATAAACATGCGCCGCTCTGTTGTCATGAACAATAACACTAATTATGCTCCTATTAATAACAATATCAAGAAGGGAACATTTATTGTCTATTGTTAGAATTAGAAACATTGCCATGCACATTCTTGGCTCCGGCGCTGTGTAATATATGTGGAGACAGACGGATACATAATACGATCTAATATACGTATAATAAATATTTTGATTTCGATATCACCGAAGAGAGCACAAAGCATTTCACAATCAAGAACAATAAATAGATAGAAAAGAATATCAGGAGATACAGCGTCGGCCAAAAATGATTAACATTCAGGGAAGGAGACAGAAGCTCTTTCAGGGATATGTGCGCTAAAATACGGCTCGTATACGGACGCAAGGGTTTTTTAAATTGTTTGTTCTGTTTTTAGTTCTGTATCATATTCTTTTTTTTTAAAAAAAAATTTTGAGTTGTACATTTTTCATTTTGATTTTTTTTTTCCTTCTATAACATTTATAGCATATGTACAAGATATACTATAAATTTCTGATCAACGTAGGTTCCACTGCTGCATTTGTCTTGAATATGGTACCCTCCCAACCATCCAGAAATTCCGGGACAGTCCGAAAAAATTGGTCACTTTTTTGTCCTGTCCGTAAAAAAATTGAGGTGTCTGTGAATTTTTTGAAGTTGAAGATACCTCTGGGCAGGTCTTATATTGCACCAAGGAAACACCCTGTCCACCATCCCACCCCGGAGCACGGGCATATCATTAACTCACAACTGCAAACACTGATTACACAAGAACCACAAGATGGATTTCTTCACCTCGGATATCATATTAATCAGTGCAGCAGCTCCAACATGACACTGCCTGTAGTTTACTTAGCAAAATCCTGCTGACAGGTTCACTTTAAAGGTGTTGTCCAGCCTTACGGTACAAGTCTGCGAGCTGTGAGGATTCTCCACTACCAGGAATGGATGGCCACATTCCAACTAGACTATGTGCATTATCATGTGGCCACCAACTAGTTGGAATGTGACCACATGTATGCAAATCACATACTAGCAGTCACGAGCCTGCTGCTCCAAACACCGGCATCGGAGAATCCTTACAGCACGCAATGCGCCCAATGTGAGGATTCACAAGTCTACAGTCACATGGAGCGATTGCAGACTTGTACCCCAAGGACGACCAATCCCTTTAACAAAAGTTAACTCACTGAGTGCCAAATAGTAACATCTCCGCAATGGAAAGGCGAAATAAAAAAAAAAAAGTTTTATTCCGCTCTGCAGCCACTGTTACATGTGTCCAGTTCAACGTGAAAAGATTTTGTGAAAGGTCCTCTTTAACAGGCCAACCCTATTTAAAAGGGTTCTCCGGGCATTTTATATCAAGTCCTATCTACAGGATATCAGATTAGTGGGGTCCACCATCCGGCACCCCACCAATCAGCTGTTATCAACTCCAGCTACGCCCGGATGTTAATGTTGAACTGCACTGGACTACTCTGCAGCACAAAGCAGTGCAGCTACGTTTAATATTTACATCCACCTGCTGGAGCTGGTAGTGGCTGATCAAGGGGGATGTCAGTGTTGGACCCCCAGAGAACTGATACGGATGACCTATCCTAAGGCTAGGGACACATGACTGTATTTTCTCTCATCCGAGAAAATTGGTTAGACTATGCTATTCACACTTTGATCAGAGTTTGATCAGAGTGTCATCTGATTTTCTTGGATGTGGAGAAGATGGAAAAAAAAACGTCTCCATCTTCTCCATTCTGTCAGTCTGTGAAAATTGCACCGCACTCTGATGTCATCCGTCTGCGGACCGATTTTTTTTGACGGACCCATTGACCTGCATTGCCGAGTGCGATTGGACTTATGAATGCAAATTGTGCATGCTGCAATTTTTTCCTCTTACAGGCTCGGTCCAAGGAAATAATTGAACATGTGCAGAGCCCCATAGAATCACATTGGTCCGAGTGCCATCCGATGTTTTCTCAGATAGGTCATTAATGTCCTACGCCCATGGAACCCCTTTAAATCATACTGATCTAGAATGGAAGCTTCAAACTTATCACCTAAACATGGACCACTTTAAACCATCAATTAGGAAATTCCAAAATTTTGGGGAATATTTATTACCTGAATGATACAAATTAGCGCATCTCTATATCCTGTAGAATGTATCAATGTCTGCAAAGTGGGGTAAGGTCTATTTCATGTTCTATATGTTCTGAATTCCATAAATAATAGGTTGTCACATAGAGAAAACTGTCTTGACAATCCACAAGTAAAAAGTAACTTAATTAAACCCTTCTCACTCATTGGGACACAACTTCTTCAAATGCTTGACAACCAAAATTACCTTGTTTGATGATGCCTTGTAGTAGATTGAATTATTCTGATCTAATTTCTGAGTCATACGTAAAGCCATAATTATGTAACCTTGCAGAACATGATCACGTGAGAAGTACGACTTGTACATGTATATCATTAAGCCGACAGGCAACTAGGGTTCAAATGAATATTTTATTCCAAGAGTAAACAGCAGTCAATGTGTGAAATATCCAAGGACTAGGAGGACAACCCTTAGTTCTCTGCACTGGAGGCCGTACAAGATCTTCTACCTCCCCTCGTAAGGAGAAGTCGGTAACGGAATCTCACCGCCTTCGAGCTTGTGTACGTCCAAGGATCAGACATTTCATCGGTTCTTCTTCCAGATCCTAGTGTCACATTAGACATGCAATTTTTGCCGTTTGGAAACCCTACTACATACATGATATCTTTTGATTGACTCTGACATGCATCACATATTCTTCTCCAGAGCCTGCAACAGTGAATCATTCAGGAGTAGACGTGACTTGCAACCCATTTCGACTTCAATTTTTTTTCCTTTCCAGTGCATAAAAATTACATTTGATGCTACTCTATGGGTAAAAAAAAAGTTGGCAAAATATTTTCGGAATTAAGAAAAACCTTGACTAGTTTATTAAAAAAAAAAAAAAAAATTGCTCTGTCGTAATGTGTATATTTCCAGGAATAGATGGTTTCCAGCTCTGCATCATGAAAATAACTATATGCATACAATTACAGTATATATATATATATATGTATATATACATATATTGCAGCAGGTGTCTACTGCCTCCCCCGCACTCTCTTGACTAGTTTCCTTACTATATAATTACACATGATCTCAGGCTCTGTGTGTCTGTTTGCGGGGGAAGTTGATTACCATTTGCAAGGACCAGTCTCAGAAAGGACATGGTAGGCTTGTTGTCACCCTTCCCCAAATTTCCCCTATAATCCTTTAAAAGCCTGGATGCTGAAGGAGTTAAGTGCTCTGTTCACACTTCAAATGCTTCTAATTTTCCCCTGTAACCAATGCAGCCAAGCAGAATTACATTTTCATAAAACATTATGTATAGGAGGGGAGGTCTGGTCCATCTGTATATCACTGCAATATAAACGTATCCCTCAGGAAGTCATTGGCGACAATCTCTGAAGTATTCTGACCTCGTTAAGGGCTGATCCCATAAGTGCTTCCAGCATGTAATTTATTGTGCCGTGTTTCTGTTTGGGATTGAGGATTATTTTTTTGCATAAAACAGAATGGAGGAAAATCCTATAGTATAAATAGGATATACAGATTAATCTCCATTCCACAAACAGAGAAAGGCACTTCTGTGAAATATCACTACTACCTCTCCGTTTTTGTGCTTGGGCTTTTGCAGTTCTGTCTTTTTTTTTATAAAGGAACACTATTTTACATGTTTTTACATTTTAGGTTTTTACTTTGGTTTTGGAAACAACCAAATACAAATCTTTTTTTTTTCTGCGTTAAAATAAAACAAAAAGAACAAATCTGCACTAATCACTAAAAAAATATCCAAATAGCCTATTCTTTTAAATAAGCCTCTCACCCAGCCAAATCAGATCTCCTGCTTTACACTGAGGATGGGCAAATACCCCGAAACATATGTCTTCAAATGGGGTTTCTGGTTTTGATTCCTATCCGAAGTCATGTGGCAAGGATTGTTAAGGGGTTGATATTAACTTTTAGGATTTCTACATCCAATAGCTGGCGCTAGAGTTCGAGTTGGCATTCTCCACAAGGAGAAACGTTCCTCCTTAGAGCCCTAAAAATATCCATAATTGTACACCATAGTCCCCTATGTAAGTGCTTGTTAGAGTAAGGAGGTGGTTAAAGGGTTTGTCCCTGACTTTAACATCGATGGCCTATCCCTAAGAAAGGTCTAGTCAATTGATGGTCTATCCAATGTCTGATCGGTGGGGGTGCAACATCCATCAACACTGTCGATCAGCTGTTCCCAGTGTCGGCTGGAACTGTTCGGTTACGAAACTGCACAGCTCTGTCGACAAAATTGTTTCCTCGGCTGGGTACAGCGCATCTGACCCCTATTGATTTGAATGTGGACGTGCAGTACCCAGACATGGCCACTATACAGTCGATGGAGCTGTGCAGCTCCGTAACGGAGAAGTTCCGGCCACCATTGACAACGGGAACAGCTGACTAATGGGGGTGCCGGGTGTCGCACCTCCACCGATCAGACATTGATGACCTATCCTAAGAATAGATAATCAAAGTTAAAGTCCTAAACAACCCCTGTAATGTTTTGAGGCCTACCAAAATCTCGAAGGGTGTGGTAATTCTCACAAGAACTCACTGAAAGAAAGAACTGCTGAGGGGTGTGAGTAAAATGGGTGGATACAGGGAGTGTCTTTACTTATTATGCAGCTATGTATTGCTATTTACTATTATGTAAGAAGCGCTTACATTTACATATGGTACACCTATATTCAAGAAGAGAATAAAAACGGGATCTTCATTCCTTCAGTGGAGTATCTTGGAAATCACACGCCTGTGCATTTTCTTGGTCATCACCAGCCATAAAATGAATCCCAGAAACTTTTAAATTGGAGTTAGAACTGCTCAAACAAGGGCTAATGAAATTAATAGGAGTTGTAGGGGGTTTAAAGTAAAGACTTGTAATCCTTATTGTGGGCTGCCATGTGGACTGTGGGGGATAAAAGATAACAGGGGCATGTCAATAAACTTTTATGCACCCTAAGTGGCTGAGGGACCAATGTCAACTTTCTATCCCCTTCAAAAAACCTGACAAAGGCGGCAACTTCTGAGTGGAGTAGCAGGGGTCGCCAGCAAGTCAAGTATTGGGCCCCCTTACCCAGTAATAACTTTCCCTGAGTATCCCCTTAAATTAAATAATGCTCCCTCAGAGGCCCTTTGTCAAGGGTGTGTCAGATGTAACAGACAGTCATTCTGAAGCTGGTTGCAGAAGGTCACTTTGTTTGGCATTACAGCCGCCTTCTTAAATCTGTCTTACTTTAGGACCCAGCAGCTACCTCCCTCCTGCTCTGATTGACACCCTGGTTTTAGTTTGCTGCAGGGAGGTGCCGGTGATATTCACATGTTCCCTTGTGAAGGCTTGGAGCTATTGCAGTTGGCTTACTTCATCTCTGGTAGTCTGGAGGACATTTGGTGTAATCTCTCTGAAGTCGTCTCAAACTAAGTTTCTCCCCCCCTGTGTTTGTCTCCCTTGTTGTCTTTAGTTTATAGTGGGCACTGACCAGTGCTCATCCCCCCTTCCCTATCCAGGACCTAGCTCTAGGGATTTACAGGGCTTAGGTTTCCTGTTCGGCGATTGGTGAGGAACCAATATAGGGATGGTAGGGGAGACAGGGTGATATTAGATCAACCTAGGAGGTCTCTACTTCCCCCTTTCCCTAGTGTCTGGGCTCCCTTCCCCTCATCCCTTCGTGTTGCACTTTGTTTTTCCTACACTGTGCGTGACACCCTTTTAAAAAGTATTTATGTTTTCTTTGTGCTCACTTAAAGAGCAATAATGCCCCCTCCAGTGCACTTTCAAAAAGTAACAATGCCAACCTTGTGCAACCCTCACAAAAAATAACATTCATACACATACATAAATAAGTGAAAGTAGGACATGCCTCCATTTTTTTTGTTATTCATCAATCAATAAAAAAAACTACAGATGTATAAATAGCCCTATAAAATGCAATGCGTCAGTATTCTGTCCATGAAAAATGGTCACCACACGTATGACAAACACTGACGTGTGAATAAGGTTTTACTAGTATTACTTAATTTCTTCTTTAGCTTCACGGAGCCTAAAATGATCTCACAAAGGATAACTCTCATCTATAATTTACTGCCCACTTGAAAAAAGATGCATGGAGGTAATGCCAAAATGTCACTTCAAAGTCAACCACCCTAATAATGTACGAATTCTATATTTGACATTTGAAATCTTTATTTCTTTGGAAAATATTCTTAGCCCTGCATGATTTTCAGCTGGATCGGACCATCATGCATCATGAATGGTCTTCTGTACAAGTCATTTCTCCATGAGGAACCAGCGGCGGACATATCATTGGTGCAACCCAAGAAGTAGAGGTGCCACCCCAAGACATAGAGGTGCCACCTGCCTCCAAAACAGGTGAAATTGTGAATTATCAGGAGCTATTGGACTTCAAAGGGTCCAAATATTGTTCTTGCACAGGGGCCCTCTTCTTCATTATGTATGAAACCAAACAATATAAGGTTCTTTATCCCATAATGCAGAGATATCACTGGAGGAGGTTCGGATGACGTTTTCGACAGTCTCTTCTTAGCTATTTTTTTTTTAAAGGAAATGGTCTACATCAAGGTTCCTCAAGGAGTGTCTCAGGAGCCACAAATGACTCTTTTAACACCTGCTCTGTAATTGTTGGCAGATGCATAGACTATTGAATACCAAGAGCATGAAATAATGTCAGTGGATTATTTACGTTTGCCTCCAGGGACAGAACTACAAGACAAAGGGGCTGATTCAACAAAGCTTTAAAAAGCCTCAAACTTTTTGTGCAATGCAGAGTTGTGCCAAAATTGTGCAATTTTTGGCTTTTTCATGCCATTGTCGCCCAGCTCCGAGAAAGTGGGCATGGTGACCCTTGCTCGTCAAATTTATGATGAATGGTGGTGTTTTGTTATGCTGCACAAGTTTTACTCCTGTCCCTGACTGGAGTAAGACTCATGGCGCGGTACATAGAATTACGAGCCTCACCTCGCACTCCATGTCACCTCCTCATCAAGACCAGCTTGAAAAGAACCATTTTGCTGACCTTTGCCCCATATAGGACCTCCATTTGCATCAAGTCAAATTATTGACCTGCTGATACATACTTTACATTCTCCGATGCTGCAATTAAAGGCATTTTCCCTTGGCAGCCTCAGAGGAGCACAGGGGCATTGAAGTTGGCCAGATAAGGTTCTATGTAAAGAGCTTGTAAGTGTTGTTCTCCTTGCCTAGGAGACCGACCACTACTGACAGCAGCGGTGGCCAGTACTTTGCGTTCTCCGATGCTTCAATTAAAGGCATTTTTCCCTCGGCAGCCTCAGACAAGCACAGGGGCATTAAAGTTGGCCAGATCCAGCTCTTTGCAAAGAGTTTGCAGGTGTTGTGCTCCTTGCCTAGGAGACTGACCACTACTGACAGCAGCGGTGGCCGGTAATCTAGACAACGAGCAGTAAATAAAACATTTTTTAAATCCCTTCATTCTTGAAGAATTTCAATAATGGGGTAAATTGCAAAATTGCTTTGTTTTTACAATCAACTTTGCAATTTTAATCATTTAAGAAAATGAGACAAGTTCTTTAAAGTCTTGGAAAATTCATTTAGTTATTTATATATGTAGCAAGGGATGGTGGGGAACATGTTCTGAGACATTCGCTGTTAAACAATGGCAATTTGTACTGCAATCAACTGTTTCTGAAGAAAAGCAAGTCAAGGCTCAGCTCCATGTCAGCCTAAGCTTCCAGCAAAAGATATAATGAGTCAATGCACCACATGACGGCCACTGCTCGCTGTCACCGCAGCTTCCAGACACTTATGTGTTCCACTGATGCCCCCTGGGGTATGCTCTGACCTATTAAGGATGGCAGCGCTGTATGCCCAATGGACAGGTATAGGCATTCATGATCGCACAAATAAACAGGAGAAATTAGCGATGGCATACAGTATATTTCCCGAATACTCATTGCTATTATGTAAACCATTGAATGTCGGATGATTCATCAATTCATTTTGTCTGTATCACTAGGCAAATATTTTGGTGTAGATAGCCTTCTGGTAATACAAAGGCTTCTACATTTGTCAGGCACTTGTAGTTCAGGCTTATGAGCTCTCCTCTTGTTCCTTCCCCAGGCAGGGTGGGTGCATGCTCCTACATTCCTAGGCACTGGCAGGACTCATGTGTACCTTAGCAGCAAATAGGGTCAAGTATGTTCAGTTTAGTATGTTGTTTATGGAATCAAATCCCAGCATTGACACGTTGTAACCAAGCCAGCCCAACTCTACTGAGCAGCGCGACAATCTGTACTAAGCCTTTCTCTCATTTCTCACAATACACAGAGGCTGCGCCTCTTGCAAATGCTACAAGACTCTTTTAAGACACATGACAACACCGTGAGCACACATTTCACAGGCATGGTTGGGGATAGTCCGTTTTAAGTGCAAAAATTGTTCAGGATGGAAGGGGTCATTCCAAATCCCATTTGTACATGTCAAATGCTTGCAATACTTTTTTCCCTTATAATGTACTGTAAAGTCTGTACTGCAGGTCTTTTTTTGCTCTAGTTTATACTCTCGTGTCATTTCTTTGTACTGTGTCACACAATATAGCAATTACATAATAATTATGCACATAATTCTGAATGTAGAAGCCAGGCTTATCTTTCTGTCCAACCTCTACACTGATGCCTCTAGCCTGTGCCAGTCACTGCCCTGCTTGCCTAATTTAGGATTTAACGTAAACCTCTCACCTAAAAAGCTCCCCACAGTGATACACCAACCAATGTTTCCTTCTTCACTAGTGTTTACCACCTCACCAGTGCTGTTCATAATCTGCACCTTCCCATCACCTCTCCAAGACTTTTCTCATGCTGTACCAGTTCTCTGGAATGCACTACCCTGGGCAATCAGATGAATTCCCAACATTTTAAGTGTTATACCTGTGTAGTAACTCACTTGAGAGAATAGGTTATACACTAAAAAACTGCAACTGACCCTGCCTTTTTCTGTACACACTAGATATCCTGACCCCACAGTCCCTAATGGTGCTTGCGATTTCAGAGATAGCCCTAACCACAAACTAGGAGATGGCAACTCAGACCTACATGGCCTAAATGGCTGTTGAGATGCTTCATGTTCCTGCTAAAGAACTGGAGGGCAGAGCAAAGTGTGAATTACCTACAAAAGGAGAAGTGTGCTGAACAAAGGAAAGATCTCAGAGTGAGTAAAGTAAATAACGAAATCCCAAACAAAGAATACAGCAAGTGTTATTAAACAAATATACTGCCTGCTTCCTAATGATAACCAGAAAATAGGTGTAAATGTTTAGCAGAGCGAAAATCCTTAGACTGGTTCCAAACATTAATAGAATGTCAGAACATCTAAATAAATCTATCACCAACAGGAAATGCCAGCAGGGGGACAGAATATAAAGCTGCTCCCAAACAGGTGATAGGCAGAGGAATGAAAACACCTGTGCTAAGCTACACAGACTGCAGTCAGAATAGCAGAACCCAAACACCCAGAGAAAAGGTGTGTCTTCTGTGGCTCGGCAGAAAGAGAAGCCGACCACAGAGTGCAAACTCAAGGGATCGAATCCAGGAGTATGACATCATTGCTTTAATTGCAGATTAGTGTGGTTGTCTGCAGATATACCCTCAGAACTGCAAAGCACTACTGAACATAATTATGTAATATATATACATTTATTATACAAAGTTAGTGGCGGCTGATGCCATGCAGAGGGGGTTTGGTCTCTGGCACTAGTGAAACAGTGTATCTGGCATTTTATGCAGCTCACACTGTGAGTGACATCATATGGGACACACTGTATAGGGGACCACTCAGGACAGCAGTGTATGAAGGGCTCATTGGGGGTCACACTATGTCTGGCAGTGTATATGGGAACCCACTCTCAAAGCCTCCACTTTTGTCTTCAAAAAGAGTTTCTGCAGAACCTGAGTTGTCCATCATAAAGAATAATGTAAATTATTTAGAATACTATATCAAAGTTGGAAGGGATTATATTGTCAGCTGCCAGAGGGAGAAGGAGACCTATTCTGCTCAGACCAAAAGTAATGCCAGCAAGAGGGACATGAGGAAGAAAAGAAGAAAAATATATTTTTATATGCGAGAAACACAGCAAATTAGTTTAAAATAGCTATTATCCAACATTTCTGGATTTTTGACATGAGAATAATTTATGAAATGCAACCATGGGGGAAGGAATTTTAGGGAAATGATTAAGACTGGCTTATTCTGAAGTGCACTGGAATGAGATGTATCTAAATTATTAAAATACAAATGCCTCTTAATAAATTCAGGGCATCTTTGGCCACCCATGTCCCAGAAAGTAAAATATACAAAAGCTATAGGCTGGCATAGATTTGCGCAATTATTTACACTTATTTCTGATGTAAAATAGGGCACTTTTTTTTTTTTACCTGAAAGAGGTCCTTGTGCTTCCTCTAGGCATCACCAACTTTTTTTTAGAAGAATGAGTGAGGACAATGATGTTTGCACCAAAATTAGTGACTTTTTTTTCTGCAAAGCCCTAGACAGCAAGAGGAGAACTGAGTAGAAGATGTAATTTAAAGAGTAAAAGTGGTGAATATGTTGGTTTTTCCAATGATGAAAGATCTCAATGTGACGAATTGTTTGAGTGAAGCCTTGATGAGTATCAATAATCTCATGCTTTCTACTATTCACCTCAAGATCTCCATCCCTCCATATACTCGCTCTACCTCCTACCTATCTACCACCTTCTCATTATGGATCCATCTTCCTCTCATTCAGTTACCACCTTATAGAAGACACTGTTATGAGCAAATTTGGGGGAAAGTTAGTCTGGAACAAACACCAGTGGCTTTATATGCATAATATACTGTATTACGAAGTGATGTCTTAAGGGGGGACATGATTAACTTGAACACAGCTTTGGACTGGCCCACCAGAGAACCGGAGAATCCTCTGGTGGGCCCTGGCTTCTCCTTCAGGAGAGTTCGTAGTGCAAACCTTGCAGCTGCTATGGGGTTCTTGAGTGGGGGAGAAAGGTGGGCCCTCAGAATCAAATCCTCTGGTGGGCCCAATGTTCTTCAGTCTGACACTGAGAGTTGTACAAGCACATAAATAATCCATAAAAAAAGTATGGTCGAAATCTGTTTCAAGTAAAACCCCTAAAAAGACAAGAGGGCACTCCTTAAGTCTGGAGAAAGAAAGGTTCAATCTCCATAGGAGACGGGGCTTCTTTACCATAAGAACTATTACTCTGTGGAATAGTCTACCTCAGGAGGTGGTCAAAGAGGGAACCGTCAATGGTTCCAAAAAAAGGCTTGGATGTTTTATTTTAGAAGAAAATATCATAAATAATTGCCGGTATGTAAATGTGTAAAGTTCTATTTTGAATGTTTGATCCAGTTGATCGACATTTGGGATCAGGATGGAAAGATTTGCCCTTTTGGACCTGATCATACATTGTGATTGTACATATGCTCATTCCTTTGATTATTTTCCATCCCTTGGTTGAACTTGATGGACATTTGGCTTTTTTTCAAACTATGTAACATTAGTGAAAAACCAGATTAGACTGCTGCCCTTTATAATAGTAGAAGATGTGATATAATTATTCTTTTCTTCTTTTATTATTTCACAAATCTTTTTTCTTTTGGCTACTGGAGTAACAAATTGGCCATACTCCAACTCAACGTATTCCAGTAATCGATTTGTTCCGTTGTCTCTGAAAATACCAGGACAATGTGTAATCTGGGGGCGTCACATAATTAATTAGAAAGTGACAAAAAATGATACTGCTGTGATGCCAGCGAGCACCACGTGACCAATCAGTGCTCATTATATCCATGCACTCATTAATCACTGCCAACTTCTACCACAAGCCAACAACTATGAGAAATCTTGTGCATGATAGCTGGGAATAAAGAGATGAATAATTACAGTGAGGCAAAAAAAAAAAAAAAAAAACAGGGGCAAATTGATCTATGTATTTTCAACAGTCAGGGGCATAAATCCACTGAAAAATAAGATATTTAGATCAAACATAAAAATGCAATAAAGACACTTAGGAGACCATGACTCTTTACTAGTGATGACCTGTAGAGTTCAGATTTGTGCCAGATGATAGAAGACCAGAACTTTTTTATGATATCACTTTTTATACTTTTTATAGCCCTGGAAAAAAAGACTTTAGGTAGTGGCCTGCAGATATCTCCAGTATAATCTGCTCCTGTGGTTTTCAAGTTTGTATTGGCACGAGTAACAGGTTTTAGCCTAGTGCCCTCTAATGCCCCCATGTAAAGTCACATCACATTAATGCAATTATATCCTAATGATTTAGGTTTAGTTTTGGGGTCTGGCTCCTATTTGTCAAAACAGGAGTAAATTCTGTATACAGAGGCATTAATGAGTCTTCGCTTGTGGTTTGCCATTTAAAGCGCACCTGTCAGCAGGATTGTGCTCAGTGAACCACATACACAGTCAGGTGGGCGCTGTTACACTGAGTAAAATAATACCTTTGTTGATGAAATCCGTCCAGTGGTTCTTTTATAATCTTTATTTTAATTTCTGCCATAATGAGATGCTCGTGCTTCGGGGCGGCCTTTGGAGAGGGGTTTTATCTTGTGCTCTGCTTATGTATTCATATTTCTGCCTTCTGACAGGTCACAGTGCTTTCAGCGATTGCCTATTATTTTACATACTGCCTGTGTATTTTGTGTACCACACATGAAATTTACATGCACCAAAATGGCCCCCGTTGCCTGCGCATGCGCAGTAGCATCTTTCGGTTGCCGTATTGCAGCAGGCATATTCTTTTTCCTCCAGCAAAATGGTGCCCGCCTGTGCGCAGTAGCATCTCGGCAACCGAAAGATGCTACTACACATGCGCGGGCAGTGGGCGACACTTAGGTGCATGTCAATTTCATGTGTGGCACACAAATTGCACAGGCAGTATTTAAAATGGGAGGCAGGTCACTGAAGGCACAGTGACCTGTCAGAAGCCATACAGTGGAATACATAAGCAGAGCCCCACATAAAACCCCCCCCAAAGGCCACCCCGAAGCACGAGCATCTCATTATCTCAGGAATGAAAATAAAGATTATAAAAGAACCACAGGACAGATTTCATCAACAAAGGTATCATTTTACTCAGTGTAACGGTGCCCACCTGACAGTGTATGTGGTTTACTGAGCACAATCCTGCTAACAGGTGCGCTTTAAAAGGTTATTCCCAACATTTAAAAAAAAATAAATCACAGATTGGTGGAAGTCCCATCATTGGGACCTCGATGGGCCATGAGAATGAGGCTATCTCTGGCAGTCCCATAGAGAAGGAATGGAGTGTTGGCATGCATGTTTGGTCAACACTCTATTCCGATGAAGAATTTATAGGATCGGTGGGATCTTAAATTGGGTTTTCACCTTGCTCTGAATAATTTACCAATCTGATATTTTTATATTTCTAGCATTTTTTTCTATTCATACTATATAAGTCATCACATTTTAAGAGGGTAACAAAAGAGTCCTGCTTAGATTTCCTAAACTCCAGCACTTATCCAACTTGGGAAAGTTGTATTACTCTACAAATATCCTGACTCCTCCATAATTAACCGCAGTCACACACAAGGGATGATGCCATAGCTGTGTCCTTATCAGGCGTGGGCAGAGCCCATGGCTCCTTCTTATGTTTGCTTTCATTTGAATAACACCTTATTAATACCCACATTAATAACATGCTCTGTTTATGTATCATATCATTAGAAATGAATACATGAGATTCTTTTTTTGTACAGCATCTTTATGGCTCCCACCTGTGAATAATCCCATTTTTTTCAGCCAGGCTCTGGGGGCCGTATTTTTAACTGCATCCAGGGACCCTCTGCTTGTGATTGCTGTCATGGCTCTTGCTTTTTATAGTTTGCTTCGATGTAGGGGAATATTTTTTTCTTTATCTATAAATGGAGGTTTCTGATCAGGTGGAGGACGGCATCAAGAGGAAAGCAAAAAATATTGCAGTTGGAAAGTGGAAAAAATCTGCTTGATGCACAACCCTTCCAACTGCACCTGCTCTGACCCCACAGCACCTACTTTATCTGCTTGCTGTCTTCCCTGCTTCCTTCCCTACAAACCCATGAGCAGCTTGATATTATGCATGTCCTCTACTACTCATGAACTTGCATTCCATGCCATAATTGTGTACAGATTCACTCCTATTGCTGCGCTCATTTTTTTTTTACTTAGTCCCATAACATTCCGGCGCTCCCAACGTTCCAATCGGAGATCTAAAAACACAATTTCCAAGCAATGCTAATTACTCACCCCTCATTACCCACATCTGTCATACTGAAGATGTAACCCTAGACTATTTGGAAAACAAAGTGAAAACAGAATCGTTGTCCGCATCGTCTAATCCAATTATCCCCATTCATTATTATGTTAGCTAGGAGCAACACTTCCACTTTTTTGGGGATTTCTCTTCTTAGATAAGCTCCAATATCTGCTCTCTAAAAAGAAAAATTCTCAATTTCAAAACTCTCCAAATTTCTTTGACACCTTCAAAGAGCGTGTCTACACATGTCAATATTTGTTTTTCAAAGATGTTATGTGTGCACAAGTTTATTACTGTGGTACCAGGTAATATAAACACCTCAACTAACCAAGCAAAATAGAAACCGCCGAAAGGCTCATAAGATACAAATGTAGCAGCGCTGGGTTTGTTAGCAGAACTCCCATTGTCACACGCGTTTAATTAGTTAACCCCTTGGTTTCTGCAGGTTTTCACCATCTCTGTGCGTTTCCAAACAGTGCAATCTAAAAATTCAGCTTTGCCAAATCTCTACGTATGAATTGGTTTAGTGCATTCTCCTTTCAGCCCCAAGCCAAATAATTAATTTTGTACCCTTTGCCCATCACTCACCTCTCCCAATCATTGATTTCACGCCTATATTACAGATTATTTTACACCCTAATAATCATGTCCTGTCTTAAGCTATTCCTGCCCTCTCACCCCCTACTAGGCACAGCTGTGCTGCGGCATCTCCATGTTCCCCTCCAGCACCCTCTTCTAGTAGAGCCAGACTCATCTACCACACCCATCTGTCACTACTTCCCAGCCGGTCCTTGAAGCACCCAGCACCCTTATTAGTTTACCAGATCATAAACTATAACCTATGAAAGGATCTGGGAGTATAATGACGGATACCTGCTATTCCTGTATCCATCACCTTAGCTTGTATTAGATATAACGTGCAGACAGGTGAATGGGCTGCCGTGACAGCTCACATGAACACATGCCAACGACGCCATGCCATCAATCAGGACTTCTCATTTCTTGATGAGCTGTGCAAGCTTTCTCTTGGCAAAATAATGTTACACAGTACACTACTTGTACCTAGGCTCTCCTTTCCTGGAGCAAGGATTCAGTTTGATGCCTTAACCCTGTATCTACATACCAAGGAACAGTTGCTGTTGGCGTCCCTGTTGGCATCCTTTGGGCACATGCCCCACCAACCTCAGAGCTGTACCTAGGTTTCCTTTCCTGGGGACAAGGATTCAGTTTGATTCCTTAACCCTGTATCTACATACCAAGGAAGAGTTACTGTTGGTGTTCCGGCTGGCATCCTTTGGGCACATGCCCCACCAACCTCAGAGCTGTACCTAGGTTTCCTTTCCTGGGGGCAAGGATTCAGTTTGTTGCCTTAACCTTGTATCTATATACCATTGAAGTGTTGCAGTTGATGTCCCTGTTGTCATCCTTTGGACACATGCTCCACTAGCCCCAGAGCTGTTGATAGGTTTTCTTTCCCAGGGGGGACAAAACATCAGTTTGATTCCCTAACTTTGTGTCTACATACCAAGAAAGAGTTGTAATTGGTACCCCAGCTGGTTCCCTATTGGGCAAATGCCCCATCATACCTCCAAGTTACACCCTTGCACATTGATCAGTCAATTTCCCCCATTCCTGCATGTAAATATCACTGCCAAGGCAAAGTGACTTGTTGGCACCTCCACACAGATGCCCCATTAGTCCCACCTTAGCTATGCTCCTGATTATGGGGGCATTGGTCAACAACATCAATACTTTTCTGGACTCAAGACATTTCTAAACAAATGATGCTTTTGTTGGTGCCACAAGTGGCGTATACCTTAAGATATTGCCTGCACTATAAGGCACATTCTGTGAAACTTACCCAATAACTTTTATGTGCACCATTATTTCAGAACTATACAATTATATCTCTTTCCAATGCCAAAAAAAGTCTATAGCTGTCAATAGGTATCCAGGGAACAGCATCATATGTTCCTATACGTACATGCTCCATGTTACTAATGTCAATTCTTACGCATTAATGATGGCGCCAATCTATAGAGAAGCGGTTCCGCTATATTACTTTACATGTAAAACATACAATAAGACACCGAGCGTGATCTAATATGATGACTGTGACTACATCGCCTCTGTGTCATATTATTCTACCACCTTGCAGGGGATATTGACAGCTAAAAAAAAAAATATTACAGCACAAAAATATCACAGCTACTACCTCTGCTTTACTTTTTATAAAGTGGCAAAAAAAAGAGAATTATTATTTTTTTTTTGGTGTACGAGAAAAGTCACAAAAAACACAAAGACAGCACAGTTATCCTGAAGATAAAGGTTACAGGGCTCTCACCTTCTGCAATATGGAGGCAGAGTTCTCCTGAGTTATAATCCCATTGCTGCATGTATTCCAAAAGTGCTAGCTGAGTGCATGGCCGGCGTCTACAGCCGTGTGATCGGGGTTCCTGGATATATAGGATCGTGCTGTGCGCTCCTGCTGCATGCCCTATATACAGTGACAGCGACTTTCCAAGACTCGCACTTACACACAAGCCAAAAGACTTATTCGCCCTCTAGTGGAGAGCAGTGAAACTACGGGCTTCAGAAAAGGAAAGTCGCACTCAATTTGGTGCTGTTTCCAGGTGATGAGAGGTATAGTCATGGGCGTAACTGCAATAGGTGCAAGGGCTGCAATCGCACCCGGGCCCTGGAGCCTGTGGGGCCCAAAAAGTCTCTTTGGCCTATATGAAAAGATCAATACTATTAACTCCTTACCGACATGTGCGGTACGATGACTCCGCACCTTTCCGGGGACATGACAGCTGAACTTGTTAACATGTTAAATGCCACTGTCAATCTCTTTAACATGGCCACGGCGGAAGGACGTCACTAGTCCCGCCCATCGGCGCCGTGTCAATTGACCGCCGATGGGTTGGTATGACAACCCAGGGTCTTCAGGAGACCCCTACAGTTGGCATCGCCAGGATGCTATTAGCGCTGCCCAGCAGTTGGCGCTCATGGCCAGTGAACACACACACAGGCGATCTGATCATCACAGCTTCTAGTCTCCCATGGAGACTATTGAAGCAAGTAAAAAGCAAAAAAAAAAAGTTTTTAAAAATATTAAAAAAATTAAAAACTTGTAAAAGTTCAAATCACCCCCCTTCGCCCCATTCAAAATAAAACAAACAAAAAATTCAAATATACAGATATTTGGTATCACCGCGTTCAGAATCTTCCAATCTATCAATATATAAAAAGAATTAATCCGATTGGTAAACAGTGTAATGAGAAAAAAAATCAAAATGCCAGGATTAAGTTTTTTTGGTTGACGCAACATTGCAATAAAACGCAATAACAGGCGATCAAACATCGGATCTATCCCAAAATAGTATCAATAAAAATGTCAGCTCTGCGCGCAAGAAATAAGCCCTCACCCGGCCCCAGATCACAAAAAATGGAGACGCTATGGGTCTCGGAAAATGGCGACTTTTTATTCTTAATAAACTTTGGATTTTTTTTTCACCACTTAAATAAAAAAGAACCTGTACATGTTTGGTATCTACGAACTCATAATGACCTGGGGAATTATAATGGCAGGTCAGTTTTAGCATTTATTGAACATGATAAAAAAAACTTAAAAAACAACTGTGGAATTGCACTTTTTTTGCAATTTCAACGCATTTGGATTTTTTTTTCCTTTTTTCCAGTACACGATATGGTAAAACCAATGATGTCGTTCAAATATACAACTTGTCCAGCAAAAAATAAGCCCTCACATGGCCGTATTGACCAAATAATAAAAAAGTTATCGCTCTGAGAAGAAGGGGATCAAAAAACAAAAGCTCAAAAATGGAAAATGGTCCACGGGTGAAGGGGTTAAAGACTTGCAATAATTGGGGGCCCCATTGGAGCTTTTGCATTGGAGCCCATGAGCTTCAAATTACGCCTCTGGGTATGGCATTTGCCACACAATGATTTACTATGACTATAATTTGTTTTTATGACAATTACAATATTATTAAATCGATATGTACGTATAGTGAAAAACACACAGAGGTCTACGCGTTTCGAGCCTAACCGCTCTTTGTTAGGCTCGAAGCATGTAGACCTAAGTCCGTTTTTCACTCCGCCTGTATGTCTCCCATATTAATTTTTATTCCCTGTTTTTAATGGTCACAAATAAAGTCAGGTTTTAATATACTTACCTATTTTTCCTGCGGATGCTGGATTTTTTCTTTTTCTGCCATACTTATCACCCAGGAGCCAGTCTGGAGCCTCTGTGCACCGCACCCTAATCAAGGCATTTTCCTGCACTTGGTGAGCTGATACCTTTTCCTTTATATGAATGGAGTTGTTTTTGCAGGATGTTGCATGAATTTTTGCAAACCCCCAATCGCACAAATGGGAAATGTTCACTCACTTCTGTAACAAATTTGGCATTTGAAAAAGCACACAAGCCCACACTGCCCACTGTTACATATAACAAAAACCTGCATGACGATGGAGGAAATTATACAGGTAGATAACGTTAAATAATACTGCCACCTATGGCCACATAATACCACTATATTGCCACAATACTGATCATTACCAAACATAACAGTGCCAAGATCGATATTACCATCAATACTGCAATATAAGGGAAAAATAATACCGGCAGACCATAACTCCATATTACAAGCATCTACTGTAATGATACCACCATACTGATCATTAAAGGGGTTGTCCGGCCTTGGGGTACAAGTCTGCAGTCACTCTATGTGACTACAGACTTGTGAATCTTCATAGCACGTACAGTACGCACTGTCAGGATTTGCCAATGCAGGAAGCAAGACCAGGCGGTCATGTGACTGCAAGTATGCTATTTGCATACTCCCGGCTACATTCAGACTAGTCGCACACCTCTAGTCAGCATGTGACTGCATGTATGCAAATCACATACTTGTGGTCAAGTTTCTGCCAGCTCCCAGCCCTGGAGAATCCTGGCAGCACACAGTGTGCAGACTTGTACCCCAAGAATGGACGACCCCTTTAACCAAAGTTACAGTACTAAGACTGATATTACCACTATACAGTAACCATGTAATGGTAATATCAGTTCACACCAGTGCTCTTCAGACCATATATATGTTTAGTGTACAAATAAATCCAGTGCCTCTCCGGTGACGTTCTCGCTGATGGTAATCATTCACTTTCCCTTTTCTTTTCCATTCTATGACCGCTCCTTCCATCCGTGACTAGTCTCTGCAGAATGTAACACACAGACATATTTGACATCGCTTTTCCAGCTCCCTCCTTGCATTCCCTCAACTCTATAACCAGTAATAATTATCCCTCTGTGCCCTGAACAGTAAAAATACCCCCATGTTGTGCCCCACACAATAACAGTGACCCCTGCACCATTTCTAAAAGTGTCCATAGCATTTCATAATTTTCAGCCGTATATGCCTAGTTTAGGCAGGCAGCAAAACGTAGTCATCTGCACTGCCCCATTGGAATAACATTGGTCCGAGTACAATCCATTTTTTTCATGGACAGCACTCCGATCGTGTGAATGAGTGAAGTGAGTCTCTTCCAAACCACGTGTGACATGCAGAAGTAGTACTGCTGCTTCAAAAGCTTCCAGAAACTAGAGGGGTTAACACAGTCACAAGAGACAGGGAGTGGTTAGCAGAGCCTTAGGGGGATTGTGGGAAACTTGTTTACTATTCTGGGTGCAGCCAAAGGGAGAAGTGGTGTGTGTGATCTGTATCTCACACAAGTACTGGAAAGAGAACAGGATTCAAGTCCAGGGTGAAGCTCAACACAGGTCAGATACCCTGCACTGTCAGTTCAGGAAGTCTATCATCAGGCAGGAAGATAAGGACTGGATGGAATTCTGTCACAGGGATCATATCCCTCATCAACCCCCCCCCCCCTTCATCTCCATGCAGGATAAAGAATGCTGAGTACTAGTGAGTCCTTGTGAAGGAAAAGCCTGCTGTTTATGCATAGAATTGTGCTGCCAAGAGATCTAATCTGTGCTGAATTATGATACTGAAGAGACTGACATTACTGTGCCTGCTTTATGAGACTGTACTGTAATGAAGGTTGTTGCTGTAATATCCCTGAATTGCACTGGCTGTGCTTCAGATTAAATCCCACTGCTTAACTGTTGAAAAAGACTCTTGTCAGATGTGTCTGGTCAGCAACTAAATCTATCGTGTGCCTGAGAGAAGCTGCAGTCTATGGTCGCCCTGAGTAACGGTTCCCCCAGGATTCCTAAGAATTCATGAAACCCGACTCGCCCTATCTGAACCTAGTGGCGAGCGTGTAACACACAGAAGAGAATAGTGCATGCTGCAATTTTTTTTCCCACAGACACTCAAGCTGTCATCTGGAATCACATTGGTCAGCATGCTGTCCGATTTGTACTCAGGCAGCAAACGTCTGTCTGAACGAACCCTATGGTAAAAGGAATACTAAGCCCAAACGTTTGAACACATCCTAAGGTCAGTCTACCATAAATATATTTAAGGCGTAATGACCTTGGGCTAGTTTCACAACACTTCCCAAATTTAGCAGAAAAAAAATGACCTAATTTTTATTGGCATTTTTTCGTGCAGCTAAACGCTAATCTAAAGTTTATAGTGCAATATATAACACACAAAATACTGCAATGTTGACAACATTAATGAAAACATTTGTAAAAAAAAAATAAGATTTTTATGTTTTACAAGCATTTTAAAAAGTCTCAGAGGGATAATCGATTTTTCCTTTTTAGTTGATTATTTTTGTAAGGGCTCATGCAGATGTCCGATGTTTCCACATATGAGAAAAACGGACTGATTAGGCTAAGTTCACACGTTCAGTATTTGGTCAGTATTTTATATTGGTATTTGTAAGCCAAAATCAGGAGTGGAACAATCAGAGGAAAAGTATAATAGAAACACGTCACCACTTCGGCATTTATCACCCAGTCCTGGTTTTGGCTTACAAATACTGATGTCAAATACTGACCAAATACTGAACGTATGACCGTGACCTAAATCTGATCAGACTCTGATCACAGTGTGGTCCGAGTGGCATCCAATTTTCTTGTACATGGAGAAATTTAAAACAGAATTCTCCACCTCGTCCGTTCTGACAGTCCTTGAATAGGACCGCGCTTGGATGTCATCTGAGTGCAGTCTGATTTTTTTCACGGACCCATTGACTTGCATCGCCGATCTTGATCTGACAATCGGATCAAAATCAAACATGTCTCCATGATTTTCCGCAGATCTCACAAAAAAAATCACAGACTTGTGAATGGCCTCATAGACTATCACAGGTACAAGTGTTATCTGTGAAAAATATGGATAGTACTCGTATGCAAAAATTGGACATCAGCATGAGCCCGAAAAGTGACAAGATGGAGAGATACCATATTGGTTTAAACCTCATTAAGACGTCAGTGATTTTTCTGGTATGCAAAAAAAAGTCTGATTTTGATCAGTGTTTTAGATCTGAGTAAGGCTATGTGCCCACGTTGCGGACCTGAAGCATATTTTTTACGCTTCTCCCTGGCGGGAAAATCGCATGCGGATATTACATGCGGTTTTCCCGCCAGGTAGAAGCGTTTGTGAGGCGTCTTTGCATGCATTTCCGCATGCGGGTTATCAAGCACTTCTCCAAGCATCACTTGGAAAAGTGTTTGACAACTTGTTCAGAATGGTAAAAAATAAAAAAATAAACTTTATACTCACCTTCCGATGCATTCTCTGCCCCGTCCGGAGTCTTGAGCGGCTCACGCTGTTGTGTGCAGGACCTGCGGTGACGTCATTGAGTCATGTGGTGGGTCACATGACTCAATGACGTGGCAGGTCCTTCACACAACAGCGCGACGGAGGGAAAACATCAGAAGATAAGTATAAACTTTATTTTATTCTTTTTTTTACAGGTTCTTTGGTACCCAGGTCTGGATGAGAGTCTCCTCTCATCCAGACTTGGGTACCATCCGCACATTGATTCCGCTGCGCTTCCGCAAAATTAATGAACATGCTGCGGATTTTTGACCGCAACATATACGCTGCGGAAAAATCCGCAGCATGGGCATTGACATTGCGGAATCCCATTGGGGACCATGGGGTGCGGATATACATGCGTTTTTCAAGCGTTTACGCTGCGGAAATTCCGCAGCATATACGCTTGAAAAACGCTACGTGGGCACACAGCCTTACATCAGTGTTTGGTCAGCGTGTCAGTTTCTGCCATCAGTATTTCATCAGTGTTTTTCTTGTGTGAAAAATAAATAAATAGCTTCTCCTATTCATTGCAATGTTAAAAGTGGACAGCGCACGGATTGCACACAGATTGCCTAGAAAGTGTAGGGTACGAAGCTAGCTGTGCTGCACACTGTTTGGGGATGTATTGAACAAACAGTGGGGGGTCTCAGAACCAAGACCACCGCTAGTCAGCAGGCAATTAAACTGCCTGCCAAATGTGGGGGAAAAAATAAAATCAAAGTTTAGTTACTCTTTGAAAAAGTTGCATGATTTTTTATTTTGAGAAAAATTAGAGCACTAAAGCGACGTTCACACATTCAGTTTTTGGTCAGTATTTTACATCAGTATTTGTAAGCTAAAACCAGGAGTGGGTGATAAACGCAGAAGTGGTGACGTGTTTCTATTATACTTTTCCTCTGAATGTTCCTCTCCTGATTTTGGCTTACAAATGCTGATGTAAAGTACTGACCAAATACTGAACGTGTGAACGTGGCCTAAAAGAGTTTTGCACATGTGGCATAACCACAGTTATGATCATGTGCAGGTAAAACAGTACATTGTTGGTATCAGGTGAAATCTGCAGCCTACCCTTTACTTTGCAAGATTTGGCAATTAATATTTTCTATCAGAGTATAAATCATTGGGGATTTTTCCATAGTAATTTTTTTCTGCTTTGTGAGCACTTAGCCTTTATTGGATACATTTTAACATTTCCATTTATCACACTCATGTAATCATGTCATGTATTTGATGAAAAATTCACATTGAGATATATTACATGTACTGCTCATTTCATTTTTAGTAGATGAACCAAGGACTCTCATGGTTATAATTGATTTCTGTAAGGGATACGCCAAAAAGTAATTATCTTATCGACATTGCCTTTGTATACGGTATATCCAGAAAAAAAAAAAAATTGTTCTGTACTCAAAACTGTATCATTTTCGGGATGCAAAATAACAAAATAAGCAGGTGTTATTGGAAAGCCCTCAAACATTCAGAATTCTTCCATTGTTTAAGTACTTTTTCCCATATGCATCATTTTTACAGGTAAAAAAATGCTCCAATTTTATGGTCGCCCCTTTTTTTCATGCTCTATATTGTTTTTCACGACATAAGTGACAACATGGTTGTTGCTACAGCAAATGTTTATTTTGCTCCATTATATAGTGTCATCATACTCTGCAGCACTTTACAGACATTACCATTAGTGTTGAGCGAACATGCTCGACACTGCTCGGTACTTGCCCGAGCATCTCACTACTCGGGATGCTCAGCGAGCACCGAGCATTTCTGGGTTACTCGGGCGGGAGCTCGGATCTCCGCCCTGCATGTTTGGCGCTCTTTACAGAGACAATGAACATGCAGGGATTGCCAGCCAGTCACTGTAATGCCGCAGCCATGTTGGTTGTGGGCATTACAGTGATTGGCTGGCCGCACAGCGTCACCTCGAGTATTTAAAACCGGGCGCCACCATCTTGGACACAGTCTCTCCGGATCAGACAGTGTGGGGTCAGTGCTGCTGAGCTAGGGAGAGATTTATACTGCAAAATAGTTAGTGTAGGGTCTCTAAAGCCTGTAAAATCAAACAAACAGTTCTTCTGAGGACTAATATCCATCCCACATATCAGGCACGCAGGCTGTATAGGAGACGCAGTATTAAAGTCCTGTGTGCTCCTGCTGGTCAAATTGCTAGACTTATTCCCCGGTCTCAGGGGCCAGGAAAAATCCTTTTTTTTTTTCATCTAAATCCTGTATTTATTTATTTTCCCTCAGTCAGACTGTACAAATACGCGTCTTATTAACCTTTTGGTATTCCCCCCCCCCCAAAAAAAAAAAAAATTGAGTGTGTCTGTGACTGTTCAGACACCAATATATCTGTTTAAAAGAGTCTGGTGTAGGCTACATAACTATAACTGTAGTTTTGCAGTTCCACGGTTCAAATCTCTGTATTATCCACCTTTTTGCCCTTTTTACATAAAAAATAAAAAAATTGAGTGTCTTGCTCAGTGTTCAGACACAAATATATCTGTTTAAAAGAGTCTGGTGTAGGCCAGATAACTAGAACTGTGGTTTTACAGTTCACGGTTCAAATCTCTGTATTATCCTGCTTTTGGCATTTTTTACGTAAAAAAAAAACAGTAATAGTGTCTCCCTGACTGTTCAGACACAAATATATCTGTTTAAAAGAGTCTGGTGTAGGTTACATAACTATAACTGTGGTTTTGCAGTTCCACGGTTCAAATCTCTGTATTATCCACCTTTTTGCCTTTTTTACATAAAAAATAAAAAAAATGAGTGTCTCGCTCAGAGTTCAGACACAAATATACAGTGGTGGCCAAAAGTATTGGCACCCCTGCAATTCTGTCAAATAATACTCAGTTTCTTCCGGAAAATGATTGCAATCACAAATTCTTTGGTATTATTATCTTCATTTAATTTGTCTTCAATGAAAAAACACAAAAAGAATTGTCCTAAAGCCAAATTGGATATAATTCCACACCAAACCTTAAAAAGGGGGTGGACAAAAGTATTGGCACTGTTTGAAAAATCATGTGATGCTTCTCTAATTCGTGTAATTAACAGCACCTGTAACTTACCTGTGGCACCTAACAGGTGTTGGCAATAACTAAATCACACTTGCTGCCAGTTAACATGGATTAAAGTTGACTCAACCTCTGTCCTGTGTCCTTGTGTGTACCACATTGAGCATGGAGAAAAGAAAGAAGACCAAAGAACTCTCTGAGGACTTGAGAAACCAAATTGTGAGGAAGCATGAGCAATCTCAAGGCTACAAGTCCATCTCCAAAGACCTGAATGTTCCTGTGTCTTCCGTGCGCAGTGTCATCAAGAAGTTTAAAGCCCATGGCACTGTGGCTAACCACCCTAGATGTGGACGGAAAAGAAAAATTGATGAGAGATTTCAACGCAAGATTGTGCGGATGGTGGATAAAGAACCTCGACTAACATCCAAACAAGTTGAAGCTGCCCTGCAGTCCGAGGGTACAACAGTGTCAACCCGTACTATCCGTCGACGTCTGAATGAAAAGAGACTGTATGGTAGGATACCCAGGAAGACCCCACTTCTTACCCCGAGACATAAAAAAGCCAGGCTGGAGTTTTCCAAAACTTACCTGAGAAAGCCTAAAACGTTTTGGAAGAATGTTCTCTGGTCAAATGAGACAAAAGTAGAGCTTTTTGGGAAAAAGCTTCAACATAGAGTGTACAGGAAAAAAAAAGAGACATTCAAAGAAAAGAACACGGTCCCTACAGTCAAACATGGCGGAGGTTCCCTGATGTTTTGGGGTTGCTTTGCTGCCTCTGGCACTGGACTGCTTGACCGTGTGCATGGCATTATGAAGTCTGAAGACTACCAACAAATTTTGCAGCATAATGTAGGGCCCAGTGTGAGAAAGCTGGGTCTCCCTCAGAGGTCATGGGTCTTCCAGCAGGACAATGACCCAAAACGCACTTCCAAAAGCACTATAAAATGGTTTGAAAGAAAGCACTGGAGACTTCTAAGGTGGCCAGCAATGAGTCCAGACCTGAATCCCATAGAACACCTGTGGAGAGATCTCAAAATGGCAGTTTGGAGAAGGCACCCTTCAAATATCAGGGACCTGGAGCAGTTTGCCAAAGAAGAATGGTCTACAATTCCAGCAGAGCATTGTAAGAAACTCATTGATGGTTACCGGAAGCGGTTGTTCGCAGTTATTTTGGCTAAAGGTTATGCAACCAAGTATTAGGCTGAGGGTGCCAATACTTTTGTCCGGCCCATTTTTGGAGTTTTGTGTGAAATGATCAATGATTTGATTTTTGCTTCATTCTCTCTTGTGTTTTTTCCTTGCAAGCAAATTAAATGAAGATAATAATACCAAAGAATTTGTGATTGCAATCATTTTCAGGAAGAAACTGAGTATTATCTGACAGAATTGCAGGGGTGCCAATACTTTTGGCCACCACTGTATCTGTTTAAAAGAGTCTGGTGTAGGCCAGATAACTAGAACTGTGGTTTTACAGTTCCACGGTTCAAATCTCTGTATTATCCTGCTTTTGGCATTTTTTCCGTAAAAAAAAACATTAATATGTCTCCCTGACTATTCAGACACAAATATATCTGTTTAAAAGAGTCTGGTGTAGGCTACATAATTATAACTGTGGTTTTGCAGTTCCACGGTTCAAATCTCTGTATTATCCACTGTTTTGCCTTTTTTACATAAAAAATAAAAAAATTGAGTGTCTCGCTCAGTGTTCAGACACAAATATATCAGTTTAAAAGAGTCTGGTGTAAGCCAGAGAAATAGAACTGTGGTTTTCCTCTTCCATGGTTCTAATCTCCTTTTTATTACCCTTTTTCCATTGATAGTGCGAGTGTAAGCTATTTTACTTCATTTACAATGGGCAAGGCGCGTGGCAAGGGACGTGGAACTGGACGTTCTGGTGATGGTGCGTGTAGAGGACGGGGCCGTGGCCAAGGTGAAAATGTGCCACAACCAACAGCCACATCTTCTCGCTCCCACTTCTTGACTGAATTACTAGGGAAGCACACTACAACACCAGTATTGCGAACTGATCAGTGTGAACAGGTTATTAATTGGATTGCAGATAATACTTCCAGTTACCTGGGCACCACCACCTCCGGTCTGTCTTCCACACGGTCAAGTTTTAGTAGCCGTGAGTCTCGACCGCATACTCCTCCTCACCCTGATGCTCCTTCCTCCCACCGTGCCGAGTGTCGTCAGACAGCAACTGATCCCACACTTGGACACTCTGAAGAGCTGTTCACTGGTCCATTTCCATATTTGTGCCCCTCGCCTGCTCCGCTTGAAGTGGTGGAAGAGGAGATCCCATGTAGCGATGCCCAAATATTTGGTCTATCATGCGCTGTAGACGGTACTACCTGTACAACTGTCATACCGTCAGTTCAGCGTGGGCGGCCTGAGGATAGGGGGGAGGAGGAGGAGGAGGAGAAGGAGAAGGAGAGCATGGTCAGTCGTCATCTTGGTGAGGACACGGAAGTCTTGCCCGTTACCAGTCTAGCACTCATGGCTGACTTTATGTTACGCTGCCTTAACCGTGACCCTCGTTTTGTCAAAATGTTGGGTGACAGTCATTACTGGTTGGTGTCACTTTTAGACCCCCGCTACAAGGAGAACTTTCACTCTCTTATTCCTGAGGTGGAGAGGTCTACAAAAATGTGGCAGTACCAGAAGGCCCTTGCTGCAGAACTGTTAAAAAAATTCCAATCTGAACACGCTAGCGGCAGAGGTCACAGTTCATTGACCAACCAAGGCGTACAGGTGAGAGAGACGCAACTCCAATCCAGCAGACGCAGGGGAACACTGTCAACATTCTGGGACAGTTTTCTGAGACCCACCCAGCTTACAGGCCCTGAGGCATGGGGTACTCTCACAAAGAGTGGAAAGTTTCAAAAGATGGTGAGGGAGTACCTTGCCGACTGTACCAGCGTCCTCCGTGATTCCTCTGTGCCTTTTAATTATTGGGTATCCAACTGGACACTTGGAATAAACTCGCTCTATACGCCTTGGAGGTCCTGGCCTGCCCTGCCGCTAGCGTGTTATCGGAGCGTTTTTTTAGTGCCACTGGGGGAGTTATAACTGATAAGCGCACTCGCCTGTCAACTGACAATGCTGACAAGCTGACCCTTATCAAAATGAACAAGGGCTGGATTGGGCCAGACTTCTCATCACCACCAAATGACAGCAGTGTAACTTAAAGTCAAATCCACTGTGTTATTTCGGGAGGTATATTCCCATGCACTGCTTCACACCCACACATGGGTCTACGCTTCCTCATTTCGGCTGTATTTTGCTCTTCTCCTTATCCTCAGCCTCCACCACCACTATACCAGCAGGGTGACCGTGGTCCGTGTTGCCAGCATTGCAAGTTCCATTGTCCTAATTTTTGGCAGCTTTTGCTTGGAAGGCATAGGCAAAGACTATGGGAGACCCACTCCCCAGTAATGGGAATATTGTTTTTAATATGCTGTACTACATGGCTCTTGTAAGGGGCATGAAAACTGTCTTGTTAAACCACTCTGAACTCCACAGCTCTTCCAAGGGGCATTAAAACGGTCTTGTTAAGCTACTGTGACCTCCACGTCTCTTCCAAGGGGCATTAAAACCATCTTGTTAAACCACTCTGAACTTCACGTCTGTTCCAAGGGGCATTAAAACCGTCTTGTTAAGCTACTGTGACCTCCACCACTCTTCCAGGGGGCATTAAAACCGTCTTGTTAAGCTACTGTGACCTCCACCACTTTTTCAAGGGGCATTGATATTGTCTTTTTATTCCACTGCGACCTCCACCACTCTTCCAAGGGGCATTGATATATTATCTTTTTATTCCACTGCGACCTCCACCACTCTTCCAAGGGGCATTAAAACTGTCTTGTTAAGCTACTGTGACCTCCACAGCTCTTCCAAGGGGCATTAAAAGCATCTTGTTAAACCACTCTGAACTCCACGTCTGTTCCAAGGGGCATTAAAACCGTCTTGTTAAGCTACTGTGACCTCCAGCACTCTTCCAGGGGGCATTAAAACCGTCTTGTTAAGCTACTGTGACCTCCACCACTTTTTCAAGGGGCATTGATATTGTCTTTTTATTCCACTGCTACCTCCACCACTCTTCCAAGGGGCATTAAAACTGTCTTGTTACGCTACTATGACCTTCACCACTCTTCCAAGGGGCATTGATATTGTCTTTTTATTCCACTGCGACCTCCAGCACTCTTCCAAGGGGCATTGATATATTATCTTTTTATTCCACTGCGACCTCCACCACTCTTCCAAGGGGCATTAAAACTGTCTTGTTAAGCTACTGTGACCTCCACCACTCTTCCAAGGGGCATTAAAACCGTCTTGTTAAGCTACTGTGACCTCCACCACTCTTCCAAGGGACATTGATATTGTCTTTTTATTCCACTGCAACCTCCACCACTCTTCCAAGGGGCATTAAAACTGTCTTGTTAAGCTACTGTGACATCCACCACTCTTCCAAGGGGCATTGATATTGTCTTTGTATTCCACTGCGACCTCCACCACTCTTCCAAGGGGCATTAAAACTGTCTTGTTAAGCTACTGTGACCTCCACAGCTCTTCCAAGGGGCATTAAAAGCATCTTGTTAAACCACTCTGAACTCCACAGCTCTTCCAAGGGGCATTAAAACCATATTGTTAAGCTACTGTGACCTCCACCACTTTTCCAAGGGGCATAAAAACTGTCTTTTTAAGTTACTGTGACCTCCACCACTCTTCCAAGGGGCATTAAAACCGTCTTGTTAAGCTACGGTGACCTACACGTCTCTTCCAAGGGGCATTAAAACCGTCTTCTTAAACCACTCTGAATTCCACGTCTCTTCCAAGGGGAATTAAAACCGTCTTGTTAAGCTACTGTGACCTCCACCACTCTTCCAAGGGGCATTGATATTGTCTTTTTATTCCACTGCGACCTCCACCACTTTTTCAAGGGCATTAAAACCGTCTTGTTAAGCTACTGTGACCTCCACCACTCTTCCAAGGGGCATTGATATTGTCTTTTTATTCCACCTCAACCTCCATCACTCTTCCAAGGGGCATTAAAACCGTCTTGTTAAACCACTCTGAACTCCACAGCTCTTCCAAGGGGCATTAAAACCATCTTGTTAAGCTACTGTGACCTCCACCACTCTTCCAAGGGGCATTAAAACCATCTTGTTAAGCTACTGTGACCTCCACCACTCTTCCAAGGGGCATTGATATTGTCTTTTTATTCCACTGCGACCTCCACCACTCTTCCAAGAGGCATTAAAACTCTCTTGTTAAGCTACTGTGACCTCCACCACTCTTCCAAGGGGCATTAAAACTGTCTTGTTAAACCACTCTAAACTCTGCAGCTCTTCCAAGGGGCATTAAAAGCGTCTTGTTAAACCACTCTGAACTCCACAGCTCTTCCAAGGGGCATTAAAACCATCTTGTTAAGCTACTGTGACCCCCACGTCTCTTCCAAGGGGCATTAAAACCATCTTGTTAAACCACTCTGAATTCCACAGCTCTTCCAAGGGGCATTAAAACCGTCTTGTTAAGCTACTGTGACCTCCAACACTCTTCCAAGGGGCATTAAAACTGTCTTGTTAAGCTACTGTGACCTCCACCACTCTTCCAAGGGGCATTAAAACCGTCTTGTTAAACCACTCTGACCTCCACGTCTCTTCCAAGGGGCATTAAAACCATCTTGTTAAGCTACTGTGACCTCCACCACTCTTCCAAGGGGCATTAAAACTGTCTTGTTAAGCTACTGTGACCTCCACCACTCTTCCAAGGGGCATTTAAACCGTCTTGTTAAGCTACTGTGACCTACACCACGTTTCCAAGGGTCAGTAAAACCGTCTTGTTAAGCTACTGTGACCTCCACTACTCTTCCAAGGGGCATTGATATTGTCTTTTTATTCCACTGCGACCTCCACCACGCATCCAAGGGGCGTTAAAACCGTCTTGTTAAGCTACTGTGACCTCCACCACTCTTCCAAGGGGCATTGATATTGTCTTTTTATTCCACTGCGACCTCCACCACTTTTTCAAGGGCATTAAAACTGTCTTGTTAAGCTACTGTGACCTCCACCACTCTTCCAAGGGGCATTGATATTGTCTTTTTATTCCACCTCAACCTCCATCACTCTTCCAAGGGGCATTAAAACTGTCTTGTTTAGCTACTGTGACCTCCACCACTCTTCCAAGGGGCATTAAAACCGTCTTGTTAAGCTACTGTGACCTCCACCACTCTTCCAAGGGGCATTAAAACTGTCTTGTTAAGCTACTGTGACCTCCACCACTCTTCCAAGGGGCATTAAAACTGTCTTGTTAAGCTACTGTGACCTCCAGAACTCTTTCAAGGGGCATTAAAACCGTCTTGTTAAACCACTCTGAACTCCACAGCTCTTCCAATGGGCATTAAAACCATCTTGTTAAGATACTGTGACCTCCACGACTCTTCCAAGGGGCATTAAAACCATCTTGTTAAACTACTGTGACCTCCACCTCTCTTCCAAGGGGCATTGATATTATCTTTTTATTCCACTGCAACCTCCACCACTCTTCCAAGGGGCATTAAAACTGTCTTGTTAGCTACTGTGACCTCCACCACTCTTCCAAGGGGCATTGATATTGTCTTTTTATTCCACTGCGACCTCCACCACTCTTCCAAGAGGCATTAAAACTCTCTTGTTAAGCTACTGTGACCTCCACCACTCTTCCAAGGGGCATTAAAACTGTCTTGTTAAACCACTCTAAATTCTTCAGCTCTTCCAAGGGGCATTAAAAGCGTCTTGTTAAACCACTCTGAACTCCACAGCTCTTCCAAGGGGCATTAAAACCATCCTGTTAAGCTACTGTGACCTCCACCACTCTTCCAAGGGGCATTAAAACTGTCTTGTTATGCTACTGTGACCTCCACCACACTTCCAATGGGCATTAAAATCATCTTGCTAAACCACTCTGAACTCCACGTCTCTTCCAAGGGGCATTAAAACCATCTTGTTAAGCTACTGTGACCCCCACGTCTCTTCCAAGGGGCATTAAAACCATCTTGTTAAACCACTCTGAATTCCACAGCTCTTCCAAGGGGCATTAAAACTGTCTTGTTAAGCTACTGTGACCTCCACCACTCTTCCAAGGGGCATTAAAACCGTCTTGTTAAACCACTCTGACCTCCACGTCTCTTCCAAGGGGCATTAAAACCATCTTGTTAAGCTACTGTGACCTCCACCACTCTTCCAAGGGGCATTAAAACTGTCTTGTTAAGCTACTGTGACCTCCACCACTCTTCCAAGGGGCATTAAAACCGTCTTGTTAAGCTACTGTGACCTACACCACGTTTCCAAGGGTCATTAAAACCGTCTTGTTAAGCTACTGTGACCTCCACTACTCTTTCAAGGGGCATTGATATTGTCTTTTTATTCCACTGCGACCTCCACCACGCATCCAAGGGGCGTTAAAACCGTCTTGTTAAGCTACTGTGACCTCCACCACTCTTCCAAGGGGCATTGATATTGTCTTTTTATTCCACCTCAACCTCCATCACTCTTCCAAGAGGCATTAAAACTGTCTTGTTAAGCTACTGTGACCTCCACCACTCTTCCAAGGGGCATTAAAACTGTCTTGTTAAGCTACTGTGACCTCCACCACTCTTCCAAGGGGCATTAAAACTGTCTTGTTAAGCTACTGTGACCTTCACCACTCTTCCAAGGGGCATTAAAACTGTCTTGTTAAGCTACTGTGACCTCCAGAACTCTTTCAAGGGGCATTAAAACCGTCTTGTTAAACCACTCTGAACTCCACAGCTCTTCCAATGGGCATTAAAACCATCTTGTTAAGCTACTGTGACCTCCACGACTCTTCCAAGGGGCATTAAAACCATCTTGTTAAGCTACTGTGACTTCCACCACTCTTCCAAGGGGCATTGATATTATCTTTTTATTCTACTGCAACCTTCACCACTCTTCCAAGGGGCATTAAAACTATCTTGTTAAGCTACTGTGACTTCCACCACTCTTCCAAGGGGCATTGATATTATCTTTTTATTCCACTGCAACCTTCACCACTCTTCCAAGGGGCATTAAAACTATCTTGTTAAGCTACTGTGACCTCCACCACTCTTCCAAGGGGCATTGATATTGTCTTTTTATTCCACTGCGACCTCCACCACTCTTCCAAGAGGCATTAAAACCATCTTGTTAAGCTACTGTGACCTCCACCACTCTTCCAATGGGCATTAAAACCATCTTGTTAAGCTACTGTGACCTCCACCACTCTTCCAAGGGGCATTAAACCTATCTTGTTAAGCTACTGTGACCTCCACCACTCTTCCAAGGGGCATTAAAACTGTCTTGTTAAACCACTCTAAACTCTGCAGCTCTTCCAAGGGGCATTAAAAGCGTCTTGTTAAACCACTCTGAACTCCACAGCTCTTCCAAGGGGCATTAAAACCATCCTGTTAAGCTACTGTGACCTCCACCACTCTTCCAAGGGGCATTAAAACTGTCTTGTTATTCTACTGTGACCTCCACCACACTTCCAAGGGGCATTAAAACCGTCTTGTTAAACCATTCTGAACTCCACGTCTCTTCCAAGGGGCATTAAAACCATCTTGTTAAGCTACTGTGACCCCCACGTCTCTTCCAAGGGGCATTAAAACCGTCTTGTTAAACCACTCTGACCTCCACGTCTCTTCCAAGGGGCATTAAAACCGTCTTGTTAAGCTACTGTGACCTCCACCACTCTTCCAAGGGGCATTAAAACTGTCTTGTTAAGCTACTGTGACCTCCACCACTCTTCCAAGGGGAATTAAAACCGTCTTGTTAAACCACTCTGACCTCCACGTCTCTACCAAGGGGCATTAACATGCTTCCAGGGGCGATCCCCATGCTGTCCCCATGTTACTTGAGCACTGTCACTATCGTTTTGGGCACTTTTTAGGCTTTCTACAGATTGCCGGGGGTGCCGCCGCAAACATGCTTGGGTCTCCCAGAGACTAACATTGGGCTCGTTGCTCAGGTCGAGCACCCGAGTATCACAGTGAGCTCGGCCCGAGCTTCGAGCACCCGAGCATTTTAGTGCTCGCTCAACACTAATTACCATCACTGTCCCCATTGGGGCTCACAATCTAGATTCCCTATCAGTATGTCTCTGGACTGTGGGAGGAAACCGGAGAACCCGGAGGAAACCCACACAAACACGGGGAGAACATACAAACTCCTTTCAGATGTTGTCTTTGGTGGGATTTGAACTGAGGACCCCAGCCAGTGCTGCAAGGTAACAGTGCTAACCACTGAGCCACCAGCCAGGGCTGGCTTGGTGGGATCACGTTGCACAGATGACATCGCGCCAGCCCTAGCAAATCAAATGCTGCACTGGACACACCGGAAGGTATGAAAAAAGTGAAATAAATAAATCCATACTGGAAAAACATGGATGACACACTGATGGCACTAGTACCGTTTTTTCACATATGTGTTTAAACACGGACATCTGAGGAGACCTAATACATAGATTCTGTATTCATTTAGAAAACAGGACAGTTAATGGGACAGATGTAATAAATAAGGGGCCTATCGCATCCTGCATTCTGAATAAGGATTCTAAGGCCTTATTCACACATCAGTATTTGGTCAGTATTTTTGCATTAGTGTTTTTATGCCAAAACAAGGAGTGGCATTTACAGAGAAAACTATAATTGAAAGATTGACACCTGTCCTGGTTTTGGCATACAAATACTGATCAAATATACTGATATGTGAATAAAGCCTAAGTAGGACATCCATAACCGTACTACAGATCTGTGAAATCCCTGCAGCAAGGTCCCTGTGCCTCTGCTCTGTGGATAAAACAGAGAGGTTACCGAGGTAAGCCCTGCTAATATTAAAATTTCAAGACAGCAGAAAGTACACATTAAGGTAAAAAAAAAATCATTCTTGTAGTGCAAAAGACAACTGGCTTGTAAATAAGGTCCTATGATTTATTTACCTGCAGCTGCAGACTATCAGCTTTAAAGTTCATCTCTGTGTCCCCAAATGTAAAAAAAACAATTTGACCACTGAATTGGCAGAGACAGTGTTAGAGTATGGGCCACACAATATCTTTACAGCCCCCATCAAGGTCGGACACAGATATGAGAGTGCCCCTGAGCAAGAACAGTATATGGGCCCCTTGTAGTCTAATAATGCCCCCTTTTTGTGTCTGTAACAGAAGGTTCTTACTGCTTTGGAGGCAATAGTGGCTCCCTTACCTCTTGGCCCCCAGTGCACCTGCACGGGTTGCACCAATGGTATGTCCGCCGCTGGCCCCCATGCAGCCAGGCAAAGCCCTTTTGACTCTGGAGTGCACAGCAGCAATGGCAGCTCAGCACCAACACCAAATAAAAAGATCAGGTCACGCCCCTGATCTGCATCAGCAGAGTGGCATTTGCAGTTTTGCATCATTCATCTCTGCAGCAGTCATCAAAAACAGCTCAGCCCTGCTTGTATCAGATCTGTTGTGCTTAGTTCTTATAAGCTCCATAGTGCAGGCAGAGCAAAGTGGAGTACAGAATTGTTGACCTCTGCTGGAAACCAGATAACAGAGCAATGATATAAAAACTTGCAGCTATGTTGATGTAAATTGCAGAATTGTGTACAGGACTATGTGGGACACAGAAGAATAGAATGTATTCTAAACATAGATTATCTTGATTATATGACAAATATCTGTGGTGGATGCAGTTGAGCTGAGCACAGTACAGCAGAGCTGTGTTGGAAGCCTACACTAATTTACACATTCATCAGTCAGTCAGCTTTCAATAAAGCTCTGAGACATCAACATCAACTCAGATAGATGGGACTAGCCAGGAGCACACAGGAGAGGGAGGGTCTGCAGCACTGAGGAGAAGCAGGGTGCTGTTGGGAAATGTAGTTTTAACAGTGTAAAAATAGAACAGTCCATTCAGCTGTGGGAAGTTGAAAGCAAAGAGGGGTAGATGGAGATGGGAAATAAAAGACACAAAGGTACAAGACAGAACTTTTATATTGGGCTTGTTTTGTATAGTAATAATAAGAATGCATTTTCTATGCTTTGTGAAAAATAATGGGTTAGTGGCAATAAATGATCAGTATCAGACATATACATGGAAAGAAATTGTAGCGCTAGAGCCAAGATGGGAACTCTAGTAAGTGACATCTGTGAAATTAAAGTATCTTGGCCATGATGATACTATTGACCAAAATAATATTGTCTTTAGGTACTGATTGGCTTAATTTTTTATTAAAAAGCTTCTGCAATGAAATGAATTGGATACCCACAAATGGTTTTCTAGGGAAATATATCATTTGCTTGAGTCTTCTTGCATTCTTGCTACCAGTATTTGGCTTCATCCAAATAAGTAGCATAATAATGGCATGCAATATCAGGAGCACTCATTTCTTAGAATTTTGAAATATAAGACATGGTTTCAAAATTGATACATTTCCTTTGAATCTGTTGAAATGTATTTAAGAATTATTATTTGTTGTTTAGATATGAAGGATAATATGGAAACAGTAGTGCACAATCCATAATGGAGTTAGAGTCTCTCCCTAATAAAACCTATTCAGAATTTATAGATTTATTTCATGAGAGATGATAAAAAAATGTTTTTGTCTTTTTAGAGGAGAAAAATATCTTATTAACAGTGATGAGCGAGCACCAAAATGCTCGGGTACTTGGTGTTCAGGTTGAGCAAATTGGAATACTCGGGTGTTCGATCCGAGCAACGAGCCCAATGTAAGTCTATGGGAAACTCGAGCATTTTTCTGGCAGCTCCCCCCGGCGGTCTGCAGAGGGCCTAAAAATTGCCCAAATCGATAGGAACAGTGCTCAGATGACATGGGAACAGCATGGGGAAGACCCCTGGAGGCATCTCTGACTCCCAGGTCACTGCTGTCAACAACATTGTCAGAGGTATTACGCCACTTTTACGGACTCACAATAAAACATACAAAAACAAATCCAAAATGGATTTTCCTGGGAAATATGTTAAAGAACATCCTTTCCAGGGTAATGACTTGTATATAAGGCAAAATAAATAACCAGAAGCAAAAATGCTCCTCCACACCTTGGGCTATGTTAACACGTAGAGTTTTTGATGCATTTTTGCACTTTTGCATTGCTTTCAACCAAGACAAATGCATTCACTGGGAAATGTTATTTTAACATTTTACAACCTTATCTAGCCATGTGGTGTGTGACACAACATCACAACACAACATCAGATACATGCATACAGTGCTGAAAAGACATGGGAACAGCATGGGGAAGACCTCTGGAAGCATCTGTGACTCCCAGGTCACTGCCTAAAAGTGTGCCCATCATAAGTGATCCTTGGCGCATGCGAAGATGCCTCCCGCCATGCTCCTGTCGTTGCAGACTTGCAACAATCACCGTCCACGTCCTTGTCCCACTGCAGTGTTCAGTTGTCCCTACCCCATTCCTTGGAATGCAAGTGCAAGTATGCAGCCAAACACCCACCCACCCACAGGCTGCAATACTATACTGTCAAATTTTTGACAGCTGCTTGCACTTGAAATGTGGCCTTTTAGGCTCGTGGAGGCGGAAGCTGTCTACAACCTCATGGCTGCGGCGGCCGGGTGTCCATACTCGGTTCCCAGTCGCCTCTATTTCTCCCGGTGTCGTCTCCACCTTCCACAAGCACGGGTTCCACAACATTACCTGTGCCCTCCCCAGTGCACTTACTGGGAAGGGACAGTACGGAGCCAGTCCACAGCTTGTCGGTGAGTTGTATTTCACCACAGCCATATTTTTCAGCTCGGTGAAAGGGCTGACTTTTGGGAAACCGTATCTACCCCGGCTGTCATTTCTCCGTCACCAGGTTCCGCCCATTGTCACACACACCATGCCTGACTGTATGTTAAGCGGTGAGAGCCACAGATCAGGCTGCTGTGTTACAGCTTTCAACAACTCTGCAGCGGTGGGCGGTTTGTCACCTAAGCATTAAGCATGTTATCTTCAGCACAGCCTGTTGCCGCTTGGCCAAGGCAGTGCTGCAGTGCTGTCAGCTTGTGACTAATGTGGTGTTTCGGAGATGGAGGCCGAACTGGAGGAGGAGGTGCAGAAGCTGAACAATGTGATTACATTGAGTTTACATTGGTGACTCTGGTTTTTATACTAAAGAAAGATCCTAATGTGTTTTTTTTACGTTATTTTTTAGGACAAATGCATTCACCGGGAAATGTCATTTTAACATTTTACAACCTTATCTGGCCATGTGGTGTGTGACACATCATCAGACACATCCTGTTTTATTTATGATGGAGGGACTCTGAAAGTCGCAAAGCCTATTTTTATAGGGCCATCAGGCGGCCCTTACTATTCTTAAAGGGTCAACAGTCGGCCCTCGCTATTGTTAGAGAGCCATCAGCTGGCTATGCTTTGTTGTTCCCATTATTAATGAGTGGGTCTCCTATACTGTTATTGGGAATGCAGTGACTGCAAGGGCTGCCAAAAATTTGGGGGCACTCTAATGCCCCTTGCAACAGACGTAGAGGTCAGAGAGCCTCCTAAAAACAATGTTCCCATTATTTGGAAGTGTGTCTCCCATAGTGTTTGCCTATGCAGTGAAGCAATGGCTGCCAAAAATTTGGAGGCACACCAATGCCCCTTGCAAGAGACGTAGAGGTCAGAGAGCCTTGTAAAAACAATGTTGCCATTATTAGGAAGTGGGTCTCCCATAGTGTTTGCCTATGCAGTGAAGCAACGTCTGCCAAAAATTTGGAGGAACTCCAATGCCCCTTGCAAGAGACGTAGAGGTCAGAAAGCCTCCTAAAAACAATGTTCCCATTATTAGGAAGTGGGTCTCCCATAATGTTTGCCTATGTGACGCGCCCCCTGGGCCGTGGGGCACCCGGAGCCGGGCCGGTAGACGCTGGGGGTTGTAGTCACAGTGGCGGTGACCCGGTCCGTGACCCAGGGCAGTCAATCCAAGGGTAGTATCTGTGTATAGGTTATATATAATGTCCGACTACGCCACCTGTAGAGTGCGGCTAATGAGGCCGCTGCTGCGGAACAGTCCTCTGAAGCTGGTGGTTTGGCAGCAAGGGTGGTATAACTCCCCACAGGAAGAGTGTAGCTTCAGGGCAGCGTGTGTGGATGATGGTGGTTGTGCAGGGTGTTGCGGTGCAGAAATAACCACAGAGTCCATGCAGTGCAGTCCCCCGGGTCTTTACTGATGACACTTTAAACAGGCCTGGACTGGAGTACTGGCAAGTGATGAGTCCGGTCAGTCTGGGAGCAAGCATAGAGTCCTCCTGGACAGGTGGAGTTGTAGGCCTGCCGTTCTTACTATACTCTTTGGCTATTCTGCTTGTAGCTGTGTTGTAGCCCACGTCCCTGAGTGTAACGTGCTGTGCTCACCCGTATGGCTGGCAACTCGGGCCTTGTGGATGCTTCGCTCCTCCGTGGCGGTGCTGGTCCCTTTGTGCTGCTGAGCCTCCGGGCGTCTGATGGGGGCCAGGAGACATTCAATCTCCTGCCCTGCGGTATCTGCTGCTGGGCCTGGAATCCCCCACAGCCTCGGACTCCAGTGTCCGGTTCTCTGTGTAGCTCAGCTAGGACGAGCTTCCTCAGCTCCAGTCCCTAGCTCCTCTCTCATCAATGTCCTAAACTTAACTCCTTGCACTAAGCTAAACTAACCCCGCCTCCAGATCCAGTTGCCAAGGGGAGGGTCCTCCCCTTGCTGGTCTAGAGCCAGGAAGTGTTGCATGTATTGTGTACCTGGCTAAAAAAACTTCCGCTTGCTTCCAGGTATGGCATTACCTCTTTTGAGGGAAGAAATGCCACTGTGGCAACCAGACCCTTGGGGTGCCACATATGCAGTGAAGCAACGGCAGCCAAAAATTTGGAGGAACATACATATGGTGGTGATATGGTGGTGGAGGCTTAGAATGCGGAGAAGGAGGAGGACAAGAGCAAATAGACAAAATCAGGAAGCGTATACTCATGTCTGCGTGTGAAAACAGAGGTGCATGGGAATAGAGTTAGACCTCCCCAAAAAAAGACACTGTATTTGAGTTTGTTATGCTGCTATCATTCGGTGGTGTTGAGAAGCCTAGCCCAATCCAGACCTTGTTCATTTTTATAAGAGTCAGGCTGTCAGCATTTTCAGTTGATAGGCGAATGCACCTATGGGCTATAATTCCACTGGCGGCACTAAAAACCCACTCTGACAAAACGCTAGCGGCAGGGCAGCCCAGGACCTCCAAGGCATAGAGAGCCAGTTCATTCCACGTATCCAGCTTGGATACCCAATAATTATAAGACACAGAGGAATCACGGAGGACGTTGGTACGGTCTGCAAGGTACTCCCTCACCATCTTTTGAAACTTTGCACTCCTTGTGAGAGTACCCCCCGCCTCAGGGCCTGTACTATGGGAGGGGCTGAGAAAACTCTCCCAGAACTTTGACAGTGTTCCCCTGCCTCTGCTGGATTGAAGTTGTGTCTCTTTCGCCTGTACTCCTTGGTTGTCCAACGAACTGTGAACTCTGCCGCCAGCGTTTTCAGATGGGAATTTTTTTACTAATTCCGCAACAAGGGCCTTCTCGTACTGGCCCATATTATTAAGCCTGTCCTACAAAGGAATAAGAGACATAAAATTCTCCCTGTAGTGTGGGTCAAGAAGTGTCACCAACCAGTAATGACTGTCACCCAAAATTTGAACAATGCGAGGGTCGCGGGAAAGGCTGCGTAACATAAACTCAGCCATGTGTGCCAGACTGCAAAGAAGCAAGACTTCTGTGTCTTCACCAAGAGGACGACTGACCATGCTCTCCTCCTCCTCCTCTTCCTCCTCCTACCTGTCCTCAGGCCATCCACACTGAACAGACAGTATGGCAGTTGTGCAGGTAGTACCGTCTATAGCGCAGGAAACTAGCTCCTGTCCTTCCTCCTCCTCCTCCTCTTCCTCATTGTCACCCAATCCACATTGGGATGAGATGAGGCTTGGCTGTGTGTAATCACCCTGTATGGTTCCTTGCTCCATCTCATCGTGCTCCACCTGCAATGCTTCCTCTTTAATTGAGAGCAGAGAGCGTTTCAGAAGACAGAGAAGTGGGATGGTGACGCTAATTATGGCTAATTGTAAAGCGCTATGGAATATGTTGGCGCTATATAAATAAAAAGATCATCATCATTCTATATGTCCAAGATTCTGGGTCATTGTAAGCCCCTTCTTTCTGCTGGTATATAAATGGGTCCATTGGTTTTAGATACTTTGACTCCATTGGATGTAGTCACAATGATGAGAGCGCTCACCCGGAGGCGTCACTCTGCAGTTCACAAACTGGTATTGTTCCAGTGACGTAAAAAAAAAGAAGCTTGATTGAGGCTAATGATACGTTTTATTGGGAAACCCTACAGTATTTGTATATTTGATATCGGCTTCCTGTAGTATTTAGGTGATCGGCATACATTTCCTACAGGCTTGCCGGGTGGCTTGAGATAAATCAAAGAATATCAAGATATTAGGACAAGAAGATTAGTTTTTTTCTTACATATTTCTGCCAGCAATCTTTCTTCAGTTTGATAAAAATGAATGCATGTCAAGCTGTCTCTTGGGGCTTTCTCAGGAGCTGTTCAGGCTTTCGGTATACGATGTGCTCTATCAATCGTGTAATCGTTGTACGCGAGGAAAGCAGTGTTTTGAACAGTTGAAGTAGAAATTGGTGAAATTCTTCAGATGATATTTTAATATTATTACATCTGAATGGATCTTCAAGATCTACAACTTGTTCTTGTAACTATTGTACCTGTTTTTGAATGGAGACATGAGCATCTACTAATTCAGAGGAGGCTGATAAGTATCCATTTTCTAGATTTCGATATGATCTGTAGTATATATGCCAAAATTGTTTTGAGGTTTCTGACTCATCTTTTGAATGTCTTTAGAATTATCTTTTTGCAAAGATATTAGCATTCTTCTTAGAGGGTTTTTTCACTATGCTAATACTGATAGGTCATCAGTATTAATTTGATTAGCAGCAGATCTTTAGTACCCAAGAGCGACCACTACACTGTGTATGGAGTTGTGGTTTTCTGCTCCGCAATGTGTCTATATCCAGCTACTGCTGGAGATTCAAGCAGCTGATTGGTGCAGGAGCCAGGTGTCAACGCCCCTTGATCTGATAATCTGATATTGATTTATAATTAGGATAGGTTATCAATATTGGTGTAGTAGAAAATCCGTCTAAAGACGTTGTCCACTACTTGGACAATTCCTTGTCATAACCCACACTTGGCCCTGATAAAATAAAAGAACTTATGCTCATCTCCTGTGCCAGCGCTGTTCCAGCGGTGTCTACACTTGTGGTCCCGGGTCTCCCATGCTGTTGTTGTGACACGTGAGCCCGTCGCCCAATCAGCGATCAGCTGCAGCCCGGTATTCCTCTTCATGTTCAATTCGACAGAAGGCGGAGACAGTGACGCCAGCGCTGATTGGCGTGGGGCTCACGTGTCACAACAACTGCATGGTGGACCCGGGACCGCAAGTGCCAACACCGCTGGAATGGCGCCTGCATAGGAGGTGAGTATAAGATTTTTTATTTTATTATGGCCAAACATTTCGATGAAGAAGGGGTTGTCCTATTAGTGGACAACCCCATTAAGGTATTGGTGGTCAGAGGGTTTGTAAAGGAGGTGGATGTTTCTTTGCATTATGATCTTTACTGTTTGGTCAGTGAAGGAAAGGGATTTCCAGTAATTAGTTTTTTTACTCTATTAGGCTTGTAGAGGTTAAAAATAACAAACTCAGCTATGCGCACCCACCACTTATCCAGAGATGCCTCTCTGCTGCTGCTCTGTTCTTTGTTGATATGCTGCAATGATGACGTCACCTTTACAGCACCTGTAACCACTGCAGTCAATCACTGGGCTCAGAGGTGATGCCAAGATCTTCAGCAAAAGACTAGTGAGTTCAGTGGTTGACTGCAGTGGTCATGGATGCTGTAGGGCTAACATTGCCACTGCAGCTTGTCAACAAGGACCTGGTCCAGCAGTGGAGAGCTTCTGCTTGAGCAGGGCCGTAACTACAACCGGGGCAGCCGGGGCACTGCCCCGGGGCCCCAACCACCCAAGGGGCACCAAACTGATGGTAAAAATTTTTCCAAACATATTCACTGAATATTTAACTTCTAAAACTTGCATCATAAACAACAAAATCTATTAAAGGTCTTGCGGAACGTGGTGAAGCCTGTGTGTTGTATACAACAATGCTTAGCAGGCTTCACCACTTTCCGCACAACCTCTAGTGATTGAAATGTTGAGGGGCCCCACTATGAAGTTTTGCCCCGGGGCCCCGAAGTTAATAGTTACGGCACTGTGCTTGAGAAGTAGTGGGTTGACTATACTTGAGCTTGCTTTTTTTAACCTCTGTAAATCTATGGAATGAAAAAAATAATAATTGTTGGACAACACTTTTAATCTCTCTTAGCTACAGAAAATGAAGATTGGCAGGTCTCAACATGGTTTATTTCTTTTTTTTTAGCATTTCTGTTGTTTTCAGGTCTACACCTAAGGACATGACATTTGGTTGTGTGTCGCTGCCATCGTGTGAGTTGCACTGCTCTCAGGGAAGAAAGTCTTTCAGCTCGGTGGAACGGCCGGATTTTTCTTTTATCGCACTAAATTGTTTCTGTAGCATCTAGCATGTTACACATGTAGCATGCAGCACAACAGTGAATTAACAAAACAAAGAAATAATACCACCTATATAATAATATAATTGTGCATTCCTATTAATTGTTGCACCCAGACCCAGAAGTTCTGGAAAGACAATGCAAAAAGCCATTGTTTAGCGTTTCAGTTTATTTTACAATTTAAGCTGGAATGAGAGTAGCTCTGACTTGACAGAGGAATTGCATTGCTCGATACCTTTTTGATATTCCCTTAGGATTTATGAAGAAATTCTCATGAAAAGCCAAGGGAGGATTATTTTGCATATGATGTGATTGTATAAGATGCCTCAGATGAAGATATTTATAAAAATCCTATTTAGGATTCTAAACTCATCCGTAATGCTGGAGAAAGGAAATGGAGTATGATCCTCACTAATAGCTCCTAGATTAACGATTCCTTGAGTGATCTAGTCTTTGAGGTCAATATTGGGTATTAGAGTCAGTAATGCACTAAGAGAGATTTTGGGGTAGTGCAGTAGAAATAGAAGACAGGTTGGAGACTGAATGTTCCAAAGTGTCAGCTTGTGTATGTGTCATATGTATTGGTTTCTGCGCTACCTGCCTCTGCTTGTGTCGCCAGGTTATGCTTCTCTCTCTTTGCAGTAGAAGTGGGTAACAGTTCTAGTTTTATGTCCTTTGAAACTTGTAGTTATATCCAGACTGGGAGATATAGTATTAATTGCTGTGTAGTTTGGGTGGGGCTGCAAGCTATTTAAGCTCCTGAAATTCTACTGTGCATTGCCAGTTACAATCTGACTTGATTCTGTATAACTTGTGCCTTGCTATTCTCCCAGTGGACATTCCTGATTTTTGACCTTGGCTTGCTTTTTGACTATTCTCCTTCTTTACGATTTAGTCCCTACGCCAACCTCCTTGTTCGGATCAGCAGGGCCGGCTCCAGGTTTTTGTGGGCCCCAGGCGAAAGAGTCTCAGTGGGCCCCTTTAACACATACCACGATTCATGATGCTCAGATACCGCAGAGAAATATATATATAGTACAATGCAAAGATTTCACTTCTTGCATTACATGAGCGATATCTATTGTAAATTCAACAATAGATCAGAAACTGGCGAATCGCTCCATACAGAATACTAGCCCCCATATAATGCTCCATACAGGATACTGGCCCCCATATAACGCTACATGCAGAATACTGGACCCTATATAACGCTCCATACAGGATACTGGCCCCCATATAACGCTCCACACAGGATACAGGCCCCCATATTACGCTCCATACAGGATACTGGCCCCCATATAACGCTCCATACAAGATACTGGCCCCCTTATAACGCTCCATGCAGGATACTGGTCCCCATATAACGCTCCATACAGGATACTGGCCCCATTATAACGCTCCATACAGGATACTGGCCCCATTATAACGCTCCATACAGGATACTGGCCCCCATATAACGCTCCATGCAGGCTGTTCCCCGCCATAATGCCTCATGCTGGCTGTTCCCCCCTTATAATGCCCCACGCAGGCTGTTCCCCCCCCCTTATAATGCCCAATGCAGGATGTCACCCCCCCTTATAATGTCCCATGCAGAATGTTACCCCCTTTATAATGCCCCGTGCATTATGTCACCCCCCTTATAATGTCCCATGCAGGGTATTACTTCTCCCCCCCATATAATGCCCCATCCAGGATGTCACTTCCCCCACTTTTAATGCCCCATGCAGGATGTCACCTCTCCCCCCCCTTCCTTATAATGCCCCATGCAGGATGTCACTTTCCCCCTTATAATGCCCCATGCAGGATGTCACCCCCCCTCCCTTATGATGCCTCATGCAGGATGTCACTCCCCCCCCTTTATAATGCCCAATGCAGGATTTCCCCCCCCCTCCCTTATAATGCCCCATGCAGGATTTCACCCCCCTCCCTTATAATGCCCCATGCAGGATGTCACACTCCCCCCTCCCTTATGATGCCCCATGCAGGATGTCACTCCCCCCCTTTATAATGCCCCATGCAGGATTCCCCCCCTCCCTTATAATGCCCCATGCAGGATTTCACACCCCCTCCCTTATAATGCCCCATGCAGGATTTCACGCCCCTCCCTTATAATGCCCCATGCAGTAAGTCACTCCCCCTCCCTTATAATGCCCCATGCAGTATGTCACTCCCCCCCTCCCTTATAATGCCCCATGCAGTATGTCACTCCCCCCTCCCTTATAATGCCCCATGCCTCCATACATAAAAAAAAAAATCAAATACTCATCTCACTTCTCCTCACCTGCTGCCACTACTCCGGACTCCATCATCGCCGGTGTCTTCCCGCTCTGCGCTGTGACGGCTCAGGAGAAAGCGCGGTGTAAAGACGTCACCACGCCCTCTGACCTGAGACATCACAGTCAGAGGACACAGAAGAGACCGGAGCTGCTGCGGAGGCACGGGGAGAGGTAAGTATTGTAGCTCAGGGCCCCGGCAGCCCGCAAAAGCAGGGGGGAGCGGCCGTTGACACCGCTCTCCTCCTCTCATGGGTCCCATAGCGCGGCGGGGGGCCCGAGGGTGAGTGGGGCCCCGGCACTTGCCCGGGTGCTGGCGCCCGCCCTGCGGACCAGGCTACCAAATTTTTTATTGCCTCTTGTTCGCTTCTCCGGATAGCAGCTCTTTTGTGGAAGCAATCCAGTGGACTCTGTTTTAATACCAGATCCCTGTACAGGGGTTAAAGGATTCCTCCGGAATCTGCCAGATTGAGTGGCTTTCGCCAAGTCTGTCCAACGTAGCCTTTTTGAGCCTATTGCTTTAGACAGACGTAACAATATAGAGGTGTAGACATTTGGGATTTTACTAATGAGGAACCATACCGAAACGAAATGCTTTCCGATGCTGCAAGCCACGGCGCAGCATTAGAGGAGTACAGGGACACTGAAAACAGGGAGACTGGATCCGGCCAGCTTCAGACCAGTGCTTACTAGCTCTAGTGTTAAGTAAAGAGTTGGTAACCGGACACTGGAAAGCTATAGGAGAAGAACTACAGGCAAATAAACAATGAAGTCACTGGACAAGGTCTTCAAATTGAGGAACAATTCACTGGCAATGTAGACACGGCTCGTAAATAGTTTGGTCTTTTCAGTAGTAACATACAGATGTGAAACCTGGATGATAAACCAACAAGACAGGAGAAGAATCAACGATATTGAAATGTGGTCCTGGAGAAGGATGTTATCAATATCATTGATGGTAAGAAGAACAAACAAATCAAGCCAGACATGTCACTCAAAGCAAGGATCACCAAGCTACGATTTGCTTACTTTGGACGCATCATACCAAGAGAGCAATCTCTGGAGAAGGACATCATGGTGGGAAGAATAGAAGGAACAAGGCGAAGAGGAAGACCAGCAACCCGATGGCTTGATACTATCAAGATAACGGTGGAGAAGTCTCTGGTGGACCTATAGTATCTAGGCTTTCACAAGATCGATCTTCCTACAGAGCGTTCATCCATCAAGTCTCCATGGCTCGAGTAAAATAAATAAAGCGCTATGCTCCATGCAGGGCCGGCTCCAGGTTTATGTGGGCCCCGGGCGAAAGAGTCTCAGTGGGCCCCTTTAACACATACCACGATTCATGATGCACAGATACCGCAGAAATATATATATAGTACAATGCAATTATTTCACTTCTTACATTACATGAGCGATATGTATTGTAAATTCCACAACAGCTCAGAAACCGGCGAATCGCTCCATACAGAATACTGGCCCCCATATAACGCTCCATACAGAATACTGGCCCCATATAACACTCCATGCAGGATAGTGGCCCCCATATAACGCTTCATACAGAATACTGCCCCAATATAACGCTCCATACAGGATACTGGCCCCCATATAATGCTCCATACAGGATACTGGCCCCCATATAACACTCCACACAGGATACTGGCCCCCATATAACGCTCCATGCAGTATAGTGGCCCCCATATAACGCTCCATACAGGATACTGGCCCCCATATAATGCTCCATACAGGATACTGGCCCCCATATAACACTCCACACAGGTTACTGGCCCCCATATAACGCTCTATGCAGGATAGTGGCCCCCATATAACGCTCCATACAGAATACTGGCCCCTATATAACACTCCATTCAGGATACTGGCCCCCATATAATGCTCCATACAGGATACTGGCACCCATATCACGCTCCATACAGGATACTGGCCCCCTTTATAACGCTCCATACAGGATACTGGTCCCCATATAACGCTCCATACAGGATACTGGCCCCCATATAACGCTCCATAAAGGATACTGGCCCCATTATAACGCTCCATACAGGATACTGGCCCCATTATAACGCTCCATACAGGATACTGGCCCCCTTATAACTCTCCATACAGGATACTGGCCCCCATATAATGATCCATGCAGGCTGTCCCCCCCATAATGCCTCATGCAGGCTGTTCCCCCCCTTATAATGCCCAATGCAGGATGTCACCCCCCTTAAAATGCCCCATGCAGGATGTCACCCCCTTATAATACCCCATGCATTATGTCACCCCCCCTTTAATGCCCCATGCAGGATGTCACTTCTTCCCCCCTTCCTTATAATGCCCCATGCAGGATGTCACACCCCCCTCCCTTATGATGCCCCATGCAGGATGTCACTCCCTCCCCCTTATAATGCCCCATGCAGGATTTCACCCCCCCTCCCTTATAATGCCCCATGCAGTATGTCACTCCCCCCTCCCTTATAATGCCCCATGCAGTATGTCACTCCCCCCCTCCCTTATAAAGCCGAATGCCTCCATACATTAAAAAAAAATAAATCAAATACTCACCTCACTTCTCCTCACCTGCTGCCGCTGCTCCGGACTCCAGCGTCACTGGCGTCTTCCCACTCTGCGCTGTGAGGGCTCAGGAGAGAGCGTGGTGTAAAGACGTCACCGCCCCCTCTGACCTGAGACGTCACAGTCAGAGGATGCGGAAGAGACCGGTGCTGCTGCGGAGGCACGAGGAGAGGTAAGTATTGTTGCTCAGGGCCCCGGCAGCCGGCGAAAGCAGGGGGGAGCGGACGCTGACACCGCTCTCCCCCGCTCATGGGTTCCATAGCGTGGCGGGGTGCCCGAGGATGAGTGGGCCCCCCTGCCTGCTCAGGGCCCCGGCACTTGCCTGGGTGCGCCGGGTGCTGACGCCAGCCCTGGATCCATGTCTAGGAGACAGGCCACCGCTGATAGAGTGCACAGGTGATCAGAAACTTAGGTAACAAGTAGGAGTTAGGTAGTCAGTGTGTGCTGGTACTGAGATCAGTAAAGAAGCAGCATGTGAGCTGCTGTGCTGAGGGCCAGCCAGGGCCTAAGCACGTGCTGAAGCCTCAGGGCCTAGAGCGTGGCCGGAGGCAAGGAGAAGAGTGAGAGGAGTTATGGGGGCAGAGGAGCATCTTAGGATCACCCCAGAACACAAGCTGGACACCGGGTCCGCACCTACAGGGTCCTCTACGCCCAGTAGGAATTACCGGTATACCAGGAGGATTCTAAACCCCTGGTCAGCCTAAAGCTACAATCATTTAAAGAACTAGGAACCACGAAGGCCCCAGCGTCCAGGGCTAGTGATAGCCAGAAGACAGTTCTTACCACCAAGCATACAGGTTAGGAAAGTGAAAGAGTACAGAAGCTAGGCCTAGTTTCAGGCTGGTCAGAAGCTTCAGAGTGAGAGGAAGAAATGGATCAGGAGGCCTTATACCCGCTCACTGGGGAGAGTCCAGAAGTGCACCCTCCTAATAGGTACCCTGGACCATACCTGCCGTTACACCAGTAAGGGTACTGAAGCGAATCCCCTGTGTGCGTGTCCGTCATTCCCCCTGACCCGACCGGGCCACCTCTCACCTGCATCCCTTCCATCAACACTGCCCCGGGGGCCCGCTCCGCCTGTGGGGAGCAGAAACATCCCAGCTGCCATCCCATCACCCCCGGAGGTCTGCAGCAGCGCTGGTACTCATTACCGGGAACCACAGATAGCGTCACGAGACAAAACTGTTAACAATCCCCTTTTTAAAGAGTGACCCCAGGGTACGGGCCCAGGAGCCGACTGCTGTGACATCCCATAGAAGGTCAAGGCCCGGGTACCGAGTTTCCCCCATATCCCCCTGGGCGAGTCACATATATGATGTTGAGAAAACTGCATTTATTCATTGCTTTCTGGACTGTTCAGAGGGGATTTCAAGGTACCAGAATATTCCCTAACAGGAAGGTAATACTTGGGCATTGGTTGCAGGTACCAACCTGGGCTTGCTATACCATCATGGTGTTAGAAATAGTGTTACTACTTCTGTAATATCTTCTAAATTGAATGTTCGGTTCAGTTCAACTCTAGGCTTAGTGACCCTGTGGTGCATTTGCTTTATTTATCTGCTATTACTTAGTAGCCCTGGAGTCACAAGTCATTGTGTAAATTGTGCCTGGGGATTAGCTACATAATATATATATTTTTCCCCGATATTGTTTATTTATTACATAAGAGAACAAAAGAAATTGAAAACAATAGCACAACCGCACATGAAATACTGGATAAAGCAGAACTCATCAGTCGCAGGAACGGCAGAATGTATTGTAAGTCTCCATAAGGCTCCGCATGTGTGAAAGATAGGCTGTGCGATTGTTTCCTTGAAGAAACGGGTTAAAGATGTTTCTTCTTGTATAAAAAAACCCCCTAAACCTTTGTAATGCTCTGCATGTGAACTGGATTGGCTATGTAGTCTGAACGAGGAGGAGGAGAGCTTGTGTAATGCTCTGCAGCAAGTGCTGAGGAAGGCTCTGTAATGCTGCTGAATGAGGGTGATGAGAGGCCATGCAACGCTCTGCATGTAAAGAGGAAAAGCTGTGTAATGCTCTCAATAGGGTTAAGGAGAAGGCTGTAATGCTCTGCATATTAAGAGGAAAGTCAGGATAATGCTCCGAATGAGGGACCTAAATTTAAAACTATGCATATAAAGAGGAAGCCTATGTAATGCTCTGCACGTAAAGAAGGAAAGCTGTGCAATGTTTTGGGTAGGGGTGAGGATAGTCTTCTATAAGTAATGTTCTTCATGGCTGAGATGAGAGGTTGCAAGTTGGTTTCACGCTCAGCATTTCCTTTTCCTACTTCTTTTAACACCTTAACAATTAACCAGTCCCTACGGACTCACCATGAATCAGCACTGACGGGTCAAAAGTCTGCACCTCTCGTGTTCTGCTTCTTGATTTTTCAACCTTTATGTAACTTTCCTAATGCTTTAATTTTTGCCCTGTATTTTTAAAAGACTTATACACGACTCATTCCAAATTTACATGGATAAAGCAAAATTTGTCTCTCTCCCCACAAAGCGTACCACTCATCACTTCATAAAGGTTCATCAAGAGCAGAATATCTAGGAAGTGCCTGATACTCTACCAACTTCGTGCAATTTCAACTTTTTCCTAAGGCTCTTTCACGCATCATTTTTTTTTTTAAAAAAAGTGTGTTGTTATTTTTACTGATAAATCATGGACCCATTACAAATGAATGAGCTTTGTCACATTTTTTTTTTGCGGACTCATTGCTTGCAATAGGAAAGCTGAGATATGTCTTACTTTGATCCGTGTTGCAGATCAATTTCGCCAATGCAAATAAAAAGAAAAGAGGATTTTACATTGATGTCATCCATGTTCTGTCTGTGTTTTACTGTTTAGTTGGTTGGAAAAACTACAGTAAGTAATGTTTTTCTTCATATAAGAAAAATGGATGCAAAACGGATTATAAAAACTGAAGCATAGACCACAAATGGGTCTAACACAAAAAAGGATTATAAAAACTGAAGCATAGTGTCACTGGTAACATAGTAACATAGCCTTTAAGGTTGAAGGAAGATTAAGTCCATCTAGTTCAACCCATAGCCTAACATGTTGATCCAGAGGAAGGCAAAAAAAAAAACATGTGGCAAACACTAAGCTCCACCTTGGGGGAAAAAAATTCCTTCCTGACTCCATACGACCATCAGACTAGTTCCCTGAATCAACGCCCTATCAAGGAACCTAGTATTTATAACCTGTAATATTATACTTTTCAAGAAAGGCATCCATGCCCTTCTTAAATTGTAATAGTGAATCACTCATTACAACATCATGCGGCAGAGAGTTCCATAGTCTCACTGCTCTTACAGTAAAGAATCCCCGTCTGTGATTATGATTAAACCTTCTTTCCTCCAGACGTAGAAGATGCCCCCTTGTCCCCGTCTCAGGCCTCAGAGTAAAAAGATCAGTAGAAAGGTCTTTGTACTGTCCCCTCATATACTTGTACACAGTAATAAGATCACCCCTAATCCTTTGTTTTTCCACAGTAAATAACCCCAAGTGTAATAACCTGTCTTGGTATTGCAGACCCCCCAGTCCTCTAATAACCTTGGTCGCTCTTCTCTGCACCCGCTCTAGTTCAGCTATGTCTTTCTTATACACTGGAGACCAGAACTGTACACAGTATTCTAAGTGTGGTCACACTAATGACTTGTATAGAGGTAAAATTATGTTCTCCTCATGAGCATCTATGCCTCTTTTAATGCATCCCATTATTTTATTTTGCCTTTGCAGCAGCTGCCTGACACTGGCCACCAAACGGGAGCTTGTCGTCCACCAATACACCCAGGTCTTTTTCAGTGACAGTTTTGCCCAGGGTTTCACAATTAAGCATATAATTATACATTTTATTTCCTCTGTCCAAGTGCATTACCTTACATTTATCCCCATTAAAGCTCATTTGCCATTTATCAGCCCAAGCTTCTAGTTTACATAGATCCTCCTGTAATATAAAATTGTCCTCCTCTGTATTGATTACCCTGCAGAGTTTAGTGTCAACTGCAAATATTGAAATATTACTCTGTATGCCCCCTACAAGGTCATTAATAAATATGTTAAAAAGAAGGGGGCCCAATACTGACCCCTGTGGTACCCCACTGTTAACTGAGACCCAGTCTGAGTGTTTTCCATTAATAACCACCCTTTGTTTCCTATCACGGAGCCAATTCTTAACCCACATACATATATTTCCCCCTATCCCCATTGTTCTCATTTTATGTATCAACCTTTTGTGTGGAACCGTATCAAAAGCTTTTGAAAAGTCCATATACACAACATCCACTGCATTTCCTTGGTCCAGTCCCGAACTTGCCTCCTCATAAAAACTGATCAGATTAGTTTGACAGGAACGGTCCCTCGTAAACCCATGTTGATATTGGGTCATGAGGTTATTCTTCTTCAGATACTCTAGTATAGCATCTCTTAGGAAACCCTCCAGGATTTTACCCACAGTAGAGGTTAAGCTTACTGGCCTATAATTTCCAAGTTCAGTTTTTGTCCCCTTTTTGAATATTGGCACCACATTTGCTATACGCCAGTCCTGTGGTACAGACCCTGTTATTATGGAATCTTTAAAGATTAAAAATAATGGTCTATCTATGACGTTACTTAATTCCTGCAGTACTCGCGGGTGTATCCCATCCGGGCCCAGGAATTTGTCAACTTTAGTGATTTTTAGACGCCGCCGTACTTCCTGCTGGGTTAATCAAGTGACATTTAATGGAGAATTTTTGTTATCACTGATCATGTTTTCTGTCATGCGATTTTCTTGTGTAAATACGGTTGAAAAAAAATCATTTAGCATATTGGCTTTTTCCTCATCCTTATCCACCATTTCACCCAGATTATTTTTAAGGGGGCCAACACTATAATTTTTTAGTTTTTTACTATTTATGTAGTTAAAGAATATTTTGGGATTATTTTTACTTTCTCTGCAATGATTCTCTCTGCCTGCCTCAATCTTTGCTGCCTTGATTTGGTTTTTACAGAATTTATTTAATTTTCTATATTTATTTAATGCCTCATCACCACCTACTTGCTTTAGTTGTATAAATGCTTTCTTTTTGTCACTTATTGCGCCCCTTACGGCTCTATTTAGCCATAGTGGTTTCCTCTTATTTCTAGCATGTTTATTCCCATAGGGTATATATTGTGCACAGGTCCTATTCAGGATGCTAATAAATGTCTCCCATTTGCTTTGTGTAGCTTTATGTCTCAGGATATCGTCCCAGTTTATTGCACTAAGATCATCTCTCAACCGTTGGAAATTTGCCTTCCTGAAGTTTAGTGTCCTTGTAACCCCTCTACTACACATCTTATTAAAGGTTACATGAAAACTTATTATTTTGTGATCACTATTACCCAAGTGACCCCCAACTCGTATATTTGATATGCGGTCCGGCCTATTAGTTAATATTAGGTCTAGCAGTGCCCCCCTTCTTGTTGGGTCCTGAACCAGTTGTGAAAGGTAATTGTCTCTCATAGTTGTCAAAAACCTATTACCTTTGCTTGAACTACAGGTTTCTGTCCCCCAATGTATTTCAGGGTAGTTGAAGTCCCCCATAGTAATGACTTCTCCTTGAGTCGCTGCTTCATCTATTTGCTTTACGAGGATATTCTCCGCTGCTTCCATTATTTTTGGAGACTTGTAACAAACCCCTATCAGTAATTTATTATTTTTTTCCCCTCCCCTTCTCTCCACCCACAGGGACTCTACATTTCCATTAGATTCACATATATCCTCCCGCAAGATGGGTTTTAAGGATGATTTTACATATAAACACACATCCCCCCCTCACTTGTTTGTACGGTCATTTCTGAACAGATTATAGCCCTGTAAATTAACTGCCCATTCATGGCTCTCGTCCAGCCACGTCTCAGATATCCCCACCATGTCATAATTATTTTCCAACAAAATTAATTTTAATTCCTCCATTTTGTTGGTGAGGCTTCTGGCATTAGTGTACATGCATTTTATGTATCTCTCTGTACCTCTATTCCTTCTTACTTTATTGACTGTTCTAACCCCACCCCCAATTTCTTTATTTGTGTCCAGGTCACTATCTGCACTATCTTCCCCACCTATAAAATGAATACCCTCCCCCCCAATCCCTAGTTTAAACACTCCTCCAACCTTCTAGCCATTTTCTCCCCCAGCACAGCTGCACCCTCCCCATTGAGTCTGTAGCCAACTGAGAAGTCGGCCCAGTTCTCCAGGAACCCAAATCCCTCCTTCCTACACCAGTTCTTGAGCCACTTATTTATCTCCCTAATCTCCCGTTGCCTCTCTGGCGTGGCACGTGGTACAGGTAGTATTTTAGAGAATACCACCTTGGAGGTCCTTGCTTTAAGCTTGCAGCCTAATTCCCTGAAATCATCTTTAAGGACCTTCCACCTACCTCTAACTTTGTCATTTGTGCCAATGTGCACCATGACCGCTGGGTCCTCACCAGCCCCTCCCAGTAATCTGTCAACCTGATCAGCGATGTGCCGGACTCGAGCGCCAGGTAGGCAGCACACTGTTCGACGATCCCTGTCTTTGTGACAGATTGCCCTATCTGTTCCCCTAATAATTGAGTCCCCCACTACCAGCACCTGCCTGGTCTGCCCTGCTCTACTATTTCCCTGCTTACTGGAGCTGACACTCCTCCGGCTTTCAGGTGACATACCTTTCTGCAGCAGCGCTACCCCTGTACCGTCACCCCCCTCATCTGCCAACTTTGCAAACTTATTGTGGTGTGCCAGATCAGGACTAGCCTCCCTGGCACTCTTCCCTCTACCCCCCTCCCTTCTAACTGTCACCCAGCTAGCTGCTTCACTGTCCTGCAGCTCCCTACTACCACCCTCCCCCACATCTACCCCAGTGAGCTGCTGCTCAGTGAGCATATTGTCAGTGGATCTCAGTGTTGCCAGCTGCCCATTTAGATCCAGTACCTGGGCTTCCAAACGCACAACATGCACACATCTCGCGCAGCAGTATGCAACCTCGACCGGCTGTTCAAGGATTGCATACATGTGGCAAGATGTACACTGGATAGCATTGCCAATAATGGAGCTCATTTCCTAATGGGGATTGCACTAGACAGAAATGTTAAGTAAAAAGAAATGTAAAGAATTAATAAAATACAGACAGCAATTCAGTCCAAATTCATCCCTTCCAAATTCCCTGAATCCAAGTCACTGAAAAACAAGTCACACACTTACTTCCGTTTGTACTTACGCTCTGGTCACACTCAGCTCGTTCACATCGCTAAGGAAGAAGATTTAAAGAGTTTTTTTTGTTTTTTTTGGTGTGTCAGAAGTGACAGACAGTCGCTCTGCAGTTGGTTGCAGGAGATCTCTTTGTTTGGCATTACAGACAACTTCTAAGAAGCTGTATCTCTGGGACCCAGCGGCTACCTTCCTCTGGCTAATTAACACCCTGGCCTGGGTGTATAAATACCTGCTGTGTGCCAGAGGGAGGTGCCATTGATACTCATTACCCCTTGTGAAGGCTTGAGCAAAAGCAGTACTTCTTCCTCTCTGGTGCTAGAGGACGTGTGCGCATTTGTCTGGAGTCAACTAAAGCGAAGCGATTTTCCCTTGTTTGTCCCCACTTGTTGTCTTTAGTGTTCAGTGGGGATCGACTAGTGCTTATCCCCTCCTTTCCCTAGCCTGAGCCTAACGCCAGGGAAAGACAGGGCGAGATAAGCTTGCGGCGATTGGTGAAGAACCAATTTAGGGACGTTAGAGGAGACAGGGTGACACTAGATCAGCCTAGGAGGTTTCCACTCCCCCCCTTTCCCTAGAGACTGGGCTCCCCTTCCCTCTTACCTTTGTGTTGCACTAAGTCTTTCCTACATCTTGCGTGACACATAGACTAAAAATGGGTCAAACACAATAAAGGTCTACTTTTACATATGGAAAAAAAAACTGATGTGTGAACCAGCCTAATTCTAGATGATAGATGACCATTAAATGCCATATATTGAGATGACTCAAGTTCAGACTGCAGGAGGCTTTGACCTGCAAAGAGTATTTGTTCTAAGGCAGTGTTTTCCCAAAACCCATCCTCCTAACCCCCAACACATCATGTTTTCAGGATTTCTTTAGCAGTTTCCTGTGGCAGTTTCCATCACTTGTGCAATATACTAAGGAAATCCTGAAAACATGACGTGTTGGGAGCCTTGAGGACTTGAGTTTGGGAAACACTGTTCTAGGGTAAAGGACAGCCATCTAGCAACAGCTGATGGGGATGTGGGCAGCAGTCTGTCTATTGCCATCCTGAAAGCGATTATGGCTGCTAATGTGGCGCCCCTGAGGGTTCGGTCGCTACAGAGGTACTGCACCTCACCCAGAGGTGTGGTGTCTCCCTTTCTCTCAGGTAAGGAGGGAGTGCTGCACGGAACCCCAACACCTGCATCCAACACTACACTACCCCAGGCCAGCCTGAAGGGCAAGACGCAATGTAGTTTTCTGCTGAGCCCTTACCCTGGCTGGGGTGGGGGGAACCCAAAGATAGGGGGAACCAGTAGTGGGTGTGGGTGGAGGAAGAAGTTCATGGGAGCACTCGTACAGTAAAGGTATAAAATAGGGAAGCCATCTTAGGGTGGGGAGAACAGAGAGTCTAGGAGTTGGAGTACAGTCAGGGAGCAGAGTCTCTCTAGGAGCTCTGCTCCACTACAAGGGCCCAGGACTGAGGCCCAGGAGGGGAGCAGGGAGTAAGCTCCGATTTACCGAAGGGATCCTAGGGGGTACGGCGAGTGCAGGCGGCATCCTTACACCCCGAACCTGCCAAGTGTCAGGAGGATCTAGGCCGCAAGAAGGGGACCGGCCCCTGGCCCAGTCATGCAGCTTCAAGCCTCGGCTGGAAAATACCGGAGGCTTCTGACTTCTATAGAAGAAGCCAGCCTCTCACTTCAATCCAAGAGTAAGGTCGAGCAGTTCTGAGCAACTCCGACGGACAGGGGGGACCTCGCAGCACCCGAATAGGATTCACAGTGAGAAGGGCAGGAGGGAGTAAAGACCCAGCGTGAAGTCGGTCTAGGAAGGTACATTTGAAAGTGGGGTTCTGCCAGGTACACCCGAGCTGCCTGAGGAAGGACCGAACCCCTGCCCGGTGAACGCAGTGCGACGCGGGAGGCTTGCACCAGTACTGTACACCTGAGGAACTTGTACGGAACTGTGAGTAAACTCGGATGACTGCACTGAACTGCCTCTGCTCCTTCATTTCGCCGGTACCTTTTCCCTCCCTGCACTACAAAGCCCAGCGCACCTCCTCCATCTTCTCCTACACTGCCCTGAGGCCTGCTCCACCTGTGGGGAGCCGTTCCATCACAAGCTGCCCTACCACCTGCCTCAGAGGACTGTTGCAGCGCTGGTGATCCTCACCAGACACCACAGGTCACGTAAGGACAAATTCCCTATACATATTCCCCCCTCTTCAGTGACCGCCCTGGGCCACGGACCGGGCCAGCCACCGTGATATCCCCCAAAAGCATCCATAAGGCCCAGCTGCCGAGTACCCCACGGCCCTGGGGGCGCATCACTATTAGTGGTCATCTGATGAGGAAGACTCATGAGAGTTCTCGTTGTCTTCTCAGAATATTTCCAAGGAATCTTGATGGCTAATCCTTCTCCCCGTCGACCAACTTGAACTTAGAGACCCAGAACGAATGGAAGATGGTTGAATCATAATGTAATAGTATAATGATAAACAGATTACTCCTGGGATTCCTTTGCAGATTAGATAACACAAATAGCACAAACTTCTTCCTAGGTCTTCTTCAGTTTCTCTCATTTTCATAAGTATCCTCTCCATGGATAACTGCAGACAGGAATGTAGAGTCAAGGGTAGTCTCTATTTCCTGGATTTGGTTTGTGTTTGCGACCCTTTTCACTGGTTCTTTATTTGGCCTTTAAAGATGAACCAAGAATAAGTGACCAAAACCCTCATTGCCAACCAGGTAACAACTTTGTTGAGATCAGAGAAATGGTCCAAATTAGTTATTGTGCTATAATGTCAGTTAATAAGTTGTACTGTGATAACCTTATACCTGTTCTTTGCTCTATACTTTAAAGAATTGTGAATACGGTCATTGATTCCTTCTGAAATATTCGGGAATAAGAAAATCCAATCAAACCCACTATTCACATTAATTAAGGAATTTGGCATCTTTTGACTCTGTGAGGCAGTCAGCTGTCCATCTCAGTGGTATCTTGCCTTCAATTACCATTTTCCTGATAACTGGGTAGTACCTTGAATCTTCAAAAGCATCTGAGATAATAGGTTTGTGGGATGAAATGTGTAGAAATTTCTCAGATGGGTATATGAGTAGGATAATGCATCTACTCCAGATGTCCCTTGAGACCAGGATCTCGCCATAAAACAGATAAAAGGTCTATGTCTCTGGCTCCAAACATCTATTCCATTTTCTGATGCATCTCCTTTTTAAGATATACTGTAGACAATATAGACAATGACATTCTCTGTTTCAACAGCGCATCCACCATCTTATTGGAGTGGTTCCCCTAAAAATTTTGGGCCCAAGCAAATGCCTTTGTGGACTACCCACCTTATGTCACTGATTCCTTGTGAATAATTTCCTGTAGGGAAGGCTGTTGAGAGAAGTACACCTGCACAGGAGCGCAATTGGGGGGACACTGTGTGGATGACGTAGGACCACTCTGCTTGTGAGTATGATAAAAGGGTATTTTTGTGCTATGCAGGGGACTTGGAGACATATATACAGCTTACTAGAATGCTGTAAAATCAGCCTTAATGGTGGTGACCTACTTTATATTGGGAAAACCTGCCCACAGATTTCGTTCAAGTCCATTGTGAGAAAATCAAAATACAAATGTTTGTTGTTGTCATTTCCAAATTGAAGTTTGGTCTGCAAAAGAGCCATGGTTTGTTGCAAAAATTTTGCCAGCGCTCTGCAGTCGTGAATATCCCTGAAGGCAATTTTCAAGGCAAGTTGGAGATATTGGTATATAATCGGGATGAACAGACCCGTGGAAGTTCAGGTTCTTTATTCTTAATTCGAAAGTTAGGTTCGGGTACCAGAACTGTACACGAACTTTAACCAGAATCCGAACCCCATTGCAAACAATGGTGACCAGAATTTTTGAGCTGGAAATCTCTCTCTCCATCGGACTTCCCTTGGTGCTCTGAACATTACAACGCACTTCCAGGAGAAGTCAGTGTTCGGTGTTTAGCACTGGAGGCTAATTGTCTGGTATGAACCCCGAATTTTTAAGTTCGGGTTCTATCATCTCTAGTATACAATGGTCAATTTAAAATTATTGGCATATGGGACCTAGCATGTTGCAAGTGTAATAACGTATAGCCGTAATATTCATCACTTCCATATACATTAACTAACAAGTGTGAAATATGAAGTATGATAGGAAATAAATGTCATATCTTATCTTTTTTACCCAGATCACAAACACTTGTGTAGTAAATGCCAAGCCTTATCTACTGTTAGCTGGTCAACTATTGAAGTAGAAAATGTCACATGTGCTTTGTAAATGAGGTGCGGAAACTGTTGACCAAGAGAAACAAGGTGGAAGAAGATGGCCAGCTGTTGTATAGAAGCTATATCGCATATGTTTGCATCCCTTAGCACCGATTCTCCAGATGTTGTATAGAAGATATATTACATCACGGTGGGAGAAGTAGGACGGTGCCTAGGGACTTCATTAGATTTTTTTTGCATTGTTACTTTATAAAGCCGTGTGCAGACACTATATTATCTGTGTATTATATGTAATGTATATGAATGTGTCTGGACTCTAAACTGTTTCTATAAATGTCACTAATACAACAAAAATGTAAATTTGCAACAAGAATTTATATTTATATCTCATGTACTCAACACCTCATGACTGGAGCAACTGTATTTTTTACACATTGTAGGGCAGTATTATTTGAGCATTCTGTGGTGGGACTATTAAGGCACTTTTTGGGTCATTTGAGCTCTATATGAAACTAGTATTTGAGCAGCATATAACAACATTAATTGGTCACTGTGTAGCAATTTAATGCATGCTCCCACTACAGTATTTAGATAAATAATAAATAACACAACATATTGTAGACTAGGAGTAATAAAACATTTTTGTTTTTATTTATTTTTTAACTTTGAATGTACTTTATGTGAAGGTAAAGAGATTTTCCCCAAAAATGCAAGTAATCTCCTATGCATTGCATTGGGGATAACTTTCTAATTTTTGGGGTCTGAGAACAGTGCTTTGTAACCCCAAGAACGGGGATCAATGTAGCACCATTTTGATTGGAGTGAAGGTTGCAGAATCTCAAAATCTCGATCTCTGTGCCATTCATTTTTTTGGGGACAGCCAGATAAAGCGGAGTACAGCAGTACCATTGACAATAAATGGAGCAGAGGCCGAGCATGCGCACATCTGATCCAGTCAAGATCCCATATCCCAGGGTTGCTGAGTCTTGTTCTCGGGATGGCTTGGTGGATAGAGGAAATACCCTTTTAAGTGAGCGACTTACTTAATCCAGGGAAACATTTCATTCTACAAAGTTTTTTATGCTTCTTCTGATGTCCCACTGTTCTCTAAATATTGACATAATTTATTATTATTATTATTTATTATTATAGCGCCATTTATTCCATGGCGCTTTACATGTGAAAGGGGGTATACATAGCAAAAACAATTACTATAATCTTGAACAATACGAGTCAGTGACTGGTATAGGAGGAGAGAGGACCCTGCCCGCGAGGGCTCACAATCTACAAGGGATGGGTGAGGATACATTAGGTGAGAATAGAGCTGGTCGTGCAGCGATGTGGTGGAGCGAGAGTTACTGCAGGTTGTAGGCTTGTCGAAAGAGGTAGGTCTGCAGGTTTCCACGGTTTTGAAGGTTTCCACGGTAGGCTAGAATCTGATATGTTGGGGTAGAGAGTTCTAGAGTAGGGGGGTGCACAGGAGAAATCTTGTATGCGATTATGGTAAGAGGAGATAAGAGGGGAATAGATCTTGTCAGGATCGGAGGTTGCGTGCAGGTAAGTACCGGGAGACTAGGTCACAGATGTATGGAGGAGACGGGTTGTGGATGGCTTTGTGTGTCATGGTTAGGGTTTTGAACTGGAGTCTCTGGGCAATGGGGAGCCAGTGAAGGGATTGACAGAGAGCGGAGACCGGGGAATAGCGGGGGGACTGGTGTATTAGTCGGGCAGCAGAGTTTAGGATAGATAGGAGGGGTGCGAGAGTGTTAGAAGGGAGGCCACATACCAGGAGGTTGCAATAGTTGAGGCAGGAGATGATTAGGGCGTGCACTAGTGTTTTTGCAGATTCGTAGTTGAGGAATGTGTGGATCCGGGAGATATTTTTGAGTTGGAGTTGGCAGGAAGTGGAAAGGGCTTGGGTATGTGGTTTGAAGGAGAGATCCGAGTTAAGGGTTATCCCGAGTCCAGTGGCGTACCTCCAATGGCGGCTGGCCTCGCGACTGCTATGGAGTCCGTGAGTCGGGGGGGCCCCATAGCATTCCAGGGGCGGATATACCGCCGCTGGTGCAGCTGTGCCAGTGCAGCTGTGCCAGTGCAGCTTCTCCATCCTGTCAGTAGAGAATGGCAGAGGAGCTGGAGGGATCCGTCCTCTGCTTCCTGCCCGCTGCTTCCTCCCTTACACAGGCACGCTCTGCTTGATGACATCATCATGCAGCGCAGGCCTGTGTGAGGGAGGAAGTTGCAGACAACAAGGATGCTGCGGCCTGCGGGAGAATAGGCAGAGGTAAGTGTTGTTTTTTTATCTTTTTAATCTGAAACGCTGGGGAGGGGAGGTGGGGGAGAGCAATGATGGTGGGGCTGGGGAGAGCAATAATGGGGCTGATGGGGCTGGGGAGAGCAATGATGGGGCTGGATGGAGCAATAATTGTGCTGATGGGGCTGGGGAAAGCAATAATGAGGCTGGGGAGAGCAATGATGGGGCTGGATGGAGCAATAACAGGGCTGATGGGGCTGGGGGGAGCAATGGTGGTGCTGGGAAGAGAGCAATGATGGGGATTGTGGGGCTGGGGAGAGGAATGATGGGGCTGGGGAGAGCAATGATGGGGCTGGGGAGAGCAATGATGGGGATATGGGGCTAGGAAGAGCAATGATGGGGCTGGGGAGAGCAATTATGGGGATGGAGGCGGCTGGGGAGAGCAACAATGGGGATGGTGGGTCTGGGGAAAGCAATGATGGGGCTGGGGAGAGCAATGATGGGGATGGTGGGGCTGGGAAGAGCAATGATGGGGCTGATGGGGCTGGGGAGAGCAATGATGTGGCTGATGGGGCTAGGGAGAGCAATGATGGGGAGAGCAATGATGGGGTGGGAAGAGCAAAGTTGGTGAGAGCAATAATGGGAAAGGTGGCGATGGGGAGAGCAATGATGGGGCTGGAAAGAGCAATGATGGGGATGGGGACGGCTGGGGAGAGCAATGATGGGGATGGGGAGAGCAATGATGAGGATGGTGGGGCTTGGGGGAGCAATGTTGGAGCTGGGGAGAGCAATGATGGTGATGGTGGGGCTGGGGAGAGCAAAGATGGGGCTGGGAAGAGCAATGATAGGGCTGGGGAGAGCAATTATGAGGATGGTGGGGCTGGGGAGAGCAATTATGGGGCTGGGTGGAGCAATAATGGGGCTGATGGGGCTGGGGGGAGCAATGGTGGAGCTGGGGAGAGCAATGATGGGGATGGTGGGGCTGGAGAGAGGAATGATGGGGCTGGGGAGAGCAATGATAGGGCTGGCGAAAGCAATGATGGGGATGGTGGGGCTTGGGAGATCAATGGTGGGGCTGGGGAGAACAATGATGGGGCTGGGGAGAGCAATGATGGGGATGGGGCGGCTGGGAAGAGCAATGATGGGGCTGGGGAGAGCAATGATGAGGATGGTGGGGCTGGGGAGAGCAATGATGGGGCTGGGGAGAACAATGATGAGGATGGTGGAGCTGGGGGGAGCAATGATGCGGCTGGGTGGAGCAATAATGGGGTTGATGGGGCCGGGGAGAGAAATTATGGGGCTGGGGGGAGCAATGGTGGAGCTGGGGAGAGCAATGATGGGGATGGTGGGGCTGGGGAGAGGAATGATGGGGCTGGGGAGAGCAATGATAGGGCTGGGGAGAGCAATTATGGGGATTGTGGGGCTGGGGAGAGCAATGATGGGGCTGGGGAGAACAATGTGATGGGGCTGGGGAGAGCAATGATGGGGATGGGGCGGCTGGGAAAAGCAATGATGGGGCTGGGGAGAGCAATGATGAGGATGGTGGGGCTGGGGAGAGCAATGATGTGGCTGGGGAGAGCAATGATGGGGATGGTGGGGCTGGGGAGAGCAATGATGGGGCTGATGGGGCTGGGTAGAGAAATGATGGGGATGGAGGGGATGGGAAGAGCAATAATGGGGCTGGGGAGAGCAATGATGGGGAGAACAATGATGGGGATGGGGAGAGCAATATTGGTGAGAGCAATTATGGGGATGGTGGCGATGGGGAGAGCAATGATGGGGTTGGTGGGGATGAAGAGAGCAATGATGGGGCTGGGGAGAACAATGATGGGGATGGGACAGCTGGGGAGAGCAATGATGGGGCTGGAGAGAGCAATTATGGGGATGGGGCGGATGGGGAGAGCAATGATGGGGATGGTGGGGCTGGGGACAGCAATGATGGGGCTGGGGAGAGCAATGATGGGGTTGATTGGGCTGGGGAGAGCAATGATGAGGCTGATGGATGGTGGGGATGGGGAGAGCAATTATGGGGATGGGGAGAGCAATGATGGGGCTGATGGGGCTGGGGAGAGCAATGATGGGGAGAGCAATGATGGGGATGGGGAGAGCAATATTGGTGAGAGCAATGATCAGGATGGTGGCGATGGGGAGAGCAGTGATGGGGTTGGTAGGGATGGGGAGAGCAATGATGGGGCTGGGGAGAGCAATGATGGGGATGGAGCGGCTGTGTAGAGCAATGATAGGGCTGAGGAGAGCAATGATGGGGATGGTGGGGCTGAAGAGAGCAATGATGAGGCTGGTGAGAGCAATGATGGGGATGGTGTGGATGGGGAGAGCAGTGATGGGGCTGGGGAGAGCAATGATGGGGCTGATGGGGCTGGGGAGAGCAATGATGCGGCTGATGGGGCTGGTGAGAGCAATGATGGGGATGGGGAGAACAATGATGGGGCTGGGGAGAGCAATGATGGGGAGAGCAATGATGTGGATGGGGATAGCAATGTTGGAGAGAGCAATGATGGGGATGTGGCGATGGGGAGAGCAATGTTGGGGATGGAGAGAGCAATGATAGGCTGGGGAGAGCAATGATGGTGCTGGGGAGAGGAATGATGGGGATGGTGGGGCTGGGGAAAGCAATGATGGGGCTGGGGAGAGCAATGATGGAGCTGATGGAGCTGGGGAGAGCAATGATGGGGCTGGGGAGAGCAATGATGGGGAGAGCAATGATTGGAATGGGGAGAGCAATGATGGGGCTGGGATGAGCAATGATGGGGCTGGGGAGAGCAACAATGGGGATGGGGAGAGAAAAGATGAGGATGGTTGGGATGTGGAGAGCAATGATGAGGATGGTGGGGATGTGGAGAGCAATGATGGGGATGGGGAGAGCAATGATGAGGATGGTGGGGCTGGAGAGAGCAATGATGGGAATGGTGGGGATGGGGAGAGCAATGATGAGGATGGTGGGAATGGGGAGAGCAATGATGAGGATAGTGGGGCTGGCGAGAGCAATGATGAGGATGGTGGGGCTGGGGAGAGCAATGATGAGGATGGTGGGGATGTGGAGAGCAATGATGGGGATGGGGAGAGCAATGCTGAGGATGGTGGGACTGGGGAGAGCAATGATGGGAATGGTGGGGATGGGGAGAGCAATGATGAGGATGGTGGGAATGGGGAGAGCAATGATGAGGACGGTGGGGCTGGGGAGAGCAATGATGAGGATGGTGGGGCTGGGGAGAGCAATGATGAGGATGGTGGGGCTGGGGAGAGCAATGATGAGGATGGTGGGGCTGGGGAGAGCAATGATGAGGATGGTGGGGCTGGGGAGAGCAATGATGAGGATGGTGGGGCTGGGGAGAGCAATGATGAGGATGGTGGTGCTGGGGAGAGCAATGATGGGGATGGTGGGAATGGGGAGAGCAATTACAGGTTGCTGGGAGAGAGCAATGATGGGGGTGCTGGGAGAGAGAAATGATGGAGGTGCTGGGAAAGAGCAATGATGGGGGTGCTGGGAGATAGAAATTATGGGGGTGCTGGGAGAGAGCAATGATGGGGGTGCTTGGACAGAACAATGATGGGGGTGCAGGGAGAAAGCAATGACAGGGGCGCTGGGAGAGAGCAATGACGGGGGTTGCTGGGAGAGAGCAATGACGGGAGTGCTGAGAGAGAGCAATGATGGGGGTGCTGAGAGAGAGCAATGATGGGGTTGCTGGGAGAGAGCAATGATGGGGGTGCTGGGACAGAGCAATTATGGGGGTTTCACTTTGCTTGTATTGTAAAGCCTTGTATATTTTCCATGTGCATATAGCCTTACAGTTAATTGGGGAGAGTAAAAGAGACAGAATAATTTATATTATTGGAGATTATAGTTAATGGGGGGCACAGTGCTGCTTATCACTTTATATTTTGATTACTAAGTGGCTAATAGTATATTAATGTGGGGGGGGACATATCTATAGTCAGGGGAGCAGTGCGGGTGAAACACATGTGTATATATATATAATACAGTGCCTAAAAGTAGTATTCAACCCCCTGCAGATTTAGCTGGTTTGATAAGATGCAAATAAGTTAGAGCCTTCAAACTGCAAACCAGAGTAGGTTTTATGAACAGAAGCATAAATCTTACAAACCAAAAAGTTATGTTGCTCAGTTGAATTTTATTAAATTTTAAACATAAAAGTGTGGGTCAATTATTATACAACCCCTATGTTTAATATTTTGTGGAATAACCCTTGTTTGCAATTACAGCTAATAATCGTCTTTTATAAGACCTGATCAGGCCGGCACAGGTCTGTGGAGTTATCTTGGCCCACTCCTCCATGCAGATCTTCTCCAAGTTATCTAGGTTCTTTGGGTGTCTCATGTGGACTTTATTCTTGAGCTCCTTCCACAAGTTTTCAATTGGGTTAAGGTCAGGAGACTGACTAGGCCACTCCAACACCTTGACTTTTTCCCTATTGAACCAGGCCTTGGTTTTCTTGGCTGTGTGCTTTGGGTCGTTGTCTTGTTGGAAGATGAAATTACGACCCATCTTAAGATCCTTGATGGAGGAGCGGAGGTTCTTGGCCAAAATCTCCAGGTAGGCCGTGCTATCCATCTTCCCATGGATGCGGACCAGATGGCCAGGCCCCTTGGCAGAGAAACAGCCCCACAGCATGATGCTGCCACCACCATGCTTGACTGTAGGGATGGTATTCTTGGGGTCGTATGCAGTGCCATCCAGTCTCCAAACGTCACGCGTGTGGTTGGCACCAAAGATCTCGATCTTGGTCTCATCAGACCATAGAACCTTGAACCAGTCTGTCTCAGAGTCCTCCAAGTGATCATGAGCAAACTGTAGACGAGCCTTGACATGACGCTTTGAAAGTAAAGGTACCTTACGGGCTCGTCTGGAATGGAGACCATTGCGGTGGAGTACGTTACTTATGGTATTGACTGAAACCAATGTCCCCACTGCCATGAGATCTTCCCGGAGCTCCTTCCTTGTTGTCCTTGGGTTAGCCTTGACTCTTCGGAAAAGCCTGGCCTCGGCACGGGAGGACACTTTCAAAGGCTGTCCTGGCCGTGGAAGGCTAACAGTAGTTCCATAAGCCTTCCACTTACGGATGATGCTCCCAACAGTGGAGACAGGTAGGCCCAACTCCTTGGAAAGGGTTTTGTACCCCTTGCCAGCCTTGTGACCCTCCACGATCTTGTCTCTGATGGCCTTGGAATGCTCCTTTGTCTTTCCCATGTTGACCATGTCTGAGTGCTGTTCACAAGTTTGGGGAGGGTCTTAAATAGTCAGAAAAGGCTGTCAAAAGAGATCTTTAATCCACACATGTGAAGCTCATTATTCTTGGTGCCTGAACTACTTCTTAATACTTTAGGGGGACCAAACAGAATTCTTGTGGTTTGAGGGGTTGAATAATAAATGACACTCTGAATTAACTTTTTACGTTTAAAAAAAAAAAAAAAAAATTTGCTGCAGTGCATTTCCCACTTCCAGGCTGATCTACAGTACAAATGTCACAATGCCAAGTTAATTCCGCATGTGTCAACCAGCTAAATCTGCAGGGGGTTGAATACTACTTGTAGGCACTGTATATGTGACCTTGTTATTTTCCAGGCTGTAGATCATAATGACAAGACGAGTCATGGCTGGGAGATGTCGACATGAAGGTCTGACCAGATGGAGAAGAAGCAGCAGAAACCATCTCTGATCAGATGAAACCTAGTGGTCGGCGCTCATAGCACAGGACCATTTCTGCTACACAGAGGTGATCTGCTGAAAAAAACGCATACACATATTTGGTACCGCCGAGTTCAGAATCGCCCGATCTATCAATATAAAAAAATAATTAATCTGATCGGTAAACGGCGTAACGAGAAAAAAATTCTAAACGCCAGAATTACGTTTTTTTGGTCACCGCAACATTGCAATAAAATGCCATAACGGACGATCAAAACATCGGATCTACCCCAAAATGGTATCAATAAAAACTTCAGCTCGGCATGCAAAAATTAAGCCCTCACCTGGACCCAGATCCTGAAAAATGGACACGCTACGGGTCTTGGAAAATGGCGCCATTTTTTTTTTTTTTTTAGCAAACTTTGGAATATTTTTTCACCACTTAAATAAAAAAGAACCTATACATGTTTGGTGCCTACGAACTCGTAATGACCTGGAGAATAATAATGGCTGGTCAGTTTTAGCATTCAGTGAACGTGGTAAAAAAAAAAAAAAAAAAAAAAAAAACATCTGTGGTATTGAACTTTTTTTTGCAATTTCACCGCACTTGGAATTTTTTCCCGTTTACCCGTACACGATATGGTAAAACTAGTAATGGCGTTGAAAAGTACAATTCGTCCCACAAAAAATAAGCACTCACATGCCTATATTGACCAAAAAATAAAAACGCTATGGCTCTGGGAACAAGGGGAGCAAAAAACAAAAATGCAAAAACGGAAAATCCCAGGGTTGCGAAGAGGATATAGTGTACTCACTGATTATGTATAGCATACTCCCTTAGTATATAGTGCACTCACTTATTATGTATAGCATATTCCCTTAGTATATAGTGTACTCACTTATGTATAGCGCCGTCCTTAGTTATATAGTTTCATCTTTTATTATGTATAACACCCTCCCTTATTAACTACCATCCTCTCTAACTCTAGGGCTCACAGTTGAGGGATCATACTGTGTTGGGGTCAGCATACTTGCCCCGGGAGTTGAGGTGGGGTACAGTAGGTTCATTATACTGCGCATGTGGAGGAATTCACCATGGGGGTATCATACTGTGTTTGGGGGACACTTTTGTTGGCATCATACTTTATGGGGCAATGAAAGAGGGATCTAGGACTTCAGCAGGAGGAAAATTACTATGTAAAGTTGTGAAATCTGCTGTTCTGTGGCCCCGACAATTATTTACTTTTTTTTTGGGGGGGGGCCCAATTAGAACTTCTGCTATGGGGCCCCATGATTCCTATGTACGCTCCTGCCTGAGGCAGCGAGCTTGTGGGACTGGGGAGAGTGGACAGCCATTTATTTTAATTGATAGGTCTGTTGAGGGGGCTGGAGTGAGATGGTGGAAAGATGATGAATTCTGTTTTATCCATGTTAAGTTTTAGAAATCTAGCATAGAAGAAGGATGAAATAGCAGACAGACATTGTGGCATTCTGGTTAGTAAGGAGGTGATATCAGGTCCAGAGAGGTAGATCATTGTGTCATCAGCATAGAGGTGATACTGAAAGCCATGAGACTCTATGAGCTGTCCCAGGCCGTAGGTGTAGATGGAGAAGAGTAGGGGTCCTAGACTAAACCTTGGAGGACACCGACAAATAGGGAGCGAGATGAGGAGGTGGTGTGTGGGTGGGAGACACTGAATGTCCGGTCTGTTAGGTATGAAGAGATCCAAGATAGGGCCAAGTCTGTGATGGCAAGAGATGAGAGAGTCTGTACTAAGAGGGAATAGTCCACTGTGTCAAAGGCAGATGACAGGTCCAGGAGGAGGAGGACAGAGTAGTGTCACTTGGATTTGGCAGTTAGTAGGTTGTTGGTGACACGACCGGCTCCAGGTTTTTGTGGGCCCCGGGCGAACGAGTCTCAGTGGGTCCCTTTAACACATACCACGATTCATGATGCACAGATACGGCAGAGAAATATATATATAATACAATGCCAAAGATTTCACTTCTTACATTACATGAGTGATATCTATTGTAAATTATGCAAAAGCTAAGAAACCGGCGAATCCTCGCAGCGCACAGTGCAGACAGGACAGTATAGTCTCAATACAGTATTATGGGCACCATATATTGCTCCATACAGAATAATGTACCCCATATAACGCTCCATGCAGAATACTGGTCCCCATATAATGCTCCATACAGGATACTGGTCCCCATATAACGCTCGATACAGGATACTGGTCCCCATATAATGCTCCATACAGGATACTGGGCCCTTATAGCGCTCCATACAGAATACTAGCCCCCATATAACGCTCCATACAGGATACTGGCCCCCATATAACGCCACATGCAGGCTGTGCCCCCACATAATGCCCCATGAAGGATGTAACTTCCCCCCATATAATGTCCCATGCAGAATGTCACCTCCACCTCCCATATAATTCCCCATGCAGGATGCCACCTCTCCACCCATATAATGCCCCATGCAGGATGTCACCTCTCCCCCCCACAAAATGCCCCATGCAGGACGTCACCTCTTCCCAGATATAATTTCCCATGCAGGATGTCACCTCTCCCCCCATATAATGCCCCATGCAGGATGTCACATCTCCCCCCATATAATGCCCCATGCCGGATGTCACTTCCCGCCCCATATAATGCCCCAAGCAGGATGTCACCTCCCCCCTCCATATAATGCCCCATGTAGGATGTCACCTCCCCCCAATATAATGCTCTATGCAGGATGTCACCTCTCCCCCCACATAACGCCCCATGCAGGATGTCACCTCTCCCCCCATATAATGCCCCATGCAGGATGTCACCTCTCCCACCCATATAATGCCCTAGGCAGGATGTCACCTCTCCCCCCCCATAAAATGCCCTATGCAGGATGTCACATCTCCCCCCCATATAATGCCCCATGCCGGATGTCACTTCCCCCCCATATAATGCCCCATGCAGGATGTCACTTGTTCCCTCCCCATATAATGCCCCATGCAGGATATCACCTCTCCCCCCATACAATGCCCATGCCGGATGTCATTTCCCCCCATATAATGCCCTATGCAGGATGTCACCTCTTCCCCCCATATAATGCCCCATGCAGGATGTTACTTGTTCCCTCCCCATATAATGTCCTATGCAGGATGTCACTTGCCCCCCCATATAATGCCCCAAGCAGGATGTCATCTCTACCCCCCAAATAATGCCCTATGCAGGATGTCACCTCTCCCCCCCATATAATGCCCCATGCAGGATGTCACCTCTCCCCCCATATAATGTCCCATTCAGTATGTCACCTCTCCCCTCATATAATGCTCCATGCAGGATGTCACCTCTCCCCCCATATAATGCCCCATGCAGGATGTCACCCCCCCATATAATGCCCCATGAAGGATGTCACCTCTCCCCCCCATATAATGCCCCATGCAGGATGTCACCTCCCCCCCATATAATGCCTCATGCAGGATGTCCCCCCATATAATGCCCCATGCAGGATGTCATCTCTCCCCTCATATATTGCCCCATGCAGGATGTCACCTCTCCCCCCATATAATGCCCCAAGCAAGATGTCACCTCTCCCCCCATATAATGCCCTATGTGGGATGTTACCGCTCCCCCCCATATAATGCCCCATACACGATGTCACCTCCACCCCCCATATAATGCCCTATGCAGGATGTTACCTCTCCCCCCCATATAATGCCCCATGCAGGATGTCATATCTCCCCCTATATAATGCCCTATGCAGGATGTCACCCCCCCATATAATGCCCTGTGCAGGATGTCACCTCTCCCCCCACATAACGCCCCATGAAGGATGTCACCTCTCCCCCCATATAATGCCCCATGCAGGATGTCATCTCTCCCACCCATATAATGCCCTAGGCAGGATGTCACCTCTCCCCCCCCATATAATGCCCTATGCAGGATGTCACATCTCCCCCCCATATAATGCCCCATGCCGGATGTCACTTCCCCCCCATATAATGCCCCATGCAGGATGTCACCCCCCCATATAATGCCCCATGCAGGATATCACCTCTCCCCCCATATAATGCCCATGCCGGATGTCATTTCCCCCCATATAATGCCCTATGCAGGATGTCACCTCTCCCCCCCATATAATGCCCCATGCAGGATGTCACTTGTTCCCTCCCCATATAATGTCCCATGCAGGATGTCACCTGCCCCCCCCATATAATGCCCCATGCAAGATGTCATCTCTACCCCACAAATAATGCCCTATGCAGGATGTCACCTTCCCCCCCCATATAATGCCATGTGCAGAATGTCACCTCTCCCCCCATATAATGCCCCATGCAGGATGTCACCTCTCCCCCCATATAATGTCCCATTCAGTATGTCACCTCTCCCCTCATATAATGCCCCATGCAGAATGTCACCTCTCCCCCCATATAATGCCCCATGCAGGATGTCACCCCCCCATATAATGCCCCATGAAGGATGTCACTTCCCGCCCCATATGATGCCCCAAGCAGGATGTCACCTCCCCCCTCCATATAATGCCCCATGTAGGATGTCACCTCCCCCCAATATAATGCTCTATGCAGGATGTCACCTCTCCCCCCACATAACGCCCCATGCAGGATGTCACCTCTCCCCCCATATAATGCCCCATGCAGGATGTCACCTCTCCCACCCATATAATGCCCTAGGAAGGATGTCACCTCTCCCCCCCCATAAAATGCCCTATGCAGGATGTCACATCTCCCCCCCATATAATGCCCCATGCCGGATGTCACTTCCCCCCCATATAATGCCCCATGCAGGATGTCACTTGTTCCCTCCCCATATAATGCCCCATGCAGGATATCACCTCTCCCCCCATACAATGCCCATGCCGGATGTCATTTCCCCCCATATAATGCCCTATGCAGGATGTCACCTCTTCCCCCCATATAATGCCCCATGCAGGATGTTACTTGTTCCCTCCCCATATAATGTCCTATGCAGGATGTCACTTGCCCCCCCATATAATGCCCCAAGCAGGATGTCATCTCTACCCCCCAAATAATGCCCTATGCAGGATGTCACCTCTCCCCCCCATATAATGCCCCATGCAGGATGTCACCTCTCCCCCCATATAATGTCCCATTCAGTATGTCACCTCTCCCCTCATATAATGCTCCATGCAGGATGTCACCTCTCCCCCCATATAATGCCCCATGCAGGATGTCACCCCCCCCATATAATGCCCCATGAAGGATGTCACCTCTCCCCCCCATATAATGCCCCATGCAGGATGTCACCTCCCCCCCATATAATGCCTCATGCAGGATGTCCCCCCCATATAATGCCCCATGCAGGATGTCATCTCTCCCCTCATATATTGCCCCATGCAGGATGTCACCTCTCCCCCCATATAATGCCCCAAGCAAGATGTCACCTCTCCCCCCATATAATGCCCTATGTGGGATGTTACCGCTCCCCCCCATATAATGCCCCATACACGATGTCACCTCCACCCCCCATATAATGCCCTATGCAGGATGTTACCTCTCCCCCCCATATAATGCCCCATGCAGGATGTCATATCTCCCCCTATATAATGCCCTATGCAGGATGTCACCCCCCCCATATAATGCCCTGTGCAGGATGTCACCTCTCCCCCCACATAACGCCCCATGAAGGATGTCACCTCTCCCCCCATATAATGCCCCATGCAGGATGTCATCTCTCCCACCCATATAATGCCCTAGGCAGGATGTCACCTCTCCCCCCCATATAATGCCCTATGCAGGATGTCACATCTCCCCCCCATATAATGCCCCATGCCGGATGTCACTTCCCCCCCATATAATGCCCCATGCAGGATGTCACCCCCCCATATAATGCCCCATGCAGGATATCACCTCTCCCCCCATATAATGCCCATGCCGGATGTCATTTCCCCCATATAATGCCCTATGCAGGATGTCACCTCTCCCCCCCATATAATGCCCCATGCAGGATGTCACTTGTTCCCTCCCCATATAATGTCCCATGCAGGATGTCACCTTCCCCCCCCATATAATGCCATGTGCAGAATGTCACCTCTCCCCCCATATAATGCCCCATGCAGGATGTCACCTCTCCCCCCATATAATGTCCCATTCAGTATGTCACCTCTCCCCTCATATAATGCCCCATGCAGGATGTCACCTCTCCCCCCATATAATGCCCCATGCAGGATGTCACCCCCCCATATAATGCCCCATGAAGGATGTCACCTCTCCCCCCATATAATGCCCCATGCAGGATGTCACCTCCCCCCATATAATGCCTCATGCAGGATGTCCCCCCCATATAATGCCCCATGCAGGATGTCATCTCTCCCCCTCATATAATGCCCCATGCAGGATGTCACCTCTCCCCCCATATAATGCCCCATGCAGGATGTCACCTCTCCCCCCATATAATGCCCTATGCGGGATGTTACCCCCCCATATAATGCCCCATACACGATGTCACCTCCACCCCCCATATAATGCCCTATGCAGGATGTTACCTCTCCCCCCCATATAATGCCCCATGCAGGATGTCACCTCTCCCCCCATATAATGCCCTATGCAGGATGTCACATCTCCCCCCCATATAATGCCCTGTGCAGGATGTCACCTCCGCCCCCCATATAATGCCCCATGCAGGATGTCACCTCTCCCCCCATATAATGTCCTATTCAGTATGTCACCTCTCCCCTCATATAATGCCCCATGCAGGATGTCACCTCTCCCCCCATATAATGCCCCATGCAGGATGTCACCCCCCCCATATAAAGCCCCATGAAGGATGTCACCGCTCCCCCCCATATAATGCCCCATGCAGGATGTCACCTCCCCCCCATATAATGCCTCATGCAGGATGTCGTCCCCCCAAATAATGCCCCATGCAGGATGTCATCTCTCCCCCTCATATAATGCCCCATGCAGGATGTAACCTCTCCCCCCATATAATGCCCCATGCAGGATGTCACCTCTCCACCCATATAATGCCCCATGCAGGATGTTACCTCTCCTCCCATATAATGACCCATGCACGATGTCACCTCTCCCCCCCATATAATGCCCCATGCAGGATGTCACCTCTCCCCCCATATAATGCCCCATGCAGGATGTTACCTCTACCCCCATATAATGCCCCATGCATGATGTTACCTCTCCCCCCCATATAATGCCCCATGCAGGATGTCACCTCCACCCCCCATATAATGCCCTATGCAGGATGTTACCTCACTCCCCCATATAATGCCCCATGCAGGATGTCACCTCTCCCCCCATATAATGCCCCATGCCGGATGTCACTTCCCACCCCATATAATGCCCCATGCAGGATGTCACCTCCCCCCTCCAAATAATGCCCCATGTAGGATGTCACCTCCCCCCCATATAATGCCCTATGCAGGATGTCACCTCTCCCCCCATATAATGCCCCATGCAGGATGTCACCTCCACCCCCCATATAATGCCCCATGCAGGATGTCACCTCTCTCCCCCATATAATGCCCCATGCAGGATGTCACCTCTCCCCCCATATAATACCCCATGCAGGATGTCACCTCTCCCCCTTATAATGCCCCATGAAAGATGTCACCTCTCCCCCCATATAATGCCCCATGCAGGATGTCATCTCTCCCCGCCATATAATGCCCTAGGCAGGATGTCACCTCTCCCCCCCATATAATGCCCTATGCAGGATGTCACATCTCCCCCCCATATAATGCCCCATTCCGGATGTCACTTCCCCCCCATATAATGCCCCATGCAGGATATCACCTCTCCCCCCATATAATGTACATGCCGGATGTCATTTCCCCCATATAATGCCCTATGCAGGATGTCACCTCTCCCCCCCCATATAATGCCCCATGCAGGATGTCACTTTTTCCCACCCATATAATGCCCCATGCAGGATGTCACTTCTCCCCCCCATATAATGCCCCATGCAGGATGTCATCTCTACCCCCCAAATAATGCCCTATGCAGGATGTCACCTCTCCCCCATATAATGCCCCATGCAGAATGTCACTATTTCCCCCCATATAATGCCCTGTGCAGGATGTCACCTCCCCCCCCATATAATGCCCCATGCAGGATGTCACCTCTCCCCCCATATAATGTCCCAATCAGTATGTCACCTCTCCCCTCATATAATGCCCCATGCAGGATGTCACCTCTCCCCCCATATAATGCCCCATGCAGGATGTCACCTCTCCCTCCCATATAATGCCCCATGCAGGATGTCACCTCCCCCCCATATAATGCATCATGCAGGATGCCCCCCCCATATAATGCCCCATGCAGGATGTCATTCCTCCCCCTCATATGAAGTCCCATGAAGGATGTCACCCCCCCCATAAAATGCCCCATGCAGGATGTCACCTCTCCCCCCATATAATGCCCTGTGCAGGATGTCACCCCCCCCCATATAATGCCCCTTGCACGATGTCACCTCTCCCTCCCATATAATGACCCATGGAGGATGTCACCTCCACCCCCCATATAATGCCCTATGCAGGATGTTACATCTCCCCCCCATATAATGCCCCATGCAGAATGTCACCTCTCTTTCCCATATAATGCCCTATGCAGGATGTCACCTCTCCCCCATATAATGCCCCATGTAGAATGTCACTTGTTCCCCCCATATAATGCCCCATGCAGGATGTCACTTGTTCCCCCTCCCCATGTAATACCCCATGCAGGATCTCACTTGTTCCCCCCCATATAATGCCTCATGCAGGATGTCACTTGTTTCCCCCCCATATAATGCCCCATGCAGGATGTCACTTGTTTCCCCCCCATATCATGTCCCATGCCGGATGTCACTTGTTCCCCCCCCATATAATGCCCCATGCAGGATGTCACTTGTCCCCACCCCCATATAATGACCCAAGCAGGATGTCACCTCTCTCACCCATATAATGACCTATGCAGGATGTCACCTCTCCCCCCATATAATGCCCCATGCAGAATGTCACTTGTTCCCCCCATATAATGCCCCATGCAGGATGTCACTTGTTCCCCCTCCCCATGTAATACCCCATGCAGGATGTCACTTGTTCCCCCCCATATAATGCCTCATGCAGGATGTCACTTGTTTCCCCCCCATATAATGCCCCATGCAGGATGTCACTTGTTTCCCCCCATATAATGTCCCATGCAGGATGTCACTTGTCCCCCCCATATAATGCCCAATGCAGGATGTCACTTGTCCCCACCCCCATATAATGCCCCAAGCAGGATGTCATCTCTCCCCCCCACCATATAATGCCCTATGCAGGATGTCAGTTGTTCCCCCATATAATGCCCCATGCAGGATGTCACCTCTCCCCCCCATATAATGCCCTATGCAGGATGTCACATCTCCCCCCCCATATAATGCCCTATGCAGAATGTCACCTCTCCCCCCCGTATAATGCCCCATGCAGGATGTCACTTGTCGTCCCCCCATATAATGCCCCATGCAGGATGACACTTGTTCCCCCCCATATAATGCCCCATGCAGGATGTCGCTTGTCCCCCCCCTCCATATAATGCCCCATGTAGGATGTCTCTTATTCCCCCCCATATAATGCCCCATGCAGGATGACACTTGTTTCCCCCCCATATAATGCCCCATGCAGGATGCCACTTGTTTCCCCCCATATTATGCCCCATGCAGGATGACACTTTTCCCCCCCCATATAATGCCCCATGCAGGATGTCACCTCTCCCCCATATAATGCCCCATACAGGATGTCACCTCTCCCCCCATATAATGCCCTATGCAGGATGTCACCTCTCCCCGATATATAATGTCCCATGCAGGTTGACACTTGTTCCCCAACCCATATAATGCCCCATGCAGGATGTCACCTCTCCCCTCATAAAATGCCCCATGCAGGATGTCACCTCTCCCCTCATATAATGCCCCATGCAGGATGTCACCTCTCCCCCCCATATAATGCCCTATGCAGGATGTCACCTCTCCCCCCGTATAATGCCCTTTGCAGAATGTCACTTGTCCCCCCCCATATAATGCCCCATGCAGGATGTCACCTCTCCCCTCATATAATGCCCCATGCAGGATGACACTTGTTCCCCCCACATATAATGCCCCATGCAGGATGTCACCTCTCCCCCATATAATGCCCCATACAGGATGTGACCTCTCCCCCCATATAATGCCCTATGCAGGATGTCACCTCTCCCCTCATATAATGCCCCATGCAGGATGTCACCTCTCCCCCCATATAATGCCCCATGCAGGAAGTCACCTCTACTCCCGTATAATGCCCCATGCAGAATGCCACTTGTTCCCCCCCCCATATAATGCCGCATGCAAGATGTCACTGGTCCCCCTCATATAATGCCCCATGCAGGATGTCACTTGTTTCCTCCCCATATAATGCCCCATGCAGGATGTCACTTGTTCCCCCCCATATAATGCCCCATGCAGGATGTCACTTGTTCCCCCCCATATAATGCCCCATGCAGGATGTCACTTGTTCCCTCCCCCATATAATGCCCCATGCAGGATGTCTCTTATCCCCCCCCCATATAATGCCCCATGCAGGATGACAGTTGTTTCCCCCCCATATAATGCCCCATGCAGGATGACACTTGTCCCCCCCCATATAATGCCCCATGCAGGATGTCACCCCTCCCCCATATAATGCCCCATACAGGATGTCACCTCTCCCCCCATATAATGCCCTATGCAGGATGTCACCTCTCCCCGATATATAATGCCCCATGCAGGTTGACACTTGTTCCCCCCCCATATAATGCCCCATGCAGGATGTCACCTCTCCGATCATATAATGCCCCATGCAGGATGTCACCTCTCCCCCATATAATGCCCCATGCAGGATGTCACCTCTCCCCCCATATAATGCCCTATGCAGGATGTCACCTCTCCCCCCGTATAATGCCCCTTGCAGAATGTCACTTGTTCCCCCCCATATAATGCCCCATGCAGGATGTCACCTCTCCCCTCATATAATGCCCCATGCAGGATGACACTTGTCCCCCCCCCATATAATGCCCCATGCAGGATGTCACCTCTCCCCCATATAATGCCCCATACAGGATGTGACCTCTCCCCCCATATAATGCCCTATGCAGGATGTCACCTCTCCCCTCATATAATGCCCCATGCAGGATGTCACCTCTCCCCCCATATAATGCCCCATGCAGGTTGTCACCTCTCCTCCCGTATAATGCCCCATGCAGAATGTCACCTCTCCCCTCATATAATGCCCCATGCAGGATGTCACCTCTCCCCCCATATAATGCCCCATGCAGGATGTCACCTCTCCTCCCGTATAATGCCCCATGCAGAATGTCACTTGTTCCCCCCCCATATAATGCCGCATGCAGGATGTTACTTGTTTCCCCCCCATATAATGCCCCATGCAGGATGTCACTTGTTTCCCCCCATATAATGCCCCATGCAGGATGTCACTTGTTTCCCCCCCATATAATGCCCCATGCAGGATGTCACTTGTTCCCCCCATATAATGCCCCATGCAGGATGTCACTTGTTCCCCCCCATATAATGCCCCATGCAGGATGTCACTTGTTCCCTCCCCCATATAATGCCCCATGCAGGATGTCACTTGTTACCCCCCATATAATGCCCCATGCAGGATGTCACCTCTCCCCCCATATAATGTCCAAAGCAGGATGTCACCTCTCCCCCCATATAATGCCCCATGCAGGATGTCATTTGTTCCCCCCATATAATGCCCCATGCAGGATGACACTTGTTCCGCCCCATATAATGCCCCATGCAGGATGTCGCCTCTCCCCTCATATAATGCCCCATGCAGGATGTCACCTCTCCCCCCCATATAATGCCCATGCAGGATGTCACCTTTCCCCCCCATATAATGCCCTATGCAGGATGTCACTTGTTCCCCCCCATATAATGTCCCATGCAGAATGTCACCTATCCCCCCATATAATGCCCCATGCAGGATGTGACCTCCCCCCCATATAATGCCCCATACAGATTGTCACCTCTCCCCCCCATATAATGCCCCTGCTGAATGTCACCTCTCTCTCCCATATAATGCCCTATGCAGGATGTCACCTCTCCCCCATATAATGCCCTATGCAGAATGTCACTTGTTCCCCCCATATAATGCCTCATGCAGGATGTCACTTGTTCCCGCTCCCCATGTAATACCCCATGCAGGATGTCACTTTTTTCCCCCCATATAATGCCTCATGCAGGATGTCACTTGTTTCCCCCCCATATAATGCCCCATGCAGGATGTCACTTGTTTCCCCCCCATATAATGTCCCATGCAGGATGTCACTTGTTCCCCCCATATAATGCCCCATGCAGGATGTCACTCGTCCCCACCCCCATATAATGCCCCAAGCAGGATGTCACCTCTCTCCCCCATATAATGCCCTATGCAGGAGGTCACCTCTCCCCCATATAATGCCCCATGCAGAATTTCACTTGTTCCCCCCATATAATGCCTCATGCAGGATGTCACTTGTTCCCCCTCCCCATGTAATACCCCTTGCAGGATGTCACTTGTTCCCCCCCATATAATGCCTCATGCAGGATGTCACTTGTTTCCCCCCCATATAATGCCCCATGCAGGATGTCACTTGTTCCCCCCCATATAATATCCCATGCAGGATGTCACTTGTTCCACCCCATATAATGCCCCATGCAGGATGTCACTTGTCCCCACCCCCATATAATGCCCCAAGCAGGATGTCATCTCTCCCCCCCACCATATAATGCCCTATGCAGGATGTCAGTTGTTCCCCCCATATAATGCCCCATGCAGGATGTCACCTCTCCCCCCCATATAATGCCCTATGCAGGATGTCACATCTCCCCCCCATATAATGCCCTATGCAGGATGTCACCTCTCCCCCCTGTATAATGCCCCATGCAGGATGTCACTTGCCCCCCCATATAATGCCCTATGCAGGATGACACTTGTTCCCCCCCATATAATGCCCCATGCAGGATGTCGCTTGTCCCCCCCCCATATAATGCCCCATGTAGGATGTCTCTTGTTTCCCCCCATATAATATCCCATGCAGGATGACACTTGTTTCCCCCCCCATATAATGCCCCATGCAGGATGTCACTTGTTTCCCCCCCATATAATGCCCTATGCAGGATGACACTTGTTCCCCCCCATATAATGCCCCATGCAGGATGTCACCTCTCCCCCATATAATGCCCCATACTGGATGTCACCTGTCCCCCCATATAATGCCCTATGCAGGATGTCACCTCTCCCCGATATATAATGCCCCATACAGGATGACACTTGTTCCCCCACCATATAATGCCCAATGCAGGATGTCAGTTGTTCCCCCCATATAATGCCCCATGCAGGATGTCACCTATCCCCCCCATATAATGCCCTATGCAGGATGTCACATCTCCCCCCATATAATGCCCTATGCAGGATGTCACCTCTCCCCACAATATAATGCCCTATGCAGGATGACACATGTTCCCCCCCATATAATGCCCCATGCAGGATGTTGTTTGTTCCCCCCCATATAATGCCCCATGTAGGATGTCTCTTGTTCCCCCCCATATAATGCCCCTTGCAGGATGTCACTTGTTTCCCCCCCATATAATGCCCCATGTAGGATGACACTTGTTCCCCCCCATATAATGCCCCATGCAGGATGTCACCTCTCCCCCATATAATGCCCCATACAGGATGTCACCTCTCCCCCCATATAATGCCCTATGCAGGATGTCACCTCTCCCCGATATATAATGCCCCATGCAGGATGACACTTGTTCCCCCCCCCCATATAATGCCCCATGCAGGATGTCACCTCTCCCCTCATATAATGCCCCATGCAGGATGTCACCTCTCCCCCCATATAATGCCCCATGCAGGATGTCACCTCTCCCCCCCATATAATGCCCTATGCAGGATGTCACCTCTCCCCCCGTATAATGCCCCATGAAGAATGTCACTTGTTCCCCCCCCCATATAATGCCCCATGCAGGATGACATTTGTTTCCCCCCCATATAATGCCCCATGCAGGATGTCACTGCCCCCCCCCCATATAATGCCCCATGCAGAATGACACTTGTCCCCCCCCAATATAATGCCCCATGCAGGATGTCACTTGTTCCCTCCCCCATATAATGCCCCATGCAGGATGTCACTTGTTTCCCCCCCATATAATGCCCCATGCAGGATGTCACCTCTCCCCCCATATAATGTCCCATGCAGGATGTCACCTCTCCCCCCATATAATGCCCCATGCAGGATGTCACTTGTTCCCCCCATATAATGCCCCATGCAGGATGACACTTGTTCCCCCCATATAATGCCCCATGCAGGATGTCACCTTTCCCCCCCATATAATGCCCTATGCAGGATGTCACTTCTCCCCCCCCCGTATAATGCCCCATGCAGAATGTCACTTGTCCCCCCCATATAATGCCCCATGCAGGATGTCACTTGTTCCCCCCCATATAATGCCTCATGCAGGATGTCACTTGTTTCCCCCCCATATAATGCCCCATGCAGGATGTCACTTGTTTCCCCCCATATAATGCCCCATGCAGTATGTCACTGGTCCCCCCCATATAATGCCCCATGCAGGTTGTCACTTGTCCCCCCCATATAATGCCCCATGCAGTATGACACTTCCCCCCCCAATAATGCCCCATGCAGGATGTCACCTCTCCCCCATATAATGCCCCATGCAGGATGTCTCCTCTCCCCCCATATAATGCCCCATGCAGGATGTCACTTGTTCCCCCCCACCATATAATGCCCCATGCACGATGACACTTGTTCCCCCCCATATAATGCCCCATGCAGGATGTCACCTCTCCCCTCATATAATGCCCCATGCAGGATGACACTTGTCCCCCCCATATAATGCCCCATGCAGGATGTCACCTCTCACCCATATAATGCCCCATACAGGATGTCACCTCTCCCCCCAGATAATGCCCTATGCAGGATGTCTCCTCTCCCCGATATATAATGCCCCATGCAGGATGACACTTGTTCCCCCCTCATATAATGCCCCATGCAGGATGTCACCTCTCCCCTCATATAATGCCCCATGCAGGATGTCACCTCTCCCCCCATATAATGCCCCATGCAGGATGTCACCTCTCCCCCCCATATAATGCCCTATGCAGGATGTCACCCCTCCCCCGTATAATGCCCCATGCAGAATGTCACTTGTGCCCCCCCATATAATGCCCCATGCAGGATGTTACTGGTCCCCCCATATAATGCCCCATGCAGGATGACAATTGTTTCCCCCCATATAATGCCCCATGCAGGATGTCACTTGTTCCCCCCATATAATGCCCCAGGCAGGATGTCACCTCTCCTCTCATATAATGCCCCATGCAGGATGTCACCTTTCCCCCCCATATAATGCCCTATGCAGGATGTCACTTCTCCCCCCCATATAATGCCCCATGCAGAATGTCACTTGTCCCCCCCATATAATGCCCCATGCAGGATGTCACTTGTTCCCCCCCCATATAATGCCTCATGCAGGATGACACTTGTTCCCCCCCATATAATGTCCCATGCAGGATGTCACCTCTCCCCCATATAATGCCCCATACAGGATGTCACCTCTCCCCCCATATAATGCCCTATGCAGGATGTCACCTCTCCCCGATATATAATGCCCCATGCAGGATGACACTTGTTCCCCCCCCCATATAATGCCCCATGCAGGATGTCACCTCTCCCCTCATATAATGCCCCATGCAGGATGTCACCTCTCCCCCCATATAATGCCCCATGCAGGATGTCACCTCTCCCCCCCATATAATGCCCTATGCAGGATGTCACCTCTCCCCCCGTATAATGCCCCATGAAGAATGTCACTTGTTCCCCCCCCCATATAATGCCCCATGCAGGATGACATTTGTTTCCCCCCCATATAATGCCCCATGCAGGATGTCACTGCCCCCCCCCATATAATGCCCCATGCAGAATGACACTTGTCCCCCCCCCAATATAATGCCCCATGCAGGATGTCACTTGTTCCCTCCCCCATATAATGCCCCATGCAGGATGTCACTTGTTTCCCCCCCATATAATGCCCCATGCAGGATGTCACCTCTCCCCCCATATAATGTCCCATGCAGGATGTCACCTCTCCCCCCATATAATGCCCCATGCAGGATGTCACTTGTTCCCCCCATATAATGCCCCATGCAGGATGACACTTGTTCCCCCCATATAATGCCCCATGCAGGATGTCACCTTTCCCCCCCATATAATGCCCTATGCAGGATGTCACTTCTCCCCCCCCCGTATAATGCCCCATGCAGAATGTCACTTGTCCCCCCCATATAATGCCCCATGCAGGATGTCACTTGTTCCCCCCCATATAATGCCTCATGCAGGATGTCACTTGTTTCCCCCCCATATAATGCCCCATGCAGGATGTCACTTGTTTCCCCCCATATAATGCCCCATGCAGTATGTCACTGGTCCCCCCCATATAATGCCCCATGCAGGTTGTCACTTGTCCCCCCCATATAATGCCCCATGCAGTATGACACTTCCCCCCCCAATAATGCCCCATGCAGGATGTCACCTCTCCCCCATATAATGCCCCATGCAGGATGTCTCCTCTCCCCCCATATAATGCCCCATGCAGGATGTCACTTGTTCCCCCCCACCATATAATGCCCCATGCACGATGACACTTGTTCCCCCCCATATAATGCCCCATGCAGGATGTCACCTCTCCCCTCATATAATGCCCCATGCAGGATGACACTTGTCCCCCCCATATAATGCCCCATGCAGGATGTCACCTCTCACCCATATAATGCCCCATACAGGATGTCACCTCTCCCCCCAGATAATGCCCTATGCAGGATGTCTCCTCTCCCCGATATATAATGCCCCATGCAGGATGACACTTGTTCCCCCCTCATATAATGCCCCATGCAGGATGTCACCTCTCCCCTCATATAATGCCCCATGCAGGATGTCACCTCTCCCCCCATATAATGCCCCATGCAGGATGTCACCTCTCCCCCCCATATAATGCCCTATGCAGGATGTCACCCCTCCCCCGTATAATGCCCCATGCAGAATGTCACTTGTGCCCCCCCATATAATGCCCCATGCAGGATGTTACTGGTCCCCCCATATAATGCCCCATGCAGGATGACAATTGTTTCCCCCCATATAATGCCCCATGCAGGATGTCACTTGTTCCCCCCATATAATGCCCCAGGCAGGATGTCACCTCTCCTCTCATATAATGCCCCATGCAGGATGTCACCTTTCCCCCCATATAATGCCCTATGCAGGATGTCACTTCTCCCCCCCATATAATGCCCCATGCAGAATGTCACTTGTCCCCCCCATATAATGCCCCATGCAGGATGTCACTTGTTCCCCCCCCATATAATGCCTCATGCAGGATGACACTTGTTCCCCCCCATATAATGTCCCATGCAGGATGTCACTTGTCCCCCCCCATATAATGCCCCATGCAGGATGTCACTTGTTCCCCCCCCATATAATGCCCCATGCAGGTTGTCACTTGTCCCCCCCTATATAATGCCCCATGCAGGATGACACTTCCCCCCCCAAATAATGCCCCATGCAGGATGTCACCTCTCCCCCCATATAATGCCCCATGCAGGATGTCTCCTGTTCCCCCATATAATGCCCCATGCAGGATGTCACTTGTTCCCCCCTACCATACAATGCCCCATGCAGGATGACACTTGTTCCCCCCCATATATTGCCCCATGCAGGATGTCACCTCTCCCCTCATATAATGCCCCATGCAGGATGTCACCTCTCTCCCCCATATAATACCCTATTCAGGATGTCACCCCCCCCCCGTATAATGCCCCATGCAGAATGTCACTTGTTTCCTCCCCATATAATGCCCCATGCAGGATGACACTTGTTCCCCCCCATATAATGCCCCATGCAGGATGTCACTTGTCCCCCCCATATAATGCCCCATGCAGGATGTCACTTGTTCCCCCCCCCCATATAATGCCCCATGCAGGATGTCACTTGTTCCCCCCCCATATAATGCCCCATGCAGGATGTCACTTGTCCCCCCCCCATATAATGCCCCATGCAGGATGACACTTGTTTCCCCCCTCATATAATGCCCCATGCAGGATGTCACTTGCTCCCCGCCCCATATAATGCCCCATGCCTCCATACATATATAAAAAAAAATCGAATACTCACCTCACTTTTCACCTGCTGCCGCTGCTCCGGACTCCTCAGCATCGCCGGCGTCTTCCCACTCTGCACTGCCTATGACGGCTCAGGAGAGCGCGCGGTGTAAAACGTCATTGCCAGCGTCAGAGGACGCGGAAGAGACCGGAGCTGCTGCGGAGGCACAAGGAGAGGTAAGTATTGTGCCGGCTGCCGAGGCCCTGAGCAAGCGGGGGGGCGGGCACCAGCACCGCTCCGCTCACGGGTCCCATAGCGTGAGTGGGCCCCCCGCCTGCTCAGTGCCCCGGCATTTGCCCGGGTGCGCCGAGTGCTGATGGCGGGCATGGTTGGTGACTTTAGTCAGGGCAGTTTCAGTGGAATGTTGCGGTCGGAAGCCAGATTGTAAGCAGTCAAAGAAGGAGCAGGAGGAGAGGTGGGAGGACAGTTCAAGATGAACGTGTTGTTTTTTATGGTTGCTTATTGCTTTTGCTATACAGTCATGTCTTTTTCATGCTTGATAATGCCCCATCTCCCCATTTCCCAGAGGTATCTGAAACATAAACCTGTCATAAAACAATTTTCCCACTATTGTGTTGCAGAAAGATAACCACCTTTAACAGCTAGATCTACTCCTCTCTCTGAGGTCCACCCAGTGGCGGACATATCATTGGTGCAACATGTGCAGCCACACAGTGACCCAAGGGGTAAGGGACCCATTTCCACCCAAAAAGCAGGTGTAATTTTGCATTATGATGAGCGTTTTGACTACAAAAAGCCCATACATTGTTCTTGCATAGGGGTCATTTTCTATCTGTGTCCACCAGTAGATCACAATCTACTTATTTGACCAAGACTGGTGAAGACTTGAGGATCGAAGACTGTAAAGCCACATTTTCATTTAAGACTACTAAATTTTATTTCTGATAATGTAATATCGTTTTATGGAAACAAAAATAAATGTCTATTGCTGTTAACCAGATTTTTATATAATACGACAGCAGAAATTGCTTCCAGTATAAAATGATGGCCACAGTGGACTTCTTTTCTTCTGTAACTGTTCTTGCGACTTGTAGAATTGATGGAAAATGTAGTTGCACTATCATTTTGTTTTCCTGAGATTAAATTCCATCTTTTAAAGATATTTCTTCGCTGTACTTAGAAACCTTCTTCTTATGTGAACAGCTGTAATGATGTAGGAAAGCATAAAAAATTCTCACAATACTATTGCATTTCAAAACATGATGCAAAAATTGTGTTGGTACAAATTGTTTTGCTGCAAGTGGCTTTGCAATAATTTTTTAAAGAAATTCTATGAACTGTTCTTGCATTATTCTAAGGTGGATTAAAACTCTTTTTTTAGATGACATTTTTGTATTTTTTCCTACTTTGAATTAGTAAAAAATTATAATTAAAGTATGTGGCGGCATAGCCAAAAATCGAAGTTAATACTTTCTGATGGGTGCTTGATTGAGAGGCAAGGTGTCCAGCAGGAAGGACCAGTGATTTCCTTGGCACAACATATTCTCAAAACAGAAAGCAACTTCAGGGAGGAAGTTAGGCCAGAGACAATTATTCGAATCTTATTCATGTTGAATTTTTAGGAATTTTGAAAAATTTTTAATAAGATGCAATTGACTTTGGATCTCACCATTTTACACATTGCAGAAGATTGTATAAGCCAGAGAAAAATCACATGACCTCGGGTGTGACCTGTTGGATTTCCCATAATGCCTTGCAGTTATCACATTACATGGCAGAGTTGAGTGTGATTACAAATACCTCCAGCTTTCATCTCACAGTAGTCAGTGTGTGGGTAGGTGGAGTACAACTGAGCTGAGTGAACCCTTTCCTCCACACTGACAGCCATGAGATGAAAGCTGATGCTGTTTGTAATGACACTTATCTCAGCTTTACTATTCCTCCCCCCAAACTGACTACCATGAAATGGAAGCTGGAGGTGTTTGCAATGACACTTATCTCAGCTCTTCTCTGTCTTCCCCCAGACTGACTGCCATGAAATGAAAGCTGGAGGTGTTTGTAATGACACTCAGTTCTGCTCTTTACTACATCAGTAGCTGCAGAGATCAGGGCTGTGTGTCATAGCATCTCCAAGGAGAAAGAATGATCTTCAGATCATTTTCTGACCATGTTATTTTTTCGCTTGCATGACTCTTCCTACTTGGGGAATGTCATGGAGGGGAAAAAGTAAATGCCGCCTGAGAGAAATCTCAGCTAGGGCTTCTCATAAAATAGAACCTAAACTTTACAAGCTAATATCGCTGCAACGGAGAAATTAAAAAAAAGTATGTTTTGTTCAGCTCTGCAGCCTCTATTCCATGATGTGTCCAGTTTAACTTGCTAATACCGGTGAAAGGTCCTTTTTAATTATGATTTGCAATCTTAAGAGACCTCAGAGAATAATTAATGAAATATGGGCACTTTTGATTCACACCAAATTGAATCTGCTAATTAAATTGAGCGAATCTGCAAAAACAAATTTCGGAGGTTCACTCATCTCTATTTGTAAGCATTGAGAAGCATAGGAGCTGCAAACATAAAATGACATTTTTAATGAGGGCTAAATCTAAAGCTACATTGGAGATGCTTTGGATACATAAAATGCAACTCTTTACTACATGAAATTAGTGAATATAGACCCATTTTCATGTACAGCGACAAATGATAAAAAATAGGATAATATTGATAGGTAGGTATGAAAATAAAAGAAAGTCTTTATATGACTTTATATAATATAAAGTTCTATTGTACCAACCTCTCAACATCTTGTATTGTCTCAGGCAGCGGCACACCTAGTGTCTCTGGAAGGAAACATGACGTAATGCCAGAAAGTATTGGACAAAGGCTATAAATAATGAGTGGTAGATGAATATAATAATCAGCTGTCATCTGAATAAGTGGAGCAACTATTCCCCCGAGCCGAGCCATCATGGTACCAAGTCCCATACCAGACTGCCTGCAATAAAAGTCATAGAAAATCACCAGTCGGTGGGATTGATAGATCTCTTAGTGTTTCCTTCTCCCGTCGCTGTTTGCTTACCTGATGACGGTTGGGTACAATTCACCAGTATATAGATATACACAGTTGAAAGATGCTGCGAGACATCCTTTACCAAAAACAGCCATTGCGGTTCTGACTGTCTGAAAGTCTAAAAAGATTACATGTTAGTCCAACTTTTGACCAGGAAACAACATAAGTTACCAGGACCAGGAAACAACATAAGTTACCAAGACCAGGACCAGGAAACAACATAAGTTACCAAATAATAATCCTAATGTAGACTAAAACATAAACTCAAGTAGAAGATAATTAGTAATGCATCAAGTCAAGGTAGAGGTCATGTTCGGTAGCAGTAAGGGGCATAACCATAGTGGGTGTAGAGGTTACAGTCACATCTGGACCCTGGAGGTTAGGTGATCCTTAAAGGTTTATTGGCCCACATGGCAGGGTTGCCAACTAATTTTTCCTTGCAGATTGCAGATTTGAAGCAGTTTCAAATCTGCAGCTTGTCAATTCTTTCAGCTGTTTTGCAGCATTTTTCGCCCATTCAAATGAATGGTAAAAAAATGAATAAAAAAATGCAGCAAAATGTGCATATTGTACACGTTCTTTCTGCCAACCCTTCAGTATTTGTAGCAGATTTTTCTGCTGCAAATACAGAATTTTTGCACATATCATAATTTAGTCATTTATATATTGTTTTAGATTTTTATGTTTTACTACCTGCAGCTGCTAATAACCATTTAGTCAGATTTAAGTCAGGGCGACATGGCGTCTTTGGATATGACAGTCGTTGCATGGCTGAAGATTGCAGTGCACAATGCTTCATTACAACATAATAAAAATGTATGTGGTCACAAATTGCCATGACTGTGAGACTTAAAGCAGTTATTCACTGCTTGGATAATCCCTTTTTAAATAAAGTAGTCCGCCTTGTAAAAAAAACAAAAAACAAAAAAACTTTTACTCACATCCTGTACTGGCACCGTTCCAGTAGTGTCGGTGCTGGGTCTCCCAGGGCTCCCGTGACATTTTTATGCCATGTAAGCCCTGCAGCCATTCAGCAGCTGCTATTAGGCTGCTGCACTCTTACCTCTTCTATGTGGCCGAAGTTTGGGCTAAGGAAGTGAGAGTGAATCTGCCCAATAATAGCTGCTGATTGGCAACAGGGCTAAATTAACGTAACAATATCATGCGAGCCCCAGGAGACCCGCTAGGATGAAGTATATGAGTATATGTTATTTTTATTGTACAAGGGGGACAACTTTACTTAGGAAGAATTTCTCCAGATAGTAGACAACTCCTTTAAGTCACAAGAAATCAAAATCTTCAACACCTTGCCACTTGTGTATCACAGTCTTGCATCATGAGAGTTGTAATGCGACCACATCCACGTTCGTTATGTTGTAATGTAGTAACATGATACTGATGTGTTAGGCTGGGCAATTATGGTATAATGGTCAAAGTGGTGTTGCAGTCCCAGATTAGCCCACCTTTTATTTTTTTATGCATTTTAACCCCTTCTCAACACAATCAGTTTTCAATTTTGCATTTTTGTTTTCTCTTTCCCTTCTCTTCTTCCATAACTTTTTGTATTTTTTCTGCCAGCATACCTGTATGAGGTCTTCTTTTTCTTGGGACAAGATGCAGTTTTAAATAACATCATTAATTTTACCATATAAAAGTTCAAATGTGGCGAAATTGTGAAAAAAATGCAATTTTGTCATTGGTTTTTGTGTTTTGTTTTATAGTGTTCATTGTGTGGTAAAAAATAACTTGGTTTCGTGTTTAACTTTTTTATATTTTGATATATTTATTTTTAATGGGGGAAAAGATGGGTGATTCAAATTTTTATATTACTTTAATGTTTTTTAAATGTCATTTTTTTTAATTCTTTTCTAAATTTTGTTCATTAGGGAACGACGATCGTCTTATCGCTTATACCATATGATGCAATACAATTGTATTGCTGTATATAGTAAAAATTATGGTCGCCTTTGAAGCTTAGTCTCAGGCTTGGTTTCAACAGAGCACTGTAATGGCAGATATTTGAGTCTTCATCAGACCGTGGCAAGCATGGTAACTTATTGGCATGGTGGGGGGGTGGAGCGATGGGCGTGTGGAATATATCGCCACCTGTTTTGCACAAACTAAATGCCCCTGTCAGACATTGAGAGATTGATATATGCAAACTCCAGATTCACCCTTAAAATGTACAGTGACTTTTTCCTGTCCCCGAAGACTTTTTTCCAAAGCCTTCGAAATTGTCAGGAGATGCAGAATGAATGTTGGCTGCTGAGCTGCCTGGAAAATTTCAATGCAATGAATATGACCCTTCCCAGTCATAGAAAAAGGATTGAGACACCTTCTTGTCTTTAAGCAGTTTAAAGAACAGAAAGATCAGAAGTATGGAAAATGAATTACCTTCAGGAACAAAAATGTTCACTAAAATTGCAATCCCAGCTAAGATTAAGCTAACAGCTTGCAGAACACGACGTCCTATGTATGTCATCACAAAATAGGAAAAAAACTTTGCGGGGATATCAACTGTTCCAAAGATAATCTGAACAATATAGATGCTCAACCCAAACTTCTGAAGGTCCATGGCCAGGCCATAATAAGCAAAGCTGGTGGAGAACCTAAAGAAAAAGACCATTACATGTGTAAGACTGATGGGTTTTAAAGGGCATCAGTCAGGCATTGTGACCCCATACAGACCAGAATGAAGAACACAAGACAAATTCTCTCCATACAAAAACCTATTCTCAAATGAGCCGAGAAGATAGAAAGGAGCGTGCTATGAGCAGAAGTGTCTATTATGAAATTTCCTCTGTCCTCTTCCCTCCTGGTTATTCTTAATTGACTCTTAATTAAGTTGAACTGGATGGACAGAGTCTAGTGGGAACTCTTCTTCCAATGCTCGGCTTGTTCTTTAAACTATGTTGCGTCATTTAAGAGTAAAGCATAGGCCCCAATTCATCTAGACCGGCATTGTTCATGGCAGTCTTGATGAGGATGCTCCTGATGTATTAAGAGATGTACAAGGGGACAGGTACTGGAGTAAAATTTGTGGCATAAGGAACACTGCCACTCATCATGAATTTTACGAGCGAGGGCTGCCCTACCTCGTCCTGCCCCAGCTCCATCCTCTTTGTCAGAACTGGGCGAAAATAGTGTGAGAACACCATAAGTTGCACATTTTTGTGCTGCTTCGTGCAGCAAAAAACAAATGTCAAAATTCTAAGTTTTGAGGATTTTTAAGTTTTAACATAGCCATGAAGCACATTTTGGATTGCTGCATGTGTACAATATCAGAAGCACTGCCAGCACATGAATGCAGCACCAGAGCCACCATCTGCACATAAATTCAGCCCCAGAACCACTGTCAGCACATGATTGCAGCGCCAGAACAATCATCAGTACAAGAATGCAGCAACAAACCCACCATCAGCACATGAATTCAGCGCCAGAACCACCGTCTACAATTGATTGCAGAGCCAGAATAACCATCAGCACATGAATGCAGTGACAGACCCACCATCAGCACATGAATGCAGCACCAAAACCACTATCAATGCATGAATGCAGCCCCAGAACCATTGTCGGCACATAAATGCAGCACCAGAACCACCATCGGTACATGTATGCAGCGCCAGAACTACCATCAGTACATGAATGCAGCGCTAGACCCACCGTCAGTACATGAATAAATCACCAAGCTTAGTACAGTGATCAATTGCAATGTCAGGTCAGCCCCATATACAATTGTATCACATGAACCAACAACTGCCAGTATGTCTTTAACTTGGGTAAAAAGATGCTGGGAGTTGCTGTTGCGAGCCATCATCAGACTGTAGACCATACAGGAGCCCAAGTACTGATGAGACACAGGCAGGATCACACATAATTTACATCCAGGTACCCTGTAGGTGACATCTTCTCTGAAGACATTCCCATCCTTTTAGTCTCCATGTAGCAGAGACAGTATGATGAAATTTCATGCCCAATGCTTGTCTTTACAGACTTCCCTCATCTCTGTCTTCAGCAGCACTTCCAGTCACAGTGCCTTTAAAAATGAAAGTATCATTATACAGCCACATAAATATTAATATCTTCTTCTGGCTCCTGAATAAATAATTGCTAGCTGCACAAAATATTCTCCCTACACAGCCCACTCCATAATATCCCCCCACACTACCCCTCTGCAAAATATCCTCCCTAAGCTGCCCTTCTGCAAAATATTCCCCACACATACTGCCCCTCTGCAAAATATCCCACCCACACACTACCCCTCTGTAAAATATTCCACCCACACACTGCCCCTCTGTAAAATATCCCCCCACACACTGCCCCTTTGAAAAATATCCCCCCACACAAACACTGTCCCTCTGCAAAATATCCCCCCACACACACACGCACTGCCCCTCTGCAAGATATAACCCCTACACACACTGCCCCTCTACAAAATATCCTCCACATACACACACATTGCTGCTGCTCTGCAAATTATCCCTACCACACACTACCCCTCTGCAAAATATCCCGCCACATATACATACTGCCCATCTGCAAAATATCCCCTCCACACACACTGCCCCTCTGAGTGCAGTAGCTCCAATCTGCCCACACTGCCTCTAGCAAAACAATGCCCCTTTTTTCATACAATTGTCCTCCCCATCCACAATGATAAAGCATTTAAAATCTTTGGCTCCTCTTGGAGCGCTTACCACTACCCACATTATTTCTGCTCCTCTGCATCGGCAGCAGAGTGATGATGTCAGCAGTGTGCTGACATCATCACTCTGCTGCACATCGGGGCAGGGGCTGACAAGCGCTGTTCTATCTGCCACAGTCCGGGTGCCAAAGTGTTCAAATGTATTAGTGTCTGAAAGACGCGAATACATTTTAATATAGGAAGAAGAAACCCAGCATCTCCTGGACAGCTCCACAGGCCGCAGCAAATCTCTTGGCGGGCAGCATGCGGCCCATGGGACTGTACCCGGTTTATACATGAATGGCCCAAGTGCCCTAGTGTACCGGCAGCCCAGCAGGAAACTAGCCAGTAGGGCAGATTGCCAGGCCGGGCCCAAGTAGAACTACAGTGTAAAGCTCAGCACAAGTTCTGCTGTAGCACATTCAGCCATCAGTCATTTTTTCTGGAGTGTGTACATCACTTTCAGTATATTTACATAATTAAATAACAGTATGTGAGAGAGAGGAGTAGGGAGGTGAGTAGCTAATAGCTATATAGAAATCAACTGGCTGGAGAGGTGGCCGGGATATTAGGAGTTAACTCCTCTCCTGGAATTTAACTATTGGCACTCTGAGCCAAAGCCTGGCCAGGTTTTCGTAGCCCAGCTCCATGGAAACCAGCTGTACACTATGAAAGATAAAAGCGGTCATTGCAGGAGAATGACAGCAGACAAAAAAAATCAAGTCAATTGCAAACTTGCTTATTTTCATGCAATCTAATTAACACTATTTAATAAATTAGGAACATCCCTTCTAGTATCACATTATCCATGCTGAACAATGTAACAGTAGCATCTATTAGGCTATGTGCCCACGATGCAGAAATGCTCCGGATATTTTCCTGAGCATCCTGCATCTCCCTGGCAGAAAAAACGCATGCGGATTGTACATGCAAATTGTACATATGGATTGTACATGCGTTTTTCCTGCCAGGGACATGCGGATATGAAGCGTTCTTCACATGCATTTCCCCATGCGGGTTATCAAGCACTTTCCAAGCGATTTTAGCATCACTTGGAAAGTGCTTGACAACTTGGTCACACTATATAAATCCAAGCAACCGGCATGGATTTATATAGTGTGACCGTAAAAGAATGGTAAAAAATAAAAAAAAAAAAAATTTATACTTACCTTCCGATGGCCCCCGGAGTCTTTATTCGATCCGTCCTGGCTGCCGGCAGATCGCGGTACACTATACTGAAGAACCTGCCGTCACATGACTAAATGACATCAGTGCAGGTCCTTCAGTCCACCGCGATCTGCCGGCAAGCGAAGACAAGGAAACCGGGGGCCATCAGAAGGTAAATATAATATTTATTTTTTATTTTATTCTTTTTTTTTACAGGTTCTATGGTACCCGGATCCGGAGGAGAGTCTCCTCTCCTCCACACCCGGGTATCATCCGCACATTGAAACGCATGGATTCCGCATGTACAGATGCAGTGATGCGGATTCCATGCGTTCCAATGCAAGTCAATGGCGGCGAAAACGCAGCGCTTCCGCAAAATAATTGGTAGTGCTGCGGATTTTTCAGCAATGATAATCCGCAGCGAAAATTTCCGCAGCATGTGCACAGCACATGCGGATTATCATTGGGGAACATGGCAGGCCTTCTACCATGCATTTTTTAAGCGGTTCTTCAGCGGAATTGTCCCTGCGGAAACGCTTAGAAAACGCATCGTGGGCACACAACCTTACAGTACTTAATCATAAGGTAAGGTTAAAATTAATCCTCAAACTTACCAAGTGCAACATATACAAAAAGATATCCGACGCACCACAGGTGTCTTTATCAGATCTAACACAGAATATTTGCTTCCACGAGCAGCATTTATTTCTCTTTGCATGTCATATTTAATAGTCTAGAAAGAAGAGAAAGTTGATGGAATAATACAATAGAAAAGAGTAATTATTTAATATCCGAAGGCTAAGAATGGAATGTGCCCTGTTCAGTTTAAAATTAAAGCTTTTCAACAATTAAGAAAAGTAATGTACATGTATGTAAGATTTCATTTCTATCATTCTACCAAGCTCTCAAAAGTTCACAGATGGTAAGGACCTGTATAAAAGAAAGAAGCAATACTTCCCAGTGAAATCTGCCTGCTGCACCAGCTCTGTCGCTCCGATGGTCTTCCAATGTCCAATCACCTCACCCTGCCCACACTGATGGTCAGAATCCAGATGGAAACTGTCGGCGAGGCAGCACTGGAGATGGGCACGGGCTTGTAAGGGTCTGTGCGCAATTTGTGGATTTGCCCCTTTTCTTTCTGCATTTTTCCTGCACAAATTTGTCACAAAAAATTCCTGAAGTCTCATGCACACGTTGCTCTTTTGTTCCTTGCAGATTTGCAGCAGATTTAAATCTGCAGCAAGTCAATTCTTTCAGTGTTTTTTACTGCAGATTTCACTCATACTAATGGATGTGAAAAACAGATAAAAAACGCATGTAAAAAAACTTGTCAAAAATGCATCAAAAACGCACAAATTTTATGCTGCATTTTTCCTGCCAACACATCAGTATTTATAGCAGATTTGCTGCACATTTTTCTGCTTCAAATACTGAACATGTGCACATACGCTTAAGGTAAATTTGTTTTTTTTTTTGTTTTTTTTTTTAGCATGCCTACCCTGCGTAAACTTTAAAAATTTAATGGAAAACCCCTTTATTCTTAAGCTTTTTATGTTTAACCCCTTCACAACCTTGGGATTTTCCATTTTTGTGTTTTCGTGTTTTGCTCCCCTTCAACCCAGAGACATAACTTTTTTATTTTTCCGTTAATATGCGGTGAAATTGCAAAAAAAATGCAATTCCACAATTGTTTTTTTTTCTTCACACTGTTCATTAAATGCTAAAACTAACCTCCCATTTCGATTCTCCAGGTCATTACGAGTTGGCAGATACCAAACATGTATAGGTTTTTTTTTATTTAAGCAGTGAAAAAAAATCCAAAGTTTGTATGAAAAAAAAAAAGACCTATAGGGTCTCCATTTTTCCGGATCTGGGGCCGAGTGAGGGCTTATTTTTTGCTCGCCGAGCTGATGTTTTTATTGATACCATTTTGAAGTAGATCCAATGTTTTGATTGCCCATTATTGTATTTTATTGCAATGCTGCGGCGACCAGAAAAATGTAATTCTGGCGTTTTGATTTTTTTCCCGTTACGCCGTTTACCGATCGGATTAATTCTTTTATACATTGATAGACGGGCGATTCTGAACTCGGCGATACCAAATATGTGTATCTTTGATTTTTTTTATTGTTTTATCTTGAATGCGGCAAAAGGGGGGTGATTTGAACTTATATATATATATATATATATATATATATATATATATATATATATATATATTTTTTTTTTTTTTTTAAAAATTAATACTTTTAAAAACATTCTTTTTTCTACTTTTTACATGCTTCAATAGTCTCTATAGGAGACGAGAAGCTGTGATCCTCTGATCGCTTTTGCTACACATAGCAGGGCTATGATCATCTGCTATGAACTCCAGCCACTGGGAGGCGCTTATAGCAGATAGGCAATGACAAGCGCGGTGGTCTTCGGCAGACCCCTGTTGTCATACCAACCCCTCGGACCCTCGCAATCATGTGAGGGGCGCGCCGATGGGCGTGGTTAGTGACGCAGTCAGAGATTGACAGCGGAAGTTAACATGTTAACAGCCGCGGATGGATTGTGATTCCACACATGACAGTTGGTCAGATTAACTGAAAAGGTGCGGGCTCAGTGCCGGGGCCCGCGTCAAAGAGAGGGAGGCAACCTATTATGTACCTATACATCATAGATTGTGAAGGGGTTTTAAAGGGAATTTTTGAGAAGCTTTATTCCACTAAGGCCGGGGTCACATTAGCGTATAGCATCCCATGCAATATACTAATGACACTCCTATATACTAAAGTCTATTTTACACAAAAAAAAGTTACATTTGAATTATTAAGCACCATCCTGGTGTTCCAAAATCCCTATGACAATACTTCCTGTCTTGTGTTCTTATGGAGTCACTAGGGTGGTCCCTATTGGAAATATTGAACTTAATGCCTTGTAAGTTCTGCCTGATAACTGTCTGTACATTTAGCAATTAAGGAGGTACTCCAACCCTATTTACATTTTATTGAAATTATTTTTTAGTTTGTTATTAAACCCATCATGAACATCTGAAGAATGAAGCATGCGGGGAGATCTCAAGCTGCTATTACATGGCTACTAGGATTTGAATCCCTTCACCCCCTGGCAATTTTCTTTTTTTTTTTTGCTCCCCTTCTACCAAGAGTTTTTTTTTTATTTAAATGGTGAAAACAAAAAAAAAAAGAAATGTGGAAAAAAAAATATTTTGCTTTTGTCACCATTTTCCAAGACCCATAATGTTCTCATTTTTTGAGGTTGTGTGAGGGCTTATTTTTTGCACCCTGAGTTGACATTTTTACTTATACCATTTTGGAACAGATATGATATTTTGATTGTATTTTATTGCAATGTTGCCGCGGTCATAGTTCTGGCATTTTGATTATTTTCTCATTACGCTGCTTACCGATTGGATTAATTTACTTTATATCTTGATAGATCAGACTTTTGCAAAGGCAGCAATACCAAATATATGTATTTATAATTTTTTTAAATTGTTTTAATGCTATTTTCAGTGTAGCCCCTTCTGTAGATGCTGGGGACCTCCAAGGGCATGGGGACCCTGGGCAATTGCCCAGTTGACTACTCCCCTAATGCCAGCCCTGAGTCCACAAAACAGTACCATAAGCACACAAAACAGACACAACACTGCCTCATTTCAGTAGCTAAGCCAGTCCCCTTCTCTGTCACAACTGATGTAAACACAGAGACGTGGATTGGTCTAGGTCTAGATATTGAGCAATCAACCAACCCGCTCAAAAATAAAACACATGATGTCACCACGGGAATCTCTCTCCTGTGTTGAGTACAAGTTGGAAGAAGAGTAGGTGGGTGCCAGAACCAGTGCAGACATCAGATTAATGTGTCCAGATCAGGATACCTTATTTTTTATCTATCTATCTATCTATCTATCTATCTATCTATCTATCTATCTATCTATCTATATATACATATATATATATATGTGTTTTTTATATTGCTATTTTAAACACATTTACATATAATTTTTATTTTAGCTGGATGACCCCTTTAAAATTTTTGGGAAATAGAGTTAATTTTGGATATACAATGGAAGTAAAAATGTGGGAAGGTTTGCTGCCTTAAGGTGCACTTTTACATCTGAAACAATGTTATTGGATTGAGTTGCCTTCCTATTCCCTGTTTATTAAAAACAAAGAAAAGAAAAATGAGATGACTCTATATCTCATTTCCAAGGGCATTTTCAAAATCAACTTTTCTTGGTCGGGCCAGTTTACTGATATTAAAGTTCGAAAAAAAATGTGTTCATTAGTTCTCTCTTTATTTTAAGACCCCATAGCCCAAGTACACTGAACGGTGCACACCACACAACATTATTTAAAACTCAGTGGGCAGAAGTATTGTTCCATCTAAGGGCAGGTGCAAATGGCTGTATTATCGGTTCAAGTGCGATTCGACAAAATATCGGATCACACTCGGACCAATGTTAGTCTATGGGGCCTTGTACGTGACGCGCCCCCTGGGCCAGTGTTGTTTGGGGGATACCCGGAGCCGGATCAGATGGGGGTTGTAGTCTCCGAGTGGCGGTGACCCGGTCCGTGCCCAGGGTGTCAAGCTCAGTGTGTGGCAGTCCTACAGATGTTACTGGATGTTCTTTAGTGTCGACTACGCCACCCGTTGATTTGCGGTCACTACGGCCGCCGCTGCAGCAGGGTCCGCTGAGGCTGGTGGTGTGTGTGCAGCTCAGGTAGTATAACCCCCAACGGGAGGGGTATAGCCTCAGGGGGTCAGTTGTAGAGGGTGGTGGTTGTGGTGGTGCAGTGAGAGTGGTAATAAGACTCCGAGTCGGGCTGTGCAGTTCAGGGTTTTACTTACTGCTTTTGTGTTGGTCACTCCGGCCTTGAGTGACCACCCGAGCCGTGCTGCGTCCACCAGGTCCTGGACTCGGCCAACCCCCAGGTGATTCTGGAGCGTGGTCCTGAGCTCCCTTTCTGACTTGTCCTTCTCTCTGGCCTTCCCCACCAGGGATCCACCTAAGTCCGGCTCCCTCGGGCCTCTTGTTGGTAAAACCCTTGTCTCTGGGTTCCCTGACCCTATTCTTGGTTTGCCTTCCGGGTGGATTTAGTGGGTGGTCGTGGCAGATCCTGCCCACGACCTCCGGTCTCTGGCTAAGGATTAGGGCCCTCCACCAGCTTGGGATCCGGTACCCTTGTGCCAACTCTTCACCCTCTGGTCTAATTTTGGGTTCTTGGAGTCCCCTCTTCTCCCCCTCTGGGTCCTTCTTTCTCCTCTCTCTCTCTCTTGGCCTTGGAGCTGGCTGAGCTGCTCTGCTTCTCTGACTCAACTCTGACAGACTGACCCTGATCTAAGATGGTTCCCACCTTATATACTCCCTCTATGTGTGAGCTCAGGTGACCAGCACCCAATGAGCTCCTAGCATTACCCAGACTGCTCCCCCTATCTGCCCCTACACTACTGGGATGTTCCACCCCCCTCCCACTCCAGCCAGGGACAGACACTGTCGTACCTGCACATTTCTCTAGTGGGAGTACCATTGGTCTGTCCCCCGGAAATGGGATGTGTGTAGTGCATGCAGCCTACTGAGCTCAGTTCCACACTCCATCCTTACCCGGGAGTGGAATACCACACCTCTGGCTTGAGGTGTAATACCCCTGTAGCAGCCGAATCCTCAGGGTGCTACATACGTATCAAGTATTTTCCTCAGATAAAGTCTATCTGAGGAAAAGAATCACTGCATGTCCAAGTTTGATCTGATATTCATATTGCACTCGGCCATGCAAGTCAATTAGTGCGTAGAAAGATGACACTATGCTGACACTCTGATCAAACTCTGTTGCATAATTCACCCAATTCTCTCAGATGAGAGAATCTACCGCCGTCGGCACGAGCCCTTGTTATTCAACCTTTACCAAGAGTGAAAGCATAAAGTTACCAGTTCTCCTCCACTGTGCCATTGCACACCTTGGTTCACTGATTTAGTACTGTTCCAAAATCACTGTTAATCGTTCATTAATTTAAATTCCAAACATATTGGCCATTATGTACAGTTTCATGGACCTAACTATGATGATAGCAGACACAGTAACTGGTTGGGGTACACCAAAGTAAATGGGAACCACGTCTACTTAAAAGTTTATCCGTCACAGTGAATGATGTTATATGACAATGTTCAGGAGAAGGAGCAGAGAAATAGAGGAACACTGAATGCTGATTGTTGGGAGACAACACAATCCAATAAAGACGAAGAGGAGAACATGGCCATCATTTACTTTCATAACCCCAACTTGATACAGTTGGTGGCTTTGGTAAAGAAAACCCCAACTGTGCTATAAGGATCCACAATTCATTGTTACATTGTAACGTGGTGGGCGAGGTACTTGTGCTTCACATCCCAGCACACTACAAGAAAATGGGTGTCCTTGGCTGGGTGTGTGGACTTTAGCTGTGATGGTGATACGCCCTTGCAGACCGTATGGTGCCGTTGTCTTTGGCCGGCCAGGACCAGATCTTGCAGAGTTCAATGAGGGAGTGTTATGTTCTGCTACCAGAGCTAAGGAAAGAGAGGAGATCTGTCCCTACGATAGAACTCAGCTGAATCCCTACGATGTAACAGGGAACCTGATCCTGCGATCAGACCTGCTAAAGTCCTAAGCTAGTCTGTACGGAGACCTATAGATGTGGGGAAGGAATCCCTACAAGTACTAAGGACTGGGAGGAAAATGGGACACCTCCTAACAGAAATAGTAGCAGACAGACGAACAAACAAAATATATAGAACAAAGAGGTCCGTAGACCAAGCAAACTAACAGAGATAGATACAGAGCACAGGCTAGCTAGAAAGTAGTTATACAATGAAGTCCAGCAAAGCCAGAAGGGCGGAGCAGGTTTAAATAGGCCAACAAGGTCATGTGACCAGCAAAGGAAAAAAAACCTAAGAGCAAGGTTCTAACAGGGAGGCCATAGTTCATAAATAAACGTATTTTTACTGAACAATAACTTTTGAGGAACTATGTACAGCAGATAGTAGGCTTTCATCTTCATGGACGTTTCTGTTATTACATGGAACGTTATCATACACTTCTCCTTCCTCTCTTCCCTGGAGTCACCCTTGCTTTCCACTTCATTTAGTTCCTCTGCCTCAACACAGCCCAGCACACTATCCCGGGAACCTCCTCGTTCCCAATAACGGCACTAAAGTCCAGCAAGCAAGAGTCCTATACTTCCACCAGCGGTTCTGTGTCTTTCTCCCCTTAGGGGAGTTTTCTATGCCAGTATAGCCGCTACTTAGTTTTCTTCTTTATTGACCACCACATGGGGCATTTCCTCTTTGTCTTGCTTATTCTTCCTTCTTCGTACCATTACCCGACTGACAGACAATGCTGCACCATCCCGCGAGGCTTCCTGCCCCATGGCCCCATACTTTTTACTTTCCTCTCTTTCACTCTGGACTGAAACTGGACTGTGATTCACTTCTCTGTAGGATCCAGTTGTGTCTCTCTTGCTACAGGACACCCACTTTATGCTGTTTCCCCTACACACCATAAGAGCCACCACACAGCCCCCTATCCAAAGTATAAGCCCCCACATAGCCTCCTATTTACAATATGAGCCCTCACATAGTTTCCTATATACAGTATGAGCCCACACATAGCCTCCAATATACAATTTGAGCACCCACATAGCCTCATACATTCAGTATAAGCCCCCACATAGCCTCCTATATATAGTATGAGCCCCACATAACCCCCTATATACAGTATGAGCCCACACATAGCCTCTTATATACAGTGATCCCCCACATAACCTCCTACATTGATTATGAGCCCCCACATTGCCTCCTATATACAGTGTGAGCCCCCTCATAGCCTCCTACATTCAGTATGAGCCTTCACATTACCTCCTATCTACAATATGAGCCCCCACGGACTCAAATACAGTATGAGCCCCCACATAGCCTCCTACATTCAGTCTGAGGATGCAGATAGCGATGCGAGCGGGCGGTGGCAGCAGATGTATGGCGGTAGTGGACGGATGGCGGACGGGGGAGGGCAGGTGTGGCCCTTGGCCACACTGGAAAAGCCAGAGGACTGGATGTGGCCCGCAGACCACAGTTTACCCAGGTCTGCTTTATAGCATCTCCTTTATGTGCCAAAATAGAAAGCCATTCTGCAAAGAACTTTTGTTTGATTCTCTGATAATATTTTTTCCTATTTTTCTTTGTTTTTTTTAATTGAATGACATGATTTTCATATAGATTCTCTATGACTTTTCCTTCAGCACTGTATGTTCATAGATGATTAGTATCACTCAAAATTTTACTAATAATATCCTAAACTATGTGGACAATTTACCTCTACTGAAAGTTTTTCCCCTTCTTCCATCCTCCCATTAATTCTGGCTACTTTCTTCAGGTCTTTGATTGCTTGTTCATATTTCCCACCTAGAACGAGCCAACGACTAGACTCAGGAAGCCACCTATAGTCCACAAACAGTGCAACATATAATATAAGCTTTTATACAGCATCATAAACTTACTATACAGTTATCTGATATACAGTACAGACCAAATGGTTGGACACACCTTCTCATTTAAAGATTTTTCTGTATTTTCATGACTATGAAAATTGTACATTCACACTGAAGGCATCAAAACTATGAATTAACACATGTGGAATTATATACTTAACAAAATATGTCTTAGATTCTAGGTTCTTCAAAGTAGCCACCTTTTGCTTTGATGACTGCTTTGCACACTCTTGGCATTCTCTTGATGAGCTTCAAGAGGTAGTAACCGGAAATGTTTTTCACTTCACAGGTGTGCCCTGTCAGGTTTAATAAGTGGGATTTCTTGCCTTATAAATGGCGTTGGGACCATCAGTAGTGTTGTGCAGAAGTCTGGTGGATACACATCTGGTAGTCCTACTGAATAGACTGTTAGAATTTGTATTATGGCAAGAAAAAAGCAGCTAAGTAAAGAAAAACGAGTGGCCATCATTACTTTAAGAAATGAAGGTCAGTCAGTGCGAAAAATTGGGAAAACTTTGAAAGTGTCCCCAAGTGCTGTTGCAAAAACCATCAAGCGCTACAAAGAAACTGGCTCACATGAGGACCGCCCCAGGAAAGGAAGACCAAGAGTCACCTCTGCTTCTGAGGATAAGTTTATCCAAGTCACCAGCCTCAGAAATCGCAGGTTAACAGCAGCTCAGATTAGAGACCAGGTCAATGCCACACAGAGTTCTAGCAGCAGACACATCTCTACAACAACTGTTAAGAGGAGACTTTGTGCAGCAGGCCTTCATGGTAAAATAGCTGCTAGGAAACCACTGCTAAGGACAGGCAACAAGCAGAAGAGACTTGTTTGGGCTAAAGAACACATGGAATGGACATTGGACCAGTAGAAATCTGTGCTTTGGTCTGATGAGTCCAAATTTGAGATCTTTGGTTCCAACCACCGTGTCTTTGTGTGACACAGAAAAGGTGAACGGATAGACTCTACATGCCTGGTTCCCACCGTGAAGCATGGAGGAGGAGGTGTGATGGTGTGGGGATGCTTTGCTGGTGAATCTGTTGGGGATTTATTCAAAATTGAAGGCATACTGAATCAGCATGGCTACCACAGCATCTTGCATGCTATTCCATCCGGTATGCGTTTAGTTGGACCATCATTTATTTTTCAACAGGACAATGACCCCAAACATACCTCCAGGCTGTGTAAGTGCTATTTGACCAAGAAGGAGAGTGATGGGGTGCTACGCCAGATGACCTGGCCTCCACAGTCACCAGACCTGAACCCAATCGAGATGGTTTGGGGTGAGCTGGACCGCAGAGTGAAGGTAAAAGGGCCAATAAGTGCTGAGCATCTCTGGGAACTCCTTCAAGATTGTTGGAAGACCATTTCCGGTGACTACCTCTTGAAGCTCATGAAGAGAATGGCAAGAGTGTGCAAAGCAGTCATCAAAGCAAAAGGTGGCTACTTTGAAGAACCTAGAATATAAGACATATTTTCAGTTGTTTCACACTTTTTTGTTAAGTATATAATTCCACATGTGTTAATTCATAGTTTTGATGCCTTCAGTGTGAATGTACAATTTTCATAGTCATGAAAATACAGAAAAATCTTTAAATGAGAAGGTGTGTCCAAACTTATGGTCTGTACTGTACAATTCATATGACTGCATAAAAAGGAAATTAGACCAAAAGATCTGAATGAAAAAAATCATCTATACAATTGAAATATAACCGGAAAACAATCTGTAATGCAAAAAAAATTCATTGATACTTTGTTAAAAAAAAGTCCTAATTACCATAGATAACTTTTTACCACGTGTCAATGAATTAAAGGCAATAAAACCAAAGTTAAGATCCAAGTAATTTGCATAAGATAGTGCCCTATACATGTCTTATCATAAAAGCATAAATTATGAAGATATAGGGTGTACAAGGAAAACAAGAAGGGTCTAAAAGTGCAAGCAACTTGCTCAAGCTTAATTTATGGTCTCCAGACCCTGAGGAGTTTGTTACAGTAATATGTGATCTTACTGATAAGTTTCTTATTAACCATGAGATTATCAAGACAGGCAAATATTTCAGAGAAAGGGACAAAATCTTTCTACCAAGGGTATGCATTTATCTGCAAGGCTTCCAAGATAACAGACGTCTGAAGTTGAAAATGGGTCATGTTAAGTAAAAAGTAGCCATAAGCCTTAGATAGTTGTCAGTTAAATATGTCAACTGCTTTGTTTTCCTCCCAAATAATGTTCTCAAAAGGGAGAGGAAAATATTCTGCTGCCAGACATCTATGGCAAAAGTTTATCTCACCTGAGACAAAAAAGGATCAGGCACATTGAACATTCAACATGCCTGGTCCTTTTTTTTCCATCTGATATGGGTTCAGCCAGCATTTATCTAATGTGTATGGCAACTTTAAAGAGTTTGGCCCACAAGCAAAATATATTTTAACTAATAAATTTTGGAATTGTAATAAGTTCCACAATTGGATGAGATAATCTTATAAATGTGCCTCTGCTATGTACTGTGTAATGGCTGCGTTCGACCATGCACAGCTGCTCCAGTTCATGGTCAGCACATACCAAAGCTCTTGTTCAGGGAACAGGAGAGAGCATAAGTCACTAATGATAAGTGAGCATTCAGCTAAGACAGTAGTGTTTCTGGAAAGTCACCAATCATGTGAGCTCGTTATGAATTAAGTCAGTGACATATAAGCTCAGTGGCTGCTGGAGCTACTAAGTCACTGACATGTTTGATAAACTCAAAGGGCTGGTGACCTGCATTAAATACAGGCAGGGAAATGTGTTACCTCAGCTACAGAATTGTTTACCTCAGGCAGAGAAAAGTGTTACCTGAGCCAGAGAATTGTGTTACCTCAGCCAGAGAATTGTGTTACCTCAGCCAGAGAATTGTGTTACCTCAGCCAGAGAGTTGTGTTACCTCAGCCAGAGAGATGTGTTACATCAGGCAGAGAGATGTGTTACCTCAGCCAGAGAATTGTGTTACCTCAGCCAGAAAGATGTGTTACCTCAGCCAGAGAGTTGTTTTACTTCAGCCAGAGAGTTGTTTTACCTCAGCCAGAGAGTTGTGTTACCACAGCCAGAGAATTGTGTTACCTCAGCCAGAGAGCTGTGTTACCTCAGCCAGAGAGTTGTGTTACCTCAGCCAGAGAGCTGTGTTACCTCAGCCAGAGAATTGTGTTACCTCAGCCAGAAAGATGTGTTACCTCAGCCAGAGAGTTGTTTTACCTCAGCCAGAGAGATGTGTTACCTCAGCCAGAGAGATATGTTACCACAGCCAGAGAATTGTGTTACCTCAGCCAGAGAGTTGTTTTACCTCAGCCAGAGAGCTGTGTTACCTCAGCCAGAGAGATATGTTACCATAGCCAGAGAATTGTGTTACCTCAGCCAGAGAATTGTGTTACCTCAGCCAGAGAGCTGTGTTACCTCAGCCAGAGAGTTGTGTTACCTCAGCCAGAGAGTTGTGTTACCTCAGCCAGAGAGCTGTGTTACCTCAGCCAGAGAGATGTGTTACCTCAGCCAGAGAATTGTGTTACCTCAGCCAGAGAGCTGTGTTACCTCAGCCAGAGAGTTGTGTTACCTCAGCCAGAGAATTGTGTTACCTCAGCCAGAGAGCTGTGTTACCTCAGCCAGAGAGTTGTGTTACCTCAGCCAGAGAAATGTGTTATCTCAGCCAGAGAAATGTGTTACCTCAGCCAGAGAGATGTGTTACATCAGGCAGGGAGATGTGTTACATCAGGCTGAGAGATGTGTTACATCAGGCAGAGAGATGTGTTACATCAGGCAGAGAGATGTGTTACATCAGGCAGAGAGATGTGTTACATCAGGCTGAGAGATGTGTTACCTTAGGCAGAGAGATGTGTTACATCAGGCAGAGAGATGTGTTACCTCAGCCAGAGACATGTGTTACATCAGCCAGAGAAATGTGTTACCTCAGCCAGAGAGATGTGTTACCTCAGCCAGAGAAATGTGTTACCTCAGCCAGAGAGATGTGTTACCTCAGCCAGAGAAATGTGTTACCTCAGCCAGAGAGATGTGTTACCTCAGCCAGAGAGATGTGTTACATCAGGCAGAGAGATGTGTTACATCAGGCAGAGAGATGTGTTACATCAGGCTGAGAGATGTGTTACCTTAGGCAGAGAGATGTGTTACATCAGCCAGAGAAATGTGTTACCTCAGCCAGAGAGATGTGTTACATCAGCCAGAGAGATGTGTTACCTCAGCCAGAGAAATGTGTTACATCAGCCAGAGAAATGTGTTACATCAGCCAGAGAAATGTGTTACATCAGCCAGAGAGATGTGTTACATCAGGCAGAGAGATGTGTTACATCAGGCAGAGAGATGTGTTACATCAGGCTGAGAGATGTGTTACCTTAGGCAGAGAGATGTGTTACCTCAGCCAGAGAAATGTGTTACCTCAGCCAGAGAGATGTGTTACCTCAGCCAGAGAGATGTGTTACCTCAGCCAGAGAAATGTGTTACATCAGCCAGAGAAATGTGTTACATCAGCCAGAGAAATGTGTTACATCAGCCAGAGAGATGTGTTACATCAGGCAGAGAGATGTGTTACATCAGGCTGAGAGATGTGTTACCTTAGGCAGAGAGATGTGTTACATCAGGCAGAGAGATGTGTTACCTCAGCCAGAGACATGTGTTACATCAGGCAGAGAAATGTGTTACATCAGGCAGAGAAATGTGTTACATCAGGCAGGGAGATGTGTTACATCAGGCTGAGAGATGTGTTACATCAGGCTGAGAGATGTGTTGCATCAGGCAGCGAGATGTGTTACATCAGGCAGAAAGATGTGTTACATCAGGCAGAGAGATGTGTTACCTCAGCCAGAGAGATGTGTTACCTCAGCCAGAGAGATGTGTTACATCAGGCAGGGAGATGTGTTACATCAGGCAGAGAGATGTGTTACATCAGGCAGCGAGATGTGTTACATCAGGCAGCGAGATGTGTTACATCAGCCAGAGAAATGTGTTACATCAGCCAGAGAAATGTGTTACATCAGCCAGAGAGATGTGTTACCTCAGCCAGAGAAATGTGTTACCTCAGCCAGAGAGATGTGTTACCTCAGCCAGAGAAATGTGTTACCTCAGCCAGAGAGATGTGTTACATCAGGCAGAGAGATGTGTTACATCAGGCAGAGAGATGTGTTACATCAGGCAGAGAGATGTGTTACATCAGGAAGAGAGATGTGTTACATCAGGCTGAGAGATGTGTTACCTTAGGCAGAGAGATGTGTTACATCAGCCAGAGAAATGTGTTACCTCAGCCAGAGAGATGTGTTACCTCAGCCAGAGAAATGTGTTACCTCAGCCAGAGAGATGTGTTACCTCAGCCAGAGAGATGTGTTACCTCAGCCAGAGAAATGTGTTACATCAGCCAGAGAAATGTGTTACATCAGCCAGAGAAATGTGTTACATCAGCCAGAGAAATGTGTTACATCAGCCAGAGAGATGTGTTACATCAGGCAGAGAGATGTGTTACATCAGGCTGAGAGATGTGTTACCTTAGGCAGAGAGATGTGTTACATCAGGCAGAGAGATGTGTTACCTCAGCCAGAGACATGTGTTACATCAGGCAGAGAAATGTGTTACATCAGGCAGAGAAATGTGTTACATCAGGCAGGGAGATGTGTTACATCAGGCTGAGAGATGTGTTACATCAGGCTGAGAGATGTGTTGCATCAGGCAGCGAGATGTGTTACATCAGGCAGAAAGATGTGTTACATCAGGCAGAGAGATGTGTTACCTCAGCCAGAGAGATGTGTTACCTCAGCCAGAGAGATGTGTTACATCAGGCAGGGAGATGTGTTACATCAGGCAGAGAGATGTGTTACATCAGGCAGAGAGATGTGTTACATCAGGCAGCGAGATGTGTTACATCAGGCAGCGAGATGTGTTACATCAGCCAGAGAAATGTGTTACATCAGCCAGAGAAATGTGTTACATCAGCCAGAGAGATGTGTTACCTCAGCCAGAGAAATGTGTTACCTCAGCCAGAGAGATGTGTTACCTCAGCCAGAGAAATGTGTTACCTCAGCCAGAGAGATGTGTTACATCAGGCAGAGAGATGTGTTACATCAGGCAGAGAGATGTGTTACATCAGGCAGAGAGATGTGTTACATCAGGCTGAGAGATGTGTTACCTTAGGCAGAGAGATGTGTTACCTCAGCCAGAGAGTTGTGTTACCTCAGCCAGAGAGCTGTGTTACCTCAGCCAGAGAATTGTGTTACCTCAGCCAGAAAGATGTGTTACCTCAGCCAGAGAGTTGTTTTACCTCAGCCAGAGAGATGTGTTACCTCAGCCAGAGAGATATGTTACCACAGCCAGAGAATTGTGTTACCTCAGCCAGAGAGTTGTTTTACCTCAGCCAGAGAGCTGTGTTACCTCAGCCAGAGAGATATGTTACCATAGCCAGAGAATTGTGTTACCTCAGCCAGAGAATTGTGTTACCTCAGCCAGAGAGCTGTGTTACCTCAGCCAGAGAGTTGTGTTACCTCAGCCAGAGAGTTGTGTTACCTCAGCCAGAGAGCTGTGTTACCTCAGCCAGAGAGATGTGTTACCTCAGCCAGAGAATTGTGTTACCTCAGCCAGAGAGCTGTGTTACCTCAGCCAGAGAGTTGTGTTACCTCAGCCAGAGAATTGTGTTACCTCAGCCAGAGAGCTGTGTTACCTCAGCCAGAGAGTTGTGTTACCTCAGCCAGAGAAATGTGTTATCTCAGCCAGAGAAATGTGTTACCTCAGCCAGAGAGATGTGTTACATCAGGCAGGGAGATGTGTTACATCAGGCTGAGAGATGTGTTACATCAGGCAGAGAGATGTGTTACATCAGGCAGAGAGATGTGTTACATCAGGCAGAGAGATGTGTTACATCAGGCTGAGAGATGTGTTACCTTAGGCAGAGAGATGTGTTACATCAGGCAGAGAGATGTGTTACCTCAGCCAGAGACATGTGTTACATCAGCCAGAGAAATGTGTTACCTCAGCCAGAGAGATGTGTTACCTCAGCCAGAGAAATGTGTTACCTCAGCCAGAGAGATGTGTTACCTCAGCCAGAGAAATGTGTTACCTCAGCCAGAGAGATGTGTTACATCAGGCAGAGAGATGTGTTACATCAGGCAGAGAGATGTGTTACATCAGGCAGAGAGATGTGTTACATCAGGCTGAGAGATGTGTTACCTTAGGCAGAGAGATGTGTTACATCAGCCAGAGAAATGTGTTACCTCAGCCAGAGAGATGTGTTACCTCAGCCAGAGAAATGTGTTACCTCAGCCAGAGAGATGTGTTACCTCAGCCAGAGAGATGTGTTACCTCAGCCAGAGAAATGTGTTACCTCAGCCAGAGAGATGTGTTACCTCAGCCAGAGAAATGTGTTACCTCAGCCAGAGAGATGTGTTACCTCAGCCAGAGAGATGTGTTACCTCAGCCAGAGAAATGTGTTACATCAGCCAGAGAAATGTGTTACATCAGCCAGAGAAATGTGTTACATCAGCCAGAGAGATGTGTTACATCAGGCAGAGAGATGTGTTACATCAGGCTGAGAGATGTGTTACCTTAGGCAGAGAGATGTGTTACATCAGGCAGAGAGATGTGTTACCTCAGCCAGAGACATGTGTTACCTCAGCCAGAGACATGTGTTACATCAGGCAGAGAAATGTGTTACATCAGGCAGAGAAATGTGTTACATCAGGCAGGGAGATGTGTTACATCAGGCTGAGAGATGTGTTACATCAGGCTGAGAGATGTGTTGCATCAGGCAGCGAGATGTGTTACATCAGGCAGAAAGATGTGTTACATCAGGCAGAAAGATGTGTTACATCAGGCAGAGAGATGTGTTACCTCAGCCAGAGAGATGTGTTACCTCAGCCAGAGAGATGTGTTACATCAGGCAGGGAGATGTGTTACATCAGGCAGAGAGATGTGTTACATCAGGCAGCGAGATATGTTACATCAGGCAGCGAGATGTGTTACATCAGCCAGAGAAATGTGTTACATCAGCCAGAGAAATGTGTTACATCAGCCAGAGAGATGTGTTACCTCAGGCAGAGAAATGTGTTACCTCAGCCAGAGAGATGTGTTACCTCAGCCAGAGAAATGTGTTACCTCAGCCAGAGAGATGTGTTACATCAGGCAGAGAGATGTGTTACATCAGGCAGAGAGATGTGTTACATCAGGCAGAGAGATGTGTTACATCAGGCTGAGAGATGTGTTACCTTAGGCAGAGAGATGTGTTACATCAGCCAGAGAAATGTGTTACCTCAGCCAGAGAGATGTGTTACCTCAGCCAGAGAAATGTGTTACCTCAGCCAGAGAGATGTGTTACCTCAGCCAGAGAGATGTGTTACCTCAGCCAGAGAAATGTGTTACATCAGCCAGAGAAATGTGTTACATCAGCCAGAGAAATGTGTTACATCAGCCAGAGAGATGTGTTACATCAGGCAGAGAGATGTGTTACATCAGGCTGAGAGATGTGTTACCTTAGGCAGAGAGATGTGTTACATCAGGCAGAGAGATGTGTTACCTCAGCCAGAGACATGTGTTACATCAGGCAGAGAAATGTGTTACATCAGGCAGAGAAATGTGTTACATCAGGCAGGGAGATGTGTTACATCAGGCTGAGAGATGTGTTACATCAGGCTGAGAGATGTGTTGCATCAGGCAGCGAGATGTGTTACATCAGGCAGAAAGATGTGTTACATCAGGCAGAGAGATGTGTTACCTCAGCCAGAGAGATGTGTTACCTCAGCCAGAGAGATGTGTTACATCAGGCAGGGAGATGTGTTACATCAGGCAGAGAGATGTGTTACATCAGGCAGCGAGATGTGTTACATCAGGCAGCGAGATGTGTTACATCAGCCAGAGAAATGTGTTACATCAGCCAGAGAAATGTGTTACATCAGCCAGAGAGATGTGTTACCTCAGCCAGAGAAATGTGTTACCTCAGCCAGAGAGATGTGTTACCTCAGCCAGAGAAATGTGTTACCTCAGCCAGAGAGATGTGTTACATCAGGCAGAGAGATGTGTTACATCAGGCAGAGAGATGTGTTACATCAGGCAGAGAGATGTGTTACATCAGGCTGAGAGATGTGTTACCTTAGGCAGAGAGATGTGTTACATCAGCCAGAGAAATGTGTTACCTCAGCCAGAGAGATGTGTTACCTCAGCCAGAGAAATGTGTTACCTCAGCCAGAGAGATGTGTTACCTCAGCCAGAGAGATGTGTTACCTCAGCCAGAGAAATGTGTTACATCAGCCAGAGAAATGTGTTACATCAGCCAGAGAGATGTGTTACATCAGGCAGAGAGATGTGTTACATCAGGCTGAGAGATGTGTTACCTTAGGCAGAGAGATGTGTTACATCAGGCAGAGAGATGTGTTACCTCAGCCAGAGACATGTGTTACATCAGCCAGAGAAATGTGTTACATCAGGCAGAGAAATGTGTTACATCAGGCAGGGAGATGTGTTACATCAGGCTGAGAGATGTGTTACATCAGGCTGAGAGATGTGTTGCATCAGGCAGCGAGATGTGTTACATCAGGCAGAAAGATGTGTTACATCAGGCAGAGAGATGTGTTACCTCAGCCAGAGAGATGTGTTACCTCAGCCAGAGAGATGTGTTACATCAGGCAGGGAGATGTGTTACATCAGGCAGGGAGATGTGTTACATCAGGCAGAGAGATGTGTTACATCAGGCAGCGAGATGTGTTACATCAGGCAGCGAGATGTGTTACATCAGGCAGAGAGATGTGTTACATCAGGCAGAGAGATGTGTTACATCAGGCAGCGAGATGTGTTACATCAGGCAGAGAGATGTGTTACCTTAGGCAGAGAGATGTGTTACATCAGGCAGAGAGATGTGTTACATCAGGCAGAGAGATGTGTTACCTTAGGCAGAGAGATGTGTTACCTTAGGCAGAGAGAAGTGTTACATCAGGCAGAGAGATGTGTTACATCAGGCAGGGAGATGTGTTACATCAGGCAGGGAGATGTGTTACATCAGGCAGCGAGATGTGTTACATCAGGCAGAGAGATGTGTTACATCAGGCAGAGAGATGTGTTACCTCAGCCAGAGAGATGTGTTACCTCAGCCAGAGAGATGTGTTACATCAGGCAGGGAGATGTGTTACATCAGGCAGAGAGATGTGTTACATCAGGCAGCGAGATGTGTTACATCAGGCAGCGAGATGTGTTACCTTAGGCAGAGAGATGTGTTACATCAGGCAGAGAGATGTGTTACATCAGGCAGAGAGATGTGTTACCTTAGGCAGAGAGATGTGTTACCTTAGGCAGAGAGAAGTGTTACATCAGGCAGAGAGATGTGTTACATCAGGCAGGGAGATGTCTTACATCAGGCAGGGAGATGTGTTACATCAGGCAGAGAGATGTGTTACATCAGGCAGAGAGATGTGTTACATCAGGCAGAGAGATGTGTTACATCAGGCAGAGAGATGTGTTACATCAGGCAGGGAGATGTGTTACATCAGGCAGAGAGATGTGTTACATCAGGCAGGGAGATGTGTTACATCAGGCTGAGAGATGTGTTACATCAGGCAGGGAGATGTGTTACATCAGGCTGAGAGATGTGTTACATCAGGCAGAGAGATGTGTTACATCAGGCAGAGAGATGTGTTACATCAGGCAGAGACATGTGTTACCTCAGCCAGAGAGATGTGTTACATCAGGCAGGGAGATGTGTTACATCAGGCAGGGAGATGTGTTACATCAGGCAGGGAGATGTGTTACATCAGGCTGAGAGATGTGTTGCATCAGGCAGAGAGATGTGTTACATCAGGCAGAAAGATGTGTTACATCAGGCAGAGAGATGTGTTACCTCAGCCAGAGAGATGTGTTACCTCAGCCAGAGAGATGTGTTACATCAGGCAGAGAGATGTGTTACATCAGGCAGGGAGATGTGTTACATCAGGCAGAGAGATGTGTTACATCAGGCAGAGAGATGTGTTACCTTAGGCAGAGAGATGTGTTACCTCAGCCAGAGAGATGTGTTACATCAGGCAGGGAGATGTGTTACATCAGGCTGAGAGATGTGTTACATCAGGCTGAGAGATGTGTTGCCTTAGGCAGAGAGATGTGTTACATCAGGCAGAGAGATGTGTTACATCAGGCAGGGAGATGTGTTACATCAGGCAGAGAGATGTGTTACATCAGGCAGAGAGATGTGTTACATCAGGCAGCGAGATGTGTTACATCAGGCAGCGAGATGTGTTACCTTAGGCAGAGAGATGTGTTACATCAGGCAGAGAGATGTGTTACATCAGGCAGAGAGATGTGTTACCTTAGGCAGAGAGATGTGTTACCTTAGGCAGAGAGAAGTGTTACATCAGGCAGAGAGATGTGTTACATCAGGCAGGGAGATGTGTTACATCAGGCAGGGAGATGTGTTACATCAGGCAGAGAGATGTGTTACATCAGGCAGAGAGATGTGTTACATCAGGCAGGGAGATGTGTTACATCAGGCTGAGAGATGTGTTACATCAGGCTGAGAGATGTGTTGCCTTAGGCAGAGAGATGTGTTACATCAGGCAGAGAGATGTGTTACATCAGGCAGGGAGATGTGTTACATCAGGCAGAGAGATGTGTTACATCAGGCAGAGAGATGTGTTACATCAGGCAGGGAGATGTGTTACATCAGGCAGAGAGATGTGTTACCTTAGGCAGAGAGATGTGTTACATCAGGCAGAGAGATGTGTTACATCAGGCAGGGAGATGTGTTACATCAGGCAGAGAGATGTGTTACATCAGGCAGGGAGATGTGTTACATCAGGCTGAGAGATGTGTTACATCAGGCTGAGAGATGTGTTACATCAGGCAGGGAGATGTGTTACATCAGGCAGGGAGATGTGTTACATCAGGCAGAGAGATGTGTTACATCAGGCAGAGAGATGTGTTACCTTAGGCAGAGAGATGTGTTACATCAGGCAGAGAGATGTGTTACCTCAGCCAGAGATATGTGTTACCTCAGCCAGAGAGATGTGTTACCTCAGCCAGAGAAATGTGTTACATCAGGCAGGGAGATGTGTTACATCAGGCAGGGAGATGTGTTACATCAGGCAGAGAGATGTGTTACATCAGGCAGAAAGATGTGTTACATCAGGCAGAGAGATGTGTTACCTCAGCCAGAGAGATGTGTTACATCAGGCTGAGAGATGTGTTACATCAGGCAGAGAGATGTGTTACATCAGGCAGAGAGATGTGTTACATCAGGCAGGGAGATGTGTTACATCAGGCAGAGAGATGTGTTACATCAGGCAGAGAGATGTGTTACATCAGGCAGAGAGATGTGTTACCTTAGGCAGAGAGATGTGTTACATCAGGCAGAGAGATGTGTTACATCAGGCAGAGAGATGTGTTACATCAGGCAGGGAGATGTGTTACATCAGGCTGAGAGATGTGTTACATCAGGCTGAGAGATGTGTTGCATCAGGCAGCGAGATGTGTTACATCAGGCAGAAAGATGTGTTACATCAGGCAGAGAGATGTGTTACCTCAGCCAGAGAGATGTGTTACCTCAGCCAGAGAGATGTGTTACATCAGGCTGAGAGATGTGTTACATCAGGCAGGGAGATGTGTTACATCAGGCAGAGAGATGTGTTACATCAGGCAGAGAGATGTGTTACCTTAGGCAGAGAGATGTGTTACATCAGGCAGAGAGATGTGTTACCTCAGCCAGAGAGATGTGTTACATCAGGCAGGGAGATGTGTTACATCAGGCAGAGAGATGTGTTACATCAGGCAGAGAGATGTGTTACATCAGGCAGAGAGATGTGTTACCTTAGGCAGAGAGATGTGTTACATCAGGCAGAGAGATGTGTTACATCAGGCAGAGAGATGTGTTACATCAGGCAGAGAGATGTGTTACATCAGGCAGAGAGATGTGTTACCTCAGCCAGAGAGATGTGTTACATCAGGCAGGGAGATGTGTTACATCAGGCAGAGAGATGTGTTACATCAGGCAGGGAGATGTGTTACATCAGGCAGGGAGATGTATTACATCAGGCAGAGAGATGTGTTACATCAGGCAGAGAGATGTGTTACATCAGGCAGGGAGATGTGTTACATCAGGCAGAGAGATGTGTTACATCAGGCAGAGAGATGTGTTACCTCAGCCAGAGAGATGTGTTACCTCAGCCAGAGAGATGTGTTACATCAGGCAGGGAGATGTGTTACATCAGGCAGAAAGATGTGTTACATCAGGCAGAGAGATGTGTTACATCAGGCAGAGAGATGTGTTACCTTAGGCAGAGAGATGTGTTACATCAGGCAGAGAGATGTGTTACATCAGGCAGAGAGATGTGTTACATCAGGCAGAGAGATGTGTTACATCAGGCAGAGAGATGTGTTACCTCAGCCAGAGAGATGTGTTACATCAGGCAGGGAGATGTGTTACATCAGGCAGAGAGATGTGTTACATCAGGCAGGGAGATGTGTTACATCAGGCAGGGAGATGTGTTACATCAGGCAGAGAGATGTGTTACATCAGGCAGAGAGATGTGTTACATCAGGCAGGGAGATGTGTTACATCAGGCAGAGAGATGTGTTACATCAGGCAGAGAGATGTGTTACCTCAGCCAGAGAGATGTGTTACCTCAGGCAGGGAGATGTGTTACATCAGGCTGAGAGATGTGTTACATCAGGCTGAGAGATGTGTTACATCAGGCAGAGAGATGTGTTACATCAGGCAGAGAGATGTGTTGCATCAGGCAGCGAGATGTGTTACATCAGGCAGAAAGATGTGTTACATCAGGCAGAGAGATGTGTTACCTCAGGCTGAGAGATGTGTTACCTCAGGCTGAGAGATGTGTTACATCAGGCTGAGAGATGTGTTACATCAGGCAGAGAGATGTGTTACATCAGCCAGAGAGATGTGTTACCTTAGGCAGAGAGATGTGTTACATCAGGCAGGGAGATGTGTTACATCAGGCAGGGAGATGTGTTACATCAGGCAGAGAGATGTGTTACATCAGGCAGGGAGATGTGTTACATCAGGCAGAGAGATGTGTTACATCAGGCAGGGAGATGTGTTACATCAGGCAGAGAGATGTGTTACCTCAGCCAGAGAGATGTGTTACATCAGGCAGGGAGATGTGTTACATCAGGCAGAGAGATGTGTTACATCAGGCAGCGAGATGTGTTACATCAGGCAGCGAGATGTGTTACCTTAGGCAGAGAGATGTGTTACATCAGGCAGAGAGATGTGTTACATCAGGCAGAGAGATGTGTTACCTTAGGCAGAGAGATGTGTTACCTTAGGCAGAGAGAAGTGTTACATCAGGCAGAGAGATGTGTTACATCAGGCAGGGAGATGTCTTACATCAGGCAGGGAGATGTGTTACATCAGGCAGAGAGATGTGTTACATCAGGCAGAGAGATGTGTTACATCAGGCAGAGAGATGTGTTACATCAGGCAGAGAGATGTGTTACATCAGGCAGGGAGATGTGTTACATCAGGCAGAGAGATGTGTTACATCAGGCAGGGAGATGTGTTACATCAGGCTGAGAGATGTGTTACATCAGGCAGGGAGATGTGTTACATCAGGCTGAGAGATGTGTTACATCAGGCAGAGAGATGTGTTACATCAGGCAGAGAGATGTGTTACATCAGGCAGAGACATGTGTTACCTCAGCCAGAGAGATGTGTTACATCAGGCAGGGAGATGTGTTACATCAGGCAGGGAGATGTGTTACATCAGGCAGAGAGATGTGTTACATCAGGCTGAGAGATGTGTTGCATCAGGCAGAGAGATGTGTTACATCAGGCAGGGAGATGTGTTACATCAGGCAGGGAGATGTGTTACATCAGGCTGAGAGATGTGTTGCATCAGGCAGAGAGATGTGTTACATCAGGCAGAAAGATGTGTTACATCAGGCAGAGAGATGTGTTACCTCAGCCAGAGAGATGTGTTACCTCAGCCAGAGAGATGTGTTACATCAGGCAGAGAGATGTGTTACATCAGGCAGGGAGATGTGTTACATCAGGCAGAGAGATGTGTTACATCAGGCAGAGAGATGTGTTACCTTAGGCAGAGAGATGTGTTACATCAGGCAGAGAGATGTGTTACCTCAGCCAGAGAGATGTGTTACCTCAGCCAGAGAGATGTGTTACATCAGGCAGGGAGATGTGTTACATCAGGCAGAGAGATGTGTTACATCAGGCTGAGAGATGTGTTGCCTTAGGCAGAGAGATGTGTTACATCAGGCAGAGAGATGTGTTACATCAGGCAGGGAGATGTGTTACATCAGGCAGAGAGATGTGTTACATCAGGCAGAGAGATGTGTTACATCAGGCAGCGAGATGTGTTACATCAGGCAGCGAGATGTGTTACCTTAGGCAGAGAGATGTGTTACATCAGGCAGAGAGATGTGTTACATCAGGCAGAGAGATGTGTTACATCAGGCAGAGAGATGTGTTACCTTAGGCAGAGAGATGTGTTACCTTAGGCAGAGAGAAGTGTTACATCAGGCAGAGAGATGTGTTACATCAGGCAGGGAGATGTGTTACATCAGGCAGGGAGATGTGTTACATCAGGCAGAGAGATGTGTTACATCAGGCAGAGAGATGTGTTACATCAGGCAGGGAGATGTGTTACATCAGGCTGAGAGATGTGTTACATCAGGCTGAGAGATGTGTTGCCTTAGGCAGAGAGATGTGTTACATCAGGCAGAGAGATGTGTTACATCAGGCAGGGAGATGTGTTACATCAGGCAGAGAGATGTGTTACATCAGGCAGAGAGATGTGTTACATCAGGCAGGGAGATGTGTTACATCAGGCTGAGAGATGTGTTACATCAGGCTGAGAGATGTGTTACATCAGGCTGAGAGATGTGTTACATCAGGCAGGGAGATGTGTTACATCAGGCAGAGAGATGTGTTACATCAGGCAGAGAGATGTGTTACCTTAGGCAGAGAGATGTGTTACATCAGTCAGAGAGATGTGTTACATCAGGCAGGGAGATGTGTTACATCAGGCAGAGAGATGTGTTACATCAGGCAGGGAGATGTGTTACATCAGGCTTAGAGATGTGTTACATCAGGCTGAGAGATGTGTTACATCAGGCAGGGAGATGTGTTACATCAGGCAGGGAGATGTGTTACATCAGGCAGAGAGATGTGTTACATCAGGCAGAGAGATGTGTTACCTTAGGCAGAGAGATGTGTTACATCAGGCAGAGAGATGTGTTACCTCAGCCAGAGATATGTGTTACCTCAGCCAGAGAGATGTGTTACCTCAGCCAGAGAAATGTGTTACATCAGGCAGGGAGATGTGTTACATCAGGCAGGGAGATGTGTTACATCAGGCAGAGAGATGTGTTACATCAGGCAGAAAGATGTGTTACATCAGGCAGAGAGATGTGTTACATCAGGCAGAAAGATGTGTTACATCAGGCAGAGAGATGTGTTACCTTAGGCAGAGAGATGTGTTACCTCAGCCAGAGAGATGTGTTACATCAGGCTGAGAGATGTGTTACATCAGGCAGAGAGATGTGTTACATCAGGCAGAGAGATGTGTTACATCAGGCAGGGAGATGTGTTACATCAGGCAGAGAGATGTGTTACATCAGGCAGAGAGATGTGTTACATCAGGCAGAGAGATGTGTTACATCAGGCAGGGAGATGTGTTACATCAGGCTGAGAGATGTGTTACATCAGGCAGCGAGATGTGTTACATCAGGCAGCGAGATGTGTTACATCAGGCAGAGAGATGTGTTACCTTAGGCAGAGAGATGTGTTACATCAGGCAGAGAGATGTGTTACATCAGGCAGAGAGATGTGTTACCTTAGGCAGAGAGATGTGTTACCTTAGGCAGAGAGAAGTGTTACATCAGGCAGAGAGATGTGTTACATCAGGCAGGGAGATGTGTTACATCAGGCTGAGAGATGTGTTACATCAGGCTGAGAGATGTGTTGCCTTAGGCAGAGAGATGTGTTACATCAGGCAGAGAGATGTGTTACATCAGGCAGGGAGATGTGTTACATCAGGCAGCGAGATGTGTTACATCAGGCAGCGAGATGTGTTACATCAGGCAGAGAGATGTGTTACCTTAGGCAGAGAGATGTGTTACATCAGGCAGAGAGATGTGTTACATCAGGCAGGGAGATGTGTTACCTCAGCCAGAGAGATGTGTTACATCAGGCAGGGAGATGTGTTACATCAGGCAGGGAGATGTGTTACATCAGGCAGGGAGATGTGTTACATCAGGCTGAGAGATGTGTTGCATCAGGCAGCGAGATGTGTTACATCAGGCAGAAAGATGTGTTACATCAGGCAGAGAGATGTGTTACCTCAGCCAGAGAGATGTGTTACCTCAGCCAGAGAGATGTGTTACATCAGGCAGGGAGATGTGTTACATCAGGCAGAGAGATGTGTTACATCAGGCAGCGAGATGTGTTACATCAGGCAGCGAGATGTGTTACATCAGGCAGCGAGATGTGTTACATCAGGCAGGGAGATGTGTTACATCAGGCAGGGAGATGTGTTACATCAGGCAGGGAGATGTGTTACATCAGGCAGGGAGATGTGTTACATCAGGCAGGGAGATGTGTTACATCAGGCAGAGAGATGTGTTACATCAGCCAGAGAGATGTGTTACCTCAGCCAGAGAGATGTGTTACCTCAGCCAGAGAGATGTGTTACATCAGGCAGGGAGATGTGTTACATCAGGCAGCGAGATGTGTTACATCAGGCAGCGAGATGTGTTACATCAGGCAGAGAGATGTGTTACCTTAGGCAGAGAGATGTGTTACATCAGGCAGAGAGATGTGTTACATCAGGCAGAGAGATGTGTTACCTTAGGCAGAGAGATGTGTTACCTTAGGCAGAGAGAAGTGTTACATCAGGCAGGGAGATGTGTTACATCAGGCTGAGAGATGTGTTACATCAGGCTGAGAGATGTGTTGCCTTAGGCAGAGAGATGTGTTACATCAGGCAGAGAGATGTGTTACATCAGGCAGGGAGATGTGTTACATCAGGCAGAGAGATGTGTTACATCAGGCAGAGAGATGTGTTACATCAGGCAGGGAGATGTGTTACATCAGGCTGAGAGATGTGTTACATCAGGCTGAGAGATGTGTTACATCAGGCTGAGAGATGTGTTACATCAGGCAGGGAGATGTGTTACATCAGGCAGAGAGATGTGTTACATCAGGCAGAGAGATGTGTTACCTTAGGCAGAGAGATGTGTTACATCAGGCAGAGAGATGTGTTACATCAGGCAGGGAGATGTGTTACATCAGGCAGAGAGATGTGTTACATCAGGCAGGGAGATGTGTTACATCAGGCTGAGAGATGTGTTACATCAGGCTGAGAGATGTGTTACATCAGGCAGGGAGATGTGTTACATCAGGCAGAGAGATGTGTTACATCAGGCAGAGAGATGTGTTACCTTAGGCAGAGAGATGTGTTACCTTAGGCAGAGAGATGTGTTACATCAGGCAGAGACATGTGTTACCTCAGCCAGAGAGATGTGTTACATCAGGCAGGGAGATGTGTTACATCAGGCAGGGAGATGTGTTACATCAGGCAGGGAGATGTGTTACATCAGGCTGAGAGATGTGTTGCATCAGGCAGAGAGATGTGTTACATCAGGCAGAAAGATGTGTTACATCAGGCAGAGAGATGTGTTACCTCAGCCAGAGAGATGTGTTACCTCAGCCAGAGAGATGTGTTACATCAGGCTGAGAGATGTGTTACATCAGGCAGGGAGATGTGTTACATCATGCAGAGAGATGTGTTACATCAGGCAGAGAGATGTGTTACCTTAGGCAGAGAGATGTGTTACATCAGGCTGAGAGATGTGTTACCTCAGCCAGAGAGATGTGTTACCTCAGCCAGAGAGATGTGTTACATCAGGCAGGGAGATGTGTTACATCAGGCAGAGAGATGTGTTACATCAGGCAGCGAGATGTGTTACATCAGGCAGCGAGATGTGTTACATCAGGCAGCGAGATGTGTTACATCAGGCAGGGAGATGTGTTACATCAGGCAGGGAGATGTGTTACATCAGGCAGGGAGATGTGTTACATCAGGCAGGGAGATGTGTTACATCAGGCAGAGAGATGTGTTACATCAGCCAGAGAGATGTGTTACCTCAGCCAGAGAGATGTGTTACCTCAGCCAGAGAGATGTGTTACATCAGGCAGGGAGATGTGTTACATCAGGCAGCGAGATGTGTTACATCAGGCAGCGAGATGTGTTACATCAGGCAGAGAGATGTGTTACCTTAGGCAGAGAGATGTGTTACATCAGGCAGAGAGATGTGTTACATCAGGCAGAGAGATGTGTTACCTTAGGCAGAGAGATGTGTTACCTTAGGCAGAGAGAAGTGTTACATCAGGCAGAGAGATGTGTTACATCAGGCAGGGAGATGTGTTACATCAGGCTGAGAGATGTGTTACATCAGGCTGAGAGATGTGTTGCCTTAGGCAGAGAGATGTGTTACATCAGGCAGAGAGATGTGTTACATCAGGCAGGGAGATGTGTTACATCAGGCAGAGAGATGTGTTACATCAGGCAGAGAGATGTGTTACATCAGGCAGGGAGATGTGTTACATCAGGCTGAGAGATGTGTTACATCAGGCTGAGAGATGTGTTACATCAGGCTGAGAGATGTGTTACATCAGGCAGGGAGATGTGTTACATCAGGCAGAGAGATGTGTTACATCAGGCAGAGAGATGTGTTACCTTAGGCAGAGAGATGTGTTACATCAGGCAGAGACATGTGTTACCTCAGCCAGAGAGATGTGTTACATCAGGCAGGGAGATGTGTTACATCAGGCAGGGAGATGTGTTACATCAGGCAGGGAGATGTGTTACATCAGGCTGAGAGATGTGTTACATCAGGCAGAGAGATGTGTTACATCAGGCAGAAAGATGTGTTACATCAGGCAGAGAGATGTGTTACCTCAGCCAGAGAGATGTGTTACCTCAGCCAGAGAGATGTGTTACATCAGGCTGAGAGATGTGTTACATCAGGCAGGGAGATGTGTTACATCAGGCAGAGAGATGTGTTACATCAGGCAGAGAGATGTGTTACCTTAGGCAGAGAGATGTGTTACATCAGGCAGAGAGATGTGTTACCTCAGCCAGAGAGATGTGTTACCTCAGCCAGAGAGATGTGTTACATCAGGCAGGGAGATGTGTTACATCAGGCAGAGAGATGTGTTACATCAGGCAGAGAGATGTGTTACATCAGGCAGAGAGATGTGTTACCTTAGGCAGAGAGATGTGTTACATCAGGCAGAGAGATGTGTTACATCAGGCAGAGAGATGTGTTACATCAGGCAGAGAGATGTGTTACCTCAGCCAGAGAGATGTGTTACATCAGGCAGGGAGATGTGTTACATCAGGCAGAGAGATGTGTTACATCAGGCAGAGAGATGTGTTACATCAGGCAGAGAGATGTGTTACCTTAGGCCGAGAGATGTGTTACATCAGGCAGAGAGATGTGTTACATCAAGCAGAGAGATGTGTTACATCAGGCAGAGAGATGTGTTACCTTAGGCAGAGAGATGTGTTACATCAGGCAGAGAGATGTGTTACATCAGGCAGGGAGATGTGTTACATCAGGCAGAGAGATGTGTTACATCAGGCAGGGAGATGTGTTACATCAGGCTGAGAGATGTGTTACATCAGGCTGAGAGATGTGTTACATCAGGCAGGGAGATGTGTTACATCAGGCAGAGAGATGTGTTACATCAGGCAGAGAGATGTGTTACCTTAGGCAGAGAGATGTGTTACATCAGGCAGAGAGATGTGTTACATCAGGCAGAGACATGTGTTACCTCAGCCAGAGAGATGTGTTACATCAGGCAGGGAGATGTGTTACATCAGGCAGGGAGATGTGTTACATCAGGCAGGGAGATGTGTTACATCAGGCTGAGAGATGTGTTGCATCAGGCAGAGAGATGTGTTACATCAGGCAGAAAGATGTGTTACATCAGGCAGAGAGATGTGTTACCTCAGCCAGAGAGATGTGTTACCTCAGCCAGAGAGATGTGTTACATCAGGCTGAGAGATGTGTTACATCAGGCAGGGAGATGTGTTACATCAGGCAGAGAGATGTGTTACATCAGGCAGAGAGATGTGTTACCTTAGGCAGAGAGATGTGTTACATCAGGCAGAGAGATGTGTTACCTCAGCCAGAGAGATGTGTTACCTCAGCCAGAGAGATGTGTTACATCAGGCAGGGAGATGTGTTACATCAGGCAGAGAGATGTGTTACATCAGGCAGAGAGATGTGTTACATCAGGCAGAGAGATGTGTTACCTCAGCCAGAGAGATGTGTTACATCAGGCAGGGAGATGTGTTACATCAGGCAGAGAGATGTGTTACATCAGGCAGGGAGATGTGTTACATCAGGCAGGGAGATGTGTTACATCAGGCAGAGAGATGTGTTACATCAGGCATAGAGATGTGTTACATCAGGCAGGGAGATGTGTTACATCAGGCAGAGAGATGTGTTACATCAGGCAGAGAGATGTGTTACCTCAGCCAGAGAGATGTGTTACCTCAGGCAGGGAGATGTGTTACATCAGGCTGAGAGATGTGTTACATCAGGCAGAGAGATGTGTTACATCAGGCAGAGAGATGTGTTACATCAGGCAGAGAGATGTGTTGCATCAGGCAGCGAGATGTGTTACATCAGGCAGAAAGATGTGTTAGATCAGGCTGAGAGATGTGTTACCTCAGGCTGAGAGATGTGTTACCTCAGGCTGAGAGATGTGTTACATCAGGCTGAGAGATGTGTTACATCAGGCAGAGAGATGTGTTACATCAGCCAGAGAGATGTGTTACCTTAGGCAGAGAGATGTGTTACATCAGGCAGGGAGATGTGTTACATCAGGCAGGGAGATGTGTTACATCAGGCAGAGAGATGTGTTACATCAGGCAGGGAGATGTGTTACATCAGGCAGAGAGATGTGTTACATCAGGCAGGGAGATGTGTTACATCAGGCAGAGAGATGTGTTACATCAGGCAGAGAGATGTGTTACCTCAGCCAGAGAGATGTGTTACATCAGGCAGGGAGATGTGTTACATCAGGCTGAGAGATGTGTTACATCAGGCAGAGAGATGTGTTACATCAGGCAGAGAGATGTGTTGCATCAGGCAGCGAGATGTGTTACATCAGGCAGGGAGATGTGTTACATCAGGCAGAGAGATGTGTTGCATCAGGCAGCGAGATGTGTTACATCAGGCAGAAAGATGTGTTACATCAGGCAGAGAGATGTGTTACATCAGGCAGAGAGATGTGTTACATCAGGCAGGGAGATGTGTTACATCAGGCAGAGAGATGTGTTACCTCAGCCAGAGAGATGTGTTACCTCAGCCAGAGAGATGTGTTACATCAGGCAGAAAGATGTGTTACATCAGGCAGGGAGATGTGTTACATCAGGCTGAGAGATGTGTTACATCAGGCTGAGAGATGTGTTACATCAGGCAGGGAGATGTGTTACATCAGGCAGGGAGATGTGTTACATCAGGCAGAGAGATGTGTTACCTCAGCCAGAGAGATGTGTTACCTCAGCCAGAGAGATGTGTTACATCAGGCAGAGAGATGTGTTACATCAGGCAGAGAGATGTGTTACCTCAGCCAGAGAAATGTGTTACCTCAGCTAGAAAGATGTGTTACCTCAGGCAGGGAGATGTGTTAATTAAGCCATAGAAATCTGTTACCTCAGCCAGATAAATGTTTTACCTCAGGCAGGGAAAAATGTTACCTCAGCCAGAGAATTGTGTAACATAAGTCAGAGAATGTTATCTCGAGGCAGAGAAAAGTTTTACCTCAGCCAGAAAAATGTGTTACTTCAGAAAGCAGTAACTGTGAGCCCCTGTGGTTTAGTCTGTATACTCACTTATAAGTGATTTATGCTTACCTCCTTGGCCAGAAGCTGTGAGATGTGCCGACCATAAACTGGAGCAGTTCTGCATGGTCAGACACAGCTATTACACAGTACATAGCAGAGACACATTCATAAGATTATCTCAGCAAAGGAACATTTTTTAACACATCCAATAGTGGAATTTATTGCTATTCCAAGATCTAATGATTAAATTAAACTTTGTTCATGGGACTACCCCTTTAAAACCTAATGCTAAATTGAAAATGGCTACTTACAGTATTTTGGGAGTACACACAACATATAGGGGGATCAAGGAGGGTCTGAAAGAATAGGTGTGTATGGGTTTATAGGTAACTAAAAAAATATATATACATTACCAAGAATATAAAAAGGAAATAAAGAAAGGAAGGGATGCAGCCAGCTGCAGCATACGCCAGTCTTCAATCAGAAAGGCCAGACCCACCAGCACCAGCTGGCCAATTGTATAACAGTACCCAGAGGCTGTACTGGTAAAAGCCCGACATTCGGTGGGAATCCATTCCACAACTAGGAAAGAGCTTATAGTTAAGAGAAGATCATTTTAAATAATATTAATAAAAGCTAATTCATATCTTGAATTTCCTAAGATATTCAACACCCTTAAAAGTAATCTTTAGATATTGCATCAGGATATTATCAGCATAATATCATTTTTGGAATCACAAAAGATGTCCTATCCAATTATAATGACCCAGAAATCACTTTGAGACATAATCTACAAAAATCTAAGGTTATAGATACTTTAAATGCTACTTGAGTGTGATAGCAAACATTAGATTGAAAAAAATACTTTATCTGACGCCCAGATCACACATTGCTATTTATTCACCGATTCAAAATTAATTGAATCACAAGTTCATATATGTTTTAATCTTCATTTTTTGTGTAAATTTAATTTTAATCAGGGATTGTTGGATTTTATACTTGCTTAGAGAGTAGGAATTGAGAACAATCCCAGAGAGAGATGCACCAGTCAGGAAGCGAAAGACACAGTACACAATGTAGTTAGGAGCAAAAGCTGCACCAATTCCAGTCACAAACATCTGAAGGTTTGACCAAATATTCAGTGGTCTGCGTCCAAACCTTGGATAACAAATGAGGATAATATTTTAGAATATGTACATTTGGATGATCATATCCTTATATGTATAAGACTATAAAATTCTTAAATTGTCACTGTCATTTCAACAAACTTTGCATAAATCACTAGTCCAAGTGAACATAAGAAATTTTCTAATTTGTCTACTTTCCACTTATTACCCTCTTGTTCCCTTTTGAGCACTGAACGTCATCATTCAGTCTGAAAAAACAGCTCAGATCTTTCTTGGTTAAAGCAAATCAGACTACCAGCACAGGGAGGTGTTAATTTACAACCTTTTATGAAACTCTATCAAGAGTGTAGAAGGAAGGAGCAATTGCAGCTTTCAGCAAATTTTGTTTGCTGGATTCACAGCTACACAGCTCATTACTGCTGGATAATGTCCTCCGTGCTGCTGCTGCTTATGTATGTGTGCGTCGGAGAAAAAAAGAGCAGAAATCCACCTCTTTATGCTTTGTATATAGGAAAAGGAATTTATGTATCAATTTTCTGGAATCTGGTCAACCATCCAGGTCAGTAGTCTCTGGCCACTGGATGGGTGCTTTGTGAATTTCTTACCTTCTGTGATCTTGGCTTCCAAGCTGTGCACAGACAACCTTGATGGCTGGGGCTGGAGTGGTTGGAGCGCGCGGTGAGGTGCATATGTTCCAACCCCCGGACTTCATTAGTGGAATTGCAGTCAAGTAGCCGCATTTTAATGGGGCATTATTAGAGGAACTGAGGTCATGTGACCTGTGATGGTGTGATACTTAAGGTCCTGCAGTTTAGCATTATGCACCATGCCCCTGAGGAAGCAACATCACAAATATGCGAAACGCGCGTTGGGGTCTGTTTTATGTTTGGTCACTAGATCTGGTATACTTTATGATGGGTCAGATGGACTGCTTAGTATTTTGCATATGAAATTGGCTTTTTTTGTGAAGCATTACTATAATGGTCTTTATTTAATATAGGGGGTATTTTTCCCTTTAAATTTGGATCTAGTTATTTCTACAATGAGAGTCTGGTTTCATAATTACTTAGTATACTATATGTGAAAATTATGCCCATGTCACCCTATGATATTGTTATCTGGTTGCCAATGTGTTGTTTGTCTCATTCTATATACTTCACACTTATATGTATTTATTTTGCATGCAATTGAATATAATTTACTACTTTTAGCCAATGAACTCGCTTGTTCTTTTTGTGCCGTTATATTAGAGTGGCTAATGTGTTGTTTTTCTTGCCATTTGCATATGATTTTGTAATTTGCTATTAAAATGTACAGTACCTACTGGATTTTTTGATAATCTTAGATCTTTGATACAACTTTGATTAGCTAGGCTGGGAGGAAATCGCTGCAATGATGACATAGTGCCAGATTACCTAGTCAAAAGCAGCGCCAGGAATCTCAGAAAATAAGAGATTGGAAATGCTCCTATCCAACAGCCAGAGACAACTGATCTGGCCAATGGACCGGAGTCCCGTAAATGAAATGAATATGCCCATCACTAAATAGGAGACATCATAGCACCCACATCATAGTTTTCACCCACTAGCTCAACTGAAAATTAGAAACATATCCTACAGAGGGTGAAAAATGTAGGATACAAATCATATAATGACCAATAATAGTGTTATTTCTCATTTGCAGCCACATGACAGCACCAGTGAACCATAAACATAACATTAAAATTAGATAACTAATATTATATAGCCCTCCCTCCTATGCAAAAGCAATGACCCATCAAGGCACAAATTCCACAAGACCACTGAAAGTGTTCTGTGGTATCTTGCACAAAAAAGGTAAATTGATGTCTTTTTAAGTCCTTCAGATACTCTATATGCCTCAAATTTCTATATATGTTATAGTATAGATCTCTACAACTCCAAACTACAGACTCATACCACACTCATGTACATGGGGACTAAAAGAGTCTCTAAAGCAGGGCTCACTTGTTTCAGTTTGACAGTACTAAAATCTATTCCATTGGTGATACTGTAGCTGTGTGGCTTCAAGGAGATCTGGCGTTTTATCGCATGGCCATTATAAGTAAAACAGCTTATAGCTGCACTCTGTTTGTAAATCGCACAAACTTACATGTTGTCACAGGTTTTGAGCCACATCATAAAAGAAACCTCGCCACAACATGCGAACCCAAGTTTATGACTTATAGGTGCTAACAGGGCTGCTCATTACCTACTGCTGACCAACATCACAGATAGTAGTAGTAGTAGTAGTAGTAGTAGTAGTCGTAGTAGTCGTAGTAGTTTAGATACTTGTATAACAAAAATTTGTCTAACCAGGGGAGAAAGTCTTGAGTGCTTGTAAAGGGGTTGTTTTGGATAGGTTTTGTGTGGGCAGAGCAGAATATTTTTATAAGAAGATATGTAGGATGGTACACCACTTTATATATTATACAGTGTAGTGGCAACACAGAGACTTTAGGTCTAAACTTGTGACAATTCTGAAAATTTACTAATGCTTGCAACAGTTTGCTGGCACTTTCATCAGCTGCACCTCCATCACTCTAAGACTTTCCCTTGATCACTCAGTAACTCAATCCCTGATGATTAACTGTCAATGGCAGCAATATCCTGCAGTAGCTTGTCTGGTACTTTCCCCATTATTGTGGCTTACCTTTCTCACTTACCATGTCACAGTCCCTCTCACACAGAAATCAGTCACTCGCGTCTCTCATGTGTGCCAAAGTTCATGAGTCACACATCCATTTGAAATCTGCTGCATCGCAGAACACCTAAGTAATATTATATGGTTGTTCCGCTACTTTTCTATTAATGACCTATCCTCAGGTAGCAGTTGACAGGTACTGCAGAGCTTTCTAATAGGGGCAGATCTGCAGCATCTGGTAGTGGCAACTACACATTTGACAGTGTTGCATAGCAAAGAGCTAACTTTGGTAACCACTTGGTATTTGCACTGCAACAGGGTCAATGGTAGTCAATAATAACTAATAAAGGATTTAGCAGTCCAGGAGTCCAAAAAAATAACAATGGGCTTCATGTAATGTCAGAATTTTTTGTTGGTAAGAGGTTGGCGGTTTCAACTCTCTTTCAAACTGATAAATGAAAATCAAAAATTACCATCTCTGTGAAGGTCAAGAACTGATTTAATACCAAATAAAACTAATTTTTCTATTTTTAAGTGATCCATTCACTTATGTGGAAAAGTTGGCTGTACTAAAATAAAATGTCATCTGTTTTCATTCACAGATCTGTTGTCTACTTCCTTTGCTGCAGGTGATTAGGAAAACATCACCTAAAATATCTTTTATTTAGATTGAACTTTTTTATTTCCTGATAGTTCTGTGGATATTGTAGACGCATTATGAATAAGTAATCGCAATGTTGAGAACGGCTCCAAAGTGAAGTTAAATTGCCTCTCCAGTCTTACAATCATCCACTTTACAGAAAAAAAGTCCTAAAGAATTGTAACATTTTATTTTGTGTAATATCTTTTTTTTTTTTTTTTGCAATTTCTTTTTGAAAATTGTTGTTATTTTTTTCCCCAGAAATGCTCTAATCACTTTCAATTTCTCTTTATTCACTAGTAACATAAATGAATGGCTGTATAATTCATCATAAAGGTTTGAACTCAAACACTGTCCATCTACTCTGATTGATAGCTCCTCAGTGTCCCTCCTCCATCTTGCTGCTGAGATCTCACACTGCTCAGAACAAGCTGCAGCTGTCATTCAAGCTGGGTGGGCGGAAACTGAATACATTTGGACTCATGAGCTATCACACTCTTTATTTACAAAATAAGTACACCAGCCTCATCGGGCTTAAATGGTCTATTTAATAATTTATGCAGTTTCTATTGTGAAATCTAGTGAAAGACCAACTATTATTAAGAAATTAGTGGTTTAAAAAGAATTGCATTTTTGGAAAACGGTCAGTTTTGACGAGTCTGCTGGGGCTGTAAGAGACGTCAGCCCTGAGAGGAGCCAAGATGGATAGAACTAAACACAAATCCAGGGAATGTTATTGATGAATACCGGAGGAATTGTGTGGGACAACATCCTGGGAATCATAACTCAACATTAAAGGTTACTTTTATGAATTGTCTTCCATTGTAAAGAACATATTTGAAGATATATTGCTGAATTGAAATGTAGGATCAGACAATGGGAAATCAAAAAATTAGTAAAGTGAATCTTACTTGTCTGATAAACCACCAAATACAATGGATCCAGCCAACACTCCCGCCATGTAAATGGACTGAGCAAGCTGCCTCATTCTCCTCTGATTACAGACCAAATCCCACTGTAAGAAATAGAAGAATTTAATGACATAAGATATTGCTTCCAGCTCTTGTTATATACAGTACATGTCATACTCCCCCATAAAGGAATTGCCTGACACCCCCATAGATCAGTTGATATTTGCTCGGGCAGCTGCTGGATATTAGCAATGTTCAGAGTAGAACACCACAGCTTCATACATTGTTCATTGTCTGCTGCCGAATATTAAAGTGTTCAGCTCTGTACATTGCTTATATCTGGCCATTTTTGAAGCAGATATCAGCTGATATTTGGTGGAAACAGGTGTTGAACCACCATCAATCTCACATTGATGACATGTCATAAGGGTATCTCATCAAAATGTTAGTCTGGGACAACTCCTTTAAAAAGTTTTCTGGGAGTACAAAAAAAAGCATAAATATTAATAATACTATAATATTATTACTATTCTAAATAATTTTAATCACTAAGTCCCAATAGATTTGTCAAGGTAAAAGTAAAATGTCTGCCATCCTGATGCAATGACAGAAACCTTTCCTAGACTGTTCGGCCAGGTACCTGTGAGCATGTGCAAAAGGAAGCTGTACTGCCTATACCTATACCATACCAGATACCTATACCATATATTGTCATTCAGAAAGATGGTGGGCAACAATGTGAGCGGCCTTATCTTACCTCAGCACCCCTGGTATCTCTAGTTGTTACGCCAGGTGTGAGGGAAACACAGAGGGAAAAGGGAAAAGGAGCCCAGGCACTAGGGAAAGGGGGAAGAGGTGACCTCCTAATCTGGACTAGCATCACTCTGTCTCCCCCTAATGTCCCTATACAGCCTCTGCAGCTGTCGCCGATCACGTGCCTCATCCTACTATCCCTGGCGTAAGGCTATAGCTGGGGGTGGAAGGAGATGAGCACTGGTCAACCTCCGCTAACACTCTAAAGACAAAAGGGGAAGACAACACAGGGAAATTACAACTTAGCTTTAGAAGAAACTCCAACAGGACACACGGCCTCAAGACTCCAAAGAGGACGTGATGCTACTTCAGCCAAGTTCCAAGTAGGAATGAGTATAACCGACGACGCTCACCTAGACACACCAGGTATATATACACCCAGACTAAAGGGAGGTAGTCGCTGGGTTCTAGACACAGCCTCCTATCTAGGTAGCTGTCTGCATTGCCACACATGGAGACTTTCTGTAAACCACTGCAGGGCGACTGTCTGTCACCTCTGACACACCCGTGACAGTACCCCCCCTCTAGGAGTGGCCTCCCGACACTTAGGACCGGGTTTCTCAGGAAAAAAGGTGTGAAAAGAGTGAACCAATCTGGGAGCGTTCACCTCTGACGCTGAAACCCACGTCCTTTCCTCCGGACCATAGCCTTTCCAGTGCACCAAGTATTACAGAGAACGGCGTTGGAGGCGAGAATCTACTATCCTCAAAATCTCGAACTCCAAATTACCATCAACCATTACTGGGGGCAGTGGTAGAGGTGAGGGCTCAAGGAGATCTATGTACCTTTTGAGTAAGGACCTGTGAAACACATTGTGAACCTTAAGGGCCCGAGGAAGTTCAAGACGAAACACTGCTGGGTTAATGACGGCGGTAATTTTGTAGGGACCAATCAACCTAGGTCCCAGCTTCCAAGAAGGAAATTTCAATCTTATATTCTTGGTAGACAACCACACAAAGTCATTCACATTCAGGTCTGGACCTGGCTAGCGTTTTCTGTCAGCCATACGTTTATACCTGTCACCCATGATATTCAAATTACACAGAACACCCTGCCACACCAAGGTGAGCGACGAAGCAAACCGTTCCTCTTCAGGAACTCCTGAAGCTCCTCCCCCACTGAAAGTACCAAACTGTGGATGATAACCGTATGCACCGAAAAACGGTGACCTGCCAGTGGATTCTTGACGATGATTATTGATGGCAAATTCTGCCAGTGGTAAGTAGGATGCCCAATCCTCCTGATTTTCTGAGACAAAACATCTGAGGTATGTCTCCAAGTTCTGATTGACCCGCTCGATCTGACCATTTGACTGAGGGTGGAAGGCAGAGGAAAAGGACAGCTGCACCCCCAGTCGAGAACAGAATGCCTTCCAGAACTTGGAAACAAACTGGGTCCCCCGATCTGACACCACATCAGAGGGAACCCCATGTAGCTTCACAATCTCATTTATGAACACCTGAGCAAATGTCTTAGCATTGGGAAGTGCAGGTAAAGCAACGAAGTGAACCATTTTATTGAACCTATCTACTACTACCAAAACCACCGTTTTGCCTGCAGAAACCGGTAGGTCAGTTATAAAATCCATGGACAAGTGTGTCCATGGCCTGCTAGGGATAGGTAGCGGAAGAGGAGTACCAGATGGACGGGTGTGTGAAACCTTAGAACACGCGCAAATACTACATGCAGCTACGGGTGCAATTACATCCCGATGCAACCTCGGCCACAAAAAACGACGAGAGAGGAGGTCTGCGGTTGCCTTACCACCTGGATGCCCAGCAAGCACAGAGTTATATTGTTCCTTGATTACTTTACGGCACAGATCAGGTGGTACAAATAATTTTCCTGAAGGGCAGGAGGCAGGGGCGTCCCCCTGAGCCTCCAGCACCTCACCCTCTAGTTCAGGAAAAAGAGCCGAAATAACTACCCCTTTCAGTAATATCGGGGCAGGGTTCTCATGGTCACCACCCCCAGGGAAGCTCCGGGACAAAGCATCAGCCGTTTTTGACCCCTGGACGAAAAGTGATAACAAAATTGAACCTAGTAAAAAACAGGGACCATCTGGCTTGCCTAGGGTTGAGACGTTTAGCTGACTGGAGATATGACAGGTTCTTATGGTCAGTAATAACAGTAATAGGACGGACAGCCCCCTCCAACCAGTGTTGCCATTCCTCGAACGCCAATTTGATCGCCCAAAGTTCCCTATTGGCCACGTCATCATTTCTCTCAGCTGAAGACAATTTTTTTAGAAAAGAAGGCGCATGGACACCATTTACCAGGGGACGAACTCTGAGACAACACAGCCCCAACCCCAACATTCGAAACATCGATCTCCACAATAAAGGGTTGAGAAACATAGGGTTGACTGAGTATAGGTGCAGTGGCAAAATGAATCTTTAAGGAAGAAAAAGCCTGGAGGGAAACATCCGACCTTTGGAAAAATCAGACCCCTTCTTAGTTATGTCAGTAAGGGGTTTCACTACAACAGAGTCAATTTGGACGAATTTCCTGTAAAAATTAGTAAAGCCTAGAAAACGTTGTAGGGCCTTCAGGTTCTCAGGACGTTCCCAGTCAAGGACTGCACGGATCTTCTCCGTATCTATCCGAAAACTTCAAGATGACAACAAGTACCCCAAAAACTGCACTTCCTGAACAGAAAAGACACATTTGTTATCCCTTAATATCTGGAGCACCTGCTTAACATGCCCCCGATGGGTCTCAAAATCAGGTGAATAAACCAAAATATCGTCCAGATAGACCACCACAAACCTCCCCACCAAATGATGAAAAATATCATTTATGAAATGCTGGAATACCCCAGGTGCATTGGTCAAACCAAAAGGCATAACCAGACTCTCGAAATGACCTTCCGGGTTATTAAACACTGTCTTCCATTCCCCTTCTCTTATTCTAACCAGATTGTAGGCTCCCCTTAAATCCAACTTGGAGAATACCTTAACTCCCACAACCTGGCTGAACAAATCAGGAATCAGAGGAAGAGGGTATGGATCACGGATGGTAATTTGATTTAATTACCGGAAATCTAAACAGGGACGTAGACCGCCATCTTTTTTCTTCACAAAGAAGAACCCTGCCGCCACGAGCGAAGATGGGTCTGATATGTCCCTTCTCCAGATTTTCCGCAATGAAATCCTTCATGGCTTGTCTCTCAGGGCCAGAAAGATTATACAGTCTGGACTTGGGTAGTTTAGCTCTAGGTTAATAGGACAGTCATAAGCACGATGAGGAGGCAAATCCTGACACCCCTTCTCAGAAAAAACGTCCTCAAAACCAGACAGAAAAGCAGGCAGAAACTCCGTAGAGATAGCAGCAATGGAAACATTCAGACAGTTCTCATGGCAGTAATCTCCCCATTCAATAATCTCCCCGGTTTGCCAATCCACCAATGGATTATGTTTAACAAGCCAGGGGATGCCTCAAACAATGGGAGTAGGGAGATTCTCCAAAACATAACAAGGGATTATTTCACAATGAACCGACCCCACCCTCAGTTTTACATTATGTACAATCTGAGTAAATGCTTTCTGTGCAAGTGGCGCCGAGTCAATGGCAAAGATGGGAATAGGTTCAGCTAAAGCACAGCAAGCGAGACCATGAGTTTTCACAAACTCAGCATCAACCATGCTGACTCCGGCTCCACTGCCAACAAACACAGAAATTTTTTCGATTTTGCTCTCTAGCACCACCTCTGCAGTCAGGACAAAGCGGGAACTACAGTTTGGCCACAAATGCACCCCTTGTTTATCCAATTCCAGACTACCAAGAGTTAATTGAGTCTCTTTTTGTTAAGGAATTGAAGGACAGGTCCCAACAAAGTGTCCCTTTTTCCCACGAAAAAAAAACCATACACCTTTTTTCTTGCGAATCTCCGGGGAGATGTATGATGTAGAGACACCCCCTAACTGCATAGGTTCCTCCACCTCCCCCAGTACTGGTTCACCCCCAGACCGCTCCCTTTGCAAAGGTACACAACACTGACAAGAAGGCCCCGGAGAAGGCGGTCGCACCCGTCTATGCCGAAGGCGCCTATCCAGACGTATGGCCAAAGACATGGCAGCCTCCAAGGACTGAGGGGTATCATATACAGCCAAGGCATCTTTCAACCTTTCCATTAGCCCCTCACAAAATTGACTTTTAAGGGCTGAGTCATTCCATTTGGAATGCGCTGCCCATCTACGGAATTCCGAACTGTATGTTTCCACTGACTGAATCCCCTGCTGAAGGCGACATAGCTTAGACTCAGCCAAGGCGACTCGGTCAGGGTCATCATAGATGAGGGCAAGAGCTCCAAAAAAAACCTCCACAGATTGGAGACAAACCGAATCCTGCGGTAACGAAAACGCCCATGGCTGAGAATCGTCCTGAAATAGAGAGATCACAATACCAACCCGTTGCTCCTCATTACCGGAGGAGTAGGGATGAAGTTTGAAGTACAATTTGCATGCCTCCTTAAACACAAAAAAACTTGTCCCTACCTTCTGAAAACCTGTCCAGGAGGGCAACCTTGGATTCAGGCTGGACGGGCCTACCTGCAGAGACCCCCACATTGGCGGCCTGTAACCGCTGCTGAACCTCACAGTGGAGGTCATTCACCTCTAGACACAGACAGCGGAATTGCTCTGTAAACTCTGCAACTGATCCCATACTAAAGGGAGTAAGGAAAAAAAAAGGTGCATGCCCAAAAACACATGATTACCTTCCTAAACAAAACAATTGTGATTTGGAAAATAAAGGTATGTAGAAATTAATTTGGAAGATGTTGGAGGTTAGGGAAATCCAGAAAGCAGGGCACCGGATGTTCTCCTTTCGGAAACTTTATTAGTACAGAAAAATCACAATGTTTCGGCTGCTCAGGGTCTTTATCAAACCATAAAAAAGAGAGATATGGCTTGATAAATGCCCTGCATGGCAGAAACGTTGTGATTTTTCTGTACTAATAAAATTACCAAAAGGAGGATATCTGGTGCCCCAGATCTTGGATTGTATTGCTACTACCTAGTGGAGTGTTGCACCAAGTATGCACGGACAACAGAGTGGTGCACGGGACTCATCTATTGCAAGTGCAAAATGTGGGGGGGTAGATAGAATCTGGCATGTTGGATTTTAGCTTTTTTTTTTCTATTGAGGTCTCGTTTTTTTGCCCCTTCTTAAAAAGACATTAACTCTTGAATATTTTAAGGTGAAACTGTTCAACCATCAATTGAGCAAAAGGAAGAACAGGACAGGACGATGATGTTAAGAATTAATTAAGAAGTTCTCACCTTGTTTATGATAGTTGAAGAATATTCGCTGTTGTCATACATGTAGCCATTGGCACACGTCTCAGTCTCCAAGTTGCTAGTATTGGTTGTGGAACTATAATTAAGCAAACTGAATTGGGGACTCGTATATCTTAAGCAGCTGGAGAATTTTCCATTAGAAGCCAATGGTATATGAGCATGTAGCCAAAATCCGGTAAAATTTCCTTCTTCCCAGGATTCGTTAAGTTTACATCGATGCTTTGGAATAGCAGCAGTAAAGTTCTGCATGAGGTTGTGGCTAGCTAACATGAAAACTGGCAAGGACAGCAGAAGGACATGTATGATCTGATATCGTCCCATTCCACCCAACCTCTCTAAGATTTCCTGAAATGCCATGGTTATTCACACAGTTCCCAATCTCCACATAAACAGCTAAGGACATTGAAGCTTGGGTGCAAACGGCATTTCCAAAGTCAGCGAATGGTGCATTAAAAAACTTGGCTGCAGCCCTATATAAGAGCGCAGTGCATTACACTTTGTAGGTGTAAAGGCTCATGGTGACCAAGTAACCGTGTGTTAAACGTTTACTGATATGTAGACGCATTAACTTCTTCTTGAGAAGTTACTTCTCAATTAGGGATAAAGTGCAACACTTAATGGTTGTTATAGGGCAAGTTCCATGACCAAACATAAAAATAACCTATTAACCAATGTACTAGGATTGTCAAACTCTAGGTAAAACATACAGAAAAAAAGCCAGTAAACAATGTATATCCCTTGGAACAAAAACAAGACTCGAACACCTTAGGGGGCTTATACTGTAAATTACTAATATACAATTACCTTTTATCATTTGATGATTTCATGCATTCAGACGGTAATAAATAATATTGATTACTGACACATCTGCAGGGAAGCTATTGGAAATTTTAGGATCTCCACAGTCGCATGTATAATAATTAGAACAGTACATCATATCTAGGCAGCTTCCTAGTATTTTCTGAAATTCAGAAGGTTTAGCGGTGTGAAAGTCGTGCTGTTCACAAACTTTGCAAGAAGTTTAGTAAGTCTGTGAGAATAATGTATGGAGTCACGAACCTGCCCCATAAAATGTAAAGGGATTGTATAAGTTTAGTAAAAAGGGTCAGCCTAGCTATTCTTCCCCAGAAGCGACGCTATTCTTGTTCATCACCTGCATCTGGTATCTTCATTAGTTGCAATACTAGACACAGTTCATGTACAAGCATAATGCTATTTCTTGGGGAAATAATAGCTGACGTGTCCTTGTAAACTCATGCAACCTTCTTAAAAGTGTATCCCCATCTCATACATATATGGTATAGCCATAAGAAATGGCATAAATAAATAGTAGATGCGGATCCCACCAACACGACCTTCACCTATCTCTAGAACAGGGCTGTGAGTGCAAAAGTGGTTAGAATTCCCATACAAATTAATGGGAATTCCGACCCCCTCTTTACTAAAAGCAATGAGCATCGAGGCCCCAATCTTGAGACAGAAGCAGGTTGCATTAGTGAGATCAATATCTAAAATATTTTTAAGGCATATTCATAAATGTACAAGATAATAAGAGTACAATTTTAGTTTATTTTACTCCATTATATAGCACCATCATGCTCCACGGTGCTTTACAGACATCACCATTGCCTTTTCCATTGAGGTTCAATTCCTTATCAGTATGTCTTGTGTGGGAGTAAACCCATGCAAACACAGTGTCACAACACTGTTGTTTGATATCTTGGGGCTAGTGGTTCCTTCCCTATCCCTAAAGCTAGGGGTGCCCTAGCTGTCCTTGCTCCCCGGATTATTTCTGATGGTGAAGACGTCGGGGCCACGTGCCTTCCTGCTAAATCAGCCCTTATTTGTTCCCTCCCCCACCCAGGGAAGTGGGGAGCTGTAGTTTATAAGAATACACAAACTAGACTAACAAGAGAAAATATACAGGGATAAATGAAAATATCAATAATACAAATATGCAGTCACAAACAACAGAGTGGAACACCAGGAAATAAAGAGAAGGAAAAAACAAATAGGAGAGGATGAGGATATGCACACAGATAAATCACCAAGCAAGTCTTCAGAACAACACTCCAAAATGCCTCCTTAAATAACCAACACCTCCAACTCCAGAACCAGACAGTATGAAACTAACACAACTAACATTGGCAATCCCTGATTGCCAAAGGTGAGCATGTGTAGCAGAGGGGAGTGGTCAACCCTGAATAGCTGGGACAATCAAAGCAGGAAACCTCCAGAAGCTCTCAACTGAACAGATTAACCCCTGCACTGCTAGCAGAAACCTTCCCTGTTTAATATGATGGTGAAGTGCTTCTAATCAGTGCAGGAGTAAGTGAAATCAGACACAGCGGTCTTCTGGCCCCTCTTTGTCGCGGTAAACCAGTGAGACACAGGGAGAACATACAAACTCCTTGCAGGTGTTTCCTTGGTGAGATTTGAACCCAGGATCCCAGCACTGCAAAGCATCAGTGCTAACCACTGAGCCACTATGCCTAGTGTTTTCTCAACTGAGCAATCCCAATACATCATAGAGGAGTCTCTAGTCACTTGCATTATCCTTTACATTATTATACTGTTATTATGGTAGGAAATTCACATTAAAAACATAGAACAAATCTGCCATACGCATAGTTGTCATCATTTGAACATTTTTTTTCTAGAGACATTTTAGCTTTTACAATAAGTGTTTTAATGGGGTTTGACTTGTTATGGGGGAGGTTTGGTAGGCATGAGCAACAGCTGCACATGAAGAGCTGTAAGGAAACAATCACTAGAAAAGTTCTTTTTTCTTTTTGTAAAGCTCTTGTATTTACAATCTGCAATTTACAAAAATAATTATAGTCAAAGTACAGCAAAAAAAATACCTCTAGTTCTTCAGATATGTTATCCAGATGATTGGACAGGAACCACAGACCAAACCCTAAAATTCTGATCTGATGTTTCAAAATCCCACACCAAATCTAATATTCAGACACTGGATCAGACTTCAGTCAGACCTTGGACAATATCTTAAACCAGTCCACATACGGTAATTCAGACCCATCCCTATAATTCAGAATCGGACAAAAAAATTTAGAAACCAGACACCATAATAAAATGTCTAAAATCTAGACCAAACCCCAGGCCAAATCTTATTATTCAAACCTCAGACCCCATAAATCAAACCTCATGGTAGACTCCAGAGCAGTCCCCAATATTTAGATCTCAGACCAAAACCCCATTCCCCAATGTTCAGATCCCAGACCAGACTCCATAATTCAGACTCCAATGATAAGCCCTTATATCAAATTCTAGACCAGGCCCCAGAACCCATAATTCACACCCTATCATACAGATTCGAGATCAGACTCCACCGTTTAGACCACAGACAAAATCAAACTGTATAATATGGACTTCAGAGCAGTCCTTGATATTCAGGGTCTGCGATATTCTGAACATTAGACCAGACCACAAAATTCAGGCCCAACATCAATTGTATAGACTGCATAACTGACACCAGACCACATAATTCAGACCCTATAATAAACACCACTACTAAATTCCATAATTCAGACCATATAATTATTATAAATAATGGAATTAGGAAAGGTCAGCTCACCAACTTTAATCCTCCAGGTGCATGGAACTCCGTCCTGATTGAACATATACTTTTAATAGAAAAAAGTTAATTTCCAGTTCCAGAGTCAAATTCCAAATGCTTTATTCAAAACACTAAAATTGCATGGCACTAGACTTGTAACAGCAAGATGAGAAGGGAAAAGGGATGCGTTTCAGGAAAAAAAACACAATTGCGGTTGAAACGCATTGCTTTTTCTCTCTCATTTTGCTGTTACAAGCCTAGTGCCATGCTATTTTAGTGTTTTTGAATAAAGCATTTAGAATTTTATCCTAGAGCTTGATTTTAACTTTTTTCCATTATTCTATAATTATTACTCCATAATTCAGACCCCAGATCCCATCATTTAAAGCTCATAATACAGACTCCAGAACAAACCCCAACATTCAGACCTTATACCGTACCCCAGTCCCAAATATTCAGATGCCAGAGCAAACCCTAAAATTCCAATCCCACATTAAAATATTCAAATCCTACAAATGACATCCTAATGATGGCCAGGTAATGGCCAAATTATTAAAACTGCCACCCCACAAAGATTAGAAGTGCACTGCAAATAATTCATTTTGTGTGCATTCTTTCACAAATCATATTAGTAGCAGTCTGGTGCAGGGGCGTACATAGAAATCATGGGGCCCAATAGCAGAAGCTCTAATTGGGCCCCCCCTCCAAAAAAAAAAATATATTTGTATGTGTCACAGAAGAGCAGATCTCACAACTTTCCAGCCTTTACATAGTACTTTAGAAAGTACTTTCATTGCCCCATAAAGTATGATGCCAACAAAAGTGCCCCCCAAACACGCTATGATGCCCCCATGGTGCATTCCTCCACATTAGTCTCCACATTCACAGTATAATGACCCTATTGTACCCCACTTCAACTCCCAAGGCAAAGTATGGTGATCCTAACACAGTATGATCCCCCAACTGTGACTCCCACACAGCCCTCCATACAGTATAATGGTCCACACTCCAAACAGTATGATGGACCCCACACAAACCTTCACGCCGTATAATTGCTTTCATACAGTATAATGGCTCCCCACATAGCCTTCAAAATATTATAATTGCCCCACATAGCCTTCCATATAGTATAATACGCCACTGATAAACCCCCATATAGTATAATACGCCACCAATAATCCACCATATAGTATAATGCGCCCCCATAATCCTCCATATAGTATAATGCGCCCCCATAATCCTCCATATAGTATAATGAACTTCCCATGGTCCTCCATAGAATATAATGCACTCCCCATAGTCCTCCATACAGTATATTACACACCCCATAGGGTAAAATGCAGCCCCCATATAGTATAATGCACCCCACAGTCCTGCAGTATTATGTGTACCACGTACTCACTGATTTTAAAATACCATATATTTTAAATAAGCAAACCCAAGTATAAGACGAGGCCCCTAATTTTACCACAGAAAACTGGGAAAGCGTATTGACTCGAGTATAAGCCTGGGGTGGGAAATGCAGAAGCTACTGATAAATTTCCCCATCCTGGTATGTATGGCACCCCTCATCCCCCAATCCTGGTATGTATGGCCTCCTCATCCCCCAATCCTGCTATGTATGGCACCCCTCATCCCCCAATCCTGCTATGTATGGCACCCCTCATCCCCCAATCCTGCTATGTATGGCACCCCTCATCCCCGAATCCTGGTATGTGTGGCCTCCTCAAGCCCCCAATCCTGGTATGTGTGGGCCTCCTCAATTCTCCAATCCTGGTATGTGTGGGCCTCCTCAATCCCCCAATCCTGGTATGTGTGGCCTCCTCAATCCCCCAATCCTGGTATGAGTGGCTCCCTCAATCCCCCAATCCTGGTATGTGTGGCCCCCACATCCCCCAATCCTGGTATGTGCGGCCTCCTCATCCCCCAATCACTGCACACACAAAAAAATAAACACAGTGGGTATGGAAAGTATTCAGACCCCTTTAAAATTTTCACTCTTTTTTCATTTCAGCCATTTGGTAAATTCTAAAAAGTTCATTTTTTTTTTCTCATTAATGTACACTCTGCACCCCATCTTGACTGAAAAAAAAACAGAAATGTAGAAATGTTTGCAAATGTATTAAAAAAGAAAAACTGAAATATCATATGGTCATAAGTATTCAGACCCTTTGCTCAGACACTCATATTTAAGTCACATCCTGTCCATTTCCTTGTGATCCTCCTTGAGATGGTTCTACTCCTTCATTGGAGTCCAGCTGTGTTTAACTAAAATGATATGACTTGATTTGGAAAGGCACACACCTGTCTATATAAGAGCTCACAGTGCATGTCAGACCAAATGAGAATCATGAGCTCAAAGGAACTGCCCAAAGAGCTCAGAGACAAAATTGTGGCAAGGCACAGATCTGGCCAAGGTTACAAAAGAATTTCTGCATTACTCAAGGTTCCTAAGAGAACAGTGGCTTCCATAATCCTTAAATGGAAGAAGTTTGGGACCACCAGAAGTCTTCCTAGACCTGGCAGTCCAGCCAAACTGAGCAATTGTGGGAAAAGAGCCTTGGTGAGAGAGATAAAGAAGACCCCGAAGATTACTGTGGCTGAGCTCCAGAGATGCAGTAGGGAGATGGGAGAAAGTTCCACAAAATCAACTATCACTGCAGCCCTCCACCAGTCAGGCCTTTATGGCAGAGTGGCCCAACTGAAGGCTCTCCTCAGTGAAAGACATATGAAAGCCTGCATAGAGTTTGCTCAAAAACAAATGAAGGACTCCCAGGCTATGAGAAATAAGATTCTCTGGTCTGTTGAGACAAAGATAGAACTTTTTGGTGATAATTCTAAGCGGTATGTGTGGAGAAAACCAGACACTGCTCATCACCTGCACAATACAATCCCAACACTGAAACATGGTGGTGGCAGAATCATGTTATGGGGGTGTTTTTTTTTCAGACTTGGCCAAACCCAATTAAGCATCTCTGGAGAGACCTGAAAATGGCTGTCCACCAAAGTTCACGATCCAGTCTGTAGGAACTGGAGAGGATCTGCAAGGAAGAATGGCAGAGGATCCCCAAATCCAGGTGTGAAAAACTTGTTGCATCATTCATAAGAAGACTCATAGCTGTACTAGCTCAAAAGTTTTCTTCTACTCAATACTGAGCAAAGAGTCTGATTACTTATGATCATACCAAGAAGTAACATGTGGTGGGGGATCCTCTGGGGATGAACCTATTATACCTTCTCCCAATGGTGAGATCGGGCAGTTACACGCTGAGGCTGTGATAGCTAAGGCTATTACAGCTACAGTTCCATTACAAAAGAAGCAATATAAGCCTGAAATAACACCTGTAGGGGCTAACCATCCTCTTAAAAAAAACAATAGGGAAATTTCCAATTTAGTAGTACTACATCAAATAATTTATTTATCTGTAAAGAGGCAGAACTTACAGACTCAATTTATATATAGCACAATGTTGAGTTTAACAATGATTATAGCTCAGATAACCACTCTACAGATGGGTGTCAGACAGCAGAGTCTGATCGGGAGGACTCTGATATAGGCGGATATTCAATAGGAACAACATCACCTCAATCTTCAATTGGATCTTTTCATAGTTCTGATGGAGTTTGTGTTGTAGATGCTTTCTCATCAATTGATGATATTGAGGGGTATGGGTTTGTCAGTACAGCTCCATTAGAAGTATCATCAGTTAACACTCAAATTAATCCCGTTGAAATTAATGACAATCCCATTCACAAAATGTCATTTTGTGATATTAACGCTATGGACAAACCACCATCTGAGCTCTTTGTCAAAGAGCTTTGTGATTCAATTGAATTATCCTTTAAATCTTGTCTACTCGCGATGGGGAATACTTTTTCCAGCGTACCCTCTATAGATACCAAAATTAAAAAATACTCATCACGTAGCTCCCCTGATGACGTAAATGATTCGTTATCAGACACCTCAGAGAATAATAAACTAGCTACAGAATTATTTATAAAGCAATCAATTAATAATCTGATATCCTCTATACAGCAAGCCACAGCCAACAGAATTAATCTCTGAAATTAAGTCTGTACAAAATAGAATTGACACAACAGAAAATATTATAATCAACATGAGAAAACACAAAGAGGTTTTGTCAAGTTCAGTTGAATCCCTTCATAAAGAAATAATTCTTATTAAACAACAGCAAGCTATTTTTGAAGACAACTCCAGAAAAAATAATTTAAAAATCAGAGGAGTACCTGAAGGGATATCTCCTTCAAACCTAGAAGCCTACATTACAGAGATGGCTACTGTACTGCTCCCAGATCTCTCTGATGAGATGATCGTTGCTAATGCCTACAGAATCCCAAAACCCGATTTCTTACCCAGGGACGTCCCTATGGATGTTATCGTCAATTTCCACTCTTTTACCGTAAGAAATAATCTACTAAATTTAACTAGAAAAATGAAAAAATTCCCCAAGCCCTACAACCATATTTTATTCTTTAAAGATCTTTCCAAAGCCACTCTTTTAGCTAGAAAATCTTTCCGAAACATTACGAGCGAACTTGTAAGGACAGGTGTGAAATATAGATGGATGGGCTCTACTAATCTTTAGATTTACTATCAAAATGAGACTTTTCTGGTCACGACTCTGGAAGAAGGTACAGACTTGTTACAGAAAATAATAACTTCTTGATGTTTTCTCAGTAAGCTAGCAAATGTTATTGGAATATAACTACTGCATATTCTCTTGGTCCTATTCCTCTTGGGTTTATTATGACCCTTATGGCTATCACACAGGAATTACCTTTGCTTACAAAATGCATTGTCTACATCCCAACTGTTATTTATATTTGAGATCCTTTTTGGGACTTTACTTTTAAATCCTAAAACTGGACAATTTCCCTCCAAAAAGGTTATAATGGCCCTGATAAGAATACTGGAAAGCATGTCTAGCGTGATTTAATACGGACATTGGCCCCGACAAGAATGTGTATAAGCAACTGGAAAAGAAATCTAGCGTAATTTACTAATCTTACTTGTTTGTGTTACAAGAGGACTTGCAAGCAAATGAATAAGAATGTCTAGCGTGATTTGTATGTGTTTATATTTTTTTCTCTTAAAGCAGTTACTTGTAACTAAACGATAAGCAATGTTATGGATCTAAAACGCAATGTACTCTTGTCTTTGTCCCTTTTTTCCCCACTTACCTTGTTTTCTTCTCCCTTCCCCCTTTTCCCACCCTATTCTTTCTTTCCTCCACCCTCCATTTCCTTTATCTTTCCCTTTATTATAATAAAAGTTGAATAAACCGCCGCAACCTCCCTCCCCCCCAATATACTCACCTATCCTCCTTATTCGCACGCTGCTTGGGGCCCTACTGGATCACGAGCCCCCCCCCGGCTCACAAGCCCCATAGCAGTGGCATGGCCTGCCGCCATTGGCGGTACGCCACTTGTCTGGTGATAAATTCATTTTGCTTAAAAAATTTATTAGTTTGTTATTAAGAAGCAAGAACTATTTTGTCAGTCGCAAATACAAATGGCTGCCCTTGAATCCTTTTTTTTTCACAATATAGAACAATTGCACATTTGTATATAGTGCATAGTTAGTAAAGCCGAATAAAGACTTGCGTCCATCAAGTTCGACCTGTTAGTTCTGTAATTGCTAAAGTTGATCCAGAGGAGGGCAAAAACTCCAAATGATTTAGCCAATCTTCACCTGAGGAAAAATTCCCTCCCGACTCTGAAACCAGCAGTCAGAATAAATCCCTGTATCAACCTACTATTTTATTCTATTTTTAAGTATATGCAGAAATCTGCCTGGTATCTAGAAAAGCATCCAGTCCCCGCTTGAACTGGTTTAGTGAATCCGACATTACCGTCTCCTCACTCAGTGAATTCCATATTCTCACTGCTCTTACCGTAAAGAACCCCTTCCTATGCTGGTGCTGAAACCTTTTCTCTTAGAATCATAGAATCATAGAATGGTAGAGTTGGAAGGGACCTGCTGGGTTATTTGGTCCAACCCCCTGCTCAAAGCAGGATTCACTAGATCATCTCAGACAGATGTCTGTCCAGCCTCTGTTTCTCTTCCAGTCTTAGTGAGTGCCCTCTTGTTACCGTAATATCCCTCCTTTTGAACAAATCCCGGGCAAGGTCTCTATACTGTCCCCTAACATATTTGTACACATTTATTATGTCCCCCCTCAACCTTCTCTTTTCCAGGCTGAATAGTCCTAGTTTTGCCAACCTCTCTGGGTATTGCAGTCCCTCCATTCCCCTTATTAATTTTGTTGCCCTCCTTTGTACCTTTTCAAGCTCATTTATATCCTTTCTATATATTGGGGCCCATAACTGAGCACAGTATTCCAAGTGTGGTCTGACCAGTGCTTTGTACAGTGGAAGAACAATGTTCTCATCCTTTGCAGCTATACCTCTTCTGATACATCCCATTACCCTGTTTGCCCTTACAGCAGAGGCCTGACTTTGGGCACTCCAATTTAGTTTGCTATCAATCAAGATGCCCAAGTCCTTCTCCATCTCTGAATTCCCCAATGGTTTCCCATTCAGTGAGTACTGGTGACTTCCATTTTTCCTTCCCATATGTATGACCTTACATTTCTCCTCGTTAAACCTCATTTGCCATTTAATGCTCCACCTACCCAGCTTATCCAAATCCCTCTGTAGGTCTGCACTGTCCTCTTTTGTATTAATTGTTTTACATAACTTTGTGTCATCTGCAAATATTGATATTTTACTATTTATCCCGTTGACTATGTCGTTAATAAAGATATTAAATAACATTGGGCCTAGTACAGACCCCTGTGGTACCCCACTAGTGACGCTTACCCAATCTGAGTATATTCCATTTATAACCACCCTCTGCCTTCTATCCTTTAGCCAGTTAGCTACCCACTTGCAGACATTTTCCCCCAGCCCCATCATTCTCATTTTGTATACCAACCTATTATGTGGCACGCTATCGAACGCTTTTGAGAAGTCGAGATACACGACATCCACTGGTTCCCCCTGATCTACTCGAGAGCTAACCTCCTCATAGAAGTCAATCAGGTTTGTTTGGCAGGAGCGATTCCTCATGAATCCATGTTGGTTCGGGGTTAATAGATTATTAGCATCAAGATGCTCCATGATTGCCTCATTAATAAAGCCTTCAAAAATTTTGCCCACAACGGACGTCAGACTCACCGGCCGATAGTTTCCGGTGTTACTTTTTGCTCCCTTTTTGAATATTGGCACTACATTCGCCTGTCGCCAATCAAGTGGTACAGACCCAGTCTCAACAGAGTCCTTAAATATAAGATATAACGGTCTGTCTATCACATTACTTAGTTCCTTTAGTACCCGTGGGTGTATGCCATCAGGTCCTGGTGATTTGTTTATTTTAATGTTACTGAGGCGTTTCTGTACCCCAGCTTGGGTTAGATTTGTCATACTTAATGGAGGATTAAGTTTGTCACTTCTCATTTCGCCTGTTAGTTCTTTTTCCTTTGTGAAAGTTGACGAAAAAAATGTATTTAATAGATTAGCTTTATCCTCATCTTTCTCTATGATTTTGCCTTCATCACTTTTTATCGCTCCAATATTATTCGATTTAATCCTTTTACTATTTATATACGTAAAGAACAGTTTGGGATTTGATCTACTTTCCCTAGCAATACGTCTCTCTGTTTCCTCCTTTGCTATTTTTATTTGTTTTTTGCAGGTTCTCGTTTTTTCCTTGTAACACATTAGTGCCTCCTTGCTGTTTTCCTGTTTTAATCTCTTGAATGCCTCTTTTTTGCTATTTAACGCCCCTTTTACGTTCTTATTCAACCATATTGGTTTCCTCTTATTTCTGGCCCTTTTATTCCCATACGGTATATACCTCTCGCACTGAGTATTCAGAATTCTTTTGAAGGTTTCCCATTTACTATTCGTATTTCCTTGATTAAGAACTTTGTCCCAGTCTATAAGTTGAAGGTTTTCTTTCAGCTGATCAAACTTCGCCCTCCTAAAGTTTAATGTTTTAGTTGTTCCCTTATTGATAACCCTACTGAAGGGCATTTTGAAATTGATAATATTATGATCGCTATTACCTAGGTGCCCCCCTATCTGTACCTCAGTTATTCTATCAGGCCTATTAGTCAATATTAAGTCCAACACTGCCTTCCCTCTCGTTGGTTCCTGCACTAGTTGGGAGAGATAATTATCCTTGATATTTGTCAAGAACCTTTTTCCTTTCTGCGATCTACAGGTTTCTGTTTCCCAGTCAATATCCGGGTAGTTGAAGTCCCCCATTACAATCACCTCATTATGTTTTGCTACTTTGTCTATTTGTCCTAATAGCAGTTTCTCATTCTCCTCTGTTATATTAGGTGGCTTATAGCAGACCCCCAGTAATATTTTATTATTATTTTTTGCCCCCTCTATCTCTACCCACATGGACTCGACCCCCTCTTCTCCCTCTCCTATATCTTCCCTTAGTCTGGGCTTTAGACGTGACCTTACATATAAGCAGACTCCTCCGCCCTTCCCCTGTTTCCGGTCCCTTCTAAATAAACTATAATCTGTTAAATTTACCGCCCAGTCGTAGCTATCGTCTAGCCAAGTCTCTGTTATACCTACGATGTCATACCTCTCCTCCGATATAAGCGCCCGCAGCTCATCCGCCTTATTGGTCAGGCTTCTTGCGTTGGTCAGCATGCAAGATAAAACTTTGGGGTTATTTAGCATCCTATTCTTCTCTAACGATCTAACTGTACTATCCCCACCCCCCTCTCCACCCTCATTATATTCACTTCTCCCCTTCCCCCTTGCTTGCCTCACATCCCACCTATTTCCTTGGTTCCCCCCCCCGTCTCTAGTTTAAAAACTCCTCCAACCTATTAGCCATCTTCTTCCCCAGCACCGCTGCACCCTCCCCATTTAGGTGCAGCCCGTCCCTACGGTAGAGCCTGTAGCCGACAGCGAAGTCGGCCCAGTTCTCCATGAACCCAAACCCTTCTGCCTTGCACCAACTCTTTAGCCACTTATTCACCTCCCTAACCTCCCGTTGGCGCTCCTGTGTGGCTCGCGGGATTGGTAGTATTTCTGAGAAAACTACCTTGGAGGTCCTTGCCCTAAGCTTCCTACCTAGATCCCTGAAATCATTTTTAAGGACCCTCCATCTACCACTCACTTTGTCATTGGTGCCAATGTGGACCATGACCGCTGGGTCTTCGCCAGCCCCACCCAGTAACCTGTCAACCCGATCCGCGATGTGCCGGACTCGAGCGCCAGGGAGGCAGCACACCGTTCGGCGATCCCGGTCTTTGTGACAGATTGCCCTGTCTGTCCCCCTAATAATAGAGTCACCCACTACCAGGACCTGTCTAGCCTGCCCTACACTTCCCCCCTCCCCCTCATTACTGGAGCATACACTCCCCCGGCGGTCAGAGGATCTGTCGTGCTCCAATAATGCCGGTTCTGAACCAGCCTTCCTATACTTCTTCCCTCTATCCCTTCTAACTGTTACCCAGCTCCCTGCCTGTTCAGCCTGCGCTTCCCCACTAAGCTCCACCCCCAGTGTTGACCCATTGAGTGTCTGCTCGGTGAGCAGCAAACTCCGTTCCATGTTGTCGATGCTCCTCAGTACCGCTATCTGAGCACTTAGATCCAGGATTTGGGCTTCCAAGTGCACGATATGCTCACATCTCTCGCAGCAGTATGGATCCCTGAGCGGTAGCTCAGGGAATGCATACATTGCGCAAGATGTACACTGCACGGCTCCGGCCAACATGGACGTCATTCTAAATATGGGGATACAGTCAGTATATATGTACAAGTACAAAACACAATTATTTATATATAGGTGTATGGACGGGGATCAATTAGGGATGTGCAAGTGTATCGATTAGATATCGGCGCGGGATCAGTTAAGTATGGACGGGGGATCAATTAAGTATCAATTAAGTATGAACGGGGGATCAGCTGAGTGGGTCAGGTGGATTAATTAAGTATGGACGGTGTGTCAATTAACTATGGACTGGGATCAATAAGTATGGACTGGGGAAATAATTAATTGTGGACTAGGGAATCAATCAATTAATTATGGACAGGGGGTTTAATTAAATAGGATGGGGGTAAAGCAAATAAATAGGTATGGACGGTGGGTCAATTAACTAAGGACTGGGGATCAATAAGTATCAATAATATCAATAAATATGGACTGGGGAAATAATTAATTGTGGTCTGGGGAATCAATCAATTAATTATGGACAGGGGTTAATTAAATATGGTGGGGGATAAGGCAAATAGATAGGGACTGGGGATGAGTAAAAGTGGACAAGGGGAATCTATTAAATAGGACAAGGGGGATCAATCAATTATGGGCTGGGGGGGTCAATCATTTAAATGTGGTCAGGGGGATCACTTTAATATGGACGGGGGGTGGTCGGGGATCAATTAAATGAGGACGGGGGGTCAATTTAATGTGGTCAGAGGGATCAGTTAAATATGGACGGGGGTGTTCAGGGGAATCAATTTAAATATGGACGGGGGTGATCAATTAAATATGGACGGGGGGGTAATCAATTAAATATGGACTAGGGAATACAATACAATTACAATACAGATACAAATACAATACAGTACAGTACACACTTGGGTTCAGTAGGGCCGCTTATCGCGGCCTCCTGCCCCTCACTCACCTCCTCTAGGGACGCTGCACGCTATCACAGCGCGCTTGTCCCTCCGGTCGCCTCTTACCGGTCCTCCTGATCACCTCCTGGTCACCACCACCTGGCACCCTCCGCTGGCCGGCACTGCACGCTGCCACAGCGCTCTCTTGCGCTCGTCCCTCCGGTCGCCTCCTACTGGTCCTCCCGGTCCGCTCGGTCACCTCCGCCTGGCTCTCCTCCCTTCCCAGGAGCTCAAATATTCAAATTTGTATATCAAAACTATGACTTCAGAATAAATACAATTTTAAAATGATAATTAAATTTAATGAATTCCTAGGATGATTCCCATGAGTAAATATGCTAATTTGTATGACTGTTTATTTCCAATAAGTGAGTCATCCATCTAATTAGTAAGGCGATATGATGATACGCCGTATGGCTGAATATCTTGCTGTGCTGATATGCTGCTTCATTAGGAGATATGAAAAGTGCATCCATGCCATCACAAAAGATGAAAACATAGATATGTAATATAAATAAGGATAAAACATATTTATTTATAATGTCATGTTTAAAACATAAAAATGTTAGAATTACCTGTTAATGTTACCCCTTTTGCTTAAAAATCCCACTGTCATAAAACTGCATTACTATTAGTAATGAAATTGTATATAATTACTATGTTTGACCTTTTGACACTTTGACACAATTATTCATCTCTAATTTTGGTGAGCACCACAATTTTGTTATTTATATTTCAACGTAATATTTTGGGGAATTTTATGCTGATACTTTTTTCTAAACTAAAATAAAATCTACATTATAGGAATATTTTTATGTAGAGAAAAAAATCTCCATAGCCCTTAAAAATGTAACATGATTACTTATCCAATACTTATCCCCATGTAGGCTAAGTTTACACCACATCATTTTTACCCTTCTGAAATCATCGAAAGACCTTTTAGCAAATTTTCACGTTGAACTGGACACACACCAAGTAATTTTGTCTGCAAAGCGGAATAAAAAGCTTTTTTGTTTTTTTTTATTTTGTCTCTCTGTTACGGAGATATTAGCAATCAAATATTTGGCACCGAATGAGCTAACTTTAGTGAAGTGCAAGTTAGTGTTATTAGATGGTTTTCACTGGAAGTGTTTACTTCTGCCTCCTCTATGACGTTGACCAATCATAAGCAGGCAGCAACATAGAAGTGCAGAAGGACGTGTTATGTTTTCATTAGGGACACATGACCTGAGTCCACAGGTCCTGCCAGTCAGAGTGTGCATCTTAAATACTGGAATAACATATCTTTGTACCGTGTTAGCCAGTAAATAGAAAAATGTTAAAATTTGAGAGTCCTCAGTGGTTGATAACGTTTAACGACTAACTGAAAATATGATAATAAATAGCAGCTTTCGACACTACTCAGGTCTCTTCATCAGGCATCAGGTATAGTATAACTCAAAATCTGAAGAGTCACATATTTATACACAACAGGACTCAGGAATAGTGCAGTAAATAAGACAAGTGACATGAAGAAGAACTATGAGTATGGTGTGGCACCCCTGCGGCTTCAGTCGCCACAGAGGTACTGCATCTCACCCAGAGGTGTGGTACCCCACTCTCAGGTAAGGAGGGAGTACTACCCGGGACCCACACACCCTCATCCAACACACTTCAGTAGGGAAGGGCGAGATTGCTCCTAAGGGAGAGCACAGTCCCTGGTCCCTAGCTGGAGGGTGGAACCATGTAGTGCGTGTGGGTGGAGGAAGCAGATCCAGGGAGCACCATCAGGGTAGGAGTATAAAAGAGAGGGAGGAAGGTTCTGGAGAGGAGAAAGTTCAGAGTCTAGAGTTGGGAGCAGGAGATCTGGAGGAACTCTGCTCTGGAGGAGTAGAGAGAGGAGAGCAGGCCTGGTAAAAGCGGCCCAGGAGTGAGAAGACGGGATCAGAGGAAAGACTCCAGAATCAGAGGGGATCCCAGGGGCACGGTGAGTGCAGAAAGCCACCCGTGCGTCCGAATCTACACGGACGTAGAAGGATCAGGCCGCAGAGGCGACTGGCCCCTAAACTAGTGGAGAATAATCAGGCTCAGCTAGATAACTGGAGGCTGCTGTATTTGCAAGGTGCAGCTGCCAACCACCATGATTATATCGCCAAAAAGGTGGACGCATAGGGTCCAGGGGACTGCACGTCGCCCGACAAGACCCGAGGCTACCGGCTTGAGACACTGATCGTGAGGCGCCGGGCAGGAGGGTGAGAGCCCGGGCAGGGAAGACGACCGTGGAAGGAACATAGAACGGGGTCCCGTTTAAGTACTCCTGTGAGACTTGAGAGTTGCTGAACACCTTCCCTGGTGAACACAGGACGACGTGGGAGGTTACTCACTGGCCCTGGTAACCTGGAGTCTTGAACAAACTGTGAGTAAATCTTGAAGACTGCACCCCACTGTGTCCTGGAATTATTGCTGCACCATCGCCAGCCCTGCACTACACAGCACCAGCAACATCTACCTCACAAAATCATCATACACTGCCCTGGAGCTAAGCTCTGCCTGTGAAGAGCTGAATCAACTCTGCTGCGTCACCATCAGCTCCAGAGGATCTACACCGCAGCGGTGGCCCCATATAGCCGTATACCACAGGTGGCGTCAAGAACATTATCTCTAAAAACTTTATTCCCCTTTTACCACTTTCCCTTTAATTGACCGCCCTGGGTCACGGACCGGGTCACTGCCACTGTGACACCCCCCAGCATTGACTGGCCCGGCTACCGAGTACCCCACGGCCCAGGGGGCGCGTCAATGGGAAGGGAAGAGATAGTTGTGGCAGTAAATATTGGAGCAGCTCATAGATAAGGAGAATGAAAGTTTTATTGTCCCTTGATTGAGGTCTGGTCCAGAGTTGTAATGCCCCCTAAATGGTCTGAAGAACACACATTCCTTAACTTGATGTAAAAAGGCATAAAACCATGGGAAACATTCATTCCCGCTCTAAATGTGTCAAATGTCATCATAAGTTTGTGCTCCCAGACTCTCTTATCTCTCTGGGGTGTGACGTTACCTTTCAATACTAGCAATTTAATGTCCATGATGCTCTGGCTACAAGTAGATCTTTTCTTTTTTCTTTTATTGTGTGGCAATAAGAATTCATCCTTGTTCTAAGCTTTTGCCCCATTTGCCATACATATAGACCCCCAGTTGGACATTTGGCACATATAATTAAGTACACTATATTAGATGTGATCCAGCTGAAAGTACCTAGGATCTTGTAGTACTGATGTGAGTTGGGAATTTTTATCATGCCCGTTGTAATTATAAATGAACAGGTTTTAAATTTTTTCTGGTTACAGGGAAATGTTCCTGTTATTTATGGAGAGGACAGGGAGCTTCTGACAATGATGCTTCTTAGATTTGGGATCTGCCTAAAATACAGAAGTGGGGGGTCTGGAAAAATAGATTTCAATTGGCCATCTTTTTGTAATAAAGGTTGTAGTTTCCCTTAGCATCTTTATATTTGGATTGTAGGTGTTTACTAGAGGCACCCTGTTGCTTTCTTCTTTGGTTTTGTAATGTAGGAGATGATTCCTTGATATTCTTGTGGCAATTGCAATCTGGTTTTACAATTGCTCTTTAATGGTAACCCTGATTCAAAAAGGTCTTTCTGGGGCCCCAAAGGTGTTTGTCTCTATCTGCAGGGTGGAAACATATTAGATTGTATGTCATGGCCTGACAGTATACAGTAGAGTTTATTATGTGTTTTGGATGAAAACTGTCCCATTTAAGGTTTGTTGGATGGTCAATTGGCTTCTAGTACAGGGACATCTCTATTTCATTGTTCTGTAGCTTGATAATGGTGTCCAAAAAGTTGATTTCAGTGCAGGAGTAGTTGAGAGTTAAGTTGATGGTGGGAAGAAACTGATTAAAGTGTTCATGGAACGTTTTCAGCTGTTGCTCAGACTCCGTCCAGATGATTAAAATATCGTCAATGTACCAGTAATTGGCCAGCAGCCTGATGGGACAAGAGAACACAAAGTCACTTTCAAGCTTGGCTATGAAAAGATTTGCATATTGTGGTGCCATTTTGCTCCCTATTGCTGTGCCAGTCTCCTGTAAATCTATGTTGTTATCAAATGCAAAGTAATTATAGATGAGGATGAATGCTTAAATAAGCACTCAAGATATATTAAACAAAATAAAAAGATGTAACACACCAGTGTAATTCCTTAGGTGTCCCACTAATGCACAGTGCAAGGAACTTGCGGTCTCGCAGGTGAAACTAGAAAGATGGAGGAAGCATCCAGGAACCTGGGAGACTCCAAAACGCAATCCAGCTCATGTGTGAGTAGAAATTCCTTACTTATTGGTTAAAATAGTTCAAACACTAATCACAGACTAAAGTGACATATTCAGCAAAAGTTGAAACCTATGTATTTTGAACAGTATAGTTCTTAATCATGGCAGGACCGAAATTCTGAAAGTCCGAAATTAGATTGTGTTGTACTATTGTACAAGCATTGAAGTACATTGAAAATGTGAGTGGTAGTCAGTCTGTGAATATCTTGAAGATATGTTACACAGCACAGATGTTCTGGAAATATTAACTGGAGTTAATAGCACCACACTCACACCACATGATCATCATCATTCACATCATCATCATCCCTGCCATTTTTCTCAGTTTGTGGACCCATGATCTTCAGCTTTAGATTTGCTCTGAGGGCCACAACCAACACGGTAACTCTGTCCATACTACCATGACAACCATGGTTGCCATTGCCCCTACAACGAAAGCTGCCCCTACTACCAACACCATGGCTACAAATGCCAAAAATATCACCACCAACACAGTTATGCATTTCAGTCATGTTTTCCACCTGATCGTCTCCCTCTTCCAAGTCCAAACGCTGACTGTTCCTCAAGTCATGAACAAGAATACTATTACTTATCCTCCCCAGGTCTTGTGCTTGCTCGTTGTTATCTGTAGGACATTGGAAGAAGAGAAAAACAGGCCTGTGTGACACAACACATTGTAAAAGCCCCTCATACACAATAGAATAATGTTGTCCGAACCAATAGAATAATGTTGTCCGAACCCACCAATATCGATGGGTTGAGATGACATTTTTCAAGTATGGGAGCCGCAAACAGAGGGTGTCGTGGAAGATAAAGATCCGGCATGTTCGGACTGCAGATCCTTTTGTTTTCTATGAGAGAAGCCACCAGAGATGTCTGTTAGCAACTGTTTCAGAGAGTGAGAACTCCTGTGTATGGAGGAATCGGGCAAGATAGCTGCCAAATGAATGATCAACCAAACCAACTATATAAGGTGTATGGGGGGCTTTAGAGTAGGGCTGCTGTAGAACAATAAGGGGCTGGAAATAGGAGATTGTAGTACTATTCCTTGTTCGGTAATACTTTGCAATATTACAGTCCCACTGTATTTGCAGTTGCACTCAGTAAAGTTGAATTGTATTCACTTGTATTCACTTTATCTAGTCTGCTACTGTCTTTATAGGGTGCTTACTACCTGTGCAACACCACAAACTCTTCTATTGTGCACTACTCACTTTTTAATTGTATATGAGGATCTCTGATTAAATTTAGAAAATCATCAGCAACAACATTTTAGGTATAATTAGCAGTCATTCGTTTTATTTCCTATATAAAGAATGTGCAGAATCACAGCAACTATGTACAATAAAATCCTAAACAATCGCACTGCAGACTACACATAGATTGTTCTTCTCTAGTTGTAAGCCTCATGCTAAGTTCATTAAAATCGTATGCTTCAAAGTATTGTGGGCCATGTAGCAATCTATAAATTTTTCCTATTTTCTAATCAAGAGTAAGGTTGAGTAAAAAGATTTGCAGGACCCTAGTTTAGAGCCCTGCGAACATCCTCCTACCTGCTGGAATCCAAGCACCTTTTCTGATTGGTAGGACCATCAGGACGCCACACATACGTAACACCGCAACAATGACATCATGCCGGCCCTACAAATCAGAAGAAGTGCCGGAAAGTCCAGCAGATAGGAGAAGATTTCCAGCGCTGTAGTCTGTTAGCCAGAAACTACGAATTGGGCCACTGGACTTGGGTCCAGCTAATCTTTTGGCTCAACTCTACATCTAATAGGTGGCACTAGAGTTCCAGTCCTCTTCCTCTTAGAATAGGCTATTTGTATATTTAAATTCCCAGATGAGCATTGCAAGGCCTATAAGTCTCCTTACACCAGTTTGGTGCGCTTCTGTTACGATACTGGCGTAGTACTGCTGGAAATCAGTGGCCAAAGTAGCACGAGCAGAACAGAAGTTTCTGTAGTTAGCAAAAGGAGTTGTTGGAAACAATCTGTAGATAGGTGAAAACAATCTAGGTAAGAATGTTCAGGAGCTTGGAGACTGGAAACTAGGCTAGACACAATACTCAAGCAATGAGTGAGAGATCCATGCAGCTTTAAGTAGGCCCAAACAGGAAACAAGATGGATTCCACAGGTTCAGATCTGACATATTAGTAAAGGGCAATTGCAGAACACAACAGCTGCCCCCAGTGGTAAGGAGTGGGATTGCAGCACAATTATTAAGGTGAACAATAGCAACCACTAGTGGTCAAACTGTAGAAGGACAACTGGAATTCTGACAGCTTCGCAACGAGAAATGTTCTCCCTTAAAAAAAATAGAAACCTTGCAATTTTCACACAGGCTAGAATAGCCTCAGTGGTGGCCAATGTGAAAAATGTCAACGTTTTCTATATTTTTTAATAAAGATTGTGTTATGAAAAATCAAAAAAAAATTAGACTGTTTTTTTTTAAAAAGATACCTTTAAGACAAACGTGATTTAATAGTAGGTCATTTTTGATGACAGATTCCATTTTCTATAACACTTCATGAAAAGACTAATTCACATTTTTAGACACTTTTTAAAGAACTAAAACTATTCAACGAATGCACATATAGCTAAGTCCAGGAAATAGAACCATTTATCAGAATGCCATTGTGCACTAAAGTGTGAATGGCAGAGCACTGCTGGCATTAGGATTGATAACTTTATTGAGCCTCCACTATGTTTTTTTGCCCAGAGCACTATTTTCTTTACACCCAGACCAAACGTTTTATAGTTGAATAGCTCCTCTATCAAACTTGAGAATAACTGAGGGACCAACAGTTAAAAGTTTGAACAGGACCCAAAACAGGAAAATTTGCTTAACAAAATATGCAAATTGCCTCTTTAGAGAGGAAGAGGACTAGAACTTTTAGGACTAGCAATCCTAAAAGTTAATAGCTACCCTTTAACGAGTCTTGCCACATGACTAAGAATAAAAGCCAAACCAAGTACTCAATTAGCAGACACTTGTTTCGGGGTGTTTGCCCCTCCTCAGTGCTAAGCAAGAGATCTAATTTGGCTGTATGAGAGGCCTCTGACTGTGGTCTAAGGGGTAACATCTCTCCTTGTGAAGAGTGACATGTCTGACATGACAGTGTAAGAACACTTTTAGGCCATGATATATATTGATCAATGTATTCACATTTAGATCAGAACACTATCCTTTATCCTATGGATGCTATGGACACTGTGGATGCTAAAATTCTAAACTATACGTGCGTGGCCGTGCTCAATACAAGTGAATTATTCGAGGCCTCACATACTTATGGTTGCATGACTGCTTAGTCTCACCCCCGCACCAGGGAATACTCACCACGCACAGTGTGCGCCAGGTGATGATTGACAAGTCTGCAGTCACATAGAGTGACTGCAGACTTCCGTGATAAACCTGGACAACCCCTGTAAAGAACAAATAGAAACTCTGCATCTTCAGGGCGCATCATTATAACCTCATAAAAAATCCTTTTAATCTAGGCGGCTTTCAAAGACATTGTTAATGCTTAAGATGTAGTCTTAAAAATGAGCAAAGAAAGATGTCTTATTGTTTAAACAATTTACTTAAAGATCTCATAAACTACTAGCTCAGAGGATGTTTATGCACAATAGTCTCCAGTCTTACAAAGAATAGTGTAGAAATTTTTTAAAAAAAGAAAATAATCCCAGTAGGCACCAAGTATAAAAAAACAGACTAAGTCAAAGTTACCAGAAGGTCAGAGCATTGTTTTAGTGGTAACCAGAGCAGCATCTTTCAGTGCACAACATCTTCTTTACTATCCAAGTTCCCCTCTGGTTATCTAAGAATAGGAAACACATGCTACAATGAGTATAAGCTGGAAAAAGTAGCCAGCAGAAGACTGATTCTTCTAAAATTGGAAAAAAAAATGCAACAATCAATTTTGTCACCCTTCCTTGTGTCAGTGGTGCAGGCATTATATATCCACATGCAGTAAATTCTTGAATTTTAATATCTATAGATATATGTATACAGCGCCGGACTGGAGTACCTGGGGCCCACCAGGAAAAAATCAATCTTGGGGCCCACCAGCACCATGCAGTTACCGTATATAGGAATAACATAAGTCCACAAACTCTTTCAAAATGAATCAACTTTATTAACCAATAAATAACCAATATAATGAATAAATAACAAACTAAAGAAACACTCCTGGCAAAAGAGGAACACTGTTATCTTATTCACACCAGTGTGTGATAAAGTGCCATAATAGAACAATAAATACTTTCAAGGTACATTCTCTTAAAGTATAAGTGCCACAAATTGAACCTGCATCTATCTAGCATCCCAGCAGCCAGCGTCATTGTAGCAGCACCAAACTTGGCCCACTGGGAAAACTTAAAGAATTCTGTAAGCATTTTGGAAGTTTGTATTGCACGTTTTCCTCTCCTCTATAATACAATACCATTCAATTGTTAGTGAAAGGCCCAAAACAACAAATAAACACTAACAGTCATTCAGCAGCAAAATTACAAAAGTTTTTTTTTCGGAACAGAAGATGACATTGCATACTTATTAATAATGTCATCATAGTCTAAGTTCCTTGAAATGTCCTACTCAATGTTCAACAGAAGGAGTGACTCTAAAAGCTCCTGTCCAATCGAAGACCTCAGATGATGTTTTACAATTTTCAGCTTTGAGAACACTCTTTCACATGAAACCTGGGTGCAAGCAAGTGTAAGAAGTGTCTTGTAAACTGCAAAAATGTTTGCATAAGCAGCAGAATGTAAATTGTAGTCATATAAAAGTCTGTAGCAGCAGGAAAGACAGTTTTTTTGCGGGACGAGTTGTACTATCAGATGCAATCATTTATTTTACCATATAGTGTACAGGGAAATGGCAACAAAAGTTCCAAGTGCAGTAAAATTGCAAAAAAAGTGCAATTACACGTTTGTTTATTGGGTTTTTTAGTCACCATGTTCACTATATGGAAAAACTGACGTGTCAGGGTGATGCCTCGGGTCAGTACGAGTTTGTAGATACCAAACATGTATACCTTTACTGGTATCTAAGTGGTGAAAACAAATTCATAAGTTTGAAAAAAAAAAATCACACTTTTCACGCCATGTTCTGCGCACCATAGCGTTCTCATTTTTTTGGATCTGGGGCTGTGTGACGGCTTATTTTTTGCGTCTTGAGCTGACGTGCATCTCTGCTGCTGTGTAGTAGTCACAACACAGGGAGAGGTTAAACATCCAAGTATTTAATATGTATTGCAAATAAAGAATGTTCTCATTCTTATTATCCAAAAAAACAAATGACTGACAACCATCCCTAGACTAATAATACCATTTAGAAGAGAGAAATACCGTCACACCATGACCGGAACACATACCACCACATAGTGATCAAATACTACCAAGTACAAGGTGTATACACTGTGTTCCAAATTATTATGCAAATAATATTTTCTCAGATTTTCCCAAATTACCTATATGAATTGCAGTCATTGTAATTTTCCAGTCAAATAACTATTAGAGTACAATTGAAAGGTTTTTGTACAAACTGCCTATGATAACAGTATATTTTTTAAAAAATAAAACACTCAAACTGCACTCAAAATGCATGTTCCAAATTATTATGCACAGCAGAGTTTTCAACATTTTCATTTGAATAAAGAACAAAAAAATGGTCATTTTTGAAATTATAAGCATTAGCAGGTTATTACAAACTGAAATCAAACAGTTTTCAACTCAAAACTTTATTCTAGGTGATGTTACATTTGCACATAGGACCCCTTGTTCGAAAGGAGCTTCTGAACTCTCTCGTTCATTGCATTTGTCAGGTTTTGGATGGTTTCTGCTTCAATTGTTTTGCATGAGGACAGAATACCCTCCCAGAGCTGTTGCTTAGATATGAACTGCCTCCCGCCATCATAGACACTCCTTTTGATGATGCTCCAAAGGTTCTCAATGGGGTTGAGGTCAGGGGAGCATGGGGGCCACACCATAAGTTTGTCCCCTTTTATGCCCATAGCAGCCAGAGATGCAGATGTGTTATGTGCAGCATGAGACGGTGCATTATCATGCATGAAAATGATCTTGCTGCGGAATGCACGGTTCTTCTTCTTGAACCATGGCAGAAAGTGTTGTTTGAGAAACTCAATATACATTATGGAGTTCATCTTTACCCCTTCAGGGATCCTAAAGGGGCCGACAATCTCTCTCCCCATGATTCCAGCCCAAAACATTACTCCACCTCCTCCTTGTTGGCGCCGTAGCCGTGTTTGCATGGGGTGTCCATCAACCAGCCATCCTCCACTCCATCCATCTGGACCATCGAGCGTTGCACGGCACTCATCGGTGAACAAAACAGTTTTGAAGTCAGTCTTCATGTATTGTTTGGCCCACTGGAGCCGTTTCTGCTTGTGTGCAGTGGATAGAGGAGGTCGACAGGATGGCTTACGCACAACTGCAAACCTCTGAAGGACCCTGCATCTTGTTGTTTCGGGGGACGTTGGAGGCACCAGCAGCTTCAAAAACTTGTCTGCTGCTATGACAAGGCTTTTTTGCCGCTGCTCTTTTAACCTGACGTAATAGCCTGTTGGAAAGAGTCCTCAATTTTCCCCAGCTGCCTTGTTTTATCTGGCTGGCGATCAAAATATGGCGGGAGCTGGGCAATGGGCATGATTATCAAATAATATATATCTGACAGGAGCCCATACATTCTGCTGCCTCCAATAATATATACCCGACAGGAGTCCATACATTCTGCTGCCTCCAATAATATATACCCGACAGGAGCCCATACATTCTCCTGCCTCCAATAATATATACCTGACAGGAGCTCATACATTCTGCTGCCTCCAATAATATATACCTGACAGGAGCTCATACATTCTGCTGTCTCCAATAATATATACCCGACAGGAGCCCATACATTCTGCTGCCTCCAATAATATATACCTGACAGGAGCCCATACATTCTGCTGCCTCCAATAATATATACCTGAGAGGAGCCCATACATTCTGCTGCCTCCAATAATATATACCTGACAGGAGCCCATACATTCTGCTGCCTCCAATAATATATACCTGACAGGAGCCCATACATTCTGCTGCCTCCAATAATATATACTCAACAGGAGCCCATACATTCTGCTGCCTCCAATAACATATACCTGACAGGAGCCCATACATTCTGCTGCCTCCAATAATATATACCCGACAGGAGCTCATACATTCTGCTGCCTCCAATAATATATACCTGACAGGAGCCCATACATTCTGCTGCCTCCAATAATATATACACGACAGGAGCCCATACATTCTCCTGCCTCCAATAATATATACCTGACAGGAGCCCATACATTCTCCTGCCTCCAATAATATATACCTGACAGGAGCCCATACATTCTGCTGCCTCCAATAACATATACCTGACAGGAGCCCATACATTCTGCTGCCTCCAATAATATATACCTGACAGGAGCCCATACATTCTGCTGCCTCCAATAATATATACTTGACAGGAGCCCATACATTCTGCTGCCTCCAATAATATATACCTGACAGGAGCCCATACATTCTCCTGCCTCCAATAATATATACCTGACAGGAGCCCATACATTCTGCTGCCTCCAATAACATATACCTGACAGGAGCCCATACATTCTGCTGCCTCCAATAATATATACCTGACAGGAGCCCATACATTCTGCTGCCTCCAATAATATATACTTGACAGGAGCCCATACATTCTGCTGCCTCCAATAATATATACCTGACAGGAGCCCATAGATTCTCCTGCCTCCAATAATATATACCTGACAGGAGCCCATACATTCTCCTGCCTCCAATAATATATACCTGACAGGAGCCCATACATTCTGCTGCCTCCAATAATATATACCTGACAGGAGCCCATAGATTCTGCTGCCTCCAATAATACATACCTAACAGGAGCCCATAGATTCTCCTGCCTCCAATAATATATACCTGACAGGAGCCCATAGATTCTGCTGCCTCCAATAATATATACCTGGTAGGAGCCCTTAGATTCTGCTGCCGCCAATACTATATACCTTACAGGAGCCCATAGATTCTGTTGCCTCCAATAATATATACCCGACAGGAGTCCATACATTCTGCTGCCTCCAATAATATATACCCGACAGGAGCCCATACATTCTCCTGCCTCCAATAATATATACCTGACAGGAGCTCATACATTCTGCTGCCTCCAATAATATATACTTGACAGGAGCTCATACATTCTGCTGTCTCCAATAATATATACCCGACAGGAGCCCATACATTCTGCTGCCTCCAATAATATATACCTGACAGGAGCCCATACATTCTGCTGCCTCCAATAATATATACCTGACAGGAGCCCATACATTCTGCTGCCTCCAATAATATATACTCAACAGGAGCCCATACATTCTGCTGCCTCCAATAACATATACCTGACAGGAGCCCATACATTCTGCTGCCTCCAATAATATATACCTGACAGGAGCCCATACATTCTGCTGCCTCCAATAATATATACTTGACAGGAGCCCATGCATTCTGCTGCCTCCAATAATATATACCTGACAGGAGCCCATACATTCTCCTGCCTCCAATAATATATACCCGACAGGAGCCCATACATTCTGCTGCCTCCAATAATATATACCTGAGAGGAGCCCATACATTCTGCTGCCTCCCATAATATATACCCGACAGGAGCCCATACATTCTGCGGCCTCCAATAATATATACCTGATAGGAGCCCATACATTCTGCCTCCAATAATATATACCTGACAGGAGCCCATACATTCTGCTGCCTCCAATAATATATACCAGACAGGAACCCATACATTCTGCTGCCTCCAATAATATATACCTGACAGGAGCCCATACATTCTGCTGCCTCCAATAACATATACCTGACAGGAGCCCATACATTCTGCTGCCTCCAATAATATATACCTGACAGGAGCCCATACATTCTGCTGCCTCCAATAATATATACTTGACAGGAGCCCATACATTCTGCTGCCTCCAATAATATATACCTGACAGGAGCCCATAGATTCTACTGCCTCCAATAATATATACCCGACAGGAGCCCATACATTCTGCTGCCTCCAATAATATATACCCGACAGGAGCCCATACATTCTGCTGCCTCCAATAATATATACCTGACAGGAGCCCATACATTCTCCTGCCTCCAATAATATATACCTGACAGGAGCCCATACATTCTCCTGCCTCCAATAATATATACCTGACAGGAGCCCATACATTCTGCTGCCTCCAATAATATATACCTGACAGGAGCCCATAGATTCTGCTGCCTCCAATAATACATACCTAACAGAAGCCCATAGATTCTCCTGCCTCCAATAATATATACCTGACAGGAGCCCATAGATTCTGCTGCCTCCAATAATATATACCTGGTAGGAGCCCTTAGATTCTGCTGCCGCCAATACTATATACCTTACAGGAGCCCATAGATTCTGTTGCCTCCAATAATATATACCTGACAGGAGCCCATAGATTCTGTTGCCTCCAATAATATATACCTGACAGGAGCCCATAGACTCTGCTGCCTCCAATAATATATACCTGACAGAAGCCCATAGACTCTCCTGCCTCCAATAATATAAACCTGACAGGGGCCCATAGATTCTGCTGTCTCCAATACTATATACCTGGTAGGAGCCCATAGATTCTGCTGCCTCCAATACTATATACCTGACAGGAGCCCATAGATTCTGCTGCCTCCAATACTATATACCTGACAGGAGCCCATAGATTCTGCTGCCTCCAATACTATATACCTGGTAGGAGCCCATAGATTCTGCTGCCTCCAATACTATATACCTGACAGGAGCCCATAGATTCTGCTGCCTCCAATACTATATAACTGGTAGGAGCCCATAGATTCTGCTGCCTCCAATACTATATACCTGGTAGGAGCCCATAGATTCTGCTGCCTCCAATACTATATACCTGGTAGGAGCCCATAGATTCTGCTGACGTCATCGCCCTGAGACTGACTTCCTGCGCACGCGCCGGCAGTGTCGCGCTGCGCAGAGGAGGCAGAGGGGCACTGTGGCAGCAAGCAGAGCAGGGAGATCGCTCTCCCTGCTTTGCCGCTGCAGAGGGCCCATCACTAATCATATCGGCAGTGCTGCCGATATGATTAGCGTACCGTGGGGGCCCTCTGTTCTCTGTACAGGGCCCAGGGGGGGTAGGGGGGCGGGTCTTGGGGGGCATGACCAACGGGACCCGGGGCCCACCGGGGGTTTTCCCGATCCTCTGGTGGGCCAGTCCGCCCCTGTATGTATAAGTCCTAGTTTGCATGCATTGCTGCTATTAACTGCCCTGCGTAAGCTATCAGACTGCATTTACTCATCTGTCATACCTGTGATTAACTGCATAATTGCTGGAAGATACCGGATTGCATATGTGAGAGTGTGAACTGTGATAGCAGCAGGAGAGCATTAGGACCCTGTGACTTTTGCCTGGCTGAGCTCAGAGCAGGGGCAGAGCTGGAGACCCTGTGTGTTCTGAGGGTGTCTGCTGTGTGAGAGGCGAGACAGGAAGTCTGTGAGAACTGAGCTGCAACAAGACGCTGTCTCTACAAGCTTCCCTGTGGAGATTGTTAACCCATTTCCCTGGTGAAGCTGTGTCCCTGCTTAAGAACGAGTGCTGAGCTGGGGAAAGCTGTGTGGCTCTTTGGAGTTTTGTGGAAGTCCATGCTGAGTGGACTAGAGACTTTGTACTGAAGAAGCCAAGTGTCGAGTGAGAAGGGAAAGAGACTGAGGAATCCATCTCTGTGATGGAGCATGTGGTCGGTGGTCTGGAAAAGAGTGAGTGACTGCTAGAGGAGAGAAGGGGTCCGGTGCCATTCACATTGAGAGGATACTGACAAGCCTTGTGAAGAGAACTTCCCAGACCTTAACCTGAGGCTACAGGACAAAGTCCCCGGCGTGTGGGCTCGGCATCGGCCGACAAGACAAGGAACCTTTGCTGATTTTGTGAAAGTTGCTTTTGTTTTGGCGCCAAAGTTTTCGAGACTAGCTGCGGCCACCGCGATTCACAGGCCTGTGATAGACTACATCTGAGGTTAACGGTACTGTAACTTTAAGATACCCGGGTATCCTTATAATAGGGGTATAAGAGCAATTGGTATAGTTTCATGCATTGTTTTTGTTAATAGTTGTAGGATTGTACTCAGTCTGCCATCTCAGGGGGTCCCTATAGACCGCCCTCACTAGACTGACACTGTGTTTAGGTAAACTTGTTCCAGATCTTTAGAAAAATTCACATAAGCTGGAAACCTTGAGATTGGCACATTGATTTCAGCTTTTGCTGATTGTGCGTATTTAGTAGGGACAGTGTCCCAGGTAGAACCTGAGACTGATTCATGCAATACTGAATTTTAGTCTGATCCCTGTTTTAGTAAAGAAAGTGTTGTTTATTTCTGTCTCTAAAGAAACCTGGAGGTCTGAACTGAAACGTAAATTGATGTGCATGCAAAATGTAAATGCATGTTCACACAAGGCCATTAGACAGAGAAAAACCAAAGACAAGAAAAATACCCAAATAACTGGAAGTAAATGGGTAGATCGTACAGTGCAAAAATAATAATACATAATAAAGGGTATTTAGTTAACATAATTTTGATCAAAATAATGTAAAAGCTATCGCGCCACGTCACGGCAACCCTTATGGGACAGTCCTAACTCTAATATTAAAAACCTTACCATTTGTCAAGTGACATACATATGGACAAGGGCAGGGAGACTGGATCCCTAGTATAAGCATAGACCCGAGGCAGAATGAGCGTCTCAGCTCAGACAAAGGGTGGCCACACCCTTTTATATGCACTAAAGCACACTGAGCTACAAAGAAACCTGGAGGTCTGAACTGAAACGTAAATTGATGTGCATGCAAAATGTAAATGCATGTTCACACAAGGCCATTAGACAGAGAAAAACCAAAGACAAGAAAAATACCCAAATAACTGTAAGTAAATGGGTAGATCGCACAGTGCAAAAATAATAATAAATAATAAAGGGTATTTAGTTAACATAATTTTGATCAAAATAATGTAGAAGCTATCCCGCCACGTCACGGCAACCCTTATTGGACAGTCCTAACTCTAACATTTTGATCAAAATTCTGTTAACTAAATACCCTTTATTATTTATTATTATTTTTGCACTGTGCGATCTACCCATTTACTTCCAGTTATTTGGGTATTTTTCTTGTCTTTAGTTTTTCTCTGTCTAATGGCCTTGTGTGAACATGCATTTACATTTTGCATGCACATCAATTTACGTTTCAGTTCAGACCTCCAGGTTTCTTTGTAGCTCAGTGTGCTTTAGTGCATATAAAAGGTTGTGGCCGCCCTTTGTCTGAGCTGAGTCTCTCATTCTGCCTCGGGTCTATGCTTATACTAGGGATCCAGTCTCTCTGCCCTTGTCCATATGTATCACACTTGACAAATGGTAAGGTTTTCAATATTAGAGTCAGGACTGTCCCATAAGGGTTGCCGTGACTTTGCGGGATAGCTTTTACATTATTTTGATCAAAATTATGCTAACTAAATACCCTTTATTATTTATTATTATTTTTGCACTGTGCGATCTACCCATTTACTTCCAGTTATTTGGGTATTTTTCTTGTCTTTGGTTTTTCTCTGTCTAATGGCCTTGTGTGAACATGCATTTACATTTTGCATGCACATCAATTTACGTTTCAGTTCAGACCTCCTTGTTTCTTTGTAGCTCAGTGTGCTTTAGTGAATATAAAAGGGTGTGGCCGCCCTTTGTCTGAGCTGAGACGCTCATTCTGCCTCGGGTCTATGCTTATACTAGGGATCCAGTCTCTCTGCCCTTGTCCATATGTATGTCACTTGACAAATGGTAAGGTTTTTAATATTAGAGTTAGGACTGTCCCATAAGGGTTGCCGTGACTTGGCGGGATAGCTTTTACATTATTTTGATCAAAATTATGTTAACTAAATACCCTTTATTATTTATTATTATTTTTGCACTGTGTGATCTACCCATTTACTTCCAGTTATTTGGGTATTTTTCTTGTCTTTGGTTTTTCTCTGTCTAATGGCCTTGTGTGAACATGCATTTACATTTTGCATGCACATCAATTTACGTTTCAGTTCAGACCTCCAGGTTTCTTTGTAGCTCAGTGTGCTTTAGTGCATATAAAAGGGTGTGGCCGCCCATTGTCTGAGCTGAGGCGCTCATTCTGCCTCGGGTCTATGCTTATACTAGGGATCCAGTCTCTCTGCCCTTGTCCATATGTATGTCACTTGACAAATGGTAAGGTTTTTAATATTAGAGTTAGGACTGTCCCATAAGGGTTGCCGTGACATGGCAGGATAGCTTTTACATTATTTGATCAAAATTATGTTAACTAAATACCCTTTATTATTTATTATTATTTTTGCACTGTGCGATCTACCCATTTATTTCCAGTTATTTGGGTATTTTTCTTGTCTTTGGTTTTTCTCTGTCTAATGGCCTTGTGTGAACATGCATTTACATTTTGCATGGACATCAATTTACGTTTCAGTTTAGACCTCCAGGTTTCTTTGTAGCTCAGTGTGCTTTAGTGCATATAAAAGGGTGTGGCCGCCCTATGTCTGAGCTGAGACGCTCATTCTGCCTCGGGTCTATGCTTATACTAGGGATTCAGTCTCTCTGCCCTTGTCCATATGTATGTCACTTGACAAATGGTAAGGTTTTCAATATTAGAGTCAGGACTGTCCCATAAGGGTTGCCGTGACGTGGCGGGATAGCTTTTACATTATTTTGATCAAAATTATGTTAACTAAATACCCTTTATTATTTATTATTATTTTTACACTGTGTGATCTACCCATTTACTTCCAGTTATTTGGGTATTTTTCTTGTCTTTGGTTTTTCTCTGTCTAATGGCCTTGTGTGAACATGCATTTACATTTTGCATGCATATCAATTTACGTTTCAGTTCAGACCTCCAGGTTTCTTTGTAGCTCAGTGTGCTTTAGTGCATATAAAAGGGTGTGGCCGCCCTTTGTCTGAGCTGAGGCGTTCATTCTGCCTCGGGTCTATGCTTATACTAGGGATCCAGTCTCTCTGCCCTTGTCCATATGTATGTCACTTGACAAATGGTAAGGTTTTTAATATTAGAGTTAGGACTGTCCCATAAGGGTTGCCGTGACGTGGCAGGATAGCTTTTACATTATTTGATCAAAATTATGTTAACTAAATACCCTTTATTATTTATTATTATTTTTGCACTGTGCGATCTACCCATTTATTTCCAGTTATTTGGGTATTTTTCTTGTCTTTGGTTTTTCTCTGTCTAATGGCCTTGTGTGAACATGCATTTACATTTTGCATGCACATCAATTTACGTTTCAGTTTAGACCTCCAGGTTTCTTTGTAGCTCAGTGTGCTTTAGTGCATATAAAAGGGTGGGGCCGCCCTATGTCTGAGCTGAGACGCTCATTCTGCCTCGGGTCTATGCTTATACTAGGGATCCAGTCTCTCTGCCCTTGTCCATATGTATGTCACTTGACAGATGGTAAGGTTTTTAATATTAGAGTTAAGACTGTCCCATAAGGTTTGCCGTGACGTTGCGGGATAGCTTTTACATTATTTTGATCAAAATTATGTTAACTAAATACCCTTTATTATTTATTATTATTTTTGCACTGTGCGATCTACCCATTTACTTCCAGTTATTTGTGTATTTTTCTTGTCTTTGGATTTTATTTCTGTCTCTGTCTCAGTTTGTGACTCACTGGATCTCTCTTGGACCTCCGGTCATTACACATATACAGTATATCTCTGAATTCCTGTAATTATCTGCATCCCGGCTAGAAAATACCAGTTTCCAATACAGTTACTGTTCCAGTTTATATCTGCAAACCTGGCTCAATTTGATCTGCTGCTACCTGCTTTGATTCTTTGCCACCCTGCATATCTTGCTGTGTTGGTCCTCTGTGATCCATGTGTTGTCTGTCAACACCTGCTCTACTGTATCATGACCTCTAGTCTGTGCTGCGCACCCTGACCTGCAGCAGGCCTGCACAACATATGGCCCACGGGCCACATGTGGCCCGGCAAAGGATGTTGTGCAGCCTGTAGAGCTATACAGGAGATGTCGCTGCCTTCTTGTTATATTCAAATGTATTTGCGTCTTTCAGACCCGAATACATTTGAACACTGTGGTGCCGGTGTAATGGTGAGGAAGGGTGTAACCTTCCCCTGTGACTGAAGTAGTTAGAATTACATATCCCCATAGTTAGGCACTCTCTGAACTGCTATTAGGTCAAGTTATGGGGTTAATTTCAGTGGCGCAGTCAGTGGAGTAAGGGGGAAACGTTGTGACAGGGATAGACATTGGGCATGTCCAGAGGTTAGATATAATTCCTTGTGGGGCTGCAGTACTTTTTATCAGCCACAAGATGCCACTTCTGGGCACAGTTGTCAGTGAGAGGCAAGGCAGTTGCTAAGCAGATGGCTTAGTGGGTGGAGCCTCTGGGTGTGCTAAAAATAGCTGCAGCCGTTATTTTTGAGTCAGTTGAAGTCCTGTCAGGGACGTGACAGGAACTCTTACGTGCGGACGCCCAGGGAAATTGGCTGCTAGGGTAGACGGGGGCTCTCTACCCTCAGACAGTGAATCCATAGTGTGAATATCTCCTCACGCAGGAGTCCCATTAGCTGGCCACAGAAACTCAACGGAGGTATTGAGGACCCAGGGCACCTCTAGTCTGCAGGTAGCAGAGGAAAATAGGACTCCAGGATAAGCCGTGAGGGAGATAAAGGATCTGAGCCCACTGTCGCTGGTGAGGAACCGTCTCTTAAGCTACGGAAGAGAAACAGAGAGATGCTTCACCTAAAGAGGGCACCAGGGTTGAAGATTATTTTAGCACCTGTATGGGAGGCAAGAACCTGTTGGGCCTTATCCAATCTACCAGACTGTAAATATTGTAATTACTCCTTTCCCCCAAGTAATACCCCAGTTATGGTTAATAACTTTGTTTCCTCTGAAATTATTACTGCCCTGGTCCCAGAAGAGAAAAGTCTGGAGACAGCCACGACCGGATGGTGTGAAGTAAGTGAAGAATGTCACATGCACAGCCACACATCAGAGGGAGGACACGAATTGTCTGTAAGGTGCCAAAGCGAGCAGGGGCCACGACTACCTAGCTGGGGCACCTTACACCGGGACAGGAGCAGCTCAGCGCTTGTCAGCCCAGGCCCAGATGTGCAGTAGCATGATGAGGTCAGCACACTGCTGACGTCTTCACACTACTGCCGGCAATAAAGCGCCACAGAGGAGCAAAGACAGCGGGAGCATCAGTAAGCGCTCTATCAAGCAGCCAAAGATTAAATGCCTTATCATTGTGGATGAGGCGGGCAGGGGATTAATGTTACTGTGAGGACACATAATGGGGGGACGCTTTTGAAAGGGGGCATAGTTTTACGAGAGGTGGTGGTGGGGGGTATTTTATTAAAAGGCGCAGTGTGTGGTGGATATTTCACAGAGGTGCAGTGTGTGTGTGTGTGTGTGTGTGTGTTTTGGAGAGGGGTCGTATGGGGGATATTTTGCAAAGGGGCAGTGTGGGGGGATATTTTGGAGAAGCACAGTGTGGGGGAGAATATTTTGGAGAGGGGCAGTGTCGGGGGATATTTTGGAGAGGCACAGTGTGTCGGGGTTATTTTGCAGAGGGCTAGTGTGTATGGGGGGATAATTTGCAGAGGGGCAGTGTGGAGGGGGAATATTTTGGAGAGGGGCGTTAGGGGGATATTTTTAAGAGGAACAGTGTGGGGGGGTATTTTGAAGAGGGGCAGTGTGTGGGGGATATTTTACAGAGGGGCAATGTGCAGGGGACATTTTGCAGAGGGGCAGTGTGGGGGCATATTTTGGAGAAGGTCAGTGTGGGGGGATGTTTTGGAGAAGAGCACTGTGTGGGGATATTTTGTGCAGGAAGCACAGGCAATTATTTATTCAGGGGCTCAGCATGGAAGATATTTTTATTCATGGGCCATTATATTGATGTTTTTATTTTTAAGGGCATCATGTTCTGCTAAACTCGGAGAAGAGGGAAGTCTGCAGATATGAGCACTGGGCATGAAATTTCACATTGGCATCTGTGCTATATGGAGTCAAAAAGATGGGAACAACTTCAGTCAGGTAACTGATGTAATTGTTTATTTGTGATTCTTCCTGCGTCTCATCAGTATTGTGGTTCCTGTATGGTTCGCAGTCTGATGATGGAAGGTAACAACAACTCCCAGTATCTCTTTACCATTGTTAATGACATACTGGGAGTTGTAGGTTCATATGATACAATTGTACATGGGACTTTCCTGACATTACAATTGATCGCTGTACTAAGCTTGGTGATTTATGCATGTACTGACGATAGTTCTGGCACTGCATTCATGAGCTGACAGTGGTTCTGATATTGTACACATGTAGGAATCCAAAACTTGCTTCAAGGCTATGTTAAAACTTAAATATCCTCAAAACTCAGAGTTATGAGTAGTATTTGGCGAGATTCTGCTAAGTTTCTGCTTAAAAATCTCCAAAAAGTATAAGTTAGCATATGTTCACACTTATTTTTTGGAGCAGAAACTGAGCAGAATCGATTCCAAATCCTCCTCAAATCCTCAAAACTTAGTCCTGGTGATGTATGAATGTACTGATGGTGGTTCTGGTGATGTATTCATGTAAGTACCGCTTTAAATTTTTTGCGCCCTTGGGATTGGTTCAGTATGGCATTGCGGCCATTGGACCAAAAACTTTTGTGTACCCTTGACCTACAGTTTAGAGAATCCAACTCAGGAGATGAGGCCTTAACAAATATCTTCATGGCATTAAAAAGTGAAATAGTTATAGTATAGTTACAATATGCTCCAATTGCATTCACAATAAGAAAGTGGTCATAGAGTGACTATATAATTTGGAGATCAGCTGATAGGAGCTCAGAAAAAAAAGATAAGAGTTACAAACTCTCCTGTCAGACCATTGGATTGAGCTCACTGGCAAATTCTTGGGTAACTCATTCTTGAGACAGGAATATGCAGTGCAATGAAAAGACTATAAAAGGTCAGTAGTGCTAAAATTTTAATGAAACTCAATTGCCAAAAAGATTTTTAACCCAAAATATATGCATTAAAGTAAAAAAAATCAAAATTGTGCCCAAAGGTGGACAACCCATTTAACTGTTAGTATCTGCATTGCACTAAACAAACAGGAATGTGTTCATTAACACATTCATTTATCAAGTTAACCTAGAATATCGCCATTAGCCACTTTTCCAACTTACACCATGGAGAATGTTTTCAAAATGTAACCTTTAAACCATCCAGTATTATGGAGCAGTATATGGCGGCATGTATGGGCTTTAAATGATAGTATTTTTTGACTGCTTTATGAGCTTATTGCTCCGTGACTTAACTAGAGTCAAATGGGCAAAATTTTGACCTGGGCCCCTACCTGCATGTTTGTCTAATTTATGGGCCCTTGTAGCGGTCTAGATCCTATAAGGACAAGCCTGTTCACCCCCTATGGAATAATGTCCCCCATCCTAGCTCCTTCCTGTAATAATATCCCACATCCTGGCCCCTCCTTGTAATAATATCACCCATCCTGGCCCCTTCCAGTAATAATTTCTCCAATACTGGGCCCCTTCCTGGTATAATAGCCCCATCCTGGGTCCCATCCTTGTATAATGTTTTCCATCATATAATAATGTCCCCCGTCCTGGGCCCTTTATTTAATAATGTCCACATCTTCGACCCTTCCTGTAATAATTTCTCCCCATCCTGGCCCCTTCCTGTAATAATAACTCACATCCTGGCCCCTTCCAGAAATAATACCCCCTTTTGGGCCTTTTCAGTAATAATGCATCCCATTCCGGGCCCTTTCTTGGTATAATGCCCCCCAATGCTGGGCCCCTTCCTTGTTTAATGCCCTCCATTCTGGGCCCCTTCCTGGTATAATGCCCGCCATCCTCGGCCCCTTCCTGGTCTAATGGCCCCCATCCTGGACCCCTTTTGTTCTTGTACAGCACATTTTAAAAAGAAACAAACTATTATTCTTACCTTCCCTCGCTCCCACGACGTGCAGCATCCTCCTCTGTAGCTGGCGCAGAAAGCTGACCTCAGCGTGCTGGAGCGGTTAGCGCATGACGTCACTGCCACGTGCTGCCCGTCACGGGCAAGCCGACGTCTGTATGGCAGTATTATATCAGCACTGCCTGGCATTTGTCTTTATCTGTCTAGTAATTTCTGCTTTGTCAATTCTTAATTTTTCCCTAGTACATAAATATTTTCTGACATTGGTCATGATCAAACACATTCATGTTTTTGGCTCAAAGAGTAATGTCTAGATTTGTGGGCAATTTTGTCTACAGCCAGGTTATTTAGTAACCAGCCTAGTGATGATTATGACAATGATTGTAATATTGGCCTTTAATGTGCCATCTGCTCCATTTTAGTGTTAAGTGAGTACACAAGCAACCCACACTAGGGCTCCATTATATAAAAGGTTCCATGGATTGCTGCAATTCAGCAATATTACATGAGCCTATATTCTATAGAGAGCAGAATATGAAAATTTCCCTAAGGCCTCATTCACATTACTGCTAGAATGGGGCATGCTATTCAATAGAACAAAATAGCATAACTGATGCATTTTATAAATTTCTTCTTCCATAGGGACTAATGATAAGATGACTAGTATAATTTAGCATTTTAAGAGGATAGAATAATTACTATCCATTCTAGTAATTTTCTGTTTGTTCTCATAATATGTCCCTGATAGCCGTATTATTTTATTCTCTTCATATCATCTTCAGATGATATTGACATGGTCCAGAAAGCTGAAATAAGAGCTGAGTGATGGGGGGGGGGGGGGAGAACCAATGGTTCTTGTCTTTTGATTTGATTTGTCAATTAATATCCCTTTAATTAACGCTATGATCCCATATTGCGCATTATTTTTTTTCTATTTTGTTTGTTAATTGACAAAATAAATAAAGGTAGAGTTGCAATTTATCCAACAACATTTTATTTCTCTGAGTAAATATTTGCCTATTATTCTATGTACATCTAACACATAGCTGAATCATATGAATTATTGTATAAAAACATTTTTATGTTTAAAATTTTGCAATGCTCAACATTTGCTTCCCTGATCCATAAGGGGAAACTATCATTGTTTAAATCAGGTTTTTGCATTAAGAAAAAAAATGACTCATTTTTTTTCCTTATCACAATGTTTATTATTACAAATGAAAAATAGAAATCTAGCAAATTTCTCACTTGCCACTGAGGCTTTTTTAGACTCCTTTTGTTTCAAGAAACAACATATGTATAAAGCTGCAATGGTCAGACCTTTATCAGTTACACACCTGTCCTGGGTATCCCGAGCTCTGCTTCCTTCACTTTGGTCCGCTGCCCTCTGTTGTGCTCCACGTCGGGTTTTGCATGTTGTCTGTAGTGGCTCATTGATGTCATCTCCCTAATCCTTTTAAGGCCCATTTAGACACATATCTGTGTCTTGGGACTGAGACTCTAGATCTCTATGTTTGGTGTTCTCCACCTTCTGTGCATACTGTCATTTACTTGCTTCCATCCCTGTTGGGTTCTACTTCATCCATCATGCTGCTCATGAGATCCTTGAGTGTGCCAAGTCCTCACAGCATACATACCTTCCATCTTGCTGCACCAACACCCCAAAGCCCATGTGTAATGTGGCACGGGGCGGCAGCCATGAGCAAGGTACTCGGCTCTTCCTCCCCAGCATGTTACATGAAGATGTGTGACGCCCTGCTGTGCATGGAGCCACAGATCCTGGAGGGGTGCATTTCAGGATTTCTCCACGAGAGGCCCTCAGAGCATACACACACCTCCACCCTACCTCAGACCACCAGAGGAAGCCCGGATAGGGATATAAATACGGAGGGTGGAGCTAGGCAGAGTGAGTCTGTGAGTTAGTTCTCCTCAGGAAGTGAGTGGAGGCAGAACAGTCTGGAGTCCACAGCCAGTTCCAGCTGAGTGAGACACAGAGAAACAGGTCAGTCTGCAGTGGAGCTCAGTCAGACTCAAGCAGCTCGAGTTAAATGAGCTAGGAGCGTTGCTGACGCTCAGAGAGCAGCTGAAGAGGCAGCCAGCCAACTGCCAGTGTGTATAGCCTAGTGAGGGCCCAAGTAGGCCAAAGGCTAGAGGAGTGAGTAGCATTGGGGGCAGAGGAGCTTTACCAGCTCACCCCAGAAACCATATACCGGACACCGGATCCGAGTCTGCAGGGATTCTTTACACCCAGCAGAAGACAACCAGAACCCCTGGCGAACTACATGTCCCAGGAATACCAAACGCTGACTGTTATACCAGGGTCAGGAGTTACTGAGGCCCCATATACCAGGGAGTGTGTACTCCAACAGAAGGCCCTACCACAGGATCAGCCGGTGCAGAACAGAGACTAAGTTAGGCCTAGCTCCAGGCAGGCCAGAGACTAACACTAAGTGGCGAAGAAACAGGAGGCCCTACACCTGCTCACTGGGGAGAGTCCTGCAGTGTACCCCTCACCCTACAGTGCTCCGGATGGTACCTGCATTTCCACCAGTAAAAGGTACAGAAGCAAACCGTGTGTGTGTGTCCCCTGTTCTTCCTTGGACCCGGCTGGGTCACCGCCATATCGTGCACCTCGTCAAACGTCACTGCCCTGAGGCCTAGCTCCACCTGTGGGGAGCTACACCAACAAAGCTGCCGTAACACCGGCCTCAGTGGACTGGCGCAGCGCTGGTGATCCTCACCAGACACCACAGGTGGGGTCACGAACTTTGACATTTCATTTTCCCCTTTTTAAGAGAGACCCCAGGGTACGGGCCCGGGAGCTGATCACCGCGACATCCCCCAAGACCAGGCATTAAGGCCCGGGCGCCGAGTAGTCCCCATCCCCTGGGCACAACAGATGGAGATCCTGGATGGGTGTGTGGACTTGTGCGATGAGGCTACGCCCATGCAGACGGCATGTAAACAATGTAGCTGGTTTGCCAGGACCAGATGTTTTACAGCTCAGTGAGGGAGACCACCATTTAAAAATAAACTTTTTACTGAACAGGAACTTGGTAGGGAATACATACAGGAGATAGCAGGTACACAATCTCACAAACATTTCCTTCACAACTCTGAACATTTTCAACACAGTTTCAATCCCTTCCTCTTTACTCTCCTTATTTGTCCTCTGCATTTGCTATTCCTCACTACTTTACTACAACCCTGCTCGACACTACAGTTCTGTTTAGCAAGAGTCTTTTACTTGACCAGTGGTTCTGCGTCTTCTTTCCCCTTAGGTGAGCTACGGTGCCAGTGTGGCCGATACTTATCTTCTCTAATGCTGACACTCTGCAACTCCCACCCGGGACACTCTATTCATCTCAAATACTCAGTCCTGTCTAGGCCCGTTACCTCTTGGAGTTATAAACTCTGGACCTTAATGCTAGGCATCCTCTCCCAGGACCCATCTCTCAGTCACTTTTTCTCCAGATCTTGCTATCTCTTCCTTTTGGTCCCCTCTTACTTAGGCACACCCAATAATGCGGCACTGCTCACATTGGACCTTAGGTTCTTTCTCTATGCACTCCAGGCCCTATCAAATTCACTACCAGGAAACTGTCACTTTCCCTTCAACTTAGCCCTCCCACTCTGGGCTAGTCCCAAAAATTAACTCTCACTCTCCCTACTGTTAAACTACACACATTATCAACATTATTAACGCAAGTCACAAGTCACTTAAATACATCACAGTTCACATTACACATTATAGCAATTTACATATTCTTCAAGGGGGAACTTGGGCAATGTGTCCATCTCCTTACACGTGGTCCATGCGTCCACCTAGCCCTGAGGCTTAAGGGATCCACCTTACCAAGTGAGCCTAAACACTATCTTTTGTATTGAAGCACCTAATAAGCGTGTGCAAAAGTCATTGAGAAGTGAGTGGGACAGGGTCAGAGAAGTTACCTGTCATTGTAATCCTGCCTCTGCTGATAAGGAGCCTGCTGAGAACTCTTCCTGAAAGGACAGGAAGTTTGAGTCCAAAAAGGACTCCAGTGACCAGTGTGAAAATTGCAAGATTACTAATTTTTTTATATATTAAAGATCGCAATATGTGTAAAAAAATCCTAACTTTTTTTTAAAAGATACATGTAACACAAAAATCTTGATTTCAATAATAGGTCATTTTTATGATGATAGCTTCCCTTTAAAATCACTCCATGACTTTACAAAAAACATCATCCTTTCTGGGGTTTTTTAGTAAAATAAACGCCACACTTTTTTTCCAATTATCAGCCTGTTTAAATGGGTTTTTGGCCTTGCATTAGGCTGGATTTACACATTTGAGTTTGATAGCCAGAGTACAGATTGCCCTGTACAGACTAGCCATTGGTCTCCTAATCCAAACTCAATACCTCATATATGGCTATGAGTCTATGGAATTCGGGGTAATGAGACATGCAGCCGGTCCAAACATTTCGTTTGTACAGAGATCAGGAATCTCAAAGGTCTGAAATTGGCCTAAGACTTTGATTTTGCCAAGCAAGATGTTTAACTGGATGGATGTGTTTCAAAATGTAAAGATTTCAATAGTATTCTGCCTCTGTCTATAATTCACTCACTAGGCAATATTTTCAGATGCCTATGGCTTTGTGAAAATAGGGGTAACCAAAATAATTTAAGCACTGCACCAGAAGTTTTTTCTGTTCAGTGAGCCACCTCGGCAGAGCAGGTAGTACATCACTACGCAGCCCAGAGAAATATGGGACCCAAACTTACCTGTTAGTTGCCACTGACCATAGCCTATCAGTTATTGCATGGGAGATACAAAAATTCATTAAAGACCCTGTCACGTTTCCTCCACTCAGTGGAGTGAGTGGCAGCTCAGCCGCCCAATCTGGGGCAGGGGCGTGCTGGTTGTCACTATTGTGATAGACAGTTCCGCCGTCCAATCTGAGGCTTGGGCGTACTGATCTGTCAGTGTGGTGAGTGACAGTCCAGTCGCCCAATCAGGACCGGGGCATGCTAGGCTTCCTACAGGTGTCTCCTGTTCAGAATTATTCCATGCTATTTAGCTTGCTGTCTGCCTCTTGTCTCTGTCAGCCGTGGCTTTGGTCTGTGAGGTGTGTGCTCAGCGCTGTGTGTCTGATTTCCTGATCTTGATGCCGGACCTAGGATTTCTTGTGACTTCTCGTGTGTGTTATCCTTTTCGCTGTTGAGGCTCTCTGATATCAGGTACCTGACGCCGGACTTGGCCTCTGACTATCCATTGTCTTACTCACTTATCTTGTCGTATCCTCCTGGTATTTGGATCCGGGACTGGTACTTGACTACACTTTTGTATTGCCCTGCTGGACTTCGAGCCCTCCTGGTATTTGACCTCAGACCTCCTGACTACCCTGTCTCACGGCTTGTCCGTGAGTAGTGACTCAGCGTCACAGGTCCTATTTAATAGACAATGGTTCGCTAACATTTTTCCAACTTAGTGCCTTTCTTACACCTATGCAGGGGACTCAAAAGCACTTTTCTATGGAAGATGACAGCAGTATGCTAAATGATTCCTAGAAGTTCAGAGCCCTTGATGGATTTTCATTGGGATGAACCAGCTGCCCTGTTTTTACATAGACCCCATTTAGAATTGTATTATTTCTCATTGGATCCACTAAACATATGCATACTTTCCAACAGTCATAATTATACCTGTGTAATCATGGGCAATCATGAACCGAACCACAAAAAAAGCAAGGTTTATGCAAATCTCACCCAAAAGCAAGCAGTACTGGGCATTTGCGGTCAGTCCATGGTAGTCCCAGGAGTGGGGATTGTTTTCATTTTGGACATTGAAATGTTAGTGTGGTACCCCAGGGGTCTGGTTACCACAGTAATAGAAATATTACGTCTGAGAGCAAGTGGGAGGTTTCTCTGGTCAGGAGCCCTAAGCATGCAACACCGCCCGCCCAGACCTGGGAGGGGAGGAATCTGCCCTTATAAACTGGGTCTGGGGCGGGATTAAGTCAGTCAGAGTCTGGGAGTCAGAGCCTGGAGAGGGAAAGCAAGAACTAGGAGCTCTGTAGGAGCAGGAGTGAGTGCCAGGGGCTGGAAGCCAGATAGCTCGCCCTGGCTGAAGACACTAAGACCGGACACGGAGTCCTAGGCTGTGGGGACATCCAGGTCCAGCAGCAGAATCCAACCGGCAGGGGATTCCAGGTCCTCTGGCCATAGAAGCCCGGAGGCACGGTCACAAGCAAGGGACCAGTACTGCCATCGTGGAGCGGAGGCTAACAGAAGGCCCCAAGTCACCGGCCATACGGGTGAGCACCACACGGTATACTCAGGGACGTGGGCTACTTCTACCCACATACAGCAAGGTAGCCAGGAAGAGTGCAGATAGACGGGGAGGCCTACAACTCCACCTGGCCAGGGGAGATCCTGCTCGCTCTCAGACTGACCAGGCCTCTACTGCTAACCAGTACTCCCGGGAGGGTCTGCTTTATAACACCAGTAAAGACCCTGAACTGCACTGCACGGACTCTGAGTTATTCCTGCTGCGCTCGTGCACCATCACTTCCATCATCCACACTAACTGCCCTGAGGCTATACTTCTCCCGTGGGGAGTCATCCCATTCTTAGCTGCACACACAACACCGGCCTCAGCGGTCTGCCTTGCAGCGGCGGTCCCCACTGACCGCAATCCACGGGTGACGTAGTCGGACAATTGTAATACTACTAAGACTGCCACTGATTTGACCACCCTGGGCACGGACCGGGTCAACGCCACGGAGACTACAACCCCCAGCGATCTGGCTCCGGGTATTCCCCGCACACACGTGCACGCACAACACAGGCCCAGGGGGCGCGTCATTAGCGCATATGTATATGGTAAGAACTTATTATTTTTATTTATAAATCAGAGAGTCACTTGGCTTTATAAGAATTGTTAGCCTTCCTCATGTGTCCACCAAATGGACATATTAGGGAGTCTATAGGCACAGGCCATTTTTTGTTGTTATGAGGCCCAACCTTTTTTTGTTAATATGAGACCCAACCAATTTTTGCTGGTTTGAAGTCCAACCATTTTTTGTTGATATGAGGCCCAACCATTTTTTGTTGGCATGAGGCCCAACCATTTTTTGTTGATATGAGACCCAATCATTTTTTATTGGTATGAGGCCCAAATTTTTCCTATTGCAGCCTTGTCTCTGTGTATAGTATATCAACATAAAATAGATAGCATAAATCATTCATCTTCTTTGTTGTATGAAGGATGAGTTCCTTCTTTTTTTAATACTTGTTAACATTCAGCAAAGGTGTTTGATATCAAAGAAAGGAGAATTAAACAGTGAATCTACCCATGGCTCATTGTAGCCATGGCCTGGCTCCATATCTGTCACTACTTGTACTGTTTGCCTGATCTTTGTGGCTTATAATGAGCAGATTTGTGGAAATGCGATTTATTTTTATTTAAAAAACTTAAAGGAAATCACATTTTGCAACTTTAGTAAAGGAGCTAAATTCTCTTTACTTTAAATAATAATACATTTTGGTATTGTACATAAGAAGGAACAAATGTTAAAAATCCTCCTTTCAGAAGTCTTCATTTACTTGAACAGGTCATTTAGCCAATTCTACTTTGGCGTTGTGTGTATAGAAGCCTTGATACATTTTGGGGTTCTGGAGGAGACCCTGTCCCTTCTCAGATGGTAATTTCATCACTTCTCCATGGTATTCTTTGATGAGCATTTCTCAGAAGCACCCAGTGAATACATAGTGTGTGGGTAATGGACTGATGGCGTCATTGGTGCCACTATTATCACAGGGCCAAACGTACAGGATTAGTGGTTACTGTATGTAGAGGTACGATTTCTTTCTTCTCTGGTTTCCTTTTTGACCTTCAGAAGAACATTAAATAAGAAAATATTATATCTTGGTGGCACAGACTTCACTTAAGATATTATGCATAACTATTGACCTCAGACAGTATATAGCCATAAATGCATGTTGAGATGACACATCATTTATTTTTAATTAGGCCAGATGTATTATTCAGTAGGTCAACAGGCATGAGCTATTGTTCATATGAGCCTGCACATTGACTCTTGTTCAATGTTGACTAGTTGTACGTTGATTTGTTGAATGCTTGCTGATTACCTATTGTATCAGCCCCTGCAGTTTATTATTCTAATAACATTGGAGGACAAAGAAGCAGGTTAATTGAACTATCGATGTTTGTCATTATATTGAATGCCTGCTGATTACCCATTGTATCAGTCCCTGCAGTTTCTTATTCTAAATAACCTTGGAGGACAAAGAAGCAGGTTAATTGAACAATCGATGTTTGTCATTATATTGAATGCCTGCTGATTACCCATTGTATCAGCTCTTCAGTTTATTATCCTACAAACATTGGAAGACAAAATAGGCAGGTTAATTGAACACTCGAACAATGAGAGATTATCTCCTTCCACCTTCCCACAATACTGTGGAATATAAAAGGAAGATCTGCCTCTGTTTCCAGAGAGACTCTACGGGACAGCAGCCAAGGAACCATGGCACCAACTGGAGGAATACAGATCTGCTCCACTGACCATCACTAAAACCCTAAAAGACATTTGGGGAACCCAAGCTGGGACAATTAGGTTACCTGGCCACATACCGCAACGTACTCTGTCAGGTTCCTAAGCTTGCCACTACCTCCTCTCTGTGGGGTGCCACTGGTTGGAGTAGTTGGCCCTGGAAGGCCTGAAGTCGCAGATGTTATAATCCTCAGTGAGCCAGAGGAAGGATGACACTCTGTCATTTGCACTATCTTGTGTATTTGCTGAGACTGTACTATATGTTGTTGACTGTTGGTGTTCTAATAAATTATTACCGCAGTGTGTTACCCTCACCCTGTGTTGTCTGAGTAGTATTCTGCCAACGGGGAATGAGTACAGGAGTTCAGTGGGATGAGCCCTGGTCCATGCAGTCTTTCTAAAGACAGCCAGCCTAGTGGACGAGAACACCTTTGTGTCTTCACACGTCTTTTAGGGTCTTCCATATATTTTAGGATCTTCCAAACACAACTTCCATAGCATTGAGACTTCCAATGAAAGTGCTGTCTGTAAGTTGAAATAAATAACCCTGTACTTAGGCCAGCTCTGTGAAGAGCATTTCTTGATGTACAGTATACTTAGCTACTATAGCTAGACAGTAACAAATTTAATTTCGAAGCCCGCTATCCCAGAAAATATTACCCTGGCTATCTTCTATGTTTCTGTCTGATATGGAAGGATAAAATTTATCCTGATAATTGCATCATTTTACTTACCCAATTTCAACTTCTTCTATGGTATCAGGCAAGGGCTTATTTACAGTCTCAGGTAAAAAGTAGACAAGTAGTCCCGATATTATTGGTGAACCTCCATATATGAGCAGAGGCAAGAAAGGATAAAATTCACCTAACATCTTCACCAGAGGAGCCACAATGCCACCCAAGCGCGCCATGGTGCTCCCCAATCCAAGACCACTCTGTCTGAAAATCAGAAAGGACATTGGGGTCTATTAAGACATTGTAGCAAGCTTAATATGCTCTGGAATATCTTCAATTGATATTGTTTATCTTAAAATACAACCTAATGTAAATGACTATTAACTAAATTCATCTAAATTCATTCAATTGCGATAAAATAAAAATTGGTCGACACTTGTTTTAAAAGGAGTTGTCTCATTTTCCTATCTTCCGGAGAGCACAGCTCCGCTTTCTTCTCGATCCCTGAAGATTAATGGTTCAGGCCAGCTTTATGGCTGGCCTGAATTGTGCGCTCTATCCGATGCTACTTGCAGAGGCAACATCGGAGAAACTCAGGGGCTCTAACACTGGTCAGATACAGTAATCTGGCCAGCTTCAGAGAAGCGCTTGCAAGCTGTATAGCAGGGGTGGGGAACCTCAGGCCGGTGGGTCATTTATGGAGTTAGCGCACAATTTGTATGGCCCCCAAAGGATGGTATACATATCTAAATAGCCTTTGGCAGAAAGCGTTATAGCAAACAGCTTGCAAGAAGTCATTCCTTGCCTAGGAGACTGGTAACCTCTGATAACCTTGGTACAAGCAATACACTACATAATTAAAACAATAAATCCAACAAGTACATACTTAGCTTGTAAGTTTGGTCATTAATAAGAATGAAAAGCCCATAGCCATTTCAATATTAACTATTAACCACTCCAGAATAATTTAATACAAAAAACAAGAGAAAGGAGTTTTTAGGTAAAAAAAAGTATTTTATAAGAATTACATACAGTACGGACCAAAAGTTTGGACACACCTTCTCATTTAAAGATTTTTCTGTACTTTCATGACTATGAAAATTGTACATTCACACTGAAGGCATCAAAACTATGAATTAACACATGTGGAATTATATAGTTAACAAAAAAGTGTGAAACAACTGAAAATATGTCTTATATTCTAGGTTCTTCAAAGTAGCCACCTTTTGCTTTGATGACTGCTTTGCACACTCTTGGCATTCTCTTGATGAGCTTCAAGAGGTAGTCACCGGAAATGGTTTTCACTTCACAGGTGTGCCCTGTCAAGTTTAATAAGTGGGATTTCTTGCCTTATAAATGGGGTTGGGACCATCAGTTGTGTTGTGCAGAAGTCTGGTGGATACACAGCTGATAGTCCTACTGAATAGACTATTAGAATTTGTATTATGGCAAGAAAAAAGCAGCTAAGTAAAGAAAAACGAATGGCCATCATTACTTTAAGAAATGAAGGTCAGTCAGTGCGAAAAATTGGGAAAACTTTGAAAGTGTCCCCAAGTGCTGTTTCAAAAACCATCAAGCGCTACAAAGAAACTGGCTCACATGAGGACCGCCCCAGGAAAGGAAGACCAAGAGTCACCTCTGCTTCTGAGGATAAGTTTATCCAAGTCACCAGCCTCAGAAATCGCAGGTTAACAGCAGCTCAGATTAGAGACCAGGTCAATGCCACACAGAGTTCTAGCAGTAGACACATCTCTACAACAACTGTTAAGAGGAGACTTTGTGCAGCAGGCCTTTATGGTAAAATAGCTGCTAGGAAACCACTTCTAATGACAGGCAACAAGCAGAAGAGACTTGTTTGGGCTAAAGAGCACAAGGAATGGACATTAGACCAGTGGAAATCTGTGCTTTGGTCTGATGAGTCCAAATTTGAGATCTTTGGTTCCAACCACTGTGTCTTTGTGCAACGCAGAAAAGGTGAACGTATGGACTCTACGTGCCTGGTTCTCACCGTGAAGCATGGAGGAGGAGGTGTGATGGTGTGGGGATGCTTTGCTGGTGACACTGTTGGAGATTTATTCAAAATTGAAGGCATACTGAACCAGCATGGCTACCACAGCATCTTGCAGCGGCATGCTATTCCATCCGGTTTACGTTTAGTTGGACCATCATTTATTTTTCAACAGGACAATGACCCCAAACACACCTCCAGGCTGCGTAAGGGCTATTTGACCAAGAAGGAGAGTGATGGGGTGCTACGCCAGATGACCTGGCCTCCACAGTCACCAGACCTGAACCCAATCGAGATGGTTTGGGGTGAGCTGGACCGCAGAGTGAAGGCAAAAGGGCCAACAAGTGCTAAGCATCTCTGGGAACTCCTTCAAGATTGTTGGAAGACCATTTCCGGTGCCTACCTCTTGAAGCTCATCAAGAGAATGCCACGAGTGTGCAAAGCAGTCATCAAAGCAAAAGGTGGCTACTTTGAAGAACCTAGAATATAAGACATATTTTCAGTTGTTTCACACTTTTTTGTTAAGTATATAATTTCACATGTGTTAATTCATAGTTTTGATGCCTTCAGTGTGAATGTACAATTTTCATAGTCATGAAAATACAGAAAAATCTTTAAATGAGAAGGTGTGTCCAAACTTTTGGTCTGTATTGCATATAAAAAGTTATTTACAGTAACTAATAAAAAAGCATCTAAGATGACAGCATTACCCCATGAGGAAGTAAGATCATTATACGCGAAACGCGCATTGGGGTTATCCATCTGTCCTGCTTTGTGCATTATACCATGGGTAAGGGTGTTTTTTTGCCATATATATGTAAATGAGTACAAGTTCGTAATGTAGGGTTTTTGACCACTATGTCTATTACTCGTAAACCTGATACTTTTAATGAACCCATCCTATATCACTATATGAACAACTAGTTTTCCAGTGTGCTGGAAACTGTCATCTTATATGCTTTTTGATCACTTAAATAACTTTTTATGTACGTAATGCTAATAATAAAAAAAAATTAAGCTAAAAACTGCTTTCTCTTGTTTTGTAATGATTAAAAATCCCTCCATCCTTGGGAACAGATTGGATTTTTGATAAGAGGTACACTAAAAAGTTGCACGTTTTGGCAAGCAATTTGGAATTTTACCTATTTATTTTACCTATTTAATAAGTTTGCTTTTCTTTTAAGATACAGATAAGCTGTATGGGGAGAACGATCATGAATACTATATTTCGGTCCCCATACAGTGTTCATATTGTTGGCAGCTTGTGCCTTTTTTGCATGTGTAGATTGAGAGAAAAATAACTGGTAGAGACCACTGGATAGTTGGGGGATCAAGGTAATTTGGATGTTTTTGGTTGTCATTAAGATTTAAAAAAGAAAAAACACAGTAGTTTGACAATAAATGGCTTCACCCAACCAATAACCATGAATTGAGAGAAAGTTTATTGTTATCATTCATATTCTCTGAAACAAGGCCAAGAAAGCAAAAATTCTGCTGGGGTTTGTAAACTTTTGAGCACAACTGTAAAAGGTGAATTAATTATTTTTTTAACTCATTTGCTGTTTTTAGGGAACTTTTAAAAAATCTTAGACAACTCTTTTAGCAACCTTAGACATACTATTATTTTAGGGGTTGGGAGTGGGTTAAATGAATGATTCGAAACTGTATATCTACAAATTAAGCAAAATATTGCGCTACTATAAGGAAAAGACATAAAATCATTGGTGAATGGTGGAAACCCTGCGTATTCCACTGTGAATGGATGCATTCTCTTGATTATTGAAGCTATAGCCTGATAGAAGAGCAATGTTTATTAAATGTATTCTTAATGTATAACGTGTATATGTCAAAAAATAACTACACCCAAAGCTCCTGAATAAGTTATCGTATACTGTCAATAAATTATCATATGTTCATTTATTCAGGAGTCTGAATTCCTCCAGTGCTAACTGTACGCTTATCCAAGCTTCACACTATGAGCTGTATTTTCTTTGAAGTAGACTCCATTAAATTACATGGTTGAGCGGGGAGGGTTACATGGTTAGATTTGTAGAGTATTGGCTCAGTGGTTACTGCAGTTGGTTTGTAGCACTAGCTCATAGGTTCAAACTCAGCCAGACTATGATTATTGTGCCCAATGGAGACCACCAAAAACCTTATGGAACTGTACAAAGATGCCAGTGTGAACAGAAGCTTACTGTTTCATCTGAGTATGGTGATGACTTTATATTACAATAATGTATCAGTCCTGGGGAATGACAACATTTTGGTTTGATTCATTAGATTTACCAAACTTTTAATTTTTTATTGTGTAAGGTTATGCTCACATTTCCATACTGGCTTTTCCTTTTTCAGGAAAAGACAAATGGAATTAATGTTCAAAATGGATCCATTGCATAAAAAAGCAGAGTTTGGGTTATGTTTTGTGTCTGTTTTAAGAACAGAAAAAAAAAAGTTTTGCGCGCTGTGTTTTTTCTCTTCCATTGTAAAAACCGACATTTAACAAAACCCAAATGGACCCTATAACAATAAAGGGAGCCCCTCTGCTTCTATTTGCATGAGTTCTGCAACTGATCTGTTAAGAAATTAATTCTATTTGTCTGTTACTAAAATGGATAAATTCCCAAACAAAAGTATGAACATAGTCAGAAATCACTCAGTTTATGTCATACAATTAGCCATATACAAATTGTCTCTACAGACAGGAAGAGGACTAGAACTCTAGCGCCACCTATTGGAAGTAGCAATCCTAAAAGTCACTATCGACCCTTTAACGAGCCTTGTCACATGACTTAGGATAAAAGGCAAAACCAGAATCTCAATTTGCAGACACTGTGTTTCGGGGTATTGCCCCTCATCAGTGCAAAGTGTGAGATCTAGTTTGGCTAGGTGAGAGACGTCTGACCGAGATCTCCTTGAGGAGAGTTACATGTGAAGTCTGACATGCCAAGGTGAGGAGACTTTTTAAGTCGCAATGCTCCTCTGGGAATTAGCCATATGGAAATGGATAGCCATTACTAATTTAGAGGTGATATTAGAAATAAATTGATTGAGCCACCATGACTAATTTAGTGTCCCTCGTATTAACCAAGTTACTAGCACATGGCCAGGTTCTTGGATCACCAATGTTTCCTCTATAGGAAGAAAGGGGAGACATGTTTTTACTATATTTTTAGTTAGGCAGTATTCTGCAGTATGAAGCTGCCTGCCTATCAGTGAACTGTTAAGTGTATATGTAGCACCCCGAGGACTCGGCTGCTACAGGGGTATTGCGCCTCGAACCAGAGGTGTGATATTCCACTCCCGGGTAAGGATGGAGTGTGGACCGGGGCTCAGTAAGCTGCATGCACCACACACACCCCATTTCCGAGGAACAGACCAACGGTGCTCCCACTAGACAGAGTGCAGGCACGACAGCTTCTGTTCCTGGCTGGAGTGGGGAGGGGGAGGAAAACCCAGTGGTGTAGGAGCAGATAGGGGTGGGTTTCTGGGCATAGGTAGGAGCCCATTGGTTGCTAGTCACCTGGGCTCACACATAGAGGGAGGTATATAAGGTGGGCACCATCTTAGATCAGGAGTCAGTTCAGAGAGGAGCTCAGCCAGAGAGGGCTGACAGGGAGCTGTGGCTCAGTCTGGGCCCAGCTCCAGAGCCAGGCCTGGAGTGAGGCCAGGAACGGCAGAAAGAGAAAGGAGAAGGAACAGGAAGGAAAGTAAGAAAAGAACTGAAACGGAGGAGAAAGGAGGCAAGGAACACAAAGAAAGGCCCAGAGACATGAAGGCAGAAGGAACCCCATATTCCCAGAGGAGATACTGGGTGAAGGGTTGGCAGAATAGGGTACCGGAACCCAGATTGGTGGAGGCGACTAATCCTCAGCCAAAACCGGAGGTTGTCACCACATCTTGGTGCGACCCCTCACTACATCCACCAGAAAGGCATACCGCATAGGGTCAGGGAAACCGGAGAGAGGTTTCACCAACAGAAGGCCCGAGGAAGCTGGACAAAGGTGGGTCACTGGTGAGGACGGCCAGTAGAAAGGAAGAGAGGGGAGCTCTGAACCGCACTCTGGAATTGCCTGGGAGTTGACCGAGTCCCTCACCTGGTGGACGCAGCACGGCTCGGGCGGTCACTGCTGGCCGAAGTGATCTGAACAACAACAGTGAGTAAAGCTTTGGAAACTGCACCACAAGTCTCTGTGTTTCATCGCCGCACCAGCACCATCAGTACTGGGACACTCGCACCATCACTCCCATCATTATCCACACTAGCTGCCCTGAGGCAATACTCCTCCCGTGGGGAGTCATCCCATACTCAGCTGCACAAACAACATCAGCCTCAGCGGTCTGCAGTGCAGCGGCGGTCCCCACTGACCGCAATCCACGGGTGGCGTAGTCGGACACTTATTACCATACAAATAGACTGCCACTGGTTTGACCACCCTGGGCACGGACCGGGTCACTGCCACGGAGAACTACAACCCCCAGCGATCCGGCTCCGGGTATTCCCCCTGCACAGCAGCAGCAACACAGGCCCAGGGGGCGCGTCAACTTTGGCGTAGTCGGCAGGATCTTTACCAACCCGCCACAAGCGGGTATTGCGTGCCTGAAGAAAACTGCACATGTACCTTAAAAAGAAGTCTCCCGCCATTTCCAGAAGTTTCCCGCTGTCCAGAGTCGTTTCCCGCCATCCGGAGCCGATTCCCGCCATCAGACGCCATTTTGGACTGTTTCCCGCCATCTTCATCCGTTTTTCCCGCCCTGGCAGAGCGGACGCCATTATGTGCGCACCAAAGGACAACAAGAAGCCACCTCCCATCGTGGGCCAGGTCCCAGAGTGGCGCAAAAGAAGGAGCCCCACCAGCCATGAATGCAGCAATGGAGATGTCCATCAACGTGGGGGGGCTGCCCCTGAAGGTGATTGTCAGCAGATGCCCCCAAGACCAAACCCCATGGGGGCAGATAGGAAAGAAAACTGTGGGGCAGGGCGCGCTCTGGATCAGTTTGGGCCTGCTGCACCCGGAGATGGAGGGAGCAGCGAACCCCACCAGCACCCTGGCCCGCAGCCTGCTGCAAGCTGAACCACCCTGCAGCCTGACGGAGCTGCTGGCCCAGCTGCCTAGAGACCCGGACCGTGCGCGCGCAGCGCTGGAAGATCTGAACAGGAGAATGGTCCGGGCGCAGCGGGATGTGTTTGCCGGGTGGAGAGAGGAGATGGCCCAGCAGCACGGAGGTGACCAGCAGAGGACTCCGCCGGGACCGGGCAACGCACTGACTGCTGGGCGCGGAGAAGAGGGACCGGCAGCTGCAGATGACGCCGCGGAGGAGGCCACGGAGACTGAGGCAAGTAATGGGGACGCCACCACCCCAAGCCCGGGGAACACCAGCCTGCCCTCACCCTCCGTTGTGGGACCCGAAGCCCCGGGGACCGTACCTGACACCACGCCTCCACCGCCACCAGCTAGGCCTCAGGCAGCAAGCACCGTCGTCACGCCCCGCCCCGCGCTGTGCCCTCTGAACCCTGGCGCCGTACAGCGTGAAACGTCACAGGCCAGGATGCAAGGCCCAGCACACCCGGGCGCCGCTGCCTCACCAGCGCCCCCTACCTTGGCGGTGCCACCCCCGGGCACGACCGACAAGCGACCGCCGGCCTGGTCGCAAGGCCGAGTGCCCCCGGGCGCTGCCACCCGTCCGAAGCCCACAGTGCCACCCTTGGGCGCGGACCTGTATGCCCAATATACCAGCCCGGACGGGCTACCCTTTGAATGGCCGCCGGAGTTCGCCAACCCCCGTCTCCGGAAAGAGCGACCCCTGAGTGAGCCTTTGATCCCGGCCTCGGAGCCTGCCAACATCGCTCCACCCCTGCCGGAGGATGCCCAGTTTGCATGGGACCCCACTGGTGAGAACCTCATGGGCTTCACCCAGGAGACCCGGGCAGAAGAAGCCCAGCGCCTGGAGTGCTGCCGTCAGCAGCTAGCTACGTATGAGAGAGAGCGGCGGCAGAGGCGCATCAGGGAGCAGCGACTCCAGGCCAGGACCGCGGAGCAGAAGCTCAGGGCCCGACAAGACACCCACGCCATCCGCGGACCCAGAGCCACCGGGACCGTAGTCAAGTTCCAGCTGGAGCACGGCTGGGGCTTCATCAGAGACCCGGAGGCTGACACCGACGTCTTCGTCACGAGAAGGGACGTCGAAAGCCACCTGCCAGAGGGACATCACGGACGTGACCTGTACCCCGGCGACGTGGTCACCTACACCCGGCACAAGGGCGCAAAGGGACTGTATGCTCTCCATGTCCACCGTCTAACTGAGGAGGAGCTGCGGTACCGCCCAGACATGGACTACCCTGAGGATCCGGACGGGTCTGAAGAGTACAAGGAAGAAGCATCAGGAGGACACCATTATTAGAGAATGGTAAAGTGGAAGTGTATATAGTTACCCGTCGGGGTACAAGAACTGTTACTTGTGTGCCCCTTCCTAAATTACCAGGCTGAGGACTGTGAGCAGCCATTCCCTATTCCCACTGGCCGAGGACTGAGAGCGGCCATACCCTTGTACATAGTTGCGCTTCTTAAAGCGCCCCCTACTGGTTTTATACAAGAACCGCAACGTCTACCTCAAAATTAAAATGGACTGTTGCACCTTTACCTGGTCGCAAGTTGCACAGCGGCCAGAGCTCAAGAATGTTCTACTTGAAAAAGTTTTATATTGAAAAGTTTTATATGCTGCTAAAATAGAAATGCCAAAAGTTTTATATAGTGTTTTACAAAAGAGTTCCGGTGGCATTAGTAGAATGTTTTATAAAAAAATGTTTTATACCAGTAACGTTAAGAAGAAAATGTTAGAACCTTGCTCTTAGGTTTTTTCCTTTGCTGGTCACATGACCTTGTTGGCCTATTTAATCCTGCTCCGCCCTTCTGGCTTTGCTGGACTTCATTGTATAACTACTTTCTAGCTAGCCTGTGCTCTGTATCTAACTCTGTTAGTTTGCTTGGTCTACGGACCTCTATGTTCTATATATTTTGTTTGTTCGTCTGTCTGCTACTATTTCTGTTAGGAGGTGTCCCATTTTCCTCCCAGTCCTTAGTACTTGTAGGGATTCCTTCCCCACATCTATAGGTCTCCGTACAGACTAGCTTAGGACTTTAGTAGGTCTGATCGCAGGATCAGGTTCCCTGTTACATCGTAGGGATTCAGCTGAGTTCTATCGTAGGGACAGATCTCCTCTCTTTCCTTAGCTCTGGTAGCAGAACATAACAGTAAGTCCAGCTTGCAAATTCTCTAAGGAAAGATTTTTCTGTTCCACCATGGTGTCGGTTCAGGATTTGGCTCATCGCCTGCAGGGACTCTCTCTGGAGGTGGCCGAGCTCCGTCAGCACGTGAGTAACTGTCCTGGAGCACATTTCTTGGAGCCTAAGGTATGTTTGCCGGATTTATTTTTTGGTGAACACCGAGAATTTTTTTCATTTAAAAATGCTTGCTTATTGTATTTTCGTTTGAGACCCAAGTCCTCTGGGGATGAATAATCCCAGCGCATAGGGTTCATTATGTCACTTTTGCGCAAAGAGCCTCAGGAGTGGGCCTTTTCTTTGCAACCTAGTGATACATGCTTCAGATCAGTGGATAGTTTTTTTTCTGCTTTGGGACTATTATATGATGATCCTGACCGTGTCGCATCAGCTGAGACTGAGTTGAGACGTTTGAAACAGGGATCAGGTAATGTGGAAAAATATTGTACTCATTTCCGTCGTTGGTCTACTCAAACAGGGTGGAACGATTCTGCTCTGAAAAGTCTATTTCTTGCTGGGCTCAATGAAAGGGTTAAAGACCTGCTAATTGCTTATCCTACACCTGAAGATTTGCAACAGGCTATGCAATTAGCTATACGGGTGGATAGGAGACTGCGTGCAAGGGTTAATGAGAGCAAATCCTCTGCTATGTCAGTTTCTGGTTATGAGAATGTGTGTACTAACAGTGGTGAACCGATGGAGATTGGATCGGTGGCACCTCGCTCTCAAGAAAAAGACCGTAGATTTTCTGAAGGCTTGTGTTTCTATTGCGGAAAATCTGGTCATTTGATTAAAGGCTGTGAGCTTCGTATCAAGAAAGAAAAAAAAATGGTCAGTCATGCCCGTATTGCCTGTTTAAATTCCAAGGGTGTATTTTTAGCTGCTTCCACAATTGCTCAGGAAAAATTAATGGAATTTCGGGTGTTTGTTGATTGTGGGTCTACTCTGAATGTAATTGATGGGGGATTCTTGGAAAGACTCAATTTAAAACCCGAACCTTTATCATCCCCCATTGCTGTGGTTTCTGTGGATGGTTCCCCTTTGAAGAATATTACTCTCAAGGTCTGTGAATTTCCTCTCACTATTAATGGTGTTCACCATGAGAAATTGGATTTGGTAGTTTTGAATAACTTGCCTTCTCCAGTAATATTGGGATTGCCCTGGTTAAAATTTCACAATCCTGTACTGGATTGGTCTACCAGTGAAATTAAATCCTGGAGCCATAAATGTTATGACAAGTGTTGTAACGGGCGTATTGCAGCTTTGGATAGGGGAGAATTGCCTGTTCCTATTCAGGATTTTTGGAGAGTTTTTTCTGAGAAGGAATCGCAGGTTTTGCCTCCCCATAGAGACTATGATTGTTCTATTGAATTTGTCCCTGGAGCGACTCTTCCTAAAAGTCGTTTATTTAACCTTACTATTCCTGAGAGGAAGGCTTTGGAGGAATACATACAGACAAGTTTGGCCGCCGGTCACATTAGGCCCTCTAAGTCTCCTGTGGCGGTTGGATTTTTTTTTGTAAAAAAAAAGGATGGCGGTTTACGTCCTTGTCTGGATTTTCGTGAGATTAATAAAATTACTGTACACAATCCTTACCCACTGCCATTGATTCCTGATCTGTTTAACCAGTTAATGGGGGCCAAGTGGTTCTCTAAAATTGACCTTAAGGGGGCATACAATCTGTTGCGCATGAAGGAGGGTGACGAATGGAAGACTGCTTTTAACACTCCTGTGGGTCATTTTGAGAATCTGGTTATGCCTTTTGGTCTTACTAATGCTCCTGCATTTTTCCAGAATCTTATTAATGACATCCTTAGACCTTTGATCGGCAAAAATGTGGTTGTGTATTTGGATGACATTTTGATTTATTCGCCGGATCTGGAGTCTCATTGGCGGAGCGTACGTGAGGTATTACAGTTATTAATGGACAATTCGCTTTTTGCTAAGCTGGAGAAATGTGAGTTCGCTGTACAGAGAATTAGTTTTTTGGGTTACATTATCTCCAGTGAAGGTTTTGAGATGGACCCGGTTAAAGTTCAAGCTGTACAGGAATGGCCTAGGCCTATTGGTTTGAAATCGATACAGAGGTTTTTAGGTTTCGCCAATTATTACAGAAAATTCATAAAAAATTTTTCTAGTATTGTCAAACCTCTGACCGATCTCACCAGGAAAGGTGCTGATGCGGTTCAGTGGTCTTCTGAGGCCATTGAAGCTTTTGTGTATCTCAAGGAGAGGTTCACCTCTGCTCCCATCCTTATGCAGCCTGATGTGACTAAGCCGTTTTTGGTTGAGGTTGATGCTTCCTCTGTGGGGGTTGGCGCAGTATTGTCTCAGGATAACGGGGATGGATTACATCCCTGTGCCTTTTTTTTCAAAAAAATTTTCGGAGACTGAACTGAATTACGATATTGGTAATCGGGAATTATTGGCTATTAAACTCACATTTGAACACTGGCGCCACTTCTTGGAAGGTGCGGAATTTCCCGTTCAGGTTCTTACGGATCATAAAAATCTGATATATCTTGATGCTGCCAAGCGCCTGAATGCCCGTCAGGCTAGGTGGGCACTGTTTTTTTCGCGGTTTAATTTCTCCGTTACTTACATCCCTGGTACTAAGAATGTTAAGGCGGATGCCTTGTCTCGCAGTTTTTCTCCCATAGTCGGTGCTGAGAAAGAGGAGAACATTTTACAGGAAGGTGTTGTGATAGCTGCTTTGGACTCCGTTTTGGACGATGAGATTCTTAAAGCACAGGAGAATGCCCCATCTAACACTCCTCATGGGAGGTTGTTTGTGCCTGGGACCTTTAGGAGAGATTTGTTTGTTGAGTGTCACGAATCTCGGTTGGCAGGTCATCCCGGAATCTCTGAGACCAAGAGACTGGTGGGTCGCAGTTTTTGGTGGCCTGGATGGCAGAAGGAAGTCATTAAGTGGGTGCGTCAATGTACTATATGTGCTAGATCTAAGTCCTCACATACTCCTGCTGCAGGGTTGCTTTGTCCTTTGGAGGTTCCCAGTGCTCCTTGGACACATTTGGCTATGGACTTTATAACTGACCTTCCCCCCTCTGAGGGTTTTACTGTCATCTGGGTGGTCGTGGACTGTTTTAGCAAGATGTGTCACTTGGTTCCCTTCGTCAAACTGCCCTGCGCTAAAACTCTCGCTAAGGCCTTTGTCAAGGAAATTGTCAGACTTCATGGCGTTCCTACTGACATTGTTTCTGATAGGGGTCCTCAGTTCGTGGCTCGTTTTTGGCGTGCCTTTTGTGACAGGTTGGGAGTTCATTTGTCGTTCTCGTCCGGATATCATCCTGAATCTAATGGCCAGACAGAAAGGAAAAACCAGGATGTTGAGCAGTTCTTGCGTTGTTTTGTGGCAGACAATCAAGAGGGGTGGTCTGAGTTTCTGCCACTTGCTGAATTTGCTCTGAACAATCATACATCTTCTTCTGCTGGTTGTTCGCCTTTTTTTTGCTGTTCTGGGAGACATCCGTCGTTTGGGTCGTTCTCCAAGTTGGGATCTGCTGTGCCTGAGGAGGAGAAGTTTTCCGGTGATTTGGAGAGAGTTTGGACGGATGTGCGTGGTAATCTTCAGGAGGCCAACAGAAAATCTAAAGACTACTTTGATAGGAAACGACAGGAGGTTTTGTTCGCTGTTGGTGACATGGTTTGGTTGTCCTCTAGGAATCTGCGGTTGAGGATTCCTTCTAAGAAATTGGGTCCCAAGTTTGTAGGGCCCTTTAAGGTGCTTCAGGTTGTCAACCAATCTGCTGTTAGGTTGGAGGTTCCTACCTCCTGGAGAATTAATCCGGTATTTCATGTCTCTCTGTTAAAAAAAGCTGTTGTGTCGGATGGTGACGCCTCTGCCTCTGTTCCTCCGGTGGTGGAGGACGGGGAATATGAAATTTCTCGCATCCTTAACTCTAGACGGTATAGAGGTAGTTTGCAGTATCTTGTGGCCTGGAAAGGTTTCGGACCCGAGGATAACTCTTGGGTGAGGTCAGATGATGTTTCCGTGTCCAGACTTATCAGAGCGTTTCACAGGAGATTTCCTGATAAGCCTGGTCCTAGGGGATCCGGAGGATCCTCTTAGAAGGGGGGGTACTGTTAGAACCTTGCTCTTAGGTTTTTTCCTTTGCTGATCACATGACCTTGTTGGCCTATTTAATCCTGCTCCGCCCTTCTGGCTTTGCTGGACTTCATTGTATAACTACTTTCTAGCTAGCCTGTGCTCTGTATCTAACTCTGTTAGTTTGCTTGGTCTACGGACCTCTATGTTCTATATATTTTGTTTGTTCGTCTGTCTGCTACTATTTCTGTTAGGAGGTGTCCCATTTTCCTCCCAGTCCTTAGTACTTGTAGGGATTCCTTCCCCACATCTATAGGTCTCCGTACAGACTAGCTTAGGACTTTAGCAGGTCTGATCGCAGGATCAGGTTCCCTGTTACATCATAGGGATTCAGCTGAGTTCTATCGTAGGGACAGATCTCCTCTCTTTCCTTAGCTCTGGTAGCAGAACATAACAGAAAAGAGTACCTCCCATAAAGGGATGAGTGAAAAGTTAATGTCTTATATATGAGTGCACTTTAAAAATTTGTATGTTTTAAATTGTCTTTGCTCTTTTCCAGCCCGAGGACGTGCTGTGATTTACCAGGGGGGAATGTAGCACCCCGAGGACTTGGCTGCTACAGGGGTATTGCACCTCGAACCAGAGGTGTGATATTCCACTCCCAGGTAAGGATGGAGTGTGGACCGGGGCTCAGTAAGCTGCATGCACCACACACACCCCATTTCCGAGGAACAGACCAACGGTGCTCCCACTAGACAGAGTGCAGGCACGACAGCTTCTGTTCCTGGCTGGAGTGGGGAGGGGGAGGAAAACCCAGTGGTGTAGGAGCAGATAGGGGTGGGTTTCTGGGCATAGGTAGGAGCCCATTGGTTGCTAGTCACCTGGGCTCACACATAGAGGGAGGTATATAAGGTGGGCACCATCTTAGATCAGGAGTCAGTTCAGAGAGGAGCTCAGCCAGAGAGGGCTGACAGGGAGCTGTGGCTCAGTCTGGGCCCAGCTCCAGAGCCAGGCCTGGAGTGAGGCCAGGAACAGCAGAAAGAGAAAGGAGAAGGAACAGGAAGGAAAGTAAGAAAAGAACTGAAACGGAGGAGAAAGGAGGCAAGGAACACAAAGAAAGGCCCAGAGACATGAAGGCAGAAGGAACCCCATATTCCCAGAGGAGATACTGGGTGAAGGGTTGGCAGAATAGGGTACCGGAACCCAGATTGGTGGGGGCGACTAATCCTCAGCCAAAACCGGAGGTTGTCACCACATCTTGGTGCGACCCCTCACTACATCCACCAGAAAGGCATACCGCATAGGGTCAGGGAAACCAGAGAGAGGTTTCACCAACAGAAGGCCCGAGGAAGCTGGACAAAGGTGGGTCACTGGTGAGGACGGCCAGTTGAAAGGAAGAGAGGGGAGCTCTGAACCGCACTCTGGAATTGCCTGGGAGTTGACCGAGTCCCTCACCTGGTGGACGCAGCACGGCTCGGGCGGTCACTGCTGGCCGAAGTGATCTGAACAACAACAGTGAGTAAAGCTTTGGAAACTGCACCACAAGTCTCTGTGTTTCATCGCCGCACCAGCACCATCAGTACTGGGACACTCGCACCATCACTCCCATCATTATCCACACTAGCTGCCCTGAGGCAATACTCCTCCCGTGGGGAGTCATCCCATACTCAGCTGCACAAACAACATCAGCCTCAGCGGTCTGCAGTGCAGCGGCGGTCCCCACTGACCGCAATCCACGGGTGGCGTAGTCGGACACTTATTACCATACAGACTGCCACTGGTTTGACCACCCTGGGCACGGACCGGGTCACCGCCACGGAGAACTACAACCCCCAGCGATCCGGCTCCGGGTATTCCCCCTGCACAGCAGCAGCAGCACAGGCCCAGGGGGCACGTCATATAGCCTTAGAGGGCTATTCCCTTCTCAGCCTTTCATGGATGAGAAGGAATAACCACGAATATGTGGCGTCCACTGGAAGTGGAGATACAGAAGCAGACAAGAGCGGCTGAGCTACGCTATCTCTGTAACTCCCAAATAATTTAAAGGAAGTTATAAAAACACTGGGAAGTTTTAATAACCAGTATCTGTATGAAAGACTAAAATGTGAATAACCTTGTAAATTGTCTCTTCAGAGAGGAAGAGGACCAGAACTCTAGTGCCGCCTACAGGAACCAGAACTCACACTTTGCACTGACGTGGGGCAGTACCCCGAAACACAGTGTCTGCAAATTGAGTTTCTGGTTATGGCTTATATCCTAAGTCATGTGATAAGATTTGTTAAAGGGTCACTATTGACTTTTAGGATTGCTGCTTCCTGTAGGTGGCACCAGAGTTCTGGTCCTCTTCCTCTCTGAAGATACAATTTACATATTTCCCAGAGAAGCATTGCGACTTCCAAAGTCTCCTCACCATGACATGCTTAACATGTCACTCTCCACAAGGAGAAATGATACCCCTTGAATAACCTTGTAATAATTTCTACAAATTCTCAGGATAATACACTATACTCTCACTGCACATCTAACCATGGGTGTACACAGTTTTGGCTGGGTTGCCAAAGGTTCACCAGTAGGGAGGAGCGGACCCGTGGAAGTTCAGGTTCGTCAGGTTCGACCGAACTTTAGTCCAAACTTCGCTTCAGGTACTAGAACTGTACCTGAACTCCATAGGAATCAATCAGGACCCAATCTTTGAAGCTGGAAAATCTCTCTCTCTTCCCCAAACTCCTGAACTTTAAAAAGGACTTCCAGGAGAAGTCCGTGTTCAGAGTTCAGTACCAGACACTAATGTCAAGTACGAACCCTGAACTTTACATCTTGCTTTACTTTGTCTGGACAAAGTGAAGCAAGATGAACTGAGCAAACTGCTACTCATATAGGGGAGTGGGTGGAGGGGGCACACTCTCTCAAAGGGGCCTACCAGGGAATTTACCTATTCCCTGTGGGCCAGTCCAAACCTGGGTGTACAGTTAATGAGAGGAATGGCCAATAATATTATTTGAGCACTGTATATAAAGTGATCTCAGAAGTCACAAATTAACAGGTTCTGGGATGATATTTGTTAATTTTAAACAATTGAAACATGAGATCAGAACTATGAAAAATTGTGAACGAGTACTGAATTCACCATAATGTCAAATCAAAAGAAAAAATAATAATGAATAAAGACAAAGAAGCAGATAAATAATATAGATAGTGCAAGTCATTATATATAAAGATCAGAAAGAACTGCTGGGAGCTGTGAATTATTTTCTCTAGTGTAGAGAGGGTCTTCTTTAGAGTCTTGTATAATACACATAACTGTATTGTGATTATGGTGTCCAAATGAGCAGCTCATACTGGAACAGGGAAAGATCAGTGTAATACATGCAGAAATAATCAGGAAACAAAGTAGACAGTTACAGCTTTACTCTCCCTGTTAAAATCCAATTTCTTCCTATATTTCATACACAGCTTCCGAGATGCATCATGCATTGTTTTAATTGCCTAGCTCATGCTCTTTTAGAAGATGCTTTGAACTGCTGTTCTAGAAAGGACTCAAACACTATTTCCAAACATTTTCCCTGTATAAGCGTCTCTGCTTTCCTCCCCCATGCTGAGACTGAAAGAGTGTTTGTAAGTAGTGTCTGAAAGTGGATTCTAGCTACAGCAGCAGTTCAAAGCAGCTTCTAAAAGAGCATATAGGAGAAAGTCAAAACAGGACTTTAAGCATGGTGCTTGAGAGAGAAGGAAGTCAAATAAGGAGTATATTAAAAAGATTCATAACTTTGCAAAGGCTGATCAATAATTAAATGAAGAAAAAGTTTAGTTACTTTTTATGGGTGCCCTGTGTTTTTGACAGAAACGGCAACTCAGTGTCTTAACAGAGCCAAGGCAAATGTTAAATTTAATCTAGTCTAATCTTAGTATGTGTGAACGTAACCTTAAGCCTTGGTATGTACCTATTGTTTTTATCTTTTTGCCCATATGCAGTTACTACTGAGGAAACAGTTAAATATAGCTAGTATCACATAATGTTAGAACATCTTTTTTTCTGTAACACTATACGCTGCAAAATGCAGCACTCTGAATAGAAATGTGCAGCCTTAATAAAGATAGCATTATAAAATATAAGAAAATACAAGGGCTCTGGGACTGTTTTATGCCTGTCTGTTCCTGCACAGATGTCGGAGATAACCATCACTTGGGATGTGGATGCTGGAGGTCTGCTGAGTAATAAGCACATGGTTCACGTTTGCTCAATGGTACAATAGGAGAATAGACCTTGGAATACATGTGTGAGAGTGGACATGTGAACAACTATATGTAAAGGTTCAGTAATGTACTGGCTGGATATAACTATTTTTTATGTATTTCTAGGTCATTATCAACCCTGTAAGTCAGAGTTCCCCAACTCCAGTCCTCAAGGCCCACCAACAGGTCATGTTTTCAGGATTTCCTTAGTATTGCACAGGTGATGTAACTATTGCCTGTGCTGATGATGGAATTATCACCTGTGTAATACTAAGGAAATCCTGAAAACATGACCTGTTGGTGGGCCTTGAGGACTGGAGTTGGGGAACCCTGCTGTAAGTCATAAAATGCAAATAATATCATGAAACCTTGGCTCCTTTACCAGGAGCCGGCGCTATTCTTATACTTTCCTTATACGAGTCCTTTAGAGGAATACTGCACCTGTTATCTCTTCGCGTGATACAACTATCATCTGTATATTTTCATTCACTTGTAAAATAAATCTGTCATGTAACTATAATTAATTATTATAAAGCAACAACCTGTTAGCTTATTAGACTATTTTAGATATTATATATACAGGGTAGGCCATTTATATGGATACACCTAAATTAAATGGGAATGGTTGGTGATATCAACTTCCTGTTTATGGCACATTAGTATATGGGAGGGGAAAAACTTTTCCAGACGGGTGGTGACCATGGCGGCCATTTTGAAGTTGGCCATTTTGGATCCAACTTTATTTTTTTCAATGGGAAGAGGGTCATGTGACACATCAAACTTATTGAGAATTTCATAAGAAAAACAATGGTGTGCTTGGTTTTAATGTAACTTTATTCTTTCATGAGTTTTTTACAAGTTGATGACCACTTATAAATAGTGTTGAGCATTCCGATACTGAAATATCGGGTATCGGCCGATATTCGCGGTATCGGAATTCCGATACTTAATTCCGATACTTTTGCAATATCGTATACCGGAATCGGAAGTTCCCATAATGCAATGAGCCATTTTCATTTTATTCAGCCAATGAGGATCCTAAGAAGTGTGGGCACATCCTGTTAGGCATGTAGGCATCTTAACTAATGGCATGGCTGTGATTGGCTGCTGAAATGATGTCATGATGCACTATAAAAGCCGCCGCCGCCATTTTGAGCTCACTCTGCTGTGAATTCAGTTAGGGATAGGACGCTGTTGTTCTGAGGGACAGTTTTAGCTACCTATTTGGTCTATTCTGCTTTACCCAAGCTACTTTATAAATCGCTGTGCCTTGCAGCGCTAGTGCACAGTTGTCTGTGCTGTTCACCGCTTTCTGCAAGGTCTCTGTGTGTGAGTGCAGCTCACGCTGTAGTGTGTGCTTCAGCCACGTCTGGTTGTAGTGCACTCAGTGTGTGTCACTGCCTCATACATTGTCCTTTTTTGCTAATTGATCATTTTTCCTGATATCTCCTATTAGTGTGGTGGTTCAATCCGTATTCAGCTACATTGGTTCCAAACACACTATATAGGAGTAGATAGAGACATTTTTTTGGTCTTGCAGCGCTAGTGCACAGTGCTCTGCATCTGTACTGTTCACCGCTGTCTGCAAGGTCTGGTGTGTGAGTGCAGCTCACCCTGTAGTGTGTGCTTCAGCCACGTCTGGTTATAGTGCACTCAGTGTGTGTCACTGCCTCATACATTGTCCTTTTTTGCTAATTGATCATTTTTCCTGATTTCTCCTATTAGTGTGGTGGTTCAATCCGTATTCAGCTACATTGGTTCCAAACACACTATATAGGAGTAGATAGAGAAATTTTTTTGGTCTTGCAGCGCTAGTGCACAGTGCTCTGCATCTGCACTGTTCACGCCTGTCTGCAAGGTCTGTGTGTGTGAGTGCAGTTCACCCTGTAGTGACAAAAAAAACCTAAATAAAGTTCACCAAACACTCCACTTTACAGTTGTGTAGGCCACATTAGCTCATATTAAAGTCTAGTCCACACTTTATAAAATTAGTGTTTCTTATACCTGTTAGCAGCTGTTCAGGAATAAGCACACTAAGCCCTTAGTACTTTTCTGCCTATCTTTATCAGTCTACCAGTCTACCAAGATGAAGAAGGCAGGGAATAAGGCATGTGGTCTTGGGCGTGGGCATGGGCGTGGAGTTTCTGCAGGGAGAGGACGTGAGGATTCTGTGCCTGCAGGGAGAGGACGTGGGGATTCTGTGCCTGCTGCGGGCACCAGTGACTCAGCATCCCCCAGTTTTACCAGGGAACAGTCCTTTATGCGCAGCTTTGTAGGAGCTAGCCGTACCCCACTGCTGCGGGAGGACCAAATTGAAGCCGTTGTCGGATGGATGGCAGCTAACGCATCGACTTCAATTAGTTCCAGATCCTCTCAGGTCCTGAGCACTGAAGAGCACCCATCTGTCTCTTCACCACCTGCCAAATTGCCCAGGCAGTCAGAGAGCCCTGGACAGGAGCCATCTCTACTTCTGTTCTCTGAATCTCTTGGCTTGGAAAGAGGGGGCCAGCCAAGCAGAATTCGAGAATTTAAAGAAGAGGTAGTATGCAGTGATGCGCAACCGTTTTGTCTCTCTGAATCTGAAGAGGCGGGTGGGCCAGTGCCTATGGTCAGCAGCACACCTCAGTACGCATCTGATGATGAGACTCAGGTGCCACTTTCTGGTGCGTACTGTGCTGTCGAGACTACCCAGGAGAAGCAGTTGTTTGAAGAGGGTGGTGTAGATGATGAGGTCCTTGACCCATCATGGCGTGAGGGACAGGAAGGTGGTGGGAGCAGCTCTGAGGAAGAGATTCCCCGAACAGCCCAAAAAGAAGGGAGAGGGAGGGGGCAGACTTGGTTTCCTGTAGCCTCCACTTCGGCACCCATTAGGAGCATGGCTCTTCCAAAATCCAAAGCGGGGGCTCCCAAGACTTGCAGTGCCTGGTCCTTTTTTGACACAGTTGCAGATGACATTTGCTTTGTCAAATGCAAGCTGTGTAATCAGAAGGTGAAAAGAGGGAAAAGTGTCAGCAACCTCAATACCACAAATATATGGAAACATGTGCGGACCAAGCACGTGGTGGAGTTACAAAAACACACTGAAGACCAAGGCCAACCTACCACCTCTTCAGCTCATGTTGTAGCCTCTTCCTCCAGCTCACACACAGCTTGTTCGGCTTCCTCACAGGATCGCCATGGAAGAATCTCTGGCACTGTTGTACAGAGACACAGTGTAATTCCACCCACAGCAGCACTTTCCCAGTCATCCTCACACTCCCAGGCCAGTCTACAGCCATCGTTAGCACAGGCATGGGAGAAAAGGCGCCCATACTCGGCAAACCACCCCCGAGCACAGGCTCTGAATGCTGGCATTGCTAAACTACTGGCCCTTGAAATGCTATCATTCAGGCTGGTGGAGACCGACACATTCCGTAACTTTATGGCATTGGCAGTCCCACAATACAACGTGCCCAGCCGCTTTTATTTCAGCAGGCAAGCTGTCCCTGCCCTGCAACGTCATGTGGAGGGAAAAATTAAACATGCGCTACAAAACGCCGTCAGTAGCAAGGTCCACCTGACCACCGATGCGTGGACCAGTAAGCATGGACAGGGACGATACCTTTCCCTCACTGCCAATTGGGTAAATGTTGTGGAGCCGGGTACAGATCTTGAGAGTGGCGCTGTACGTGTTCTGCCAACTCCAAGAATTGCAGGAATCCAGTCTGTACACATTGACTCCTCCTCATACTCCAGTTCCTCTGAATCAGCGCTGCAGGAGCCGTCACGGTCTACCTCCACATCGACCCGTGAACGGTTACCTGTTATGGTGACCAATATGAGCACAGCCGTGGCCAAACGTCAACAGGCCGTATTAAAACTAATTTCTTTGGGGAATCGAAGCCACACAGCGCAGGAGCTCTGGAATGCCATCAAGCAGCAGAGCGACGTGTGGTTTGTGCCAGCGAATCTCCAGCCAGGCATGGTAGTGTGTGACAATTGCCGAAATCTGGTGGCAGCTCTGGGCCTAGGCAACCTCACTCACATCCCATGTCTGGCACATGTGCTCAACTTGGTCGTGCAGAGTTTTTTGAGGGACTATCCGGATCTTGATGCACTGCTTCACAAGGTCCGCATAGAGTGCGCTCACTTGCGGCGTTCCAGCAATGCAAGATCACGCATTGCAGCTCTGCAGCGCTGATTACGTCTTCCGGAACATCGCATCACATGTGACCTACCCACCAGGTGGAATTCAACGTTACATATGTTGGAGAGGTTGTGTGAGCAGCAGGCAGCAGTAATGGAGTACCAGCTGCAGCAGGCGCAAACAAGTCGCAGTGCGCGCCGTTCACACTTCACCACCACTGAGTGGGCCTCTATGAAGGACATTTGCCACGTTTTGCGTGCCTTCGATTATTCCACGCGGATGGCGAGTGCAAATGATGCACTAGTCAGCATGACTATCCCCCTTATCTGCCTGCTTGAAAAAACACTGCAAGCACTAAGGGACGAGGTTTTGGAAGAGGTGAAGGATGAGGAGTCACAAATGCCATCTGCTTCTCTACAGTCTGCGCAACGTGGTTCCTCACAAAGGCCTAGGCAGGGGACACTTTGTGAGGAGGATGAGGAGGAGTCAATGGATGAGGAAGACATCTGTCCAGAGGAGGGAGGTACACAATGCTCTAGTAGTCAGTATCTAGAGCGAGGGTGGGGTGATGCAGAGCAGGCAGAGATCACGCCTCAAGCAGGGGACAGCGTTTCTTGGCCAGTTGGCAGTCTGCAGCACATGGTTGATTTCATGCTGCAGTGCCTGAGAAACGACCGCCGCATCGCCCACATTCTCAACACGGCTGATTATTGGGTGTCCACCCTCCTAGATCCTCGCTACCGGGACAACTTACAAAGCCTCATAACACCGTTGAACCAGGAGCGTAAAATGCGGGAGTACCAAGACGCACTCGTGCATTCCATCATGTTCTCCATTCCAACCGAGAGCAGTGCTGCTAGTGCTTTACAAAGCAGCTCAGTGCGTCGAGGCAGTGGAGGAAGCTCTGCACAAAGAGGGAGCAGAAGCAGCGCCTCAGCACAAGGCAAGACCAGTATGGCCGAAATGTGGTAAAGTTTTGTGTCCCCGCCGCCACAAATGTCTACACCATCACAGACGGCTCCAGTCAGCAGGAAGCAACGTTTCCGTCAGATGGTGACAGACTACATGTCTTGCCCTCTTAGTGTACTCCCAGACGGCTCTTCTCCCTTCAAGTTTTGGGTCTGTAAGCTGGATACATGGCCAGAGCTTAGTCAGTATGCATTGGAGGTGCTAGCTTGCCCTGCTGCTAGTGTATTATCGGAACGCGTCTTTAGTGCCGCAGGTGGTGTACTAACAGACCGTCGCATGCGACTATCCTCCGATAACGTTGACCGGCTTACTTTTCTCAAAATGAACAAGGCCTGGATCTCTCATGAATTTGCCAGTCCTCTTCCAGAATAAATAATTGTTTGGCAACAGTATCCAGGTCTCCTGTTGTGTTCATGTTTCTACCACCTGAACTGTAATCCCTGAGCTCCAACACCGCCAGTTGGCGCTTGGAAGTGCCGTCTGCACAGTCAACACTTGCTGCTGTGTTATTGGGGTTCAGTAACGTCAGCTGTTCCCCTGCTGTGCGGACGGCAATTTCTCCTGCTCTGTCCACATTCTCACTACTACAGATTTTAAAGTTGCTCCAATTACACCTCTGGCTCCTCTGTTTTCAGTATTATCCCTGAGCTCCAACACCGCCAGTTGGCGCTCGGAAGTGCCGTCTGCACAGTCAACACTTGCTGCCGTGTTATTGGGGTTCAGTAACGTCAGCTGTTCCCCTGCTGTGCGGACGGCAATTTCTCCTGCTTTGTCCACATCCACTGTACTACTGATTTAAAACCTCCTCCAAATACACCTCTGGCTCCTCTGTTTTTAGTATTTACCCTGGGCTCCAATACCGCTAGTTGCTGCTCAGAAGTGCCGTCTGCACAGTCAACGCTTGCTCCAGTGTTATTGGGGTTCAGTAACGTCAGCTGTTCCCCTGCTGTGTGTCCGGCAAATTCTCCTGCTTTGTCCACATCCACTGTACTACTGATTTAAAACTTGCTCCAATAACACCTCTGGCTCCACTCTGTTTTTAGTATTTACCCTGGGTTCCAGCACCGCCAGCTGGTTCTCGGCAGTGCCTTTGGATTAGGTGCCTCCTTCTTGGTATCGAAGTTCCACCAACGTCCGCTGGTCCTTGGTAGTGCTTTCTGGCACAGGTACCTCCTGCTTAGTAACCGAGTTCCAGTACCGTCAGCTGGTCTACGACAGTTCCATTGGCTCTTGTACCTTCTGCTACCCATCTGGGTTCCAGTACCGTCAGCTGGTCCTCGGTAGTTCCATTTGCTCTTGTACCTTCTACTACCCATCCGGGTTCCAGTACCGTCAGCTGGTTCTCGGCAGTGACTTTGGCATGGGTACTCCCTCCTGCCCAGCCTGGTTCCAGCACGCCAGCTGTTTCCGGGTAGTGTCAACGTCACTTTGCCTCCAATGCGTTGTCCTGTCGTGTTGCGGTCGGGTTAGCCGACTCTATGGTGCCTGCAGTTTAGGTGACTCCTATGTGGGCTGCGGGATCTGGCAATGAAGGCTGGTTCCATAGTGCCAATAGGACAAGCACCCCCTGTAGGACTGTGGGTTTTGGTAACTGCGGCCGGCTCGCGGCCTTGAACTTTTTTTACATGGGTACCTTCTGCTACCCATCCGGGTTCCAGTACCGTCAGCTGGTTCTCGGCAGTGCCTTTGGATTAGGTGCCTCCTTCTCGGTATCCAAGTTCCACCAACGTCTGCTGGTCCTTGGTGGTAGTGCTTTCTGGCACAGGTACCTCCTTCTTAGTAACCGAGTTCCAGTACCGTCAGCTGGTCTTCGGCAGTTCCATTGGCTCTTGTACCTTCTGCTACCCATCCGGGTTCCAGTACCGTCAGCTGGTTCTCGGCAGTGCCTTTGGATTAGGTGCCTCCTTCTCGGTATCCAAGTTCCACCAACGTCTGCTGGTCCTTGGTAGTAGTGCTTTCTGGCACAGGTACCTCCTTCTTAGTAACCGAGTTCCAGTACCGTCAGCTGGTCTTCGGCAGTTCCATTGGCTCTTGTACCTTCTGCTACCCATCCGGGTTCCAGTACCGTCAGCTGGTTCTCGGCAGTGCCTTTGGATTAGGTGCCTCCTTCTCGGTATCCAAGTTCCACCAACGTCTGCTGGTCCTTGGTAGTGCTTTCTGGCACAGGTACCTCCTGCTTAGTAACCGAGTTCCAGTACCGTCAGCTGGTCTTCGGCAGTTCCATTGGCTCTTGTACCTTCTGCTACCCATCCTGGTTCCAGTACCGTCAGCTGGTTCTCGGCAGTGACTTTGGCATGGGTACTCCCTCCTGCGCAGCCTGGTTCCAGCACGCCAGCTGTTTCCGGGTAGTGTCAACGTCACTTTGCCTCCAATGCGTTGTCCTGTCGTGTTGCGGTCGGGTTAGCCGACTCTATGGTGCCTGCAGTTTAGGTGACTCCTATGTGGGCTGCGGGATCTGACAATGAAGGCTGGTTCCATAGTGCCAATAGGACAAGCACCCCCTGTAGGACTGTGGGTTTTGGTAACTGCGGCCGGCTCGCGGCCTTGAACTTTTTTTTACATGGGTACCTTCTGCTTCCCATCCGGGTTCCAGTACCGTCAGCTGGTTCTCGGCAGTGCCTTTGGATTAGGTGCCACCTTCTCGGTATCCAAGTTCCACCAACGTCTGCTGGTCCTTGGTAGTGCTTTCTGGCACAGGTACCTCCTGCTTAGTAACCGAGTTCCAGTACCGTCAGCTGGTCTTCGGCAGTTCCATTGGCTCTTGTACCTTCTGCTACCCATCCGGGTTCCAGTACCGTCAGCTGGTTCTCGGCAGTGCCTTTGGATTAGGTGCCTCCTTCTCGGTATCCAAGTTCCACCAACGTCTGCTGGTCCTTGGTAGTGCTTTCTGGCACAGGTACCTCCTGCTTAGTAACCGAGTTCCAGTACCGTCAGCTGGTCTTCGGCAGTTCCATTGGCTCTTGTGCCTTCTGCTACCCATCCGGGTTCCAGTACCGTCAGCTGGTCCTCGGTAGTTCCATTTGCTCTTGTACCTTCTACTACCCATCCAGGTTCCAGTACCGTCAGCTGGTTCTCGGCAGTGACTTTGGCATGGGTACTCCCTCCTTTGCAGCCTGGTTCCAGCACGCCAGCTGTTTCCGGGTAGTGTCAACGTCACTTTGCCTCCAATGCGTTGTCCTGTCGTGTTGCGGTCGGGTTAGCCGACTCTATGGTGCCTGCAGTTTAGGTGACTCCTATGTGGGCTGCGGGATCTGGCAATGAAGGCTGGTTCCATAGTGCCAATAGGACAAGCACCCCCTGTAGGACTGTGGGTTTTGGTAACTGCGGCCGGCTCGCGGCCTTGAACTTTTTTTTACATGGGTACCTTCTGCTACCCATCCGGGTTCCAGTACCGTCAGCTGGTTCTTGGCAGTGCCTTTGAATTAGGTGCCTCCTTCTCGGTATCCAAGTTCCACCAACGTCTGCTGGTCCTTGGTAGTGCTTTCTGGCACAGGTACCTCCTGCTTAGTAACCGAGTTCCAGTACCGTCAGCTGGTCTTCGGCAGTTCCATTGGCTCTTGTACCTTCTGCTACCCATCTGGGTTCCAGTACCGTCAGCTGGTCCTCGGTAGTTCCTCAGCTTTCTTGTACCTTCTGCTTCATTTCCAAGTTCAAGCTTTTTGAAATGGTTCTTGGTAATCACTCTAGATCTCCCTGACGAGGACCCTGAAGACGAGGACCCTGAAGACCAACCCTAAGAAGACGAGGACCCCGAAGACAACGACCCTGAAGACCACCCCGAAGAAGACGAGGACCCTGAAGACCACCCCGAAGATGACGAGGACCCCGAAGACGAGGACCCAGAAGACCAACCCGAAGAAGACGAGGACCCCGAAGACGAGGACCCCCGAAGACGACGACCCTGAAGACCACCCCGAAGAAGACCAAGAAGATGACCCTGAAGAAGTTGACCAAGAGGACAAAGAAGAGAAGACAAGCACCAAGATACAGAAGAACAAGAGACAGAAAACCAAGAAGCAGAAATACAAGAAGCTGCAGAACAAAAAGCGGAAGAACATTACGCATAAGACTAAAAATCAGAGCAAAAGATAATATCTAAATTATAAGCAGAAGATGACTAAGCAGTGTATGGGGGTGAGTCCGTTCCTCCTCGTGGTGCCCCTGGAAAAGACCTGCTGCTGCAGGCCAAACTAAACGCGGACAAATCCTGTTGTAAATCTTTTGTGACGGGCAGAACGAAAGGTGTAATGTCCAACCTTTTATAGATAACAACTACAGGAATGCCTGCCACAAATAAGAATATGATGAAGAAGAAGAATATGAAGAAGATGAAGAAGTAGAATATGAAGAATGTAAAAAAAAAAGAATAATACGAAGAAGGTGAAGAAGAAGAAGATGAAGAAGGTGAAGAAGAAGTGGATGAAAAAGATGCTGAGGATGATGAAGGAGAAAGTGTGGGAGAAGTAAAAAAGAAGGTGAAGAGCATGGAAGTAGTGAAACATAAATATCTGATAAAATATAAAAATACTTAACATAGTCAATATTTCCGTAACTCAGAACGTCTTAAAAAAAATATTAATTCCTGCTATTCCATTTCATTGGGCTAAACCTCTATGCCTTTATTGTCTCCCCCACCTCCCCCAATACATTCTACATTATTCTTAGTTGTTTTCCTTCATGTAGAATTAACCTACAAGGAAAGAAAGGATTTATTTTCATTCCGATATTTCTGTCCCATTGACTTGCATTGGTTTCCGGTATCGGAATCGGCGATATCCGATACTTTTTCGGTATCGGTCCGATCCAATCCGATCCGATATTTCCCGATATCGGAAGGTATCGCTCAACACTACTTATAAAATGTGTTCAAAGTGCTGCCCATTGTGTTGGATTGTCAATGCAACCATCTTCTCCCACTCTTGACACACTGATAGCAACACCGCAGAAGAAATGCTAGCACAGGCTTCCAGTATCCGTTGCTTCAGATGCTGCTTGTGTCGTATCTTCACAGCATAGACAATTGCCTTCAGATGAACCCAAAGATCAAAGTCTAAGGGGGTCAGATCGGGAGACCTTGGTGGCCACTCAACTGGCCCACGATGACCAATCCACTTTCCAGGAAACTGTTTCCAGGAAACGGAGTTTTTCCAACAAGATGGTCACCACCACATTATGTGTGTCAGGTCCGAGCATTCCTACATGAACAGTTTCCTGGAAAGTGGATTGGTCGTCGTGGGCCAGTTGAATGGCCACCAAGGTCTCCCGATCTGACCCCCTTAGACTTTTATCTTTGGGGTCATCTGAAGGCAATTGTCAATGCTGTGAAGATACGAGATGTGCAGCATCTGAAACAACGGATACTGGAAGCCTGTGCTAGCATTTCTTCTGCGGTGTGTCATTAGCATAATCGGATTCTCTAGAATAAAAGAGTATATGTCAGTGTGAGTGATTCCTTAGGCTAGGGTCACACCAGCGTATTTTCTCTCATCTGAGAGGATTAGATCGACCATGCAAATCACACTCTGATCAGAGTTTGATCAGAGTGTGACCATAGTGAGGAGAAGACAGGAAAAAAGGTGTTTCTCCATCTTCTCCATTCTGTCATTCGAGTCCAGTCCGAGGTTTTCCTTGCACTCACTGACTTGCATGGCCGAGTGCGATCTGAATATAGGATCAAACTGAGGCATGCGGTATTTTCGGACTGAAAATATGGTTGTCTGCACGAGCCCTTATGTTATGCAATTCCACTCTTTTTCCATATTTTTCTTCAAATATTCTCATATTTATTTTTAATACTCATACCCATAAAGTTCTATACAATCTTTGTACAGCCCAGTATATATATATATCGGTAAATATAAACAAATAGTATATCTTCTAAAGACATCTGGCGTATACTTCTGTTCATTTTCTTAGTAGTTAGCATATTAAAAGTTTATCAGGTGCATCACAATCTGCGAGGCACGTACCTTTGCTATAAACATTGAGCTCTTCAATCACGCGGCATCAGATGATTATGATGAAGAAGTAGCTTTGATTGCTTATATAACTATATCATTTTTGATTCTAAAACATTACATCTGATTTCCCAGTTTGGTAAAACAACTTTTCCAAAATCTATATTTTGCACTGTGAAATGAAATTAGAAAATGTGGAGAAAAATCCACCATAAACCATTGCATGCACAGGAGGATCTACACAATCATGTAGAGAAAGTCTTCGAATCAAACCAAGGACTCGTTTATCAAAGTGCTACCATACAGTGCTGGCCAAAAGTATTGGCACCCCTGCAATTCTGTCAGATAATACTCAGTTTCTTCCTGAAAATGATTGCAATCACAAATTCTTTGGTATTATTCTCTTCATTTAATTTGTCTTCAATGAAAAAAACACAAAAAGAATTGTCCTAAAGCCAAATTGGATATAATTCCACACCAAACCTAAAAAAGGGGGTGGACAAAAGTATTGGCACTGTTTGAAAAATCATGTGATGCTTCTCTAATTTGTGTAATTAACAGCACCTGTAACTTACCTGTGGCCCCTAACAGGTGTTGGCAATAACTAAATCACACTTGCAGCCAGTTAACATGGATTAAAGTTGACTCAACCTCTGTCCTGTGTCCTTGTGTGTACCACATTGAGCATGGAGAAAAGAAAGAAGACCAAAGAACTGTCTGAGGACTTGAGAAACCAAATTGTGAGGAAGCATGAGCAATCTCAAGGCTACAAGTCCATCTCCAAAGACCTGAATGTTCCTGTGTCTTCCGTGCGCAGTGTCATCAAGAAGTTTAAAGCCCATGGCACTGTGGCTAACCTCCCTAGATGTGGACGGAAAAGAAAAATTGACGAGAGATTTCAACGCAAGATTATGCAGATGGTGGATAAAGAACCTTGACTAACATCCAAACAAGTTAAAGCTGCCCTGCAGTCCGAGGGTACAACAGTGTCAACCCGTACTATCCATTGGTGTCTGAATGAAAAGGGACTGTATGGTAGGATACCCAAGAAGACCCCACTTCTTACCCCGAGACATAAAAAAGCCAGGCTGGAGTTTGTCAAAACTTACCTGAGAAAGCCTAAAACGTTTTGGAAGAATGTTCTCTGGTCAGATGAGACAAAAGTAGAGCTTTTTGGGAAAAAGCATCAACATAGCGTGTGCAGGAAAAAAAAGAGGCATTCAAAGAAAAGAACACGGTCCCTACAGTCAAACATGGCGGAGGTTCCCTGATGTTTTGGGGTTGCTTTGCTGCCTCTGGCACTGGACTGCTTGACCGTGTGCATGGCATTATGAAGTCTGAAGACTACCAACAAATTTTGCAGCATAATGTAGGGCCCAGTGTGAGAAAGCTGGGTCTCCCTCAGAGGTCATGGGTCTTCCAGCAGGACAATGACCCAAAACACACTTCCAAAAGCACTATAAAATGGTTTGAGAGAAAGCACTGGAGACTTCTAAGGTGGCCAGCAATGAGTCCAGACCTGAATCCCATGGAATACCTGTGGAGAGATCTAAAAATGGCAGTTTGGAGAAGGCACCCTTCAAATATCAGGGACCTGGAGCAGTTTGCCAAAGAAGAATGGTCTACAATTCCAGCAGAGCATTGTAAGAAACTCATTGATGGTTACCGGAAGCGGTTGTTCGCAGTTATTTTGGCTAAAGGTTGTGCAACCAAGTATTAGGCTGAGGGTGCCAATACTTTTGTCCGGCCCTTTTTTGGAGTTTTGTGTGAAATGATCAATGATTTGATTTTTGCTTCATTCTCTTTTGTGTTTTTTCCTTGCAAGCAAATTAAATGAAGATAATAATAGCAAAGAATTTGTGATTGCAATCATTTTCAGGAAGAAACTGAGTATTATCTGACAGAATTGCAGGGGTGCCAATACTTTTGGCCAGCACTGTACATGTTATGGTTGTAGATGTAACCGTAGCATCTTCTAGAGGAGTAGCTCAATTTTATGTGCTCTACAGAAAAGTTCCCTCTAATATGTAGATCTATTTATTTGTCAGTCAACTGGTGCTGCCCATACCACGGGCAGCATGAATCAGAGTCGGGCAGCCCATGGTATGCCCTGCAGAATTGCAACCAGGTATGTTTTTCTAAGAAACGCTCCGGCCTTTTAGAGAAAACATAATATAGTTTGGAGATCCGGCTAGGAACTATAGCAAGAGATAAAATTAGTCTGGTGCCACCCCCGGCCAGCTTCTCCCCACACCACTCCAGGTGATTGACAGGTCTCTCCCTCTGTACACACATGAGAGAGACCTGTCAATCAACTAGAGCGGTCCAGGGAAAAGCCGTCCAAGGGAGGCTTCCGTCTACTCACATCTCTCCCTGAAGTGCCCAGTTGAATCTCTAAACGATGTTTTCTCTGCCCATAATTTGGGCAGCATTAATTGACTGACAAGTTCCCTTTAAAGTTACAAATGCATGTATGTATAACTTAGGCTTCCCTTCTGTTTCAAGTACAGATATAAACACCTACCTGATGACCGTAGGGTATAATTCTGTGGTGTAAAGAAAAATACAACTAAATGATGCAGCCAAGCATCCCTTTCCAAATACTGCCAAGCTGGTCCTCAATATCTGAAGGTCTGAAAAAAATATAAACCCCAACATTAATGGGACTTTTAATGAGAGATGAGTTTGGAGGAGACGGATGAATGTTTTTTTTACCATTTGGCACAAAAATGTTTGCCAATATTGCCAATCCCCCAAGGGCGAGGGAGAAGAACTGCGTGACCCTTCGTCCAATATAGATCATGACTGTGGTGGAAATCAGCTTGGCTGGAAAATCCACAGCTCCAAAGATGATCTGAATGAGATATATGCTGACTCCAAATTTCTGAAGGTCCATTGCCAAACCGTAGTAGGCAAAACTTGTAGAGAACCTGGACAATGGAAGACTGTGGTGAGTAAAGAAATTTTGTACTAAATAAGCTGTAGTTAGGAGATCATCCTTCTTGCATTTGTAGATACTTTTGTAATATTTCAGTTTCTTCAATGAAGGCACTTAACTAGTGATGAGCGAGTATGTTCAGTTAACCCTTTCGGCGAGTATGCTCGGGCGAATACCGAGTATCTTCAGCGTACTCTGTGATATGTTTGAATCACTCTCGAGTGCATGATTTGCGACTGTTTGACAGCTTTAATACATGTGAGAAATGCTTGTTTCTTAAGCATTCTTCACATGTATTAAAGCTGTCAAACAGTCGCAAATCATGGGCACGGAGGTATTGAAACATATCACCGAGTACGCTGAAGATACTCGGTACTCGCCCGAGCATACTCGCCGAAAGGGTTAACTGAACATACTCGCTCATCACTACACTTAACCTATCATTGTCATTGACACCTAAAAAAAATGTGAGATTTTGACTTTTGGTGAATGCTTAGGAGGGAAGCGATAAATTCTATTGGTGCCCATGGCAGAAGTTTTAGGATGTACCCTCTGAGTATGGAGCAGGATGCAATGATATAAATATCACTGTTCTCCTGAATCTGACATAATTTTTCTTTTGTTCTTGCACCTCTTCGGTCCTGAGATATGGTGATATGGTTGCCTGTTACTCATATATAAATCTAGTCTTATTAGCCAACTGGGTGTGACTCTCTTGAACACACCCACAGAGAAGACTTGAGGACCACACCACATTGATAATAAGACTAAATTTAAATACAGGAAAGGGTAGGCCAAATTTCAGGAACGGAGTGGCGCAGAGACACAAAAATGCGAGATTCAGAATAGCGAAATTTCCTCCAGGTCAAAAATGACGTATTTATAGGAAGTGGCAGTTTCACGTAACCCTTTCCTGACGTGACCAATTTCAATTTTTGCATTTTCATTTTTTCCTCTCCTTCTTCCCAGAACCATAACTTCTTTATTTTTCTACAAATACACAACAGACCATGATTAAGACTTAAACGTCGAAACGCGTAGGTCCTGATCCTTGTAGTGCATCATATGGACAATTGGTGTAGAGCAATGTTTCAATGGGCACAATAAAAGCTTTGTTTTATTTTAAGAAATTAGCCTGATACGCTGGATCATCCTTCCCTTTTTCCTTTATTATTTTTCTGTCCGCATAGACATATAAGGGCTTTTTTTTGCAGGACAAGTTATACTTTTGTACAACACCATTAATTTTACCACATAATGCACTGGACAACAGGAAAATTACTCCAAGTGTGGTGAAATTATTAAGAAAAATGTAATTCTTATATTGTTTTTTGGGAGTTGTTTTTACGGTGTACATTTTGTGGTAAAAATGATCTTGCAATATGATACTGCTTATTAGTACGATTACCACGATACCAAACATGTCCAGTTTTGTTTTTCTTATTTTACTGGTGAAAAAAAACCTGAAGTTTGAAAAAAAATTGGGGTTGTTTCGCCATTTTCAGAGACCTGTAACGTTTTCATTTTTCGGTTGATGGAGCTATGTGATGGCTTATTTTATGCAGGGCGAAATTACTTTTTTATATATAATTTTGGGATGGACATTTTAATCACTTGCTACAGCATTTTTGGTGGTATTGAAACGACGACTAAAAAAACTTAATTTTTCTGTTTACGGTGTATCAGGTTAATTATTTTTCTACTTTGATAGATCTGACTTTTCTGAACATGGTAATACCACATATGTGTGTTTTTCTTTTTTTTATTATACTTATTTTTAATAGGGGAAAAAAAGGGCACAATTTGAACTTTTTTTTACCCTTATTTTTAATTTGTTACTTTACTTGTTAGTCCCCTTAGGGGACTTGGATATGTGATCGTCTGATCGCTTGTGATATACACAGCAGTGCCACAGCATTGCTGTAAATAGTAAAAATCGCAGTCTCTTTTGAAGCTTTGCGCTTCCATTAGAGGCAGGTCCCGGCTATAACACACCCCATGAGATCGCTCCATAAACCTGCTTCTGACTTGTACTGTACGTGTATGGCTGATGACTGAAATGGGTTAAAAAGGCATTTTTGCATTTCAGAAAATTACAGCTGTGCCAGCTCAGTAACTGCATCCTAGAAGATTACCTTTACTACCACTTGTTGCTGGTCTGGCTTAAGTGGTATTTTCCATAACTATTACTATTGCTACAGAATAGCCCTGTACATAAAGAGACATTATAATTGACCCTTAACAGAGTAGGCCTTCCGCATTAAGAAATGCACAGATTTCTCAATTCTTGACACCAGGCAATGTCTGCTTACCATACAACGCTCAGAGCAAATGAAATTCTCCGCACAGTGCTAGTTCGCACCAAATCCATAACTGTGTAGGATGAATTGCTACAAGCCATCTCCTTCACCATGTCAGCCTTTAGCGACTATTGTGAGAATGAATAAGATGATTAGAAGACCTAAAAATGCCGAAGATCACATTCTGTAAAAAGATCTGTAATACCGTCTAGTACTTCACAATTGTATAATAGAACAACACAAAAGGATCAGATTGGTTGCAGCTTTTTGCTCATTTGTCTTCAATTATTGGCTGTTCTGGACACTTTTTTAAATGGGAAGAGAATATCAGATAATGCCTCATATATAAGTCTGTACAGAACCATCAGACAGATCAGAATTCAAGAACTCAGAACAGAGCATACTATATTGTTATAGTTGCTGGCTCTAACCATGAGGTGGTGGATGAGGTCTATGTCCAGTATATCTCGGTTAGGCTAGGGTCATGTCACCAATTTTCTCTCATCCGAGAAAATCGATCTTATTTATGATCCAATTTTCTCAGATGTGGAGAAAAAAAAAAGTTTCTCCATTCAGTCTGTCATTGAAAATTAGAAGGCACTCAGATGTAATCCGAGAGCAGTCTGATGTTCCCCATGAGTGGGCGAGTGCCATCCAATTATTGCAGGCCAAAAAGATGGACAGCACACGTCTGATTTTTATGTTCATATGCACGAGCCCTTACTGTCAGCTTTTCTGACTTGACTGGTTTAGTAGATAACTCTAGTGTAGAACAATCATGGTCAACTTTTCTTGGAACTCATCATTTCCGTTAGGAAAATGTATGAATAAATTAACAACTGGGTGTTAATGAGGTGTGTACCAAACAGACCAACACTGTCACCACTGATTGGTCAGCGTCTGCGCATGTTAAAGACACCCCTCACAATGATAATACATTTTCACGAGGCATAAAAGAGAAATGGAACAGCTCTAAGAAAAAGATATCCTGACATTGTTCCAGGTATTTACTGAAACAGTTATGTTAGAAGAGCTGATGGCTTCTTTTTCCTGTACCGCCCAAAGGGAACCTGGCAGGACTAGAGATGAGCAAATATTTTGAAATTCAAATTTGCCAGCTTCGAAAAACATTTACCCCAAAATTTGATATGTCACAAATCATTTCACCATGAATTAGAAGTATTCTGTTTGCCCTGGTAAGACGTGTGTAATACTCTGAGGTCTCCTATTACTGAATCCAATGCCTTTTAATCACTTTAACAAAAACAACCTTAGTAATGTCAGAGTGGCCTCAACATGTATAATTATGGGTAAATGGATGGTAACTGTTGTTCACTTCTATAGAATTATCTATAGAATTTGTTCAATGTTGTATGCTTTCTCTCCTTATCTCTATGTCTAAGCTGTGAACTATGACGTCCTCTCACTATCCAGATCGCCCCAAAAATGGCTGCTGCATTTCCTGCCTCAGCTTTTATACAGACTATTATAGTCCCTACTGATTGACTGTGCTACACCATGTGATATGATGGCTGCAAAGCATTATGGAGAAGCTCGCCTGGCCACTCCTGAAGTCAAATATGCTTTCTCTGCCTTATGCAATTTTCTGCAATCTGTAAAATAGTGGTAGCCATTTTAGATGTTTCAAACAAAGTGAGTTGCAAATTGTTTGAATTCACCAGGTTCAGCAGATTCCTACAAATTCAGCACAAATTTTATCTGCATCAAATAGATTTGTTCATCTCTAGTTAGGATGATTTTAACAATATAACTAGTTGTGTAGCTGTAGGGATCACTGGACAACAATATGAGCAATAGCTGTATAGTTTGAAACCAGTTTGCCAGTGGTGAGAATTGAACATTGAAAACAAAATCAGTCTGGAAGTGCAATGGGGGTGTCACAATGCACTTTAAGATCATTAGTCCTCTTCATTACTCCCTACCAGGAGCCACTTTTTTTTCCTTGATTGTCTTTAAAATACCTGACGTAATGGAGGATGGAACTGTCAATCAAGGAGAGGAAGGTGGTACCTTCCAGAGAGTAATAATGAGGACCAATGCTCTGTCAGGCTGCTTTACATGTTTCTTAGTTTCTCAGTGCTGGCACAATGGTTTCATTTTTATTATTGTTCAATTACCAGTATAGTCATGCAACTAGTATGATTTATAGGTTCCTTTTAAGTAATTTGATATAGCACAATTAAATTGTATGGAGTTATGTACAATGTTATAGAAGATACCTCCAGCGTTATCTTCTCAGCCTCCTCCAGCTTTCCATTGTACTTGGCTACTCTTTTCATCTCTCTTACAGCCTTAGATGGTCTACCGGAGAGAACAAGCCATCGAGCTGATTCTGGGAACCACCTATAAACAAGAAGATGAATCATGGTGTTCATTAAAGCTGGTGATTGTCTCGAAATTGTTTTTTAGTGATAACTGTTAAGCTTTTACTTTGGCCTCAGCTTTGATAGTGGTATATATGGGATTAAAGAAACGAAAAAGCCCTTGAATGGTGGAATTACAACTAGGGGTGAACAAACCATATGGAAATTTTTATGGTTTATACCAAGGGGGTATTGCTTACAGAGTAATTACACTAAAGACTCACCCCAGAGGATCCTGTGATCCACACACCCTTATAAAGACCTTAAAAATTGTTACTAAATAAAAAAGACCATATATAGTGGATTACACCATCATTATCTGAGGACATAACTTTGCAAGAGAGGGGCACAGAAGAAAAAATATAAACCATTCCAAAATCAGCGGAGCAGCGCCAATTGGAAAGGGTAATCAGTTGAAATTAAAAAATCAACTGAAAGTCAAAGTGGTTTTCCAGGAATAGCCTTTTCAACCCTTCGGCCAGAGCTGTTACTTTTCTTCTCTGGTTTCATCGCTGACTCTCCACTGCTGCTCCTGTGATTATTTACAGGCTGCAGCAATAACTTCACAACTATGTGCACATGTGACCACTGCAGCCAATCATGAGCTCAACAGCCCCGCTACCTGCATCAGCAGAGCCAATGAGCTCAGTGATTGGCTGCAGCGTTGGGCTCTCTAATTCTGACATCACTGCTGCAACCTGTAAACAAACACGGGAGCAGCGGCGAAGTAGCAGCAGTGGACATTGGGTAGGTAAGTTACCTACTAAAAGTTCTTTTTATTATTTAACCCATTGCTGGCTAATAGCATTTTTCACCCTATTCCCGAACCGCAGAAAGATAATAGATGTAATATAAATAGTAAAATAATTTGTGAGACCCGGGAGAGATTTTGCATCAGTACCTGGGGCTTCATAATACCCCAGTGCTAGCAACGATGCATATAGAACTGCTAGAGTACAGCAAAGGTTAATGTTAGAATGCAGAATTAGTAATGAACTTAGCCCACATTGAGCAAAACATGGATAAGCCATTAAATGCTCTTATTATGTGAGATTGCACTGGACTATATTTGCTGTTTAATCATCAAATAGACAGTGACATTTATGTCTTTTTGCATCCGGGATTTTTTATTTTTTTTGTATTATCTGTATTGTGGTGATAAAACACATTTAACGTTTGAGGTGATAACATTTCACATCAAGGTAGTCATTTTGCCCGAAGAGAAACAATGTACAATTATTTAAAAATCTTGTCTTTGATGTGCAAAGAGCAAGCGGAGCAGAATACAGCTGGGCTCTTTGTAGAGAAGGCCTCATTTGCGTGTGTTCTTTCTCTTAGGCGGCATAAAGCTTCTATAAAGTGATGTGTTGGCGTAAATCTGGGATAACAGCCTATTGCCGGATATATCTTTTTTACCTAAAATGATTTGAGTTTTATTTTTACACTTCTGCTAGAATTGTTTTGTGCAAGAACGTCAGTAGGTCATGACGATGTATTCATTAAATTCAACTCTTTCAAAATAATAAAGGTAAACCTCTCCAGAAAAACTATTTCCTCATTAATTTGTTTATCCCTGGCATGTTTAAAAACTTATTTAGGTATGATTGTAGTTTTTTTGGGTTGTGAGTGTAGTGAAACTTCAACAGTATACTCACACTACTACAGTATTATCTCTCTGTCTATGGGCTGGGGTCTACGCAATCAAAACTAACCCATCAATGGCCAACACTAACCTAGCAATGGCCAATATTTATCCATTAATAGCCAACACTTACCCATTAATGTCCAACACTGACACATTAATGGTCGACACTGACCATTGGCTAATAATGATCCACCTATGACCAACAGTGACTTGTCAATGACTAATGACCCATCAATGGCTAACACTAACCAACTCATGGCTAACACTGACCCATCAGTGGCCAACACTGAACCATCAATGGCTAATAATGACCAATCAATGGCTAATAATGACCCATCAATGGCCAACACTTCCTCAGCAATGGTCAACACTGAGCCAACAAAGGCCAACACTCACCCATCAATAGCCAACACTGGCTCATCAAAGGCTAATAATGATCCATCAATGGCCAATTCTGACCCTTAAATACTACTAAAAATTAATCAATGGCCGTCACTTACCCATCATTGACTAATTATGACCAATCAATGGCCAACACTGACCCATCAATGGCTAATAATGACTAATCAATGGCCAACACTGCCTCAGAAATGGCCAACACTGAGCCAACAAAGGCCAACACTGGCCTGGCAATGGCCAACACTGACTCATCAAAGGCTAATAATGATTAGTGATGAGCGAGCATGCTCGCTACTGCTCGGTGCTCGCCCGAGCATATCACTGCTCGAGATGCTTGGTGCTCGCAGAGTATTTCCGGGTTGCTCGGGCAGGAACTCAGGTCCCCTCCCTGCATGTTTGGCGCTCTTTAGAGAGCCAATGAACATGCAGGGATGGCCTGCCATGCACTGTAATGCCGTAGCCATGTTGGTTGTGGGCATTACAGCAATTGGCTGGCCGCACAGCGTCATCAGATTTATATCAGACCTGGCGCCGCCATGCTCGTCACAGTCACTCCGGATCAGATAGTGTATGGAGAGCTGCTGCTGTGTCAGGGAGAGATTTGATCGTGTATTAGGTAGTGTAGGGAGAAAAAACGTACATTACACATATCCATCTTAACAAACAGTCCTTCTGAGGACTAATCCATCTGCAGAGATATCAGGCAGGTAGTGTATATAGCAGACTGCAGTGCATATAGCACAAGAGGCACCATTCCAATTCTGCCTTCTGCTGCTGTTAGATATTTCTATGCAAAGGCCCAGGTCTCAGGGGCCAGGAATACTTTTCTTTGGTTCTTAATCCTCATTATTGCTTAAAAAGCAATCCAGAGAACACCATTTTTTCTGCTCCATTTGCTTGTTGGCACTGCAGGATACAGCCAGGTCCTGTCCATATTAGAGCGCTAGAAATCCAGCTATTTACATATACATATACGTTGTCAGAAAATACTGCCATTTCTGGCCTCCATTAAAAATTTTCTTTAGCGTGTCATTGAAGCAATTCAACGCAGTTTGCTGTTCAAACTACTTACCTACAGGCCAGGTATTTAAAACTCTGTTTTCTCCATCACACGGATCACATATAAGTTCGCTCCAAACTCAGTCATTTGTAGTGAGCGTGGAAGATACTGTCCTCCAGTTAGAATGGGCAAGGCACGTGGCAAGGGACAGGTAACTGGACGTGATGGTAATGGTGCATGCAGAGGCCGAGGACAAGGCCGTGGGAAAGCCGAAATTGTGCCACAACAAACACCCACATCTTCTCGCCTGACCTTCCTGTCCCAATTTCTAGGGCACTGCAGGACACCACTATTGAACCCAGAGTAGTGTCAAAAGGTTGTTGGTTTGATAGCGGATAATGCTTCCAGTCATTTAGCCACCACCACCACCACCCTGTCTTCCACACGGTCAAGTCTCAGTAGCTGTGAGCATGGACCGCATATTTCTCACCCTGATCCTCCTTCCTCCCACCATGCCGAGTACCCAGAGACAACTGATTCCACACTTGGACACTCTGAAGAGCTGTTCACTTTTCCATTTATAGATTCGGACCTCTCGCCCGGCCCACTTGAAGTGGGGCAAGTGGAGATCGCGTGTAGCGATGCCCAAATATTTGAGCAGCCGCGGTCACACGAAGGCGACGGTGGGAAAGTGTCACAAGAGGTGGACGATGATGAGACACAATTGCCAGAAAGTCAGGAGAAGGACCAGGGTGCGGAAGTGGAACACGAGGTGGTGGATGATATAGTAACTGGCCCAACCTGGCAGGAGGACATGCAGAGCAAGGACAGCAGCACACAGTGGGAGGGAGGCAGAGCATCCCAACAGGCAGGAAGAAGCAGTGTGGTGGCCACAGACAGAAGGCAGGCAACCGTTCCCAGTAACACCAACACGAAGGAAGTTGCCAGTACAACTGTTAGGTCTTCCCGAGTCTGGTTGTTTTTTAAAGACTCTGCCGATAACCCCAAAAAGGCCATTTGCAACACCTGCCAGGCCAGCATCGGCAGGGGTGGCAAAACGACCAGCCTGACCACCACCAGCATGATCAGACACATGGCAGCAAAGCACCCAACTTTGTGGGCCGAACCCCAGTGTCCAGATACAGTGTCTGCGGGTGGCACCATTGCTTCTTCCGCTGTTGTGCATGCAAGCCAGTCCCCTGTCCATGGTGCATGCGAAGATGCCTCCTGCCCTGCACCTGTCATTGCACACGTCCATGTCCTTGTCCCAGCGCAGCATTCAGTTGTCCATACCCCAGTCCTTGGAACGCAAGCGCAAATGTGCAGCCAACGCCCCACAGGCCACACTACTAAATTCTCACATTTCATGACTGCTTGCGCTCGAAATGTTGCCTTTTAGGCTCGTGGAGGTGGAAGCATTCCGCAACCTGATGGCGGCAGCCATCCCTCGGTACTCGATCCCCAGCCGCCACTATTTCTCCCGGTGTGCCGTCCCCGCATTAAACAAGCATGTGTCCCAAAGCATAAGCCGTGCTCTCAACAACGCAGTTACCAGTAAAGTCCACCTAACCACGGACACGTGGACAAGTGCTTGTGGGCAGGGATGGTACATCTCACTGATGGCACACTGGGTTAACATAGTGGAAGCCGGGACCCAATCAGACCTTGGGAGAGAACACGTCCTCCCGACGCCAAGGATTGCGGGCCCTAGGTCAATCAGGGTTGCCCCACGGTCTACAGCTCCTTCACCTCATCCTCCTCAGCCTCCTCCTCCTCTTCAGCCTCCATCTCCGAAATTACCACATCAGTCACAATCTGGAAGCACTGTAGCACTGCCTCAGCCAAGCGGCAACAGGCTGTGCTGAAGCTAATATGCTTAGGTGAAAAACCGCACAATGCTGAAGAGTTGTGGACAGCTCTGAAAGAGCAGGCAGATCTGTGGCTCACACCGCTGAACCTACAGTCAGGCATGGTCGTGTGCGACAATGGCCGGAACCTGGTGGCGGCTCTGAGGCGAGCTCACACACGTACCATGCCTGGCCCATGTGCTTAACCTCGTGGTTCAGCGGTTTCTCAAATCCTACCCGGAGCTGCCGGATCTGCTTGTTAAAGTACGCCGCCTGTGTGCCCATTTTAGAAAGTCAGCTACAGCTTCCGCCGCCCTTGCAGTGTTTCAGCAGCGTTTGCAGCTTCTGGCTCACAGACTGGTTTGTGATGTCCCCATGCGTTGGAACTCTACACTGCAGATGTTGGGAAGTATTTGTGAGCAGAAGAGGGCAGTTGTTGAGTACCAGCAAGGCCGTCGGTATTCAGTTCAGACTCCACACATAAGACCTCAGGAGTGGACATGGATGTCAGACATATGTACCATCCTCCAAAACTTTGAGGACTCCACCAAGATGGTGGGTGGCGATGGCGCCATAATTAGCGTCACCTTCCCGCTTCTCTGTCTTCTGAAACGCTCTCTGCTCACAATCAAAGAGGATGCATTGCAGGAGGAGCACGATGAGATGGAGCAAGGAACCATACAGGGTTATTACACACTGCCAAGCCTCATCTCATCCCAACGTGGATTGGGTGACAATGAGGAAGAGGAGGAGGAGGAGGAAGGACAGGAGCTAGTTTCATGCACTATAGACGGTACTACCTGCACAGCTGTCATACCGTCTGTTCAGCGTGGATGGCCAGAGGACAGAGAGGAGGAGGAGAGCATGGTCAGTCATCCTCTTGGTGAGGACACAGAAGTCTTGCCTGTTAGTAGTCTGGTACACATGGCTGAGTTTATGTTACGCTGTCTTTCCCATGACTCTCGCGTTCTCAAAATTTTGGGTGACAGTCATTACTGGTTCGTGACACTTTTACACCCATGCTACAAGGAGAACTTTATATCTCTTGTTCCTGAGGCGGACAGGTCTACAAAAATGGGGCAGTACCAGAAAGCCCTTGTTGTGGAACTATTAAAAAAATTCCCATCTGAAAACGCTGGTGGCAGAGGGCACACTTTGTTGGACAACCAAGTAGAGACACAACTTCAATCCAGCAGAGGCAGGGGAACACTGTCAAAATTCTGGGAGAGTTTTCTCAGATCCTCCCATCGCACAGGCCCTTAGGCACGGGGTACTCTCTCAAGCAGTGCAAAGTTTGGGAAGATGCTGAGGGAGTACCTTGCCGACCGTACCAACGTCCTCCGTGATTCCTCTGTGCCTTATAATTATCGGGTATCCAAGCTGGATACGTGGAATGAACTGGCTCTCTATGCCTTGGAGAGGTCCTGGCCTGCCTTGCCACCTGCGTTTTATCAGAGCGGGTTTTTAGTGCCGCTCGTGGAATTATAACTGATAAGCGCATCCGCCTGTCAACTGAAAATGCTGACAGGCTGACTCTTATAAAAATGAACAAGGGCTGGATTGGGCCAGACTTCTCAACACCACCGAATGATAGCAGCGTAACATAAACTCAAATCCAGTGTCTTTTCTTGGGAGGTGCATTCCCATGCATCTTTTCACACCCACACATGGGTATACGCTTCCTGATTTTGTCTATTTGCTCTTGTCCTCCTGGTTCTCCTCATCCTCCACCACCATATCACCAGGGTGACCGTGGTCTGTGATGCAACACCCACATAATTTTTTTAAAGGGTGTTTATGATGCCCGTGAAAATTTTTTTTTTATACAGTATGTTCACGTATACCTCCCAGGGGTAAATGTTTGTCAGCCAATACACTTAGTGCATGGGCATTACAAGTATAGGAGGCCCGCTCCTTTCTAATGGGAACATTTTTTTAAGAGGCCCTCCTCCACGTCTCTTCCAAGGGGCATTGAAGTGCCTCCAAATTTTTGGCAGCCCTTGCATTCACTGCATAGGCCAACACTATGGGAGACTCTCTCCTTTCTAATGGGAATTTGTCGCTACTGTGGCCCTGCTTTGTGTGTCTTTAAATTCTTAGTGTGTTTTTTCCTAAAATTGGTCAGGCGTTGGACTCACTGCATACCCTATATCTGTATAGCAGACCCTCTCCTTTCTAATGGGAACATGTCGTACTTGTTACTGTGGCCCTGCTCTGTGTGTCTTTAAATTCTTGGTGGTGTTTTTCCTAAAATTGGTCAGCCGTTGGACTCTCTGCATACCCTATAACTGTGTAGCAGACCCTCTCCTTTCTAATGGGAACATGTCGTACCTTGTTACTGTGGCCCTGCTCTATGTGTCTTTAAATTCTTAGTGGGGTTTTTCCTAAATTTTGGCAGCCCTTGCAGTCACAGCATGGGCATTACCACTATAGGAGACCCGCTCCTTTATAATGGGAACATTATTTTTATTGAGACCCTCCTCTATGTCTCTTCAAAGGGGTATTGGCTTGCATCCAAATTTTTGGCAGTCACTGGATATGCAATAACAGTATAGGAGACCCACTTGTTAATACTGGGAACAACAAAGCATAGCCGGCTGATGGCTCTCTAACAATAGCTACGGCCGACTTTTAAGAATAGTAAGGGCCGTCTGATGTCCCTGTAAAAATAGGCTTTATGATTTTCAGAGTCCCTCCATCATAAATAAAAAAGGATGTGTCTGATGATGTGTCACACACCACATTGCCAGATAAGGTTGTAAAATGTTAAAATGACATTTCCCGGTGAATGCATTTGTCTTAAAAAATAACGTAAAAAAAACGAAACAATAGGATCTTTCTTTAGTATAAAAAACAGCGTCACCAATTTAACCTAAATGTAATCACATTGTTCAGCTCATGCACCTCCTCCTCCATCTCCGAAATGATCACATCAGTCATAAGCTGACAGCACTGCAGCACTGCCTTGGCCAAGCGGCAACAGGCTGTGCCTGAAGATAACATGCCTAATGCCTAATTGACAAACCGCCCAGCGCTGCAGAGTTGATGAAAGCTGTAACACAGCAGCCTGATCTGTGGCTCTCACCGCTGAACATACAGCCAGGCATGGTCGTGTGTGACAATGGGCGGAACCTGGTGACGGAGAAATGACAGCCGGGGTAGATACGGTTTCCCTCTATGCCAGCCCTTTCACCAAGCTAAAGAATATGGCTGTGGTGAAATACAACTCCCACTGAGAAGGTGTTTCAGATTGAAAAACATTGTGCCCACCAGAGGATTTGATTCTGAAGGCTAACCTTTCTCACCCGCTCAAAAGCCCCATAGCAGCTGCAAAGTTAGCGCTAGCATGAACTCTCCTGAGGTAGAAGCCAACGCACACCAGAGAATTCTCTGGTGGGACCGTCCAACACTGCTGAGAAGCAGTCCTGGCTAAGAAAAGTGTGTGGGAAGGTTCCTGGACACTCTATGGCTGCTTTTTTACTGAGGAGGAAACACACGCAAACATGGGGAGAACATACAAAGTCCTTGCAGATGTTGTCCTTGCTGGGATTTGAACCCAGGATCCCAGCGCTGCAAGGCTTCAGTGCTAACCACTGATCCAATGTGCTGCTGTTCACCCTCTAATATCTAGCAGGCTGGAGAAACTTGCACCTACTGCCACTCTATCTTCAGCTCCTTTGTGAGAAAATGTATTTGGGCAGCCACTCAGTCTACCAAATAAAATTCCTGAGAAGGAAATTGGGGATGGCTTCGCTACTGGTACTGGGGGCAGTGCTAATACCATAGCGTCGTACCATAGTTTGCTGGAAATATTCCAGGCTGGTAGGAGGCAAGCAAATTCCCATAGAAAAGTACCAGCAGTAATGTTCAGGCCACATTTCAAGCGCAAGCAGCTTTAGAGGACTTCCTGGGAGAAATGACACGCAGGGTAGATACGGTTTCCCTCTATGCCAGTCCTTTCACCGAGCTAAATACAACTCTCAGCCAAAAAAGTTGTGGACTGGCTCCGTACCATCCCTGGCCACATTCACCTATCCACGTGTTTGTGGTTAGGCGGTCCTTCCCAGTAAGTGCACTGGGCAGGGCACGGGTAATGTTGTGGGACCCGTGCTTGTGGAAGGCGGAGGCAATATCGGGAAATATAGTGGCGCCTGGGGACCGAGTATGGACACTTTGCCGCCGTCGGCATGAGGTTGTGAAAAGCTTCCGCCTCCACGAGCCTAAAAGGCCACATTTCAAGTGGAAGCAGCTGTCAAAAATTTGGCAGTGTAGTATTGCAGCCTGGGGGTGGGTGGGTGGCTGCCTACATATGTAGCGCCCCGAGGGTTCGGCCGCTACAGGGGTATTGCACCTCAGACCAGAGGTGTCATATTCCACTCCCAGGTAAGGATGGAGTATGGACCAGGGCTCAGTTAGCTGCATACAGCACACACACACCATTTCCGAGGGACAGCTCAACGGTGCTCCCACTAGACGGAAGTGCAGGCACGACCGACTATGTCCCTGCCTGGAGTGGGGAGGGGGGTGGAACACCCAGTGCTGTAGGGGCAGATAGGGGTTGGTTCCTGAGCGTAGGTAGGAGCCCATTGGTTGCTGGTCACCTGGGCTCATGGTCAGAGGGAGGTATAAAAGGGGGGCACCATCTTAGCTCTAGGAGAAGAGAAGTTCAGTTCTGTCCAGAGAGGAGAAGACGGAGTAGAGGCTCTGTAGGAGCTCTACTCCAGGAGGGCCTAGTGAGAGGCCGAGGAGGAGGTGAAGGGGAGCTGAGATTTTGGCTCATCTCAGCTCCAAGAGAACGGAACAGAAAGGAACAGGAAGGAACGGAAAGGGAGAAGAAGAGACAGAGAAACAGAAGGGCTCAGGAACAAGAAGGTGGAAGGGACCCTAAGAACCCACGAGAATCCAGGGTGAAGGGTCAGGCAGATTAAGGGTACCGGATCCCAAGTTGGTGGAGGAGAAACTACCCTCAGCCAAAGACCGGTCGTCGTGATCATCTATTGGTGCGACACCTCATCAAACCTGCTAGGAAGGCACCATATAGGACAGCGGAGGACGGGGCCCACGTTTAACCGCACAAGTCTGCGGCAGCTGGACAAAAGTGGGTCACTGGTGAGGTAGGCCAGAGAAAGGATTAAAGGGGGTCCTGTGCCATGCTCCTGAACTGCCTGGGAGTTGACCGAGCCCCACACCTGGTGGACGCAGCACGGCTCGGGCGGTCACTGCTGACAGAAGTGACCCGGAACAAATGAACTGTGAGTAAAGACCCTGGACTGTAACTTGTTGTCTGTGTGCTCCTTCGCGCCTCCAACACTACCGGTACTGGGACTCTCACCACCATCACTCCCACCATCCACTACACTGCCCTGGGGCCGCACTCTTCCCGTGGGGAGTCACACCATCCCAGCTGCATTCATCATCAGCCCCAGCGGACTGCCTTGCAGCGGCGGTTCCTAATAACCGCAATCCACGGGTGGCGTAGTCGGACATTATCTGAAGCACGTAGCAGACTACCATTGGTCTGACCACCCTGAGCCGCGGGACCGGGCCGCCACTACTACCCCCATCGTTCCCCTATCGCCCGGATCTGCGTGCCCCACGGCCCAGGAGGCGAGTCAGCTTTGGCGTAGTCGGCAGGATTTCGTGCCTGCTAACAACGGGTACTGCGCACCTGAACAGAGACTGTTTCGTTGTACTAAAGATGGCGCCCGCCCTAGAAGAACGAGCGCCATAATGTGCGCGCCAAAAGACCACAGGAGGCCGGCTCCCATCATGGGCCGGGTCCCAGAATGGCGCCAAAGAGGAAGCCCGCCCCCAACAACCATGAGCACGGCTGTGGAAATGTCCGTCAATGTGGGGGGGCTGCCCCTGAGAGTGATTGTCAGCAGAATGCCCCAGGACCACCCCCCATGGGAGCGGAATGAGAAGAAAACTGCGGGGCAGGGGGTGGTCTGGATCAGTCCAGACAGACCGCACCCGGGGATGGACGCCCTCAGCAGCACCAGCCTCCTGGCCCGAAGCCTGCTGCAGGCCGAACCGCTCTGCAGCCTAGCAGAAGTCCTAGCGCAGCTCCCCAGAGACCCGGAGCGTGCGCAAGCTGCACTGGAGGACCTGGAGCGGAGGTTGGTCCGGGCGCAGCGGGGTGCACTCACTGAGTGGAGAGAGGAACTGGCCTGGCAGGCCGAGACCCACCAGCGACAGGCCTCAACCGTACCCTGGGGTTTGCCTGCCTCTGAGGACGGCGCAGGAGGAGAGAGGACCGGAGGCGACGCCGCGGAGGGAGCCACGAGGACTGAGGCAAGTGAAGTGGACGTCACCACCCCAAGCCCAGCAACCGCAAGCCTGCCCCAGCCTCCCGTCGCAGCACCCGAAGCCCCACTCACCGCACCTGTTGCCGCGCCGCCACTGCTCCCAGCTAGGCCTTAAGCGGCGAGCACCGCGGCCACGCCCCGCCCGGCGCCACGCCCCTTGACCCCGGGCGCCGTAAAGCAAGAAGCATCATCGGCCCGGTCGCAAGGCCTGGATGACCCGGGCGCCATCGCTAAGCCTGCGCCCCTGTCCCGGATGGAACTGCCACCTAGCGCAGCCAAAAGACCCCCTGCCTGGTCGCAAGGCCGAGTGCCCCCGGGCGCTGCTCCCAGATCAGGTCCCCCCACTATACCATCGCTGGGCGTGGACCTATTGGCACATCATACCGGTCCGGATGGACTGCCGCTGGAGTGGCCGGCGGAAGTGACCGGCAGTCAGCCATGGAAGGCCCAGCCCCCGCGCGAGCCTCTGATACCGGCTCAAGAACCCGTAGAGGTCACCCTACCCCCACTGGAGGACGTCCAATTTGCGTGGGACCCCACCAGCGAGAACTTGATGGGGTTCTCTCAAGAGACCCGGGCAGACGCGGTCCGTCGTCTGGAGGCCTGTCATCAGCAACTGGCGACCTTTGAGCGGGAGCGACGAGAGAGGCACGTCAGAGAGGAACGGCTCCAGGCCCAGAGTGCTGAACAAAAACGCAAGGCCCGCCAAGACCCCCGAGCAGCCCGTGGTCCCCGAATCACCGGGACCATAGTCAAATTCCACATGGAAAACGGCTGGGGGTTCATCAGGGGCCCAGAAACCGCAGGCGACGTCTTTGTGACCCGCAGGGACGTTGAGAGTCATCTACCTGAGGGACACCGTGGCCGTGACTTGTACCCTGGCGATGTGGTCGCCTTTACCCGCCACGTAGGTGCAAAAGGACCGTACGCCCTACATGTTCATCGGCTCACTGAGGAAGAGCTACAACACCGCGGCTATGAGGAGAGCCAAGAGGACCCGGACGGGTCTGAAGAACCATATGAGGAGGAAGAAGGAGCATATGGAGGACACCGCTACTAGTAAGTAGCAAAGTACCTGTGTACATAGTTACCCGTCAGGGTACAGAGAACTGATTATTGTTAAGAGACTGTTACCTGTGTGCCCCTCATCCCCTATCAGGCTGAGGACTGTGAGCAGCCATTCCCTTCCCAAAACTGGCCGAGGACTGAGAGCGGTCAATCCCTTGTATATAGTTGCGCTTCCTAAAGCGCCCCCTACTGGTTTTATAAAAAGACTACCACGTCTACCTCGGGACAGCAAGTCCCGTGCGGACTGCCTTGCAGCGGCGGTTCCTAATAACTGCAATCCACGGGTGGCGTAGTCGGACATTATCTGAAGCACATAGCAGACTACCATTGGTCTGACCACCCTGAGCCGCGGGACCGGGCCGCCACTACTACCCCCATCGTTCCCCTATCGCCCGGATCCGCGTGCCCCACGGCCCAGGGGGCGAGTCACATACTTGCGCTTGCATTCCAAGGAATGGGGTAGGGATAACTGAATGCTGCAGTGGGACAAGGACGTGGACGGTGATTGTTGCTAGTCTGCAATGACAGGTGCATGGCGGGAGGCATCTTCGCATGCGCCAAGGATCACTTATGATGGGCACACTTTTAGGCAGTGACCTGGGAGTCAGAGATGCTTCCAGGGTCTTCCCCAGGCTGTTTCCATGTCTTTTCAGCACTGTATGCATGTGTCTGATGATGAACGCTGACCCATAAATATCTAATAAAAAACGATCAATGCCCAACACTTACCCATCAGTGACTAATTATGACACATCAATATTGAATATTGACCCATCAGTGGCCAACATTGACCCATCAATGCCTAATAATGGACAACACTGACCCATCAATGCCTAATAATGGACAACACTGACCGATCATTGGCTAATAATGGCCAACACTGACCAATCAATGGATAATTATGACCCATCAATGGCCAATACTGACCCATCAATGGCCCAATACTGACCCATCAGTGGCCAACACTGACCCAGCAGTGGCCAACACTGACTTATCAATGGCTAATAATAGCCCATAAATGGCCTATAATGACCCATCAATTGCCAAAACTGACTCAGCAATGACCAACACTGACCCATTAATGGCCAACACTCATCCAGCAGTGGCCATCATTACTGTGCCATAAATTGCTAATAATGATGCATTGAAGACTAACACTGACCCATAAATGGCTGACAAACTGTGACAGTGTGTCTCTCCCCCCTGACAGCTCACACGGCTTACTGTATTACAACTCTTCAGCACTTTTGATTTTCAGGTCTCTGTCCTCATCCAACACCCACAGTCTCAAGATGAGTACTCAGGGACCCCACTCTGCAGTTTCAATGCTTACAGTCCCACATAACACATTGATTGGCCCTAAACCATTCCCTTTTAACAATTCTTCAGGCCCTTTCTAATTAGTGTTCTAGAGCAGCACTCAACTTTGGATCTTTAATATAAGAGGCTGTTGAATTTCATTACCCTACACATGACAAATTGGCTGACTATTGTCAAATATAAACTAATTTTACTCTGGACATGTGTCCAGGACTTCCTGGACACATGCAAGACTAATGAAAGTCAAACAGCCTACTGCAGTGTGACCTTAAATTAGACATTTACTCCCTGACATGGGAATATCTGTCTTTATACAGTACCTCCAGAAGTTGGGATAATGTAAATAGCCAAGTGGGCTGTGCTATAATATGTCCATGACCCCCATAAAAGTGAAACAGTGTTGAGTAGCCCATTCGACTGTGTCTGTAGTCCTGACCACAGGTGGCCTGTTCCTAAAGACTGATATTTCAATATCAGTCATTAATGTCTGAGATGGGAAAACCCCATTGAAAATATCCTTTATATGTGCTCTTAATGACTACATTTTCATTACAGGTAGTGGTATGATCTTAGGTTGTAATTTCAGTTCAAGTCTTTGATCCAGATTTCCTATACTGAAAAAAATTATAATTTGTAATTTGGATGTTTAAACTTTTAATAATAAAAGGTTATTCATTCCTAACAATTAAAACTTTTTACCTATTAACGGGATAGGTCGTAAATTTGTGATCTGTGGGGGACTGAAAGTAGGAAACCCACCAATCCCCAGAAGGGGGCAGTGAATTGCCTGGTGATAACTTTTAATGTTGTGAACACCCCTCTAATTATTATCACTACTTCAATTGGACTATGGCGTGAATACCTCTCAATAAATGGCGTTTTGATTGGCAATACATTCATCAAATGTTTCTTTTTCAACTTTCATTTTGCGGTTTAATTATTTTTCCGATTTTTACTTCAATGTGGCTTTTTCAGATGCTTTAGATAGATTCATGAATTGCGACTTTTTTTAAATTTGGGCTATTTATGAATGAAGACTTTCATTTTCAAAATATATTTTACCAGACAGTATGTAAATATCCTTATAATTTCATACCACTCACCAGGAATAGAGAAAGAAAATAAAAAACGGAAGAGAGACACTGAGTTGTAGCCATCGCCAGTCTCGTATACCATATGCTAAACCTGCCAAGAAGAGCTGCCCGACTGTGTATGAATATCCTGCCAAGGTGCCGGTAATGGTGCGTACTTTGGTTGGAACCCATTCTATAACTGTTAAGACAAAATATTTAAAAAAAAAACACATAAATAACACTAATGAATGAAATGGGGCACATAAATCTATATATGTACATCTCTATTGTAAATGTTGGTTCATCCAGGAGTGGACACTGACAGTGAAAGGTTCTTGTACAGAACGTGTGTCTGGGATCCTCCTCTATTATGCATACACATACATAAACTGTAGGGGCTTCAGCTCTCTGGTAGCTGCTTGGATACGCACAGTCACATAGGGATTTTATATCAAAACAGAATAAAGTTTGTTATCCTTCATAAAATTTACAGCTTCAAAATGACAACAGTCCTTTCTTCAGCACAAATGAATAATAAAACAGTCCTTTCTCTGGGTAAGGCAAGGTAAATCAAAACAGTCTCACCAATTTGGCAGTACAGGCAATTCTCTGTCTCTAGCACAGTGTCACATCTCCACCAGAACCTGCTACTGCGACTTCTGCTTCTGTCACCAGGCGCCGCCATATTCACTCTGAGGGTGGCGCTGGTGATAGAGCAGATGTCAGAACCAGAATCTCTGGACCGCAGCCTCTGTCCAACCACTAAGATTAGACTGGCTGGGATCTGGCTGAAGTATGGGAGTGACCTTTCCCACCCAGGCTCTTTTGGTCTTTTCTAAATCCTGGACCCAAAATCCAGTCAAAAATAAATCCATCTCAGTAACTTATTGTTACTGGTGCACTTTCTCCCAAGAGTTATATAACTGAGGCCAACCACCTCGGTGATATACAGTGGTGTGAAAAAGTGTTTTCCCACTTTCTGATTTCTTGTTCTTTTGCATATTTGACATACTTAAATGTTTCAGATCACAAAGCAAATTTAAATATTTGACAAAGATAACACAAGTAAACACAAAATGCAGTTTTTAATTGAAGGTCTATGATTAATGGAAAAAGAAATCCACACTTACAGGGTCCTGTGTGAAAAAGTGATTGCCCCTTAAATCTAATAACTGCTTGGGCCACCCTTAGCAGCAACAACTGCAATCAAGTGCTTGCGCCAATGCTCTGGAGGAATTTTGGCCCACTCATCTTTGCAAAATTGTTGTAATTCAGCCACATTGGAGGGTTTCCGAGGACTTTGACTAGGCCACTCCAAAGTCTTAATTTTGTTTTTCTTATGTCATTCAGAGGTGGACTTGCTGGTGTGATTGGGATCATTGTCCTGCTGTATAACCGAAGTGTGCTTCAGCTTGAGGTCACGAACAGATGACCGGACATTCTCCTTCAGGATTTTTTGGTAGACAGCAGAATTCATGGTTCCATTTACCACTGGGAGTATTCCAGGTCCTGAAGAAGCAAAACAGCCCCAGACCATCACACTACCACCACCATATTTTACTGATGGTATGATGTCCCTTTTCTGAAATGCTGTGTTACTTCTACACCAGATGTAATGGGACATACTCCTTCCAAAAAGTTCAACTTTTGTCCACAGAGTATTGTCCCAAAAGTCCTGGCGTTCATCAAGATGTTTTCTGGCAAAACTGAGACGTGCGTTTATGTTCCTTTTGCTCAGCAGTGGTTTTCGTCTTGGAACTCTGCCATGCATGCCATTTTTGCCCAGTCTCTTTCGTATGGTGGAGTCATGAACACTGACCTTAACTAAGGCAAGTGAGGCCTTCAGTTCTTTTGATGTTGTTGTGGAGTATTTTGTGACCTTTTGGATCAGTCATCGCTGCACTCTTTGGGTAATTTTGGTCGGCTGGCCACTCCTGGGAAGGTTCACCACTGTTCCATGTTTTTGCCTTTTGTGGATAATGGCTCTCACAAAAGCTTTAGAAATCTCAAAGCTTTAGAAAAGGCTTTATAACCTTTTCCAGACTGATATATTTCAATTACTTTGTTTCTCATTTGTACCTGAATTTCTTTGGATCGCAGCATGATGTCTAGCTTTTGAGGATCTTTTGGCCTACTTTACTTTGTCAGGCAGGTCCTATTTAAGTGATTTCTTGATTGAGAACAGGTTTGGCAGTAATCAGTCCTGTGTGTGGCTAGGGAAATTGAACTCGGCTTCCCAAAGATGTGATAAACCACAGTTAATTTATGTTTTAGGCTGAGTTCACACGATGCGTATTTCATGCGTTTCCGCGGCGTTTTTGCAGTTGCGTAAACGCCGCGGAAACGCATGAAAAACGCATGGTAGAAGGGAAGCAATGTTCCCCAATTGAAATCTGCATGTGCTATGCCCATGATGCAAATTTTTCCGCAGAGTAAACGCTGCGCTCAAAAATCCGCAGCATGTCATTTAATTTTGCGGAAACGCAGCGTTTTTGCCGCCATTGACTTGCATTAGAATGCGCCAATTCCGCAAGACTGCATCTGTACTTGCGTAATTGGTGCGTTCTAATGTGCGGATGGTACCCGGGTGTGGAGGAGAGGAGAGTCTCATCCACATCCAGGTACCATTAAAAAAGCTGTAAAAACAAGAATAAAATAAAAAATATATATATACTTACCATCTGTCGGCCCGCGCAGCGCTCCTGCTTGCTTCCCGGCACTTGCAGTGAGTTGTAGGACCTGCGGTGACGTCAGAGTCATGTGACGGGTCACGTGACGCTGATGACGCGCCCCTGGGCCTTCTGTGTCGTGCGGCATCGCGCGCACGGGGGGGCTTACCCGGAGCCGGATCAGATGGGGGTAGTAGTCTCGTGGCGGTGACCCGGTCCGTGCCCAGGGAGTCAAACTAAGTGGCGAGTCTATTAGCAGTAGATGTTGGATGACTACGCCACCCGTTGAATGCAGCTTTGGAGCTGCCGCTGCAGAGCAGACCGCTGAGGCCGGTGGAAGGATGGTGCAGCGGGGATGGTATAACCCCCAACGGGAGGGGTATGGCCTCAGGGCAGCAGGTGGAGATGATGGGGGTTGTGATGGTGCGGTAAGGAGGCACAGAGACGTGGGATGCAGTTTCAGGGTTTTTACTCACTGGTGTTGCTTCAGTCACTTCGGCCGGGAGTGACCACCCGAGCCGTGCTGCGTCCACCAGGTGCGGGACTCGGCCAACCCCCAGGCAATTCCGGAACGTGGTCCTGAGCTCCCCTCTCTCTCTCTCTCTCCGGCCATCCCCACCAGGGATCCACCTTTGTCCGGTTCCCTTGGGCCTCTATATGGTAAAACCTTTTAAGGCTTTCCTGACCCTACTCGTGGTGTACCTTCCTGGTGAATGTGGTGAGGGTCGTGGCAAAACTTGACCACGACCTCCGGTTCCTGATTAAGGATGTTTTGCCTCCGTCAGTTTGGGATCCGGTGCCCTCTTCTGCCAACCCTTCACCCTTTTTAGCTCACTCGTGGGATCTCAGGGTTCCCTCTTGGTCTTATGCCTCTGGGCCTTTCTTCCTCTTCCTCTCTGCTTCAGGCCTGGCCCTGGAGCTGGGCCCAGCCGGAGCCACAGCTCCCTGTCAGCCCTCCTGGCTGAACTCCTCCTCAGAACTCTCCTGACAGACTGACTCTATCTCTAGATGGTGCCCACCATATATACTCCCTCTATGTGTGAGCCCAGGTGACTAGCACCCAATGGGCTCCTACCTCTATGCCCAGAGCCCCTCCCCTATCTGCCCCTACACTACTGGGATGTTCCTCCCCCCCTCCCACTCCAGCCAGGGACAGACGCTGTCGTACCTGCACATCTAACTGGTGGGAGTACCGTAGTTCTGTCCCCCGGAAATGGGATGAGTGTAGTGCATGCAGCTATCTGAGCTCAGTCCCACATTCCATCCTTACCCGGGAGTGGAATACCACACCTCTGGTTTGAGGTGCAATACCCCTGTAGCAGCCGAGTCCTCAGGGTGCTACATTCCCCCCTGGTAAACCACAGCACGTCCTCGGGCTGTAAAAGAGTAAAACAATATAAAACATACAAAAATTTTAAAGTGCACTTACATATAAAACACATTAACTTTCAATATAAAACTCTTGCATATAAAACATTCTCTTATAAAACACACTCTTGATCTTCTGGCCACGGTGCAATTTATGACCAGGTAAAAGTGCAACAGTCACAAATACAGTTCCTTATAAAACCGGTAGGGGGCGCCTTAGGAAGCGCAACTATTTACAGGGTGGCCGCTCTCAGTCCTCGGCCAGTGGGGATAAAGGGATGGCTGCTCACAGTCCTCAGCCTGGTTACGGATAGGGACACACGGGAACAATTCACTAGTCCCAACGGGGACCATATTTTAATTAGCAGCAGTTCTTGTACCCTTACGGGTAACTATTTACAGTTCCACTTTACCGTACTTCAGTAACGGCGTCCTCCTGCTCCTTTCTGAGGGTAATCTTCAAACCCGTCCGGGTCCTCTTGATCCTCCTCATACCGCAGCTCTTCCTCGGTCAGTCGGTGCACATGAAGAGCATATGGTCCCTTAGCACACTGATGCCGGGTGAAGGTGACCTCGTCACCCGGGTAAAGGTCACGTCCTCTGTGTCCCTCCGGCAGATGACTCTCGACATCTCTTCGGGTGACAAAGACGTCGCCGGGGGTTCTGTGATCCCGGATAAAGCCCCAACCGTGCTCCAGTTGGAACTTGATTATGGTCCCGGTGGCGCGGGGACCGTGGGCTGCACGGGGGTTTCGCCGGGTCCGACGTTTCTGCTCCGCACTCTGAACTTGCAGCCGCTCCTCGCGGACCCGCCTGTCTCGCCGTTCCCTGTCGAAGACCTCCAGTTGTTGCCGGCAGCACTCCGCACGCTGGGCTGCGGCCGCCCGGGTCTCTTGGGTGAACCCGATGAGGTTTTCTCCAGTGGGGTCCCATGTGAACTGCGCCTCCTCCAACGGGAGTGGGGTGATCTTGGCGGGCGCCGGAGCCGGAATCAGGGGCTCACACAGAGGCCATTCCTTCTGGAGTCGGGGAGTGGTGTACTCCGGAGGCCACACAAAGGGTTGCCCATCCGGGCAAGTATGCTGGGCGAACAAGTCTTCACCCAAGGGTAGCACTCTGGAGGTCGAGGGCGCGGTGGTGGCAACGGTGCCCGGATTCACCAGGCCTTGCGACCAGGCCGGCGGCACCCTGAAGGTGAAGGGCGCTGTGGAGACTGCGGCGCCCGGGGGTACTCGATCTTGCGACCAGGCCGATGGTGTTTCCTGCTTGGCCACGCTCTGGATTGAGGCGCGTGACGTCACAGAGGGCGCGGCCGCGGCTCCTGCCGCTTGAGGCCTAGTTTGGAGCGGTGACGGTGCAGCAACGGGCTCGGTAAGGGGAATTTCGGGCTCTGCGACGGGGAGCTGGGGCAGGCTTACGGCTACTAGGCTTGGGGTGGTGACGTCCCCTTTACCTGCTTCCATCTCTTCAGCTCCTTCCACGGCGTCGTCTCCGGCCTTCGTCCCTCCTGCACCATCTTCAGGGGCAGGCGTGCTCCTCGTTGCGGGTGGCGGCCTTTGCTGGCGGGTTCCAGCTTGCAGGGCCATTTCTCTGCTCCAATCGGCCAGCACTTCTTGCTGCACTCGGGCCATCTTCCGAGCCAAGCCCTCCAGTGCGGTCTGTGAATGCTCCCGATCTCGGGGGAGCTGTGCCAGAATCTCCACCAGGCCTTCGGGGGTGGCGGCCTGCAACAGGCTCCTGACCACAGGGTCGGTGCTGCCTGACTCTCCCTCCATCTCCGGGTGCGATCTCTCCAGACTCCTCCAGGCTGCACCCATCCTCTCTCTTTTGTTCTTGATCCGCCCATCCTGAGGGCGGTCCTGGGGCAACTTGGTGATTGTCAGTTCCAGGGGCAGACCCCCCACTCTGATGGACATCTCTATCATTGCAGTCTCTGCTGGTGGGGGCGGTCTTTGCTTTTGGCGCTCTTCTGGGACCAGGCCCAGGATGGGAGGTGGCCTCTTGCCACCCTCTGGCACGCCCATAATGGCGTCCGCTCTGCCAGGGCGGGAAATCATCTCAGATGGCGGGAATCGTCTCCTAATGGCGGGAAACTCCGTGGATGGCGGGAAAAGGCTGCAGATGGCGGGCAAACGGCGGGAAACGATCCGAGATGGCGTCCGATGGCGGGGACCCTCTGGAATTGGCGGGAGACTTCTTCTTACGGTAACTGTGAACTTTTCTTCAGGCACGCAGTACCCGGTGGTGGCGGGCACGCGATTCTGCCGACTACGCCAATGTTGACGCGCCCCTGGGCCTTCTGTGTCGTGCGGCATCGCGCGCACGGGGGGGCTTACCCGGAGCCGGATCAGATGGGGGTAGTAGTCTCGTGGTGGTGACCCGGTCCGTGCCCAGGGAGTCAAACTAAGTGGCGAGTCTATTAGCAGTAGATGTTGGATGACTACGCCACCCGTTGAATGCAGCTTTGGAGCTGCCGCTGCAGAGCAGACCGCTGAGGCCGGTGGAAGGATGGTGCAGCGGGGATGGTATAACCTCCAACGGGAGGGGTATGGCCTCAGGGCAGCAGGTGGAGATGATGGGGGTTGTGATGGTGCGGTAAGGAGGCACAGAGACGTGGGATGCAGTTTCAGGGTTTTTACTCACTGGTGTTGCTTCAGTCACTTCGGCCGGGAGTGACCACCCGAGCCGTGCTGCGTCCACCAGGTGCGGGACTCGGCCAACCCCCAGGCAATTCCGGAACGTGGTCCTGAGCTCCCCTCTCTCTCTCTCTCTCCGGCCATCCCCACCAGGGATCCACCTTTGTCCGGTTCCCTTGGGCCTCTATATGGTAAAACCTTTTAAGGCTTTCCTGACCCTACTCGTGGTGTACCTTCCTGGTGAATGTGGTGAGGGTCGTGGCAAAACTTGACCACGACCTCCGGTTCCTGATTAAGGATGTTTTGCCTCCATCAGTTTGGGATCCGGTGCCCTCTTCTGCCAACCCTTCACCCTTTTTAGCTCACTCGTGGGATCTCAGGGTTCCCTCTTGGTCTTATGCCTCTGGGCCTTTCTTCCTCTTCCTCTCTGCTTCAGGCCTGGCCCTGGAACTGGGCCCAGCCGGAGCCACAGCTCCCTGTCAGCCCTCCTGGCTGAACTCCTCCTCAGAACTCTCCTGACAGACTGACTCTATCTCTAGATGGTGCCCACCATATATACTCCCTCTATGTGTGAGCCCAGGTGACTAGCACCCAATGGGCTCCTACCTCTATGCCCAGAGCCCCTCCCCTATCTGCCCCTACACTACTGGGATGTTCCTCCCCCCCTCCCACTCCAGCCAGGGACAGACGCTGTCGTACCTGCACATCTAACTGGTGGGAGTACCGTAGTTCTGTCCCCCGGAAATGGGATGAGTGTAGTGCATGCAGCTATCTGAGCTCAGTCCCACATTCCATCCTTACCCGGGAGTGGAATACCACACCTCTGGTTTGAGGTGCAATACCCCTGTAGCAGCCGAGTCCTCAGGGTGCTACACTGACGTCGGCAGGTCTTTCAATTCAAAGTTGCCGGCAGCCGGGAGAACGGAGTGAGCAGGACAGCGCGGGCCATCGGAGGTAAGTATATACACTCTCTCGGGTCACACTATATAAATCCATGCTGTTTGCATGGATTTATATAGTGTGACCTAGTTGTCAAGCACTTTCCAGGTGATGCTAAAATCGCCTGGAAAGCGCTTGTCAATCTGCATGCGGAAACGCATGTCAATCTGCATGTGGATCCGCATGTATTCTGCAGGAAAAACGCATGCACAATCTGCATGCGTTTTTTCTGCCAGGGAGATGCAGAAATGATGCAGAAATTTTCTGCTTCATTTCTGCATCGTGTGCACATAGCCTTAAGGGAGGGGGGACAAACACTTTTTCACACAGGGCCCTGTAGGTCTCCAGGCTGTGGCTCACTGATAGCGTTTCTGTCTTCAATATCACAGTTTTAAATTTGAATCCTAGCAAAAATCTGGAAATAAACTTAGTATACAAAGGCATCTGTAGTGTCAGATGCCAAAGCCCCTAGAGTCCAGTTTTTTTTTAGAGGAGAATCTACAGAATATGAAAAAAAAAAAGCAACGTGCAGACACTACACCAAACTGTGAGTTGCCACGAGCAAGTATATACAGAAGCCAACATATGTATCAGCACAAATCAGGTTCCTGGTTGGGTTTTCCTCCCCTACGGGTCCCTATGTGGCACAGGCCGTCTATCTGCCCTTGGGTTCATCAAATGACATGCAACCTGTTGCCCAATCTGGCACTCTCTGTGTGTCTGTAAGATTGTTGGCACACAGTGTGCTAGTATTAATGTATTTCTCCTAGTGGTCCATAGTTACAGATATAGTTTTATAGTATATGACGTAACTTTGATTTTCTATTATTTAATATTATAGGCTCTTTCGCCCCTTACAACTTAAAATTTAGCAATATTTTAAAAAAAAATACAAATGACCTGATTGTAAGAATTATTTTTATTTTAGTATGCTTGATTGCAGAATAAAAAGGGGTGAAATTCTCCCTTTTGCATTTTTTTATAAATTATATAGTTATCACTGCATTATTAAAATTGAGCCATTGGTTCAATGAAGACCAATCAATGTGATATAAATAATTTGTACGTTCCTTTTTTTTTTGTTCTAGGCTGATCCAGTTCCCTCAAAGTATAAACTTCAGTAAAACCAGAGTTACACCGTATAGATTATATTATCGCTCTGTGATACTGACAGGGGTAATGAGTGTCAACATCAAACATGAAGAATAGCTACGTACTATAAAATGTGTGGGTGTCGTTAACAGAAAAAACAAGGCATTAAGATCCAAAGTATTGGCTGACATGATGCTGAAATCTCTCATTAACATCGTACCTGTTGATAACTAATGGTAATTAGTAAGTGACAGCAATGCAACTTGCTAACTATCTCTGTGTTCTGTTGCAATGATTCAGAAATCACAGAAAGTGCCATTTGAAAACTAATTCTGGTGGATCTATTGAAAAACAGTAAGGTAACACCCAAATGTTATTTTTGTTCATACATTTCGAGGAAGAACAGAAGGTTAAAAAGAAAAGTTGGAGCAGTATTTTTATTTCATAGGAACTATAAATATTTAGTATAGGAGACAAATCAAGAGACAAATGCTTAATAGGAAGTAGTTGAAATATAATAACTCAGAAGGTGAAGTTTATCAGTCAGCACTTTACGACCTTGGACGTATAGGTATGTCTAAGGTTGTGTTCCTGCACTCCATGCGGGCTCCGGCACTGAGCCTGCATTTTTCCTTGCATATAACAGCTGATCCAATCAGCTGTCATGTGCCCCTAACAGCCGCGGGTGGAATCGTAATTGTTAACATGTTAAATGCCGCTGTCAAACTCCAACAGCTGCATTTAACATCGGTGCACCCATCACATGATTGCGAGCCGCCGATGGGTTGGCATGACAACTTGGGGTCTCCAGAAGACCCCAGTGGTTGTCATAGCCGATCTTCTATGAGCACTGTCCAGCAGTTGGCGTTCATAGCAGATGAGCATTTTTGTTACACGTAGCAGGGCTACATAGGCGATCAGATGATCGCAGCTTCTAGCCTCCCATAAAGACTATTGAAGCATGTGAAAAGTAAAAAAAGAATGTTTTTGAAATTATTAAAAAAAATATAAAAGTTTAAATCAACCTCCTTTCGCCCCATTCAAAATAAAACAATTTAAAAAAAAAAATTACACATATTTGGTATCGCCGCATTCAGAATCTATCAATATAAAAAAAGAATTAATCTGATCAGTAAACGACGTAACAAGAAATAAGATCAAAATGCCAGAATTACGTTTTTTTGGTCGCCACAATATTGCAATAAGATGAAATAACGGGCGATTGAAACATCGTATCTACCCCAAAATGGTATCAATAAAGACGTCAGCTTGATTCGCAAAAAATAAGCCCTCACCCGCACCCAGATCCCAAAAAATGGAGATGCTACTACGAGTCTTGGAAAATGGCAACTTTTTTTTTTTTTTTTTTACAAACTTTGGATTTTTTTAACCACTTAAATAAAAAAGAACCTATACATGTTTGGTATCTACGAACTTGTAATGACCCGGAGAATCATAATGACAGGTCAGTTTTAGTATTTAATGAAAAAAAAAAACAATTGTGGAATTGCACTTTTTTTTGCAATTTCACCGGACTTGGAATTTTTTTCCCGTTTCCAGTACACGATATGGTAAAACCAATGGTGTCGTTCAAAAGTACAACTCGTCTCGCAAAAAAAACAAGCGCTAACATGGCCATACTAACGGAAAAATAAAAAAGTTACGGCTCTGGGAAGAAGGGGAGCAAAATACAAAAGTGCAAAAACGGAAAAACCCAAGGTGGTGAATGGGTTAAGAAGTAAAATTGACTTTGAGATGAGTGAAAGGTGAACTGTTACCTTTGGGGACAACTGTGAGCTTTGGAAAATCCGTCATTTCATGCGCAAAAAAAAAACAAAGCAAAAAAAGCAAAGATGTAGCATTTTTCTTGACATCCTCATAATTTATTTCTCGATTATTTTTATCTATTGTGTTTTTTTTATCTGCTATTTGATGAAGTTATAGTTAAGGCCATTATGTAGGAAAGAGAAAATAGACATATGTTTAACACTAAGTCTTTGCAGCCTCCTCAATCAGTAAAAGCCTTTATTTGATTTCTCTTGTGTGCCAGATGCAGTAACGTGGTTAAATGGATCATTTCCTATTATTTTAGATATCTGTGTGCATCAAGAGTCTGAATTCTCGGAAATGGTTACTTGAGACTGTAGATTTTCACTGCTAGTGTACAAGAGACTGCTTCAGGGAAATGACGAAAAATGACGGCATGGGATTTGCATTCCATTTTTTATCTTTTCCAGAGGCATGGTGATACTGATGGGGTCTGATACCTGTTACTGCAGCAGTTTCTATTGATCACCAGAATCCCTGTTAAATGGAATCTGTCAGCAAGTTTTTGCTATGTAATATGAGAGCAGCATAATTTAGAGTAGGAGTACCTTATTCCAGGGATTTATCACTTACTGGGCTGCTTGGTGTAGTTTTGATACAATCCCTGCTTTCTCTGCGGTAGATATAGCAGTGGCCAGACTGCTGAGTTCTGTATAACCCCAGCCACACCCCTGATTGGCAGCTTAATATGTACTGTAAACCCCCACGAAACGCGCATCGGGGTGTTCCTTCAGGCCATTTTCCACACAGGTGTTGTCCTTTTTGCTATACTTTGTCCTTTGCTTGGATTGTTACATTTTGCATGACTTTATCTTTTTATAGGTTATCCTCTCTTATAACTTATGCATAGTCTATCAGGCTGCACTGTTGTTGCTGTCCGCTTGGAACTTTCCCTGATACACTGGATATGAGTATGTTTAATTTGGGCACTTTGCCCACTTGCTGAAGCTGCGCACTATTTTTCTTGTAGTCAACCACTTGACATTTTCCTACTATAGTATTTTCTATTCATTTGCAAGCATTGTTTCTAATTTTCTTTTGGGGATTTATCCTTAATATTTGCTATTTTTGAGCTTGATGACAACCTGACAATTTGGGGCATACCTTGTGGTTTAGCTTTCTGCCTGACATCTTCATTTTATTTGTTTTTATCATGTTTTTCAATCAATAATGATTTACTATTGTTTAGCTAGCCGTTATACTTCTATTGTCTTTGTAGGTTTTAAAAATAATATAGGTGATATATTCCCTTTAAAGGAGCTATGATGGTGGCGCATTTTTAAGCCTTTTGTGAAAGCTTGTCTCAATCATAAATAGTACACTTCTTATACAACCAGATTCTCATACTTGGATTACTATTTAGTAAGTATATCACTATTATTGTATTATACAACTTAAGTTATTAGATTTTTTTACATACTTAATGCTGTAGTGTCCAGTCCTATTCCAGACAGAGCCATTCCCCCGAGGAACCGGAACACACAGTAAGACAGGTAATTTGGAGAAAATGCAGTGCAGATTCCACTTACAGCCATTTGAAAGTAAGACCAGATCAACAACGCTCTTCGTCCATACCTAGGAACAATTAGGATTTTTTATGACTATATGTTAGTTGTGGAACATGACAATATAATAACATATAAATGGTAATTAATGTAAAGGAGTGAAAGTGCTGTCACTTTCCAGACATGGCCAATCTCTGTGCGCTGTGTGGCTGTGTCTGGTAGTAATGACATGCAGGGGCGACACTGCGCCTTTAATTGTGCTTGTGTGTCGCCCCTGCTGCGTCATTACTACCAGACACAGCCGCACAGCGCACAGCGCACGGCCATGTCTTGAAAGTGATAGCACTTGGCCTGATTGGCGGAGCAGCAGCACACTGACCGCACACTGCTGCTGCTGCATGAAGCAGAGCAGGGCTTGAACAGCACCGACGGTCCTGCACAGATGCCGGGGAAGCGGCCCCGGCCCATACGGCGAGTGGGCCCTCCTGATGGTCCAGGGACATGTGACACACCTGAGGCCCTGAACTGCCACATGACTGAGGAGCTGGACGGGACACAGGCCAGGGGGCAGGTGAGCGAGCTTCCCCAATCCCCATATAAAAAATATTTCTAATGTGTGTGTGCATGTATGATGTGAATGTCTGTGTATGTCAGTGTGTGTGACTGTGTATATATATTTATGTCTGTTTTATATGTGTTTTTAAGAATGTGTTCAAATATGTACGTGTATGTATATGTGTGTGTCTGCGTATTGTGTGTGTATATCTGTGTACCATGTTCATGTGTGTATGTGTGTGCATGTGCATGTCTGTGTACTGTGTGTGCGTGTCTGCGTATTGTGTGCGTGTCTGCGTATTGTGTGTGTGTGTGTCTGTGTGTGTGCGCGCGTGTCTGCGTACTGTGTGTGTATGCGTGCGTGTCTGCATACTGTGTGTGTGTGCGTGCGTGTCTGCGTACTGTGTGTGTGCATGTCGGCGTACTGTATATGTGTGCGCATGTCTGCGTACTGTGTGTGTGTGCATGTCTGCGTACTGTGTGTGTCTGCATATTTGAAGGATGAGGTGGCAGACTGGGCCCTGTGTTGTATACCTATATTTCTCCGCCGTATCTGTGCATCATGAATCGTGGTATGTGCTAAAGGGGCCCACTGAGACTCTTTCGCCCGGGGCCCACAAAAACCTGGAGCTGGCCCTGATGAAGGAACACGAGGTCCACATTGCAGTGGAGGATTAAGTCAGAAAGAATAGAGATAGAAAGCTGGAGAAGTGCTTTGTTACTCTTGTATTGTACCTATTGTTAGGCAGTGAGGGTAATCATACACGCAGGTCATCCCCCGGGATGTGCATAGAACATACTGAACCCACTGGAGAGCATTGTAATTACAGCCACAGCTGTGGTTACAATGCAAAAGAAAAGAGAGTGTGGACTTGGTCAAGCTATTTGACCAAGTTAGATTTAGGAAACCCTAATGAAGCGCCCCCAGGGCCGTGGGGTACTCGGTGCCGGACCAGTCGTTGCTAGGGGAGATGTCACAGTGACGGTGACCCGGTCCGTGACCCAGGGCTGTCAGTAAAAAGGGAAATATTATTTACAGGGGATTTATAGTTTTTATATATACAGTTCATGATGCTGTGGCACCCCAGGGATCTGGTTGCCACAGTGATAGAAATATCACGTCTGAGAGCAAGTGGGAGTTTCCTGGTCAGGAGCACTTAACATGCAACACCTCCTGTCCCAGACCAGATAGGAGAGGAACCTGCCCTATATAAACTGGATCTGGGGCGGGGTTAGAGAGTGAAGTTCCAGAGGAAGGGACAGAACAGCAGCAAGGAGCTCCGTAGGAGCCAGGAGCTGAAGACCAGGGACTTGAGCTAAGCAGAGTTGGTCCTGGCAGAAGACGCTAAGAACCGGACACAGGAGTCCGAGGCTGTGAGGACTTATATATCCAGCAGCAGAAACCAGCCGGCAGGGGATTTCAGGTCCTCTGGCCACAGGAAGCCCGGAGGCTCAGTCACACACAAGGGACCAGTACCGCCATCGAGGAGCGGAAGCTACCAGAGGGTCCAAGTCACCAGCCATACGGGTGAGCACCACACGGTATACTCAGGGACATGGGCTACTACACGACTTCAGCAAGGTAGCCAGGAAGAGTGCAGTCAGACGGGAAGGCCTACAACTCCACCTGGCCAGGGGGATTGTGTTTGCTCACAGACTGACCAGGCCCCTAATGCTAGCCAGTACTCCCGGGAGGGTCCGCTTTATTACCACCAGTAAAAGACCCTGGACTGCATCATTAGACTCTGTGTGATTTATGCTGCGCCTGCACCATCACCCCCAGCATCCTATTACACTGCCCTGAGGCTACACTCTTCCCGTGGGGAGTTATCCAATCCCTGTACTGCATATCTACATCAGCCTCAGCGGTCTGCCTTGCAGCGGCGGTCCTCCCTGACCGCAATCCACGGGTGGCGTAGTCGGACATTCAAAACCCTACAAATAGACTGCCACAGCATTTGGTCTGACCACCCTGAGCCACGGGATCGGGTTGCCACAACTACCCCCATCATTGCACTGAAGCCCGGTTCCGAGTGCCCCACGGCCCAGGGGGCGAGTCAGCTTTTGGCGTAGTCGGCAGGATTGTGACCAACCCCCCACAAACGGGTATTGCGCGCCTGAAAAAGACTTTATACGTACCTGAAGTGAAGTTTCCCGCCATCCGCAGCCGTTTCCCGCCATCCGCAGCCATTTTCCCGCCATCGGGCGCCATCTTCGGGACGCTGCGCAGGAAGAAGAGGGGCGTGGATGACGAAAGCGAGCGAGAACTGAAGCCCCGCCTTACACACGGACGCTGCGCAAGGTCCTGAAAGGAGCCGAGCGGACGCTGACGTTACCAGGACGCGACGCAAGGTCCTCCACCCGGACGATCGCCTGCGGAGCCGCGGCCTACGGAGAAGAAGCAACAGAAGGTAGGCCACGGTCAACTAGGGGGGAGGAAGATGTTGGAAGCGGAGGGGACTGCCACCGCCAGCGCGCCCGCTGCCGCAGTAATGACGTTCACAATGCCTTACATCCTCGGAGCGTCCTGGCTGCCCCAATACTCAGGGGAGTCGCATACCCTAAGCGACTTTAAAGAGAAACTGTACAGCCTATTTAAAGTATACCCCCTGACGGAGGGCCAAAAGTGAGCATATTGATAGGCCAGTTAACCGGCGCAGCCCAACGTGAAGTAAAGTCCTGGTCAGTCAGGGACAAGGAGACCGTGAAGGAGATCTGAGCCCGTCTGAAGGACACTTTTGATACCCGCACCTCAGCAGAGATCAAAATGAGATTTTATGGGTGCAAGCAGCGGGCCCAAGACAGTATAAGAGACTATGCTTTGAATTTGCAAGAGGCCCTGGGAGCCATTAAACAGGCAGACCCTGACAGTGTGCGGAATGCAGATGAACTGTTGACTGAGCAATTCATTGAAGGTCTGCTGTCCAACGCCCACCGAACCCAGTTACGTGCAATGGCCTTGCAGAACCCTGGTTTAGACTTTGCAAAGTTCAAAGACAGGGCCATCCGGGCGCTCCGAGAACCGGCACCGGGCAGCGCTGTAACCCACCAGTGCCCTGCTATTACCTATCACCAGGAGGCGGCGCCCTTGTCTGCAGAGCCTGTGGGAGCTGGTGCGAAGGCTTTGGATAAAGACCCGGCTGCAGACCTGCACCATCAGGTCCAAGAACTGACCAAAAGCGTTGCCGCATTAACCAGGACTGTGCAGTCGTTACAGGTATCCCTCTCCAGGAAGGATCAAGCTGGCCACCAGTCCGGAGGACGTCCGGTGGCGCCGACAGAGGAGGATCCCATCGTCCAGAGGAAGACCCAGCGACCGCTACAACGAGGACGGACAGCCCATCTGCCGCCGCTGCAACCAACCAGGACATATGGCAAGGTACTGTAATTTAAACGAGCCCAACCTGGGGCAAAGGGCCAACCCCCAGGCGTAAGATCATCAGGCCCATCAAACTGGCGTGACAAGTATGTCGGGGGACGACCGGTCTTGCCTGTGGTACTGGATGGCATTCCCATGAGTGCACTGTTGGACACCGGGTCGCAGGTAACCACCATCCCCTATGTACTTTTCAAGCAATACTGGAATGACAGGGATATTACCCGTTACCCAGATAATGACTTGAGCATCATCGCCAGTAATGGTCAGCCCGTGCCGCAGATCGGGATCAAGGAGGTGACCATCAAAATTGGTAAAGTTGAACTGCCGGCGCAGGGACTGATTATTGTGGACATTGACCGTCGTGAAAGTCACCCTAAAATAACCTTGGGTACTAACGTTATTGAGAATTGCCTTTCAGAAGTAATTGCCATTTTACAGCAGGTTGCATTGAACGCCAGCTCCGGCCAGCAGCGTGTCCTACAAAAGGAGATCCGGGCACTGATGAAACGGCAACAGGTAGAACTGTCGGGTGGTGAGATTGGTAGCGTTAGGATGAGTGACCCGTTCCCTATCGCCATGCCCCCAAAGAGTGAGATGATGATCTGGTGTCGGTCAGCTATTGGTCTGAGGGGTAGAGACTACCAAGCTATGGTAGAGCCTGTTTACTCAGACAGTAGGCCCACCATTTTGACGGCACGGGGGGTGGTTGATGTCCGCCATGGGAGGGTACCTGTCCGCATCCTAAACATTGGGGAAAGAGAAGTATACTTGCCTCGGTATGCCACGCTAGCCAAATTGTTCACCATTAACCAGAACTCTGTAAAGGCCGTGGAACCCTTGCCTCCATCTCCCCCAGAGGAAGGTAACGGCTCCAAGAAACAAATGGAGGACTGGTGCCAGAAGCTGCACGTGGGCACTGGCTCCACTCCCCCACACCAGAAACAGGGAGTCTACCGGGTGGTTCAGGAGTACGAAAGGGTCTTTAGCAAACACCCGCTAGACTTTGGGCAAGTAAAGTGGGTAGAACATCAAATCCCCACAGGGGACCATCCACCCATAAAAGAGAGATACCGGCCTGTACCCCCTGCACACTATCAGAATGCCAAGGGAATGTTGCGAGGGAATGTTGCGAGAAATGAAGAAGGCTGGGGTAATCAGGGATAGCTGTAGCCCCTGGGCAGCTCCACTAGTTCTTGTGAAAAAGAAAGATGGCACCAGGAGGATGTGTGTAGATTACAGAAAGATCAACCGTATCACACATAAAGATGCGTACCAGTTACCTAGGATAGAAGAATCTTTAGCTGCATTAAAATCTGCTAACTTCTTCTCCACTTTGGATCTTACTAGCGGGTACTGGCAGGTTTCTGTAGCAGAGGCAGACAAGGAGAAGACCGCGTTTACCACCCCGATGGGTCTCAGTGAATTCAACTGTATGCCGTTCGGACTCTGCAACGCACCAGGGACCTTCCAGAGGCTGATGGAGTGCTGTCTGGGGCATAGAAATTTCGAGACGGTCCTGCTATACCTGGACGATGTCATCGTGTATTCCAAGACCTATGAGGACCACCTAAAGCACCTGGCAGAAGTGCTCGATGCCCTGGCAGGCTTCGGCTTAAAGGTGAAACCCTCCAAGTGTCATCTACTGAAACCAAGGGTGCAGTATCTGGGACACGTGGTGAGTGCTGATGGAGTAGCTCCTGACCCTGATAAGATCACAGTGATTATGGACTGGCCAAGACCCTCCAACATAAAGGAAGTGAGGCAGTTCCTCGGGTTGGTAGGCTACTACCGAAGATTCATTCCTGGTTTCACCAAAATGGCCACCCCTATGCAGGACCTCATAATAGGCCAGTCCAGAAAGGCCAAAAACCAGAAGCCACCCTTCAGGTGGGACAAGTTGGAAGAGGAGTCCTTCCGCCAGCTGAAGATGGCCCTCACGGGGGATGAAATCCTGGCGTACCCTGATTACGGACAGCCCTTTATTCTCCACACGGACGCGAGCAACATCGGACTAGGAGCGGTGCTGTCCCAGATCCAGCAGGGAAGAGAACGGGTAATCGCTTATGCCAGCCGAAAACTACGGCCCACAGAGAGAAACCCTGAGAATTATAGATCCTTCAAGCTAGAGTTCCTGGCAGTGGTGTGGGCAGTGACGGAACAATTCAAGCATTGCCTTGCCTCTTCCAAGTTCACCGTGTACACGGACAACAACCCGTTGACACATCTGGACACTGCGAAACTTGGTGCCCTGGAGCAGAGATGGATGGCCCGCCTGTCCAACTATGACTTCACCATCAAATACCGGGCAGGACGCTCAAATGCCAACGCAGACGCCCTGTCCAGGATGCCGAACTTACCGGACGGAGGGGAAGATCCAGAAGAACTGGAAGAGATTGAACTCCCCACGTTTCATCATTATGGGATTACCCAGTATTCCCACTGGGTAAGGGACAGGCACTCCGCAACATTCAATCCCTTACCCCACTACTGCTGGGCGGAGACGCAAGACAGTGATCCAGCAGTCCGCCTGGTAAAAGAGATGCTGACCCAGGCTGATGCCCCCCTTGACCCAGACGCCCCGGAGGAGACCAAACAGCTGTGGAAGGAGAAGAGTAAACTGTTTCTCTACAAGGGGAAGCTGTGCCGGAGAACTGTCAACTCCCGGACACATGAGCTGACCTGGCAGGTAGTGGTCTCGAGACGGGACGCGGCTATGGTCCTGGAGGCATACCACGATGGAGCAGGGCACTTCAGATGGAAGAAGCTGGAGTTCCTGCTGCGTGACCGGTTCTTCTGGGTAGACATGAGAGGGGTCATTGAGAGATGGTGCAAAGACTGTGGCCCGTGCAACCTGAGGAGGAACGACCGTGCCAGCCAGATGACCCCCCTGCAGCCCATCATCACTAAGCAGCCACTGGAACTGGTAGCCCTGGACCATGTGAAGCTGGCTCCAAGTAGGTCCGGGTACGTCTACGCCCTCACCATCGTAGACCACTACTCCCAGCTCCTGGTGGTGGTCCCTGTCAAGGACTTAACGGCTCAAACAGCAGCTAGAGCCTTCCAGCAGCACTTCTGCCGTCCACACGGGTATCCGGAGCAAGTGTTGACTGACCAAGGTCCAGCCTTCGAAGCGGAGGTCTTCCAGGAGTTCTGCAACTTGTATGGCTGCAAGAAGATAAGGACAACGCCTTACCACCCCCAAACCAACGAGATGTGTGAGAAAATGAACCAGGTAGTGATAGACCTGCTCAAGACGTTACCCCTGGAGGAACGCAGCCTGTGGCCTGAGAAACTGCCTGATCTGGTGGACTTGTATAACCATATCCCAGTAAATTCCACCAACTGCACCCCGGCTTACCTAATGAGAGCAAGATCTGGTAAGCTGCCAATTGACCTGGAGATGGGAGTCCTCACACCCGAGGACACCTCACCAGAAGCAAACTGGGACATGGAACGGCAGCAGCAGTACCGGAAAGTACAGGAGACTGTGGAGCGAAGTCTGTCTCAAGCAAGAGGAAGGCAAGAGAGGACTTATAACCAACATGCTCCCGCTGTTCCCCTGGCACCTGGAGAGCAGGTCTTGAAGAGGAAGAGACGGCTCCACAAGTTGGATGACCAGTGGGAGAAGGACCCGTACACCGTACTGCCCTCAAGCCATGAGAACCCAAAAGTATGTGTCATCAGTAAGGATGGAGGAGAGACCACAGCCACTGTCTCCAGAGACCACCTGAAGAAGTGTCCCGAGCAGCTACAAGGTGCTGAAGAAGACCAGGATATCCTTCAACCCGCAGAGGAAAAGGAAGACATGGTCAGCACGGTACTCGGAGAATTTCCCCGATCCTGGACGCAAATTAACAACGCTATAGTGGTACCCGTTCTTACCTTTCTCCAGCCAGCACCTCAAGGACCTGCAGAAGAGCAAGTAGAGTTGGAAGAGCAAGTGGCCCCGGAGGCAGAAGAGCCCATACCAGCAGCCCAGGAGAATCAACCCTCTGCTAGTAGTGAGCCTGCCATGCCCGTGGTGAGCCAAAGAGTACACAGAAAGCTGTCCAACCTACTTGTAACATCTGCAAACACCTCTAGTGCAGACACGCGCACACCCAGTACACAGGGGGTAGAAACAGGGGACCCGAATAGAGTACCACCAGACAGTGGGTTACGTAGGTCCACCAGGAGCACTAAAGGTCAAATGCCCGCTCACTGGAGAATCTAATGCCAAGTATATATCTACCTGTACATACGTAAAAGTTGAAAATGTTTGATGTTTTTGTTACCTGGTTATTAATTATGTTTTTCTAGTTTTTCTAGTTCATGGACTAACAGGTTATGGACGATGAATAACCGGAACTACCTTGTAGATAGTTGCACCCGGTGCCCTCTTGTGAAGATGGCCACAGAAGAAAAACCTGTCCGACGTGGCCCCCTTGTGGTCCAAAGTAGATAGCTTCAGCCTTGCCGCCACGCCCAAGGCCAGGGACTTGGGGTTTGTAGGGACAGGTCCCTGCACCATTCAAGACTTCACCTCGTTGGGTGACATGGACTCCCGGTCACGGAAGCGCTGTGACCTCTAAAGACTAAACTTCTTGTACATATGTTGTTGTATTATTGTTTATACCCTGTTATGTTATGTGGCAAAAATGTGTTTAGTCCCGGAGTACTAAATTTCACTAGGGGGGAATGTGGCACCCCAGGGGTCTGGTTGCCACAGTGATAGAAATATCACGTCTGAGAGCAAGTGGGAGTTTCCTGGTCAGGAGCACTTAACATGCAATACCTCCTGTCCCAGACCAGATAGGGGAGGAACCTGCCCTATATAAACTGGATCTGGGGCGGGGTTAGAGAGTGAAGTTCCAGAGGAAGGGACAGAACAGCAGCAAGGAGCTCCATAGGAGCCAGGAGCTGAAGACCAGGGACTTGAGCTAAGCAGAGTTCGTCCTGGCAGAAGACGCTAAGAACCGGACACAGGAGTCCGAGGCTGTGAGGACTTATATATCCAGCAGCAGAAACCAGCCGGCAGGGGATTTCAGGTCCTCTGGCCATAGGAAGCCCGGAGGCTCAGTCACACACAAGGGACCGGTACCGCCATCGAGGAGCGGAAGCTACCAGAGGGTCCAAGTCACCAGCCATACGGGTGAGCACCACACGGTATACTCAGGGACGTGGACTACTACACGACTTCAGCAAGGTAGCCAGGAAGAGTGCAGTCAGACGGGAAGGCCTACAACTCCACCTGGCCAGGGGGATTCTTGTTTGCTCATAGACTGACCAGGCCCCTAATGCTAGCCAGTACTCCCGGGAGGGTCTGCTTTATTACCACCAGTAAAAGACCCTGGACTGCATCATTAGACTCTGTGTGATTTATGCTGCGCCTGCACCATCACCCCCAGCATCCTATTACACTGCCCTGAGGCTACACTCTTCCCGTGGGGAGTTATCCAATCTCTGTACTGCATATCTACATCAGCCTCAGCGGTCTGCCTTGCAGCGGCGGTCCTCCCTGACCGCAATCCACGGGTGGCGTAGTCGGACATTCAAAACCCTACAAATAGACTGCCACAGCATTTGGTCTGACCACCCTGAGCTACGGGATCGGGTTGCCACAACTACCCCCATCATTGCACTGAAGCCCGGTTCCGAGTGCCCCACGGCCCAGGGGGCGAGTCAGCGCCACCTGTGGTATGCGGCTATGTGGAGCCGCCGCTGCGGAGCAGGTCCTCTGGAGCTGATGGTGACGCAGCAGAGTTGGTTTAGCTCTCCACAGGTAGAGCTTAGCTCCAGGGCAGTGTAGATGTTGTTGTTATGAAGTAGCACTCGTGGTGCAGTGTAGTGCAGGGAGTGATGGCGCAGCAGCAATAACTGACAGAGACGGTGGGGTGCAATCTTCAGGGTTTTACTCACGGTTTTCAGACTCCAAGTTACCAGGGCCAGGGTAACTTCCCACGTCGTCCTGTGTTTACTCAGGGAGGGGTTCAGCCAACCCTCAGGTACCTCCAGAGTACATAGCGGGACCCCCTTCTGTGTGTTCCTTCTGGCCGTCTCCCTGCACCTCACACCTAGTGTCCCAATCCAGTGACCGCGGACCTTGTCGGGCTACATCTTCTCTGTCCCCTGGGTCCTCTATGGCTACCTTCTTGGTGACACAGATGTGGATTGTGGCTGCAGTACCTAAAATACTACAGCCTCCGGTTTCCTAGTTGAGACTTGAAGAACTCTCCTAGTTTAGGGACCGGTCCCCTCTGTGCAACCTGACCCCTCCACCGCCTGGCAGATTCGGGCGTACGGGTGGCCTCCAGCACTTCCCTTACCCCTGGGGTCCCTTCCACGTTCCTGGAGCCTTTCCTGCTCCTCTCTCTCTCTCTCCAGTCCTGGGCCTCTCCTCTGGCCCTCCTCCTGAGCAGAGCTTCTGCAGAGCTCCTGCTCCTAACTCTTCCTCTCACTGAAGAACCCTTCTAGATTGTTCCACCCTCTTTTTATATCACTCCTTTCAATGCTCCCCTGATTTACTTCGTCCACCCACACCCACTACATGGTTCCCCCTACTTTGGTTCCCCCCACTCCAGCCAGGGACAGGGCTCAGCAGGAAGCGCGACACATCTTGCCCTTCCAGCTGGTCTGGAGTAGTGTAGTGTTGTATGCAGGTGTTAGGGTCCCAGGCTGTACTCCTTCCTTACCTGAGAGTGAGGTACCACACCTCTGGGTGAGATGCAGTACCTCTGTGGCGACTGAGCCCTCAGGGGCACCACACTGACATGGAGAGATCTGTAGGATGGTAGTGGGTTGGATCTGTCCCTCCACTCCGGGTTTTGGGAGTGGCCCGTGTCCAAGATTCCAATTTAAACTTTCAGTTAAGGTTTGAGTGTGTCAGTTCTTTGGTTTGCAAACAACAGAGCAGGAGCTTTGTGTAGGACAGGTCTGTGTGAGACTGAACACAGGTCAGAGACTAAAGCAAAGCCATTACACGAGGGATGCAGTCACCCACGGCAAAGGACTGACACGAACTAATATGCACATTACGGCTGCGAACCGGATGTTAAAGTCTTGATTTATTTTGTAAGTTGGCAAATAAACTCATTTAAGTTGAACTTTCTTGGGTCACTGCCTCATTGCTGCACGGACGTGAAAGCCTCTGTACTACAATATACTATAGAAATGCCGTATTTAATTCTCATGAAGGTGGAGCCTCTGCATGATGCAGAAGAAATATATATGAAGTATTGTGCCTGCTATCAATTGCTGAAATCCTGTTTGAAGAATTTCAGTAAAGATATTTTAATCTTTTAAAACGGATCCTGGTCTCACTGATTTGTCGCGTAAGAAGCAAACCCCCAGATAGCACACACACACTCAGGGGTCCCATAATAGGATGCATAGGGTCCGCGATGCAAACCTTGCCATGAAGGGTCCCTTACAATGATTTCAGCTAGACAGCAGTATTTCTCACCTGTCTGAAAGTCCTCCAAAGATGATGGCTCCCACCAGAACACCAGCCATGTACAGTGACTGAGCCAGCTGTCTTCTTTTTTTCTTTCCACATACCAAGTCCCACTAAAATAATAATTACCTATGTATTAATGGCATATAATAAGGGGAGGAGTCAGACCAGCAGGAAGCACGTGCTTCTGTGTCTGAGCAATGATAAGCTCATGGTGCTAAAACAACCATTGAAAGTAAACAACAGAATGGAGCTTGATAAGAGAGGCATCACTGAAATCTGTGTTTTAACCCCTACCTCATGTTGTCTTCGGATTACATAGCAAAAACCTGCTGACAGATTCCCTTGAAAGGGAAGATAAAAATAAAAAATAGAAATCTTGCATTTTTTCACACCGGCCACTGGGACTTTTTTAGACTATCTTCCTGATTTTTTTTAAGGAGATCCACATATACAAGAACAGACTTTGACGGTAACTTTTGTATTGATGCATCTAATAAACGTGTGCAAAGGTCATTGTCAGCTGTTGTAGAAAAACAGGGATACGGCACTCACCACCGCGTGTTAAAATAAACTTTATTTGCGGTTCCAAACAGAGATTGTGGAGACAGTGTGGCTCATTGTCTTCTTAATCTCTGTCTGGAACCGCAAAAAAATAAAGCTTATTTTAACACCCGGTGGAGAGTGCCCATTTGCCCCTTACATCATCATCCTCAGCTGTGACATCTCCTATTGTGATTAGTGGATCCTGCTGAGCTGAGTATACAGGTGTTACCTGTTATTGTAATCCTGCCTCTGATGATAAAGAGTCTACTGAAAACTGTTCCTGAAAAGACAGGAAATATGAATCTAAAAAAGTCTCAGAGGCCAGTGTGAAAATTACAAGATTACTAATTTAGTTTTTTTTATAAAGATCTTAATATGAAAAAAAAAACATTGACAACATTTTTAAAAAATATATGTAACACAAAATCTGATTTAAACAATCGGTCACTTTTTGATGGTTGCCTTTTTAAGGTGGCACTAGAGTTCTAGTCCTCTTCCTCTCTGAAGAAGCCATTTTCACATTTACTCCATCAAAGTATACTAGCCAAAGCCAAATATTTCTTCATCCAGGGCAAAGCCTGTCCGAGCCTATACATAAGGACCATAATATGGCTTTTTAGTGGCCCTCCAAAGCAACCTGCCCCAGGTCACATACGCTGTAGCCCCCTTTTAGTTGTCTCCCTGCCTTCACCAAAAATGTAAAAGGAACTTTTACTGGTATACTTTTCTGAATGTTCAAAATATTTCATGTCAGAATAAGAAACTTTGCACTATGTTTTAGCAACTTCTCCCCCACACAGTAAATCTCCCCACACAGAGTAAATACACCCACTCACAGCAAAAAACCCACACACAGTAAATACCCCCACATACAGTAAATACCCACACACACAGTAAATACCCCCCAGCCCCATTACGCTAAATCTCTCCACACACAGTGAATTCCCCCCACATAGTAAATCCCCCCACATAGTAAATATACCCTCACATAGTAAATACCCCCCACATAGTAAATTCCCCCAACATAGTAAATACCCCCACACACATAGTAAACTTCCCCAGCCCTGTTACACTAAATTTCCCCCACCCTAAATCAACCCCCGTTACATTTAATCTACGGTGTCTTCAGCTTCACTAATGTGGAGCATTTACCACCATTGAGCGCCTCTGTCTGTTGCGCCAGCAAGTGACGCCAGCAGCGTGATCAGGTCATGTGACGCTGCTGATTTTGCTCTGACCTGGTGGTCGGAGGTCCAGTTGCACTCGTGTCTGAAAGACTCGAGTGGAATTGAACACTGGGAGCCAGTGCGCTGCAGCTTCTGTTAACCGGCTGTTAGCTTGACAGCCAGCTCAGAGAACGACTGACTCCCAGTCTGGGGGCGGCAGAATGCAGCCACTGGAGAAGACAATTCAGACAGCCTCATTGGGTGGCCCAACAGTGCCCCCCTGCCGGCTGCGCCAGGGGTATATGGCCGGCTGCCCCCCTAGATATGCTTCTGACTGATACTAACAAGTATCTTATTAAGCCAAAGTGTTTCACACCACCAAGTGTAAAGACTAACTAATAAGCGTAGTGCCATCTCGGGGGTACTGCAACCATCAAGAGTCTGTGCCTACAAGTGTAAACTGAAACCATTCTTCTAGACCAGGGATGTCAAACTTAAACACACAGAGGGCCAAAATGAAAAACTTGGACAAAGTTGCGGGCCAACCAGTATATAGTATAATGGGCCCCACATAGTCCTCCATACAGAATAATGGTCCCACATAGTCCTCCATACAGTAAATGAACCCCACATAGTCCTCCATACAGGATAATGGGCCCCACATAGTCCTCCATACAGAATAATGGTCCCACATAGTCCTCCATACAGTAAATGAACCCCACATAGTCCTCCATACAGAATAATGGGCCTCACATAGTCCTCCATACAGTATAATGAACCCCACATAGTCCTTCATACAGTATAATGAACCCCACATAGTCTTCCATACAGAATAATGAACTTCACATAGTTCTCCATACAGTATAGTGGGCCTCACATAGCCCTCCATACAATATAATGGACCTCACATAGTTCTCCATACAGAATAATGGCCCCACATAGTCCTCCATACAGAATAATAGGCCTTACGTAGTCCTCTATACAGTATAATTGGCCCCACATAGTCCTCCATACAGAATGGGCCCCACATAGTCCTCCATACAGATTAATGGGCCCCACATAGTTCTGCATACAGAATAATGGGCCCCACATAGTCCTCCATACAGAATAATGGGCCTCACATAGTACTCTATACAGTATAATGGGCCCTACATAGTCCTCCATACAGTATAATGGCCCCATATAGTCCTCCATACAGAATAATGGGCCCCACATAGTCCTCCATACAGAATAATGGGCCCCACATAGTCCTCCATACAGGATAATGGCCCCACATAGTCCTCAATGTAGTATAATGGCCCCACATAGTTTTCCATACAGAATAATGGCCCCACATAGGGGTGGCGGTCCTGGTGTCAGGGGCCAAATATAACCACCCTGCGGGCCAGATTTGGCCCACGGGCCGGAGTTTGACATGTGTGTTCTAGATTACCCAAATTTAGTCTGCAACAGTAGTTAAAAGGGGAAGCCTTATCCAAAATTTTACTTTTAGATATTCTGGCAATTTATGTAGCTCTGAGAACATTGTCCACACTCCATTACTATTTTCTATAGTTGGACACTTGTATTCAGAGCTCACTTTACTTATAGCCTTACCTCAGTAATAATGGTTGAAGTGAATTCTTCTCTATCATATTCCCATCCCTTTGTACAAGATCTTGTCTCTGCGTCTGTTTTATTATGGGATGTTATATTTGATCCCACCGGTCTCCACTGTATTTCAACAAATTCCAGACATGGCGCTGGCCTTCCTCCTTCATCCACCGGGCTGAACAAGCTCTCCCAGCCATCTTTGCTACTGTTAAGTATCCCTGTATCATTTATTTTGCACCAGTGGTCTGGGATTGCAGCAGTGAAATTCTGTAGAAGGTTATGACTTGCCATCAATAATATGGGAAAACAGAGCAAAGTGACTTGCATGACCTGGAACCGTCCCATTCCTCCAGTTTTCTCCAACAGATCAGCAAACCCCATGATGGATAACTCAAGTTGACCTTTTTAACGCACGTTTACGGGCCAAATATGGAAGCAGATTGTCTTCTTAAAGTAGATAAGTCGTTTTGCTTTGGAAATTCAAATATAATAATAACTTTTCCACAACGTAACATAGAACAATTCCACAAGAAATTTCTGTGTTCTGCATTCAGTTTTGTGAACAACTCATGCCAACATTTCCAAAGGCATTCTTAAACAGGATTAGAATACAATCCTCTGTTCTCGCTCGGAATTATGTTCTTTAGTCTTTCAGTATTGAAAACCCTTGTGAAAACCTTAGATAATTACTGCTGGCTCATTAATAATCCTTGTGTTTCTTTTAGATTTTTCTTGATGATGGTGTTATAATGGAAATAGCCACAATTTTGTTTTTACACCACTTTACAGATCACTTCGGATTCACCTTTTATGATTCCTAGAAAAACAAACGTCTTTGTTAACTTCAAAGTTTTTAGTGATTCAGCAATATTCTTCTTCAAATGAAAATAATTCTCTATTTTTCTTATAAAGACTTTTTATTACTCTATTTTTTTTTAAATATTTTACTATTTTTTTTTTTTACAAATAGGAAAACAGGTTTATTAACAGCATGAAATATGTACAGTTCTAGACTCAGATAACGCAGCACTAGGATATCATGGCACAAAAAAAATGTAATGCGATGTGACATCGGTCAGTGACTTCTGCAATGTTAAGTTATCATATCCTCTAAAAATGTCACGCTAGGTAAGGGAAGGACAAACTGTACGACAATGGGAAAAGGGGGAAAGCCAACAACTAGGGAAAGGGAAAATGGAGACCCCTAGGCAGATCTAACAACACCCTGACTCCCCTACCGTTCCTAAATAGGTTCCGAAACCTATTGCCAAGCTGGATACCTTAGCCCTGGCAGTCACTAGAGCTAGGCCCTAGGTAAGGAGGGGAAGGGGTGAGCACTAGTCAGCCCCACTGCAGCTGAAGACAAACAAGGAAAAGAGACAAGGGGATACACTTAGCTTAAGAAGACACCAGAGAGAAGACGACAACAATCCACCAAGAAACTCCAAGAAGAAACCAGCCGAATGCTAGTACTCCAGGCCTGAGCAGGGAAAATAGTTCTATCACAGCTGACTCTCTGGAGACACAGAGAGTTTTTAAATATCAAGCAAGGGTTTGTCAATTCGCAGCAGAAGTTGGAGATCGCTGCTGGGTCCTAGCGAGAGAAGGATATTACTATACTACAGAGATGAAAGGATCAAGAAGGTGCCTGCAAAGCCATGTGGAGCGACCTTCTACAGACGGATCCAGAACGACTGATACACCCGTGACAGAAAGAGGACCTGTCACCAAGTCAAACGTGGACAGTTTTTGTTTCATTTTATTTGCACTGTTACCATGAGCATTCACTATTCAGAGTTTTTTCTAAATCCACCATATAGTTGCAGAGATATGGGCCTTTTTATTGCTAATATTTATGGTCTATACCTAGGAGGAGGTACTCACAGGGTAATAATGCAGAGCAAGCTTAAAGACGCGCCCCAGAGGATCCTGTGAGGACCACCCCCTTGGTAAAGACCATAAACAATTTGGACTGTATAAAACACCCATATCCCAAGATCCGCATAGTGGATTTAAAAAGAAAACAAAACAAATTACTAAGAGCTAAAACTGACCACTTTTGACTTGTCTATAAGCGAGATAACCTTTTGTGACAAGTTATCAAGATGGTGCGATGATGATAACTTTGGCTACAGCTGTACATCCATATTAATAAAGAATAAGAACATAAGAAAGTTTGGTAATTCCACCTAGAGGGAAAATAGAGGTAAGAAAAGGAAGAAAGAGAAAGGATATTATGGAGAAGGAGGAAAGAGAAAAGACTCATCATAAAAATAGATCTAAATTAGTTGTAGATCATAAAATAGCCACCCAAAATATAACCCTTAAAAAGCATGATATTTTGGGGGTAAGGGGAGATTGTTTAACCAGAGTATTCATTTGCATTGTTTGGCCTTTATTATCAAGCCATTATTCATGTTAAAAGAATACATTCTCTTTCCATATCACTTTCTGTATCATGGGATTCTTTACTGGTTTCCTGTGACGGAGTATGGTCTTCTGCTCAGTACAACCGTCAATATCACCCATCTGAAATAGAAGGCCAGATGACCTCAAAGCAAATGACATTGAAGTAAATAAAAAAGAAAAAAGTATATGAAATGCCCTCACTTTGCTAACTTACAGTACTAATATGTGGTCCTTGAGAACTGGTCTTGGGGTTTGGGCTTACAGAAGGCTGATTAAATATGCACATCTAAAATCATGGGATTTATCCATAGGATTCTACATAGATAGATTACATGAATTTCTTCCAGGGCCGAAATCAGATTAGAACTGATGGTGCTGTAAGGGGATGAACAAGTGAGGAGACACACACAGTAATGCCTAAACCAAGTGTCTCCAAGTGAATATGGCCATCTGCTGACCAAAGATGATAAGAAAAAAGAAAGTGGAGAGAATTACACTAGTAGGAACTGAAGAGCAAAGTACATGTCCCCTAAAGGAAAAGATTAGAGGAGACACCAGGTCAGGTGGCAGCTGTGGCGCAGTTAATAATTATAAAAAGCTGGGAACGCCGAGAAGGGGAGAAGTCGGCGCCTGGACCGCTAGCAAGACGGACATGCAGTGCTGCGGAGTTGGCTTAGAGCCGCCATTACGAGTAATCTGATCCGAGTGAAGGACCGAGTAACCAGATGCGAGTGAAGGACCGAGTAACCAGATTTGAGTGAAGGACCGAGTAACCAGATGCAAGTGAAGGACCGAGTAACCAGATCTGAGTGAAGGACCGAGTAACCAAATTCGAGTGAGGAACCGAGTAATCAAATCTGAGTGAGGAACTGAGTGACCAAATCCAGGTGACAAGAGCCAGAGATGAGGGACCAGAGCTGGGAGATCTGAGCCGAGTGAGCCGAGGCAGGACAAAGAGAGATGGCCAGGCCTCAGAAGAAGGACGTTCGTGTTAGCCGTAACTCCCGGTGTTGATGTACGGCACAAAGGGGACTGGGCCATGCTTCAGGAGACGAAGGTGACCAGTGTGTCGGGGGTGCAAAGTGACTCATTGATACAGTACTTGCGGCCTAATGGCAGGGTATCGTGAACTGCAGTTAGGGCCTGTGTCACAGTCCGTATTGTTTAGAGCGTGACCGAGTTACAATGGTGATAGGACTGATAGAACTGTGACGCACTTCAGGAGGAGTTATTAGGCTCAAGACATCACTGTGTGTTAATAACCTGTATAGATTCCCCATTGTATAATAACCTGCTGCATTCCCATTTTTTGTTTTACCCTTTGATATTATGCCCTTGGCATCACATATATCTGTGTTAAGTAAATAAATATCTGTTGATTAAGTTATTACTGAATCCTCATTCTCTGCGTTGTTGCATCCGTGTCGCGTACCTGTAAACAGTACTGTAGTCAGGTGCCTAGGACAATGAGGGGAAAAAAGTGTCACGCAGTAACCTATTTGCTACCACTAACCATATGAGAATTACTTTATGGCACCCACACCGTAATTACAGATCCCAGTTTTTTGTTTTTTTTTTCTCTCCACAAACTCAACAAATATAGGGCAAATTATTACTTTATTAATTATTGTAATGCTCTACCCAGCGCCCTTGCACGCTGCTCCCTGCTCCCTCTGTGCTGGGACGCCGGGTTGCTCACCACCCTGGTCTGCGGCGCGTCCTTCGGCGTGCTAATCTTCCTGTCTCCTGCCTTTCCCTCCATGCACGCTGCTGTGTGTGCCGGTGATGTGCCTAGGGCACACGTGCGGGCGCTTCTGACGTGCCCCCTGGGCCATGTTCAAGGGATACCCGGAGCCGGATCTGTATGGGGGTAGTAGTCCTTGTGGCGGTGACCCGGTCCGTGCCCAAGGTGTCAAACTAAGTGGCAGTCTATAGCAGTAGATGTTAATTTGATCGACTACGCCACCCGTTGAGTGCGGCTTTGAAGCCGCCGCTGCAGAGCAGTCCGCTGAGGCCGGTGGTATATGTGCAGCAGTGATGGTATAACCCCCAACGGGAGAGGTATGGCCTCAGGGCAGCAGGTGTAGATGATGGGGGTTGTGAGGATGCAGGAAGGAGAGGCAGAGTCAGGAGATGCAGTTTCAGGGTTTTTACTCACTGATGTTGCTTTAGTCACTCTGGCCTTGAGTGACCACCCGAGCCGTGCTGCGTCCACCTGGTGCGGGACTCGGCTAACCCCCAGGCAGTTCCGGAGCGTGGTCCTGAGCTTCCCTCTCACTCTCTTTCTCCTGGCCGTCCCCACCAGGGATCCACCCTTGTCCGGCTCCCTCGGGCCTCTTAGTGGTTGAACCTTCTCTGGCTTCCCTGGCCCTACTCGTGGTGTGCCTTCCTGGTGGATATGGTGAGGGTCGTGGCAAAACTTGCCCACGACCTCCGGTTCCTGGTTAAGGGTTACTTTTGCCTCCGCCAGCTTGGGATCCGGTGCCCTCTTCTGCCAACCCTTCACCCTTTCTGGTCTAATTCTGGGTTCTTGGGGTTCCCTCTGTCTTTCTCTCTGGGTCCTTCTTCCTCCTCTCTCTCCACTGCAGGCTTGGCCCTGGAGCTGGGCCCAGCCGGAGCCACAGCTCCCTGTCAGCCCTCCTGGCTGAGCTCCTCTGCTCTGCTTCTCCTCAGGCTCTCTGACCAAAGACCCTATTCTAAGATGGTGCCCACCTTATATACTCCCTCTATGTGTGAACCCAGGTGACCAGCACCCAATGGGCTCCTAGCTTTACCCAGACTACTCCCCCTATCTGCCCCTACACTACTGGGATGTTCCACCCCCCTGCCACTCCAGCCAGGGACAGACGCTGTCGTACCTGCACATATACTAGTGGGAGTACCGTTGTTCTGTCCCCCGGAAATGGGATGTATGTAGTGCATGCAGCCTACTAAGCTCAGTCCCACACTCCATCCTTACCCGGGAGTGGAATACCACACCTCTGGCTTGAGGTGTAATACCCCTGTAGCAGCCGAATCCTCAGGGTGCTACACTTCCCTGCTTTTAAAGTGACAGGCGCACAAGGTAAATGCCCCCAGCAACAGCTAGGAGGCATTTAGCCTAATGTTGTGCACCTGCAAGGTGTCTCCCAGCCAATAGCTGAGAGTCATCTTGTATAAAAGGCACCTTCCCCAATTGGGAGGTGCCTGAGCAACCACTTTAATTATGTAGGTGGTAGTGTGAGCAACTATATGTTGCCAGGTCCCCATCTCATATCCAGTGTCCCTTATCCAGTGTCCCGTATCCATTGTCCTGTAGTGCAGCCTAGTTGTCCTTTATCCGAACTCTGTACCCTGTCCCAAGTGGCCGTCCTGCCAGCACGGTGTGAACCTGTCCCAAGTGGCCATCCTGCCAGCACGGTGTGAACCTGTCCCCAGTGGCTGTCCTGTTGGCACAGTCTGAACTTGTCCCAAGTGGCCGGCATGCTCTATTGTATAATTGAAGTACGTCTCTGCCATGGGGGGTCAGCAGCTACAGCCGGACACCGCCCTGGAGTGGTACCTGGCAGTTATCTGCCGCACAAACCTGACATCACCACTAAAGGCTCCAGCGAACACCAAGGTAGGCAAGGTAGCTGCTTAGCCACGCCCCTCCAGGGTAAGTCCGGCTTGTGGCACAGTGGGTCCACAAACCACGTGCTCCACCTTGGAGCGTAACAGTTTGTTCAGGCCATGGACTCCGCTGAGCCCAAGATTCCCCAGGTCACGGACCTGTACCAGGAACTCTCCCGGCAGCATGATCAGCAAGAAAAACATTTTTAATTTCTGATGACTGTAAATACCCGGTTGGATGCTTTGACCATGGCCGCTTCCTCTGCTCCAGCGCAAGCTACTGCAGCCGCGGCCGAGTCTACCCTACCCACGACTTATGTTCCAGGTGTGAACATGCGCTTATCGGCTCCACCTCGATACAATGTAGACCCTAAACAGTGCCGTGGATTTTTGAACCAGTGCACTCTGCACTATGAATTGTAGGCCCATCAGTTCCCTACTGATAGGGTTAAGGTGGGATTCCTGATGTCCCACCTTGCTGGAGTAGCTCTTGCATGGATTAACCCCTTGTGGGAGAGAGGGGATCCTGTGACCATGAACCTACAGGCCTTCCTGGCAGCCTTCAGAAAGGTCTTTGACGAACCTGGTCATGCTTCCTCCATTGCATCCTCCCTGCTCATACTGCGTCAGGTAGAATTGTCCGTCAGCCAGTATGCCATCCGGTACCGCACCTTGTCATCTGAGCTGGGATGGAGCGACGAAGGCTTGGTAGTTGCCTTCTGGTAAGGATTATCTGGAAGGATCAAGGACGAGTTGGCTGGACGTGACATCCCAACCTCCTTAGACAAATTAATCTCCCTGGCAACACGAGTCAACCTTCGGTTTCTAGAGTGAACTAAAGAGGTGACACGTGAAAAGAGACTGGCCTGCCTAACTCCCTCTTTTCAAGACCGCTCTTTCCTCAGCCGCCTGAGACATCCGTAAAGGCTGAACCCATGCAGGTCGATCGTGTTAGCCTGAGGATGGTCGTGTCAAGGGAGTGTGTTTCGGCTGCGGTAGAGCGGAGCACTTTACTCGTGACTGTCCAAAGAGGTCCAAACTCCTAAACCTAGGGCCTGTGGGTGAGGCATCCCTGGGTGAGAGAGGAGGTTCTTCACCACTGACTTTGAACACTTCCGTGTCCTGTTGAGGAATTCGCTTTAACGAGATAGCCGTTCTTGATTGCGTTTCGGCGGGAAATTTCGTACAATGTGCTGTGGTGGATCGGTACCGTATTCCCATTTGGCACCTCCTGAATAGTGTTGAGCGAATTTGTTTGGCATTTCAAATTTGTGTTCGTGTTCGGGGTTCCGGCTTGTTTGCACCAAAAAATCGGCTCCGCCCACAAACATCCCTGATTTGCCACGCTGTCACGCAGATAACATGAAAATACAAATAGAGCAAATGATAACCAATAATTTACAACAAAAAACAATGGGAGGGAAAAATAGAAAAACCTAAATCTTGCTATGACACTGGTATTGGCACCCTTTACATTAATTTAATATGGAAACACATTTTGACTTGCCTATTGTAAATCACAAAAGAGATTCACTTATGATTAATTGTCAGTGCCCATGTGACATGAATTAGCCAATAGTGATGAGCGAGCGTGCTCGTTTAACCCTTTCGCCGAGCACGCTCACGTGCTTTCCGAGTATCTTCGACATGCTCATATATTAAGTTCAAGTCCCTGCGTCTGCATGATTTATGGTTGTTAGTCAGCCTCAACACATGCACAGATTGCCTGTTTGTTAGGGAATCCTCACATGTGTTGAGGCTGACTAACAGTCATAAATCCTGCAGATGCAGGGACTCGAACTTACTATATGAGCACGCCGAAGAAAGCACCCGAGCGTGCTCGATGAAAGGCTTAAATGAGCATGCTCGCTCATCACTATTAGCCAATGAATGATGACTTCAGTGTTTTAAAAAGTCACATGGTAGGCCCTGTTCCTTTGTCACAATTATGAAGACAAAGGAGCTGTCTGAGGACATCACAACTGCTATTATTAGCAAACACAAGACTTTCAAAGGGTATAAGGCCATCTCCAAAGACTTTGGTATTCCCAATTTCAACAGTGCACAATGTTATTAAGAAGTTTGCCAAGGATGGAATCGTCAAGAACCTCCCTGGACGTGGGGGAAAGGAAACTTGACAAGAGATGTCTTCGAAGGTTGGTGCGAATGGTGGAAAAAACACCGCGTCAAACATCCAAAGACCTGAAGACCAATCTAGAACAGTCTGGGGTCATGGTTTCAATAAGTACCATATGCGACACAATAAACCAAGCAGAGCTTTATGGGCGAAGGCCAAGGAAGAAACCATTGTTGAAGAAAAGACATAAAAAGGAACGACTGATCTTTGCCAAAGAGTACCTTGACAAACCAAAATCCTTCTGGGAAAATGTTCTGTGGACAGATGAAACAAAATTATAGCTTTTTGGCAATGCAAGGCAACAGTTTGTTTACACAATGAAGCTTATAAGGAAAATAACATCTTACCAACAGTTAAGAATGGTGGAGGAACCATAATGCTGTGGGGTTGCTTTGCTGCATCTGGTACTGGAGCCCTTGATAATATCACAGGAATCTTAAAATCTGAGAATTATCAAGAGATTTTAGAGCAAAATGTGCTACCTAGTGTAAGAAAACTTGGTTTGAGTCGAAGATCATGGGTCCTCCAGCAAGACAATGACCCAAAGCACACATCCAAAAGTACACAGGAATGGTTGAAAAAGAAAAAATGGACTGTTTTAACATGGCCAGCAATGAGCCGTGACCTCAATCCCATTGCAAATCGTGGGGGTGAGCTGAAATCTGCCATTGGGAAAAAGAACCCGGCAAACATTCAAGAGCTTGAACAAACTGCAAAGGAAGAGCAGGAGAAAATTCCAGCTGAGAAGTGCAAGAAGCTTATAGATGGCTACAAGAAATGTTTGGAGGCTGTTAGCAATGCCAAAGGGTGTGCAACCAAGTATTAATTAGGGGTGTCTTTATTGCTGCACATGCTGTTTATTCTGTTTCTTCTTTCAAATTGCAACATGGAAGTTGAAAAACAATGTTTTATTGTTGTATTATTTTGGACCACTAATTAAAAAATCATGAGGATATAACTTTGGTACATTTCCATTTATTTCTGAAGATATTGTAAAGTCTATGAAAAAAATGCAGGGGTGAGCAGCACTGTATTATAGAGTACAAAATAAAGTAAAGGGAAAATGAAGAGTAGAGCCTTAGGGTCCTTTTAAATGGGCAAATTTTCTGCCCAAAATGACCAAGAACATTACAGCAAGTTGATCAGAGTTCTGAAGTGACCATTAGCACTGTAGGTGATTAGAGACGAGCGAACCTGACCTGTAAAGTTCAGAGTTCGTACCGGACATCTAGTGGCCCCTGCTGAACTCAGAACACGGACTTCTCCTGGAAGTACGAGAGAGGGATTGAAGTTCGGGAACAGTTCTGGTGCCCAAATCGAACTTTTTGGTTACTTAAATCTCAGCTATTTTTTGCCCCCCTTGACAATCCCAACCTCAGTGATATAATCTCCAAACAGAGTAATTTAATCTGACACCTTAAAACAGATCATTAACAAGAACCTACAATGACAATAAGGGAGTCATGATACATGATGATTCAATGTATATAAATACTATAATTTATTAATGAAATGCACATCCAATAAAATATTATGCATATAATACAAGAAGAGAGAGAGCGAAAAAGACCCATATAAGGGTCTTAGGACCAACATATGACACAGAGATATGAAATAGGATGTGTCCCTTATGAATATAAAAGTGCTTATTATTATACTAATACACCATAATTGTGATAACGTACATGTGGATAATGATAAATAAATATCAATTTATATTAGGATAAAAAAATGCCAAACAATAAGGATGTATCAGTAAATACACAAGGTGATATACTTCCCAAAAAGAGGTATATCAATATTTAGGTGGAGTATCACTATTGGGGCAATCAATGGGAAAAAATACCTTTAACCATGGTGACATCAAAGAGACCATAACCTCAAAGCCTCGACGCACGTTTCACCACCAACTTCGCTGTCAGGTGCTTGAACCCTTAGGCTATGTTCACAAGTTGCATTTTTGTTGCGTTTTTTATGCAAGGCATTTTTTGCTGCATTTTACAGTACCAGCAAAATCTATGAGATTTCAGAAATCTCATGCACACACATTGTTTTTTTTCCTGACTGAATTGGAAAACTGCTGCATTTTTGTAAAGTGCAGCATGTCACTTCTTTCAGCATTTTTGCAGGTTTTTTTCACCCATAGAAAGCAATGAGTAAATGCAAAAAAACCAGCAGAAATGCAGGCATAAGGTTTTGCTGCGTTTTTGGTGCAGAAAACTCAGGAACAACAAGCACTAAACTATATTAGTTTATATTAGCATGAAAAACGCAGCAAAACTTGCTTTTTTTAAGCGGCTTCTTTACTGCCAAGAGAGTAGGTCCAAAACAAGGCATGTCCATTTTTGATCCGAGTCGCTGATCAAACTTGCCCATTCAAATCAATGTGTCCATGAAAGAAAAAAGGATCTGTGTAAGGATCAATGACACTTTATGGATCAGTGTGCTGTCCGACAAAAAATAGACAGCACATGGACGTGTCACGCGGATGTGTGAATTTATCCTAAAAGCTCAAATTATAGAGATGTATTGACGCACCCCCTGGGCCGTGGGGTACCCGGAGCCGGGCTGGTAGATGCTGGGGGTTGTAGTCACTGTGTCGGTGACCCGGTCCGTGACCCAGGGCGGTCAATCCAAGGGGTTATTTATATGGGTTTTTATAATGTCCGACTACGCCACCTGTGGAGTGCGGCTAAAGGGGGCCGCCGCTGTGGAACAGTCCTCCGAAGCTGGTGGTATGGCAGCAAGGGTATTATTACTCCCCACAGGAGGAGTGTAGCTTCAGGGCAGTGTGGGTAGATGATGGTGGTTGTAGTGCAGGGAGTCAGTAATGAACACAGAGTCCGTGTAATGCAGTCCCAAGACCTTTACTCACAGTTGCTGCAGTTCTTGTTACAGGGACCCATGTAACGGCCCTCGTTGTTCTGTGCTCACTCAGTGAGGGGTTCAGCCGACCCCAAGGTAACTCCGGAGTATTTAACAGGACCCCCTTCTGTGTGTCCTTTCTCTGGCCTTCTCCCTGCACCTCACACCCAGTGACACTTCTATCCGGTATCCTCGGGCCTTGGCGGGCGACGTGTGTTCCGTCCCCTGGGTCCTGTGTGGCTGCCTTCTTAGTGAGACTGGTGTGGACTCTTGGCTAACGGTACATAAAGTGCTGCAGCCTCCGGTTTCTAGTTGAGCCTTGCAGTTCTCCACTAGTTGAGGGACCGGTTCCCCTTATCTGGCCTGACCACTCTACCTCCGGGTAGCAGCGGGCGTACGGGTGGCGTTCTGCACGGCCCGTACCCCTAGGGTCCCCTCAGTTCCTGGAGCCTTCCTGCTCCCACTCCTCTCTTCTCTCGTTCAGTCCTGGGCCTCACAGGCTAGGCCCGCCTCTGGAGCAGAGCTCATACAGAGCCTCTGCTGCTTCACTTCTCCTCCTCTGACTGAACTCACTGACTGGCCTGTCTTTCTAAAGATGGTGTCTCTATTTTATACTGCTCCTACTCAAGTGCTTCTAGGATCTATTTCCTCCACCCCATCCACTACATGGTTCCCCCTCTCTAGGTGGTTCCCCCCCCCACTCCAGCCAGGGATCAGGGACTGTGCTCTCCCGTAGGAGCAATCTCGCTCTGTCCCCCGGAAATGTGGTGCAGTGAATGCTGGTGTTAGGATCCTGAGCCATACTCCTTCCTTACCTGAGAGTGAGATACCACACCTCTGGATGAGATGCAATACCTCTGTGGCGACCGAACCCTCAGGGGCGCCACAGTATTCTTATTTACCAACAGGGCAAATTATAGGATTATAATAGGAGTTATAATAACATAGACTGTTATAATCATCCGACCAGATTAATGTGGGCTAATATCATTTTTTATAATTAAGTAGATAAAAAATCAACAGCTGATTAATTACTTTCCCATTTTTTCTGATAAACATTTAGATATCTCCTTCATAGACAACCAGCGAATGATACAATTCTGGTTGGTGCAGGCATCACTAAAGGAAGTGTAGAAGCTTACTGCATATATTGTCCATAGGTGATCCAATGGACTGTTCTTTACTGATATCTAGAGAAGTAAATTGGTGTTACCGAAACATCATTGCACAGGTCACTTGGCTGTTTCTGTCATCCTGACCAGCAGTATTCCCATGAATGGATGATATGGGAATATTCCCTTTAGGGTATGAGCATACAACAACTTTTTTCAGAAGGATAAAGCTCCGAAAACCCCCTGAAGAAGCACTCAGAAAACACTCAAAAGAATGAACATTCAAATCCCACCAAGGACAACATCTGCAAGGAGTTTATATGTTCTCCCCGTGTTTGCGTGGGTTTCCTCCGGGTTCTCCGGTTTCCTCCCACACTCCAAAGACATACTGATAGGGAATCTAGATTATGAGCCCCAATGGGGACAGTGTCTGTAAAGCGCTGTGAAATTAATGGCGCTATATAAGTGAGTAAAATAAATAAATACATTTCTATGTGAAAATGACTTTCTGTTCATATGTTCAATCTCTTGAGCATCTTTTAACCACTTCAGGTTCCCAAAGACGCCAAGCGTTAAAATTAAGTGACCCGACCGTTCTTTCGACATTTTCCTCTCTGAAGACACTCTGGTACTTTACTATACAAGTCAATGAGAAGGTTCAAAAGATGCCCGGACATTTTTTTTAAGCATTTTCCAAGTGGTTTCTTCATTGTTGAATGGAGAAAAAAAAATGCAAAACACTAGTACAGAAGACAACCCAAAAAAGATGGAGAAACGTTAGGAAAAACTCTGCCGGCGGTCAGAAGTGACAGACAAGAGTTTAGGAAACTACCAAAAAGATGCAAAAAAGACGGGTTCACCTGCGTGTAAAAGATGTCATGTACACATACAGCTATACAAGCAGCTCATTCGCTGCAGGAATATTATTATTTAACAGTGTGCAGAAAATTTGGAGCTGTGTCTCAGAAAAATATAGCAGTAACCACTGTAATGAGATACTACTAAGGCTAGGGTCACACGACCGTTCTTCTCTCAAAAGTGGAGAAGAAAAAATCTCCATCTTCCCCATTCTTTCAGTCCGTCAAAATCGGACTGCACTTGGATATCATCCGAGTGCAGTCCAATTTTCTTCACAGACCCATAGACATGAATGGCCGAGTGCTCTCCAATAATTGGATGCAACTTGGGCGTGCTGAATTTTTTTCCTTGGACTAACTCAGTCCGAGGAAAAAAAATCGGACATGGGAATAATACTTGGATAAGTGCTATCTGTCAAAACGATTGACAACACTCATCCGATTTTTACAGTCCTAATGAGCATAAAATGCCGGATCGAAAAACTTCATGGTGTTTAATAGTGGAGATTAACATTATAGATGTAGATGATTAGCTTATGTGATCAGAAGCTAATCAATATATTAAGTTACGTCAATAAACTGAACTGCGGTACACATTTCTCATATCCTACCTGTATCAAGAAGACTAAAAAAGTGAAAGCAGAAATAAAAGAACATGAATAAATATATATGTGTACATGCTAACATAACTACAATAACTGAATAACATACTAACACAATAAACATAAACATTTACAAAACTTAGTTGAAAGTTACGTGAAAGTAAAATGAAACAAAATAACTTTATTTTAAGTTGACAAGTGAAAAATCTTACTTGTAATGTTCAATCAGGTGTCCTTAGAAAATCATCCAGGAGAGTCAATGGAAGGTAACAGATTCCTATGGGTTACTCAGGGACGTATTGAATCGAGATCTATTGAAGAATTGTGAACATTTGTTCTACAGTCCATTCTGTTCCGCTGAGCACTTGCAAAGCTTCTCTTGCAAATCACAGCCAACACAGGTATTTGTGTCTCAAGGTCCTGATTATATAGAGTCAGAGTCCAGCAGAGTTAAAGTATCACAGTGATCAGTGGGGGATTAATGAGAGGAAGCTTAAAATGTGGGGAATGTACGGTAAACTGGGCAAAGTGCATGGGGTACAGAGTGTTACGCTGCCTGTTATAGAACCATCCGGTATAGGAGTAAGAATCGTTGTGCTCGATGCTCAGAGGTCAATATTTCTGAATGTTCTGTATTAGGTAGGAGGTATTGTGAGAGCTCAGACAGGGGCAGACAAATCATTGGTACATTTAGAATAAATTGTCTGAAAATGGCAAATTTATCACAATGACGTGTTGTGCCGGAGATATGTTTGGTGAATCTGTAGACATCTTTGTATAATCTCTTGGATGGCTTACTTCTAGGTCAATTTCTTTGCAAATATTGGTGCACACTGACACATCTTCTTGACCCATGTCCCTTTTCCACCTAAACCTTGAAAAGTTTTTTAATGGGTGAACATATTTAATTTGAGTATTTAAGAATATTATAGGTGGGCTCGGTCGACAGGGTATGGTGTATGGTGGCCTTCCGACTCTGCCGATAGATGATGTGGAGGAGATATGAAACTTCAGCTGACATGTCAGATTTTGGCCTGCCAATCTTTTTTTTTTCTTGGTGAGATAAGCAGCTGCCAGAGGAGTATGGCAGAGACTGTCAAAGAGAACATAGGAGCAGTCTGGAAAATAATAATTTTTATTTTTATAGCACCAACAAATTCTGAAGTACTTTATAATTTAGAGGGTATTTGTACAAATAAGATAAAAAAAAATACAGAGTAACCTATAGTTCAACAAGAGGAGTGAAGGCTGTGTTCACAATCTATAAGGAAGGAGGGGTAACACAAAAGGTAAAAATAAAGTGCTTGTCGCGTACAGTCCAGTTATCAATATAATAAATAGGGGCATTCAAATAACACAGCATGAACTGGTCACCAGCCAGTATCTGTACAGTGAAATGAGGTGATAGGCCAGTCTAAATTAATGTGATTTTAGGGCATGCTTGAAACTGTGGATATTGGAAATTAACCGGATTGTTTGGGGAAGTGCATTTTAGGAAACAGCTGAAGCATGAGAGAAGTCCACAAGACGAGAGTGGGAGATTTGGATTATAGAGGATCATAGTCTTAACGCCTTCACAACCAATGATGTATATTTACTTCATCAGCCTTGTCCCTGCCCTTGATGCGGGCTCCGGCACTGAGTCCGCATCTTTCCCCACACTTGATGGCTGATTTAATCAAGCCATCAAGTGCCTCTAACAGCTACGGGTGGATCCAAGATCCCCAGCGGATGTTAATAAGTTAAATGCCGCTGATAATCACTGACTGGAGCATTTAACACGTGCCGGCTGGAAGCTCATCACAAGCCTCGCCCATCAGCGTCCCGCGATTGCGTGATCGCGGGACGCTGATGGGTTGTAATGACAGCCGGGGGTTTGCAGAAGAGGCCCTTGCCTGTCATCATGATACTCCTGTGAACGCCAACCCGTGGCGTATCCCAAACAATGATGATCTGGGGAGAGAAAAAAAAGAGGCACTCCCTGTGTAACACCGCTACGCAGACTTGGACTGGCTCGCAGGAAAACAGGAGAATCCTCCTGTGGGCCCATGTGCAAGAGTGGGCCACCCCACTCTTATATGAGCAGTGTTGGGCACAATATACAGTAGGGAAAATAAGTATTTGATACTCTGCTGATTTTGTAAGTTTTCCCACCTACAAAGAATGGAGAGGTCTGTAATTTTTTATCATAGGTATACTTCACCTGTGAGAGACAGAATCTAAAAATAAAAACCAGAAAATCACATTGCATGAGTTTTATATAATTAATTTGCATTTTATTACATGAAATAAGTATTTGTTACAATAGACAAACAGAACTTAATGTTTGGTACAGAAACCTTTGTTTTCAATTAGAGGTCAGACGTAGTTCTTGACCAAGTTTGCACACACTGCAGCAGGGATTTTGGCCCTCTCCTCCGTACAGATCTTCTTCAAATTTTGCAGGTTTTGGGTCTGTCACTGGGCAACATTGAGTTTCAGCTCCCTCCAAAGATTTTCTATTGGGTTCGGGTCTGGAGACTGGCTAGGCTACTCCAGGACCTTGAAATGCTTCTTAAGGAGCCACTCCTTAGTTGCCCTAGCTGTGTGTTTTAGGTCATTGTCATGCTGGAAGACCCAGTCACAACCCATCTTCAATGCTCTTTCTAAGGGAAGGAGGTTGCTGGCCAAAATCTCTCGATACATGATACTGACGCGCCCCCTGGGCCATGGAGTACTCGGTAGCCGGGCTGGTTGATGCTGGGGGCTGTCACAGTGGCAGTGACCCAGTCCATGACCCAGGGCGGTCAATTAAAGGGGAATAAAGAAAAGGGGAATATAGTTTTTAGATATAATGTTCGTGACGCCACCTATGGTATGCGGCTATATGGAGCCGCCGCTGCGGTGCAGATCCTCTGGAGCTGTTGGTGACACAGCAGAGTTGGTACAGCTCTCCACAGGTAGAGCTAAGCTCCAGGGCGGTGCAGGAATGATTTAATGAGGTAGATGTTGCTGTGCAGTGTAATGCAGGTGATGACGCAGATAATAATTCTAGGACACATTGGGGTGCAGTCTTCAGATTTACTCACAGTTGTCAGACTCCAGGTTACCAGTGCCAGGGTAACCTCGCACGCCGTCCTGTGTTTACCAAAGCAGGGGTTCAGCAATCTCCCAGGTGTTTCAGGAATACATAACTGGACCCCATTCTGTGTGCCTTCCTTGGTCGTCTTCCTGCGCTGGGTCTCACCCTTCTGTCCTGCGCCTCGCAGCCAGTGTCCCAAGGCGGTAACCTCGGATTTTGGCGGGCAACGTACAGTCACCTGAATTCTATGCGGCTACCTTTTGAGCGATTAGTTGCGGTTGTGAGCAGCTGCACCCTGAAAGTACAGAAGCCTCGGGTTTCTAGCTGAGCCTTGTAGTTCTCCACTAGTTAGGGGCCGGTCCCCTTTGCGGCCTGATCCCTCCACGTTCCTGTAGATTCGGGCGCACGGGTGGGTTCCGCACTCGCCGTGCCCCTAGGATCCCCTCACTCCTGAGGCCTTCCCTCTGCTCCCGTCCTCTTCCAGCCTGTCCTCCTGGGCCCCTCAGTCTAGGCTCTCTCCTCACTCCTCACCTCTGAGCAGAGCTCCTACAGAGCTCCTGCTCCTACTCCTTCTCCTCGGACTGAACTCTTCTCTCCCAAGATGGTTCCCCCTTTTCTACTCCTACTCAAAGTGCTCACCTGTTCTGCTTCCTCCACCCACACCCACTACATGGTTCCCCCTCTCTCGGTTCCCCCCACTTCCAACCAGGGACATGGCTCAGCATAAGCCAGTGCATCTTGCCCCGCCTGCTGGTCTGGAATGGTGTAGTGTTGGATGCAGGTGGGTGGGTCCGGGGCAGTACTCAATCCTTACCTGAGAGTGGGGCACCACACCTCTGGTTAAGATGCAGTACCTATGTAGCGACTGAACCCGCAGGGCCGCCACAATACCATCCATCCTACCTTCAATACGGTGCAGTTTTCCTGTCCCCCTTGCAGAAGGCACCCGCAAATTATGATATTTTCCCCACCATGCTTCACGATTGGTACGGTGTTCTTGGGGTTGTACTCATCTTTCTTCTTCCTCCAAACACGGCGAGTGGAGTTTATACCAAAAAGTTCTATTTTGATCTCATCTGATCACATGACCTTCTCCCATGCCTCCTCTGGATCATCCAGATTGTCATGGGCAAACTTCAAACTGGCCTGGACATGTGCTGGCTTGAGCAGGGGGACCTTGTATACCCTGCAGAATTTTAATCCATGATGGCGTAGTGTTTTACTAACGGTAATGTTTGAGACTGTGGTCCCAGCTCTCTTCAGGTCATTGACTAGGTCCTTATTTGTAGTTCTGGGCCGATTCCTGACCTTTTGCAGAATCATCCTTATCGCATGAGGTGAGATCTTGCATGGAGGTCCAGACCGAGGAAGATTGATAGTCATCTTGTGTTTCTTCCATTTTGTAATAATTGCACCAACAGTTGGTGTTTCTCAGCAAGCTGCTTGCCTATTGTCCTGGACCCCATCCCAGCTTTGTGCAGGTCTACAATTCTGTCCCTGGTGTCGTTAGATAGCTCTTTGGTCTTGGCCATGGTGGAGAGGTTGGAGTGTGATTGATTGAATGTGTGGACAGGTGTCTTTTATACAGGTAATGAGTTCAAACAGGTGAAATTAATACAGGTAATGAGTGCAGAGCAGGAGGGCTTCTTAAAGAAAAAATAACAGGTCTATGAGAGCCAGAATTCTTGCTGATTGGTAGGTGATCAAAAACTTATTTCATGCAATAAAATACTAATGAATTATTTAAAAATCCTACAATGTGATTTTCTGGTTTTTATTTTTACATTCTGTCTATAACAGGTGAAGTGTGACGCGCCCCCTGGGCCGTGGGGTACTCGGTGCCGGGCCGGTCGTTGCTAAGGGAGATGTCACAGTGGCGGTGACCGGGTCCGTGACCCAGGGGGGTCATTAAAAGGGGATATTTACAGGGGATTTATAGAGTTTTTATGTACAAAGTTTGTGACGCCACCTGTGGTATGCGGCTAAAGGGGGCCGCCACTGCGGAGTAGGTCCTCTGGAGCTGATGTTAGTGCAGCAAAGCTGGTGTGGCTCTCCACAGGTAGAGCTTAGTTCCAGGGCAGTGTAGATGTTATGGATGATGCTGGGCATTGTAGTGCAGGGGTGATGGCGCAGATAATAATCACAGAGACAGTGAAGTGCAGTCCTCAGGGTCTTTACTCACGGTTATTGCAGTCCAAGTTACAGGTACCAGCGTAACTTCCCTCATCGTGCTGCACTTACTCAGGGAGGGGTTCGGGCAACCCTCAGATTGCTCCGGAGTACTTAGCGGGATCCCCTTCTGTGTGTTCTCTCTCTGGCCGTCTCCCTGCACCTCATACCTAGTGTCCCAATCCGGTACCCGTGGGCCTTGTCGGGCAACGTCTGTTCCGTCCCCTGGGTCCTCTATGGCTACCTTCTTGGTGAGACTGATATGGACTGTTGACTGCAGGACTTGAAATACTGCAGCTTCCGGTTTCTAGTTGAGATATGCAATCTCCCACTAGTTGAGGGTCCGGTCCCCTTAGTGTGGCCTGACCCCTCCACCTCCTGGTGGATTCGGGCGTACGGGTGGCCTCCAGCACTGCCCGTACCCCTGGGGTCCCTGCCTCGTACCTGGAGCCCTTCCTGCTCCTCTCTCCTTCTCTTTCAGTCCTGGGCCTCTCAGGATAGGCCCGCCTCCTGAGCAGAGCCCCTGCAGAGCCTCTGCTCCTTTCACTTCTCCTCCTCTGACTGATCTGATCTTTCAAAGATGGTTCCTTATTTATACTTTCCTTCATGTGCTCCCCTAAGCTGCTTCCCCCACTCACACCCACTACATAGCTCCTCCCCCCAGCTAGGGACCCGGGACTGTGCTCTCCCTTAGGAGCAATCTCACCCTGCCCACGCTGCGGGTACGTGTTGGATGCAGGTGTTAGGGTCCCGAGCCGTACTCCTTCCTTACCTGAGAGTGACATACCACACCTCTGGGTGAGATGCAGTACCTCTGTGGCGACCGAACCCTCAGGGGCGCCGCAAGTGTACCTCCGATAAAAATCACAGACCTCTCCATTCTTTGCAGGTGGGAAAACTTGCAAAATCGGCAGAGTATCAAATACTTAATTTACCCACTGTACTTGAATCACTATATACAGACAAAGGCAACATCTTATTCATTTAACAATCTACCCAGTTCATTGTTATATAAATTTGTGATTGAGGATAATGTGACATTTGCATGTAGCCAAAAAGTGGGGCCCTGGAGTTGGTTACTGGTGGGCCCTTGGCACCCCAGTCCGACACTGCCACTACATGCAAGTGGAGATAAGTCAGAGGGTTGGTCGCTCATCTGCGCAGGTTGCGTGGGGCACATCTCTGTGGAAAAGTGAGATGGATTCCAATATGGCTGTTGCTTCGGCAGCTGTGCTCACACCGAATAGATGGAGGACATAATAAATGAAAGAGAAGAGAATCCGGGGCGCTGCTGCTGACAAAGGTAACAGGCGCTAAGTGGAAAAAATTCCCAGTTTATTCATGCCGTGTATTGCAGAGTAGATTCTACTCCTTCCTCAAGCATACGCCTGAAGAAGGAGAAGAATCTACTCTCAAATGTGTTGCATGAATAAATAAGGATTTTTTTACACTTATCGCGCCTGGAATCCCCTTTGTCAGCGACAGCACCCCGGATCCACCGCACTCTCTTCTCCTCCAAACGATGACCACACCTAACAAAAGTTTAAGGTAAATGCAGATTTGATTTTCCGTGCAGATTTTCGCATTACAACTCATAGTACAGTAACAGCCATGTTGGCATTTTTGGAGTGGAAATTGACACAAAACGTTGACATTTTAAAATCCACAGCATGTCATTTTTCTCTGTGGATTACACAGTGGATTTCACCCTTTGCAAAGCATAGCAGCAAATTCATGAGAAAATACACATGAAATGCATGGGATTTTAACATAGATTCGCTGTGGAATTGCAGGAAAATCCATAATGTAATAGTAATTACAAAAGACGTAGCTAAGTAGGCATCTGTATGTGACTATTAATCTCTCCTGCAAAGCATCATGGGACATGTTTTAACAAATTTTTGTGCCTCACTAGTCAAGGACATGGATTTGAAAAAATCGCCGGGACTTAAAGTGAACCTGTCACCAGGTTTTGCCCCGTGAGATACGGGCACAACCTTTCAGCCCTCATATACTGCATTATATAATGCTGTATATAAGTCCCCAATCCAACCTGCAACACAAGAAAAAGAGCTTTCATTATACTCACCTGGGGAACAGTCCGGTCCAAGGGGTGTAGCTTGTTTTGGTCCGGCGCCTCCCTTCTTCTTGAGATGGCGTCCTCTTTCTTGCTTCGTGTGGATGATGCGTTCTGACGTCATCCACACAGTGTCCCCGGCATCGCGCTCCTGAGCAGTGCAAAGTATTGCAGTGCGCATGTGCCGGAGCTCTTTCACCTTTCCCGGCTCCTGCGCACTACAGTACTTTGCTCTGCCCTCGTCAGGGCAGAGAAGTACGCCTGTGCAGGAGCGCGATTCTGGGGAAACTGCATGGATGATGTAGGGACGCATCATCCACACGAAGCAAGGAGGAGGACGGCATCGCAAGAAGAAGGGAGATGCCGGACCAAGACGAGTGATGCCCCTTGGACCAGACCGCCCCTCCAGTTGAGTATAATAATAGCTCTTTTTCTTTTTTTGCAGGTCAGATTTGGGGCTTATATACAGCATTATAGAATGCTGTATATCAGGGCTGAAAGGTGATGGCCGTATCTCATATCAGTCAAACCTGGTGACAAGTTCCCTTTAAAATATGCCATATTGTCCTCAAAAGTTTTGGGAACGTATTGGTCTACAATACAATAGATCAAAAAGAGGTAGCATAAAGAGAAGTTTCTAAGATGTCTAACAGGATGCATCAAATCACACAACATTCCCCACAGTGTTAAATTTGGTACTTCTTCTGCCCGGTTGAAATGAAATGGTAAAGGCGACGTTAATAGGTAAACATGAGCTTCTATAATCATATTACTATGATGGTATAATGGCATCCACCAAGATCTGTCATTTTACAGATGACAAAGCATCATATACAGATGTGTCAAAGGTGTCCATTCTTGATGAAGAGATCTATGGCGAATACTGGGCTAAGGGTCATGGCTTCCTGATATAGCTTGTTAGCATGACTGGCATTTTCAATATTTCATTAACTATGTGTGTATATACTTTTCATGCCCTGTGCACACAGCCCTTTTGAGGTCAAGCTTAAGAGGACATAAAGTTATTAAAGTTTAACACATAGGCAAGTGCAATTAGTGTCAACAACTCATTCACCTCCAGTAAAGTGTGATTCTTGTACTCAAGCCATCAACACAGTTAACTAATCATGATTAAGCACTTTCATTTGTAAAACCTGATAAAGTGTAAGAGCATGTGTAAGTATAATAATTAATCTATTATGTATTCAGAATAGAATGGAAACTGTGGTGGATATATGATTATATTGAAGGGGCTCTTCACAAACCAGGCGTCCAGCCTTAGAATGGAGCCATGACATCTATGATTGATCTATTGGCAAAGCGTTGAATGTGGATGTATCTGTCAGGCTTTTGTTGGTGTCTCTGTTATTTTTAAATAATAGAAAATAGCCACGGCATGTCTGTGAATGGGGGCACAAATAGGATCCTGTCCCGTAGATAAATAGACATAAATTCCACACTCCAGATAGGTGTAATGGTGAGGTTTATTATAAAGAGCAATCCAGAGTGGTAATACACGTTTTGGTCAACAATAGACCTTCGTCAGTACACAGGTTGCAATGTTGAGACTGCTAGGAGCTCAGCGCTTGTGTGATGCTGCGCCGTTCACCGCTAGTAAAATGTAGGAGAGCATTTTCCTAGGAGTGTAGTGAACCCCTTTTGAGCTCTGTAATGCAAACACAGCCTTATTAATATCTAATTTACCTCAACCTATCTGGTTAGGGGAAAACAGATAGAAACCGGTGGTAACCAACAGCCTATTTAACAACATGCTGCAGTATCAGAGTTTTTAGGTTACTTACATTGTAAAAATGATCCAAAAATTATCCTTTTTGGGGCAGATGCCTGCCTGTCTTGCAATTTTTTAATACAGGCAGTACAAACTGAACAATTTGTGCAAAAATTATCCCTGTTTTGGGAAGTATCAAAAGGTTTTTGTTTGCTAGATGAAGAAAAGATAGCTTTTCCCAAGCCATAAAAATTGTCCCTTTATTTAGGGAACAAAAATAGATGTGCTGTTCTGAAAGTGAAGAATTAATGGTTTCTCAGCTAGGAGTGAAAAAAAGATTCCTTTTTTATGATTAGCAACGGGTTTGCTATTCTTAAAATGTTTCAGCAATTACAAAAGCTTTTTATCACATGGTCCAAAAATTATCCCTTCTCTTAGGGAGAAGAAACAGGCTTGTTTTGAAAGTGAAGAAGCTATGTCTTGTTATCAACAAGCCATGCAAAAAATAAGCCCTATTTTGGGGGCTGTTTTACGTTTGTGCACCCTCAAGAAATATATGCATCCCACCAGAAGTACAGTATAGCTGTAAAACTCTGTGTAACAGTCAGCTTGGAAAATTAGCTGAGATTCTCAACTCACCTCATGGCAGAATCAGCCTAGCAACAGGGTGTTAAACTGACGTCCTTTTTTGCAATGTGTGACGATTAAAAAAATGCTGTTAGTAAAGTGCTATTTCTACAGTATATCACAGATCAATCAACTCAGTCACACTGACTGTGCAGGTCCAGCACCTCCCTATCACTTGAATCTTTGGATTAGCATCCACATACTGAGACTACCATTCCCATTTTCAATGTACTTCAGTACTGCAGATTTAAGCCTTTTTTCTATCCCTATGTGCGCTCTGAATTCCTATCCTTAGGCTGTAAAATCCTAAAATGGTGCTGCTTGTCCTGCCCTCATCTTTTAAAGTCCCTGTGAACGTCCCCTCTGATTGGAGATGCTAGACCATGTGATGTGAGAGCTGCAAAGCATTATGGGGAAGCCCGCGTGACGACGTCTGATGTCATTAGCACGCTCAATCAGCTGCAGTGCTCATGTGACATAACAATACCACAGAAATGCCGATATTGCTGGAACGGCACCAGTCCAGGAGGTGACTCTAAACTATTTTTTATTTTCAGTGGAGCCCTGTTTTATTTAAAAAGGGGTTGTCCAAGTAGTGGACAATCCCTTTATCTAAGAAGAACCAACTAGTCGCTTAGTAAATTGTAGTAGAGAAGTACTAGCATTGAACACTATGGATTGCGGTAGATTGCGATGCTGGAGTTAAACTGATTTGGCCTGCTTTCTATAAAGTTTATTTGGAGATTAATATACATTGGGATTTTCATGGTGTTATGTTTGATGTTGCATTGTAAGTAAATATACAATATCTATCATAACCCAAAATATTATATATTCATATGAAACACAGCCAAAAGCTACAGCCACATTTATTTTTCTTTTACATGCGCTCAGGTGGATTTACCAGCAGGTCTGAAACAGCATGAAAACTAATTAAAATTCTTGACAGAGAGAAGCGGAAAAAGCAGAGACTCCAGTCAGAGAATGTTGGCAGCTAAATACTGTATATACTGTATATACTGAAGATATCACCAATCTGTTGGATAGGTGATAATTTGCTCATCATTACAGGCAGGGGCAAACATATCATTGGTACAGCCTGTGTGGCCGCACAGGGTGCTGTAGGGATTTAACTCACTTGGGTGCGACGGGAGGCAAACAGGAGGCATGTTCCTTTAAATCTTTGTGTCGGTTTATTGCCTCATAAACCCGGCAAAAGCAAAAAGGAAGATAAACAGCCTTTAGTTCAGGCAAAACAAGGCAAAGTGTCCTTTAAGCAAGTCTCTGCTTAGCCAGTCCTGTGGGCACACAGGCTGGGTAGCGTTCAGCTCACAGGCTCAGTCCGGAGATAACAACACACAGGAGGCCTTCTCCCTCCAAGCAAAGAACATGTGCCAAACAAATGGCCTCCATTTTATAGGTTGTTAACCACACCCAGAGGTGAGGTATTTGGGTAGCTGGACCTGCCCATCTCTACAAGCTACCCATAACCCGGTCCCAGGTGCACCAATCAGTCCTCTTAATGTTTACGTGCACTAGAGAAACAATCCAGGTTACATCACAGAGAACAACCATCTCTGTGATACATACCTCCCATCGACTATGCGACCATTAGCCATCTTACAGTCCCAAGAGATAAGGAGGACCATTTCCACCTTCAAAGTAGGTAGAATTGGGCATTACATAATCTATTGCACTGCAAAGGGCCAATATACTGTTTTTGCACAGGGGCCCTCTTTTGTCTCTGTCCGTTAGTGGTTACGAGTCTGACCACTGGTATACCCAATATCAGGGAACAGCCAGGGGATCTTGCAGAGATCCGAACGCTGCCACCAATTATAGATAACTATAGATAACCATCTCATAGATTGTAAGCTTGCGAGCAGGGCTCTCAGTCCTTTTGGTAACTAAGTTATGTATTATTCTGTAATGTCTTTATTGTCTGTACAAGTCCCCTCTAAAATGTAAAGTGTTGCGGAATATGTTGGCTCTATAGAAATAAAAATTGTTATTATTATAGGACCTACGCTGTTCACAAAAAAACAATATTTATAACTCAACTCTTCCTGTGTTCAAAGGAATACTCCTGAGCACCATTATAAATACAGTAGTGCATCCAATTTTCTACACGATTCAAAGGAATAACAGTCAGACACTATGGCATCAAAGTAATCTCCACAGGTGCTAAGTGTCGCCTCTCAGCCTTTAATATAGACTTTGTGTCTGCTAGCCATTGAATAACCCACTTCAATTACCTGTTTACAACAGGGGGTTGTAACTAATAGGAATAATATGGAGTGTTTAGAGTGCTAGCTCTTTTTCCCTTTACAATTATGATGATGATTCCATGCTCCAATCCTCAATATGAGGGTGACATGTTCCCTCTCAAGAGATGGCTCTATAGATTGGTCCCATTTTACCATTACATCTATGACTTCCAACAATTCAATGAACTGCCCAAGCAGACTGGTGGGAGTCTAGCTCCTGAGTCCCCGCCAATTACTCAAATTTCCCCCTGAGAGGAGCACAGCAGATCAGGAGGCACAGCTACTGCCTGAGCACACATACAGTTCAGACGAAGTCTTCAAGGCTATGAAATCCATACCCCGCTCTGTGTAGCTATGTGAGATGCGGCATGAGTGGTGTGAGTAGTGATATCATAGCTAGTAATTTTATTGTAGATACCCCTGGGTCAAGAAATTCCTAATGAAGGGTGTTACTGGGTAGTGGTGATGAAGTCTGAGGTGCTGATCGATAGGAACAATGGTTTGCCATTGTGTACTTTAGTGTGCTTTGAGAATCTGGTGACATGCCTGGGTCAAAGGGCAGCATTTGGTCAGCAGCACCATAAGAACTTCCACTCTGTAAACTGTTACATGGTAACTGAGTGAGTAGCTTACCTGCAAAAGTGGGCAACTTGCCAAATAGCAGGACAGTGCTGCTTGAAGAGGTGACTGAGAGAAGGGCTGTGACAAACACTGTGAGTGTGTGGGAGAGTGACTGTCCAACAGATTTCCGACTGCAACTGTCAGCTATCACAAGTATGCTGTTGCAAGTGTCAACTCACCATTGTATCTCCCATTAGTCTACCTTAGTTCAAGTAACCTACAAGAAGAAAAATGAACATAAACCCTGCTGTGAATAAATAAATAAAAAGCAAAAGTGCATTTAAATAAGGCGATTTTTTTATCAAAAATAGCATAAAAGCCATCCCAACTCAGAAAGACGAACCCATTCAGTATGGTCCTGCTCTGTTTAAAATTAAAAACCTTACCATATTTCAAAGGTGTGTGTGACGCGCCCCCTGGGCCTGTGTTGTGCAGGGAATACCCGGAGCCGGATCGCTGGGGGTTGTAGTCTCCGTGGCCCTGACCCGGTCCGTGCCCAGGGTGGTCAATTCAGTGGCAGTCTTATTAGTAAGATAATAGTCCGACTACGCCACCCGTGGATTGCGGTCAGTGGGGACCGCCGCTGCAAGGCAGACCGCTGAGGCCGATGTTGTGTGTGCAGCTAAGAACGGGATGACTCCCGACGGGAGGAGTATAGCCTCAGGGCAGTTAGTGTGGATGATGGGAGTGATGGTGCACGAGCGCAGCAGGAATATCTCAGAGTCCGTGCAGTGCAGTTTAGGGTCTTTACTGATGTTATAAAGCAGACCCTCCCGGGAGTACTGGCTAGCAGTAGAGGCCTGGTCAGTCTGAGAGCTAGCAGGATCTCCCCTGGCCAGGTGGAGTTGTAGGCCTCCCCGTCTATCTGTACTCTTTCCTGGCTACCTTGCTGTGTGCGAGTAGAAGTAGCCCACGTCCCTGAGTATACTGTGTGGTGCTCACCCGTACGGCCCGAACTGTGGACACCAGTCTAGGGAAGCTATTTAAGGGTATGTGCCCACGTAGCGTTTTACAAGCGTATATGCTGTGGAATTTACACAGCTTAAACGCTTGTGAAACGCTTGGTAATCCATCCCCCATGGTCCCCAATGAGAATCCGCAATTTCAATGCTCATGCTGCGGATTTTTCCGCAGCGGTTTTGATGCGCTCAAAAATCCGCAGCATGTCCATTATTTGTGCATTTCTGCATGCGGATTTGAGGTCCCAATGCACTAGAAAAACGCATGGTAAATCCGCATGTAAAAAAGCTGCAAAAATGCATCAAAAACGCTTGTAAAATCCGCAAGCGTTTTTGACTGCCAAGAACATGCAGAAACGCTGCAGAAATTTTCTGCTTCATTTCTGCATCGTGGGCACATAGCCTAAATGTAATTTCCAGCTCAAGGAAGGGAGGCTAAATTGCAAAATTACATTTAAATAGCTTCCGAGATCTGGTGTCCACAGTTTGGGAGCAGAACAATGTAGTTGTGAAAGATACAGACGCTTCTCACAACATTAGAATATCATCAAAAGTTAATTTATTTCAGTTCTTCAATACAAAAAGTGAAACTTATATTATATAGAGTCATTACAAACAGAGTGATCTATTTCAAGTGTTTATTTCTGTTAATGTTGATGATTATGGCTTACAGCCAATGAAAACACAAAAGTCATTATCTCAGTAAATTAGAATACTTTATAACAACAGCTTGAAAAATGTTTTTAAAATCCGAAATGTTGTCATACTGAAATGTATGTTCAGTAAATGCCCTCAATACTTGGTCGGGGCTCCTTTTGCATCAATTACTGCATCAATGCGGCGTGGCATGGAGGCGATCAGCCTGTGGCACTGCTGAGGTGTTATGGAAGCCCAGGTTCCTTTGATAGCAGCCTTCAGCTCGTCTGCATTGTTGGGTCTGGTGTCTCTCATCTTCCTCTTGACAATACCCCATAGATTCTCTATGGGGTTAAGGTCAGGCGAGTTTTCTGGCCAATCAAGCACAGTGATACTGTTGTTTTTACACCAGGTATTGGTACTTTTGGCAGTGTGGACAGGGGCCAAGTCCTGCTGGAGAATGAAATTTCCATCTCGAAAAAGGCAGAGGGAAGCATGAAGTGCTCTAAAATCTCCTAGTAGACGGCTGCGCTGACTTTGGTATTGATAAAACACAGTGGACCTACACCAGCAGATGACATGGCTCCCCAAACCATCACTGATTGTGGAAACTTCACACTAGACCTCAAGCAGCTTGGATTGTGGCCTCTCCACTCTTCCTCCAGACTCTGGGACCTTGATTTCCAAATGAAATGCAAAATCTACTTTCATCTGAAAACAACACCTTGGACCACTGAGCAACAGTCCAGGTCTTTTTCTCCTTGGAACAAGTAAGACGCTTGTGGTGTTGTCTATTGGTCATGAGTGGCCTGACACAAGGAATGCGACACTTGTAGCCCATGTCCTGGATACGTCTGTGTGTGGTGGCTCTTGAAGCAATGACTCCAGCAGCAGTCCACTCCTTGTGAATCTCCCCCAAATTTTTGAATAGCCTTTTCTTAACAATCCTTCCAAGGCTGCGGTTATCCCAGTTGATGTGCACCTTTTTCTACCACTCTTTTTCCTTCCACTCAACTTTCCATTAATATGCTCGATACAGCACTGTGAACAGCCAGCTTCTTTAGCAATGACCTATTGTGTCTTACCCTCCTTGTGGAGTGTGTCAATGACTGCCTTGTGGACATCTGTCAAGTCAGCAGTCTTCCCCATTATTGTGGAGCCTACTGAAACAGACTAAGGGATCTTTTTAAACGCGTAGGAAGCCTTTGCAGGTATTTTTTGTTAATTATTCTAATTTACTGAGATAATGACTTTTGTGTTTTCATTGGCTGTATGCCATAATCATCAACATTAACAGAAATAAACACTTGAAATAGATCACTCTGTAATGACTCTATATAATATAGAAGTTTCACTTTTTGTATTGAAGAGCTGAAAGAAATTAACTTTTTGATGATATTCTAATCTAGTGAGAAGCACCTGTACTATAGAACACAGGATTCTGCATGTTCATCTTTTTAATGACTAGCTTACTATGCAAAGAATTTAACAGATGTAATAATGGATTGAGTGATAATATTCAACTGATCATCAATCCTTTATTTCAGGTATATAAAAGGGACACTATGCCCTGCTGGAATGTCATAGACATTTTTTGGTGCAAACAAGAACATTTATGTCTCTCACATTGAGGCACCATAGTGATTACTATCACTTTAAGTGGTCTACAAGCATAACTGGTTAAAGTTAGCCATTGGCTGGGGACACTTTAGGACAGCACGCACTGTCTCTTTAAGAGACCGGAAGTGCGCACACGCCCTAAGTGCAGTGACTGGGGATCTGCCAGGCGTACGCAGACCCCGGGAGGCAGGAGCAGAAAAAGGAAGCGCGGACCGTGGGCAGGGACGGTGAGTGAGTCGGCATCCCTGTCGGGCAAGAGGAGGATGAGAAGCGTGCAGGGACGCTGACACTACAAGGATGTCATCAACTAACACCGAAAAAGTGACACCACTGAAACAATAGTTTGCAAGCTCCTACTCAATAGGCTAGGGTGGTGCTGTGACTCTGTGGGTACAATGACATTGACAAAGTAATGCAACTTCAAACATCACATTTTTAATGCATTACCAATAAAGATGAAGTTTTATTAGACTCGGGATATACTTTCAATGCTGGACCATCACACCTGCTGTTTATGATAGTCTATGGGGTAATAATAATCTTTATTTTTATATAGCGCTAACATATTTTGCAGTTCTTTACATACATAATCATCGCTGTCCGTATTGGGGCTCACAATCTACATTCCCTATCAGGATGTCTTTGGAGTGTGGGAGGAAACCGGAGAACCCGGAGGAAACCCACGCAAACACGGGGAGAACATACAAACTCCTTGCAGATGTTGTCCTTGGTGGGGTAATTCACATGTCCGATTTCTTTGCACGTTCCACACAAAAGCACAAACATTTATCTGATATTGATCCGAGTGTCGGATCAATCTCACCAATGCAAGTCTATGATTCCATGAAAAAAATTGGTCAGCCCTCAAATACCATCCATGTACTGTCTATTTTTCATGGGCTGGTTGAAAGGAGAAGCTTGAGCAACCTCCATCAATTTTTTATTTTCATCTGAGATAAAAAGAAGAAACTTTGACCAAACGCTGATGGTAAAAACTGACACTGATCAATCTCTGATCAAACTTGGACTACTTTTTTGTGCACAAAAAAAAAAACACTGACGTGTGAATGAGCCCCAACAATCATAGGCGATTCATAATCATATAACATTGTCATTTTTTTTCTGAGGTAGGGAGTATGGGTGCCTGCTTTAACCTCCTTACCTTCTGTATGTACTATATATTAATGATGATTTATGGTAAGGCAGTCCAATAGTTTTCTTTTCTTAATAGGATTAATAAATACCGCAGCTGCCAAGAACTATATGACTAAAGGAGATTACCCCTGCGTGGTTCCAGTTTCAATAAAACATGATCAGAGAGAATCCAAATAACTTTGCTAATGGGTATCTAATCTCTAATAAGTGAGGAGCTGAATGGTTTTGTTATGTCAGTCCAAGGTGAGAAGGTTTTGTGCTTTGTATATGTACAGAAAGACATTCTCCAGTGCCGATAAAACCAACGGTGTTTGCTTCTCATAGCAACTAATTGGCTTGTGCGGTAGACATCGGCTACTTTATTCTATTGTATTTTGTGTCATTAATATTCCTCTTGTGTTGTATCTTTATTATTTGTTTGAGGTGAGTTTGTTTCGTTATTCGTGCACTTGGCTGCATTACAAATCTACGGTATGGGGTATAGCTAATGAAGGCAACACTTGCCAAAAAGTTTTGCTTACCGTAATTCTGTAATTATGGAAATTCCTTTAGTCTAAGCTTCATCAGTGGCATGTCGAATACGTAGGTAATCTCTAAAATGGCACTATTCCGGTAAGTAAAACTGAATGGGTCATGTAGAGCTCTAGGGGGGGCTGTGACCTGGCTAGAATACAGTCAATTAGTCTGGCGTTGGATATGTCACTCTTAATGCCGGTCATGTGGAGGAGGAAATGTGCAGAAACAAGTTTGTAACTTTTAAACAAACTTTACTTTCACTCTGAAGAGATACTCACGCATGACGGTTACACATAGTGTCAGGACGCGCACTCATCATCCTCTCCCTATATATTTTTAGGGGTAAGACAACTATATTGATGTTCTCTCCCTTCTCCATCATCACTGCTTGCGATGACGGGCGGAGGGGGCGCCCGGCTGACACCCCCGGCTCATGGGCCCCATAGCAGTCGTGTAGCCTGCCGCCATTGGCGGTACGCCACTGTGTATAGGTGAGAAAAGCTGCTGAGGTTTCGTTAGTAGCCAGATGGCGGATATTTAGTTTTATGATGTACTTGTCTTGGTGTATAAAAATAAAGCTGGTTGAGGCCAGTTTATATGATGATCTGCTGTGTGGGAGTGAACGTTCTTCCTGTACTATCTTACCCAGAAGATGATAAGAGATGAGGTTTCCAAATGGACAAAAACGCTCTATAAAGGACTTTATGCCAAAAAAAAGCAGGATAAATCTGGTGCTGGAGACATTTGTGCCCATTATCCTTTTACCTCCGAGCCCATGGAGACTGGCGCTGGCTGGCAACAAACAGTTTCATAGTTATAGTTGGAAAAATGAGATAAGCACATCAATGTGTTGATCCAGAGGAAGACTAAAACCCCATGAGGAAGATGCTAGTTGCCGCATATTAGAGGAATAATTCCTTCCCGACTTCACATTCGGCAATAAGACTAGATCCCTGGACTAACGCCCCATCACAGAATCAAGTGCCCATAACCTGTAATATTATGTTTATCAAGAATAGCATCCAGACCGTTCTTGTTCTTTTTATGCGACTGCATAAATAAGAGGACCAGAAGGTGGCCAGTGGAGCAGCATGGCTGCCGAGAGCTTAGTATTGTTGTGAGTATTAGGGTTTTTTTTGTTTTATCATTTGCCTGCCCTAAATGTTTCACCAAAATGGTGGCTGGACATTTCATTTTTTTTATTTTTTTTGCAAATTGCGAATCAAATCACAAAGTGTTCAAATTATCAAATTTCAGGAAATTCGACTCAAACTCCATTCTCTGCGGATCGATTTGTTCATCTCTAGTATGGACAGTTATAATGAAGAAGCTGTCAATATCTTGCATAGTGTAATATAATACTGGGGTGTGATTTATCCTTGTTTGGAAAGTTGAGGGGGAAAAAGGAGGACAATACCCAAAAAGTTGTGTGGCACCATTTAGAGAAAGCATGGCTTCCACTGTAAGTATAGGGTATGTAGTAGAGCAGCTTGCTTGGCTGTACAGGAGGTAGACACAGAAAGCTTTCTCTTTAAGTTTTGGATTGGTCAATTAAAAAACGGAACCAATCTACAGTTCATAAAATAAACACAGCCCTTCCGGCATAACGGTAAAACAAAATAAAAGGATACAGCACAGTCCTTATATCAGCCGGGTCCGGCCACTCAGGGTTAACCACACATGGTTCAGGTTTAGCACAAAAATGCACGCTCCTCTCTCTGGAGTCAGCCTTTCCAGATACTGAACACCACATGACTCAACAGTCTGGCTATTTATTTTATTTATATCTCAGACCACACCCGTGGTGGAGATATGGTGAACAGCCTCCCACCCGCTCTACAACTGTTCACATAAAAACTGGCCCATTAAAAATGGCTGATTAACCCTCTCGGCACATAAAATGCAGGAGAAGACTTCCAGGTTTCACATCATTGAAGCTAATAGACTCAATGAAACAAATCTCCCCTCCAGCACTCTGCCAGTGACTTTGTCACAGGTAGAAATGTGGAAATGCATGTAAATGTGATCTTTTTCAATTTTAAGTGTTTCTGGAGAAGAATATGCTCCTAATTATCATCCAAACATGCCTGATATTCAGGTTTCCAGACATAATTTTGGTGCAACGCAATTAAGAGATCCCACTATTATTTTGAAACTAAAGTGTAAAAAAATTACAGCTCACTCTACCTAAGCCAGTCCGATACATGGTTCTTGTTATGGCACTTGGGGGACACTTGGGAATTAATGAGTCCCAAGAAAAAAATTCAAAACTGTAAATCCTTCCCCACATCTCAGATAACAATTCCTGTGTCATTTTCAAAGACCTTTAGTTCTGCCCCCAATTACAAGTGCAACTTATAAAAGTTGTAATAGATGCATCAGGTGTTGTTTTAAAGCAGCACAAGCAGGGGCTGAAATGGCCTAAAGGTAGGGTCTATAGTCCTTTGCAACAGTCATGAACTTTAACTCTGGAGACAGTGTGCTTGGCTTAGTGTACAAGGGAAGAATACCAAAATGCACCTCAAGTTCTCAACCCACTGTTCTAGAGGAACATTCCAACTGTCCGGAATTTGCTGGGACTTTTCTAAATTTTTAGATACAATCCTGGCAAGCTTTGCGGGATCCCACAACCCTCCGCGGCCGCCCTCACTAGCAAACTGCAGGAGAGTTACATAGTGACATAGCTTAAAAAAAACACAGGTCCATTAAGTTCAACTTTTCTTTATCAATTGCAAATTACCTATAACCCACAGATTAAATCATCATGAGATTGATCATTCATTTATTCATCATTGTCCGGTCTTAAGCTACTCTCTCCTGTGAGGACTTTCCGGCGCCAACACCGGGAGCGGGCGGTCACGTCCCGATTAGATGGGCTCAGCCTTGCTCAATGCAAGTGTATAAGAGAAGCCATATACAGTTTTTTGGAATAAGGCCGGGAGTATGCATATGACATACTTGCAGTCACATGATCGCCCAGTCCCGGCACCGGAGAATCCTCACAGTGTGCAGTGTGTGCGATGTGAGGAATGACAAGTCTGCAGTCACATAGAGTAACTGCAGATTTGTAGCTCAGGACTGGAAACCCCTTTTAGCCCAATTTGAGAATGTACCATTTACAGCTGTATTGTGGACCTTATATGTAGCCAGAGAAAGCTCTGAAGTCAGATGGACTGGGGATGTCTGAACATTTGCTGATGTTTAGTTAATGGACAGATGGCCGTGGTGTTTATTTTGTTTTATATGTGACTTGTTTTGCCATTTGACTATAAAATAAAACTGGTTGGCCAGTTTTAACAAGAATCCACAGTATTGGACTAAATGTTCTTCTTGTACCAACTGTCTTACCCACAGGATGTAATTCCCAAGAATTATTTTGTCCTCAAATTTTCATACCATTTTCTTCCAACAATTTTTATTAGCTTTTTCCAAAAGTCATTTTATACAACAACATACATATACGTAAAACTTTGGGTATTGTAATGCAGCGACTTGCGGCATTACGGTAATGGTCCAGGATGTGTTTTTGGCTGACCACGTACCTCCCCCTCAGGTGACTGGTCACATGACTGTGACATCGCACAGGTCCTATGCACACAGAAGGTCTGATCACATGACTGTGACATCAGCAAGGTCCTGTCTGTGTGCACTGGATGGATATATAAACCCTGGTGCTTTTGAGATAGCGTGTGTAAGGCGTGAGGTCTGTTTCCTGTGTGGGACACCGCTAGAGTGTGAGGCCTAGTGAGGCCTAATGAAGCCTGGTGAAGCCTGAAAGGCGGAGGCTAGATCCTTAGGTGTAAGCGATCCCAGTAGCCTTGGAGGGCCAGAGGCTTGGAAGTCAAGAGTCCTGGAAGACAAAGGCTGGATGTGAGGGGAGACCACATACAAGTAGCCTTTGAAGGAACGAGGGCTGGAGACCCCCATCTGGGAAGCCGTAAAGCCACAGTGGTGGCAGAATAAACCTGAAGCAGCTAAAAACCGCCAAAGGTAAAAACACTGCGTTATATGGACATTTATGTTGTTGCCTATCCGAGGGCTGTAACTGGTGTCTGTCGCTGGAAAGGTTCCCGAATGTTATGTGTGTAATATGCCGGTGAGCCTCTAAGATGGACTGTGTGATAAGAAGTTATGAAGTGCAATAAACTGCTGTAGTGTGAAAACTGGAAAACGTGGCTGGTGTGCTTTAATTGACCCGGTGCAGCGAGTATCCCCCAGTATGATGACTAGCGCTGCCTTACAGTATGTAGACATTATAGAAATATATCATTACAAAAAATTGGCCACCAATCCTTGAAATACAAAATGTATAAAACCATACAAAATACATACAACATAAACAGAAATAAACACTTGAAATAGATCACTCTGTTTGTAATGACTCTATATAATGGGAGTTTCACTTTTTGTATTGAAGAACTGAAATAAATTAACTTTTTGATGATATTCTAATTTTGTGAGATGCACCTGTACTTTATTCTTGCGTCAAATAAATAGAAATACAAGTTAGCCCAATAACTTAGAGATCAGATGTATAGATAATTGGGAAATAAATCTGATGAACAATTAATAATTTACATACTAGTGAGCAATAATGGCAATAAGAGCGGGCTGGAGTAGATATGATTAAACAATAACAACTTTTTTTGTTTGTTTTATTTAATAATTATGTCCAGTTAATAAAGTTTCCTATTAACTTCATCAGCAGATTTGACTTTTTCCTGGTCAAAAGTAACCATAAAGTGGCCTCTGATCCCCTGTTGTTCCCCAGTCTACTTGCCTTGCGTCAGTCGTTATTATTCAACAGCCGTTCTCTGTCCCTATGTACATGGAATAAGGATTCTCACTGTTTAGGTGGCTGTAATTTAGGGTTGTACGCACTCTCTAGCACTGTGACATCTGCTGCAGCACACTTCCCTCGAGCCTGCAGCGCTCCTCTCTAGTTCTTATGTGGGGATCTTTTGTATTTATCCAGTGCTTCTCTCTTCTATCCACAAAGAGAATCCATCAGAGAAAATAACTTTGCAGGAAGTACAGGGATTGGACTGCAGAGGACTGGGGGAAAGTTATTTTCTCTGATGAAGCCCCCTTTCTGACTGTTTGGGACATCTGGAAGAATGATTGTCTGGGGAAGAAAAGGTGAGCCATGAGTCTTGTGTCATGCCAACAGTAAAGCATCCTGAAGCCACTCAGTTGTGGGGGCTTGTCATCCAAGCAAATAGGCTCACTCACAGTTTTGCCTAAGAACACTGCCATGAATAAAGAATGGTTTATTACAGCTTACCTGGTGAAGTGGACCCACTAAGCCCCAAGCTGCGGATGGGGTAGATGGGCCCCAAGCATTGGTGCAGCTGGCAGGATGACACGTGGAGAGCAAGGACGAGACGCCCTCAGGAATCTTGGGAACAGCAGGATGGATGCAGCAAAGTCATCAGGGCAGCAGGGATAAGAGTAAGTAACATGATGTGCACAGGAGGAGGACAGTAACAAACTAAAGTCTTGAATAAGAATCTGAAGACACAAAGACACAGGTGTGTGTGCTAATGGTCTTTAAAATGCCTAGTGAGATTATGTCAAATGCCAGACAACCTGCAAAGCCTGACGTGGAGCACAACAGAGAGCAGCAGGCCTAGGTGAAGGGACTAGAGCCCTAACCCTCCAAGAGGAACAATCCATGAGCAATTTGGTGTTGAACAATGCTTTTTCCAGCATGATAGAGCACCATGGTACAAGGCAAAAGAAAAAAAGCAAGTGACTCAGTGAGCAAAACATTGATATTTTCTGTCCATGGCCAGGAAACTCCCCAGATTGCAATCCCATTGAGAACTTGTGGTCAATTTTCAAACAGTGGGAGGACAAACAAAAATACAGATATTGTGAGAAGCTCTGAGCATTAATTAGGCAAGAATGGGTTATTATGAATCAGGATTTTGCCCAGAAGTTCATATCCAGCTGCCAGGGCGAAGGCCAGACGTATCGAAAAATATTGAGTCTTTGCATAACCTTGATGTATTTATCAATAAAAGTTTAAAAACTTGCGAAATATTTATAATTGGGCTTCAGTGACCATAAAAATATGCAAGAGATCTTAAAGCAAGGACATTTTGTGAAAACCAAAATTTGAGTCAGTCTCAAAACTTTGGCACAACTGTGCACCACAGGTCATCACATGATAAGTAAAGAGTAAAAAAGGAATGGCCCTTTAACAATAAGCAGATTACTCTTCTGTATTAACTCTATAAACTCAGTCTTGATTTTCTAAAGGAGTAAATTGGAACTATATTTTCAACACAATTGTGCAGGTGAATATAAGAAACTTTATAATATGTCTTATCAACGAAATCTGATTCTTCCCCCTTAATCAGACACTTCTTCCTGCTTTCTGAACTTATTGTACACTCTGAACAAAATAGATTTGAGCTATTTGCTCAGAGAAGACGGACCACGAGCTCACAGATGTGTCATGTGACACAACCCATTATACTCTACGGAGAGGGAAGAGGATAGAGGAGCACAATAAGGAAACAGGCAGAGGGAGACACAGAAAGATAGCGCTGAGCTCTTTAACAAGTCCTTTACCTCAGTCCAGAGCTGGATTCATGTCCACACTGCTCAGTACTGTTAGATATTGTCTTTCATGCTGCTGCTTGTCTTCTTATCTTCTTTGAGAAGTCCAGTCCTAATAGAAAACCATTTTTTAATGCAATTTGCTTGCTCATTTAAAATAGATGTTATTCACCAGTTCCAGCATTGGCGCTTCAACCTCCCTTTGCAGTGGCCAGCTCCTTCTTCTCTCGTGAATGTCAGGTTACTTTGGTAACCCGTCACGCACCTCTGATGTCTCTATCTAGAGCCTTGTAGGCCAGCTCAGGTGGCAGTACTCCTCCTGAGTATTAAAATTGTTAGCATTCTGCCACTGCTACCCTGCTCAGCTCCGCTACTCTGCCACCAGGTATCTCTTAATGTCACACTTGTAGGTGACATTGTGGATTGTGGACCCACTGTGTCACGGGGCCGGGCTTACCTAGGAGGGGCGTAGCTAAGCGGCTAACCGGTTTTCACTGGAGCTCCTGATGGTGAAGTCAGGCTTGAGCTGCAGGTAGCCGCCAGGCACCACTGCTAGGCAGTCCCCGGTACTGCATCTGCTGACCCCAAAGGGGCAGGAATGCAGTCACAGTCACAGACTCGGAGTCACAGGCAGTACTGTATTCGGAATCTGTTCAGACAGTACAATTTCGAATCATTGGAGAGTTACGACTTTAGGGTGTAGATACCGCAGGAGCTGCTACAGAGTTCAGGTACCGCTGATGCGGCTTCAGGTTTCAGGTACCGCTGGAGCAGCTTCAGGGTAACGTAAACACTTTACAGGAATACGGACTAAGACTCAGGATAGCGAACTAACTTCAAGATTGGGACAGGGGACCTGGCAACATACAGTTGCACAAACAAGAGTTGTAGAGAAACTACAGCGGTTGCTCAGGCACCTCTCAACTGGGGAGGGTGCCTTTTATACTAGATGCCTCCCAGCTATTGGCTGGGGGAATTTTCAAGGTGCACGCGCTGCCCCTCTAAGAACAGGGCACACTAGGCGTGCTGGTGGGAAGTTTGTACGGCATACACAAGAAGCAGGAGACAGTGAGCTCACCGGGCACCCGGGGTGGTGAGTATGTGGACTACCCTGCATGGAGGGGGAAGAGGGACCATGCAAGGACACCAACATTAGTGTTACATTTGATATACCCAGCTCTGCTACAACTGCTAGGCTATGCTTCATTGCAACTACCTATACCTAGGTGCCTCTTGCCATATTCAGCACTACATTATTGCTGGACTCTGTACCATTACTACCATTAAGCGTTCTGACATACCCAGCTCTGCTATGCTTTTGGATTGTTTTTTATAACCTCAATTTAGTCTCCTGACAAACGCAACTACACTGCTGCATCAAGATGAGTCTTGATTTATCCTTCTCTGCTCCACCATCCCACTCTGCTGGATTACCGCCGTTACATATCTCTGAGTCTCCAGCTTTCTCGTGGTTTTTTACATTGATTCCAAGTTTCCATTCAATGTTTGTTGCCTCCTTCGTTTTTATTGGCCCATTCCACTGCACCAACATTATCTGTCTGTGCTGTATTACACCTGCTCATTTGAGAATCCACCTCATCCGGTTTGACATAACTGCATTACCTTATCTCATTCAAAGTATTGACTTTAACAAACACAACTAAAACAGTGTAGGATAAAGAAGACTGCAATGAGATAACCTGGGCATATAGGGTATAAAGCCTGATAAACTCAAAGACACAAGATTGACATTAAAGAGACAAAGTTTATGGAAACTAGAGTTGGCCTCCGAGTTTATTTACTCCAATTAATAGACAAAGTCTTGCCAGTAATAAATGATTATTTATTTAAGCTCAATAAACAGCATAAATCCAAAACTTTAACTGCAAAGCTATAATTTATTAATCAGCAGGTAAATAAACTCAAACTTCTAGCAAGGAATTACACAGCCAGCTATGATAAAGTGCAAGCAATTAAACAGTGCAGAACACGGAGGATGGGTGCTCCAGGAATAAAATGCCAAAATAAATATTTCCACTTGCTGATCTCATATATGACCTCCAAATCTACCCCCTCATCTGTCACCTCTACCTCTCAACAGCTTCACCTATTATTGAATGTTAAAGGGGTTTTGTCCACTACTGTACAATCCTAATTAATCGGCCCAGGAAGTGGGAAAAAAAATTGATACTGCACTCCAGGACTGCTCCATTCATACCCAGTAAGGCATCAATCATTCCTTCCAGTTGGACGAAAATTGAATGCTGCAGTGGTTACTGATTGGCTGCAGCGCTCACTTGATGCACATGCTGATTGTTGTGATTCCAGGAAACTAGTTAGGGCGTCACATGAGTGAGTGATTTAGTCTGAAACAGTGTTTCTTCTATCCGGACGAAATGTGAACATTGCAGCCAATCAGCAACCAATGATTGGCTGGAGCGCTCACGTGATGTCCCTGCCAGATGTTAATCCTAGGAGACCGGTGGGGGACACAGCACTGAATACAGGAAGCTGAAGGAGCAATATACTTAAGTATGGGGGCTTTATATACAAGTGGCCGAGAGGAGCAATACTGCAGGATGGGAGCTGTATATACAGGGGGTCAAGAGGAATGATATACTGCAGGATGAGGCCATATATACAAGAGGCCAAAAGGTGTGATATACTGCAGGATGGGAGCTCTATATACATGGGACTGAAAGAAGTGATATACTGCAGGATGGGAGCTCTATATACAGGGGGCTGAAAGTAGTGAAATACTGCAGGATGGGTCGTTGTATACAGGGGTACAAGAGGAGAGATATACTGCAGTATGTGTTCCTGTATACAGGTGGCTGAGATGAGTGAAGAACTACAGAATGTAGCTGATTAGAGGGCTGAAAGGGGTGATAGACTGCAGGACATGACTGTATATAGATGAAGCAAAAAGAAGCAATATAATGCAGGATATGTCTGTATAGTGAGCTGAGAGGAATGATATACTGCAGTATGGAGGTTGTATATACAGGGGTCTGAAAGGAGCGATATACTGCTGAAGGGGGCTATATATACAGGGAGCCAAGAGGACTAGTATCATGCAGAAGGAGTTTTTTGCAGAGGAGCTGAGAGGATCAATGTATTGCAGGATGGGGCTGTATATACATGAGAGACATTATATACTGCAGGAAGGGGCTGTATACAGAAAGTGCTGAGAGGAGCAATGTATTGCATGATGTGGCTATATATAGAGGGGCTAATGACCAATGTACTGCTGGATTGGGCTGTATATAAAGGAGCTAAGAGTAGTGATATATGGGGTTGTATACAGAGGTGACTGAGAGGAGTGATATATTGCAGGATGGTATTGTACCAGTTGAGCACCGCCAGTGGCTGCAGGCCAAGAGACTGCTACCGGGGGGGGCAGTCGCATGCACCGTGTACCTGCATACCTGCATAGTGGCCCCCTCCTGCTCCTGGCCCCTCCCCCGCTCCACCGGCACTGCAGGCTGCAGCTAGATTGCCGGCACTTCCCCAGACATAGTCGCGCGCTGTGCGGCTGTGTCTGGTAGTAATGACACGCACGCAGGGGTGACACTGGACCTTTAATTGTGCATGTGTGTCGCCCCTGCCATGTCATTACTGCACGTGGTCATGTCTGAAGAAGTGCCGGCAAACAAGCTACAGCGCCGGAGTGAGGTCCTGGCTGTACAGATGCTGGGGGGCGGCCCAGGCCCCGACGGCAACCAGGCCCCCCTTATGGTCCAGGGCCATGTCTGTGATGGCCATCAGACACACCGGCGGCGGGACGGGACACGGGCTGGGGGCAGGTAAGTGAGGCTTGTCGCCAGATTACCCAATCCCCATATTAAATATATTTCTAATGTGTCTTGTGTGTGTGTGAGCATGACTGTGTGTATATATTTATGTCTGTTTTATGTGTTTTTAAGAATGTGTTCAAATATGTATGTCTGTATGTGTACATATCTGTGTATGTGTTTGTGTGTGCATGTCTGCATACTGTGTGTGTGTGTGCATGTCTGCATATATGAAGGATGAGGGCACAGCCTGGGCCCTGTGTACTATACCTATATTTCTCCGCCGTATCTCTGCATCATGAATGCTGTATGTGTTAAAGGGATCACTGAGACTCTTTCGCCCGGGGCCCACAAAAACCTAGAGCCGGCCCTAGTTGATAGCAATGATGGAGGAGGGAACGTCATGTGACACTCTCTCTCCCATCATTCCTCTTCTGTGTCTGGCGCAGCGGCGTGATGACGCTCCACGCTCTGTCAGACAGTGGAGCTGGCAGCTGCTGAGGTGATGACAGAGACGCGCTGCAGAGACTGAAGCAGCGGGGAACGAGGAGCGGTAAGTATGTATTTATTTATAAATCAGTGAGTACTGATAAAACTGGAGGACTGGGGGCTGCATTTTACCCTATGGGGGGCTGCATTACACTGCGTACAGGACCATGAGGTGTATTATAGTGTGTTGAGGACCATGGGGGGCTGCATTATACTGTGTGGAGGACCATGGGGAGTGCATTATACTGTATGGAGGACCATGGGGGGCTGCATTATACTACTGCATACAGGACCATGGGGAGTGCATTATACTGTGTGGAGAACCATGGGGAGTGTATTATACTGTATGGAGGACCATGGGGAGTGCATTATACTGTGTGGGGGACCATGGGGAGTGCATTATACTGCATGGAGGACCATAGGGAGTTTATTATACTGCGTGGGGGACCATAGGGTGTTCATTAAACTGCATGGAGGACCATAGGGAGTGCATTATATTGTGTGGAGGACCATGGCGAGTGCATTATACTGTGTGGAGGATCATGCCAAGAGCATTGTACTGTATGGAGGACCATGGCGAGTGACTTATACTGTGTGGAGGACCATGGCGAGTGTTTTATACTATGTGGAGGACCATGGCGAGTGTCTTATACTGTGTGGAGGACCATGGCGAGTGCATTATACTGTGTGGGGGACCATGGGGGGCTGCATTATACTGGGTGGAGGACCATGGGGGGCTGCATTGTACTGTGTGGAGGACCATGGCGAGTACATTATACTGTGTGGAGGACCATGGCGAGTGTTTTATACTGTGTGGAGGACCATGGTGAGTGTCTTATACTGTGTGGAGGACCTTGGCGAATGTCTTATACTGTGTGTAGGACCATGGAGAGTGCATTATACTGTGTGGAGGTGTGGCACCCCAGGGGTCTGGTTTTCCACAGTAACAGCAATGTTATGTCTGAGAGCAGGTGGGAGGTCTCTTGGTCAGGGATCCTATGCATGCCACACCTCCTGCCCAGTCCTGGGAGGGGAAGAACTTCCCCTATATAAACCTAGGGCTGAGGCAGGGTGAGTGAGTAGAGAAGAAGCAGAGAAAAGAAGCAAATATAGGAAGAAACAACAGGAGCTCTGTGGGAGCAGTGTTACAAGGAGTCAGGGGCTGGCAGCTGCAGAGCTCGCCCTGACTGAGAAGTTATCACCGGACCCGGAGTCCGAGGCTGTGGGGACTAACTCCTATCCAGCAGCAGAAACCGACCGGCAGGGGATTGCAGGTCCTCTGGCCCAGAAACCCGAAGGCCCCGAGTCACCGGCCATACGGGTGAGCACCACACGGTACACTCAGGGACGTGGGCTACTTATACCCGCCTCTAGCAAGGTAGCCAGAAGAGTATCGTTAGTTTGGGAGGCCTACAACTCCGCCTGGCCAGGGGAGATCCCATCTGCTCAAGGACTGACCAGGCCCCAATCGCTAGCCAGTACTCCGGGAGGGTCTATCTTTGTCACCAGTAAAGACCCTGAACTACACAGTACCGTCTCCGAGTGGTTCCTGCTACCCCCATCATCCACGTCGGCTGCCCTGAGGCCATACCCCTCCCGTTGGGGGTTATACTATCACGCTGCACAATCCTACCACCGGCCTCAGCGGTCTGCCCTGCAGCAGCAGCTCCCTGGCTGCACTCAACGGGTGGCGTAGTCGTCCAACATCTACCGCTAAAACAGCGCCACTTAGTCTGACTCCCTGGGCACGGACCGGATCACCGCCACGAGACTACAACCCTCAACAGATCCGGCTCCGGGTAAGCTCCCGCGTGCGCAACGCAGCGCGACACAGGCCCAGGGGCGCGTCAACTTTTGGCGTAGTCGGCAGGATCTCGTGCCCGCAACCACCGGGTACTGCGTGCCTGAAAAAGACTGTGAAAACTTACCCGTGGTGAAGATTCCCGCCATCCGGCGCCATCTTCCGCTTTCTTCCCGCCATCGGTGGAGTTTTCCCGCCATCCGGCGCCATCTTCGGCCTTCTTCCCGCCATCCGTGGAGTTTTCCCGCCATTGGACGCCATCTTGAGGACGCCGCGCGGGAAGAAGAGGGGCGTGGACTCCGAAAACGCGCGAGAACTGAAGCCCCGCCTCACGTCCGGACGTTGCGTAAGGTCCTGGAAGGAGCCCAGCAGACGCCGACGTCACAGGAGCGCGACGGAAGGTCCTCAACCCTGACGATCCACTGCGGAGCCGCGGCCTACGGAAGAGGATCATCGCAAGGTAGGCCACGGTCCACTAGGGGGGAGAAGGATGTCGGATACGGAGGAGAGCTTCACCGCTCCAACCCCCGCCAGCGCCACCGCTGTTGCGGTCATGCCTTTCACCATGCCCTATATCCCGGGGGCAGCCTGGCTACCCCAGTACTCAGGGGAGTCACATACCCTGCAGGACTTTAGAGAAAAACTGGATAGCCTCTTCCAGGTGTACCCCCTCACAGAAGAGCAAAAAGTAAGCATCCTGGTGGCCCAATTAACCGGGGCAGCCCAAAGGGAGGTAAAGTCCTGGCCACCTGGGGGGAGGACTGTCGCAGGGATACTAACCCGGCTGAGGGACACCTTTGATACCCGCACCTCAGCCGATATCAAGCTTAGATTCTACGGGTGCAAACAGCGGGCACATGAGAGTATAAGGGACTATGCCCTGAACCTACAAGAGGCCCTGAGAGCCATTAAGCAGACCGACCCTGACGGCGTGGGAGACGAGGACAGGCTGTTAACTGAACAATTTATAGAGGGTTTATATTGCAATGCCCACCGAACCCAGTTGCGGGCAATGGCCTTACAGGACCCTCATCTGGGATTTGCACAGTTCAAGGACAGAGCCATCCGGGTGCTCCGAGAACCGGCACCAGGTGGCGTTGTGACCCACAGACGCCCCACTACCACCTACCACCAGGAGGCGGCGCCCTTGTCGGCAGGGCCTGTGGGAGCTGATGCGCAGGCTTTGAACAATGACTCGGCTCCAGACCTGCACCATCAGGTCCAAGAGCTAGCTAAAAGCGTTGCTGCGCTAACCCGAACTGTGCAGTCTTTACAGGTTTCCACTCCAGGGAAGATCCAGCTGGCATCCGGACCGGAGGACATCCCGTGGCGTCGACCAAGGAGGACCCCACCGGCCAGAGGAAGACCCAGCGACCGATACAACGAGGACGGACGACCCATCTGCCGCCGCTGTAATCAACCCGGACATATGGCAAGGTACTGTCCTTTAAACTGGCACAACCTAGGGTAGAGGGCCAACCCCTAGGAAAAAGATCATCAGGCCCATCAAACTGGCGCGACAAATATGTGGGAGGACGTCCAGTCTTGCCTGTGGTACTGGATGGCATTCCTATGAGTGCCCTACTGGACACCGGGTCACAGGTCACCACCATCCCGTACGTGCTCTTCAAGCAGTACTGGAATGACTCGGATATTACCCGCTACCCTGACGACGACTTGAGTATCATCGCCAGCAATGGTCAGCCCGTGCCACAGATCGGATTTAAAGAGGTGACCATTAAAATTGGTAGAGTTGAACTGGCAGCACAGGGACTGATCATTGTAGACATTGACAAACACGAGAGTCACCCAAAGATAACTCTAGGAACTAATGTAATTGAAAATTGTCTTGCAGAGGTGATTTTCCTTTTACAGCAGGTTGCCAAGAACGCCAGCTCCGGCGAGCAGCGAGTGCTCCAAAAAGAGATCCGGGCACTGATGCGACGGCAACAGGTGGAACTCTCCGGCGGTGAGATTGGTAGCGTGAGAATGTGTGACCCTTTCCCTATTGCCATGCCCCCAAAAAGTGAAATGATGATTTGGTGCCGGGCAGCTATTGGTCTGAGAGGTAGAGATTACCAGGCAATGGTAGAACCAGTTTACTCAGACAGTAGGCCCACCATCTTGACAGCACGGGGGGTGGTTAATGTACGCCATGGGAGGGTGCCCGTTCGCATAATCAATATCGGGAAGAGGGAAGTGTACCTGCCCCGGTATGCCACGCTAGCCAAATTATATACCATCAACCAAAATGCTATACAATCTGTGGAACCCTTGCCTCCATCTCACCCGGAGGAAGGTAACGGCTCTAAGAAAACAATGGAGGACTGGTGTCAGCAACTACATTTGGGTACTGACTCCACTCCCTCACATCAGAAACAGGGAGTCTATCGGGTGGTTCAAGAGTACGAGAGAGTGTTTAGTAAACACCCGTTAGACTTCGGGCGAGTCAAGGGGGTAGAACACCACATCCCCACGGGAGACCATCCTCCCATAAAAGAGAGGTATCGACCCGTACCCCCTGCACACTACCAACACGCCAAGGGGATGCTTAGAGACATGAAGGAGGCTGGGGTGATCAGGGATAACTGTAGCCCCTGGGCAGCTCCACTAGTCTTAGTCAAAAAGAAAGACAACACCATGAGGATGTGTGTAGATTACCGGAAAATCAACCGTATCACACACAAGGATGCGTACCCCTTACCAAGGATAGAGGAGTCTTTGGCTGCTTTAAGATCTGCTAACTTCTTCTCTACCTTGGATCTCACTAGTGGGTACTGGCAGGTTCCTGTAGCAGAGGCGGACCGGGAGAAGACCGCATTCACCACCCCGATGGGACTTAGCGAGTTTACCTGCATGCCGTTCGGACTCTGCAACGCACCAGGAACCTTCCAACGATTAATGGAGTGCTGTCTGGGCCATAGAAACTTCGAGACGGTCCTGTTGTACCTGGACGATGTCATCGTATATTCTAAGACTTATGAGGACCACCTGAAACACCTGGCGGAAGTGTTCGAAGCTCTGGCAAGCTACGGCCTAAAGGTGAAACCCTCCAAGTGTCACCTCCTGAAACCAAAGGTGCAGTACCTGGGACACGTGGTGAGCGCTGACGGAGTGGCTCCCGACCCTGATAAGATCACCGCAATTAAGGAATGGCCATGTCCCTCCAGTGTAAAGGAAGTGCGGCAGTTCCTCGGGTTGGTAGGCTACTACCGCAGGTTCATCCCCGGTTTCACCAAAAAGGCAGCTCCTATGCAGGACCTCCTGATAGGCCAGTCCCGGAAGGCCAAGAACCAGAAGCCGCCCTTCAGATGGGAGAAGTTGGAAGAGGAGTCCTTCCGCCAGCTGAAGATGGCCCTCACGGGGGATGAAATCCTGGCGTACCCGGATTACAGCCAGCCCTTTATCCTCTACACCGACGCAAGTAACATCGGGCTAGGAGCCGTGCCGTCCCAGATCCAGCAGGGGAAAGAACGAGTAATCGCTTACGCCAGCCGAAAACTGCGACCCACCGAGAGAAACCCTGAGAATTACAGCTCATTTAAGCTAGAGTTCCTGGCAGTGGTGTGGGCAGTCACCGAACTCTTTAAGCACTACCTCGCTTCTTCCCGGTTCGTCGTGTACACGGATAACAACCCGTTGACACACCTGGACACAGCAAGACTCGGTGCCCTAGAGCAGAGATGGATGGCCCGTCTGTCCAACTACGAGTTCACAATCAAATACCGGGCAGGACGCTCCAATACCAACGCGGACGCCCTGTCCAGGATGCCAAACCTACCGGACGTAGGAGAAGATCCAGAGGGACTGGAAGAAGTCGAACTCCCTGCGTTCCACCGGCATGGGACTATCCAGTATTCCCACCGGGTAAGGAGTAAGCAAGCCGCTACGTTTAACCCCTTGCCTCACTACAACTGGGAGGAAACGCAAGACAGTGACCCTGCCGTCCGACTGGTGAAGGAGATGCTGACTCGGCCAGAGGCTCACCTTGACCCAGACGCTCCGGAGGAAGCCAAGCAACTGTGGGCTGAGAAGAGTCGACTGTTCCTTTATAAGGGGAAGTTGTGCCGCAGAATGGTTAACTCCCGGACGCATGAACTAATCTGGCAAGTAGTGGTGCCACGAAGAGACGCAGCCATGGTGATGGAGGCATACCACGACGGGGCTGGACACTTCGGATGGAAGAAGCTGGAGTTCCTGCTGCGCGAGCGGTTCCACTGGGTAGGCATGAGGGGAACCATCGAGAGGTGGTGCAGAGACTGTGGCCCGTGCAACCTAAGAAGGAAGGACCGTGCCAGCCAGAAGACTCCCCTGCAGTCCATCGTCACCCGGCAGCCGTTGGAACTGGTAGCCTTGGATCATGTAAAACTGACCCCAAGCAGAAGTGGCTACGTCTACGCACTAACCATCGTGGATCACTACTCCCGGTTCTTGGTTGTCGTCCCCGTCAAGGACTTAACAGCTCGAACAGCAGCGAGAGCCTTCCAGCAGCATTTCTGCCGTCCACACGGGTACCCGGACCAAGTGTTGACAGACCAGGGACCTGCCTTTGAAGCGGAGGTCTTCCAAGAATTCTGCACTCTGTATGGCTGCCGGAAGATAAGGACGACACCCTAACATCCGCAAACTAATGGACTTTGTGAGAAAATGAACCAGGTGGTAATGGATCTTCTGAAAACGTTGCCCCTGGAAGAACGCAGTCTGTGGCCTGAGAAGCTGCCCGATCTGGTGGACCTATACAACCACATCCCGGTAGGTTCCACCAACTGTACCCCGGCTTACCTAATGAGGGCGAGACCTGGTAAGTTACCTGTTGACCTGGAAATGGGAGTCCTGACACCTGAGGACACTTCACCAGAAGCAGACTGGGACACAGAGAGGCAGCAGCAGTACCGGAGAGTACAGGAGAGCGTGGAGCGAAGTCTCTGTCAGGCTAGGGAAAGACAAGAGAAAACTTACAACCAGTATGCTCCCGCTGTTCCCCTGGTACCCGGAGAGCAGGTCTTGAAGAGAAAAAGACGGCTCGACAAGTTGGACGACCAGTGGGAGAAGGACCCGTACACCGTACTGCCCTCAAGCCACGACAACCCAAAGGTCTGTACCATCAGTAAAGACGGAGGGGAAACCACAACCATTGTATCCCGGGATCACCTGAAGAAGTGTCCCGAACAGCTACGGAACCCTGAAGAGGAACAAGAAGACCCTCGACCCGTAGAGGAAAGGGAAGACATGGTTAATACTGTGCTCGGAGACTTCCCTCGGTCTTGGACTCAAGTCAATGGTGCAGTTGTGGTACCCGTACTCACCTTCCTCCAACCAGCATCCCAAGCACCTACGGAGCAACAGGTAGAGCTGGAAGAACAGCCGGTCCAGAAGGCAGAAGACCCCACACCAGCAGACCAGGAGGATCAACCCTCTGCTTGCAGTGAGCCTGCCATATCCCTAGTGAGCCAAAGGGCCCGTAGACCGCTGCCCAGTTTACCCTTAACAGCTCCTACACCCTGTAGTTCAGGGCCAGACAGTCAGCTCCGTAGGTCCACTAGGGCCACTAGGGGCCAGTTACCCGCACGTTGGAGGATTTGAAGTGTATAAATTGTTTTATTTGTGGTTACCTGTTTATTGTTGCTTGTGTATAATTGTGTTTCTAGTTATTTTTAGGAGTCCTTGGTGGATTTACCGGGAATCCTTTGTACATAGTTGGAGCGTAACCCAGGACGGACTAAAGACTGTTAAGGACTCGGGGCAGGACAGACCCCTACCTGGTTACGTCTCCCTGTTTTGGTGAAATGGACACCTTGCTTTCTTCAAAGACTGCACCCGGTTACGGACATGCCGTGACCACCTTTATGTGTTTCTTTATTGTTATTGTTATATCTTGTTATGTTTTTCTAAAATATGTTTAGTCCCGGAGTACTAAATTTCACTAGGGGGGAATGTGGCACCCCAGGGGTCTGGTTTTCCACAGTAACAGCAATGTTATGTCTGAGAGCAGGTGGGAGGTCTCTTGGTCAGGGATCCTATGCATGCCACACCTCCTGCCCAGTCCTGGGAGGGGAAGAACTTCCCCTATATAAACCTAGGGCTGAGGCAGGGTGAGTGAGTAGAGAAGAAGCAGAGAAAAGAAGCAAATATAGGAAGAAACAACAGGAGCTCTGTGGGAGCAGTGTTACAAGGAGTCAGGGGCTGGCAGCTGCAGAGCTCGCCCTGACTGAGAAGTTATCACCGGACCCGGAGTCCGAGGCTGTGGGGACTAACTCCTATCCAGCAGCAGAAACCGACCGGCAGGGGATTGCAGGTCCTCTGGCCCAGAAACCCGAAGGCCCCGAGTCACCGGCCATACGGGTGAGCACCACACGGTACACTCAGGGACGTGGGCTACTTATACCCGCCTCTAGCAAGGTAGCCAGAAGAGTATCGTTAGTTTGGGAGGCCTACAACTCCGCCTGGCCAGGGGAGATCCCATCTGCTCAAGGACTGACCAGGCCCCAATCGCTAGCCAGTACTCCGGGAGGGTCTATCTTTGTCACCAGTAAAGACCCTGAACTACACAGTACCGTCTCCGAGTGGTTCCTGCTACCCCCATCATCCACGTCGGCTGCCCTGAGGCCATACCCCTCCCGTTGGGGGTTATACTATCACGCTGCACAATCCTACCACCGGCCTCAGCGGTCTGCCCTGCAGCAGCAGCTCCCTGGCTGCACTCAACGGGTGGCGTAGTCGTCCAACATCTACCGCTAAAACAGCGCCACTTAGTCTGACTCCCTGGGCACGGACCGGATCACCGCCACGAGACTACAACCCTCAACAGATCCGGCTCCGGGTAAGCTCCCGCGTGCGCAACGCAGCGCGACACAGGCCCAGGGGCGCGTCAGAGGACCATGGCGAGTGTCTTATACTGTGTGGAGGACCATGGTGAGTGCATTATACTGTGTGGAGGACCATGGTGAGTGGCTTATACTGTGTGGAGGACTATGGTGAGTGTCTTATACTGTGCGGAGGACCATGGCGAGTGTCTTATGTGACGCTCACAGCCCACCCTGGGAGATGGGGGGAACTCGGAGCCGGGCCAGATGTTGGGGGGGTTGCAGTTGTGGAGTGGACCCGTTCCGTGCCCAGGGCCGTCACAATAAAAGATTTAATGGGCTTTCAGGGTTTGGTGTTAATCGAGTGGATGAAATGACTACGCCACCTGTGGTTTCTGGTGATTCGCCACCATCGCTGCGTTCAGTCCTCTGAGGCGGGATGTAGTGGCAGCAGAAGATGGTGCTACTCCCCACAGGCGGAGCTGGGCCTCAGGGCAGAGGGAACAGGAGGATGGGAGTTGTAGTGGGAGATGTGGTGCGGTGTAGTGCGGTGCCGCGTTGCAATAAGGAACCGGAGGCCATAGGCTTTACTCATGGTAGAATGCACAGCTGCAAGGCTTCTCCCTGCTCCTCACGGCGCGCTGCGGCCACCAGGACCGGGGGTCCGACAACCTCCGGGTAGTTCAGGTGCCTTGGTCAGGACCCCGCACCAGAGTGTTCCTAGACTCCTTACTAAGTCCTCTCCTGTCTGTATGTGGTACGTGTGGTAAGGCCGTGTCTCCCTCTGGTCTATGCACAGAACAAGGGTACGGGTGGCGACTCTGCTCCGTCCGTTACCCGGTGGGATCCACTGAGCTTTCCGGACTTTCCTGACTATGACGTGAAGTAACCAAGTCAGGTATCGGGGGCCGGTACCCCTTTTGCAGCAGGAGTCCCTCTGACTAAGCCAGAATAAAGAGTACAGGTGGCGTATGCCGCTCCGTCCGTATTCTCCAGGATCCTTTTGCCTGTGGAGCTTTACTCCTCTGCTCCCCTCCAGGCCTTCTTAGGTAGGGACCTTGACCGGGTAGAGACAGCCGTTAACGCTTGCCCGTTCCTCGACTCAAGACCAGAGTACGAGGACCGTGTCCCCATCAGATGCAGGTTCACACAGAAAGCCACGTTCAGCGATGAAGATCACAATCAAAGACCATGAACTTAAGATAGCTGACTATTAAATATGAATTTAGTACGTGTAACCTAAATGTGCGTCCTCCACCCTCACCCACTACTAGGTTCCCCCTAACTTTTGGTTCCCCCATCTCCACTTATCCCGGCTAGGGCAGCACCCTGGTGCATATAAGCCCCCCTACAGATGGGAGAGGTGTAGTGTTGGATGCAGAGGTGGGGTCCTGACAGCTGCACCATCCTTACCTCGAAGGAGAGATACCACACCTCTTTAAAGAGATGCAGTACCCCTGTGGCGACTGAACCCTCAGGGGCGCCACATCTTATACTGTGTGGAGGACCATGGCGAGTGCATTATACTCTGTGGAGTGTGGAGAGTTGTGGGGCCATTATACTGTATGGAAGGCTGTGTGGGGGTAACAGTTGGGGGGATCATGCTGTGTTGGGGTCACCATACTTTGCCTTGGGAGTTGAGGTGGGTTAAAGTAGGGTCATTATACTGCTCATGTGGAGGAATTCACCATGTTGGTATCATACTGTATTTGGGAGGCACTTTTGTTGACATCATACTTTATGGGGGCAATGAAAGAGGAATCTAGGACATCCGCAGGAGGAAAATTACTAAAGGCTGGAAAGTTATGAGATATGCTCTTCTGTGACCCTGACAATTATTAAAAAAAAATATATATTTTTTTTTTTGGGGGGGGGTTCAATTAGAACTTCTGCTATGGGGCCCCATGATTCCTATGTACGCCCCTATATTGTACATAAGAGGGCTGAGAGGAGTGATACACTGCATGGTGGGATCGTATATAGAGGTGGTAGAGAGGAGTAAACCATCTGCAGCCACATGACAAACTATAAGATGCGCCCACACAGCACCAAGCCTCTTCATGCTACCTGCTAGAGAAAAGCGCTGGTGGTTCAGGAGATGTCATTGTCCATGGCTGGCTGTCATGACAGGTGAGATTGATCATTTGTACAGTAGTACTCAGAGTGTTGAGAGTTGCTGTCAGTCGACCACTGATGTGCGTGCACCTTGTTGTGTCCGACTGGTGGCAGCGCTCAACTGGTTATGTATCAATGAGGCAAAGTGACGCGGCAGCACTCTGGATCTTTTGGGATGGAGGGTATGGTTATTTATTTTAGTGAATTGGGAGTAATTAATTAATTTACTACAGAGAGGGTGTGATTATATTCCGGGGGAAAGGGCGGCTGATTAGGGGGACTGTGCTATTATACCAGTGTGGGGGGGTTAATTATGATACTATGGGTGTTAACTACAAGGGGATGTATTATAACCAGGCGGAATTAGTTATTATTATACTATAGGGGATTTTTATTGCAAGGGGGTAAGTGATTGCAATCATGTTACCAGCTTGGGGAGGGAGGAGGGGGAGATCAAATTGCAGCATCTTTCCACTATATAACTAGAAATTAAGTGCAAATTGCTTGCTGTTAAGGACCGCATGGTTCTGCAGCCATTAACAATAGGTGAGTCATTTGTGATTTATTTCTAATGAAACAGCAGAAAGAGGCTTGAGTTTTATGAAATAAAATGTTAATATTTGCTCTTCGGGCACACATAATGTACTACATGAGACCCAAGCTTAAAGATGGGCCGTGTCACTCATGGGCGAGTGCTTTGTGCTTGCCCCATAGGCCAACATTTGACAGCCATTTGACCCTTTCTCCAGTACAGTTTTATACTGGAGATAGGGTCAATGCTGGTTATAAGCTTTAATGAAGATGAGATTTCGAGTTGCTTTTAAAGGTTTGCATAGTGGATGAGTCTTGTATTAAAGTATGAAGTTACTGAGTATGGGGGGGATGTGTTGAACTTTGGAAACGATATGGAGGAGACAAGTGTAGAGCGGAGAAAGAGATTTTGCAAGGATCAAAGATTGTTTACGGGGAGGTTCTGGGAGATTAGGGCAACAAATGTTAATGTTTAAAGGAGACAGATTGTGGACTGTCTTTTATGTCATTGTCACTATTTTTACATGTATATGCTGGACGATGGATAACCAGTGAAGGCACAGGCAGCGACGACGTGTGGTAGATGAATGAGGAGGGAGGTGGATTAAGTGGTCAAATGAGTTAATGATGGATTGGAAAGTTACTAGAATATTAGGGAGAAGGACAAGTAAGGGGGTGTAATCAAGGAAAAGATAAGGGCATGTGCAAGCGTTTTGATTATTAGTAGCAGAAAGGTACTGATACTATGAAATTACTTTTTATTTCGCTTCAAAATACACACCATGAGTCCCAACCAAATGATGATTTATTGATAGACAGGTAAATAAACTACAAGGACCATGTAATTTTTGTACCTTTGCCTACAAGGACCTCTGACAACCACCAGGATGGGGTCCACTCAATCCCATCCTGCAAACCTGAGATAAATGTATAAAGGACAATATTAACTTGGCATCCAAGCAAAAATAACAATTTTCAGTTTTCCCATCCTGCGGACGACCCTCAGGGCCAGCTCCAACCACACAAAGCAAATCTGAAAAAAGAGGGCTGACCACATATGGAATACTACCTATACAGATTAAATTTGTATAGGTGACAGATGACAACTATAAGTAACTTAAAGGAAGTCTGTCAGCACAAAACGATGGTTTGAACCAAGTACAGGTGCTCGGTGCACCCTTGGTGCGGCCAAACAATTCACTGTGTCACGTGGGTGAATCATGGACCCACTACGCCATGGACCAGGCTTACCCTGGAAGGGCATGGCTAAGCGGCTGCCTGGTGTTCTCTAGAGCGCTTGATGGTGGAGTTAGGCTTGAGCTGCAGTGAGTTGCCAGGTACCACTCCCAGGGCAGTCCCCAGTACTGCGGCAGCTGACCCCAAGGCTCAGGATAGCAGTCATGGACATTGACTCTGAGTCACTGGCGGAACAGGATTCGGATAACTAGTAGAACAGATATCGGAGCTGGTTCAGACAGAACAGGATTGGGCTCAAAGGGAACAGGATGTTCAGACGGGATGGACTCTGGGATTATGCAAGACAGGTTCTGAAACACTGGCAGAGGTTGTAGGTGCAGGTTCAGACAGGACGGGTTTAGGACTCATGATCAGGTTCTGGCAGGACGGGCTTACGAATAAGTTCAGGTTCAGACTGGATAGTTTCAGGAACAGGAACATGAAAACAAACTAGTGGGTACATACACTAACTAGAACTAACTTTGCTCAGGCACCTCCTTACAGGGGAGAGTGCCTTAAATACTTAATGCCTCCCAGCTATTGGCTAGGGGCATTTCCAGGAGTGCGCTCGCTGCCCCTTTAAGAAGCGGCAAGTGTCCGCTGCAGGGAGACCTGCGCGATGTGCACGGACCCTGGGAACAGGAAGCCATGGCTGGAGGAGGCGGTGCCACTGAGTGGCCTTGGTGGTAGTTATTTTGGCGTCCCTGCTGGGAGGAGGAAGGGGGACCATGCAAGGATGCCAGTGCTGGCGTTACACAGTACAGTCAATCAAGGAATAGGGCGACGGAGATAAATAGAAAAGAAGTAGATGGGAGGGTGCACTGAGCGGTTTGGTCACACCAAGGGTGTACCAAGCGCCTGTGCTTGGTTTGAACAATCCTTTGTCCATTGTCATCTCTCACCTACACCAGCTTAGTCTGTATAGGTAGTATTCCATATAAGGTCAGCTTACTTTTTTGAGATTTGCTTTGTGTCGCTGGAGATGGAGCTGAGGGTTGTCCGCAGGACGGGAAAAGTGAAGATTGTTATTTTTGGATGGATACTTAACCAATATTGTCCTTTCTACATTTATCTCAGGTTTGCAGAATGGGACTGAGTGTGCTCTGTCCTGGTGGTTGTCAGAGTTCCTTGTAGATGAAGGTACAAAAATCCATGGTCCTTACAGTTTTAACAGTCATTTGATGATGATGGACTTACTTTAAGAACAAATGAACACGGGAGATAGGAATGAGCGAATATATGTGCGTGGAATTTAATTCACGGTGAGGGGCAGAGATCAAGAGATGCAGCGAGGACTGGACAAGTGACGACAAGGAGCAGAGGGGCCAGAGAGCTAAGCGATAAGGTGAGTATAAGTATTTTTTTAAATTTTTCCACCTAACATTTATTATATTTTAGGGTCTCGAGAGACCCCAGAGCATAATAGGGGACAATAACTTCTCTGGGAATCGAATTTCTTGTGAAACTCTGAGCAAACAAGCAAATTAGAATTTGTCAGATGGACAATCCATATAACCCCCAACCTGAAATCCTTGTCCAGTTCAATAAATGTTGATAATATTTAGCAAGGATATCATGAAAAGTCTCGGATAATAATGTCTTAAGGGACACAGGAATACGCACATAATGGACCACCCTTACAATCTCCCGCCTAAATACAGTTCCATTTACTTTGGAAGGTATCTGAGACAGTACTGTCTGCAAGTCATACTCTCACTCTTTCCTGTCTCCCTCTTCAAAAGACGGCAGTAAAAATAGGAAATGCTATAGATCTATATAAGCAGATGTGGGTCCAGCTGTGCGGTTTGGTGCTCCAAGTTCACCAGTCTCCCACAGTCCTGCCCTTTAGTCATCAAATGTCACGTTCCTCACTGACAGTGGGAGCTTTCACCCCCCCCAGACTGACCCATGAGACTGCCGTATCACTGAGTGACAAAAATGAGGACTAACAAAAATTAGGATTTGTAGGAAAGGAAACTGAAGATTTCAAATGGAACGAGCAGTTAAAGTGTTAAATGACATGTCAGCTAGTTAGTAGCCAACACATACTGGGTAATGTGAGCATCAGAGTAGGTCTTCAGAAAATTACTTAGGGAAATAAGTTATGAGCGACCTTTAAGAAACCCGGACATTGCATTGAAGAAGCAATTCAATGAAATGCACCAGTGATTTTTCTGCTGCAGATCGTTATTGGAGCCCTGGTAAGAGATGTTGGGAGATTATTGTTCATGGCATTGGTGACCCCATCGCTGTAAGTACAATGATACTCAGAGCCATGAAGAAGGAACCTCATATAACCCCATTCTCTGCTGGAAGTGTCCAGGGAGAGGAAATGGGATTATCCAGCCACTATCACACAGCAGCACTGATTCCGTCAGACGTAACAGGGTTGAGTATGTCATTTGGCACAACTCGTCATGATATAATAATGCGTTGTCTGTGCATTTAAGACTTCTAGGAAACATCGGTACTATTTTATCTCAAGGCAAAAGCAATGCAGCCCCCGGAGTCACACGGCAAATGTTACATCTGCAGCAGAAGACAGGAATCACAGTCAAATTTTTCGTTTCATTGGTTTGACATATGCTAATATTACACTATAAAATGTATGCAAAATAGCCAACCCCAGGCTAAAGCAGATACAAGGCACTAAAAGTTACGGCAGCATGGTGGCTCAGTGGTTAGCACTGTTGCTCTGCAGCGCTGGGGTCTTGGGACCAAATCCCACCAAGGAAAACATCTGCAAGGAGTTTATTTGTTCTCCTGTGTTTCCTCACACAATAAAACATACCGATAGGGAGTCTAGATTGTGAGCCCCAATGGGGACAAGGATGATGATGTCTGTAGAGCGCTATGGAATATGATGGCGCTATATGCCACATTCAGCTCCCTTTCAAAAAATTTAAGTGACCAAAAGGTGATAAATGTGGTTTTCACATACAAATCCTTAGTGAAGACAATCTCTGGTCAGGGTATGGTGCAGGGAGTGTAGGAAACACACCAGACTGGCTTCCACATCAAAAATGGATGAAGAGGTCCGTTCGGTCTAGGCTTCAGCACAAAAGGGAAAAATGTAAAACATAACTTTGACTCTGAGTTTAAAAAACATGATGTAAAGATATAAAAAAATGAAAAAAAGATTAGCTTCCATAAGCTAACGCGTTTCGAGTTGGTTATGCCTACAGGTCGCCAACCGAAACGTGTAAGTTTATGGATCCTAATCTTTTTTAAAAAAATTGTATCATTACATCACGTTTTTAAACTCAGAGTAAAAGTTATTAGTGATGGGTGAGTGTGCTTAATCGAGTGCTGCTTGATGATTGAATGCTCGGATCCCCGTAAGTGAATTATCAGAGAGAGAATTTTTCCATCCTCCGGAAAAATACTTGAGTTTGCCATTAACTTCCATTATACTCGCTACTCGAGTCGAGCATGTCCGAGTGTTTGACTTGCTCGATTCGAGTACAGAGCACTCGGACATTCCAGTGCTCAATCAACACTGTTTTAAAATTTTCTCTTTGGTGCTATATAAGTAAGCATAATAATACTAAAAATGTTAGCATTCTTGGTCATCCATCACTGCACTGTGAACTTGACAACTCTGTGACACTAGAAGAGTGCAATCAGATACTTTGTATATACCAGGGGGCACATGCAAGAATGGGCACCTGTGCAAGAATAGTCGGGAAGGTCTGTAAGGAGATGCAGAGGAGTTGATCATTGTCACGAGGTCTACCTGGGAAGATGTGGGCCTTGGGTTGCTACAGATTTGTCATGGGGCTAAACTGAGCAGAAGTTAAGGTACTGTGGGTTTTACGCTTTAAAGGTACTAGTATGTGCACACGGCGTATTTTAGACACCGTCATTTCCACATTGCTTTTGAAGCAGAGGACACTTCAGGAAAACTATAGTAAAAAAAATTCTATTTGGTTCTTCCTTTTTTAGAAGAGTCTCAGACTAAACCTGAATTGAATGCGATGGCAAGTCCTCCATATTTCCTTTATACTAGTTTTCTCCTCCATTATGTTTGCATTTCATCTGTGCAGATCAGCCAAAATGGAAAGCAACCCCTCCATGGCTCCATAGTGTAACAGTCACGTGAAATCTTCAAAATGCCAAAAGTTTGAAAAACTCATTTGACAGCATCTCCAATTTCAATGATCAGGGACATCCACTTTTAATCCTGTAAACTTTCCACCTTCCTTTTCGAGTTTCAGATTTCTCAAAACCATGACCCCTAGAATAGAAGCATTTGGCATGAAATGCTAACCTAGATCGCCATCTAGAGGCAAAAACTACTAATACAGCTAGAGATAGCTAGGCATCACTGGAAATGGAGAGCTGTCAGAGAGCTATGAGAATCAGACATTTTATTCCATAAAGATGGATCAGAAACACTAATGAGATGTCTGTTCTAGCATATATCCTAACACTAGTTTTTGTACACACTTTTGCAGCTGTTATGACTTTATCCCTGTTGCCTACAAGTACATTTTGACATCTTTGCTTTTAAATTATTTTATTTATTTTAACGGCCTTCGGCTCAATCTCGAGTCATGGTGATGGATGAACGATCTGTAGGAAGATCGATTTTGTGCAAACCTAGATAGGTCCACCAGGGTCTTTTCCATCATTATCTTGATAGTATCAAGCCATCGGGTTGCTGGTCTTCCTCTACCATGATGTGTCCTTCTCCAGTGATCGCTTTCTTCGTCTGATGTGTCCGAAGTAGGAAAGTCGTAAATTGGTGATCCTTGATTAGAATGCCATGTTTGGTTTGATTTGTTTGTTCTTCTTGCCATCCATGGTATTTATAACATCCTTCCCCAGCACCGCATTTCAAAAGCGTTGATTCTTCTTCTGTCTTGTGTCTTTATAGTCCAGGTTTCACATCCATATTTTACCACAGAAAAGACCAGACTATGTAAGAACCGTGTCTTCCTCTCCAATTAAATGTTCCTTGATTTGAAGACCTTGTCCAGTGACTTGTTGATTTGCCCATAGCTATTCTTATATTGATTTCCAGTGTTGTCGCTGCATCTTGAGTGATCATTGATCTGAGTAGGTTGACATCCTTTACAACTTACAGTTCGTTGATGTCCATCTCAAATGTGTCCCGGTCGTACCTGGCAGTAGTCAATATCTTTATCTTCTTTGTGTTCAGTAGTAGTGTTGAGCAAGTATGTGTAACGGGTCTGGGAGGTGGAACCTCTGAGCAACTATACAAGGGGGCGGTCCTTGTAAGGAAGCGGGTGGCTCCCAGGGAAGACGGGCAGGTAGTCATGTCAAGTGACAGGGACAGTCTCTGGGTAGAAGGGCAGGTAGTCACGGCAAGTGACAGGGACAGTCTCTGGGTAGAAGGACAGCAGGCAGGTGGCTGGTGAGCGCTCCCAGGTGAGCGGGCGAGAGTCTCTGGACAGGCAGGTGGTCACGGCAAGTGACGGCAGAACCTCCAGGTAGACTAGCAGACAGGTAGCAGGTGGATGCTCCCAGGTGAGCGGGCAAGAGTCTCTGGACAGACAGGTGGTCACGGCAAGTGACGGCAGAGCCTCCAGGTAGACTAGCAGACAGGTAGCAGGTGGACGCTCCCAGGTGAGCGGGCAAGAGTCTCTGGACAGGCAGGTGGTCACGGCAAGTGACGGCAGAACCTCCAGGTAGGCTAGCAGGCAGGTAGCAGGTGAGCGCTCCCAGGTGAGCGGGAAAGAGTCTCTGGACAGGCAGGTGGTCACGGCAAGTGACGGCAGAGCCTCCAGGTGGGCTAGCAGGCAGGTAGCAGGTGAGCGCTCCCAGGTGAGCGGGCAGGCTGGTCCATAGACAGACTGACAGGTGTCGGAAGGCAGACCGTCGGACCGCAGGCTTGCAAGCAGGTAAGCGGATATCAGGCAGGTATCAAGCAGGAATCTGGCAGGTGACTGGCAGGTAACAGGCAGGAATCTGGCAGGTGACTGGCAGGTAACAGGCAGGAATCTGGCAGGTAACAAGCAGGAATCTGGCAGGTGACTGGCAGGTAACAAGCAGGAATCTGGCAGGTGACTGGTAGGTAACTGGTAACGGGACCTGAGGGCTGAAGCAGAGTGAAGGCTTTGCAACAACATTGCTCGGGCACCTCCATTTTGGAGGAGGTGCCTTATATATGGTGAAGTCCTCCGGCCATTGGCCGGGGACTCCTTAGGACGGCGCGCGCGGCCCCTTTAAGAGAGGGGGAGCGCGCGCGCCCTAAGCACCGTGGCCGGGAAGCAGCGCGCGCTGCCAGCAGAGCGGGAGGAAGACGCCGGGCATGGAGCGGAGAGGTGAGGGGAACAGCGTCCCTGCCTAGCAGGAGGCACGGACGCCGACGCTACAGTACCCCCCCCTTTAGGCCCCCCCTTTTTTAGGCCAGAGAGAAATTTATCAAGGATGAGAGGGGCATGGATGTTCTCCCGGGGCTCCCACGTTCTCTCCTCAGGACCAAACCCCTTCCAATCTACCAGAAAAAAGGTTTTTCCTCTTACCCTTTTGGTGGCCAGAATGTTCTCTACCTTAAACTCGTTCTCAGCGGAAACCGGAGCAGGGGGCGTACCTGTAGACTTGGAAAAAGAGTTAAGTACCACGGATTTGAGGAGAGATACATGGAAGGAGTTAGGGATCCGTAAGTTGGCCGGGAGTTTCAATTTATAGGCCACCGGATTGATTTGTTTGATAACTTCCAGTGGGCCGATGAACCGAGGCCCTAACTTGTAGGAGGGAATCTTGAGCCAGACATACTTGGACGAGAGCCAGACTTTATCTCCAGGACGGAATTGTGGAGGATCCAGGCGTTTTTTGTCAGCGTGTTTTTTCATCCGCTCGGACGACTGAAGGAGTGCGGATCGGGTACTCTCCCAAATGGAGGAGAATTCGCTAATGAGAGATTCCGCAGCCGGATTGTCCACCGAGGTGGAGACGGGAAATGGGATCCGAGGATGCTGACCGAAGACTACAAAAAACAGGGATTTGGAGGAAGATTCGCTCTCGTGATTATTGTAAGAGAATTCGGCCCAGGGTAGGAGATCCACCCAGTCCGAATGGTGGGCATTAACGAAGTGCCGAAGGTAACTGGTCAGGATCTGATTGATCCGCTCCACTTGACCATTGGACTGTGGGTGGTAAGCGGAGGAGAAGTCCAGGGTGACGTCAAGCAGCTTACATGTGGCTCTCCAGAAGCGTGAGGTGAACTGAACCCCACGATCCGACACGATGTGGAGGGGCAGGCCATGGAGACGGAAGATGTGGCGGGTAAAGTCTTTAGCCAGTTCGGGTGCAGACGGGAGACCCGGCAGGGGAATGAAGTGCGCCATCTTGGAAAAGCGGTCAGCTACCACCCAAATGACCGTACAACCGGCAGAGACAGGGAGATCCGTTATAAAGTCCATAGCTATATGCTGCCACGGGGCAGCAGGTACTGGAAGAGGAAGGAGGCGACCGGCTGGCAGGTGTCTCGGAACTTTGTTGCGGGCGCAGGACACACAGGCTGAAACAAAGTCTATTACATCCTTGTGCAGGGTAGGCCACCAGTCATGCCGGGTAATAAGCTGGAGGGTCTTTTTCTGACCGGCGTGGCCAGCTAGCTTAGACGAGTGACCCCAGAGTAGGACCTTCTTCCGATCAGGTACTGTTACGAACGTCTTACCGGGAGGGAGACGATTTAGATTCACGGGAGCCACCTGCATTACTCTGGCGGGATCAATGATGTGCTTCGGTTCCTCCTCTAGATCAGACACCAGGAAGGATCGGGACAAGGCGTCAGCTTTGATGTTTTTGTCTGCCGGGCGAAAATGAAGAACGAAATCAAAGCGGGCAAAAAACAAGGACCACCGGGCTTGGCGCGGGTTAAGTCTCTGGGCGCTCTGGAGGTAAGCCAAGTTCTTGTGGTCCGTGTAAATAATTATCGGGTGAAGAGCCCCCTCGAGCAGGTAACGCCACTCCTCCAGTGCCAGCTTAATGGCCAATAACTCTCGATCTCCTATAGAATAATTGCGCTCAGAAGAGGAGAAGAGTTTGGAGAAGAAGCCGCATGTTACCATTCTTCTGGAAGGCGACTTTTGGGTAAGTAACGCTCCGGCTCCAGAGGAGGAGGCGTCAACTTCCAGGAAGAATTGTTTGTTGCCGTCCGGACGATGCAGCACCGGGGCGGAAGAGAAAGCCTGTTTTAAGGAAAGAAAGGCTTCCTCTGCTTCGGGCGGCCATTCTCTGGGATTAGTGCCCTTACGGGTGAGCGCAGAGATTGGGGCAGTCCGGGAAGAGAAGTGCGGTATGAAGAGGCGGTAGTAGTTGGCGAAACCCAGGAACCGCTGAATAGCTTTCAACCCCTCTGGTCGGGGCCACTTCTGGATGGCAGTTTCTCAGGATCCATTCGTAGGCCGGTCTGAGAGATTATGTAGCCCAGAAACGGAAGCGAGGTCTGCTCAAAGAGGCACTTCTCATATTTAGCATAGAGGTGGTTCTGCCTGAGCCTGAGCAGAACCTGACGAACATCCCTCCGGTGTGTGGGGAGATCCGGAGAGAAGACCAAGATGTCGTCCAGGTACACCACTACGCAGGAGTAGAGAAGGTCCCGGAAGATGTCATTGACCAACTCTTGAAAGACGGCGGGAGCGTTACAGAGACCGAAGGGCATTACCAGGTATTCATAGTGGCCGTCCCGGGTGTTGAATGCCGTCTTCCATTCATCCCCCTGACGGATACGGACCAGGTTATACGCCCCACGGAGGTCCAGCTTGGTGAAGATTCTAGCCCCCCTCAGACCGTCAAATAATTCCGGAATGAGCGGAAGGGGGTATTTATTCTTCACCGTGATCTGGTTAAGGCCTCTATAGTCTATACAGGGACGGAGTGAGCCGTCCTTCTTTTTGACGAAGAAGAAGCCTGCTCCCGCCGGGGAAGTAGATTTCCGGATGAATCCCCGGGCCAGATTCTCCTCAATATATTATGACATGGATAGGGTCTCAGCAGCGGACAAAGGGTAAATGCGCCCACGGGGAGGAGTAGCGCCGGGCATCAGGTCGATTGGGCAGTCGTATGGTCTATGAGGGGGTAATGTCTCTGCCTCCTTTTTATTAAAGACGTCCGCATACGACCAATAAGGAGCCGGAAGACCAGGTAGATTGGCTGGAGTAGGAGAAGGACGGACAGGATGGACGGGAACTAAACAAGTCTTATGGCAGTCCTGTCCTCAGCGAAGGACTTCTCCGGTCTGCCAATCAAGCACGGGTGCATGTCTCTGAAGCCAAGGTAGGCCTAGTAAGAGGGCGTGAGAGAGTCCAGGCAGAACATGAAAGAAGATGCTCTCAGAGTGCAGCATTCCCACCTGCAGGGTTATGGATTCGGTGATGAGTTGGATGGGATGTGGTAAGAGGCCCCCATCCACGGCAGCGACAGATAAGGGTACAGCTAGAGGTTTGGTGGGAATGCGGTATTTCTCTACCAGAGACTGAGAAATGAGATTTCCGGCAGCTCCAGAGTCAAGTTGGGCTAGTTCAAAATAACGGTTCTCCCCGCAGATGATAGAGACCGACAGCAACAGAGATGGAGAGGGTTTACTCTTGTCTAGGACGACCTCTCTGTGCGATCCTAGACACAGGCGTTTCCCGACCTCTCCGGGCAGGAACGGATCCGGTGCTCCTTACTGCCACAGTAGAAGCAGCTCCCCTTGGCTCGGCGTAACTCTTGACGGGTTTTGACCATCTTGGTCTGGTCGACCTGCATAGGCTCAGGTGAGTGCGCCTGAGTAGTAACGGGAGAAGTAACAGGTTTCTGGAAGGTAGGGGCTAGACGTGGAAACCTCCTCTCACGGGTGACCTCTTTGGTGCGCTCCAGGAACCGGATGTCAATCCGGGTGGCAAGTGTAATTAAGTCGTCGAGAGTGGTAGGAATGTCCCGACCGGCGAGTTCATCTTTAATACGGCCGGAAAGACCCTCCCAAAAGACAGACACCAGGGCGTCGTTATCCCAGGCCAGCTCCGAAGCAAGGGTACGGAACCGTATGGCGTATTGGCCCACGGAGAGATTTCCTTGACGGAGGCGTAGCAGAGATGATGCGGATGAGGTCTTCCGTCCTGGTTCGTCGAAGACTTTCCGGAAGGCCGTGAGAAAGGCTGGCAGGTTGGACACCAGGGGGTCTCCTCTCTCCCATAGTGGATTTAGCCAAGCCAGTGCCTCTCCCGTGAGATGGGACATGATGAAGGCTACTCTGGCTCGGTCGCTGGAAAACTGGTGTGTCAACAGTTCGAAGTGCAGAGTGCACTGGTTAATGAAGCCCCGTGCCTGGCTGGGATCTCCGCCAAAACGAGGAGGGGCGGAGAGGCGGGGACCGGGAAGAGATGCCATGGTGTTGATGGGCTGCGGCGGTGCCGGGGTAGTAAGTGTGCGAGTGGAGGCAGCTCCCGAAGAGGTAGTCAATGTGTCCAGGCGGGAGTTAACACCACGCAGGTGACTCAGGATGGACTCCTGTTGGGACCTCTGACGGGAAAGTTCATGACATAGGTCCGAGAGTGAGGGAGCTTGGGTGCCACCGGGTTCCATGGCCCGAGCAAACTGTAACGGGTCTGGGAGGTGGAACCTCTGAGCAACTATACAAGGGGGCGGTCCTTGTAAGGAAGCGGGTGGCTCCCAGGGAAGACGGGCAGGTAGTCACAGCAAGTGACAGGGACAGTCTCTGGGTAGAAGGGCAGGTAGTCACGGCAAGTGACAGGGACAGTCTCTGGGTAGAAGGACAGCAGGCAGGTGGCTGGTGAGCGCTCCCAGGTGAGCGGGTGAGAGTCTCTGGACAGGCAGGTGGTCACGGCAAGTGACGGCAGAACCTCCAGGTAGACTAGCAGACAGGTAGCAGGTGGATGCTCCCAGGTGAGCGGGCAAGAGTTTCTGGACAGGCAGGTGGTCACGGCAAGTGACGGCAGAGCCTCCAGGTAGACTAGCAGACAGGTAGCAGGTGGACGCTCCCAGGTGAGCGGGCAAGAGTCTCTGGACAGGCAGGTGGTCACGGCAAGTGACGGCAGAACCTCCAGGTAGGCTAGCAGGCAGGTAGCAGGTGAGCGCTCCCAGGTGAGCGGGAAAGAGTCTCTGGACAGGCAGGTGGTCACGGCAAGTAACGGCAGAGCCTCCAGGTGGGCTAGCAGGCAGGTAGCAGGTGAGCGCTCCCAGGTGAGCGGGCAGGCTGGTCCATAGACAGATTGACAGGTGTCGGAAGGCAGACCGTCGGACCGCAGGCTTGCAAGCAGGTAAGCGGATATCAGGCAGGCTTGCAAGCAGGAATCTGGCAGGTGACTGGCAGGTAACAGGCAGGAATCTGGCAGGTGACTGGCAGGTAACAGGCAGGAATCTGGCAGGTGACTGGCAGGTAACAGGCAGGAATCTGGCAGGTGACTGGCAGGTAACAAGCAGGAATCTGGCAGGTAACAAGCAGGAATCTGGCAGGTGACTGGTAGGTAACTGGTAACGGGACCTTAGGGCTGAAGCAGAGTGAAGGCTTTGCAACAACATTGCTCGGGCACCTCCATTTTGGAGGAGGTGCCTTATATATGGTGAAGTCCTCCGGCCATTGGCCGGGGACTCCTTAGGACAGCGCGCGCGGCCCCTTTAAGAGAGGGGGAGCGCGCCCTAAGCACCGTGGCCGGGAAGCAGCTCGCGCTGCCAGCAGAGCGGGAGGAAGACGCCCGGCACGGAGCGGAGAGGTGAGGGGAACATATATCTCCTTGTGGTATTATTTGGCCTTTTCCATTATCCATCTAACGTTAGGAATCACATCTCTTGCTCCTCTGCCTTTTCTGAATCCTGCTTGTTCCTCTGGCAGCTCTTTGTCAAAGTAAGGCTGTAGCCGTCTTTGTAGGATCTTTAGTAGTATATTACTGGCATGAGGTAGGAGCACAGTAGTATGATAGTTTACACAGTTGGTAGCATCTCCCTTCTTCAGAATAGGAATTACCGTCGATCTTGTCCAGTCCTTGGGCCATTTACCACTTGTCATCACACGCCTGTGTCAACAGATATGGACATTAACTGCTGCTTCAGAAGACTTTTTTAGCTTTATTGGAATATTGTCACATCCAGGCGCTTTGCTGTTTGACAGAAGCTTTATTGCAGCTACGACTTTGTCTTTCAGGATGTTTGGCTTTCTATTGACTCGCCCCCTGGGCCGTGGTGTACTCGGCAGCCGGGCCTCTGGTTGCTGGGGGATATCACGGTGGCTGGCCCGGTCCGTGACCCAGGGCGGTCAGTAAAAAGGGGGATTTCTATTTATATGGGGTTTTTGGAATAGTGTTCGTGATGCCACCTGTGGATTGCGGCTAAAGGGTGCCGCCGCTGCAGAGCAGTCCTCTGGAGCTGGTGTTACGGCAGCAAGGATGGTGTGGCCCTCCACAGGTAGAGCTGGCTCCAGGGCAGTGTAGAAAGTGTAGGTTGTGCTGGGCGTTGTAGTGCCGTGAGGGAGAGATGGCGCAGATGAAAGAAGGGACTGAGGCAGTGCGATGCAGTCATCCGAGTTTTTACTCACAGTTCTTATGACAGTTCCACTGGTGCACTGTACAGGTGTCGACCTCCCACGTCGCGCTGCGTTCACCAAGCAGGGGTTCAGCACTTCCTCAGGCAGATCAGGAGTACCTGGCAGAACCCCACTTTCTTGTGTTCCTAACTAGACCGTCTTCACGCTGGGTCTTTCTCCCTCCTGCCCTGCGCTTCCCACTCTCAATCCCGCTCGGGTGCTCTGAAGTCCCTTCTGTCTTGTCGGAGTTCTCGGACCTGCTTGACCCTCACGGGGATTAGAATGAGGCTTCAGCAACTGACTATAGAAGCTAGAAGCCTCCGGTTTTCCCAGCCGAGACTTGAAGTTACACGACTGGACCAGGGGCCGGTCCCCTTCTTGCGGCCTACGATCCCTCTGTCTTCTGACAGATGCGGGGCGTACGGGTGCCGTCCTGCACTCGCCGTACCCCCTAGGATCCCTTCTTAGAACGGAGCCTACTCCTCTGCTCCCCTCCTGGGCCTCTAGGACTAGGCCCTACTTATGGAGCAGAGCTCCTAAAGAGACTCTGCTCCCTGACTGTCCTCCACTGACTCCTCTCACTCACTGAGCTGCCACCCTAAGATGGCTTCCCTTTATATATCTCACTCTTTAGTGCTCCCTCAAACTGCTTCCTCCACACACACCCACTACTGGTTCCCCCTACCTCTGGGTTCCCCCCACTCCAGCCAGGGACAGGGCTCAGCAGGAAAACACATTACATCTTGCCCTTCCAGCCGGCCTGGAGCAGTGTAGTGTTGGATGCAGGTGTTGGGTATCCGGGCAGCACTCCCTCCTTACCTGAGAGAAGGGGATACCACACTTCTGGGTGAGGTGCAGTACCTCTGTGGCGACTGAACCCTCAGGGGCGCCACACTATCATTTCCAGTCTCAGTTTCTTTCCATATCACTGCACTGAGTCGTTCTTGTAGAGGTGCTCCATGTGTTCTTTCCATCTTTCCTTGATCTGTTCTGTTCAGTTAGTTTGTTCCCGTTGGCGTCTTTCAACATTCCCACTCTTGGTTGAAACTTTTGTCGTATCTCTTTGATCTTTAGGTATGCCTTCCTGCTCTTGCCCCTCAGATGTTCACTTTCTATGTCTATATATAGGGAAAATATATATTCTTGTACCGTGTTAGCCAGTAGATAGAAAAATGTTTAGATTTGAGAGTCCTCAGTGTTTTATACCTTTTAATGGCTAACTGAAAAGATGGTAACAAATTGCAAGCTTTCCAGACTACTCAGGAAGCAAACAGACAACTGGTGGACACGCACTACTACAAAAAACTGGAGTCTGATCCTACACAGGACTATTACAAGGAACTAAACAAGTTGGTATCGTGTCTGCCTGATGAATCCATAAGAGCCAATGACCTGATACCAGAGAGTCCAAGAATAGGGACATTCTATATGCTCCCCAAAATCCACAAATCTGGAAATCCAGGAAGACCAATTATTTCATGTGTGGGCACCCTTAATGAGCAAGTTTCTGGATGGGTAGAGTGTGTTCTTAAACCACTGGTAAAGAGTACACCCAGCTACATTCAGAACACGACAGACCTACTGAATTAGCTAGCAGCAGTAGGTCCTCTACCAGAAGGAACCATCCTGGCCACCGTGGATGTGGAATCTTTGTATTCTAATATCCCACTCAAGGATGGATTAAATGCCTGCAAAATCTTCATAGAAAATACAGGAATTATTGCTGATTCTGTGGTCAAACTTACAGAATTCATCCTCACCCACAATTACTTTGAATTTGATAACAACATGTATCTACAGGAAAGTGGTACAGCGATGGGAAGTAAAATGGCTCCACAGTACGCAAATCTTTTCACGGCCAAGCTTGAAAGTGACTTTTTGTCCTCATGTCCCATCAGGCCTCTTGCCTACTATCGTTTCATTGACGATATTTTAATCATCTGGACGGGGTCTGAGCAACAGCTGAAGACGTTCCATGAACACTTTAATCGATTTCATCCCACCATCAACCTAACACTCAACTACTCCTGTACTGAAATTAACTTTTTGGACACCATCATCAAGCTACAGAACAATGAAATAGAGACATCCTTGTACCGGAAACCAATCGACCGTCCTACATACCTTAAATGGGACAGTTTCCATCAAAAACACATAAAAAACTCTATTGTTTACAGCCAAGCTATCAGATACAATCGGATATATTCCAACCAGATGGATAGAGACAAACACCTTGATGGCCTCAGAAAGACCTTTTTGAAACAGGGCTACCATCCAAGAACAATTGAGAACCAGATTACAAGAGCCACCAGAATATCAAGGAATCATCTCCTACATTACAAAACCAAACAAGAAAACAACCGGGTGCCTCTTGTAGTCACCTACAATCCAAATCTGGAGGCGCTAAGAAGAGCTGCACGGAAACTACATCCCTTACTACAAAAAGATGCCCGATTACAATCCATATTTCCAGACCCCCCACATCTGTGTTTCAGGCAGCCCCAAAATCTAAGAAGCATCATTGTCAGAAGCTCCCTGTCATCTCCACCAGCTACAGGTACCTTTCCTTGCAACCAGAAAAAATGTAAAACCTGTCCGTTTATAACGACCACAGACAAGATAAAGATTCCCAATTCACATCAGGACTATAAGATCCCAGGTACGTTCAGCTGTATCACATCTAATGTAGTGTACTTAATTTTATGTACCAAATGTCCAGCTGGGGGTCTTTATGTAGGGGAGACAGGGCAAAAACTTAGAACAAGGATGAATCATCATCGCCACACAATAAAACAAAAAAGAATAGATCTGCCTGTAGCCAAGCATTTTTGTTCCCCTGATCACAGCATAAAAGATATGAAATTACTAGTATTAAAAGGTAACTTCAAATCTCAAAGGGAAAGAAGAATCTCAGAATATAAACTGATGATGACCTTTAACACTTTCAGAGCAGGAATGAATGTGTCGCATTGATTTATGTCATTCTACATCAACTAAGGAATGTGCTCCTCAGAATTGTGAGGCCATCACAACACTGGACCTGGTCACAGGACAATAAAACCTTCACACTCCTTATCTATTAACTGCTAAAATATTTATAGCCAGAACTGTTTATCTCTTCCATAATAACTCTGCTTTTCATCACCTGTCTTACCTATTGCATTTTTTTTTCTTGTGTGTCTTATTGTGTATAAATATGTGACTCTTCAGATTTTGTGGTATAATATGCCTGATGAAGAGACCTGAGTAGTCTCAAAAGCTGGCAATTTGTTACCATCTTTTCAGTTAGCCATTAAAAGGTATCAACCACTGAGGACTCTCAAATCTAAATATTTTTTTATGTCTATATATATTTTTTCGTAATAAAGTTCTTTATCTACTCGAATGGCTTCCTTTAGTCTTTTACTGATATTTTCTCCGTTCTGCTCGTTTCCTTTTCTTTTTTACGTTCATGATCTTCTGTTAACCATGGCTGCGAGGGTCTCATATACCTCTTGTTTATTGTCTTACTGGTTTCTTCAGTAATAATAGTCTTTATATGTGTCCATTGCCTTTAAATATCACTTTTTATTATAACGCTAAGTTCCCATGAATTAGATATTTGCTTCATTTTTTATTGGAAAAGCTTAATGTAAGCATTTGTAAAAATATTACAGTGCTTTAGTCATCCCCCATAGACTGCACATTGTTGAGGAGGCTGTCTCCACTTCAGTCCCTATAGTCTGTGATGGATTAGTAACTTTCCTTCCCATGCAGAGATTTGCCACTGGCATTACCCTGGGAGAAACAGTAGAAGAATGAACACAGATTATATGCAAAATGTAGAGGTAGCATAGAGTTCATGACTGTTTTCTTTATCATATTTTTTAAGCCTATTTGGTATGCTTTGGTATCTGCAAATCGGTCTGCACTAGTGATGAGCGAGCGTGCTCGCTTAACCCTTTTGCCGAGCTCGGGTGCTTTCCGAGTGTCTTCGGCGGGTTCGTATATTAAATTCGAGTCCCTGCATTTGCAATATTTATGGCTGTTAGTCAGCCTCAACACATGTGAGGATTCCCTAACAAACAGGTAATCTCGGCATGTGTTGAGGCTGACTAACAACCATAAATCAAGCAGATGCAGGGACTCGAACCTAATATACGAGCACGCCGAAGATACTCAGCAAGCATGCTCGGTGAAAGGGTTAAACGAGCACACTCGCTCTTCACTAGTCTGCACCTTACTGTATATAGTATAAAAGAGACAAAGGCACACAATATACCTATAATAAGCATAAAAAACTACAGACATACTGAACTACAATGAAAATGTGTTCAACACAGATGTCAAAGCAGACGTTTTTTTTTCTTTTAACCCCTTTACCCCCGAGGGTGGTTTGCACATTAATGACCAGGCCAATTTTTACAATTCTGACCACTGTCACTTTATGAGGTAATTACTCTGGAATGCTTCATTGGATCCCACTGTTTCTGAGACTGTTTTTTTGTGACATATTGTACTTCATGATTGTGGTAAAATTTCTTCGATATCACTTGCGTTTATTTGTGAAAAAATCAGAAATTTGGCGAAAATTTCACAATTTTCAAAATTTAAATTTTTATGCCCTTAAATCAAAGAGATATGTTACACAAAATAGTTAATAAATAACATTTCCCACGTGTCTACTTTACATCAGCACAATTTTGGAACCAAATTTTTTTTTTCATAGGGAGCTATAAGGGTTAAAAGTTGACCAGCGATTTCTCATTTTTACAACAAAATTTACAAAACCATTTTTTTTAGAGACCACATCACATTTGACGTGACTTTGAGGGGCCTTTATGACAGAAAATACCCCAAAGTGACACCATTCTAAAAACTGCACCCCTCAAGGTGCTCAAAACCACACTTAAGAATTTTATTAACCCTTCAGGTGCTTCACTGGAATTTTTGGAATGTGGAAGAAAAAAATGAACATTTAACTTTTTTCACAAAAATGTTATTTTAGACCCAAATTTTTTTATTTTTTCAGGGGTAACAGGAAAAAAAGGACCCCAAAATTTGTTGTGCAAATTCCCCTGAGCACGCAGATACCCCATATGTTGGGGAAAACCACTGTTTGGGCGCACGGCAGGGTTCGGAAGGGAAGGAGCGCCATTTGACTTTTTGAATGTAAAATTTGCTTAAATAATTAGCAGACACTATGTTGCGTTTGGGGAGCCCCTGATGTGCCTAAAAAGTGGAAACCCCCCACAAGTGACCCCATTTTGGAAACTAGACCCCTTAGGGAACTTATCTAGATGTGTGGTGAGCACCCTGAACACCCAGGTGCTTCACAGAAGTTTATAACATTGAACAGTAAAAATAAAATTTTCACATTTTTTCAACAAAAATGTTTTTCAGCCCCCAATGTTGCATTTTCATCAGGGTAACAGGAAAAATTGCACCATGGCGTTTGTTGTTCAATTTCTCCTGAGTACGCAGATACCCAATATGTGGGGGAAAACCACTGTTTGGGCGCACGGCAGGGTTTGGAAGGGAAGGTGCGCCATTTGACTTTTTGAATGTAAAATTGGCTTGAATAATTAGCGGACGCCATGTTGCGTTTGGAGAGCCCCTGATGTGCCTAAACAGTGGAAACCCCCCACAAGTGACCCCATTTTGGAAACTAGACCCCTTAGGGAACTTATCTAGATGTGTGGTGAGCACCCTAAACCCCCAGGTGCTTCACAGAAGTTTATAACATTGAACAGTAAAAATAAAATTTTCACATTTTTTCAACAAAAATGTTTTTCAGCCCCCAATTTTGCCATTTCGTAAGGGTAACAGAAGAAATTGCACCATGCAATTTGTTGTGCAATTTCTCCTGAGTACACAGATACCCAATATGTGGGGGAAAACCACTGTTTGGGTACACGGCAGGGTTCGGAAGGGAAGGAGCGCCATTTGACTTTTTGAATGTAAAATTTGCTTGAATAATTAGCGGACACCATGTTGCGTTTGGGGAGTCCTTGATGTGCCTAAATAGTGGAATCCACCCCCCCCCTCCCCCCAGTGACTCCATTTTGGAAACTACACCCTTCCAGGAATTTATCAAGGGGTATAGTGAACATTTTGAACCCAGAGGTACGACACAGAATTTGATAACAATAGGTCATCATATTGAATAAGTTGTCATTAGTCTTGAGTGCAAGTGCTCGCTATTTGAGTTGGCATTGGGTGCTTGAGTATGCATCAAGTATCACGGGTGCTCAAGTGACATGCTCGAGTCCCTGCCCAGCATGTATCACAGTTATTAGACACCCAAAAAAAAACAGGCGGGGATCGCTCGTGCAGGGCAGGTAATCCCCGCGAGGTTTTTGTGGCTGTATAACAGCTGCAAAACATTTGGGGTGGAGACTCGAGCATGTCACTCGAGCACCCCCTATATACTCGGTGCATACCCGAGCACCCGATGCAAACTCAAGTAGCGAGCACTTGCGCTCAACATTAGTCGCCATATCGTCGTCTTTTTTTTTCTTTACTTCTGAAAAAATCCCAACCCCAACCCTAACCTTAGCCCAACCCTAACCCTAGCCCAACCCTAACCCTACTCAAACCCTAGCACAACCCTATCCCAACCCTAACCCTAGCCAACCCTAACCCTAACCCAACCCTAACCCTACCCTAACCCTAGCACAACCCTAACCATAGCCCAACCCTAACCCTAGCCCAACCCTAACCCTAGTCCAACCCTAACCTTAGCTCAACCCTAACCCTAGCACAACCCTAACCCTAGCACAACCCTAACCCAAGAGTTTATTTTTTACGCCGTTCCTCGTGCAGTATAAGTGATTAGACGTCTTTATTCTTCGGGTCGGTGCAATTATAGCGATGCCAGATTCATATTGGGTTTTTATGATTGACAGCTATCACACACTAAAAGACGCATTTTTTGCAAAGACTAGTTTTTGCATCGCCATATTTTGAGAGCTATAATTTTTCCATATATTTCGGCCGACAGAGTCATGTGATGGCTTGTTTTTTGCGGGACAAGTTGACGTTTTTACTGGTACCATTTTCGGGCACGTGACATTTTTTGATCGCTTTCTATTCTGATTTTTAGAAGGCAGAATAAATAAAAACCAACAATTCAGGATTTTTTTTTTTTTATGCCGTTCTGCGTGTGGTAAAATTGATATGGCAGCTTTATTCTTCAGGTCAGTACGTTTACAGTGGTACCGCATTTATATATTTTTTATATTGTGGTGCTTTTACACAATAAAAACTATTTTATAGAAAAAAGAATTGTTTTTGCATCGCTTTATTTTGAGAGCTATAACTTTTTTTATTTTTCGGCTGTTGGAGCTGTATGGCGGCTTGTTTCTTGCCGCACAAGATGATGTTTTCAGCGGTACCATTTTTATTTACATTCGTCTTTTTGATGTGTACTTTTATTGGTTTATTTTTTTTTAATAAGATTATTTATTTATGGGTACAATATTATTATTATTTATTATTATTTATTATTATAGCGCCATTTATTCCTTATCGCTTTACATGTGAAAAAGGGGTATACATAGCAAAAACAATTAAAATAATCTTGAACACAATGTGACAGCGACTGGTATAGGAGGAGCGAGGACCCTGCCTGCGAGGGCTCACAATCTACAAGTGATGGGTGAGGATACAGTAGGTGAGGGTAGAGCTGGTCATGCAGCGGTATGGTGGAGCGGTGGTTACTGCAGGTTGTAGGCTTGTCGGAAGAGGTGGGTCTTCACGCTCCTTTTGAAGGTTTCCACAGTCGACGAGAGTCTGATGTGTTGGGGTAGAGAGTTCCAGAGTAGGGGGAAAGCACGGGAGAAATCTTGTATGCGATTGTGGGAGGAGAAGGTAAGAGGGGAGTAGAGAAGGAGATCTTGTGAGGATCGGAGGTTGCGTGCGGGTATGTAACGGGAGACTAGGTCAGAGATATATGAAGCAGACAGGTTGTGAATGGCTTTGTATGCCATGGTTAGGGTTTTGAACTGGAGTCTCTGAGCAATGGGGAGCCAGTGAAGAGATTGACAGATAGGGGAGGCCGGGGAATAGCGGGGGGACAGGTGGATTAGTCGGGCAGCAGAGTTTAGGATGGATTGGAGGGGTGCAAGATGGTTGGAAGGGAGGCCACAGAGCAGGAGGTTGCAGTAGTCAAGGCGGGAGATGATGAGGGTGTGCACTAGTGTTTTTGCAGATTCTTGGTTGAGGAATGTGCGGATCCAGGAGACATTTTTGAGTTGGAGTCGGCAGGAAATGGAAAGGGCTTGGATATGTGGTTTGAAGGAGAGTTCAGAGTCCAGGGTTACCCCAAGGCAGCGAGCTTGAGGAACTGGGGAGAGTGGGCAGCCATTGACGTTGATAGATAGGTCAGTTAGGGGGGGGTTGAATGAGATGGCGGAAAGATGATGAATTCTGTTTTGTCCATGTTAAGTTTTAGAAATCTAGCAGAGAAGAAGGATGAAATAGCAGACAGACATTGTGGGATTTTGGTTAGTAAGATGGTGATATCGGGTCCAGAGAAGTAGATCTGTGTGTCATCAGCATAGAGGTGGTAATGAAAGCCATGAGACTCTATGAGCTGTTTCAGGCCTAAGGTGTAGATGGAGAAGAGTAGGGGTCCTAGAACTGAACCTTGGGGGACACCGACAGATAGGGGGTGAGATGAGGAAGTGGTGTGTGAGTGGGAGACACTGAATGTCCTGTCTGTTAGGTATGAGGAGATCCAGGATAGGGCCAAGTCTGTGATGCTGAGGGATCAGAGAGTTTGTAGTAAGAGGGAATGGTCCACTGTGTCGAAGGCAGATGACAGGTCTAGGAGGAGGAGGACAGAGTAGTGTTGCTTGGATTTGGCGGTTAGTAGGTCATTGGTGACTTTAGTCTGTACAGTTTCAGTAGAATGGTGCGGGAAGAGGGAGCAGGAGGAGAGGTGGGAGGACAGCTCAGAATGGACCTGTTGTTCCAGTAGTTTTGAGGCATAGGGGAGAAGTGATATGGAGCGACAGCTAGTCAGAGAGGATGGGTCAAGGGAGGACTTTTTGAGGATGGGCGTGATTGAGGCATGTTTGAAGCATGAGGGGAAGACACCAGTTGTTAGTGACAGGTTGAAGAGGTGGGCTAGGGGTGGGATGAAGATAGTGGTAAGGTTTGGGATGAGGTGGGACGGAATTGGGTCAAGTTTACAGGTGGTGAGATGTGATTTAGAGAGTAAAGAGGAAAGTTGATCTTCAGTAATGGTGGAGAAGGTGGTTTTGGAGGAGGAGAGTTGAGTAGGTGTGGGGAGGGGCTGTGGGGGCTTTAGGCAAAAGCTTTGTCTGAAGGTGTCAATCTTCTGCTTGAAGAATGAGGCAAAGTCTTCGGCTGAAATAAGAGGAGAGGGAGGAGGCACTGGGGGACTGAGGAGAGAATTGAAGGTGTTGAATAGTTGTTTGGGGTTGTGAGACAGGGAGGATATAAGAGATGCGAAGTATGTTTGTTTTGCTGCAGTGAGTGTGGACTTGAAGGTAGTGAGGAACTGTTTGAATACGATGAAGTGCTCATTGGAGTGGCACCTTTTCCATCTACGCTCAGCAACCCTGGAGGCCCATCATAGTTCTTTAGTTATGCTGGTGTGCCAGGGTTGTCTGTTGATTGTGCGAGTTTTGGTGTGTGTGAGGGGGGCGACTGAATCAAGAGCTGCAGCTGTTGTGGTGTTGTATAAAGTGGCAGCAACATCAGCATCATGTAAGGAGCTAATGTCTGTAAGAGGGAGAAGGGATTTAGAGAGTGAGTGTAGGTCAAGGTATTTGAGATTTCGGAGAGGGTATGCAAGTTTGTGGAGTGGAGATTGTTGCCCTGGAGAGGAGAGGGTAGAGAATGTAAGTAGGTTGTGGTCAGAGAGAGGGAGAGGTGAGTTAGAGAGTTTAGCTAGGGAACAGAGGCGGGTGTAATAATTATAATGGATACCACAGGAGTCTTTTTGCGTGGAACAAAGATACAACAGAACACAACTTATAGGTGTCAAAGTGTATATTATAAACACACGGTGTTTCAAACAAGTGCAGATGAAAACACAAAGTCCATAAACACTCAGGGGAAAATGCAATTAGCAGAGCAGTTAGTAAAGCACTGTTCACACTAGAGGATGCTAGAAAACAAGGAAGTCTTTATCAAGTCCAAACAATATATATTATATAATCCAGGGAGGCCTGGGTAGGAAGTCCCAGATAATGCAGCACAGTCTTGTGCTCTAAATGCAATCAGCAAAGCAATTTGTAAAGCACAATTCACACTAGAGGATGCTAGAAAACAAGGAAGTCCTTATCAAGTCCATGCAAGGAAGTCCATACAATATTTAGATAATCCAGGGAGGCCTGGGTAGGAAGTCCCTGATAGTGCAACACAGTCCCGTGCTCTGCAGCTATCTAAAGCAGGTGAGTCAGAGCAGAAACCAGCTTACTTGTTAGCAGAATGCAGGTGAAGACTGAGGCTCAGAGGTAGCAGCAGGAGCAGCCAGGAGAAGGAGGAATACTGGTAACAACTGAATGCAGCAGAGTCTCTGAGAGCAGGTAACGGAAGATCCAAACTAGTCTGGAAGGGCAGAGCAGGAAACTAGGAAACCACCTGGAGCAGATCACAGGCAGAATACTCTAGCACTGATTAGAGGCTGGGGTGGAGTTATAAAGCAGGAAGACAAGGGGCGCATGAGACAAAAGACACCATCTTGAAAGAGGGCAAAAAGGGCCAAAATGTAATTAAAAATATTTGCAGTCCTGACAGCGGGTGAAGATGAGGTCCAGTGTGTGGCTGTCTTTGTGGGTGGGTGTGGAAGACCACTGAGTAAGACCAAAGGAGGAAGTGAGGTATAGAAGCTGAGAGGCAGCTGAGAGGGAAGTGTCAATGGGGATGTTAAAGTCACCCATGAGGATAGTGGGAATGTCAAGGGAGAGGAAATGAAGTAGCCAAGTGGTGAAGTGGTCAAAGAAAGTGGTGGTTGATCCTGGGGGGCGGTAAATGACAGCCAGTTGGAGATTGGAGGTTTGAGGGGGAGTAGATGTGCACACAGTGCACTTCAAAAGAGGGGAGAGTAATGGAGGGCGGCAGTGGAATATGGGTGAAGGAGCAGTTATCTGAGAGGAGGAAACATATTCCTCCACCATGCTTGCCAGTGGGGCGGTATGGGAGAGGTGGAATCCGCCGTACGAAAGTGCAACAGGAGAGGCCGTGTCAGAGGGGGTGAGCCAGGTTTCAGTGATGCCGAGGAAGAAAAGCTGGTTAGTGATGAAGAGGTAGTGAATGTAAGAATGTAGGAAAGTTTGTTGCAGACGGAGCGAGCGTTCCATAGAGCTCCTGTTAGTGGGACTGGGGAAGCGGGGGCTGGGCGGATGGGTATAAGGTTAGAAGGGTTACGAGAGTTTGGGATAGATCGTGGGTAGGAGTTGGAAGTGATTGTAGGGATGTGGTGAGGAGGGCCGGGATGTGGAGAGATGTAGCCGGCAGTGAGGAGGAGCAGAGAAAGTGTTAGTAGGTGGGAGCAGGAGAGGGCATGAGGTGGCTGTCTGTGTTTGGAGACAAAGACAAAGGAGACAATATATTTTTATTTATTTTTTTTATTTTTTTTTCATTTTTTTAATATTTTTATAATTTTTTTTTTATTTTTTTTTCACTTTCTGACACTTCTTGAACTTTTACACTTTGTCCCACTATGGGACTTTCACTTTTTGCAGCCTGATCGGCTGTATAGCACAGGAATGCAGAACCATCCCTGTGCTATGCAGCCTGTCAGCACTGCACAGGGAGAAGTTACTTTGGTCGTTCACCAAAGCAACTTCCTGCCTCCTGGTGACGTCGGTTCACCATGGCAACATCCGGGACCGGGCTCAGATGCCCCTGGATGCCGGCAGAGAAGGTAAGTATAGCGCATACCTCCTCTTACTACCGGAATGCTGTGATCGATTTCGATCACAGCATTTCGGGGGTTAATGTGCCGGGAGCGGTGCGGGACCAGGGGGGATCTCGCCCGCAACGCTTGTGTGTGGGCAAAATCGCCAGGTAATACTAATACATATCAGGCCCATAAGGCCCAGGGCACAGTTATGTATTAGTGCGCCCTGGGCCAGAAAGGTGTTAAGGAGGGAAATTCGACAATTTTAGGCTAGGGTCACAAAACAGTATTTTCTCTCATACTCTTATGCTAATCACACTCTGATCAAACTCTGATCAGAGTGTGAGCATAGTGTGATCCAAATTTATCGGATGAGGAAATTCTCACCTGGAAATTGCTGATGTTTACTTGTTCTCCCAATTGCTTGGGGCCTTTTGTGCAGCTGAATCAGTATCACACTGGAAAAAAAATGGTTGTAAGCTTCTCTGGGACATTTCCTTTTTTTCTCCCTACATGACACCTCCTGCTTATGATTGGACAATGTCATACAGGGGGAAAAGTAAACTCCCCCAGGGAAGAATCTCTATTAACGCCCTCTTGGCTAAAGCAAAAATTAACATATACTTTATATGCCAATATCTCCACAATGGACATGAGAAATTAAAAAAGAAATATATACAAATGAAGTTTTATTCAGCCACTTCATCATGATGTGGACAGTTTAGCATGTAAAACAAAATGGTGAAAGGTCCTTTTTATGCAAGCTGCTTGCAACGGAGGTAATGCTGATGCAGTAGCACTCTGGGGGAACTGCAGAAAGCTAGCCTAGCACTGATTGGATGAAGCTCCGCCAATCAGCAATAAGCTTGGTTCCTATAGGCAGGCATGGCGGTGACTCCTCCTCTGCAGGGCTGCTATTGAACGGCTGCTCACTGGTCGGCTAACAGGACCTCAATGCACAGTGCATGTGAACAGCACCACATATTCAACTCAACACCAGCCCCCAGGAGGAAGCGGTCAGGGCCCGTTGTTCACCAATCCATCAGCACACGCTGCACATGGATGCAATCATTTCTGCAATTTGGAGATGTGACTGCTTGGTGGATTACTATGTTTGATTGAATGTAGCCAAATACAGATGAAATACTGATGATATGCTGTACTGATACAATACGGATCACACACGGATGCATCTATATTTTAACCATTCTCTATAGACTTCAATGAGAATAATTCATCAGCAAAAATGGAAGAAAGTATTGCACACTGTGTTTTTATAATACATGCGTATTTCTTACACTCTTGTAGATAGACATTAACATGTGCTCCATATTATCATGAGAAAAGACATGGAATACTGAGTGAAAATAATCTTATGTGAAAACGTTTTGGATGAGTTGAAAAATAATCCATCTTCCTGGGAAAAAAAAAAGCAACCATTTTTCATCTGTCTAATGCTGCTAATATCAGGTACTAATGTGGTTCGTATGTCCTTTTTTGCTATCTATATGACTTCCGTTTTTCATGTCACTTTTACAACAGATCTGTGAAAAACATTAGCCGTATGGTAATGTCTGCAAATTGGACTTGACTAATACGTGCTGCAATTATTTTTACGTAGACCGCATGTTCATGTACAAAAACATTTGTCCCTTTATTTTCCCATATTTAGGATTTGCTCCTGGATTTGTCTTAAAAATACTGATAAAATACTGACTAAATCTGGCAAAAAAAAAGTATCGCAAAAAAGTACAAAACAACATTGAATGTTTTCCTTTTATCATGTGGTTTTCCATTACAAAATTATGTACCAATTAATTTTTTGTCAAAAACTATACAGACAAGAGTCTTGGGTAAGACCTCACTGAATTCAAGTTTTTCATCCAGTCCCATTGACACAGGTGTATAAAATCCAGCATCTATCCTTGCATGTAAAACAGCTAAAAGAAAAGATAAATTAAAAAAAAAGGAAATGCACCTCAAAATAGACAAATAAGTATAGTAAATTTTTATTCATTGTAAAAAAAAAAACAGATATAGTCATCACGGTTCAGACAAGAATATGAAAAAACTTTGGATTTTCATCCAGAAAAAATGGTCAATTGTAATCTGTTTGCTAATTAAAAACTATGTTCACAGAGGTGAATTGGTCGGGAATAGTTTACCTAACACATTGGCAGAGCATTGAGTTTGTAGGACACTGTTTACTCTCACACTTTGGTCAGCCCTTGAGTTGATCAGGTATTGTTCAATTTTATACCTTTGGCCAGTCAATGTTTACTTTGCACTAATTAAATTAAACTTTACTAATCCTAACTGTCATCTCAGGCGAGGACACAAAAACATTATGGTTTAAACATGGGAAAATCACAAAAAATCAATGGGTTTCACATCCTGCTGTACCTGCTTTTTTCACTAAAAATGCAGCAAATCCTGATACAGTTGAAACCAGAAGTTTACATACACTATATAAAAAGACACATATGCATGGTTTTCTCAATATCTGATATGAAATCAGAATAAACATTTCCTGTTTTAGGTAAATTAGAATTACCATAATTTTTAACATTTGCCAAATGCCAGAATAATGAGAGAGAGAGAATGTTTTAAGGCATTTTTATTACTTACTGCGAAGTCAAAAGTTTGCATACATTTCATTAGTATTTGGTACCATTGCCATTAAAATGAATGACTTGGGTCAAACATTTGGGATAATCTTCCACAAGCTTCTCACAATAGTTGGTCAGAATTTGGGCCCATTCCTCCTGACAAAATTGGTGTAACTGATCCAAGTTTGTAGGTCGCCTTGCTCGCACCTGCCTTTTCAGTTTTGCCAATAAATTTTCAATAGGATTAAGATCAGGACTTTGTGATGGCCATTCCAAAAACTTTTTTATCCTTAAGCGACTTTGTTACCTTTTTCATAGTATGCTTCGGGTCATTGTCCATTTGGAAGACCCATTTCCGCCCAAGCTTTAACTTCCTGGCTGATGTCTTGAGATGTTGCTTCAGTATTGCCACATAATCTTCTTTTCTCATGATGCCATCTATTTTGTGAAGTGCACCAGTCCCTCCTGCAGCAAAACAACCCCACAACATGACGCTGCCACCACCGTGTTTCACAGTTGGGATAGTGTTCTTAGGTTTCCAAGCTTCTCCCTTTTTCCTCCAAAGGTAACGATGGTCATTATGCCCAAAAAGTTCAATTTTTGTTTCATTAGACCACAGGACATGTCTCCAAAAATTAAGTTATTTGTTCCTGTGTGCATTTGCAAACATTAATCTTGCTTTTTATGTTTCCTTTGGAGTATTGGCTTCTTCCTGGCAGAGTGGCCTTTCAGCCCATGTTGATACAGTACTCGTTTGACTGTGGATATTGACACCATCTTACCAGCTTCCGCCATCATCTTCACAAGGTCTTTTGCTTTTGTCCTTGGGTTGATATGCATATGTTGGACCAAAGCACGTTCATCTCTGGGACACAGAACCCGTCTCCTTCCTGAGCGGTATGATGGCTGGACATTTCCATCTTGTTTGTACTTGCGTATAATTGTTTGTACAGATGAACGAGGCACCTTCAGGTATCTTGAAATTGTACCCAAGGATGAACCAGACTGGTGCAAGTCCTCAAATCTTTTCCTGATATCTTGACTGATTTCTTTAGACTTTCCCATGATGCTACACAAAGAAGCAGTGTGTTTCAGGTGTGCATTAAAATACATCCACAGGTGTGTCTCTAATTAACTCAGATGTTGCCCAAAAAAAATCAGAAGCTTCCAAACACATGACATCATCATATAGGCCAGGGGTCCTCATGCGGCCCGCGGAGGACTTTTATCCGGCCCACCGGGCTATGAGCGGAGGAGAGGAGAGCGGTGTCAGTGCTCGCCCTTCTTCCCCGCTTGCTCAGGGCCCCAGCAGGCGGATACTTACCTCTCCCCGTGCCTCTGCAGATCCGCTGTCTTCCTGCTCTGCGCTTCCTGTGACATCTCAGGTCAGAGGATGCGGTGACGTCTTTACACCGCGCCCTCCCGACTGCCGTCACAGGAAGCGCAGAGCGGTAAGACGCCGCCGCGACGCTGGAGTCCAGACCAGAGTAGAGCAGCGGCAGCAAGTGAGAAGTGAGGTGAGTATTGGATTTTTTTTTTTTTTTAATGTATGGAGGCACAGGTCATTATATGGGGGGGGTGACATCCTGCAAGGGGTATAATATGGGGGGGTGACATCCTGCAAGGGGTATAATATGGGGGGGTGACATCCTGCATGGGGCATTATATGGGGGGAAAGGGACATCCTGCATGGGGCATAATATGGGGGGGGGAGGTAATATCCTGCATGGGGCATTATATGGGGGGGGTGACATGCTGCATGGGGCATTATATGGGGGGTGACATGCTGCATGGGGCATTATATGGGGGGTGACATGCTGCATGGGGCATTATATGGGGGGTGACATCCTGCATGGGGCATGATATGGGGGGGAAAGGGACATCCTGCATGAGGCATTATAAAGACAGGGGAGTGATATCTTGCATGGGGCATTATATGGTGTGAGAAAGGGACATCCTGCATGGGGCATTATATGGGGGGTGGCATCCAGCATGGGGCATTATAAGGGGGGAACAGCCTGCATGGGGCATTATAAGGGGGGGGGGCAGCCTGCATATGGCATTATAAGGTGGAAACAGCCTGCCTATTGGGAACATTTACCTGCCCATTGGGGACCTGTGCTGCCTATTGGGGACATTTACCTTCCTATTGGGGACATTTACCTTCCTATTGGGGATATTCACCTGCCTATATGGGATATTTACCTGCCTATTGGGGACCTATGCTGCCAATTGGGGACCTATGCTGCCTATTGGGGATATTTACCTACCTATTGGGGACATTTACCTGCCTATTGGGGATATTTACCTGCCTATTGGGGACCTATGCTGCCTATTGGGTACAGTTACCTACCTATTGAAATACCGGTTGATTTAACTTTACTTGTTCTTCATTTTAAATATTGTATTTGTTCCTGTATTGTTTTTTTTTACTTCAAAATAAGATATGTGCAGTGTGCATAGGAATTTGTTCATAGTTTTTTTTAAAAACTATATTCCGTCCCTCCAATGGTCTGAGGGACCGTGAACTGGCCCCCTGTTTAAAAAGTTTGAGGACCCCTGATATAGGCAGTCCAGAATTGTTTAACGGCATAGTAATCTTAGTGTATGTAAACTTTTGACTTTGCAATAAGTAATAAAAATGCCTTAAAACATTCTCTCTCTCTCTCTCTCTTTCACAAAAGAAAACAATTTATCGGAGGAAATGCGGAGTGATAAAGTAAACCCTCCGCTAAATATCACCCACCTAACCCAGGAGGGAGTTCAGAAACGCCTAAATAATATCAAAATAGACAAGTCACCAGGCCCAGATGACATACACCCCCGGGTACTAAAAGAATTAAGTAATGTGATAGACAGACCGCTGTATCTTATATTCAAGCACTCTATATGGACAGGGACTGTCCCACTAGACTGGCGCCAAGCAAATGTGGTACCAATATTCAAAAAGGGGTCTAAAAGTGACCCTGGGAACTATAGACCAGTAAGCTTAACGTCTGTTGTGGGTAAATTGTTTGAAGGATTTCTTAGAGATGCTATTGTAGAATATCTTAATGATAATAACTGTCTAACTCCATATCAACATGGATTCATGAGGGATCGCTCCTGCCAAACAAACCTGATCGCCTTCTACGAGGAGGTGAGCTCACAGCTGGACCGGGGAGAGTCAGTGGATGTTGTATACCTTGACTTCTCCAAAGCGTTTGATACCGTGCCACACAAAAGGTTGGTATATAAAATGAGAATGCTTGGTCTGGGGGATAATGTGTGCAAGTGGGTAAATAGCTGGCTGAGTGATAGAAAGCAGAGGGTGGTTATCAATGGAGTAAGCTCAGGGGGTGTCAGGGTTACTAGCGGGGTGCCTCTAGGGTCTGTCTTGGGCCCTATATTATTTAATATATTTTTTAATGATCTAGTGGAAGGGTTGCATAGTAAAATAGCAATATTTGCAGATGATACTAAACTTTGTAAAGTAGTTAATACAGATGAGGATAGGGCACAGCTACAGGAGGATTTAGATAAATTGGGGAGTTGGGCCAAAAAATGGCAAATGGGGTTCAATGCCGATAAATGTAAGGTCATGCACATGGGAAAGAAAAACAGCAGTCACCCATACATATTAAATGGGAAACCGTTGGGGAAATCTGACATGGAGAAGGACCTGGGCGTCTTGGTTAATAGCAAATTAAATTGGAGTGCCCAGTGTCAGGCAGCAGCTGCGAAGGCAAATAGAGTCATGGCATGCATCAGAAGAGGAATAGGGGCATATGATGAGAACATTGTTCTTCCTCTGTATAAAGCGCTGGTAAGGCCGCACTTAGAATATTGTACACAGTTCTGGGCTCCGGTGCTCAGGAAAGACATATTGGAGCTAGAGAGGGTACAAAGGAGGGCGACTAAAGTAATGAAGGGAATGGAGGGACTAGAATACCCAGAGAGGTTGTCAAAATTAGGCCTATTTACGTTGGAAAAGAGAAGGCTTAGGGGAGACCTCATAAACATGTATAAATACATCAGGGGGCAGTACAGAGATCTCTCCCATGACCTGTTTATACCAAGGATGGTGACAAAGACGAGGGGGCACACTATGCGTCTGGAGGAAAGGAGGTTCCTGCACCAGCATAGAAGGGGATTCTTTACGGTCAGAGCCATGAGACTCTGGAACTCTCTGGGAGAGGAAGTGGTGATGTCCAACTCACTTAATGAGTTCAAGAGAGGCCTGGATGCCTTTCTTGAGAACAATAAAATTACATTTTATGCTTAGTGATAGTTAATTAATCCAGGGATTTAATCTGACTGCCAGATTGGAGTCGGGAAGTGAATCTTTCCTCAATGATGTAAATTGGCCTATACCGCATGGGTTTTTTTTGCTTTCCCCTGGATCAACGCTGCGGAATAGCTGCAGTGCACAAGAAATAGGCTGAACTGGATGGACGCTTGTCTTTTTTCGGCCTTATAAACTATGTAACTATGTAATTATTCTGGAATTTGACAAATATTAAAAATGATGGTAATCCTAATTGACCTAAAACGGGAAAGGTTTACTCTGACTTCATGTCAGATATTGAGAAAGACATGCATATTTGTCTTTTTGTATAGTGTATGTAAACTTCTGGTTTTAACTGATTCAGCATTTTTTGCAGCTTTTTTGCACTTACTTATTTCTTTCTATGGGTGAAATAACAATGCAAAACAGCTGAAAGAAGTGACACGCTGCAGTTTTCCAATTCAGTCAGGAAAAAGAAACAATGTGTGTGCATGAGATTTCTGAAATCACATAGCTTTTGCTGGCACTGTAAAATGCAGCTTTTAGTTTGCATAAATTTGCATAAAAAAGCTGCAAAAAAAAAAAACGCAGCAAAAACGCAACATGTGAACATAACCTAAAACTTACATGATCAAATAAAGTTCCCTATGTTAATTATTGCATTTTTTCCATAAAAATCAGTTGCAATATGAATGATCTTTATAAGATCCATTTTTTGCAGCTTTACTTAAAACATGACATACCAAAAAGAAACCTAAACAAGTGTGTCTGAACGCGTGTCTGGACTTGAATATAGAAAACATTTATAGGTTACCAAAAGTATGCGCCAAACATCATAAATAGGTCTAAAGAAACACATGTATGGTACATTGCAAACTGCTGTTTGTCTGCATATGACTAACATGAAAGGAAAAGTCACTTTGTAAGCCATCACTATTAAAAGGACTCTGTCACCAGGTTTTTGTCTCCTAATTTAAGAGCAGCATGATATAGGGGCAGAGACCCTGATTCCAGCGATGAATCACTTACTGAGCTGCTTGCTATAGTTTTGATAAAATAACTGTTTTATCACTTGAGGACTAGTAAACCTGCTGCCAGGTAGTCCTCCATATTCATGAGCTCTGTATAAACTCCCTCACTCACCACTGATTGGCAGCTTTCTGCCTATGCAGTGTACACAGGAAGCTGCCAATCAATGGTGTGGGTGGGGATATACAGAGCTCAGCATTCATAGAACTGCTAGATCTGCAGCAGATAAAACAGCGATTTAATCAAAATGACAACAGGCAGCCCAGCAAGTGAGACATCACTGGAATCAGGGTCTCTGCCCCTACATTATGCTGTTCTTAGATGGGGTAGGAAAAAACTACTGTCGGATTCCCTTTAAGTATTCAAAACTGGGAGAAAAAGGAGTCTCTGAAGATTTGCACAAAAATGAATGCTCAATTTAATTTCTATTCTCAACCTATAGAACAATGCGCTGCTTCAAGGAAGCATTCCTATGTGTATAGCTACTATATATAAAGTATAGAAAAAACATGCTCAGGACATAATTTATATTACATATTTACATAGTTTACATAGAATGAGAAAGCTGCCACGTTGTACAGGTTTACGGCTGAGTTAATAATCACAATACAGCAAGTATTGACAGACGGAAACACTGAAGTAGAAAGTTTAGTCACCTGAAAAATGTATGTTACATACAGCACAAGTGATTTATACTTACAATGGTGTGAAAAAGTATTTCCCCCCTTCCTGATTTCTTATTCTTTTGCATGTTTGTCACACTTAAATGTTTCAGATCGTAAAAAACAAATGTAAATATTAGACAAAGATAACAGAAGTAATCACAAAATGCAGTTTTTAAATAAAGGTCTTTATTATTAAGGGAAAAAGAAATCCAAACCTACAGGGTCCTGTGTGAAAAAGTGATCACCCCCTAAACTTAATAACTGGTTGGACCCTTAGCAGCAACAACAGCAATCAAGCGTTTGTGATAACTGGCAATGAGTCTTTTACAATGCTCTGGAGGAATTTTGGCCACTCATCTTTGCAAAATTGTTGTAATTCAGCCACATTGGAGGGTTTCCGAACATGAACCGCCTTTTTAAGGTCATGTCACAGCATCTCAATAAGATTAAGGTCAGGACTTTGACTAGGCCACTCCAAAGTCTTAATATTGTTTTTCTTAAGCCATTCAGAGGTGGACTTGCTGATGTGTTTTGGATCATTGTCCTGCTGCATAACCGCTGTATATGTTGATCCTTACATGTTCACCCTGAAAGTGTTTTCAGACATTTTTTTCTCATGTCCTTTGTCTTTTTTTGTGTGTTGTGTTCTTGGTGAAGTTTTTATTTTTTCCCATAGGTTTTTTTGGATAGGATATTAAACAAAACACCTGAAAAGATGTATGAGTAAAAAAAACAGTAATAAAAATGTATGTGAAGGAAATCTAAAGGACAGATAGACATGATTGGCCTCATAGAAGAGCAGTCTAAAGCTTGTTGATCCACCCACTACTCTCTTGAAGACCAAAAAAGACTTAGAGTAACCGTTATTACACTTATTTATTTTCTTACATGAATAGTATACGTGAAAATAAAAAATAAAAATCTAATATATCTTATCAGAGAAATCTGCTTCTTTCTCCTCCAGGATTGATCATTAATTCTCAATTTTCTCAATTCACGGGTAAAAGCTGTCTCCAGTTAATACAGATGTCCCCATTAAAGATAAGGAGGTGACAGTTGGTGCTCATAAAGTTCTATGGAGAATCGTAACAGGAGAACTGGCTTCAGAATGTCAGCCTCTAGTTTCTCCTTTCTTCATAGAATTTGAAAGCACCAACTGTAGTCTGGCAGCTACTTTCACTACTGTACTTATTGAAAACACATGAACATTCTGCCAAGACAAGTCCTTATGTGTATGGGGGAATCAGAAGAGATTGATTTCCGCCGAGCAAACTTTTGGTCAACAGCTGCCTTGTGTGTATGATCAGCATTACGTCCATCACACTGGTCTTCCCTTTTTCTTATTTATTGTTGCACAGGTCCCTACAATAAGAAAGCTCCTTGTACAGGTTGACACTAACTATGGAGGGATAGGATTGGCTAACATGATTTGAGGTTCCTATAGTTTCTTCTTTTCTGTCTACATGAGATATGCAGTACATACTGTTGGAGAATACAAATGTTGGGGCAGGCAGACATAGCAGCAATGGTAAAGCTCTCTTGGTACATGGTGAACAAGCAGTGGCATAACAAAAGTCCAATGGGCCCCCACCTGCATGTTGGGCCCTTGAAGCATTCTAGAACCTATAAAACATGCATATTCACCTCCCATGTAATAGTTCTGTCACCTTCCTGTAATAATGTCCCCCATCCTGGGCCACTTCCTGGTAAAAAGTCCTCCATCCTGGGCTCCTTCCAGTAATAATGTTTCGCTCCTGGCCCCTTACAGTTATAATGTTCCCCTCCTGTAATAATGTCCCCCTCCATCCTGGGCTCCTTCCTGGCATAATCTCCCCCATCCTGGGCCCCTTCCTGATATAATCTCCCCCATCCTGGGCTCCTTCCAGTAATAATGTTCCCCTCCTGGCCCCTTACAGTTATAATGTTCCCCTCCTGTAATAATGTCCCCCTCCATCCTGGGCTCCTTCCTGGCATAATCTCCCCCATCCTGGGCCCCTTCCTGATATAATCTCCCCCATCCTGGGCTCCTTCCAGTAATAATGTTTCGCTCCTGGCCCCTTACAGTTATAATGTTCCCCTCCTGTAATAATGTCCTCCTCCATCCTGGGCTCCTTCCTGGTATAATCTCCCCCATCCTGGGCCTCTTTCAGTTATAATGTTCCTAGTTCTTCTCCATCACATTTTAAAAAGAAACAAATGATTATTCTTACCTTCCCTCACTCCCACGACATGAGGGGTCCTCTTCTATAACGGCCACAGAACCCGGCAGCTGACTTTGACAGGCAAGCCGACATCAGCTGCTGGCATCTAGCCGGCGGCTTGTATTACGGTGCTGAGAATCAGTGGGTTTTTGAGCCGCAATAAATTTCAGCTGAATGTGCATCTGAGGGCCCCCCTCCCGCACAGACCTGGGCATCAGCATCAGTGGGCCTTCCTCCCTCGTGGGCCTGGTTGCGTTCGCACCCTCTGCCACCCCTATGTCCCTGTGAACAAGATGCAAACCTCTATTCTTGTAGAAAAAAAATAAATGTCAGTGCACTTGGTCTCGATCGATGTTCTATATACCACCTCAGAATCAGATCTCATAAATATTACCACTGATGGGTATATTATGCCTTTCCCTGTCTATTGTAAACCCCCCTTCCCCCTTCTCCCCCTTGTCTCCTCACATGCAGCCTCTTCTCTTCTAAGCCCATTCTTACACATTTTGCTCCCCTTGCTCTTCTGGGCCTTTACTTTGTTGAATTCTTGAAGGAATTTTCCAGGGGATAGACATTAATAATCTTTGCATAGCATAAGTCATCAATATCAGATTCTTGGGGGTCTGACACCTGGTACCCCCAATGAATCAGCTTTTACCTACCTCAAAGATGGTGCAGATGTACACAGAATATAGAGCCAGAACAGAACATCTCTGTACACTGAGTAGTTGTTATTCTCAAGGGCTGCGGCTCAGCTCCCATGTATTTCAACAAGTTATCACGTTATAATATCACAATGTAAGGGGACATCTCTGGGAAAAGCTGGAGGCGAGATACACCTCTGATAACAGGAGATAACCTCCTCCACCTCCCTGCATGAAGACCTCTGCGCAGGTCACAGAGCATGCCTAAAAAGCTCTTCCATGGAAGAAAAAAAATCAGCTGCAGTCTGAAGCTTCCTACGGTGCATAAGGCTGCTGGAGAGTATATGTCTGAATGCCGATAGCAGCAGCTCATGCGCAATAGACACCCTCAGAATCCGGTTGAGGAAATAGAATACAAAATATACTATACAAATAGTAAATAAAATGTAACATTATCTGATGCTAACAAATAATATTAGTGATACATTCTGTTTAACCTTAAGGATATATTCACACATCATGTTTTTTTTCTGCATTCATTTTCTGCAGCAAAACCTGATCTCTTGTCAGGAGGTTGTTCAGGATTTTTGTTGCGGTTTTCTTGCTTTTTTTTGGTGCGTTTTTTTCAGCGTTTTTATCACTGTCCTTTTGTCTCTGTTATGTATGTACATCAAGTTCAGTGAACAAAAAAAAAATGTCATTCTGGTCTATGCACAAAAAATGCTGAAAAAATGCGGAAAACTTGACACCTGCGTTTTTTCGGCATTTTTTTCACCACCTATTACTTCCATTGGGTGAAAAAAAGCTGAAAGAAGTGACCTGCTCTATCTTTCTTACTAAATCTGATAGACTTTGCTGGTACTGCAAAACGCAGCAGAAAAATTGAATAAAAAAATGCTGAAAAAACATGATGTGTGAACATAGCCTTAGGCTACAATCACACGTTCAGTATTTGGTCAGTATTTTACATCAGTATTTGTAAGCCAAAACCAGGTGAGGAACAATCAGAGGAAAAGTATAATAGAAACACGTCACCACTTCTGGATTTATCACCCACTCCTGGTTTTGGCTTACAAATACTGATGTAAAATACTGACCAAATACTGAACGTGTGAACATGGCCTTAGGGAGTGATCTTATTGGCTGCTATAGAGAACCTTCTGTATAAAAACCTGTTTTAGACTAAATCTCTCTCTTCTTTTTTTTTTTTTGGAAATGTTGAATTCAATAATTTTTTTCTTATGTATCCATTGTTACTGCAGTTATATGCATTCCTGCACACAGGCTATACAGCGCCCCTTACTGGCTTTACTTATTACTTTTCCATTAAGTTGTGTGCAAAGTCATGAAAATCTCATTGCTAGACTGGTCATGGTATATGGAAGTGCAAGTGATACAATGCTTGTGGCGTTACTGGTCAATTATTGATTACTGAACTCTTGTGACTTGCAAAATTCTGCAACCAGCATGTGTCACAGACATGTGAACAGCTCCATAGACTATAATGGGTACGTGCTCCATCTGCGAAAAACACGGATAGAACCCATGTGAAAAACGGCTGCCTGGATGAGTCATCATTTACATATTTTTTAAGTCACTTTTCTTTGTCTTGTGGTTTTTGATTATATCTTTTGCGCCAAATTTGTCTAAGCAGCGCACGTGGTTCATGAATTTAGTGCAAAATTATCGTAAGTTTTGTCTACGTTCTAGAGTAAAAAGTTGCAAGTTCTTCTAAAATGTTGTGCATTTTGCAAAAAAAAAAACCTAGTACATACATACAATTACTCAAGGTGGGAACTAGAGCACAATTGTACAAAATTGCGCTTTTGATTTTTGATAAATCAGACGAAAACATCTAGAAACTCTAAACCCCTTCGATAATGACGGACTAAAAAAAAGAAAAAATTCGGATGGACACATATAAAATGGACTTTATGGGATAATTCACGTCAGTATTTTCAATCAGTATTTGTATGCTAAGGCCACGTTCACACATTCAGTATTTGGTCAGTATTTTACTTAAGTATTTATAAGCCAAAACCAGTAGAGGAGCAATCAGAGGAAAAGTATAATAGAAACCCGTCACCACTTCTGTATTTATCACCCACTCCTGGTTTTAGCTTCGAAATACTTATGTAAAATACTGACCAAATACTGACAGTGTGACCGTAGCCTAAAACCAGGAGTGGAACAATCAGACAAAAACTATAATTAAAAGATTGCCACCTGTTCTGTGTTTTGGAGACACTCCTGGTTTTAGCAATCAAATACTGATGGGAGGATAAAACCTTAAAAAAAATAAATAAATAAAAAAAGAATAAGAGACACAAGAAGAGCAAGTAAAAAAAAAACACAAAAAAATAGCCCAAAAATGGTGCAAATGTAATCATTAGTGTTGAGCGAGCACTAAAATGCTCGGGTGCTCGAAGCTCGGGCCGAGCTCACCGTGATACTCGGGTGCTCGACCCGAGCAACGAGCCCAATGTTGGTCTATGGGAGACCCGAGCATTTTTGCGGCGGCACCCCCGGCAGTCTGTAGAAAGCTTAAAAAGTGCCCAAATCGATAGTGACAGTGCTCAAAAGACATGGGGACAGCATGGGCATCGCCCCAGGAAGCATTTCTGGCCCCAGGTCACTGCTGTCAACAACGTGGTCAGAGGTATTAAGCCACTTTTACGGGCTCACAATAAAACGTTCAAAAACAAAACTGAAAGTGCTTTCCTGTGAAATATGTTAAGGAACATCCTTTCCAGGGTAAAGACTTGTGTATAAGGTAAAATAAATAACCAAAAACAAAAATACTCCTCCACACCTTGGGCTATGTTCACAAGTAGCATTTTTATGCGTTTTTGCACTTTTGTATTGCTTTCAACCGTGACAAATGCATTCACCGGGAAATGTCATTTTAACATTTTACAACCTTATCTGGCTATGTGCTGTGTGACACATGCATACAGTGCTGAAAAGACATGGGAACAGCATGGGGAAGACCCCTGGAAGCATCTCTGACTCCCAGGTCACTGCCTAAAAGTGTGCCCATCAGAAGTGATCCTTGCCGCATCAGAAGATGCAGACTTGCAACTATCCCCGTGCAAGTCCTTGTCCCAGGGCAGTGTTCAATTGTACCTCCCCCATTCCTTGCAATGCAAGCGCAAGTATGCAGCCTGCCACCCACCTGCCCCCAGGCTGCAATACCATACTGCTTGCTTGCACTTGAAATGGGGCCTTTTAGTTTGGAGGAGGCCGAAGATGGCCACTACCTCATGGCTGCTTTGGCAGCGAGGTATCCATACTCAGTCCCCAGCCGCCCGGTGGCCGGGTGTCCACGCTCGGTCCCCAGCCGCCAGGGGGCGGCCAGGTGTTCATACTCGGTCCCCAGCCGCCCCACGGCCGGGTGTCCGTAAACGGTCCCCAGCCGCCCCTATTTCTCCTTGGAACTTCCCCCCACACTTTTCTTAGCCCGGTCTGCTTTAGGGCAGCATTGGACGAGCCCACCAGAGAACCAGACTCCTCTGGTGGGCCCTGGCTTCTCCATCAAGGGAGTTTTGAGTGCCAAGGTGAGGAGCATGATGATGATGATGATAGAAGTTAGCATCTGGTTTGTTTTCTTGGAATGCATGCGTAAGTGTGCAACCTGCCACCCACCCACCCCCAGGCTGCAATACCATACTGCTAGCTTGCTTGTGACTCGCCCTCCCTGAGCGGTGGGGTTACTCGGTGCCGGGTCAATGTATGGTGGTGGTATGGGATGTCGTCGTGGCCGTGACCCGGTCCGTGCCCAAGGCTGTCACATGAAAAATGGGCTTTTGGATGATTGGTTGTTCGACTACGCCACCTGTGGTTTCTGGTGAAGGCCACCAGCGCTGCAACAGTCCTCTGAGGCTGATGTTCTGGCAGCTTGGTTGGTACTACTCCCCACAGGCGGAGTAGGCCTCAGGGCAGTGATTGAAAAACCGTGTGGAGGTATGGTGGGTGCAGTGCCGCGCAGGAATGAACAAACGGAGGCAGTAAGTGAAGTCATCCAAGCTTTACTCACTTTGGTGAAGTAGCAGCTGCAAAGCTTCTCTCTGCTTCTCGCGGCGCGCTGCGGCCACCAGGAAGGGGTTCAGCACGTCCCAGGTAGATCAGGAGCACCTGTCAAGACCCTGCTGGTGTGTTCCTCTCCTTCGTAGATTCTCCCACTGAGTCCTCTCCTGACTGTGTGTGGTATGAACGTGGTGTAAGGCTGGGTCCCACCGGGTAAACGCAGGTTGAGAGATACAGGTGGCGACTCTGCTCCGTCCGTATCCCCCTGGGATCCACTAAGCCTCTGGGCTTTTCTAACAGTGACGTGAAGTACGCTGTCAGATATCGGGGGTCAGTCACCCCTCTTGCGGCAGGAGTCCCTCTGGCAAGGCCAGAGTGAAGAGTACAGGTGGCGACTGCGCTCCATCCGTACCCTCCTGGGATCCTTTCGCCTGTGGAGCCTATCTCCTCTGCTCCCCTCCAAGGCCTTCATAGAACGGGACCCTGACCGGGCAGAGACACTTGTTAACTGTTCGTCTCAAGGCCAGAGAGCGAGGACCGCAAATCTTCAGCCAGCTACAGACTCTTGCTGGACCCTGACAGAAGACCCACAATCAAAGGACCCTGAACTTAAGATGGCCACCTATTATATATGATTCTATAAGTGTTTCCTGTAAGTGTTTCCTCCACCCTCACCCACTACTTGGTTCCCCCTATCTTTGGTTCCCCCCATCTCCTCTTATCCCGGGCCGGGGCAGCACCCTGGTGCTATATGGCCCCCTACAGGACGGGAGTGGTGTAGTGTTGAGTGTGAAGTGGGGTCCTGTGTGATGCTCCATCCTTACCTGGAAGAGGAGATACCACACCTCTATCTGAGGTGCAGTACCCCTGTGGCGACTGAACCCTCAGGGGTGCCACATTCCCCCCTGGTGAAACACAGCACGTCCGCGGGCTGCAATAGAGCAAAGATTGGTACAGACATTCAAAATTTTTAAATGCTTTGTAAACCGTAAAACAATCCTCCCCCTTTATGGGAGGTTCGGACACTTGTAACATTGCAGGATATATATGTAACATACCTGGCGGTGTCCTTGCATGGTGGTCCATCTCCCACTGTGCAAGAGCGCGCACTTGATCTCCAGTCCAGAATGTCTCTCTGGCTTCCCTCCTTGCTGTCTGTTTGTCTGTTTTGGCTGCATAGGGCGACGCCCGCTGAACTTCCTGTTTCTTGTACCTGCTGCGGACACGCCCCTGTTGCACCTTCAGCCTATTGCTGTCCATCTTTGGGTATTTATACCACCTTCTTCCTCAAGATGGCGCCTGAGCATTGTGTCCTGTCAGTCGGCTTTTTGTCTCTGACATGCCAGGTCCTATCCTGTTTTCCAGTTCTGTGTCTGAACTGTGGTCTGTTCTTGTGAACACGCTTCTTGCCTGTTCTTTCGCCTTCTAGGGGCCGTATTCCTAGATCTGCCTGTCTGTACCTTGCGGTATCTGTTCCCGTCTGAACAGAGTCCTGTTTGTGTCTCTGCCTTGCGGTATCTGTTCCTGTCTGAACTGAGTCCTGTCTATTTCTCCTGTCTTGCAGTATCAGTTCCCGTGTCTGAACGGAGTCCTGTCTATGTCTCCTGCCTTGCGGTATCAGTTCCCGTGTCTGAACTGAGTCCTGTCTGTGTACTCTTGCCTGCTGCCTTTCCTGGAGGCTGTATTTCCAGGCCTGTCTGAACACGCTCCGAGCCTGTTCCTCCCGCCTTCTAGGGGCCGATTACCTAGATCCGTTCCTGTATCTTGTCTGTCCTGTCTGAACACGCTCCTTGCCTGTTCGTCCCGCCTCTCTGGGGGATGCAGTCTTCCAAACTTTACTCACGTTGTTAACTGGCAACTGCAAGGCTTCTCCTTACTCCTCACGGTGTGCTGTGGCCACCATGAAAGGGTGTTCGGCACACTCCAGGTAGTTCTGGTGCAAGAATCAGGACCCCCAGCACCAGAGTGTTCCTAGAATGTCCCACTAGGTCCTATCCTGTCCGTGTGTGCGGAAAGGCCGGGTCTCCCTCTGGACTATGCACAGAACAAGGGTACGGGTGGCGATTCTGCTCCGTCCGTTACCCGGTGGGATCCACTGAGCTTCCGGGCTTTTCCGACTGAGACATAAAGTAACAAAGTCAGATATCGGGGGCCGGTTCCCCTTTTGCAGCAGGAGTCCCTCTGACTAGGCCAGAATAAAGAGTACAGGTGGCGTATGCTGCTCCGTCCGTATTCTCCGGGATACTTTTGCCTGTGGAGCTTTTCTCCTCTGCTCCCCTCCAGGCCTTCTTAGGTAGGGACCTTGACTGGGTAGAGACAGCCGTTAACTCTGACCCGCTCCTCGCCTCAAGGCCAGAGTACGAGGACCATGTATCTTCAGTCAGCTGCAGGTTCTTACAGAAAGCCACGTTCAGTGATGAAGATCACAATCAAAGACCTTGAACCTAAGATGGCCGTTGATTAAATATGTATTAGCAAGTGTAACAGTAAAGTGCTTCCTCCACCCTCACCCACTACTAGGTTCCCCCTATTTTTGGTTCCCCCATCTCCTCTTATCCCAGCTGGGGCAGCACCCTGGTGCATATAAGCCCCCCTCAGGTGGGAGAGGTGAAGTGCTGGATGCAGAGGTGGGGTCCTGAAAGGTGCTCCATCCTTACCACGGAGAGGAGATACCACACCTCATTAAAGAGATGCAGTACCCCTATGGCGACCGAACCCTCAGGGGCGCCACACACACGCACACAGTACTCAGACATGCACACAGTACGCAGACATGCAAACGTACGCAGACATGCACACAATACGCAGATGTGGCACCCCAGAGGGTCCGGTTGCCACAGTGGTATTGCCTCCTTCAAAAGAGGTAATGACATACCTGGAAGCAAGCAGGGGCCCTTTTAGTCAGGTACACTACACATGCAACACTTTCCTGGCTCCAGGCCAGCAAGGGGAGACCCCTCCCCTTGGCAACTGGTATCTGGGGGCGGGGTTAGTTAGTCTCGGTGTGAGGAGTTGAGTTTAGGACATCGAAGAGAGAGGAGCTAGGGGCTGGAGCTGAGGAAGCTCGTCCTAGCTGATCAACACAGAGAACCGGATACCAGAGTCCGAGGCTATGGGGCACTGAAGGCCCAGCAGCAGATGCCATAGGGTAGGAGATTGCAGGTCTCCTGGCCCCATCAGATGCCCGGAGGCTCAGCAGCACAGAGGTATCAGCACCACCAAGGAGGAGCGACGCATGCACAGGACCCGAGCTGCCAGCCATACGGGTGAGCACAACACGTTACACCCAAGAACGTGGGCTACAACACAGCTTCAAGCAGTAAAGCCAAAGAGTATAGTGAGAAGGGCAGGCCTACAACTCCACCTGGCAAGGAGGACTCTATGGTTGCTTCCAGGCTGACCGGACTCTTACTTCTAGCCAGTACTCCAGTCCATGCTTCCCTAATTGACAACTGTGAGTAAAGACCCTGGGACTGCACTATATTGACTCTGTGGTTATTACTGACACCCTGCACAACCACCATCATCCACATACACTGCCCTGAAGCTAAAGCTTCCTGTGGGGAGTTATACCACCCTTGCTGCCAAGACCACCAGCTTCAGAGGACTGTTCGGCAGCGGCGGCCCCCTTTAGCCGCATTCCACAGGTGGCGTAGTCGGACATTTACACCTATACATATAAATTCCCCTTGGATTGACCGCCCTGGGTCACGGACCGGGTCACCGCCATAGTGACTACAACCCCCAGCATCTACCGGCCCGGTACCGGGTACCCCACGGCCCAGGGGGCGCGTCACAGACATGTGTAGCACCCCGAGGGTTCGGTTGCTACAGAGGTATTGCATCTCACCCAGATGTGCGATATCTCACTTCCAGGTAAGGATGGAGTGTGGCTCAGGACCCTAACACCCACATGCACTACACCACATTTCCGGGGGACAGCTCGACGGTGCTCCCATTAGTTATGCAGGCACGAGTGAGCATGTCCCTGGCTGGAGTGGGGGGAGGGAACACCTAGAGAAGGGAACACGGTAGTGTGTGCGTGGGGGAAGTAGATCCTGGGTGCACTCTGTACAGGAGTATAAAGGGAGGCACCATCTTGGAAAGGGAGTGAGTTGAGAGAGGAGAAGACAGGGAGCAGAGCTGCTTTATGGGCTCTGCTCCACAGGCAGGCCCTATCAGGAGGCCTGAGCCTGGAGGAGGAAGAGGAGCAGACTGGGCTCCAGGAAGGACAGAGGGGACCCCAGGGGTGTGGACTGGCTGGTAGCCACCACACGCCCGCCGCTACCTGAGTAGGGGGGTCAGGTCAAGAAGATGGGAACCGGATCTCAAATTAGTGGAGGAGAGAAACTACCCTCAACTAAGAACCGGAGGCTGCGACATTACATGTGGAGCAGCCCCTCACCACACCCGCTAGAAAGGCACCACATAGGACCTGGGAAACGCAGGCCAACGTTTGCCCACCAAGAAGGTCCGAGGCAGCTGGACATAAGCGTGGTCACTAGTGGGGTTGAAGACCAGAGACAGGGGACATAAAGGGGGTCCTGCAAAGCACTCCAGAAGGACCTGGGAGTTAACCGAGCCCCTCACCTGGTGAGCACAGCGCGACACAGGCGGCCACCTCTGCAGCGGTGGCCTGGAGCAGTAACCGAGTAACCGTGAGTAAAGACCCTGAACTGCACCACCAAGACTCCGAGTTGTCTTTGTTGCGCTCGTGTACCACCATCACCCCCATCATTTATCCCTGCTGCCCTGAGGCCATACCCCTCCCGTTGGGGGTTATAACATCATCGCTGCACCCATACCATCGGCCTCAGCGGACTGTTCTGCAGCGGCGGCTGCAAAGCCGCACTCAACGGGTGGCATAGTCGACATCAAGTTAACATCTACTGCCATAGACCGCCACTTAGTCTGACTCCCTGGGCACGGACCGGATCACCGCCACGAGACTACAACCCTAAAGAGATCCGGCTCCGGGTAAGCTCCCGCGTGCGCAACGCAGCGCGACACAGGCCCAGGGGCGCGTCAACTTTTGGCGTAGTCGGCAGGATTTCGTGCCCGCAACCACCGGGTACTGCGTGCCTGAAAAAGAGACTTTTAAAACTTACCATCCGTGAAGTTTTCCCGCCATCCGGCGCCATCTTCAGCCTTCTTCCCGCCATCCGTGAAGATTCCCGCCATCCGGCGCCATCTTCAGCCTTCTTCCCGCCATCTGTGGAGTTTTCCCGCCATTGGGCGCCATCTTGAGGACGCCGCGCGGGAAGAAGAGGGGCGTGGACTCCGAAAGCGCGCGAGAACTGAAGCCCCGCCTCACGTCCAGACGTTGCGTAAGGTCCTGGAAGGAGCCCAGCAGACGCCGACGTCACTGGAGCGCGACGGAAGGTCCTCGACCCTGATGATCCACTGCGGAGCCGCGGCCTACGGAAGAGGATCATCGCCAGGTAGGCCACGGTCCACCAGGGGGGAGGAGGACACCAGGAACGGACAGCAAGATGGCGGACCGGCAGCAGACTAAGCTGCCCAGCATCGGCAGCGCCCCAGCCGTCGCGGGCCCCGACCAGCACCAGGAGAAGACGCGTGACGCAGGAGCGGTCGCGGGAGCAGGTAAGAGGAGTCTCCCTGTCCCGGACGCTGCCAGCGTCAGCCTGCTCCCGGGCCACCCGGTGGAGCCGCCGATCCCGGGCGCTGCAGACGCAGACCTGCTCCAGACCCCGCAACAAGCCCTGCAGCCGAGCCCTCCAGACCTGGGCACTGCCACCACTAGCCCGCGCCCAGGCCCAAAGTCGCACCCCCTGACCCCGGGCGTCATTAACAGTACCACTCAGACCCCGAGTACCAAGAGGGCCCGGACGGGTCTGAACCTGAGAAAGAGAAAGGAGCGTGTGGAGCACACCGTTAATCGTAAACGGTAAAAGAGGAGATGTAAATAGTTACCCGACCGGGTATAAGGACTGTTGTGGGACTGTTTCCACTAAGAGTGTGGTCCCCGTTGGGACAGAAAGAGAACTGTTTCCCTTACCCCCTACCTGGCTGGGGACTGAGAACAGCCACCCCCTTTTCCCTCTAACTGGCTGGGGACTGAGAACAGCCACCCCTACCTGGCCGAGGACTGAGAGCGGCCATATCCTGTAAATAATTATGTGTTTCTAGTAATGTATAGGAGTCCTTGGTGGATTTACCGGGAATCCTTTGTACAGTTAGTGGAGCGTAACCCAGGATGGACTAAAAGACTGTTAAGGACTCGGGGCAGGACAGACCCCTACCTGGTTAAGTCTCCCTGTTTTAAGAAAATGGACACCTGGTTGCAGAATAAACTGTGACCTGTTATAAAGAGACTTCTTCGTGGATCTGCTGCTAGAAATGTTTTATATGAAAAATTTATATGCTAGAATGTGTTACTATGAAAAAGAGTTCCAGAACAGTACATATGCACTTATACCGTCTAAGAGAGAGCCGTTCCCATAAAGGGAAACTGAATGTTGATACCGGTTATACTTGTTGTTTATGAAAAATTTGCATGTTCTAATGTATACCCTGTCTTTTGCTCAGTTCCAGCCCGCGGACGTGCTGGGTTTTGCCAGGGGGGAATGTAGCACCCCGAGGGTTCGGTTGCTACAGAGGTATTGCATCTCACCCAGATGTGCGATATCTCACTTCCAGGTAAGGATGGAGTGTGGCTCAGGACCCTAACACCCACATGCACTACACCACATTTCCGGGGGACAGCTCGACGGTGCTCCCATTAGTTATGCAGGCACGAGTGAGCATGTCCCTGGCTGGAGTGGGGGGAGGGAACACCTAGAGAAGGGAACCCGGTAGTGTGTGCGTGGGGGAAGTAGATCCTGGGTGCACTCTGTACAGGAGTATAAAGGGAGGCACCATCTTGGAAAGGGAGTGAGTTGAGAGAGGAGAAGACAGGGAGCAGAGCTGCTTTATGGGCTCTGCTCCACAGGCAGGCCCTATCAGGAGGCCTGAGCCTGGAGGAGGAAGAGGAGCAGACTGGGCTCCAGGAAGGACAGAGGGGACCCCAGGGGTGTGGACTGGCTGGTAGCCACCACACACCCGCCGCTACCTGAGTAGGGGGGTCAGGTCAAGAAGATGGGAACCGGATCTCAAATTAGTGGAGGAGAGAAACTACCCTCAACTAAGAACCGGAGGCTGCGACATTACATGTGGAGCAGCCCCTCACCACACCCGCTAGAAAGGCACCACATAGGACCTGGGAAACGCAGGCCAACGTTTGCCCACCAAGAAGGTCCGAGGCAGCTGGACATAAGCGTGGTCACTAGTGGGGTTGAAGACCAGAGACAGGGGACATAAAGGGGGTCCTGCAAAGCACTCCAGAAAGACCTGGGAGTTAACCGAGCCCCTCACCTGGTGAGCACAGCGCGACACAGGCGGCAACCTCTGCAGCGGTGGCCTGGAGCAGTAACCGAGTAACCGTGAGTAAAGACCCTGAACTGCACCACCAAGACTCCGAGTTGTCTTTGTTGCGCTCGTGTACCACCATCACCCCCATCATTTATCCCTGCTGCCCTGAGGCCATACCCCTCCCGTTGGGGGTTATAACATCATCGCTGCACCCATACCACCGGCCTCAGCGGACTGTTCTGCAGCGGCGGCTGCAAAGCCGCACTCAACGGGTGGCGTAGTCGACATCAAGTTAACATCTACTGCCATAGACCGCCACTTAGTCTGACTCCCTGGGCACGGACCGGATCACCGCCACGAGACTACAACCCTAAAGAGATCCGGCTCCGGGTAAGCTCCCGCGTGCGCAACGCAGCGCGACACAGGCCCAGGGGCGCGTCACATGCACACACACACATTATGCAGACATGCGAGCACACAGTACACAAACATGCACACAGTACGCAGACATGCACACACGGTACGCAGACATGCGCACGTACACGGTACGCAGACATGCGAGCACACACAAACATAAACAGATACGTACACATACAGACATAGATACATATTTGAACGCATTCTTAAAAACACATAAAACAGACATAAATATATATATACACAGTCATACACACAAGACACATTAGAAATATATTTAATATGGGGATTGGGGAATCTGGCGACAAGCCTCACTTACCTGCCCCTGGCCTGTGTCCCATCCAGCAAATTAGGGATGTGACTGTGCAGGGCCACCGGCATGTCTTTAGCCATCAGACACATGGCCCTGGACCATCAGGGGGGCCTACTCGCCGTTGGGGACCCGACCCCCTTGGGACAGCAGTCGGTATAGGGGCAGCAGTCGATATAGGGGCAGCAGTCGGTATTGGGGCAGCAGTCGGTATTGGGGCAGCAGTCGGTATTGGGGCAGCAGTCGGTATTGGGGCAGCAGTCGGTATAGGGGCAGCAGTCGGTATAGGGGCAGCAGTCGGTATAGGGGCAGCAGTCGGTATAGGGGCAGCAGTCGGTATAGGGGCAGCAGTGAAAATAGGGGCAGCAGTGAAAATAGGGGCAGCAGTGAGTAGCATCTCCACAGGGCGCAGGACCTCCAGTGTTAGAATCCTGGCACTTCATCGGGGTCCCCCTCCTGTTCTTCCGCTCCTGCATCGGAGACCCCTCCTGCTGCACCGCCTCTTCATCGGGGCCCCCTTCCTGCTCCGCTGGCGGTGCTTGAATGCCGGCACTTCCCCAGACAGGGCCACGCGCAATGCGCTGTGCGGCTGTGTCTGATAGTAATGACACGGCAGAGGCGACACACAAGGACAATTAAAGGTGCAGTGTCACCCCTGCCGTGTCATTATCACACACGGTCCCCAGCCGCCTCTATTTCTCCTGTGAACTTCCCCCACACTTTTCTCACTTTTCTTAGCCTGGCCTGCTTTAGGGCAGCATTGGACGAGCCCACCAGAGAACCAGACTCCTCCGGTGGGCCCTGGCTTCTCCATCAGGGGAGTTGAGAGTGCCAAGGTGAGGAACATGATGATGATGATAGAAGTTCTTGGAATGCAAGCGTAAGTGTGCAACCAGCCACCCACCCCCAGGCTGCAATACCATACTGCTAGCTTGCTTGCACTTGAAATTGGGCCTTTTAGGCATGTGGAGGCAGACGCTGGCCACAATGTCATGGCTGCGTCGGCGGGCTGGTATCCATACTCAGTCCCCAGCCGCCCGGCGTCCGGGTGTACACGCTCGGTCCCCAGATGCCAGGGGGCGGCTGGGTGTCCATACTCGGTCACCAGCCGCCCCTATTTGAAGGACAGCCTAACCACAACCACGTGAACAAGTGAATGTGGCCAGGGATGGTCCATCTCACGCCTTCACACTGGGTTAATATTGTGGAAGCCGGGACACAGTTGGACACTGGGATGCAACATGTCCTCCAGACATAGAGGATTGCGGGTCCTGGGTCAATCAGGCTTCAACACAAAGTTCAGAAGGTAGACAGCAGCAGTGGTCGGCCTCCTACACAACGAGTAAATTATTCATGATCATGAGGCCATCCATCTCCTTAGCTTTCTGTTCCTTGGAATGCAAGCGCATGTATGTAGTAGCGGCTAGGCCTGAGGTGGTCAGCGTTTTGGCGCATATCCTACCTCCTCCGAGGATTGCTGGATGTTTTCCTGCTATTATCCCAGTTCTATGACTCCCGTTAAAACAAAGCTTCAGGTGATGAATGATGGATGAGGTGGTGGCAAAGGAGAAAGAGCAGGAGGAACAGGGACCATTCACATCAATATCAGGCCAGTCAACCACACATGTCTTGTAGGATATGTTTCTGTACCAAAAGGAGCGGTTCGGCTACACAGTTCTAGGGCATACAGTGAGTGCAATGCCTACCAAAACTTTCGAGGCACTCTAATGCCCCTTGGAAGTGACATGGAGGTCAGAGGGCGTTAACTAAACCATTTTTTCCATTTATAGCAACTGGGTTTCCTGTGCACTGTTGGCCTAAGCAGTGAATGGAAGGCTTTCCAAAAATTATGAGGAACTGCAATGCCCCTTGAAACAGACGTGGATTACAGCATACTTAACACTTTCTACCCATTATTGGGGAGTGGGTCTCCTTTAGTGTTCACCTATGCATTGAAAATCAAAAGCTGACTAAAATTAGGAGGAAATGCAATGCCCGTTGGAAGAGTCGTGGAGGTTAGAGTTAATTAAAAACAACGTTTCAATGCCCCTTGGAAGAGCTGTGGAGTTCAGAGTGGTTTAACAAGACGGTTTTAATGCCCATTGGAAAAGTGGTGGAGGTCGCAGTAGCTTAACAAGACGGTTTTATTGCCCCTTGGAAGAGACGTGGAGGTTGCAGTAGCTTAACAAGACGGTTTTAATGCCCCTTGGAAGAGACGTGGAGGTCGCAGTAGCTTATCAAGACGGTTTTAATGCCCCTTGGAAGAATGGTGGAGGTCGCAGTAGCTTAACAAGATGGTTTTAATGCCCCTTGGAAGAGACATGGAGGTCGCAGTAGCTTAACAAGACGGTTTCAATGCCCCTTGGAAAAGTGGTGGAGGTCGCAGTAGCTTAACAAGATGGTTTTAATGCCCCTTGGAAGAGATGTGGAGGTCGCAGTAGCTTAACAAGATGGTTTTAATGCCCCTTGGAAGAGAGTGGAGGTCGCAGTAGCTTAACAAGACGGTTTTAATGCCCCTTGGAAATGTGGTGGAGGTCGCAGTAGCTTAACAAGATGGTTTTAATGCCCGTTGGAAAAGTGGTGGAGGTTGCAGTAGCTTAACAAGATGGTTTTAATGCCCCTTGGAAGAGACGTGGAGGTTGCAGTAGCTTAACAAGACGGTTTTAATGCCCCTTGGAAGAGACATGGAGGTCGCAGTAGCTTAACAAGATGGTTTTAATGCCCCTTGGAAGAGACGTGGAGGTTGCCGTAGCTAAACAAGATGGTTTTAATGCCCCTTGGAAGAGATGTGGAGGTCGCAGTAGCTTAACAAGATGGTTTTAATGCCCCTTGGAAAAGTGGTGGAGGTCGCAGTAGCTTAACAAGACGGTTTTTAATGCCCCTTGGAAGAGACGTGGAGGTTGCAGTAGCTTAACAAGGCGGTTTTAATGCCCCTTGGAAGAGACGTGGAGGTCGCAGTAGCTTAACAAGATGATTTTAATGCCCCTTACAAGAGCCATGCAGTATAGCATATTAAAAACATTATTCCCATTATTGGGGAGTGGGTCTCCCATAGTCTTTGCCTATGCCTTCCAAGCAACAGCTGCCAAAAATTAGGATGGAGGAACTTGCAATGCTGGCAACACGGACCACGGTTACCCTGGTGGAGGCTGAGGATAAGGAGAAGAGCAAAAAACAGCCGAAATGAGGAAGCGTATACCCATGTGTGGGTGTGAAGCGGTGCATGGGAATACACCTCCCGAAATAACACAGTGGATTTGTCTTTATGTTACTCTGCTGTCATTTGGTGGTGATGAGAAGTCTGGCCCAATCCAGCCCTTGTTCATTTTGATAAGGGTCAGCTTGTCAGCATTGTCAGTTGACAGGCGAGTGCGCTTATCAGTTATAATGCCCCCAGCGGCACTAAAAACACGCTCCGATAACACGCTAGCGGTAGGGCAGGCCCGGACCTCCAAGGCGTACAGAGCGAGTTCATTCCAAGTGTCCAGCTTGGATACCCAATAATTAAAAGGCATAGAGGAATCACGGAGGATACTGGTACGGTCGGCAAGGTACTCCCTCACCATCTTTTGTAACTTTCCACTACTTGTGAGAGTACCCCGCACCTCAGGGCCTATAAGCTGGGCGGGTCTCAGAAAACTGTCCCAGAATGTTGACAGTGTTCCCCTGCCTCTGCTGGATTGGAGTTGCGTCTCTCTCGCCTGTACGCACTTGGTTGGTCAACGAACTGTGACCTCTGCCGCTAGCGTGTTTAGATGGGAATTTTTTTAACAGTTCTGCAGCAAGGGCCTTCTGGTACTGCCCCATTTTTGTAGACCTATCCACCTCAGGAATAAGAGAGTGATAGTTCTCCTTGTAGCGGGGGTCTAAAAGTGTCACTGTGGTGCCCCTGCGGGTTCAGTCGCATCAGGGGTACTGCACCTCAGATAGAGGTGTGGTATCTCCTCTTCCGGGTAGGGATGGAGCATCACACAGGACCCCACTTCACACTCAACACTACACCACTCCTGTCCTGAAGGGGACCTAAATGCAAAAGGGTGCTGCCCCGGTCTGGGATAGAGGAGATGGGGGGAATCAAAGATAGGGGGAACCAAGTAGTGGGTGACGGTGCAGGAAACACTTACAGGAAGCACTTATAGAATCATATATAATAGCTGGCCATCTTGAGTTCAGGGTCTTTGATTGTGGGTCTTCTGTCAGGGTCCAGCAAGAGTCTGTAGCTGGCTGAAGATTCGCGATCCTCGCTCTCTGGCCTTGAGATGAGGAGGGGGTCGGAGTTAACTAGTGTCTCTGCCCGGTCAGGGTCCCGTTCTAAGAAGGCCTTGGAGGGGAGCAGAGGAGATAGGCTCCACAGGCGAAAGGATCCCAGGAGGGTACGGAGGGAGCGGAGTCGCCACCTGTATTCTTCACTCTGGCCTAGCCAGAGGGACTCCTGCCGCAAAAGGGGTGACCGGCCCCCGATATCTGACTTTGCCACTTCACGTCTCAGTCAGAAAAGCCCGGAGGCTTAGTGGATCCCAGGGGGATACGGACGGAGCGGAGTCGCCACCTGTATCTCTCAACCTGCGTTTACCCAGGGGGACCCAGCCTTAAACCACGTTCATACCACACACAGTCAGGAGAGGACTCAGTGGGAGAATTTACGAAGGAGAGGAACACACCAGCGGGGTCTTGTCAGGTGCTCCTTACCTACCTGGGAAGTGCTGAACTCCCTTCCTGGTGGCCGCAGTACGCCGTGTGTAGTAAAGAGAAGCTTTGCGGCTGAAAGTGCATCTAAAGTGAGTAAAAACCTGGATGACTTCATTTACCGCCTCCGCTTGTTTATTCCTGTGCGGCACTGCACTCACCATACCTCCACATAGTTTCTTAATCACTGTCCTGATGCCTACTCCGCCTGTAGGGAGTATTACCAACCAAGCTGCCAGAACATCAGCCTCAGAGGACTGTTGCAGCGCTGGTGGCCTTCACCAGAAACCACAGGTGGCGTAGTCGAACAACCACTCATCCAAAAGGCAATTATTTAATGTGACAGCCCTGGGCACGGAACGGATCAAGGCCACGACTGCATCCCCACAAACTCTGCAAGGCCCGGCTCCGAGTATTCCCCATTTGCTCAGGGAGGGCGTCACAAAACTGGCGCAGTCAGCAGGATTGCGTACCCGCAGCCACGGAAGAAGATAATCCCCATTGCCGCAGGGTACTGTGTGCTTTTCGTAAAAGACTGTCTTTACACACTTAATGTGGCGCCCGCCCAAGAAGAACGGACGCCATTATGTGCAAAAACAACAGCAACCTAAGACCTCCCGTTGTGGGCCTGGCTCCCCAATGGCGCCAAAAGTGCCGACCACCCCCTCCAGCAGAGACTGTCCGCATAGTAGTGTCCGTCAAGACGGATGGGACGTCCCAAGGACTGCCCGTCAGCCAGCTGCCCTGGAGCCGCCCCAAAAGGAGGAGGAGAAGAAGACCGCACCCAGCAGCAGAGATGGATGCAGCCAAGGAGATGCCCACCAGCTGCCACCTCCCTCATTATGGAGGGAATGCACCTGACCACGGAGGAGGCCGAGTTCCTAGGCAGTGAAACGCAGGATCTGACCCGGAGGGTTGAAGAGGCCCAATGACTGGTCGCTGCTGAATAGAGGGAAGAGGTGCTGCGGAAGATTAAGACCCGCCGCCGGAGGTCGTCGTGCCTGACTACTGAGGCCTCGGCCCAGGCAGAGGAAGCCCAGGAGGTCCTGTGCAGCCCAAGAGCGGGTAAGGTCGAAACCCCTATCCCGGGCGCGGGACGCACTGAAGCCCTCCTAGATCTCCTGCCGTAACCCCCGTCCCCGGGTGCCATCGTTTGGGAGCAGCTCCAGGCTCCGGGGGCCGAGGCCCAAGCCACCGCCACTCCGGGAGGCCTGCTATGCCTCCCGACTCCCGATCCAGAGAACCCTGCACTCTCCTGGGTGTACACCTGCCCCAACCCGGACTGGTCCGCACCAATAGAGGGCACGCAACGACCCCTGCTATTGCCGCAGCCCGCACCCCCAGTCGCCTGCCCAGCGGCAGAAGAGTTTGCCTGGGACAACCAGGGGGGCTACTTGATGGGCTTCCCCCGGGAGACCCAGTTCGAAGCGCGGAGGCGGGAGGAGTTCTGTTGTAAGGAGCTCCTCCAGCTCGAGAAGGAGCGGCGAGAGAGGAGGATCCGCTGTGAGCGCCTGGAGGTGCGTGCAAAGGCTGCTAAATCACAGGCCCGTCAGGTGGAGGCCACCCGTCCCAGCCCCCGGGAAGAAGGCCTTATCGTGTGCTTCCACCAGAAGGCAGGATGGGGCTTCATCCGGAGCTCACAGTTCAACCGGGACGTCTTCGTCAACCGGCGGGACGTCGAGTCGCGGCTGGAGCAGGGCCACCCTGGCGGGAACCTCTACCCGGGTGATCTAGTGTCCTACACCCGCCACCACGGGGAGCGTGAGTGGTATGCCCTGGATGTCTACAGGGTGTTTAAAGAAGATGCCTCTACGCACCTAGCCACAGAGGACCGGTCCGGTTCCGTCGGAAAGTACGAGCCTTTTCCCCAGTGGGGATACCACTGTTGAGCAGCCCCGGAGGGTGCACCTCCCTGTTGTGTGAACTTTTATTTGTTTTCATGTTCCTTTTTGCACCCGGTTTATTTGAAACAAACATTTGTCCCTGCGGACACTGAACATGAGACAGACTAACATTGTATATAGTTTGAGCATATTTAGGTGCTCCCTATTGGTTTTATGCGAAACCATCTCTACCTCTAACCTCAGAAGCAAAACCTGTCTGGTCGTGGCTCTACTGGAGGTCCAACTCAGGATCTCCATGCCCTGCAGCCACCCCAGGGCTTCCGTTGAGGGTTTTGGGCAGGTCCCTCATGCTGCTGAACTAGCACTTTTCTACAGTATATTTCTACATGCATAATGTCTCTTTAATGTTTTATATATTTATACCATATATCCCGTAACGTTAAAGTATCCGAGCCTCCCATAAAGGGAAGATTGTTTTACTGTTTACAAAGCTTTTAAAAAAAAAATTTGAATGTCTTACCAATACTTTGCTCTATTGCAGCCCGCAGACTTGCTGTGTTTCACCAGGGGGGAATGTGGCGCCCCTGGGGGTTCAGTCACCACAAGGGTACTGCACCTCAGATAGAGGTGTGGTATCTCCTCTTCCAGGTAGGGATGGAGCATCACACAGGACCCCACTTCACACTCAACACTACACCACTCCTGTCCTGAAGGGGGCCTAAATGCACCACGGTGCTGCCCCGGTCCGGGATAGAGGAGATGGGGGGAACCAAAGATAGGGGGAACCAAGTAGTGGGTGAGGGTGGAGGAAACACTTACCGGAAGCACTTATAGAATCATATATAATAGTTGGCCATCTTAAGTTCAGGGCCTTTGATTGTGGGTCTTCTGTCAGGGTCCAGCAAGAGTCTGTAGCTGGCTGAAGATTCGCGGTCCTCGCTCTCTGGCGTTGAGACGAGGAGCGGGTCGGAGTTAACAAGTGTCTCTGCCCGGTCAGGGTCCCGTTCTAAGAAGGCCTTGGAGGGGAGCAGAGGAGATAGGCTCCACAGGCGAAAGGATCCCAGGAGGGTACGGAGGGAGCGGAGTCGCCACCTGTATTCTTCACTCTGGCCTAGCCAGAGGGACTCCTGCCGCAAAAAGGGTGACCGGCCCCCGATATCTGACTTTGCCACTTCAGGTCTCAGTCAGAAAAGCCCGGAGGCTTAGTGGATCCCAGGGGGATACGGACGGAGCGGAGTCGCCACCTGTATCTCTCAACCTGCGTTTACCCAGGGGGACCCAGCCTTACACCACGTTCATACCACACACAGTCAGGAGAGGACTCAGTGGGAGAATTTATGAAGGAGAGGAACACACCAGCGAGGTCTTGTCAGGTGCTCCTGACCTACCTGGGAAGTGCTGAACTCCCTTCCTGATGGCAGCAGTACGCCGTGTGTGGCAAAGAGAAGCTTTGCGGCTGAAAGTGCATCTAAAGTGAGTAAAAACCTGGATGACTTCATTTACCGCCTCCGCTTGTTTATTCCTGCACGGCACTGCACCCACTATACCTCCACACAGTTCCTCAATCACTGCCCTGAGGCCTACTCCGCCTGTGGGGAGTAGTACCAACCAAGCTGCCAGAACATCAGCCTCAGAGGACTGTTGCAGCGCTGGTGGCCTTCACCAGAAACCACAGGTGGCGTAGTCGAACAACCACTCATCCAAAAGCCCATTATTTAAAGTGACAGCCCTGGGCACGGAACGGGTCAAGGCTACGACTGCATCCCCACAACCTTGCAAGGCCCGGCTCCGAGTATTCCCCATTTACTCAGGGAGGGCGTCACAAAACCAACCAGTAATGACTGTCACCCAACATTTTGACACGGTTAAGGCAGCGTAACATAAAGTCAGCCATGCGTGCCAGACTGGTAACGGGCAAGATTTCCGTGTCCTCAACAAGATGATGACTGACCATGCTCTCCTCCTCCTCCCCCCTGTCCTCAGGCCACCCACGCTGAACCGACTGTATGACAGTTGTACAGGTACTACCATCTACAGCGCATGATACACGCTGCTGTTCTTCCTCCTCCTCCTCCTCCTCCTCCTCTCCCTCATTGTCCCCCAATGCACGTTGGGATGAGATGAGGCTGGGCTGTGTGTAATCGCCCATTGCGGCTTCTTGATCCATCTCATCATACTCTGGCTGTAATGCCTTCTCTTTAATTCTCTGCAGAGAGCGTTGCAAAAGACAAGTGGGATGCTGACGCTAATGATGGTGTCATCGCCACTCACCATCTTTGTGGACTCCTCAAAGTTTGTCAGGATGGTACATATGTCAGACATCCAGGTCCACTCCTGAGGTCTTATGTGTGGAGTCTGACCTGAATATCGATGGCCTTGTTGCAGCTGGTACTCCACAACTGCTCTCTTCTGCTCACAAATCCTTTGCAACATGTGAAGGGTAGAGTTCCAACATGTGGGGACATCACACACCAGTCGGTGTGCCGGAAGCTGCAAACGCTGCTGCAACACAGCAAGGGCGGCGGAAACTGTAGCCGACTTCTGAAAATGAGCTGACAGGCGGCGTACTTTGACGAGCAGATCTGGCAACTCGGGTACGATTTAAGAAACCGCTGAACCACGAGGTTAAGCACATAAGCCAGGCATGGTACGTGTGTGATCTCGCCTCGCCTCAGAGCCGCCACCAGGTTACGGCCATTGTCACACACGACCATGCCTGGATGTAGGTTCAGCGGTCTCAGCCACAGATCTGCCTGCTCTTTCACAGTTGTCCACAACTCACAAGCAATGTGAGGTTTATCACCTAAGCTTATGAGTTTCAGCACAGCCTGTTGCCGCTTGGTTGAGGAAGTAATGCAGTGCTTCTAGCTTGTAACTGATGTGGTGATATCTGAGATGGAGGCAGAACATGAGGAGGAGGAGGAGGATGATGCGAAGGAGCTGTACACTGTGGCGGCAACTCTGACTGACATAGGGCCCGCAATCCGCGGTGTGGGGAGGATGTGTTCCGTCCCAAGGTCCGACTGGGTCCCGGCTTCCACTATTTTTACCCAGTGTGCCGTCAGGGAGGTGTACCATCCCTGGCCACAAGCACTTGTCCATGTGTCCGTTGTCAGGTGGACTCTCCCAGTAACTGAGGGCACGGCAGATATTTTGGGACACGTGCTTGTGTAGTGCGGGGATGGCACACCGGGCAAAATAGTGTCGGCTAGGGACCGAGTACCGAGGGATGGCCACCGCCAAAAGGTTGTGGAAGGATTCCGTCTCCACCAGCCTAAAAGGCAGCATTTCCAACGCAAGCAGTCGTGAAATGTGCGCATTTAGGACTGTGGCCTGTGGGGCGTTGGCTGCAAATTTGCACTTTCGTTCAAAGCTCTGGGATATGGACAATTGAACGCTGTGGTGGGACGTGGACGTTGATGCTGTTTCTTGAGAAACTGCCATAACAAGTGAAGACTGAGAGGAGGGGGCATCATTGCATGCAGTATGGACAGGTGATTGCCTTGCACGCACAACAGGGGGTTCTATTACACGCACAACAGCGGAAGAAGCAGTGGTGACACCCGCTGACACTGGCCGTGGACCCTGGGGTTCGCCCCACAAAGTCGGGTGCTTTGCTGACATGTGCCTGATCATGCTGGTGGTGGTCAGGTTGGTAGCTTTGTCACCCCTGCTGATGCTGGCATGGAAGGTGGTACAAATGGCCTTTTTGGGGTTATCAGCAGAGTCTTTAAAAAAATTCCAGACTCTGGAGGACCTACCGGTTGTACTGGCAATGTCCCTCGTGTTGGTGTTACGGGGAACTGTTGCCCGCCTTCTGTGTGCGGCCACCACACTGCTTCTTCCTGCCTGTTGGGGTACTCTGCCTCCCTCCCTCTGTGTGCTGCTGGCCTCGCTCTGCGTTTCCTCCTGCCACATTGGGTCAGTTACTAGATCATCCACCACCTCCTCCTCCTCCACTCGCGCACCACGGTCCTCCTCCTCACTTCGTGGCAATTGTGTCTCGTCATCGTCCACCTCTTGTGACAAATTGCCAGCGTGGACTTCCTGTGGCCATGGCTGTTCAAATATTTGGGCATCGCTACATGGGATCTCCTCTTCCACCGCTTCAAGCGGAGCAGGCGAGGGGCACAAATATGGAAATGGACCAGTGAACAGCTCTTCAGAGTGTCCAAGTGTGGGATCAGTTGCTGTCTGACGACACTCGGCATGGTGGGAGGAAGGAGCATCAGGGTGAGGAGTATGCGGTCGAGACGGCTACTGAAACTTGACCGTGTGGAAGACAGACCGGAGGTGGTGGTGCCCAGATAACTGGAAGTATTATCTGCTATCCAATTAATAACCTGTTCACACTGATCAGTTCGCAATACTGGTGTTGTAGTGTGCTTCCCTAGTAATTCGGTAAAGAAGTGGGAGCGAGAAGATGTAGCTGTTGGTTGTGGCACATTTTCACCTTGGCCACGGCCCCGTCCTCTACACGCACCATCACCAGAACGTCCAGTTCCACGTCCCTTGCCACGCGCCTTGCCCATTGTAAATGAAGTAAAATAGCTTACACTTGCACTATCATTGGAAAAAGGGTAACAAAAAGGAGATTAGAACCGTGGAAGAGGAAAACCACAGTTCTATTTCTCTGGCCTACACCAGACTCTTTTAAACAGATATATTGGTGTCTGAACAGTCAGGGAGACACTATTACAGTTTTTTTTTTCAGAAAAAAATGCCAAAAGCAGGATAATACAGAGATTTGACCCTTGGAACTGCAAAACCACAGTTCTATTTCTCTGGCCTACACCAGACACTTTTAAACAGATATATTGGTGTCTGAACAGTCACAGACACACTAAATTTTTTTTTTTTGGGGGGGGGGGGAATACCAAAAGGTTAATAAGACGCGTATTTGTACAGTCTGACTGAGGAAAAAAAAAAATACAGGATTTAGATGAAAAATAAAAGGTTTTTTTCCGGGCCCCTGAGACCGGGGGGGATAAGTCTAGCAATTTGACCAACAGGAGCACACAGGACTGTAATGCAGCGTTTGCTGGTATAACCACTGCGTCTCCTATACAGCCTGCCTGCCTGATATCTGGGATGGATATTAGTCATGAGAAGGACTGTTTGTTTGATTTGGCAGGCTTTAGAGACCCTACACTACCTATGTCGCACTATATATCTCTCGCTAACTCAGCAGCACTCTCCCTACACTGTCTGATCCCGGACGACTGTGTCCAAGATGGCGGCGCCCGGTTTTAAATACTCGATGTAACGCTGTGCGGCCAACCAATCACTGTAATGCCCACAAACAACATGGCTGCGGTATTACAGTGACTGGCTGGCAATTCCTGCATGTTCATTGGCTCAGTAAAGAGCGCCAAACGTGCAGGGCGGAGACCCGAGCTCCCGCCCGAGTAACCCGGAAATGCTCGGTGCTCGCCAAACATCCCGAGTAGTGAGATGCTTGGGTGAGTAACGAGCAGTGTCGAGCATGCTCGCTCAACACTAGTAATAATGAATTATTGTCAAATGTCTCCAATAGTATTCGTTACATTTTTCCGGGATTGTGCTACTTTTTAACAATGTGTCATAAACATAGGCGGATTATAATAAGGGCAATCTGGGCTACCGCCCAGGGCCCTTGGCCTCCAGGGGGCCCGGGGCTCCGGGGTGTCTATGGCCAGATTGCCTTCATTATATGTGCGGTGCCATGGCACATACCAGCAGACAGTGGTGGGGGGGCCCCCGGACCGCTCCCCCAGCAGCGGTGCACGGCCGCTACTTCTTCTTCGGCCGGGCCAGCACTGCAGCAGTTAACTTCCCTGTGCTGGGCCGGCCGTGTCTCCTAGCTGTGACGTCAAGCAGTGCGCGCCCGGCCTGCTCTGCTGCACTGAGAGGAGCAGGAGGACTGGAGCCGAGCCGGGGGATGGTGAGTGTGTGCGAGTGTGAGAGAGTGTGTGAGAGTGTGTGAGAGTGTGTGAGTGAGTGTGTGTGTGCAGATATCATTGTGTGATGTCTGTTTATATGTATTTTTGTGTTTCAAATGTGTTTATGCGTGTATGTATACAGTATGTATATGTCTGTATATGTTTGTGTGTGTGCGTGATTGCATGCGGCCTCCTACTGTGTATAGATGGCGCCGTGCGGCCTCCCGCTGTGTATAGATGGCACCGTGCGACCTCCCGCTGTGTATAGATGGTACCGTGTGGCCTCCCGCTGTGTATAGATGGCGCCATGCGGCCTCCCGCTGTGTATAGATGGCCCCGTGCGGCCTCCTGCTGTGTATAGATGGCACCGTGCGGCCACCCGCTGTGTATAGATGGCGCCGTGAGGCCTCCTGCTGTGTATAGATGGCGCCGTGAGGCCTCCTGCTGTGTATAGATGGCTACGTGCGGCCTCCTGCTGTGTATAGATGGCTACGTGCGGCCTCCTGCTGTGTATAGATGGCTACGTGTGGCCTCCTGCTGTGTATAGATGGCTATGTGTGGCCTCCTGCTGTGTATAGATGGCTACATGTGGCCTCCTGCTGTGTGTAGTCGATACGTGTGGCCTCCTGCTGTGTATAGATGGCTACGTGCGGCCTCCTGCTGTCTATAGACGGCTTTGTGCGGCCTCCTGCTGTGTATAGATGGCTACGTGCGGCCTCCTGCTGTGTATAGATGGCTACGTGCGGCCTCCCGCTGTGTATAGATGGCTACGTGCGGCCTCCCGCTGTGTATAGATGGCTACATGCGGCCTCCTGCTGTGTATAGATGGCTACGTGCGGCCTCCTGCTGTGTATAGATGGCTACGTGCGGCCTCCCGCTGTGTATAGATGGCTACGTGCGGCCTCCCGCTGTGTATAGATGGCTATGTGAGGCCTCCCGCTGTGTATAGATGGCTACGTGCGGCCTCCCGCTGTGTATAGATGGCTACGTGCGGCCTCCTGCTGTGTATAGATGGCTACATGCGGCCTCCTGCTGTGTATAGATGGCTACGTGCGGCCTACTGCTGTGTATAGATGGCTACGTGTGCTCAATATTGAGTCATACAATTAATGTAAGGCTATGTGCCCACGATGCAGAAATGCTCTGGATTTTTTTTGAGCCTTTCTGCATCTCCCTGGCAGAAAAAATGCATGCGGATTGTACATGCGTTTTTCCTGCCAGGGACATGCAGATGTGAAGCGTTCTTCACATGCATTTCTGCATGCGGGTTGACAAGCGCTTTCCAAGCGATTTTAGCATCACTTAGAAAGTGCTTGACAACTTGGTCACACTATATAAATACATGCAACCAGCATGGATTTATATAGTGTGACCGTAAAAGAATGATAAAAAATAAATATATAATTACCTTCTGATGGCCTGCCGACGTCAGCGGTCGCGTGACCCGTCACATGACTAAATGACATCACGGCAGGTCCTTTTCAGACCATCGCGAGCTGCCGGCAAGCCAGGACGCATCGGATAAAGACACCGGGGGCCATCAGAAGGTAAGTATAATATTTATTTTTTATTTTATTCCTATGGTACCCGAGTCCAGAGGAGTGTCTCCTCTTCTCCAAACCCGGGTACCATCCGCACATTGAAACGCATGGATTCCGCATGTACAGATGCAGTGATGCGGATTCCATGCGTTCCAATCCAAGTCAATGGCGGCGAAAACGCCACGCTTCCGCAAAATAATTGGTTATGCTGCGGATTTTTCCGCAATGATAATCCGCAGTGGAAATTTCCGCACCATGTGCACAGCACATGCGGATTATCATTGGGGAACATGGCAGACCTTCTACCAAGCGTTTTTTAAGCGTTTCTGCAGTGGAATTGCCGCTGCGGAAACGCTTAAAAAACGCATAGTGAGCACACAGCCTAAAAAAATTATTATAATTAATATTGTGCCAAATTAATTTCACGTGAACTATCACATGATCTATCACAAGGGAGGGGGGGCCCGCGCCTTCTAAACTGCCCGGGGCCCTTGCCACTCTTAATCCACCCCTGGTCATAAACAGAACACCAAAACTTGTCCTTGCATCATTTTTATATAAAGCTGCTTCAGTGTAGCAGGAGAAGGGTTAAGTAAAAAAAAAAAAAAAAAAAAAAAAAAAAAGGAGTGGTTTCAGAGAACTTCCCTGGCGTGTGACTCATCCATTGCTTGATACAGATATGGATCCCCTGTCCCTGCTGTTACAGCCGCCTGTCTTCTATCCGGTGTGTACAGGATATTCCTGCTTGTTATGTATGATAAGACGCCACATGTCATGTCTGTAGAGGTGCAACAAGTCAGCAGGAAAAGTATAAGAATTTACTATCAGAAATGCATTGACTGAAACTGGTGAGAGGGGTACGAGGGTCTGTTTTACACATGTTCCCCCCCTCTAAACTGAGCACTCTGGAAAGCAAATGGTTAAAATAACAGTAATGAGGCCTAATTATGACTCCGCCTGGCTGGAAAGTTTACAACTTTTCGCTATGATTTCAATGCATATTTAACATCACATTCTAAGGAACTCTAAGTTCTGTTAAGTAGAAACCGCAAAAGTTTTGTAGCCGTAATATTGATGCAGAAATGTCGCTGTATTGTGGTTGTCTTGGGGGGAGGAAGGGGTTTTATGTATTGACAAGAAGCAGAACTCTGATGGGGAGGATGGGCACTTGCATAACATACTTGTTTGTCCTACATATTCTTCATGCCATCCATGTGTTCTGCCAATGTGCACGCAGACCTGTCACTAATCCAGCATTACAGTGCGGCAGATGGTAACTTTCTATAGGGTATGGGACTTTTACTTCCCAATCCACTCAGCACAGCTGACAACCTTTCACACAGTTCAGAGTGGCGAGATAACTAGAGTAATACTTTACTCATGTATTGACGGTGTCAACGGTGCATATTTTCCATTTAAGCGAATGTAGAAAATTTGATTTTTTTTTTTGGGGGGGGGGTTTGCGGAAAACATTGTGCAAATATAACTTTACCCAGCATGTCTTGTGTCACATGTTATTTGAGGAAACACTGTTTATTATTCATTGATATAAAGAAAGCAAAAAAATTGTGGAAGCTTCTCCTACTGAACAGCACGTTTGGCATCCAAGATTTTCACAGACCCATAGACTTGTATGAGTGATTTTGATCTGTGAGTCACATGAAAGACTGATCTGTCGCCATGATTATTTTTTACATGGTCCACAAAAAAAGCCACACGGCTGAAATGGCTATGTGTTCTATCAGTGAAAGATGGGTGTCTGAATGAGACCTAACTGTGACTAAAATGAGGATATTTTCATTGTTGGACTTGATCTTCTAAATGATCCTTTTAGGCCATTCTCCCACTATGAGCTTTTGGTGAGTTTTTCATGTCGCAGATTTTCTGCACCCATTAATTAAATTGGGTTACTTGCTTTTTTTTTCAAAAATACACCTCATAAAAAACTCAACAAAAACTCATCGTGGGAGCGTAGCCTCGGTTAGCGGAGATGTCCGTGTGTTCATGTGTGGAACACCGGTACCGGCGCTTGGGAATCAGTGTACAGATAGCGCTGTTCCCAAGCGCCGAGTTCTGAATGCTGCCTTTCACTCGCCCCCTGGGCCGTGGGGCACTCGGAACCGGGCTTCAGGGCAATGCTGGGAGTAGTAGTGGCGACCCGGTTCCGTGGCTCAGGGTGGTCAGACCAGTGGTAGTCTACTATGTGCTGTAGGTAATGTCCGACTACGCCACCCATGGATTGCGGTCAGGGCTAACCGCCGCTGCAGTGCAGACCGCTGGGGCTGATATAAATGTGCAGCACTGCATAGTACAACTCCCCACGGGAGGAGTATGGCCCCAGGGCAGTATATAATGGATGATGGAGGGGATGATTCCGACCGCGATAGCCAGGAAACGGAGGCCTCTTAAACAGTTCAGGGTCTTTATTAGAACAGGTAATATGACCCAGAAACAGGCCCGGCTAGGAGGGGGCCTGGATGTCTGAGAACAAGTGGGAAGCTGGCCCTGGTCAGGGTGAGGGTGTAGGCCTACCGTGCTCTCTGTGCTCCTTCTGGCTATTCCCCTCCTTGTAGGGTAACAGCCCACGTTCCCGAGCTCACCGTGTCCTCTCGCCCGTATGGCTTGAAACTTGGGTCCCTTTCTACTCCCGGCCTGGTACGGCTTTGCTGGTCCCTTCTGCTGTGGCGGAGCCTCCGGGCTTCTTAGGCCAAGGAACATACAGTCCCCTTCGGACTGGTTATCTGCTGTAGGACTTGGAATCCTCCCAACCTCAGACACCAAAGTCTGATAGATTAGTTTCTTTATCTGCCAGGACAGGCTCACTTCACCTCTTGTCCCTGGCTCGTGGCTCTCCTACTGCCACACGTCCTCTTAGGCTGCAACACAACTGTCTGTCCCTGCTCTGGGACACCTCTCAATCCAGAGACAGGTTGTCCAGTTCTCTCTAACCCTGCCCCCAGTTCCAGCTTTTATAGGGGCCGCCTGCTCCCCCTACTGGCCTGGGACAGGAGGTATTGCATGCTAATGGTCCTTGACTAGAGAACCTCCCCCTTGCTCTCAGACACAGCTTTATTATATTTGTGGCATCCAGGCCAGGGTGACACACCTTCATCATTGTCACCTGCCAGCGCTGCGATCAGCACCAGCAGGGACAATGATGAGAGTAGTAGTGTCTGTCTGCTCCCAGTGTCTCGACCTGTAAAAAAAATCCATATATCACCTAAGTATCCCCCGCTGTAATCCATGCGACTGATCACGCTGAGGAGCAAGCGGGTCCCGGACATCAGCTGAGCTCAGTGAGTGACAGGACACTGCTCATGAGCTCAGCGCAGCTCCGGAGCCCGCTCGCTGCAGGAGTCATTCTCCCCTGCTCCTCGGCGTGATTAGATGGATCACAGCGGGGGACACTTAGGTGAGTATATGGATTTTTTTATTCTTTTTTTTTTTTTTTTTTTTACAGGTCAAGACACCGGGAGCAGACACTATTAGTCTCATCATTGTCCCTGCTGGTGCTGATCACAACGCCGGCAGGGGACAATGATGAGGGCATCGTTCATCACCCGGTACTTGGGAACAGCGCTATCTGTACACTGATTCCCAAGCGCCAGTGTGTGTGCTCCTGATGCTTCACACGGTTGCAACACATGGACGCAGATATCTCTGGTACTGGTTTTTCCAGTACCGGAAATATCCGGACGTGTGAAACCACCCGGACTGTGGGGAGCCAACAGCAGTTAGCCAGCAGGGAGCAGGAGAGTCACTGCCTGAGCTGGGATAGATCATTGCCAGTCAGGTCTTGGACTCATAGGAAAAAATTACCAAAATCTTGAATAACCCCTTTGGATTGATTTATTCTAAATCAGGAGGCATGCTGTAAGAATTGATATTTTTAACTTTATTAGGATTTCCTACCATAAAAGTTTTGACAAACTGGTAGTATATGTAAAGAGCTAAATGGGTATTTCCATATCCAAGATCCTATCCCAATATTCCCAATATGTAGTAGGTGTAGTAATAATAATATTAGCAAAAACTTCCAGTTAGAAATATAGTATAGTTCTTCTGATTCACTATGTCGCTTACCCCATGTGCAGTAGCTTACGTATTCATGCTTATGATTACTAACTGCAAATTGGTTAATTGACATAGTTAATCAGAAGAACTATACTATATTTCTAATTGGAGGTATAAGCTAATATTATTATTTTTATTATTAACCCCTTTACCATCCAAGGTGGTTTGCATGTTAATGAACAGGCCAATTTTTACAATTCTGACCACTGTCACTTTGAGGTAATTACTCTGGAATGATTCAACGGATCCCCCTGATTCTGAGATTGTTTTTTCGTAACATACTGTGGTAAAATTTCTTCAATATCACTTGCGTTTATTTGTGAAAAAAAAACGGAAATTTGGAGAAAATTTTGCAATTTTCAAAATTTTAATTTGTATGCCCTTAAATTAGAGATACACCATTCTAAAAACTGCACCCCACAAGGTGCTCAAAACCACATTCAAGAACTTTATTAACCCTTCAAGTGCTTCACAGGAATTTTTGGAATGTGGAAGAAAAAAATGAACATTTAACTTTTTTTCACAAAAATGTTACTTTAGACCCAATTTTTTTTTCGCACGGGTAACAGGAAAAAATGGACCCCAGAATTTGTTGTGCAATTTCTCCTGAGTAAGCAGATACCCCATATGTGGGGGAAAACCTCTGACTGGGCGCACGGCAGGGTTCGGAAGGGAAGGAGCGCCATTTGACTTTTTGAATGTAAAATTTGTTTGAATACTTAGCGGATGTGCCCCTGATGTGCCTAAACAGTGAAAACTCCCCACAAGTGACACCATTTTGTAAACTAGACCCCTCAGGGAACTTATCTAGATGTGTGGTGAGCACCCTGAACCCCCAAGTGCTTTACAGAAGTTTATAACATGGAGCCTTGAAAATAAAAAATCAAACTTTTTCCACAATTATGATGTTTTAGCCCCAATTTTTTTATTTTCACAAGGGTAAGAGGAGAAAATGGACCCCAAAAACTTTTTGCAATTTCTCCTGAGTACGCCAATACCCCATATGTGGAGAAAATACAGTGTTTGGGCGCACGGTAGAGTTTAGAATGGAAGGAGCACTGTGTGACTTTTTGAACGCAAAATTGTCTGGAATCGAAAGCGGATACCATGTCGCGTTTGGAGAGCCCCTGATGTGCCTAAATAGTGGAAACCCCCCACAAGTGTCTCCATTTTGGAAACTACATCCCTCAAGGATTTTATCAAGGGATATAGTGAACATTTTGAACCCAGAGGTACGACACAGAATTTGATAACATTAGGTCATCATATTGAATAAGTTGTCTTTAGTCTTGAGCGCAAGTGCTCGCTACTTGAGTTTGCATCGGGTACTCAGGTATGCACCATGTATCACAGGTGCTCGAGTGACATGCTCGAGTCCCCACCCGCATGTTTCACAGTTATTAGACACCCAAAAAAAACATGCGGGGATCGCTCGTGCATGGCAGGCAATCCCCGTAAGATTTTTTTGGCCGCGAAGCATATGGGGCGGAGACTCAAGCATGTCACTTGAGCACCCGCGATACTCGGTGCATACCTGAGCACCCGATGCAAACTCAAGTAGCGAGCACTTGCGCACAACACTAGTCGCCATATCGTCATCTTTTTTTTTTTTACTTTTGAAAAAAATCCCTAACCCCAACCCCAACTCTAACCCTAGCACAACCTTAACTCTAGAGTTTATTTTTTACGCCATTCCTCGTGCGGTATAAGTGATTAGACTTCTTTATTCTTCAGATCGGTGCGATTACAGCGATACCAGAATCATATCTGGTTTTTATGATTGACAGCTGTCACACACTAAAAGACGCATCTTTTCCCCCGGCATCTCCTCCTTCCTCCGGCGTTCTGGGCCCGCTCGCCGGAAGTGACGTCATCGCAGGTCCTGTCTCTTCTGGCCTGTGCGTTCCATACTGGGACGCACAGTATGGGCACTCCCAGAGTCGGCAGGCGGGGTCTGGGCGCGCGCACACACCAGGGTGACGTCACCGCAGGTCCTGCTTCCGGCCTGTGTGCCCCACGCCGGGACGCTGATGTTTGAGCGCGTCCCAGGGCCGGCAAGGCCCATATCGATCTGGATTGGCCCTCAAGTGACTGGAAGGGGGAGGGAACTGAGGTTCCTTGCAGGGAGGCACATTTTTTTTCTATAAAAACCTGCCTGAAGACGCCAAAGGTAAGGCTATCTCTACCCTGGAGGGTGACAGATCCAGTATCCCTGCATCTGCAGAGCCCAGCACGCCCTCGGCTACAGTGAGTAGTACCTGGGTGGTCACTAAGGGGTTATCTTAGCCTCTCTTTTAGATGACACTCGATCTCCCCTTCTTCTAGTTACATGGGTCCCCTTCTTTTCCCCTTTCTTAGGAAGACAAGGGCCCGCTTCTAAGAAGGATAAAGACCAGACCTGTGGATGTGGCATCTGTGCTAAAAAATTGTCCTCATCCTATAAGAAGAAGTTGTGCCGACCGTGTACAGATAAAATAATTAAAGAAGAAAAACCCTCTCTAATTGAGGAGCTTAGATCTCTTGTTAAACAGGAAGTCCAGGTAGTTAGTCAGGAAGTCCAAGCTTCTTTTGCTGCGCTGCCTGTTTACTCCTCCTCCAGGCCCTCTCCCTCTAAGAAGAGGAAGATCCAAGAGTTAGACTCAGATGTGGTCTCTATTGACGTTAGTAGCTCTACCTCTGATGATTTGGATGAAATAGCATCCTTAGGGCCTGCCCAAAAAGTTGAAACCGTAAGATATTATTTTTCCTCGGACAACTTAGAAGAATTACTGGACGCAGTTAGAGGCATTATGGGTCTGGAGGAAGTCAAGGTCACCTGTTCCGTTCAAGATGAAATGTTTAGGGGCCTTAGATCAAAAAAGCAGACTGGGTTTCCTGTTCATGAGGTCATTAGAGATCTCTTCCGACAGGAATGGGAATTCCCGGAAAACCGTCTCACCACCCCTTCGGAATTAAAACATAGATTCCTGTTGGAAGGTGAAGAATTTGAGTGGGATTTACCTAAGGTGGACATCCAGGTGGCAAGGGTAGTGAGGAAAACCTCACTTGCCTTTGAGGATTCATCCCAATTGAAGGATCCATTAGACCGAAAAATGGAAAGCATCCTTAAAAAATCATGGGAAACCTCTTCTGCCTCTCTCAAAGCGAATATTTCATCGACTTGTGTGGCCAGATCCCTCTTCAAGTGGGTGGCCCAACTAGGGGAACATCTGTCTCAGGGCAGACCTGTTAGACTCCATCCCTCTCCTTCAAAAAGCCACTTGCTTCTTAGCGGACTCCTCGGCTGAGTCAGTCCGGATCGCGGCTAGGGCAGCTGTCCTATCTCATACTGCTCGCCATGCACTGTGGCTCAAAACACGGAGTGGGGATGTCACCTCTAAGGTTAAACTCTGTTCCATTCCATTTCAAGGGAAATATGTATTTGGGCCAGCACTGGATGATATCATGGAGAAGGCCTCGGATAGGAAGAAAACCATTGCTGAACACAAACAAACAAACTAAAAAACGTCCCTTTCGACCTTCCCAGAGTCACCCCTCACAATATAGGGGAAAGGGAAAGTCTGGGCGCTGGAGCTATCCTAAGGACGGCAAAGGTCGTAACATCCTTGTTCCCCAGCAACAACACCAGCAACAGGACAAGCAATGACTTGGGCCATGCAGGGGGGCGTCTCTCGGATTTCTTTCCCCAGTGGCAGGCAATATCTTCCTGCCAGTGGATCCTCAATACCATCAAGAAGTATCTTCTATTGGAATTCGAGAGTCGCCCCCCTCGGGTCCTGAGGGTCACGTCCCTTCGGGGGGCTTGGGAACTGCTATCAGTTGGTCTACAAAATCTGCTGATGTCCGGGGTGGTGTCTCTGGTCCCCCCTGGCCAGGAGGGTACAGGTCACTACTCAAAAATTTTCCTAATACTGAAACCGTCAGGGACCCCATGCATCATAATCAACCTGAAATCCCTAAACCATCACATCAAATACAGACGATTCAAGATGGAGTCCATAAGATCAACTATTCCCTTAATAGGGAAGGATTATGTCATGTCAACCATAGACCTAAAAGATGCATACTACCACGTGCCAATTCATCTGACCCGCAGGAAGTTCCTGCGCTTTGCGATTTTCAGGGACAACATAACAGAACACTACCAGTACAACGTACTGCCCTTCGGCATCTCTTCAGCATCTCGGATGTTTACGAAGATTATGGCAGAAGTCATTGCACTTATCCAAAAACAAGGTGTCTGCATAATTCCATACCTGGACCACATGCTGATCGTCGCCCCTTCGGTGGGGACTCTCAATCTTCATGTTTCTATAACCTTAAAAACTCTCTGCTCGTTAGGTTGGGGTCGGAACTCCTTCCTTCGTCGAGGAGGAAATTCCTTGGTGTCTTGCTGGACTCCAACATACAAATGTACTTTCTTCCGTTGGAGCATCAAATAGCTCTCAGAACCAAGATCTCAATTTTCAGACACCAGGAGAATCCAACATTGAGAACGACAATGTCTGTATTGGGGTCGATGACGGCCTGTATCCAGTCAGTATCATTGGCTCAGGCCTACTCAAGGTCCCTCCAGGATGATATCCTAAAATCATAGGACAGACAAAGGGACTCACTAAACAAACGGACCAGGACCCCCGGTCGGGTTAAAGCTTCCCTTTCTTGGTGGCTAAGCACCCAAAATCTTCAGTGGGGGATTTCTTGGACCCAGGACCCTCTAATTACAGTGACTACCGAAGCCAGTGTATGAGGCTAGGGAGCCATGGTGGCCCAGACTCCTTTTCAAGGCAGATGGAGTCCCGAGATCAGTGCCAGATCCTCCAACTTCAGGGAGCTGAAGGCAGTAGAAAAAATGCTCACGGCCGCAGTCAACCAAATCCAGGGTACTCGCATCAAGATACTCTCGGACAATGTGACTACAGTTGACTTCCTTCGTCATCAAGGAGGTACGAGTGTAGACAGCCTGAAACAAATTGCAGCTCGAATATTTTCCTGGGCAGAACAACATCTCCTGTCACTTTCGGCAATTCACCTGAAAGGCTCAAACAACATTGAAGCAGAGTTTCTAGGCAGGGAAGACATTCAGCCAGGAGAATGGAGCCTGAATCCTCAAATATTCCAGTCACTGGTAGCAAAATGGGGTCTCCCCGAAGTAGATCTCTTTGCCAGTTGCCTAAACGCAAAACTTGCCCTCTTCTTTTCATTGGACAGCAGAGACAATGCCATAAATTTGGTCGCATTAGCCCATCCCTGGCATTTCAAACTGGTCTATGCGTTTCCTCCAATTCCACTGATGGCAAGAACTATCCAGAAAGTCAGGTTAGAGAGAGTGGCAACAATTCTAGTGGCCCCTCTGTGGCTCAAAAGGCCTTGGCTCGGCGCCATCACAGAACTTTGCCTGGATGGTTCTGTGATACTTCCACCGGTCAACAACCTTCTCTCACAAGGTCCCCTATTTTACCCAAATCCTCAGTGGCTAAACCTTGCAGCCTAGTTACTGAAGCCGAGATCTTAAAATCCAAAGGTCTCTCTGAAGAAGTTATGAGAACTCTTCAAAGTAGGAAACCAGTAACCAATACATACCATACAGCAAAATATGGAAAAAAAATTCCTATCATGGTATGCCCCGGATATTCCTGACACCTCACATCCCAACATTGCTCGGATCCTTGATTTTTTACAGAATGGATTGGAGTTGGGTCTCAAACCTAGTACTCTTAAGGTGCAGATTTCAGCCCTACGTTCCATATTCGACCAAGATTTGGCCTCTCACAGATGGATCAAAAGATTCATAACTTCGGCACTCAGACTTCACCCAAAAATTGAGTCTCATGTCCCATCCTGGGATCTTAACGTGGTGCTCCGGGGTCTAACCCACTCTCCCTTTGAGCCTCTATCCTCCTGCACAATACAGACTCTCTCTCATAAGACTATAGAACCAAAAAAAAGGGAATTGTATGGGAAAAATATCAACAAACCAGATGGTAAATACCCAATCCCAAGAAAAGGCAGCCAGAGAAGAAAGCCATTAAATAATTATACAATTTAATGGTTTCTTCTCTGGCTGCCTTTTCTTGGGATTGGGTATTTACCATCTGGTTTGTTGATATTTTTCCCATACAATTCCCTTTTTTTTGGTTCTATGTTCTCATTAAGGGAAAAATCTAATAGGTGTTGTCTCTCTCATAAGACTGCCTTTTTAGTAGCCATCACTTCAGCACGGAGAGTAGGAGAACTGCAGGCTCTCTCCATCAGAGAACCTTACATGACTGTGACTGAAGATAGGAAGGGTCCAAATGAAGCGTAATTCTATCTCCCAAAGGGGGTTACGGATTTCCATCGTTCCCAGGAAGTCATCCTTCCCTCCTTCTGCCAGGAACCTTCTAATTCAAATGAGGCAGAGTTCCATCTCTTAGATGTCCGCAGAGTTGTTCTTTATTATCTTCAACAGACTGAGTCTTGGAGATTGGATGAAAATCTATTCATACAACACTCAGGACATAACAGGGGAAGGAAGGCAGCTAAATCCACTATAGCAAACTGGATTAAAAAGGCAATTGAGGAAGCCTACATCAACCAACAGATGGATCCACCGATCACCTTAAAAGCTCACTCTACCAGATCCACATCAACTTCTTGGGCCGAAAGAGCGGGCGCTTCTACGTAGCAGATTTGCAGGGCAAATACATGGTCTTCCCTTCACACATTTTGCAAACATTATAGATTAGATTTATCATCCATTAGGGATTTAGCCTTTGGTAGGAAAGTCCTACAAGCTATTGTCCCTCCCTAATAAAATATCGTTGGTATTCCTCCAATGCTGTCGTGGAAGGCTTATTGAGAAAATAGAATTAGTCCTTACCGGTAATTCGGTTTCTAGGAGCCTTCCACGACAGCACGAATTTCCCTCCCTATGGATTCCATATAATTGTCAGGTAACCATTTTTCCAGGTGATCTTCCTGTCCCTCAATAGGGCGTGGACAACATCCTCCAATGCTGTCGTGGAAGGCTTCTAGAAACCGAATTACCGGTAAGGACTAATTCTATTTTTGCATCGCCATATTTTGTCAGACTGTCATGTGACGGCTTGTTTTTTGTGGGATGAGTTGATGTTTTTATTGGTACCACTTTCAGGCATGTGATATTTTTTGATTTTGATTGCTTTCTATTCCGATTTTTGGGAGGCAGAATAAACAGAAACCAACAATTCAGGAATTGTTTTTTTAAAATTTTTTTTATTCTGTTCCTCGGGTGGTAAAATTGATAAGGTAGCTTTATTCTTTGGGTCAGTACGTTTAAAGCGGTACTACATTTATATCGTTTTTCTATATTTTGGCGCTTTTACACAATAAAAGCTATTTTATAGAAAAAATTATTTTTTTGCATCGCTTTATTCTGAGAGCTATAACTTTTTTTTATTTTTCGGCTGATGGAGCTGTATGGCGGCTTGTTTTTTGCAGGACAAGATGACGTTTTCAGCGGTACCATTTTTATTTATATTCTTTTTGATCGCGTGTTATTCCATTTTTTGTTTGGCGGTAAGATGATAAAGCATTGTTTTCTGCTTCGTTTTTATTTTTATTTTTTACCGTGTTCACTAAAGGGGTTAACTAGTGGAAAAGTTTTATAGGTCAGGTCGTTCCGGACGCGGCGATACCAAATATGTGTACTTTTATTGTTGTTTGTTTATTTTTTTTTTCATAATAATATTTATTAATGGGTATATTTATATTTTTATTTTTGGTGGATTATTTTTTTTTTTTTTTAACACTTGTTTTACTTTTATTCTTTGTCCCACTATGGGACTTTCACTTTTTTTTATTCTGATCTCCTGTATAGCATAGGGATGGAGCACTATCCCTGTGCTATACAGGCTGTCAGCGCTGCAGATGCAGAAGATACTTTGGTCATGCACTGCGCATGACCAAAGTATCTTCCTGCTGTCTGGTGACCCGGATGTTGTCATGACGACGTCAGGTCATCATGGCAACATCCGGGAAGCCGCAGTAGACAGCGCTGGACGCCGGCAGGAGAGGTGAGTATCGCGATCACCTCCCCTTGCCACCGCAATGCTGCGATCGACTTCAATCGCAGCATTCCAGGGGTTAATGTGCCGGGAGCGGTGCGGGACCGCTCCCAGCACATAGCACCGGGTGTCAGCTGTGACAATCAGCTGACACCCGGCAGCGATCGCGCCCGCCCAGCCTGTGTGTGGGTGCGATCACAATGACGTACTATTCCGTACTTGGCTGTTAAGTCACAGGGCACAGGTACGCATTAGTACGTCTTGGGCTTTAAAGGGGTTAAACCTGCTACATACTGGGATAAGATCTTGGAGATGGGAATACCCCTTTAAGTCTCCTTGGCATTTTCTGTGCACAAACCTATCTACCTGCTATCTATATACCCTTTGTAGGAAAAATATCCCAAGTAACTGCTGTGCATTATTAGTGCTGAGCTTTAAGAGTATGTGCACACGAAGTGATTTTGCCGCGTTTCCTCCGCCGCGGAAACACTGCTAAAATGCTTGCCAATTGGTCTGCCAGCTATTGCTGTGATAATCCTGATGTGCTGTGCACATGACGCGGAAGTTTCCGCTCAGGGTTACCATTGCGGGGAAAAAAAAGCGCAGCATGTCCACTTTTTGCGCGTTTCCGCAGCAAATTCGCGCACATTGACTATTAATGTCTATACATGCAGATTTGCTACGTTTCAATTAAAGCCAATGAGCGCGAATTTGCGGCGGAATCGCGCTGCAGGTGGTACCCAGGTCGACAGAAGAGGACTACTACACTACTACTCCTCTCAGCCGACTGCCGCTCCCGCTGATAACTGCCGAGCCCGCGTGTCTGCGGTAAAAAAAGAAAGTAAAAAAAAACACTATCATCACCTGTTTGGTCCCCGTGCTCGCTCCCATCAGTGTACTGCGCTGCCAGGACATGCAGTCACGTGAGCGATCAGCTGATCACTTACATGACCTCACCGTGGGAATGTTCCCATGATGGTGAGCTCATCGGGGCTCATCAGCTGATGAACCCCAGTGACCTCACTTCAGCAGAAATGTATACTGATAAGAGTGATTTTACACTCCTGTCAGTATACATTGCGGTCTTCTACAGCAGTGACATCAGTGATTGCTGATGTCACTTCTGTAGAAGTGACACCGATCGCCGAGGGACAATCGTTGGCGGTAATCGTGGACTGCGTCATGACAGCGGACAGGTGAGGGATATGGTTGTTTGTTTTACTTTTTTTTCAGAAGATCGAAGGCTTTGCGGACAGAGTGTACATTATATATATTTTTTTTTTAAAAAACCATGTGCTTTTTATTTCATTAAAATACTTTATTCTGGCCGTGTCTTTTATTGAAAAGGCGGCGATAACTTTACTACGCAGTTAGTAATGGGGGCTTCTTATAGATGCCCTCTATTACTAACCTGGGCTTCACGTCAGCCGCCAATACAAGGCTGACGTGAACCCCAACCCCATTACCCAACTTGCTACAGGACAGTGGGAAGAGCGAGCGGAGGCTAAGCGACAGATTTGGTGCATCTTATGGATGCGCCATTTCTGGGACTGCTGAAAGGTGGTATTAATAGCCGCAGAGGGGGCTAGTAGTCATGGCCCCTTCCCTGGCTATTAATATCAGCCCACAGCTGTCAGTTTAGCCTTTTCTGGTTAGATTTTATAGGGGGACCCCACGTCAATTTTTTTCTGGGGTTCCCCTGTAATCTAGCCAGTAAAGGCTAAACAAACAGCTGTGGGCTGATATTAATAGCCAGGGAACATTGTTGGCTAATGGCCCCTTCACCGGCTAATAATATCAGCCTCCAGTGGTCGGCTTTCCCTCTGCTGATTATAAAAATGACGCAGGAGCCCACGCCATTTTTTTTTTAAATTTTAGGCTCTGTGCCCACGATCCTTATGTAGCAGCGCTTTGGATGCATATTTTTCTTTGCTGCATCCAAAACATTGCATTCTATTGAACGCAGGTAAATCCACATGTGTTCACTGAACCATGCGTATTTACCTCATTCAGTACATTTTAATGGTCAAATTTCTGTTGCAGAGACTAGCGACTCCGCAAGAGAATTTGACATGCTGCGGTCCTGAAAGACGCACCGCATGTCAGTGTCCACGGGTGATTCTCAGCCTTTGATGCAAGCATAGCGGACATGGGATTTCTAGAGATCCCATCCACTATGCTGTAACATCTGGACGCTGTGGGTTTGACGCTGTATAAACACGCAGCAACAAACTTGCAGCGGCTTCTGACCGTGGCCACGTACCCAAACTCACCCGCAGCATGTCAATTTCTGTAGCAGACACGCTAGTCTCCGCTGCAGATTTTGACCAATTAAAGTGTCATTATATGCGGTGGATTCACATGTACCAACAACAAGAGTGCGGCATTAGAACACTGCGTTTTGTATGCAGCAAAAATACGCTGTGTCCAAAGCGCTGCTGAGTGCTATTCGTGGGGACGTAGTGGCTAACGAAACAGCTGTAAGCTGTTAATAATGGCACCTTCCTAGGCTAAAAATAGCAGCTCACAGCTGCCCTAGAAATTACATGAATGGAAATGCTAATGACATTGGGCGAATGGGATTAGCTGACACCTAGTTCTTTTGTTTGGTGAAGACAAGGTGTCAATCAAACCCTTTCATCACCAAACCTAATTAAACTAAAGTAAAGAGTTAAATAAACAGACAATGAGAAAACACTTTATTTGAAACACAACAGACACATTCTTTAATCAGTTAAATTAACCACTATACTCACCCCAGTTCTGACCATAAACCAAGGGTTTAAGCAATGTCCCACTAAATAACTTTATATAGCTCCAAAAAACATTCATTGATGTACAAAAACTCTTCAAAAACAGCACAAAAAATGCATAAAAATGTGGCAAAACCTCACGGTTTTATGGCAGCATTTTTCCTGCCAAGGAGATGCAGAAACATTCAGGAAATTTCTGCTTTAAATCCTGAACGTGCGCACATAGCCTAAGACCCATTATTCAGTGTATTGTGGAATATTCTGTGTATAAAATATAACTTCAATTTGTTTGAAATATTTGTAAATATTTTAATATGTTTCTGAATAGCAAATATGTGAAGACCACCAATTTTCTTGTGCATTTTTTACTGATTGTGTTACTTTGCTTTATGGTTATACAGTTTGTTCCTTATGCATGCACGATATTTGGGGGTCTGCAACATGGACGGATGATACTTATACAAGGACGTGTTGCCAGTGATGCTGCTCGGTATGTGGCTCAATGCACTTGTCTGCTGTTTCCCTTTTTTTTATTATCCATTCCAGTTTTACCTTTATGATATTTAGGTATCCCTCTCTGTCATAGAACTTGATTCATTATTGTGTTTACGATTGGTTTTGTTTAGTTTCTGGTGCTTTAAGCCTTGTGTTTGATTTGCACCAGCTTCGCCTTTTAATTTGCACATTTTTTGAAGTCTATTAGAAGTGTTCTCCTATTTTTTTTTTTTAATTCTCTCCATTGTAGGTGTCATTTGTTTTCCAGATATTAGAAATCCATTTATCAATTGCTACGTTTTAAAAAATTGCAACATTTTTCTGGAAATGTACTCTAGTCCTTTACCGGAGTATTATTATTATTATTGCTAATAATAATATTTGTTAATTATTATTTGTTATTATTAATAATAATAATAACAAATAATAATAATAAAATATAATAATAATATTATATTTTTTATTATTATTATCATATTATTATTATTATTATTATTATTATTATTATGCCATCAACTTTTTGCACAAATGTTATGATTGTGTGCAACATATTGACGAATTTGGTGGAAATATGTCAACGAATACCATGAATCAAAAAATAGAAAAGTGACTTGGGAAAAAAAAATGGATGGAGGACATGCTCTGCCAGCACCATTATAGTCTATGGCCCCGTCGGCGCATACATAAGGATCCCGTTTTAGCGGGGGATTCAAATATAAGCCCCAAAGGGGCCACCGAGCAGGTGTCGGAACGCAATGTGAAAGCATCCTTAGGCCTAATTCAGATGTCCATGTTTCACATACTGATTTTATATTGGTAGAAGACGCACCCTTTATAGTCTATGGGGATGTTCACATGTTCATGACTTTTTGTGGACCGTGTGTCCGCGCAGAAAATAAGCTTTGTAAATTACTCATTTATCAATACGAGAAAAACACTGACACAAGCTATTTTTCAGGTAATAAAGTTTAATTACTGTATGATATGAAAGTTCTACAACTTTCTGTTATACCTTTTTTTCAGTTCCGCACTATTTTAAAGTTTCTTTATTTGATACCAGTGAATGCAAACATTTCTGTTTTATATCAAATGAGTTACAATCTTTTGTAAGGTTCCTTTTACTACATACAATTGTTAAAGTTTTTTTTTTTTGCAAGAAAGCAGAAAACCTTTTAATGTATAAAATCCGAATCAAATACATACAGTTCTTCTTGAAAAAGCGTTTTTTTGTTATGTAATCTGAGAGCAGCATGATGTAAGGGCAGAGACACTGATTCCAACAGTGTCACTTACTAGCCTGTGTGCTGTTTAAAAAAAAAAAAATCAGTGTGAGATTATCACTACAGGAGTAGGTGTTTCTTGCCTCCTGGTCCAGCCACACCCTCAGCACTTATTAGCATATTTCTTCTTATGCACAGTGTACACAGAAAGCTGCCAATCACTGGTGTGGGCGGGGTTATACACAGCTCAGCATTCTGAGCTCTGCTAGATCTGCAGCAGAGAAAACTCTGATTGTATCACAACTGCTGCACCCAGTTAACTAAGTGATACATCGCTGGAATCCGGGTCTCTGTCTGTACATTATGCTGCTGTCAGATTACATAGCAAGAACTTGGTGACAGATTCTCTTTAAGCAATTACCATTATAAACCTATTTAGAAATAAGATGGGGAAACATTGAAAAACTCCTGGAACATCAGTTGGATATCTTGTGGCTATGAGTGATACAATATAAATTTTTATTCCTCCACATTACAGTAGCCATAGTGTACCTCTTCATGCCTCCAATCTTATATTGCTAATAAGAATACATATTTAGTATCCCTTAATTAGAAGTACCTACCAAAATAAGGCATTTCATAAGCTACAAATCCATAGTTGGGATGGTATCTGCAATACTCTTATTGCTCGGAGAGTCGTGGTGGTGACACGCTGGAGTTAGGGGGGTTATTTCTGATAGTGTGTTTCATACACTTGGTATAACTATGAGTTTGGTAAAATCTGTTTGATTCCCAGGTTCCAAATAGACTTTCAGTGCGGCTGCAGCACTCGTCCTCGCTCTGACATCGCCTTTCACTTCAATCCACGCTTTTCTTCTTCGGATGCCCATGTTATCTGTAATACCATGTGCAGGGATCAGTGGCAAGATGAGCAGAAATTCTCAGGCTTCCCACTTAGAAAAGGAGGGGCTTTTGTGCTTCTATTTCTTTTTCTTGCAGACAAAGTAAAGGTAAGAGACTGATAAGATGCAATCTGATAAGGCTTTATAATTTCAGAAAAAAAGAAACGGCAGCCCAAATTGCAACGCTCTGCAGATTGTGGCTCTGGGAAGAAGAGGAGCAAAAAAAAACAAGAACAGAAAAACCCAAGGTGGTGTAGGGGTTAACTATTCTTACGTGACATGACATTCTTTCTTCTGTATAGGTCAGCATTGGGGGACAGCATTTCCTGGACTTCACCTATCGTCTCCCCCTCCGTGACGTGGACACATTGGGGATTTATGGAGATGTCACTGTAAAGGAGATCTCGTTTCTGAGCAGTAATGTAAGTTGGGACATTTACAGTCTAACATTGTTTCGTTTTTGGAAGCCTCATAATCTGGCTGTTAATGTAACTATCTTTACTTTACTTTTTCCATGTTCTTGTCCTATTAACTCATGGTTTATGCATTGGAAATATAATATCTATATAAGTTATAACAACTTTTTTTTTTTTATTATTCCAATAGCCTTATCATGCTGAAATGACCGATTATCCGCTCTGCCAGGTAATAGAATTCTGACCTTCTAATGTGCAATAAAAAACTATTGTCTGCTACTGCGTTAGCCAGAAAAATCAAAATACATTTATGCCAAAAAAATACAAAAAGTATTCTAGAAGTGATTAGCTAACCAGAAAGCAAATATAATTTTCTCTCGGTTAATAATCGCATCACTCCAAGAATACTTTTGTCTTTTTGGGCATAAAAGTATTTACATATGATCTATAGCCAATACAATAAAATGCAATATTCAGTTTATTCACCAGATGGAGCCACTGTGTGATAATACAATGTGAATGTTCTTGATCTTCATGGTTTTAAAAGTAGTTGTACTCTAGAGTAAAAAAGGTTGGCCACTACTTAATTTATTAATGACGTATCCTTAGGATAGGCCATCAATATCTAATCGGTGGGGGTGCAAAAATAATTGTACTCTGTTACACGCACGCTGCTAGGTTCATGAATTCTTTGGAATCCTGGGGGAACCGTTACTCAGAGAGACCAAAGGCTGCAGCTTCTCTCAGGCACACAGGGGTATTGACCTTCAAGCACAGACACGTAGTTTGTTTCACTTGCTGACCAGACACACTTGACAAGAGTCCTCATAAACGGTAGAACAGTAGCATTTAAGAAGAAGCCGCACAGCCAGTGCAAGTTAAGCCTTATGAGCAACAGGCTCCAGTGACAAACAGTACAGTTTCCTTAGCAGCACAGCAGTTTACAGTCTTCATTAATGAACACAGCATTCTTTACAGCACAATGAGGTGGAGGAGGGGGAGGGTTTGCTGAGGGAGATGATCCCTGTGACACCATTTCTTCCAGTCCTTATCTTTATGCCTGACAATACTCTGCACTGCTTGTTCAGGAACTCTACCTGACCTGTGCTTAGCTTCACTCCTGACTTGAATCCTTTTCACTTGCAGGGATGCTTCGGTGAGATACAGAACACACACACCACCTTTCTCTTCGGCTCCAGCCAGACAGTGAACAACTTTCCCACAATCCCCCTGGGGCTCTGATAAAACACTCTCCTATGACTCTGTTAACCCCCCTAGTTGCTGGATGCTTTCAAAGCACCAGCACTACTTCTGCATGTCACATCTAGAATTAAAGGGGTTGGCCACTACTTTTTTTTTTTTTTTTATTGATGGCCTATCCTTGGGCAGGCCACCAATATCTCTTTGGTGAGGGTGCGAAAAACAGCACTCCTGCCCATCAGTTGTTACTAGCACTGGTAACACAGTAGCTACATTAAAACTATAGAGGCCGCTGTCGGGTAGTGCAGGTCCACCCTCTATTCATTTTGAATAGAGGGTGGATCTGCAGTATCCGACCGCAGCCACTATGGAAATTACAGAGCTGTTTTGTTCCGACAGAATCCGGGGTGCTGAATGTTACAAAGAATTAGAAGTTTCTCTTCCTGTTACCAGAAGGTCCTAATTTGTAATGAGGACTGTTATGAAGGAGAAATGGTCAGGATAAAGGCAAAAATAATTAAAAAAAAATTCATCTAAATGTAACCTACCAGAAAAGCTGCTCTTAGGTTCCGATCCTTGGATTTGCAGTCGGGCAGGGACTTGCATTAGTTGTAGGGTGGACAGTTATATGCTTTCTGTGCTTGTCTCCGAAACAACCTTGTGAAAAAGACTCTGTGCAAACCCATTATTATTCCTATATCCTCTATACACTAATGTAAAGCAATGCTTCCAGGAGAAAACAATTCCATATATTTTTTTTTGGAGCACTATAGAGCATACCACATTTTTTTTTTCTTTTCCAGTTTGTGAGGAACCTGCTCAAGTCTTCTCTATGAAACAATAGTCATATGGGCCATGGAGGCACCTTGGAGATCTCAGTTGCAGTCCTGTTATGGTGCTGCTAAAATCAGAGCCACAATCCAGCCATGTGCATGCCCCAGGGTCACACAAAACAATTTTGGAAGGATTGTTTGTCTACAAAAAATGCACAAACAAGATCAGAATTTGACATTCTGGTTAAAATAAAGGGTTTCGGCTTGTCTGGTTAAGGTGAATCCAACTTTGCGATGTTCATTTTATAACCTCTTTGAGCTCTGATATGAGTACCCATATTGCTCGATAATTTTGAGAGGGTTCTTATTTCGGCAGCAGGTTTTTTTTTTCGCCCAGAGAATATCTGTGCTACAGACTGCAGGTCACAGCTGTGGCAACGATTGACACATAGGTACTGGTGGATTGTCATCCACTAGAGAACCATATAAATTAGACTCTATTTTATGCTCCTAAAACTCTGTAAGCCTAAATTCACACAAGTTGTCAGGAATTCCCACACAGCAATGACACCGGGGAGATCACGCGATACCTCACCGTGCCGTCACGCTGTCAGTATCTCGCAATCCAGACTACTCGGTACGTGGGTATCGACAAGCGACCAGTGAGAGTATGGCGTCACACCTCTGAGTTCCAAAGCCTGGAATCTGTGTTTACGCCCTCTGTACGGTCACTGTCAGCTTCACGATAGCCCAATTATTATATTCTCTGCCACCACCATCCAGATTTGAAATATATACAGGCCTGGGCGGACGCCTGCGTTTTAGTAGCGTATATGTTTTCGGGGGAGGAAACGATTACAGGACAAAAGAAACAGAACTATTAAATTTTATATTTAATCCAAAAGTGAGGCAGTGTTTAGGAAAAATATATACACAAGGATGTTGCAAAGGAGACATTACAATACATAAGCAGATGCACAAATAGACCCGGATAAAAGGAGAAACTTACACTATAAAGACCACTGCGACGATTCAATATAGGTGGAGCAAAAGATAGGAAAGACAGCGCACATAGGGCTTTATCCGTATAAAAGTAAATACCAGGTCCCACAATCAGTCTGACTCACCTTCTGAGGTTGTGTGAGTCACAACCAACTGTGAAGCACCTGTCAGATGGCCGCTGCAGGAGACCCCGCTGATCAGGAAACAAATGAGAGGAGATAAGAAGCCGGGCTGATCCTCCGCGCTGGTCCAGAGACACACAAGGATTAATCATAAACCAAAACTTTCTTTATTCCTTGGCCTACGCTTTTCGTGGCTACACTGCCACTTCCTCAGGGCAGCCCTGAGGAAGTGGCAGTGTAGCCACGAAACACGTAGGCCAAGGAATAAAGAAAGTTTTGGTTTATCATTAATCCTTATGTGTCTCTGGACCAGCGCGGAGGATCAGCCCGGCTTCTTATCTCCTCTCATTGATAAATATAGGTGGAGGGGAGACGCTCCATTTACTGTTATCGAACAGTCTTGTTGCTGTGAAATTGCTTTTTATTCAGTCAAGTTTCTGATGCTTTTAGGCCCGGGGTCTGAAAGAAATCCCCACCTCCTGTGGTAATTATGTTTCCCCCCTCCCCTGCATGTCACAGTGCCTGGATTTGGCTGCTGCAACTGCACATCACAGGGCACTGTAACGTGCTGGAAAGGGGGGAAACATTGTAATTACCACAGTAGGCGGGATTTCTTCCGAGCTTGGAAGCATCAGAAACTTGACTGACTAAAAAGACATTTCACAGCAACAAGACCTCTAATATGGGGCATACAGATAGGTATAGATTTACATTTCTATCACTTGTATGCCCATATTAGAGGTCAGATAAGTGCTAGGGGGTGACAGATTCCCTTTAAAATTTACTAGATCGAATAGTTTCCTAAATTAACAAATTGCAATGAATATGCAAAATTTGATCCGTATGGGATCCGCTGCAATTTTATTTTATTTCAGCCTTTTTTTTTTTTTAAACACAGATTCGGGCCATCAAAAAATAAAAAATACGGTCATCTGAGCAGCCCAATTGATTATATTGATCTCAGTGCCCTCCTTGCGATGTCCATTTTTTTTCATGGACCGTGCTCGGACCAAAAATACGATCATGTGAACTTGGCCTAAATTAGCTGATAAGGAGCAGGAGCCCCCTTAATTTTAAGTATTACACAAAGGGGATCCTTTGCTGTCTGTGTCCACCCTTGCAAACAATAATGGCTTTATCGTTTTGTGCAAAACTGATCAACTTTTTAAATTAATATTTGTTCATTTTTATTTCTTTAAGCCTTTAAAATCTGGAAATTCAGATCTGGTAAGTGCTTTTACATATGTGATCTTATAGAAAATACATTAAAACCTTGTGGCATGTGCATCCACCGCACTGAGAGAAAGCACAGACTGCCATTGTATGTATATAGTTATATTGTTCAAGGACAAAGGTACAGTCATAAGATTTACGCTTTGTCTGTGACTTGTGTCCAAATCCGTTTCTGTAATGTATAAAAATACATTCATATATTAGGACATCAGTTATAGAATGACCTTCTTTTTCTTTTGCAAACAGAATCTTCCCCTGTCCAGGCCATTGCCCATGGGCTTGTCAGAAGGTCAGATGATCTTGGTTCGCGGATCGGTGACTGAAAACCCACAAGAGTCAGTTAACTATGATTTTCTTATGCTATTTCATTATGTCATGTATTTCTATAATATTGTGTTATATTGTCGATGCTCAAGAGTAGTTTGACAGCAAAACAAAATCTGCAACTTACCATTTTATTTTTATGACGCTCAGGTCTTCTTTCTTGGTAGTGTGGCCATTGGTTCCAATTGAGCATCAGGGCCTGGGTGCAGTTGTTACTTCTGTACCCCTTATAATTGATCTAGGCAGTATGACTAGTTTGTTGTAAGAGGGTGACCTGAGTGGTAATGTTCCTCTTCCCCCTGTGTGAATATAATGTTGTACCTTATTTTTATATAAGACTGTTTCATATTGCGTACTGTCTGATGTATTAGTTACAGGGTCAGTATAGGACAGGTATAGATAGTGTTGTAGTAGGAATGGGGTAGTGCAGAAGTGGGCACAATAGCATAGGAAGTATTTAGTTATTAGTCAGAAAACAGTTAAGGGGTTCAGGAGCTGCTCCAGTGTGGGAGGAGGAGGACAGTGAAGAACTAGTGGGACACTTCCTGATGTTGTAGTTAGTCAGAGAGAGAGATGTGACAGAGCTGTAGTTGGAGGTCCAGGGGGCACCAGGACCACGGTTTGTCCAGCAGCAGAGGAACGTCAGTCAGAAACTCTGAAGCAGATATTTCCTTAACGTTCGGGGCCTATGGTTCACAAGAGCCACAGAGTAGCATGTCTCAAAACCTTCCCAGAAGGGGAAGACTGTACGGGACTCTTAGAACTGCAGTGTCTCATAGGCCAAAAAGGTCAACTATGGAAGGGATAGCTCAGGACAAACGGACCATGAACATCAATATGTGCTGTGCAATGGACTTTGAACCTGGAAAAGTGTGTACCCAATACTGCGTGTTCCACTATGTTGAATTTGGACATTTAAGTAAAGTTATTTTTTATAAAATGGAGTGGAAGTCCCCTAGTGTGTGTGTGTGGGTCGGTTCCTGAAGTGAAGAACCGAAAACAGCAAAGACCTGCAGCCAAAATGTGAGTGATACGCACCGCACAGGAAAAATAGGACATTGTTCTTTTGTAGGGAGCCAAGGTGTAGGAACACAGCAGCCCCTCGACACCACTACTGCTCTGGGATCCTCACAAAATTGGCGTAGTCGGCAGGACAAAATCATGCATCGTGAGAACGAGACAGATGCGGGGAAGATTTCAGTGAAAGCTAAGATGGCAAATGATGGCGTGGAGGCTGGCAATAGCTCCACCCATCATGGGCGTCCTGAGCGCAAAACGGTGCGAAAAACTGTCTGGTATGGATGCCAGGCTGGACCAATGATGCAGCCCCCTATGAGTGGTGCCTGCGCGCAGTGGGCGCGGCTAAGAAAGAAGAAACCCTGCCCGTTAATGCAGATCCCTGATATGAAGGAAGAAACAGAAGCCGAACTGGCGGAGTGTCCGGAAGTGGCTCCAGGCATCTGTTCTTCCATTCCATAGGGCCATTTATTTTTCCATCCACATCTTTGAAGTCCTCTTACTTTTGCATCTATGAATGCAAGTCTTAGCATAAGGAAATACGTGCAGCAGTTACTCAGGAGTAACCTGAGGGATTACTATTTTTCCTTCCCCACCAATCACTCAAAAGTTTGCTAAGAAGTGTTCAGCTCAGGAATCAGCAGCACATAGCTCCGGCCTGAGAGCACACACAGCAGAATATGGATGCAATAAATAGAAAGTCCAAAGCTTTCTGCTGCTTCTGTCTCCTGAGCTGAACACCTCATTTAAGTGATTAGTGGTGGTCTCAGGACATGGACCCTCACCCAACTACATGCAATTAAAATGGCTGAAAAAGATTTAAAAAAAAATATGTTGAGCGTTTACTTACTCTTTAAACCATACCTATTAGACTTTTCAGATAACTTTTCAAAATAAACTGTTGTTCCTATTACTAAGTCTCTAAACGATCTCTAATTTTCAGTTGTCTCTGAGCTAGTGGAGACTAGCTGCCATGGTGTCTCCAATACACGGGACACAGAGACATGAGGGAATCCTGCTTCCTTATCTCTTTGTTACACAGACATCATATAGCAGTACTGAGCCATATAGTCTCTTCAGTTCATGTATAACGTAGGCACAAGCATGGCTATTCTGTATATAGTATATATTCAGCCTTATTACATAGGACATTATCACCTTTATATGATCTGTATTGTAGGTGATAACACTGGTGTTTATTATTCTACTGGAAGATTTGGTGTTTTACACCAGTATCTGACACATTTGATGTATTGTCTATAGGATAACTCTCTCATTGAAATCTAAGAATAACGTCCCTTTTAAACTTACTGCGAGCTTCAAAGGTGAATCTTTGTCCTACAACTACTCCACGGGACAGTCATGGGGGGAGCCACAACAAATCCAGACGCCTTTCTTTGTGTTTCATGCACAGAAATATTTTGAGGTAAGCTCTTTGGCTATGAGATAGGTGTGCGGTGACGCTTACAGCAAGCAACAGGTCTGTGAGTTACCAATATTATCAGCGATCAGTTCTATCACCATGACATACAAACTGGAGTAATGCCTGGAATATCCTTTTATAGCTCATACTTTGTCTTTAGCTTTGTAGACATTTATTAAGAGTGCTACTTCCTGTGAACAAATTTACCATGAATGCAACCTGTCACACCACTTTAACAAAAAAATAAATAAAAATATATTTTTTTAATAAGCCTTAAAGAAAATGTCAGCAGGTTTTTGATGTGTACTCTGAGAACAGAATAATGTAAGGACTGAGACTCTGATTCCAGTGATGTGTCACTTACTGGGGTGTTTTGCTGTTTCAATAAAATCAGTGTTTTATCAACTGGAGATCATCACTATAGAACCAGGTGTCTCGTGCCTGCTAGTCCTCCTGCTCTGTGTCACCCCGCCCCCACACCACTGATTAGCAGCTTTCTGTCAATGTACAGTATACACAGCTGTCAATCAGTGGTGTGGGCGGGGTTATATATGGCTCAGATTTCTGAGCTCTGCTAGATCTGCAGCAGAGAAAATTGTGACTAGCCAGTGACACCTCGCAGGAATCAGGGTTTCTGCCCCTACATCATGCTGCTCTCAGATTACATGGGGAAAAATGTTATGAGTTTAAAAAATTCTATGAGAATGTTTTCATACATACCGGAGACACGTACACATGCACTCCCATTATAGTCTATGGAGCTGTGTATATATCCCTGTTTTCACATGTAGACATGGCCGTTTTTTTTTTCCGGCAGTACGGATGATGTGTGTGCCGGCCATGTGGCATGTACCAGAATAGAATGCAGAACAGAAGTTAAAGATGTACAAAGATATAGATAGTTAGATATGAGGTACATAGAAAAATAGATATCCATGAGATATATAATAAGTGCCGTGTGTGTAGCTTACTGTACATGTAGTAATCTAATAAATGAAAAAACTACGTGGGGTCCTCCCCATTTAGAGGTAAAGCAGACAGCTAAGAGCTGATATTATCAGGCTGGGAAGGTCCATAGTTATTGGGCCCAATAACCATGTATCCTCTCAGCCTGATAACATCAGTTCACAGCTGTCTGCTTTACCTTTGCTGGTTACCATGCTGAGCATAAATGCTTCTAATAGAGTAGTAGGCAATAAAAAAAAAATTATACTAGGGTTTTGTTTTGTAACAATTTTTTTTTCTTTTTTTTTTTTTTTTTTCCCCGCTAAATTCAGATACTAATCCTTCCGGAGTCTGGCATGTTCAGACTTGCCATCAACGGGGCGCCTCTTGGTGACTTTGCTCCTCCAGAACTGGACCTGAAATCCATGGATGAGCTCCGGATAGAGGGCAGCGCCCTGATATACTTTGTTAAATGCTGATCTGAAGTATCTGTGGATCTCCTTCCTTGATCAATGGACACTTGTGCTTCTACTCTGAAGACCAATAAGACCCATCTGGACTGGCAGACCCTCCCATGCTGCTTTGACCAGCTTTTATCTCACACTTTGGGACATCAGTTGTTCTGTAGGTGCTGACAATGTGCCTTGTTACATTTAGTTTCAAACATGTGCAAAGCCATTGGAGGTGATTTCATCCACATTCCATGTAATTCTGCAGTCCTATGTCACTGAATACTGCACCCGAGAGGCCCTTCAGTGAAGATATCTAGGAGTAAGTTTTTGCAATAATTTTTTTTTTGAAGCAAACTACTTACCAGTATAAGAATATATATAAAGTCACTTGTGCCAAATATCACAAGACTGTTGTATCTGCACCCTAAACCGCAGTGGATGCAATGAAAGCAGCCGCCTCAACTCCTCCATTGTTCCTTTTTATGACAAAAGACTCTGACAGTGATGCACACGGTATCTGCTAAATTCACTGCATTTATTATACATTCATTGCAAAACAAAATAAAATCATCCACTACAGGCTCTTGTCTTTATAAATAATGCCAAATGTCTACAGCATAGAAAACCCTATATATTTTTTAAATTTTAAAAAGTCAAATGCAACAAATAGAAACAAGAAATCCTACATTTTATGGATACATATCCACTTTTATATCGGCTAAGAAGCGGTTAAGTATTTTTCCGCTTTGTCACTGTCCCCAATTCCTAGTTAATCATCCTTAATCGGCTCAGTACTCCTCACAAGACAGCGCGTGCTGCTTAACCCTTACATGGCGGTTAGTACTATACAGTGACGGTAAAGTCACGGGCGATAATTGCTTTTCTCCACACCAGTTTTGGCATTTTGGGTTATATTTTATGGTCATTTTGTGTCATGTTATTTGTTCCTATTGTTCCTGATGACTAAACTATGACCCGTATGAAGCCTTGTATAGCTGCCATTTATTTGTGTTCAGATCTATTATTAGATGCGTTTTTTTGCCTTGAAATAAAGTTTGTACTTTAAAAAATAAAAATTGATAAAGAATTAGTTAAAAAAATATCCATAGTTGGATTGCAGTCATGTTTAATCCCTACACTGCTAACAGAATAGTCTGTCCTCCTGAATAAATCTCAAACAGTCTCATTCTCAGTGTGTCGGTCTTTAAACAGAACCTGTCACTTGCCATAATTATTGTTTCCTGGTGTAATCGCCGCTGTTCTCCTGAATCCGGTGATGTTTTTCTTTTGTTCCTGCGTCCCTCCGTTCCTGAGATATGACCCTACCTTCCTTATATGGAAATTTAAGTCTTGTTAGTCAAATGGGCATGGCCATCAACTCTTCTCTGTGGGTCTTTCCACTAGGAACATACCCAGTTAGCTAAAAAGATTAGGTTTCTATACAGAAACAAGGGACCATATTTCAGGAATGGAGGGGCGCAGGAACAAAAGAAAAACAATGTCAGATTCTGGAAAGCAGTGGCATTTACATCATTCAAAAATGCTACATAAGTTTGAAAAGGGCTTGTTCAGGTGGGGAATTAAAGTCTGCAGTCATTCTATGTGAGGTCAGACGTCTGAACCCTGACGGCGAACGGTGCACTCGCTTTCCGGATTCTCTGGTATTGCCCGCTAGAGCGGACAGTCATGTAAGCACAAGTATGTGATATGCCGACTAGACTTGCTCGTCCTCGCTCAATAAAAGGGCACTGCGGGAGGGTGAGCACGTCTAGTCGGAATGTGATACAAATCTTATACTTGTGCTCATGTGAATGCCCGCTCTCATGGGCAATTCCCAGAATTCTGACTGCGAGCGCACCACACACTGTCAGGATTCAGAAGTCTGCAGTCACTCCAAACCTGGACATTCCCTATACCACAACCCACATGGGGAATATTCCAGATATATCATAATATATTGTTCTCTTCTGCCTATACCAGTCATGATGATAGTAGATCATGAATCTTACAAGGGCACATAGTAGCAAATGAGAGGTTTCTTCTATCAATAAGAATGAGAACTGTCTGCTCACTCTCAATAACTATTGGGAAGACTGATTTGCACACTACGTATTGTTATCTATCTTTTTCCTGTACTACATTCCTCTAATTTGCTAAGTTTCTCATAAGAGAGGCCTAAGCAACCAGAAAAATCTCATTTCCAATTCTGAAAAGTTAAATTATGTCTGAGGAGCTGCTCTGGCAATGTAGATGTGAGTTGATGGGGACGATGGGTCCTTACAAGCTGTCATTAAACTATGTTCACCCATGTCTAACCCATTCAGAAGTGGTGGAATTATCCACGTCTGTTAGAGTTGTTCTTCACAGTTGCTTGCTCAGTTTTCGGACCTGCCTTTCCCTAGCTTCAAATGCCACCTTCGTGTCCATTAATTCATTGACCGAGCGTTTCACCTCCGCCAGGTCTCGTTCTGCCTGGGAAAATCGTTCTACGAGATCTCGGTTCTCATTCCTGAGTTCTTCGCATAGTTGTCTCACGTCGTCGCTCTGTTTTTGGCACCGGGCCCTCAGCGCCTCTGCCTCGCTTAAAAGGGTCTCGACTGTGCGGACCACTCCTTCCAGTTGTTCACGAGACATATCTGCAATGAGAGATGGAATAGTCTGAAACCTCAATAACTCTAGACATGGTAGACCTTTTGGACTATCGAAAAGCTTAGCTAGAAATTTCCCAAAGTGACCTAAAATGACTTGTATGTATGTAGAGAAGAACCAGATTTAAAAAAATATGGCTGATAAAGCAGAAGAAAGAGAATTTTAAGCCTTTCCAAGACTACTTGAGCAAAAAAAAAAAACCTGATTAATCCGAGAAAGACTAGTTATAAAGAATGAATTACGAAACACAAACTCTTTGGAAACAATGATGTTACACAATGGATCCAGGGCCACCAGGCAGTCACACACGGATCACGCGATCCGCTCCGAGCTGGATCCACACTCTGCTGACTACAGAGAAAAGGTAAAGCTGCTTGGCGGTGGTCACGTTACTCCTTTGTCCATCCCATGCCACGATAGCAATCTGTTTTTCTTAAGAATAAATGTAGATTAAGGCTGCGTGCCCACGATGCAAATTTAATGCGTTTCCACGGCGGCATTTCCGCCGCAAAAACGCATTAAGTATGCTTGTTAAGTTGTCTGCCATGTTTCCCAATGATAATCCGCATGTGCTGTGCACATGCTGCGGAAATTTCCGCTGCGGATTATCATTGCAGAAAAATCCGCGGCACAAACATTTATTGTGTGTAATCACGGCAAAATCACCGCCATTGACTTGCATTAACATCCGCATGTAAACATGTATGCATGTGGATATCATGCATTTCAATGCGCGTATGGTACCCGGGTCTGGAGAAGAGGAGACTCTCATCCGACCCGCATACCATTAGTAAAAAAAAAAAAAAGAATTAAAACGTAAAAAAAAAACCATTATACTTCTCCGGTGGCTCCCGGTCTTCTCTCCGGTGGCGTGCGCTGTCCTCGGTGTCCCGCGGTGTTCTGAAAGGACCTGCGGTGACGTCATTTAGTAGTGTGATGGTCACGCGACCTCTGACATCAGCGGTCACGTGACCTGTCAGATGACTAAATTACGTCACCGCAGGTCTTTTCAGAACACCGCGGGACTGTCATTTCCTATAGATGTTATTTACTAAATATTTTAATGTAATAAATATATAATATAAAACGTTTAGTAAATGTATTGAATTCAGTGGAGATTTTGACGGGGGAAAAAAAAGGAGATTATTTTAGGTCAACAGGAACAGATTGCCCATTTTTCTTGGACTGTTTGGACTGTACAACATGTAGAAAGACTTGCCAGAACTGGTAGCCAACCTGTTTTGCATTGTATAATTGATGTCTTGCACTTTATCATTTTTTGCCAACTTCAAGGTGTTTTTTTTTTTTCAAATACGAAACCTCAAAAACCTCTTAATTTTTTTATTTTAGTGCATGTAATTGGGGCCAAAAATAATTTTTACTTTTCATTAAAAATGTTCAATCATTTGCCATCTACAGCCTCTATGTTCCACTGTCCATTGCTAGCTGCAGAATGAGTTAACTGAGAATCTGTCAGTGAGCCTGTTATGACAGTCTGGTTTCACACATCCAACATTATTGGAAAAATGCTACTGCCATAGGATTTTTTTTCTTTTTGTACTTGATATATTATCCAGTTTTGGATAAAAATATATAGACAACACAGCTCCAAAAAAATATTGTTATATTTAATAGCAAATACCGTATACAATGAATATTAGCTGTGGATGGTCCAGAGTAGCCTAGGAGTTACGCCTCTGAACCACTTTAACTAGATTTTTAAATGCACAGTGTTTTAGACTGTTTCTCTATTGCAGAGTAGTTAGCCTCATTTTACAATAATTTCCACAATATTCAGGAAGTGGTGCTCAAAATGCAAAAGCAATCTGACGTGCAACCCATAGCAATAAATATATGTATAATCTGGATAGAAATGCACAATTTTAGCAACCCAAATCTATGAAAACTATAACTTGCATCACTTGTGTGGAATGTAATATCTGTGCAGTTATGTCCTCCAGTGTCAACACCTATAGGAGCTAAAAACTATATCTACCAAGTGTAAAACAACAAAGTAAAAATTCATCAAAACATACACGAAAATGATATACATTTAAAAGGATATTAGTCATTATGCCAACTAAACATGCAGCAGTCTATGGTCACATAACAATAGTCATCAGTTATAATTTTTATGTTTAAATACCTGTAATTCATATTGGTACCTGAATACTAAAGTGCTAGTGCAAATATCTATGTGTATACTGTATATCTACATAGCTATCAGGTATAAAAGCAGCTAAATAGTATCAAATCAGTGCAATAAAGTATACAGACAAAGGATGTCACATGTAACAGCCTGACACATATTTCACCATCGATTCTTCCAGGATCACCAGTCTCTGTTGTTAAAGCCCCAGCAGAAGCAATGGCGAAACACATGTTGGGCTGTTACGTGCAGCGTCCCTGGTGTTTATACATTCCAGCATTGTTTTGCTACTATGTATATTTACTATTGTTATACTATATAGATCTAGTTTACATAACTAAACTATTTGCACATGCACTTTAGCATTCAAGTATCGATATTAATTAAAGATATTTTAATATAAAAAAAATTGACTATTGTTACGTAACCATAGACTGCCACATGTATAGCTGGTATGGTGACTAATATATATAAATTTTATGTGTGCTTTTTTTTCTTTTTTTAATGATAAAGCCAATCTATTTTGCACTTCACCTCTGTGGGACCCCTAGTTTTTTGTAGGTATTATATTAAATACAAAAGCATGATCCAACAAAATACAGCTACGGTAATTTTGTGTATTTTCTGCTGCTATCTATGAGAATATGGGTTGAGAATGCAGTGCTATAGGTTTTGCTGTGGACCAGTATACCAGGATAACGTTGAACGCCTTATTTAGAATAGGTGGTTGAGGACAAAGCATCTCCCCGCAGAAGAAATGGAACTATAGCAACATCCTCAACATGCTGTTCTACAATTTCTTTTGAAAAATGTGTAGTTTTAACAATAGTTAAAAAAAAAATTCAGTGTAATTAAAGGGTATAACAAGTCAGAGAGAAGCAGGCGCCCTATATTGGTCATCTATTGCTGGAAATGGGAGAATTGTTGCATGTAGGTGGAATACCAGATTATAGGGGATAGTAGAAAAAACCGTATTGGGGGGGGAGGGGGAATAGTTAAATGACTCTCACCGTAGAAGCGACTGCTTTGCTTCAAGTAGACTTTGAGTTGTGTTAAAGGTTCCAGCGTTTCTGCAGGTTGTGGTCAATTTATATTTCTTGGTTCTCCCACTATGGTACTATTTTCTTTGTATTTTCTTGTAAGCCTTCCTCCAAGCTCGTGGTGGTGTCACTCCTCCCACATCGCTGTTGCTTGTAACCTCTGCATCCGTCAGGTCTCTGTCACTTTGACCATTACCTTATCCTTCCTTTGTGTCTCTGCCCTTTGTCACACTCTCGTTCTCTCTCCTTTAGCGATAATCTTTCTGTTAATCCCTTTCTTCTCATCCCCCCCCACCCCCACAATCCTTGCAGATCCCCAGCTGTTCCTTACGTGGAGAAGATCGTCATTCTGATCCTGCTCACGCCATCTTGTGCTTGCTGCTTGGTTTTCTATCTCCTTATGTCTTCAGAGGTTTATGCTTCAGCTCCTTCCCTGACATACACCGTATCGCCGCACTCTTATTAGGGGTGATATGTGATAATAGCTGGAAATATTTTCAAATAAAATAATTATGACTTATTCAATACTTCGGTGTTTCGGTAGTCACCTGCCGGTCTAACTGCATGTTCTAACATCCATCAGTTGCGTAACTGCTTCAGCCAATCAACTGCTTCAGTGATCCTGTTGGCATTCACAACCCTGAGTACTAAAGCAGGTGATTGCCTGCAGCGGTTGTGAAAGAATGTGACATCATTGCACCTGGGCCAAGTGGTAGCATCGGGGTATTGAATAGGTAAGTAATTTTTATTTAATGTTTAAACACATTGCCAGTTTCCTTGTTCTTTAACCCTTGAAGGGCTTGTTCACATGACCGTATTTTCGGTCTGAGCGCTGTCCGTGAAGAAAATGGACCGCACCAATGTTATAGAATGGGGCAGTGCAGATGAGCGTTTTTTTTCTGCACTGATTGAATCTGCGTGTGAAAGAAATCTCAGCGTGCACTAGTGTCTTCCGTAAATCAGATGAGACTCGCCCATTCAAGTCTATGGATGAGCAAATAAAAAAATCGGAATCCACATGGAGCCATAGTATCGGAATCCACATGGAGCCATAGTACAGCTTCCGTTATTTACAAATACTGTACATTGCAATTCCGTAACATAGGAAACTGTAAACGATCTTGTAAATTATTAATTGCTACTATTGTAAAAAATGATACATGGATGACAAGTGAGAAATTATTGGAGTTTTCTGGATGAAACTGAACGTTTTTTTTTTTTTGTTGTTGTTTTTTTACGCTCGTGTGAACCTGGCCTAAAATGTAGATTTAATCAGAAAGTGATGAGTGAGTGCGAATCTATTTGCATCGCCCGGTCCCTCTGTCGCATTCGTAATCTCTAGCTGCTAGAAGGGATAAGTGCCTACTACCTGTCAGTATTCAATGCAAGTACGAAAATTCTTTATTAAATAAATATATAAATTGTAAAAATTTCACATAGAGTCAATAAAACATCTACAATGTGTACAGGACAGAAGCAGACACCCCAAACGGATAACCACTCCAAGGAGTAAAGTGGAAGGTAATAAAGTTGACAAGTATACAAAAGCCACCTATCAGCACATTAGCCACCTAGTAGAAAGACTATTAGGAGGTAACATTAGATGAAGGGGAGCAGACAATGCTGCTAAAACACCCCATAGCTAATCAAAAGCCAATCAGAGGGAACACTAAATGATAGCCCTCCTGAAAAATTGTGCTGAACTGGAAAAAGAGTGAAACCAGTAGTGGACACTTACCCAGGGATAGGAGACCCCCCAGTGGGATGAAAGGGTGCTAAAACAACTTCCCAATGCGCGTTTCGCATTGACAGTGCGTTGCTTTCTCAGCGCGAAACGCGCGTTGGGAAGTTGTTTTAGCACCCTTTCATCCCACTGGGGGGTCTCCTATCCCTGGGTAAGTGTCCACTACTGGTTTCACTCTTTTTCCAGTTCAGCACAATTTTTCAGGAGGGCTATCATTTAGTGTTCCCTCTGATTGGCTTTTGATTAGCTATGGGGTGTTTTAGCAGCATTGTCTGCTCCCCTTCATCTAATGTTACCTCCTAATAGTCTTTCTACTAGGTGGCTAATGTGCTGATAGGTGGCTTTTGTATACTTGTCAACTTTATTACCTTCCACTTTACTCCTTGGAGTGGTTATCCGTTTGGGGTGTCTGCTTCTGTCCTGTACACATTGTAGATGTTTTATTGACTCTATGTGAAATTTTTACAATTTATACATTTATTTAATAAAGAATTTTCGTACTTGCATTTAAAAGCTCTTGTTGTCTCCTGTTATTATATGTATCTTGGAGCTATGCTGCTGTCCCGGCACATTCTTACCTATTGGTATTGACGTGCCTTCAGCAACCATGAATTTGGGTTTTGTGTTTCTAATACCTGTCAGTATTCGCAGCTCTGTTTGTGCTTATCCGGCCTGGCAAAATATCATTATTAAGGTGTGACGGTCATGTGTTCTTGTGCCAGGCCGGCTATTCAAAAGAGGAGCCGCGGGTGCTGGAAGGCAGGAGGCAGTTCTCAGGGCTACCACTCTTGTCGCCACAGATTACAGACCTGGCTGCTGGACTTCGATTCTGAAAATCAATTTGCACCAACCCTAAAATTTTTCTTAATTTTGTCGAATTTTTTCCATATTAAAATCTGTACTTTAAAAAAATAAATCAAATTTAAATCTTGCAAAGGCTACACTTTTTCACAAGCTTGATGACTGACTTTGAAACGCGCTGTCTTTTTAAATAAACTTTTGTTTCTTCATGGTCTCGGATGGTCCTTGTTTGACAGTGCCTAGACTACAACTGCACTTTTTTTTTATTTTTCCAAAGTAATTTATTTATTTATTTAATGGTAGCACCATCATTTCATAATATCTTTAGGCTACGTTCCCACAATGAGTTTTTGGTGACTTTTTGATTTTCTGCACACATGAAGTAAAATCAGTTACTTGCATTTTTCAAAAATATGCAAAGTAAAAACTCACCAAAAACTCATCATGGAAACACCTTATAGAGGTGAGGTTCACAATTCAGCTCCAAATCTTCGTCTCCCCTGCTTACTTTTACAGTCGCGGAGTTAGCCTAGGGTCACAACACAGTTTTGTCAGACAGCGGAGACGTACGTGTTTATTGCATGCAATGTGCAAAATTGTGTATACTGCAAGAAAGAATGCAACATGACAGGAAACTGCAGTCGGCTATGTTTGCAGACATACTGTTTTTTGTCATTTGATTTTTTTTTTATTTGTCTAACAATAGAAGTCTGTGGCATCAGGATGTGATTTTACCAACTTCCTTTTGCTTCCTCTCTTGCTTGCCTAAAATGCACGCAACCACCACTAGGGGGCGCTATCTGCATATGGATTTATATTACTAGTTTTAAATGCAATATGACTTGTTCAAATCTATATTTAGTGAGCGCCCCCTAGTGGCACTGTAAAAAAAAAAAAAAAAGCTTTGATGTGAAGCCAGCGAGTGACGTCTCATTCTTACTTCAGGCAAAAAAAATAATGGCAGAAATGGTGTGGTTTGCTTCTACTGGTGCAACAATATTATAAGGAAGATCGTCAAACGTCTTTACCTTTTTAAAGACTCCATCCAATTAGGGAGCACAACATTAACAATGTCAGGACGAAAAGACAGAGAATGGCTGGGATTGACTGTAGCACTAGTTACTCTGAAAATCCTGTCTAAGAAGTATAATTGAACTATGTGACTTAAAGTATGTAGGCATATCCCCTAATTAATGAATTCAAGATTTTCAGCTACATCTTAAATTTGATGGCACTTAAAGCATGTTTGGCTGGTTTACTGGAAATGTAGCTGCAGGGAGAAAATGAAGTTATATTCTCCCTGCAGCCGCTCACTTCCACTCATTGGAGCAGTGCAGCGTTACAGTCACCACTCACTACACAGTATAAATACTCCCAGCACATTGATTGACAGCCTGCTCTGTGCACACTACACATACACGCTGCAGAGTGAACTGTCAATCAAAGTGCCAGGAGTGATTACAGTGCACTCACTCTATACAGAGCAGTGATTGTAAACTCACTCCGCCCCAATGACTGGAAGCAAGTGGCTGCAGTGAGAATATAGCTTCATTTACTCCTTGTAGCTGTACTTTCAGTAAGCCGACCAGATATCATTTACATTTTATTTACTTGCAAATTAACCGGATATCTACAAATAAATTGTTTTTTTTGATCGAAGGATCACAGACAAAGATAACATGTCCCAATAAAAATCATATATTTCTTTTTTTAATAGTTAAGTACTGAAAATATTAGTGTAATATTACATACAATATAATATAAAATCTAGTAATAGGCAGCAGATAGAAGAGAATAGGAAGCGTAGTTCTGCTCACAACTTTGGAAGCTGTTGTAGTTTATCTTGCATTAGTCCTGAGCTGCAGCCTGTATTCTAGAAGGAATAGTACAGTAATCTCGTGTAGGAATAATTAAATATTGCACTGTACTGTCCGTTTAGCTAAATTGTTTTTTTTATATGTTTGGCAACTCAATTGTTTCCAAAACAATGAGCATTAATAAACACTATAACCCAGGATCAGAATAAGATAAGTAATGTGATGTATTACAAAGTTATTTAACTTATTATGTACATTATGAATTATAAATATAAGAATAAGCTTTCACTTATCATTTCATGCTAATATTATTTACAGTACTATCTTCATTATAAAGCTTCATTATTGCGAAACAATAGCAAAACCATCCAAAAGACACCTGGGCTTCTTTTGAGCTTTTTCATTGCGTTGTATTGTGAAGTAGAGAGCGTATTCTGAGCGGAAAACTCCAAAAAAAAAACCTGCATACATTATTAAATAGATCTCTCAGACTCGATGAGGCTGATGTATATACACTGAAAATCCACTTCAGAATAGCTGTATAATCTGGATATTAAGACAAACATCTTATGAGTTGGAATCGCCAAATGTTCTTTTTAATATCAGATAGGAAAGTTTTCCAAAAGGATAATACAGTAAATCTGACATGGATTTTCAAGGTAAATACAGCAGCCTCATCAGGTCTACGAGAACTACTTAAAAATGTATGCAGTTTATTTTGTGATAAATCTATTTTAAAAAACTCTAATTTACAAAACTTTGGCGCACACAAAAATATTTCTGTGTTCTCATTGGTTTTGTCTTCTGCTTCTTGTAACAACAGCTATGGTGGCCAGAACTGCAGCAAAGATTCCTCCTCCAACAGCCGTGTACATCGCAGCGTTAGCAACCTGAAACAAAGAAGAATCGATTTGTCTCTACAATATAAATGACATTGTATGATAGAAAAAACTGCAAGACAACCACTTTGTACTGGAACAAGAAATTAAATGGAAATAGTTGGCCCAAACTTTCAGTATAAACTAACCACATAGCCTTATTATAGAGGGTATGATTCCTATAAAAACTATTCTAATTTCTGCCTCCATTCTGCAAAAACTGACGTTTTAATAAAATATGCTAATTAGCTTGCTTGGTGCACCCTTGGTGTGGCCAAGAAGCTCAGTCCACTGTTCCGCCCACTGGTTTTGCATGTCTCCGCCTTCCTCACTGGTGATGTACAGCACTAGCTTTCCTGGAGCAGCACTGTCAGCACAGAAAGTGCTACAGTAAAGGTGCGCCGAGCACCCTAGTTAGCATATTTGTAAGTAATTTGGTTGAAGTATATGTCTGGCAAAACTCAATATTCAAGTCATGTCTTAGGCTCTGGTTACATTGGGGTCATGGGTTCAGTTTTTTACAGAACTCATAAAAGATATGTTCTTTGTGATAAAGGATCCAGGGGGAAGAGCAACCCCATGATTTACATTTATCTCAGAGCCTTGTAAATATACATTATTTACCATCTTGGACCACTTCCTTGTGAAAAGTGGAATTGTGTACAAAACTCTTTACAATTCTTTTTTTTTTTTACTATTTATTAAAATAGGTAATTTGAGAATCAACGTATAAGAAATAGTCCCAAGTGACAAGTGATTGGCTCCAAAGTCCATTATAAATGGGGTTGTCTTCTCTAGGACATTGAGGATTGTTTGTTTCCCCGGTGGAAAAGTTCAACACTGAACAATTCATTTAGATGCTTCAAAGTTTTTCTTTATTCTAGCATTAATGTTCCTTTCAAGGGATTCTGTCACCAGGTTTTTGCTATGTAATCTGAGAGCAGCATATGTAGGGGCTGAGACCCTGATTCCAGAAAAATATCACTTGCTGGGCTGCTTGCTATCATTTTGATACAATCACTTTTCTGTGCTCTGAATGCTGAGCTCTGTCCAACCCCGCCCACACAACTGATTAGCAGCTTTCTGCCCATACACAGGTTGTTGCCAATCAGTGGTGGGGGAGTAAGGAGATAGACATACAGTATTGGCCACATTCCCCCTTGAAGACGTGTATATTGTTGCAATGTGTTATTGTAGTGGGTTACAGACAGTAGACAGCCACCCCCTACATTATGATATTTGTATTTGTAATAATCTGTATTGTTAGTGATGAAGCTGTATTTTGCCCAGCTACAGGTAGTGAACAAACACAGTTAGAGTTAACAGTTGGGACTAGTACAGAGTGGGAGGGGTTAAGTGAACGGACAGAGAGAGTTTCCTGTCAGGAATTAGACAGGGCCTAGCTTTGAACTAGAGCAAACCTGTGGTCTGATTACTCAGCAGAGCCACATGACATGGGAGTCCCCAAACTGAGAGGAGACTGAGATGACAGATAGTGTGATCCAGTGGAGAGACAAGAGAAAGTGGTAAAAAGGAGTGAGTGATTCTCTGGAAAGGAGGTCTGGGGCAGGAAGCCCAGTAGAGTAAAATCAAGCGTGCAAACCCAGGAGGTAACAGGACGGATGAGAACAGGGAATGTGAGATGAAGAGAGTGAAGCTCCAAGGCGTTGGCGAGCAGAGAAGCTCAGTAAATGCCATAGTGGCAAAGTAGCTCCCCCTAAGGGGAAAAGAATGGGGAACTGTGGGATGAAGTACCGAACTCTCACTTACTGACTGTAGTACTATTGTTGGGGATGAGGGAAGTTCCTGAAGTACTGGTGAAGTAGAGGTGAAGACAGAGGACTAAGTAAGGCAGAACCGAGTCATTCTGGGAAGGACAGGGAGAACGTATATGAAGATGTTGAAGATGTTCCATGCACTAAGAGAAACATTCATGAAGTTATGCACCCTCTATCTGCTGTACATAATACCCACTAAGTTATTGTTCAGTAAAAGACCGTTTTGTTTCTAAGGGTTGGTCTCCCTCATTGACCTGCAAAACATCTGGTCCTGGCCAACCAAAGTCATCAGTTACATGCGGCCAGCAATGGCATAGCATCCCCATAGTACAAGTCCACACACCGAGCCAGGACCCCCACTTTCATGTAACGTGCAGGGGCACAAGAGACAAGTAACTCACTTACGGCTACCGCCCCACGCCACATTGCAGGGGCGTGGTTGAACCAGAAGGCACGAGACACGTAGTCTTGTAGTAATAGTCTCCTGATGATAAAACACTGATTTTATCGAAACAGCAACACACACCCTAGTAAGAGACACATTGTTGGAATCAGAGTCTCAGCCCCTATATCATGCTGCTCTCGAATTACATAAGAAAAACCTGCTCACAGATTCTCTTTAATATAAGTATTCTGTGTTAACTTATAACTTGGGAAACTATATCATGCACTAGATGCTCTCAGTCTCCAATCTGTAAAACTCCACAAATCAGAAAACTATTTACTATTCCTACACAAATCACACGTCTCTGAATCATGAGAAAACATCATATTTCCGGCTGTACGGAAATGGAAACACATTTTTTTTTATGAAGTTGGCTGTTTTGCCATCTGTACCCTGCTGTGTCTTGGCACCAATAAGATTGGCACAGTATCTAGATAATGCACCATACCTGGTCAGAGAAACCTTTTCCATATCGCAGTTCTGTGGCAAAGTGTTCACAATTGGCGCGGGTCACACTATAGGGCATTGTCTGATCTACCAGCTCCAGAGCTGCCCGCACCACCTTTTCAGGGGGGTACGGCGGGATCTTCTCATCATATTTGTTATTAACCTTGTAGCAGCATCCCTTTGCAACATTCTCCAGATGATCTTTTCTAACTACTGCAGAGCCCCCAAAAGCGGATGACAGGCTGGACCCACCTTCTTGATCTGAAAAGATTAAGGATAGAGTTGACGCCATGATTGTCACTCTCAATGTACCATGGTGAAATAACAAGTGTCTGCTAAACACATCTATCTATATTTTAACTGTAAAATGTCAAGTTGTTTTAGACACCTAAACTATACCGTAATAAATGTCAAAGAGCTCAGACATGTTGTGTTTGCAAAAAAATCAGTTTTTTACACAATGTGCACTCTGTGCTAAATACTAGTGAAGAGTCCTCTGGGCGTTACCACCAGCAAAAAGAGTCACGGAGTTGTAGCACCCTGAGGATTCGGCTGCTACAGGGGTATTGCACCTCAACCCAGAGGTGTGATATTCCACTCCCGGGTAAGGAAGGAGTGTGGAACTGAGCTCAGATAGACTGCATGCACTACATACATCCCATTCCAGAGGAGCAGGCCGACGGTACTCCCACTTAGAAATGTGCAGGTACAACCGAGCCTGTTCCTGGCTGGAGTGGGAGGGGGGTGGTACATCCCATGTAGTGTAGGGGCAGATAGGGGGAGCAGTCTGGGTAGTGATAGGAGCTCATTGGGTGCTGGTCACCTGAGCTCCCACCTAGAGGGATATATAAGGAGGGCACCAACTTAGATCAGGGTCAGACGCTGAGAACAAGTCAGTTGGAGAGAGAGAAGGAAACAGCAGCCCTGGAGAGAGAGAGAGGAGAAAGAAAGAGAAAGACCCAGAGGGGGACAGCAGAAGGGACCCAAGAACCCAAATTAGAGCACCGGGTGAGGAGTCAGCACAAGGGTACCGGAACCCAAGCTGGTGGGGGCAAAAACATCCCTAGCCAGAGACCGGAGGCTGTGGGCAGCATCTGCCACGGCCACCCACTACATCCACCCTGAAGGCATACCACATGGAGGGTCAGGGAACCTAAGGCCAAGGGTTGCCCAACAGAAGGCCCGAGGGAGCTGGACCTAGGTGGATCACTGGTGGGGACGGCTGAAGAAAGGACAGAGGGAGAGCTCAGGGCCACGCTCCGGACTTGTTTGGGGGTTGGCCGGATCCAGGACCTGGTGGACGCAGCACGGCTCGGGTGGTCACTAACAGCTGGAGTGACCGAAACATCAGCAGTAAGTAAACTCCCTTAACTGCACAACCCGAGTCTGTCTTCATTGCCGGCTGCACCGCACCACCACAACCCCCATCCTCTGCGCCTGTCCCCTCTGAGGCTATACCCCTCCCGTTGGGGGTTATCCCACCAAGCTGCACATCCACCATCAGCCTCAGCGGACCCTGCTGCAGCGGCGGCCACAGTGACCGCATTACAACGGGTGGCGTAGTCGACACAAAAGAACTCTTATAACATCAGTAAGGACTGCCACATAACACTTAGCTTGACGCCCTGGGCACGGGACCGGGTCACAGCCGCTCGGAGACTACAACCCCCCATCTGATCCGGTGCCGGGTATTCCCCTCAAAAAGGAATATGTCCCAGGGGGCGCGTCAGAGTCCTGTGTCCAAATCCTCCCAGTCCTGACTGATGTCTCTCCGACCATTTACATCAATACCTCCAAATCTCAAGCATCCACTATTGTGTTTCATTAACTGGACAGGTACAGTGCGCCAATTTGTACTGTCCCCAATTTCAATTTAGTACTAAGTATGCGCCAGTATCTGAGTGATTGTCAGAAGAAGATTCCTCTGTACTCAGTGCAGTATGAGTGATTGTCAGAAGATTTCTCCATACTCAGTACACAATGTGGGATTGTCAGAAAAAGATTCCTGTGACTCGCCCAGGGGGGCATATGGGGGAAACTCGGTACCCGGGTCTTGACCTTCTGTGGGATGTCACGGCGGTCGGCTCCCGGGCCCGTACCCTGGGGTCACTCTTTAAAAGGGGTCGTTGCTTGAAGGGATGATAAACGGTTTTGTCTCGTGACTCCACCTGTGGTTCCCGGTAATGGGTACCGGCGCTGCTGCAGACCTCTGGAGCAGATGTTAGGGCAGCTGGGTTGGTGCGGCTCTCCACAGGCAGAGCACAGCTCCAGGGCAGTGTAGGTGCAGATGGTGATGCTGGGCGATGTAGTGCAGGAGCGATACCGTGGTAGAAATAACTGACAGAAACAGTGGGGTGCTGTCATCCGAGTTTACTCACAGTTATTCAGGTTCCTCAGGTAGCACCATACAGGTGACAGTCTCCCACGTCGCGCTGAGTTTACCAGGCAGGGGTTCAGCACTCCCTCAAGTATCTCAAGAGCACTTAGCGGGACCCCTCTCTGTATGTTCCTTTCTTAGCCGACTTCCCGCACTGGGTCTCTCCCTCCTGCCCTGCGCCCCGCCACACAAAGTCCCGATCGGGTACCTTGAGATCCCTCTGGGCAACTTGAAGTTCCCGGACCTTGCTTGGTGCCCTTTTCGGCGGCTTAGGTGCGAATATGGCAACTGCACCTTGAAAGTGCAGAAGCCTCCGGTTTTCTAGCTGAGACCTAAAGTAACTCGGCTAGTCCAGGGACCGGTTCCCTTCTTGCGGCCTGATCCCTCTACCACCTGGCAGATTCGGGCGTACGGGTGCCGTCCTGCACTCACCGTACCCCCTGGGATCCTTTCAGTTCCTGGAGCCATCCTCCCTAGCTCCCACTCCTCTCTCAATCTTGGGCATGACAGGCCGAGCCTGCCTCCCGAGCAGAGCTCCTGAAGAGCCTCTGCTCCCTTCACTTCTCCTCCTCTGACTCACTCTTCAACTCCACTCCCTAAAAGATGGCTTCCATATATATATATATATCTTCTTTAAGTGCTCCCCTGTTCTACGTCCTCCACCCACACCCACTACTTGGTTCCCCCTCACTTTTGGTTCCCCTCACTCCAGCCAGGGACGGAGCAGCTGAAGAAGTGCATAATGCCCTTCCAGTCGGCCTGGAGCAGTGTAGTGTTGAGTGCAGGTGTTGGGGTCCCGGGCAGCACTCCATCCTTACCTGAGAGAAGGAGATGCCACACCTCTGGGTTAGGTGCAGTACCTTTGTGGCAACTGAACCCTCAGGGGCGCCACACCTGCATACTTAGTACAGTATGAGTGACTGTCAGAAGCAGATTCCTGCATACTCAGTACAGTATGAGTGATTGTCAGTAGAGGATTCCTGTGTACTCAGTACAGTATGAGTGATTGTCTGAACAGGATTCCTGTGTACTCAGTACAGTATGATGGCTTGTCAGAAGAAGATTCCTGCATACTCAGTACAGTATGAGTGATTGTCAGTAGAGAATTCCTCTGTACTCAGTACAGTATGATGGATTGTCAGAAGAAGATTCCACTGTACTCAGTGTAGTATGAGTGATTGTCAGAAGAAGATTCCTGCATATTCAGTACAGTGTGACGGATTGTCAGAAGAAGATTCCTTCGTACTCAGTACAGTATGGCGGATTGTCAGAAGAAGATTCCTCCGTACTCAGTACAGTATGAGGGATTGTGAGAAGAAGATTCCTGCGTACTCCATGCATTATAAGTGGTTGTCAGAAGAAGATTCCTCCATACTCAGTGCAGTATGAGTGATTGTCAGATGAAGATTCCTGAACACTCAGTACAGTATGAGGAAATGTCAGAGGACGATTCCTCCGTACTCAGTACAGTATGAATGATTGTCTGAACAGGATTCTTCCGTACTCAGTACAATATGAGTGATTGTCAGTAGAGGATTCCTCCGTACTCTGTACAATATGAGTGATTGTCAGTAGAGGATTCCTCCGTACTCAGTACAGTATGAGTGATTGTCAGTAGAGGATTCCTCCGTACTCAGTACAGTATGAGTGATTGTCAGTAGAGGATTCCTCCGTACTCAGTACAGTATGAGTGATTGTCAGTAGAGGATTCCTCTGTACTCAGTACAGTATGAGTGATTGTCAGTAGAGGATTCCTCCGTACTCAGTACAGTATGAGTGATTGTCAGTAGAGGATTCCTCCGTACTCAGTACAGTATGAGTGATTGTCAGTAGAGGATTCCTCTGTACTCAGTACAGTATGAGTGATTGTCAGTAGAGGATTCCTCCATACTCAGTACAGTATGAGTGATTGTCAGTAGAGGATTCCTCCATACTCAGTACAATATGAGTGATTGTGTTATGCACACGCCCGGGCTAAGCGGCGTGTGCGTGTGATTGGTAGTGATTCCACTGGACCGTGCCGGAGAGTGAATGCCTGGAGGGGCGTGACTAAGTATTCACCCGATCCGACCAGGGTCGCACGACGGCATACGACGCCAGTGCACCAAGGAGGAACCGAGCAGAGGGACCAGGTGCTACTCCAGGACAGACCCCGGACACGGCTGTTGACCCACACAGGGGAATACAGGAACAGGCTGGTAGGCTGGCACACAGACTGGTGGGTATAGGCAGGCACGACTGGTATGCAGGCAGGCGGGTATGCAGGCAGGGGGGTAAAGGCAAGCACAGCTAGTGTGCAGACAGGGAGGCACTAGCAGGTAGGAACACAGGCGGGATAGGACCCAGTACACACCGGGACTCAGGAACAATACAGGCAGAGGGTTACAGGCAAGCACAGCTAGAGTGCAGACAAGGCTGAGCAGGGAGGACAGGGCTCTGTTCACACGGAACAGACAGGAAGGGAAAGACAGAGCCAGATACTCACACAGTACTTGCAGAGACAACAAGCAGGAGTTAGGTACGAGTTCAGACTCTGCAGAAAAAGGAAGGGAACGGACATAGAGGCAAAACAGGTAAAGGACAGGAGAGAGTTCAGACTGGAACTGAGTGTACGGAGGAGACCGACACTGCAGAGGGATACAGGAGCGGGTCTGGGAATACGGCCCCCAGAGAGGCGGAACGAACAGGCAAGGAGCGTGTTCAGACAGGACAGACCAGACACAGGAGCGGGTCTAGGAAATCGGCCACTAGAAGGCGGAACGAACAGGCAAGGAGCGTGTTCAGACAGGACAGACCAGACACAGGAGCGGGTCTAGGAAATCGGCCACTAGAAGGCGAGAGGAACAGGCTAGGACCGTGTTCAGACAGGACAGACAAGAGAACAAGAAAGGACTCAGTTCAGACACGGGAGCTGATACCGCAAAGCAGGAGAAATACAGGACTCAGTTCAGACACGGGAACTGATACAAAAAGCAGGAGACAAGAGACGGGACCTGGCACCTTCAGAGTGCAAGCACACACTGAAGGAAACACTATGCTCAGGCAGGGATAGAAGGGAGCTGCTGAGCTATATACCAAGTGACAGACAGCAATAGGCTGAGGACGCACAAGGGGTGTGACCCACAGCAGGTACAAAAGGCAGGAAGTGATCGGGCGCCGCCCTTAAGCAGCAGAAACAGACACAAACAGACAGCATGGAGGGAAGCCAGAGAGACATTCTGGACAGGAGATCAAGTGCGCCCTCTTGCACAGTGGGAGATGGACCACCATGCAAGGACGCCGCCAGGTATGTTACAGTACCTCCCCCCTTACGCCCCCTCTTCTTCAGGCCTGCCAGAATCTTCCGCAGGGAATTCGAGGGCCAGTCGTTCACTGGGTTGGAGGGGGACAGAGACTTAAGGGTAATCTCTGCTTCGAGGTACATCTTGTCAAGCTCACAGGAAGAAATAGACGGGTTATCAGGTACATAATGAGGAAAAGTCACTGTCTCTTTGTTATCTGGTGGTATCCCGGAGGATTCAGGAAACAACTGGAGGTCCTCCGCCGGGTCAGAAGAGTGCAGAGGCTCAGAGAAAACAACTGCTTCAGAGTACACTAGGTCGGACTCACTGGAGGAAGCAGGCGAGGTATCGGGTACCGAGTATAGGAAAGTCTCTGTCCATTCACCACCAGGTGGCACCCCGAAGGGTTCTGGAGACAGCTGGCGGTCCTCCGCCTGGTCAGAGGGGTGTAGAGACTCACGGGTAACCTCTGCTTCAGAGTACACTAGGTCGGACTCACTGGAGGAAGCAGGCGAGGTATCGGGTACCGAGTATAGGAAAGTCTCTGTCCATTCACCACCAGGTGGCACCCCGAAGGGTTCTGGAGACAGCTGGCGGTCCTCCGCCTGGTCAGAGGGGTGTAGAGACTCACGGGTAACCTCTGCTTCAGAGTACACTAGGTCGGACTCACTGGACGAAGCAAGCGAGGTATCAGATCCAGGATATAGGAAAGTCTCTGTCCATTCACCACCAGGTGGCACCCCGAAGGATTCTGAACACAACTGGAGGTCCTCCGCCTGGTCGGAGGGGTGTAGAGACTCAGGAGTAACCTCTGCTTCGGAGTACACTAGGTTGGACTCACTGGACGAAGCGAGCGAGGTATCAGGTACAGAGTATAAGAGAGTCTCTGTCCTTTCGCTACCAGGTAGCACCCCGAAGGGTTCAGGAGACAACTGGAGATCCTCCGCCTGGTCGGAGGGGTGTAGAGACTCGGAGGTAACTACCACTTTGGGGTACCCATTGTCAGGCTCACAGGACGAAGCGGACAAAGTATTGAGTACCGGGTGTAGAGAAGTCTCTCTCCATTTGTCATCGAGTGGTATCCCGGAGGGTTCAGGAGGCAACAGGGGATCCTCCGCCAGGTAGTAGAGGTGCACAGACTCTGAGGTAACCACAGCTTTGGAGCATCCTTGGACATGCACACCGGTTAAAGAGAAAGAAGCATCTGATGCCGGGTGCAGGAAGTTCTCCTGTGTGGAGTCTGGATGGGCAGAAGTCTCTTCGGCCAGGAGAACTGGTGCACTACCCACGCACATTACCCATTGGGGTTTCTCCGGGATACAGGGAGATGAAGCTTCAGTAGGGACTTCAAGGTTGGGGTCAGGAGGTCTCAGGGAGGACAGACCCTGGCGTGACGGCTTGCCTCTAAGTCTAGCACGTCTGGACTGCCTCTTGAGGTTGAGAGAAGTATTCCGGAAAGCGTAGTCACCCTGTGAGGATTCTGGGTGGGCAGTAGTCTCATTGGGCTGGAGGACTATTGCGCTACCCACACACATTACCCGTCGGGGCTGCTCCGGGATATTGGGAAGTGAAGCTTCAGCAGGGGCTTCAGAGTTAGGGTCCTCGAAGACCATACGAAAGGCCACCAGGAAGGCCTGCAGGTCAAGGATGACAGGATCCCATGCTTCCCATAGGGGGGTGACCCATTTCAAGGCATCACCCGCTAGGTAGTCAATCATAAAGGCCACTTTAGCCCAATCGGAAGGAAAATAGAGAGGGTAGGCCTTAAAGTGTAGCATGCATTGCTCCACAAATGCACGACACTGTCTTGGATCCCCATAGTAACGTGGCGGATCCGCAGGAACGAGAGCTGATAGATCCATCTGGACGGGTGCGTAATTCGCCTGGAACTCAGCTAAAGGGGGAAAAAAATTTATTTATTTATTTTAATGCATGTATTCGCTGGAAAAACTTCTCAAAGAGCGAAGGCCGTGGGGCTCAACGGGAACCATGGCCTGAGCATGCTGTTATGCACACGCCCGGGCTAAGCGGCGTGTGCGTGTGATTGGTAGTGATTCCACTGGACCGTGCCGGAGAGTGAATGCCTGGAGGGGCGTGACTAAGTATTCACCCGATCCGACCAGGGTCGCACGACGGCATACGACGCCAGTGCACCAAGGAGGAACCGAGCAGAGGGACCAGGTGCTACTCCAGGACAGACCCCGGACACGGCTGTTGACCCACACAGGGGAATACAGGAACAGGCTGGTAGGCTGGCACACAGACTGGTGGGTATAGGCAGGCACGACTGGTATGCAGGCAGGCGGGTATGCAGGCAGGGGGGTAAAGGCAAGCACAGCTAGTGTGCAGACAGGGAGGCACTAGCAGGTAGGAACACAGGCGGGATAGGACCCAGTACACACCGGGACTCAGGAACAATACAGGCAGAGGGTTACAGGCAAGCACAGCTAGAGTGCAGACAAGGCTGAGCAGGGAGGACAGGGCTCTGTTCACACGGAACAGACAGGAAGGGAAAGACAGAGCCAGATACTCACACAGTACTTTCAGAGACAACAAGCAGGAGTTAGGTACGAGTTCAGACTCTGCAGAAAAAGGAAGGGAACGGACATAGAGGCAAAACAGGTAAAGGACAGGAGAGAGTTCAGACTGGAACTGAGTGTACGGAGGAGACCGACACTGCAGAGGGATACAGGAGCGGGTCTGGGAATACGGCCCCCAGAGAGGCGGAACGAACAGGCAAGGAGCGTGTTCAGACAGGACAGACCAGACACAGGAGCGGGTCTAGGAAATCGGCCACTAGAAGGCGGAACGAACAGGCAAGGAGCGTGTTCAGACAGGACAGACCAGACACAGGAGCGGGTCTAGGAAATCGGCCACTAGAAGGCGAGAGGAACAGGCTAGGACCGTGTTCAGACAGGACAGACAAGAGAACAAGAAAGGACTCAGTTCAGACACGGGAGCTGATACCGCAAAGCAGGAGAAATACAGGACTCAGTTCAGACACGGGAACTGATACAAAAAGCAGGAGACAAGAGACGGGACCTGGCACCTTCAGAGTGCAAGCACACACTGAAGGAAACACTATGCTCAGGCAGGGATAGAAGGGAGCTGCTGAGCTATATACCAAGTGACAGACAGCAATAGGCTGAGGACGCACAAGGGGTGTGACCCACAGCAGGTACAAAAGGCAGGAAGTGATCGGGCGCCGCCCTTAAGCAGCAGAAACAGACACAAACAGACAGCATGGAGGGAAGCCAGAGAGACATTCTGGACAGGAGATCAAGTGCGCCCTCTTGCACAGTGGGAGATGGACCACCATGCAAGGACGCCGCCAGGTATGTTACAGATTGTCAGTAGAGGACGTCGCCCGACAAGGCCCGCGGCCACTGGCTCGAGACACTATGTGTGAGGCGCAGGGCAGGAGGGCGAGAGCCAGTGCAGAGAGACGACCCGGGAAGGTACACAAGAAGGGGACCCCGATCAAGTGCACCCAAGTTATCTGAGAATTGGCTGGATCACTTCCCCGGAGGACACAGGACTCGGTGGGCTGTTATAACCCGCTGGCAGTTGTAACCTGGAACATCATAAGAACTGTGAATAAAAACTTGAAGACTGCACCCCGCTGTGTCCTTGACTTAATTGCTGCGTCACCTGCCTTGCACTACACCAACAACAAATCTACCTCTTTAACTGCCCTGGGGCACACCCGTGGAGAGCTGAACCATCTCTGCTGCGTCACCAACGGCCCCAGTGGATCTGAACAGCAGTGGTGGCCACCTATAGCCGCATACCACAGGTGGCGTCACAAAACTTTATCCCCAAAACTTTATTCTCCTCTGTTATTGACCGCCCGGGGCCACAGACCGGGTCACGCCACTGTGACTATCCTTAAAGAACCGACCGGCCCGGCTACCGAGTACCCCACGGTCCCAGGGGGCGCGTCAATTGATTCTCAGTAGAGGATTCCTCCATACTCAGTACAGTATGAGTGATTGTCAGAAGAAGCAGAACAATGATAACGACACTTCTATCTACGGCTCAGGCTTTGGGAGTAGTGTAGTGTATATTACATGGCTGCTGAAGGGTAAATGAATGTCCATCCACACCAACTCATATTGTCGGGGTTCAGCTTACAGTAAATTTAGATTACCTGTGAGATGGACAACGTAGCCGTCCCCAACATAGATGCCCCAGTGCTGATAAAAGGGGCGGATGAATTCAATCAGGTCGCCAAGTTGAGGAGGTGGACCCTGAAAAATTACAGCAAATGAATAAGACATAATAGTAATAAAATTATCCAAATGAAATATATCCAACAAAAGCGGCAGTGACTAGTGCAAGTATCTGGCTCCAGGGTCACATAGATGATGACTGATTTATGGATTCTTACCAGATGTAAGATACACATCCCATAAAACTCTTTCATTTTTATATTATTCACATTTTAAGGTTGTAATTCAACACAAAAAAAAGAATTAAATAAAAATATGCATCATTAACCTTTGTAAACTAATGTCTACAGTCCGTCCCCCCTCCTAAACTCCCCCCCCCACCACCACCCCCCAAATTAAGGTAGACAAAATAATTCCCAACCGCACTCCACCAAAATATCCCAAACTCTGCTTTCATACACTTTAAAAAAACAATGGCTCATATTTTCTAATGCTGCCTAGTTGGTAGACAACCTAAACTTAAAGGGCTTGTCCACCTTTGGAGACATTTTTTTAATTAAATTTGGGGCTAAAAATCATTTTTGCAATTGGGCTGTATTAACAATTTTGCACCGTTTGGCTTTTTACAGACTCTTTGTTTCCCGGCAGATTCAATTTTAATGTGGTCTGTGGACATAAATGAGTTGAGTGGAGCTCAAAAAATAGACTGAGGGACTCTCAGTTAACTCATTCTGCAGCCACCAATAGACAGTGCAGCACAGAGACAATAAAAGGCAAATTATGTAAATTTTTGAATGAGACCTACCGGTAATTGCAAAAATTATTTTAGGCCAAAATACATGGATTTAAATAAAAAAATTGTCCCTCAAAGTGGACAACCCCTTTAAGCCCAGCATAAAAATTCTCATTCCTGAGTACGTGCCCATGTGAATATGTTGCTAACTTCCCGAGAATGAGCAAAATGCTTGGATGTGCTGCTGACAACGTGATGCTGTCTGGGGGTAGAAATATTATAATTATTATCTTTCTTCCCCATACAGTTTAATCTGAGGTCTGAAGTAGGGGCCGATGTGGTCACACAGTCTATTATTATTCTTTTAGGTATGTCTGATTATAATGTATCTTTATTTTTTCACTATTGATTTTATTTTTTGTGCATTACATTGCACCAAATTTCTATATATTTAACTTACAGAACTGCATTGATTTTGTGGATATACTGTATACATGTGCGTATATATACAGTACAGACCAAAAGTTTGGACACACCTTCTCATTTAAAGATTTTTCTGTATTTTCATGACTATGAAAATTGTACATTGACACTGAAGGCATCAAAACTATGAATTAACACATGTGGAATTATATACTGAACAAAAAAGTGTGAAACAACTGAAAATATGTCTTATATTCTAGGTTCTTCAAAGTAGCCACCTTTTGCTTTGAAGACTGCTTTGCACACTCTTGGCATTCTCTTGATGAGCTTCAAGAGGTAGTCACCGGAAATGGTCTTCACTTCACAGGTGTGCCCTGTCAGGCTTAATAAGTGGGATTTCTTGCCTTATAAATGGGGTTGGGAAAACTTTGAAAGTGTCCCCAAGTGCAGTTGCAAAAACCATCAAGCGCTACAAAGAAACTGGCTCACATGAGGACCGCCCCAGGAAAGGAAGACCAAGAGTCACCTCTGCTTCTGAGGATAAGTTTATCCGAGTCACCAGCCTCAGAAATCGCAGGTTAACAGCAGCTCAGATTACAGACCAGGTCAATGCAACACAGAGTTCTAGCAGCAGACACATCTCTACAACAACTGTTAAGAGGAGACTTTGTGCAGCAGGCCTTCATGATAAAATAGCTGCTAGGAAACCACTGCTAAGGACAGGCAACAAGCAGAAGAGACTTGTTTGGGCTAAAGAACACAAGGAATGGACATTAGACCAGTGGAAATCTGTGCTTTGGTCTGATGAGTCCACATTTGAGATCTTTGGTTCCAACCACCGTGTCTTTGTGCGACGCAGAAAAGGTGAACGGATGGACTCTACATGCCTGGTTCCCACCGTGAAACATGGAGGAGGAGGTGTGATGGTGTGGGGGTGCTTTGCTGGTGACACTGTTGGGGATTTATTCAAAATTGAAGGCATACTGAACCAGCATGGCTAACACAGCATCGTGCAGCGGCATGCTATTCCATCCGGTTTGCGTTTAGTTGGACCATCATTTATTTTTCAACAGGACAATGACCCCAAACACACCTCCAGGCTGTGTAAGGGCTATTTGACCAAGAACGAGAGTGATGGGGTGCTACGCCAGATGACCTGGCCTCCACAGTCACCAGACCTGAACCCAATCGAGATGGTTTGGGGTGAGTTGGACCGCAGAGTGAAGGCAAAAGGGCCAACAAGTGCTAAGCATCTCTGGGAACTCCTTCAAGATTGTTGGAAGACCATTTCCGGTGACTACGTCTTGAAGCTCATCAAGAGAATGCCAAGAGTGTGCAAAGCAGTCATCAAAGTAAAAGGTGGCTACTTTGAAGAACCTAGAATATAAGACATATTTTCAGTTGTTTCACACTTTTTTGTTAAGTATATAATTCCACATGTGTTAATTCATAGTTTTGATGCCTTCAGTGTGAATGTACAATTTTCATAGTCATGAAAATACAGAAAAATCTTTAAATGAGAAGGTGTGTCCAAACTTTTGGTCTGTACTGTACTTTTTATCACTCCTCGGTAGTATTCTGCCATCTGGTGACTACCCTTGGTACTGTAATGTTATGTTCATAATTTTGTGTCACTCATAGGCCTACCCTCACTTTCATTGTTCTTTGTTTTTACTATTAAATTTTACATTTTATTTTTATTGTGTAGTTGTGTATTTCAATAAAATACAGTACAGACCAAAAGTTTAGACACACCTTCTCATTTAAAGATTTTTCTGTATTTTCATGACTTTGAAAATTTAACATTCACACTGAAGGCATCAAAACTATGAATTAACACATGTGGAATTATATACTTAACAAAAAAGTGTGAAACAACTGAAAATATGTCTTATATTCTAGGTTCTTCAAAGTAGCCACCTTTTGCTTTGATGACTGCTTTGCACACTCTTGGCATTCTCTTGATGAGCTTCAAGAGGTAGTCACCGGAAATGGTCTTCCAACAATCTTGAAGGAGTTCCCAGAGATGCTTAGCACTTGTTGGCCCTTTTGCCTTCACTCTGCGGTCCAGCTCACCCCAAACCATCTTGATTGGGTTCAGGTCTGGTGACTGTAGAGGCCAGGTCACCCCATCACTCTCGTTCTTGGTCAAATAGCCCTTACACAGCCTGAAGGTGTGTTTGGGGTCATTGTCAATAAATGATGGTCCAACTAAACGCAAACCAGTTGAAATAGCATGCCGCTGCAAGATGCTGTGGTAGCCTTGCTGGTTCAGTATGCCTTGAATTTTGAATAAATCCCCAACAGTGTCACCAGCAAAGCACCCCCACACCATCACACCTCCTCCTCCTCCATGCTTCACGGTGGGAACCAGGCATGTAAAGTCCATCCGTTCACCTTTTCTGCGTCGCACAAAGACACGGTGGTTGGAACCAAAGATCTCAAATTTGGACTCATCAGACCAAAGCACAGATTTCCACTGGTCTAATGTCCATTCCTTGTGTTCTTTAGCCCAAACAAGTCTCTTCTGCTTGTTGCCTGTCCTTAGCAGTGGTTTCCTAGCAGCTATTTTACCATGAAGGCCTGCTGCACAAAGTCTCCTCTTAACAGTTGTTGTAGAGATGTGTCTGCTGCTAGAACTCTGTGTGACATTGACCTGGTCTCTAATCTGAGCTGCTGTTAACCTGCGATTTCTGAGGCTGGTGACTCGGATAAACTTATCCTCAGAAGACTCTTGGTCTTCCTTTCCTGGGGCGGTCCTCATGTGAGCCAGTTTCTTTGTAGCGCTTGATGTGTGGTGCCCCTGAGGGTTCGACCACCACAGGGATGCTGCACCTCTTTAATGGGGTGTAGTGTTCCTCCTTTGAGGTAAGAACAGTGCGATGGTCAGGACCCTCCCTCCACATCCAACACCACACTTCTCCCACCAGAGGGGGCTAGTAGGCACCAAGTGCTGTCCCTACTGGAAGTTGGGAGACTGGGGAACCAAGAGATAGGGGAACCAATTAGTGGGTGAGGGTGGAGGATTCACATTCTAGTGACACTTTAAAATTTCATATTTAATACACAGCCATCTTGGTTCTTGGTTCTTTGATCGTTCTTTCATCGTGACCTCCCTCCCTGAGCGTGGATCCTGTGTGGGCCTGCAGAGGATGGAGACACGGCCCTTGTACCCTGGCCTTGGGTCGAGAGGCAGGTTGCAGATAAGGAATGTCTCAACCCGGTCAAGGACCATGACCAAGAAGGCCCGGAGCTCAGGAGTGTAGCTCCACCGCAAATGGATCCCGGGGAGGATGCAGACGGAGCGGTATACGCCACCTGTCCTCGCCTCTCTGATCTATTCAGAGGGATTCCGGCTGCAAGAGGGGTACCGGCCCCCGACACCTGACCTTGCTACTCTATGTACTGGTCAGGGAAGCCCGGTAGGCCCTGAGGATCCCACCGGGTAACGGAAGGAGCGGAGCTGCCACCCGTACCCTTTTTCTGAGTGAAGTTCAGAGGGAGACCCGGCCTATCCACACAGACAGGAAAGGACTCGGTCTGAAGTTTAGGAACACTCTGGTGCGGGGTCCTGATTGAACACTGGACTTACTCGGAGGTTGTCGGACCCCCCCCCCCCCGTCGCTGGTGACCGCAGAACTCCGCGAGGAGCAGGGAGAAGCCTTTCAACTGCAATCTCCACCGTGAGTAAAAACCCTGGAAGTTAACCCCTATGGCCTCCGGACTCTTTATTCTGCATTACACCGCACTACGCAGCACCAAAACTCCTATACTACAACCCCCTCCATTCTGTCTCTCTGCCCTAAGCCCCTTCTCCGCCTGTGGGCAGTAGTAACAACGACGGCTTCTATAACATCCTGCCTCAGCGGACTGCAGCAGCGCTGGTGGCCTTCACCAGGTGCCACAGGTGGCGTAATCGAGATCAGCCACTCAACCCGGATAACCTCGTACCATCATTTTTTTTTAATGTGATGGCCCTGGGCACGGAGCGGGTCCGGGCCACGGCTGCACCCCATTGACAACATCAGGACCTGGCTCCGAGTCCCCCATCTCCCAGGGTAGGGCTTCGAGGCGTCACAGATGGTTTTTGCAACTGCACTTGGGGACACATTCAAAGTTTGCCCAATTTTTTGGACTGACTGACCTTAATTTCGTAAAGTAATGATGGTCACTCGTTTTTCTTTACTTAGCTGCTTTTTTCTTGCCATAATACAAATTCTAACAGTCTATTCAGTAGGACTATCAGCTGTGTATCCACCAGACTTCTGCACTACACAACTGATGGTCCCAACCCCATTTATAAGGCAAGAAATCCCACTTATTAAACCTGACAGGGCACACCTATGAAGTGAAAACCATTTCCGGTGACTACCTCTTGGAGCTCATCAAGAGAATGCCAAGAGTGTGCAAAGCAGTCATCAAAGCAAAAGGTGGCTACTTTGACAAACCTAGAATATAAGACATATTTTCAGTTGTTTCACACTTTTTTGTTAAGTATATAATTCCACATGTGTTAATTCATAGTTTTGATGCCTTCAGTGTGAATGTACAATTTTCAAAGTCATGATAATACAGAAAAATCTTTAAATGAGAAGGTGTGTCCAAACTTTTGGTCTGTACTGTATTTATTGTGTGTATTGTAGGGCATCAGTGCCCTTTTGGTAGCCAGTAGCATACACACAGGCAATGTCTATGGTCCAAACAAACCGAGGTTTATTCAGTTCATAAACTCCAGCGGTCTCCAGACAAAGTAAAGCAGCCTTTTTCCATCACAAGGTTAAAACACAAAATAAACAGTTCGTACAGCAGTATGGGTACACCCGCTTAGATATAGGTCCAACTTTTCCAGACAAAACACAGCTTAGATTCCTTCCCTCCTCCCACACACAGAACACTGAAAGAGGCAACTCAGCTGCCTTTTAAATGGGCAGCAAAGCCTGGATAGGAGATTATGTGAACAACCAGTCCCGCCAGCTCTTTCAGTCATTCCTAAAACACAGACAAATCCAGGCCCTTTAAAAATCGTCCCAGCACTATTGGTGCTGGAACCCGCTTTTCCAGGCTTCACATCACCAACGCTAACCACCTAGGTGACACATATCTCCCATCCAGGAACTGCCCAGTTAGAGCAACACTTACAGTGGCATGTAAAAGTTTGGGCACCCCTGGTCAAAATTGTTGTTATAGTGAACAGTTAAGCAAGTTGAAGATGAAATGATCTCTAAAAAGCCTGAAATTAAAGATGACACATTTCCTTTGTATTTTAGGCAAAATTTTTTATATATATTTGAATTTTTTAGATTTTAAAAATTACAAAAAGGAAAATGAGCAGATGCAAAAGTTTGGGCACTCTGCATGGTTAGTACCTTGTAGCACCCCCTTTTGAAAGTATCACAGCTTGTAAACTCTTTTTGTGGCCAGACAAGAGTCTTTCAATTCTTGTTTGAGGGATTTTCATCCATTCTTCCTTGGAAAAAAAATCCTTCCAGTTCTGTGAGATTCCTGGGGCGTCTTGCATGCGCTGCTATTTTGAGGTCTAGCCACAGATTTTCAATGATTTTCAGATCAGGGGACTGTGAGGGCCATTGTAAAACCTTCAGCTTGCGCTTTTTGAGGTAGTCTATTGTGGATTTTGACATGTGTTTAGGATCACTATCCATTTGTAGAAGCCATCCACTTTTCAACTTCAACTTTTACAAATGGTGTTATGATTGCATCAAGAATTTGCTGAAATTTCATTGAATCCATTGTTCCCTTTAACCAAGAAATGTTCCCAGTGCCATTGGCTGCAACACAACCCAAATGCATGATTGATCCACCCCCATGCTTAATGGTTGGCAAGATGTTCTTTTTATGAAATTCTGTGCCCTTTTTTCTGCACACATACCTTTGATCATTGTAGCCAAAGAGTTCTATTGTAACCTCGTTGGTCCACAGAACTTTCAAAATATACCAGGCTTGTTTAGATGTTCTTTTGCATACTTCTGACGCTGAATTTTATGGTGATGACGAAGGAGAGGTTTTCTTCTGATGATTCTTCCATGAAGGCCAGATTTGTGCAGGTGTATCTGAACAGTAGAACAATGTACCACAACTTCAGAGTCTGCTAATCTTTCTGAAGGTCTTTTGCAGTCAAGCAGGGGTTCTGATTTGCCTCTCTAGCAATCCTATGAGCAGCTCTGACTGAAATTTTGCTTTGTCTTCCAGACCTTATCTTGACCTCTACTGTTCCTGTTAACTGCCATTTCTTAATTACATTTCGAACTGAGGAAAGGGAACTTGAAAACGCTTTGCTATTTTCTTATAGCCTTCTCCTGCTTTGTGGGCCTCCACCATTTTCATTTTCAGAGTGCTAGGCAGCTGCTTAGAAGAACTCATGGCTGCTGTTTTTTGGCACAAGGTTAGAGGAGGCTGGGTTTTTATAAAGCTGGGAAATTTGCATCACCTGGCCCTTTCCTAACAATAATAGTGAACAAGCCATAACCCTAACAGGCTAACTAAGGTCTGACACTTTGGTCAAAGTTATCTGAGCACACAAATCTCCAAGGGTGACCAAACTTTTGCTTTGGCCCATTTTCCTTTTAGTAATTTTTAAAATGAAAAAAAATGGCAATATATTTTTTTTTTCCAAAAATACAGAGAAAATATGTCATCTTTAACTTTAGGCCTTTTAGAGATCATTTCATCTTCAACTGTTCACAATACTGTAATTTTGACCAGGGGTGCCCAAACTTTTACATACCACTGTATATGATGTATTTCTTCCCCATACTATTTAATATTAATATTAAATATAATATAATATTTAATATTAGAGACCGGCTTGAATACAATTATCGGAGTTCAATCACATGAAAAAAGTCGGCCCGTTTGAAGTCCTTTAGTCCAGAGAGTTGGAGGATTTGTGAAACTGGTCTAAAAGGAAAGTTCAACATAATTGTGAACGGCGCCTCATGCGAAAAGAATTGATGAGTGAAATCAATTTTTCCCATTTAAACACAAAATTTTTCACCCTTATTAGAAGTTTAGGAACGGAATTCTACATTCACTTAGACTCTGGTTATTTTCATATCTGCTTGGTTAAGTAGTTACAATAGGAGATTATTTCACTCACCGATTCCAGAGGCATGTCTCTTCGCGTCTCTGACCTTTTAATAGGACGTCTGCTCTCTAATTTTCCGTCATCTATTCAGTAGGACGCAGGAAATATGGCTGTGCTTATAAATAAATATGAGGTTGCAAAAACAGATGCGTCACAGTCAGACCACTCCTATTCACAGCTTTCTAGAAGGCCACATAGACTAAACTGAGCGCACTGGACTGAAAGGGTGGAAACACTGGCAGTCACAGATTACGAGGGGGTGAGAGCGAGCAAGGATCACAGTCTATTGCAATGTTCACATTTCTTACATTCCAACAGCCAAGACAGTCGATATGGTGCAATATTAGGATTAATATATATTCTATACATTCTAAATAATCCAAGGTGGGAAAGACATATAGAAAAGAACAAAAATACACAGTCTACTAACTGCTGAAAATCGGAGAGTAGGAGGAACAGACTGAGACTGGCACCAAGCTCATGACTTGGCTCCGAGTATTCACAGCACTCAGATAATACAATGTCTGGATGTTTGGCTTCAAAAATGTCAATACAAGCTAAAAGTCATAATATGCACAAAACATAGAAAAAACAAACAAGAAACAATTAAAGGATTAAGCAATTTACATAATCTTTGGGTTTACCGGGTTAAAAATAGGCCACCACCGACGAGCTGCAGTTACTACAATAATGGGAACAAAGAAAAAACTGAGTAAGCAGGTTTATAGCTGGGAGGGGGTAAGAAAGGCAAATTATTACTTTAGAGTGTTTCATCTTCCAGCATTTATTACGTATATAAATCAAGTTTGTGTAATGTAATATAAAATCAAAGGATCTAGATGTAGTGAAGTCATACAGAGTGGCCCAAACGTAGGTCTATAGTTGAGTCCATGACATTATATCAGATTTTATGAGTACACACATATATACACTGACACAGAAAGGCATTTAAATATTGATTCAGAAGTTGGAAAGAATATTTTTGTGTTTGGCCATATGATCTGTTATGATAAATGGCATTGATTTAACTATATATACTACTATTGGGTCACCTGATATAACATAAGTGGACAGATGTTTTGAGGAACCGGCAGAAACACATATGTATGGACTGGAGCTTTTCTCACCTTGATCACTTGCAATCACTGTATTTTCATGAAATAAGACAAATTTCTACAAACAGGGACTGCTTAGCACTGGCATTTGAAAGCACAAAGACCCACACTGCCATTCTCACATCCCCCCTAACACACACACTGCTCCAAACTGAGGGCCCCTAGTACAAATATGACCATACCTGAAGTGGGAGGAAATCAAGACTAATAGTACCAAAATGTAAAAGTACCAATAATAACGCTATATAGGGTTAAATAATATCATCACACTATGACCACATTATACTTCCACAAAGTGATGCTATAATGCCACCATAATATTTATTACCAAAACACAACTGTATTCAAGACCAACATTACCATAATACTGCAATATAAGGGACAAAGTATACCCCCAGACTATACCCAAATATTACCAGCATACAGTGATGGCTGAAAGTGTTGGCACCCTTGAAATTGTTCAAGAAAATGAAGTATTTCTCCCAGAAAATTATTGCAATTACACGTTTTTTTTTGTTATACAAATTGGACATCATTTCACACAAAACTCCAAAAATGGGCCGGACAAAATTTTTGGCACCCTTTATTTAATATTTGGTTGCACACCCTTTGGAACAAATAACCATCAACGAGCTTCTTACACCTCTCAACTGGGAATTTTGGACTACTCTTCTGTTGCAAACTGCTCCAGGCCTCTCATATTTGAAGGCGCCTTGTCCCAACAGCAATTTTAAGATCTCTCTACAGGAGATCAATGGGATTTAGATCCGGACTCATTGCTGCCACTTCAGAACTCTCCAGCGCTTTGTTTTCATTCATTTCTGGGTGATTCTTGAAGTATGTTTGGGGTCATTGTCCTGCTGGAAGACCCATGACCTAGGACACAAACCCAGGTTTCTGACACTGGGCACTACATTGCCACCCAAAATCCTTTGGTAATCTTCAGATATCATGATGCTTTGCATACAGTAAAAGCACCCAGTGCCAGAGACAATAAAACAACCTCAAAACATCTTTGAACCTCCACCATATTTGACTGTAGGTACTGTAGATACTATGTTCTTTTCTTTGTAGGCCTCATTCCGTTTTCGGTAAACAGTAGAATGATGTGCTTTACCAAAAAGCTCTATCTTGGTTTCATCTGTCCACAAAATGCTTTCCCAGAAGGATTTTGGCGTACTCACGTACATTTTGGCAAACTGCAGTCTAGCTTTTTATGTCTCTGTGTCAGCAGTGGGGTCCTCCTGGGTCTCCTGCCATAGTGTTTCATTTCATTCAAATGTCGATGGATAGTTCACGCTGCCACTGATGCACCCTGGGCCTGCAGGACAGCTAGAATTTTTTGGGAACTTGATTGTGGCTACTTATCCACCATCCACCATCCATTTTTCTCTGCCATCCACGGAGATTAGCTACAGTGTCATGGGTTATAAACTTTTATGTTGTGTACCGTGGACAAAGGAACATTAAGAGCTTTGGAGATGGAATTGTAACCTTGAGATTGTTATTTTTCCAAAATATTGGTTCTTAAGTCCTCAGTTTTCTTCTCTTTCTGTTCTCCATGTTTAGTGTGGCACATACAGACACACAATGCAAAGATTGAGTCAGCTTCTCCCATTTTTATCTGGTTTCAGGTGTGGTTTTCATATTGTCCACACCTGTTACTTACCACAGGTGAGTTTGAACGAGCATCACATGCTTGAAACAAAGTTGTTTACCCACAATTTTGGAAAGGTGCCAACAATTTTGTTTGGCCCATTTTTGGGGTTTTGTGTGAAATTATGTACAATTTGCCTATATTTCTCTTTTTTTGTGTGTTATTACAATACAAAGGAAATTAACATGTGTAGAAAAACCCATGTGTAATTGTAATCATTTTCTGGGAGAAATACCGTATCTTGCGGACTATAAGACGCACCGAACCATAAGATGCATCCCAAATTTTGGGGAGGAAAATAAGAAAAAATTATTTTAATAAAATGGCGGTGCATCTTATAGTCTGCTTTTACAGTAGCTTACGGGGGGGCGGCTGTGGTGGAACAGGGTCCCAGGAGGCAGAGTCACTGCTGCAGAAAGCTGGCAGCGGTAGGAGTAAGGCGATGCTGCGGTCCCCGAGCTGGGAGGAGGCATTGTTCGGCAGTGAAAGGCTGTGGCGGGCTCCGGGCTTTCAGAAAATGTCAGTGGAGTCCCCACACTTCTCATCTCGGGAGCTAAGATCTCAATCTGCACATGCACCACCTCCGGTGGCCATATTCCTGAAGTCCACGGCAGTAAAAACTATGGGAAGTGCGGGTACTCCATAGACATTTTCCCCAGGGCCTGCTGCAGCCTCGCACCACCGAACACCCTCTCCTCTCAGCTTCGCCCAGTAGCCTCGCTCTACACCTGCCACTACCGCCAGCTTTCTGCAGCAGCAACCCTGCCTTTTGAGACCCCGCTCCACCGCAGCCGCCCACCCCGGTAAGCTACATTCTGATTATAAGGCACACCACCATTTTCACCCCAAATTTTGGGAGGAAAAATGCGTCTTATAATCCAAAAAATACGGTACTTCATTTCCTGGAACAATTTCAAGGGTGCTAACACTTTTGTCTAATCATACAAGGCGAGAGGCAGAAGGATTGAGCAAAAAATATATATTGTGTATTTTTCAAATGTTTATTACGTTGATTAGTTACTGTATGCAGCATGTTTTTAATGTTTTAACACCAGCTTTGTTGAAGTGCCAATAAAATAAATATATGTTTAATATTATCAACCATTTATTTTTTATTCCTGTGAATGCTTGTCGTAGGGGCCCCAGCACACTGGTTTGCCCAGGGGCCTAAAATGCTGTTAAGACGGCCCTGACAAGGTCTTGAATTCTAGAGCCACCCATTGCAGGTAGCAATCCTAAAAGTCAGTATGGACCCTTAAATGAACCTTACCATATGACTAAGAGTAAAAGCCAAACCATAATCTCAATTTCCAGAAATGTGTTTTTGGGTGTTTGCCTCTCCTCAGTGCAAACTATGAGATCTCATTTGGCTGTATGAGAGGCCTCTGACTGAGGTAACATCTCTCCTTATTTGTAGGACATGTTATTGTAAAGTCATAAACATTAAAAAGAGTTGTCCCAGGGGCAGAAATATGCATATGCAGCCAGTTCTGTGTGGCACCTCAGGAGTTCGGTTGCCACAGTGGCATTGCCTCCCTCACAAGGGGTGATGCCATGCCTGGAAGCAAGGAGGGGTCCCCTAATCAGGTGTACTAGCATGCAACACTTTCCTGGCTCCAGACCAGCAAGGGGAGCTCCTCCCTTTAGCAAATGGAATCTGGAGGCGGGGTTAGTTAGAGTTAGTGAGAGGAGTTGAATACAGGACAGCGAAGAGGAAAGACCTGGGGAGTGGAGCTGCATGGCAGCTCACCCCAGAGAGGAGCGTAGAAGAACCGGACACCGGAGTCTGAGGTTGTGGGGCACTGAAGGCCCAGCATCAGAAACCGGAGGGCAGGAGACTGCAGTTCTCCTGGCCCCATCAGACACCTGGAGGCTCAGCAGCACATAGGGCCCAGCACTGCCACGTGGGAGCAACACTCCAGGAAGGCCCGAGCAGCCTACCATGCGGGTGAGCACAAAGACGTTCTAATCAGGGACGAGGGCCACAGCACAGCTATAAGCAGGGCCAAAGAGATTAGTGCAAAGGGAAGGCCTCCAACTTCACCTGGCGAGGTGGATTCCCAACTTGCTTCCAGGCCGCCCGGACGTCTACTACCAGCTAGTACCCGTGCCCCGGTCTGCCTAACCACCGCAAGTAAAGATAAGAGCAAACCGCCATTAAGTTGTGGACTGGTCATTATCTGCGCCACCACCTGCACTACACTGCACAGCAACATCTATAACATCACCATTTCCTGCCCTGGAGCTAAGCTCTGCCTGTGGAGAGCTGAACCAACTCTGCTGCGTCATCATCAGCTCCAGAGGATCTGCACCGCAGCGGCGGCTCCATATAGCCACATACCACAGGTGGCGTCACAAACATTATATATAGAAACTCTATTCCCTTTTTTTTAAAACCCCTTTTATTGACCGCCCTGGGTCACGGACCGGGTCACTGCCACTGTGACATACCCCAGCATCGACCGACCCGGCTACCGAGTACCCCACGGCCCAGGGGGCGTGTCAACTAGGCGTCACAAACAGGATTCACGAAGCCCGGTATAACCGGGTCCTGTGTGCCATAGACTGTACTGAACTGCATTATCACGTCATTTGCTGTCCGCTGATGGGAAGCAGGAGGCCCCGATCCGGAAACGCCGGGTAAGCGATCCCTCCCACCTGCAGAGCAGCATACTGGTATGTCAGCAGAAACCCAGGACCTGGCTGAGGTTCACTAGGGGGGAGGAAGATGCCCAACCTGGGAGAAGATTTATCCGCGGGCGCGGCCGCCGCCACTGTAATGCCGTTGTCAATGCCATATATACCAGGGGCTTCGTGGTTACCCCAGTACTCAGGGGAGTCGCACACCCTGAGCGACTTTGAGGAGAGACTGCGCAGTTTGTTTAAAGTGTACCCCCTGTCTGAGGAGCAAAAAGTCAGCATCCTCATAGGCCAGCTAATCGGTGCAGCCCAGAGAGAGGTGAAGTCCTGGCCGGGCAGAGACAAAGGCACTGTTAAGGAAATACTGGCTCGGTTGAAGGATACCTGTGACACCCGCACCGCAGCAGAAATTAAAATGAAGTTCTACGGGTGCAAACAAAGGGTGCAGGAGGCGCTGCGGCCATTTAACAGGTATACCCCGACAGTGTGCGAGACGAGGACAGATTGCTAACTCAGCAGTTTATTGAGGGGCTCCTGTCTAACGCTCACCGGACGCAGCTGCGCATTATGGCTCTGCAAAACCCTGATCTGGCCTTTGCGCAATTTAAAGACCGAGCCATCTGGGTGCTACGAGAACCAACCCCAGGTGGCGCTGCATCCCTCCGGCGCCCAGCTATATCAGGAGGTGGCGTCCTTTTCCCCGGCACCTGTGGAGGCTGACGCGCAGACCCTAGATAATGACCCGTCTGCAGACCTACGCCTTCCGGTCCAGGAGCTGACCAAAAGTGTGGCTACACTAACCAAAACCGTGCAGGCCATGCAAGTGTCTCCAAAGGAAAATATCCAGCTGGATTCCAGTCCAGATGACGTCCCGTGGCGACGACAGAGAAGAATTCCACCAACCAGAGGGAGGAACAGCGATCGCTACGACCAGGACAGACAAGCCATCTGCCGCCGCTGTCAAAAGGCGGGGCACTACGCAAGATTCTGTAATTTAAACGAGCAACCCCTGGGGCAGAGGGCCAACCCCCAGGAGTAAGACGACTAAGCCCACAAAGCTGGCGAGACAAGTACGTGGGAGGACGGCCGGTCCTACCTGTCGTGCTTGATGGCATCCCGATGAACGCACTGCTGGACACTGGGTCCCAGGTGACAACGATGCCATATATCCTTTATAAACAATACTGGACAGATTCAGACATTACCCGCCGTCCAGATGAACATCTTAGTATCTATGCCAGCAATGGTCAGCCCTTGCCTCAGGTGGGGTATAAAGAGGTGACCATAAAAGTTGACCGAGTAGAATTGCCATCACAAGGAATGATTATTGTTGATATTGATCGCCGAGAAAGTCATCCTATGATAACCTTAGGCACCAATGTGATAGAGAATTGTCTTGGAGAAATTATTGTTTTGTTGCAGCAGGTCGCAGAGACTGCCAGTTCCAGTCAGCAGCGAGTTCTGCAGAAGGAGATCAGAGCCCTGATGAAAAGACAACAGGTAGAGATGTCTGGTGGAGAAGTTGGCAGTGTCAGGATGAGTGATCCATTCCCCATTGCAATGCCCCCTAGGAGTGAAATGTTAATATGGTGTCAGGCAGCAATAGGTCTCAGGGGTCAAGATTATCAGGCCCTGTATGTATGACACATAAACTAAATGCAGTATAAAATGTAACATTTATTAATGATAGATTAAAAATACATAATTAGAATTAAAGATGGGGAAAGGAGTCACAAAAAAGAAAGGCCACAGAGGTAAATATCAGCAATACTAAGTTTAACATGCATGAGATAGACACATCAAAACCAATTCTCCACATGAAGTGTTAAAATGTTGTATATGCAACTAATAGAGTGAAACAGTGGTAAAGTGCAATGTGCTAATATACTTCCCACACTATTAGGTATATATAAAAGTAACAAGACAAGGTGAGAATGGTGTGAAAGGATAGGGCATGTGTTACATATTAAAGCTGGCTTTAATATGTAACACATGCCCTATCCTTTCACACCATTCTCACCTTGTCTTGTTACTTTTATATATACCTAATAGTGTGGGAAGTATATTAGCACATTGCACTTTACCACTGTTTCACTCTATTATTTGCATATACAACATTTTAACACTTCATGTGGAGAATTGGTTTTGATGTATCTATCTCATGCATGTTAATCTTAGTATTGCTGATATTTACCTCTGTGGCCTTTCTTTTTTGTGACTCCTTTCCCCATCTTTAATTCTAATTATGTATTTTTAATCTATCATTAATAAATGTTACATTTTATACTGCATTTAGTTTATGTGTCATACATATAGGTTCTATGGTTAAATAGACACATCTACATATATATTTTTTTCTCACACTGGCTATCTAATTTTCATTATCAGGCCCTGGTAGAACCCATGTACTCCGACAGTAGGCCCACCATCTTGAAAGCCAGGGGGGTAGTCGATGTCCGCAAGGGGAGAGTACCGATATGCATCTTGTATTGTGGGGAGAAAAAGGCCCATTTACCTCGGTATGCTACCCTTGCTAAGCTGTTCAATGTCAGTAACAACGCAATAAAGGCAGTGGAACTGTACATAAGAACTATAAATCCCCTGTAAATAACCCCTTTTATTGACCACCCTGGGTCACGGACCGGGTCCCCGCCACTGTGACATCTCCCCTAGCAACGACCGGCCCGGCACCGAGTACCCCACGGCCCAGGGGGCGTGTCATCTTTGGCGTCACGAACAGGATATGAACCCACCCATTATCACCGAGTATTGTGCGCCTAGAGACTGTGTTCTATACTGAATGTGGCGCCCGCCCCAGAAGAACGCCATTATGTGCGTTATCAAGGACGACAAAGAACCTCCCATCGTTGGCCGGGTCCCAGAATGGCACCAAAAGCGCAACCCGCCCCATGCGCCTGTGGCCATATACCTGGATCTATCCATCAGTCTGGGGAAGCCACCTCCGGGTGTGGCCGACAGCAAGCAGCCATGGGACAGCCCCAGAAAGGGGAGAGGAGAGAAGAAACCTAGGAGACAGGGCGGAGTCTCCAGCGGTCCAGATAGACCGCACCCGGCAAGCAGCATGGAGAAGAGTCAGGAGCAAGCTCCCGTCCTCGGCCTGCAGCACACCGAGATGCCTCTTACCCTGGAGGAGGCGATCTCCAAATTATCCCTGGAGGATACAGAGTTCCTCCATGCCGAAGTACAAGAGTTAGGTAGGAGAATGGAGGAGGCCCAGCAAGCTGCAATTGCTGCCTGGAGAGCGGAGCTCGAGGAGAAAATGCTGACTCGGCAGCAGTCGGCGCTGCATGTGACCGGCGGCACCCCAGCCCCGGCGAAGCTGCGTAAAGACCGGGAGGTGTCAGGCCGAGCTGAAGCAGTCGCGGGAGCAGGTAGGAGTGAAGTCCCTGTCCCGAATGCAGCTGGCGCTGCTCCATCCCTGTTCCCCCTGCAGGTTGAGGCTGATGACCCAGCTGGGCCAGCCTACAGCAGACAGGTGTCTCCCAGGAGGTAGCACCACTATTGAACTGTTCAGTTAGAAGACTGTATATAGTTAAACTGCTTAAGTTTATGTTGAAGAAGTTTGTTTTTGTGTGACTTTAAAGTTCTATAAGTGTACCCGGTAAGGGTAAAAGGACTGAAGGGTTATGGACGATGAATAACCGAAAAACTTTCCATGTAAATAGTTTGCACTTATTAAAGTGCCTCTTATTGGTTTTATATAAATAGACCGCAGAACAAAAACCCGTTTGGCGTGGCCGAAGACGTGGTCCAACGACTGGATCATCTATGCCCTGCAGCCACGCCCAGGGCCTACGTTGAGGGTTTTTGGACGGGACCCTCATGTTGATCAGATAGCACCTTGTTCAGTGGAATGGACACCCGGTTACAGATCGCACTGAAACCTGCTAAGAATGTTATTTAAAAAAATAAGTTTTATATAGTAATCTGCAACGTTTAAGAAATGTGCCTCCCATAAAGGGAAGAAAAAGTTTGTTTATGATCTTATATGCAAATGCATTCTAAAAATTGTATGTATAAAACCATGTTTTACTTTGTTCCAGCCCACGGACATGCTGTGTTTACCAGGGGGGTATGTGGCGCCCCTGCGGGTTCAGTCACCACAGAGGTACTGCATCTCACCCAGAGGTGTGGTATCTCACTCTCAGGTAAGGAAGGAGTATGACCCGGGACCCTAACACCTGCATCCAACACTACACTACTCCTGACCAGCAGGAGGGGCAAGATACGTCACTCTCCTGCTGAGCCCTGTACCTGGTTGGAGTGGGGGGAACCAAAGTAGGGGGAACCATGTAGTGGGTGTGGGTGGAGGAAGGAGTTCAGGGGAACTCAGTAAGAAGTGATATAAAAACGGATGGAACCACCTAGAAGGGTTCCAGTCAGAAGAAGAAGTGAGAGAGAGTCAGAGGAGGAGTTGGGAGCAGGAGGTCTGCAGGTGCTCTGCTCAGGGGAAGCGCGAGCCTGAGTGAGGAGGCCCATGAGAAGGAGAGGAGGAAGGAACGGGAGCAGAGAGAAGGCTCCAGGAGTGAAGAAAGGATCCCAGGGGTACGGGCAGTGCTGGAGGCCACCCATACGCCCGTGTCTACCAGGCGGTGGAGGGATCGGGTCGCAGAGGGGACCGGCCCCTAACTAGTGAGAATTGCAATATTCAACTAGGTAACCGGAGGGTGCAGCATTTCAGGTGCTGCAGCCACAAGCCACATCTATCTCACCGAGAAGGTGGACATAGAGGACCCAGGGGACAAAGAAGACGTCGTCCGACAAGGTCCGCGGTCACTGGATTGGCACACTAGGTGTGAGGTGCAGGGAGACTTCCAGAAGGAACACACAGAAGGGGGTCCCATTATGTACTCTGTAGGTACCTGAGGGTTGGCTGAACCCCTCCCTGAGTAAGCACAGGACGATGTGGGAAGTTATGATCTGCAGTTGTAACCAGGAGCAAAGTGAGAACTGTGAGTAAATCCGGAAGACTGCATCCCACTGTCTCTGTGAATTATTACTACTGCGCCATCATCCCCTGCACTACACTGCACAGCAACATCTATAACATCACCAATTACTGCCCTGGAGCTAAGCTCTGCCTGTGGAGAGCTGAACCAAGTCTGCTGCGTCATCATCAGCTCCAGAGGATCTGCACCACAGCGGCGGCCCCATATAGCCGCATACCACAGGTGGCGTCACGAACTGTATATAAGAACTATAGATCCCCTGTAAATAACCCCTTTTATTGACCGCCCTGGGTCACGTACCGGGTCCCCGCCACTGTGACATCTCCCCTAGCAACAACCGGCCAGGCGCGGAGTACCCCACGGCCCAGGGGGCGCGTCACCTACGCCAGCAGGAAGCTCCGTTCTACGGAAAGGAACCCCGACAACTATAGTTCCTTCAAGTTGGAGTTTTTAGCCATAGTTTGGGCTGTAACAGAGCGCTTCAAACACTACCTCGCCTCCTCCAGATTTACCGTCTTCACGGATAACAACCCGCTGAAGCACCTGGAGACTGCGAAGCTTGGTGCCCTAGAACAACGATGGATGGCTCGACTGTCCAACTACGAGTTTACCATCAAGTATCGGGCGGTGCATAAAAACACTAATGCTGATGCGCTGTCCAGGATGCCCAACTTGCCAGATGGGGGAGAAGACCCAGAAGAGCTGGAGGAGATAGAGCTACCCACTTTCCATCGTCACGGGGTGACCCACTGCTCCCACTGTGTGAGGGACAAGTGCTCCGCCAAAAGAGAGGCCATGTTCAACCCATTGCCCCACCATGGATGGACAGAGACGCAGGATAGCGACCCGGCTGTCCGCCTGGTAAAGGAGTTGCTGACACAAGCTGACTCGCACCCTGATCCAGATGCTCCACAGGAGACCCAACAGTTGTGGAAGGAGAAGGGCAAACTGTTCATCTACAAGGGAAAGCTGTGTCGAAGAAGCATCAACTCCCGGACACACAAACTGGTCTGGCAAGTGGTAGTCCCGAGGTGGGATGCGCCAATGGTCTTAGAAACGTACCACGATGGAGCAGGGCACTTCGGGTGGAAGAAGTTGGAAGTCCTGCTACGTGAGCGATTCTACTGGGCTGGCATGAGGAAAGCAATCGAGAGATGGTGTCGAGAATGTGGTATTTGGAACCTGAGACGGAAGGACCGTGACAGCCAGAGGGCTCCCCTGCAGCCCATAATCACCAAACAACCACTTGAACTGGTAGCCTTGGACCACGTGAAGCTAGCCCCAAGCCGGTCAGGCTATGTCTACGCTCTCACCATAGTAGACCACTACTCCCGATTCCTGGTAGTAGTGCCAGTGAAAGATCAGACGACTCAGACAGCAGCCAAAGCGTTTCAACAACACTTTTGTCGCCCGCACGGTTACCCTGAATGAGTGCTCACCGACAAAGGTCCAGCCTTTGAAGCAGAAGTGTTTCAAGAATACTGTAACTTGTACGGCTGCAAGAAAATAAGGACGACGCCGTATCATCCCCAGACCAACGGGTTGTGCGAGAAGATGAACCAGGTGATGATAGACCTGTTGAAGATGTTGCCCCTTGAAGAACGTAGCCTGTGGCCAGAGAAGTTACCAGATTTGGTGGACCTATATAATCACATCCCGGTGAACTCCACCAACTGTACACCTGCCTACTTGATGAGAGCAAGACCTGGCAAGCTACCTATTGACTTAGACATGGGAGTATTAACACCTGATAGGACATCACCAGATGCAGACTGGGATACGGAACGGCAGCAACAATACCACAAGGTGCAAGAATGTGTGGAGAGAAGTTTGTCCCAGGCGAGACAAAAGCAGGAGAAAACTTACAATCAGCATGCACCTGCAGTTCCCTTGTCACCTGAAGAACAAGTACTCAAAAGGAAGAGACGACTCCACAAATTAGATGACCAGTGGGAGGTTGAGCCATACACCGTCTTACCTTCGAATTTCGATAACGCCAAGGTGTGCCTCATCAGTAAAGATGGAGGGGAAACTTCAGCGGCAGTATCAAGAGACCACTTGAAGGTATGCCCTGAACAGTTGAAACACAAAGAAGAAGACCAAGACAGTCCTCAGCCCACAGAAAAAGTGGAGGAAACGGTTCAGACAGTCCTTGGATCATTTCCCCAGTCTTGGACGCAGGTGAACAGAGCAATTGTGGTACCGGTCCTGACCTTTCTCCAAGTGGCCTCACCGGAAGCTGCAGAGGCTCCAAAACACCAGAGAGACCAATCGGCCCCAGAGACAGATGCTTCATCAGCAGCAGATCAGGAGAATCTACCCTCTGATAACAGTGAACCTGTCGTACCCAGGGTGAGCCAAAGAATTCGTAGGAGATTACCCAGCCTACCGGTGTTACCTCAGACTACCCGTAGTGTAGTTCACACTGAACCCACCACACCATGGGTAGACCCTAGGCACCAAGGTTAGGTCAGTGACAACAAATGTACTACGTAGATCGACCCAGAGTACTAAAGGTCAGCTCCCTGCCCGCTGGAGGAACTAAAGTGTATGGTATATATAGTTGTAACCGTTAAATAATTCTGGATATATATAGTTGTTAAATTTATGGACAGTTGGACCACGGGACTAGGTGTGGTAAGGACAATGTTGAAAATAGTTGGTAAGTGGCCTTGAAAATAAACCGCAAGCGTGGCTGAAGACCAGGCCCACCAAAAGAGTGCCCTGAAGCCACGCCCAAGGATGATACACAAAGTGTGTTGATGCGGTTCCCACTAGCCAAATTTCAGTTATCCGGATTGTGGGGTAAAGACTAAGCGCCGCAGTGACTGCTACCAATTTTTTTTGTTTTTTTTGTCATTTTTTACTTTGTAAACTATTTGTAATGTGAATTGTTATTGTTAATTGCTAATTCAAAAAGGTGTCCTCAGTCCAGGAGTACTGAATTTAACTAGGAGGGAATGTGGCACCCCAGGGGTCCGGTTGCCACAGTGGCATTGCCTCCCTCACAAGAGGTGATGCCATGCGTGGAAGCAAGCAGGGGTCCCCTAGTCAGGTATACTAGCATGCAACACTTTCCTGACTCCAGACCAGCAAGGGGAACTCCTCCCCTTAGCAACTGGAATCTGGAGGCGGGGTTAGTTAGAGTTAGGGAGAGGAGGTGAAGTCAGGACAGCGAAGAGGAAAGACCTGGGGAGTGGAGCTGCATGGCAGCTCACCCCAGAGAGGAGCGTAGAAGAACCTGACACTGGAGTCCGAGGTTGTGGGGCACTGAAGGCCCAGCAGCAGAAACCAGAGGACAGGAGATTGTAGGTCTCCTGGCCCCATCAGACGCCCGGAGGCTCAGCAGCACATAGGACCCAGCACCGCCACGTGGGAGCGACACTCCAGGAAGGCCCGAGCTGCCTGCCATACGGTTGAGCACAAAGACGTTTTACTCAGGGACGAGAGCCACAGCACAGCTATAAGCAGCAGGGCCAAAGAGATTAGCGCAAAGGGAAGGCCTCCAACTTCACCTGGCGAGGTGGATTCCCAACTTGCTTCCAGGCCACCGGGACCTCTACTACCAGCTAGTACCCGTGCCCCGGTCTGCCTAACCACTGCAAGCAAAGATAAGAGGAAACCGCCATTAAGTTGTGGACTGGTCATTATCTGCGCCATCCCCTACACTACACTGCACAACAACATCTATAACATCACCATTTTCTGCCCTGGAGCTAAGCTCTGCCTGTGGAGAGCTGTCCCAACTCTGCTGCGTCATCATCAGCTCCAGAGGTTCTGCACCGCAGCGGCGGCCCCATCTAGCCGCATACCACAGGTGGCGTCACAAACATTATATATAGAAACTCTATTCCCTTTTCTTTAAAACCCTTTTTATTGACCGCCCTGGGTCACGGACCGGGTCACCGCCACTCTGACATCCCCCAGCATCGACCGGCCCGGCTACCGAGTATCCCACGGCCCAGGGGGCGCGTCATCTGCTTCACAGGGGCCAAGGAAGGCTCACGTGCTCTGTTATTTAGGCTGGTTTATGCAGGTGCATAGCAATCACAGTGCACATCCCATATAACTACACAGGACACAAGTTTTTTTGTTTTTTTTTATCTTCGTTTCTGTCATCATTATCTGAGATCATATATTTTTCCATCGATGGAGGAATCTGAGGGTTCTTATTTTGTTGTAGTTTTCATGGGTGTAAATTTGGGGTACATAAACATAAAATATTTTTATTTCTTGATTGATCTTTATTTATATATTGGGAAAAGAGGGTGATTCAAACTTTTTTTTTTTTTAAATGTATTTACTATTTTTCCCCAAAATTTTTTTTGCTTTTTCTTGTTTTTGTATTTGAAATCTTTTGATCACTTGTACTATATAGTGCAATACTTAAGTTCGCTATATACACCATTGAATGATCTCCTATAAGTACAAAAATGATGGTGACCGCCAGCTGCCATGGCATAGCTTTGCAGAGATTGGAGCTAGCTATTAAAAGGCAGATGCTGGCACCTGACATACATAGAGTGTCCTAACCGACTTTCTTCGGCGTGCTCGCAAAATAGGTTTGCGTCGCCGCAACTGTCAGACAGCCGCAACACACAAAAAATGGATGCAACATGACAACATGTACACACAACACTGACATCTGAATGAAGCCCTAAGATATATTCTAAAATATATTATTATGGTCATAGTAAGAGTATTTTCAAGACACAGAAAGAGAAACCGTCCCAAATACTCATTTTATTACTGTTACGGGTGTGTCGGAGGTGACAGACAGTCGCCCTGCAGTGGCTTGTAGGAGATCTCCAAGTTTGGAATTGCTGACAGCTTCCTAGATAGGAGGCTGTCTTTAGGACCCAGCGACTACCTCTGCTCTGTTGCAGTTAATCTAAAGCTAAGCTGTTATTCCCTTGTTTTGTCTTTCCCTATTGTCTTTAGTTGCTAGCGGAGATTGACTAGTGCTCATCTCCTTTCACCCCTAGTTGTAGCCTTTCACCAGGGACATCAGGGCGAGGCATGTGATCAGTTACAGCTGCGGAGGCTGTATAGGGACATTTAGGGGAGTCAGGGTGACGCTAGTCCAGATTAGGAGGTCACCACTCCCCCCTTTCCCTAGTGTCTGGGCTCCCTTCCCCTTTCCCCTCTGTGTTGTACTCACACCTGGCGTTACTCTCTGTGTTGCACTCTTACCTGGCGTGACAATTACCAAATATATCAATAATTTATTAACCATAACCAGATACTAGCCAACATACGTCATGACAATGTCAAAATGACCAATAAATTATAGATTATTGCAGAAGGTAAAGCACAGGTACAATACAGTGCAAAATACAAGTCTTAACAAACTGCTGTCACTTACTTCATAATAATCCTGCAATGACATGAAACACATGAACTTATCACAACATAAATGGAACAGAATGATAATTTATGATTTTCTTTCCTTTAGAATGGAAATAAGGGGCTTCAGAAGGTCCATATATTCACCTTAGGCAATAGTTGAAGACGTCCATTGAAAATAATTTGTGAACCTGTGGTTGACACTGTTATGGGGAAACTGTGAGTCTGTATTTCAACTTATTAGTAATTGCTCCAAAACTTCTGCTTTTGATGTCTTGATTTGGATGATATTCACAGGCTTTCCCTCTGTCACAGAGACGTACCGACATAAAGCTGTTCCACAATGTCGTGGCTCTGTACATGATAATCCTTGGACTTCAGTAAGAATTTTGTGAAATTTTTATAAACTTCAGTCAAGTATTAAAGGATTTATCTAGGAAAAAATAAAAGTTCCTCAAGGACTTGGAGATATAAAAAAAAATAAACTAAGTGATCCTCAACTACCGGCACTAGCCGGACCTAGCTCAGGTTGTTCCATGGCAGCCAATTAGCTTTCCTCCTGCTGGTGGAAGGGTGAGGTCTCCTCTTCATATATGAGCACAGACCATGGAGCCATCTGATCTGGATCCAGGTGGGTACAGGTAGATGAGTTTCACTTAGTTTGTTATATTTTACAGCTCCAAGCCCCTGGGAATGTTTATTTTTGAAAATTGAAAATGGATTCTTTACTTTAGTATTTTCTTTTTTCCTTTTTTTCATTTTGTTTTTTATTTTCTAGAGCATAGACTGTGCCTGCAATAATGCCTACAGCAGCTACTAAACCAACACCAGCTCCAATGGTGTATTTTATTGCATCATCCACCTGCAAATAATGGAGACAAAAGTTCACTTTTGATAACAGATTCAGGACTTTTTGTAAATTGAGTTTCTTTTATGTTTGTTATCATCCTAAATATGTGAATGTGTCCATGTGAAAACAAACTAAGAACTTTAGTGATAAGGACAGTGCGCTGTTAGTGGCAGCTGCATAGTGCATTCAGTGCACATCAAAGGCCAGTCAATACCATTGACAACCCAATGCATGCTACAGCTCTGTACCTCAGTTTATGATGTTAGTCTGTTACAAAATGTTTTTAATCAATATTCATTAAAGAAGATTTTATGCTCTGTCCTTGTGGCTGGACTAAATATGCATTTTTGGATTTTCATTGGAATACTACACAGGAGCATGGTCCACACCTTGGATTAAGCCTATTTACACGCGTGAGCTGGTTTATTTTTTTGGACAAAAAAAGTTGTACAACCTACAATTTTTATCCAGCTAAAAACGGAGAGCAGCTGAAATGGAAAAATTTCTTGACAAGGATTGTGACCCTTAGGCAATTCACAATCACAGTGTGTCTGTGACTTAGTCTGCTGTGTGACAATTTAGCATTGTGTGGCGCCCCTGCTGCGCATTGGTGCCACAGAACCCAGAAGGGTGCATGGATGGATTTCTCCACAAGAGGCCCTCATTACATTTACACACCTCCGCCTTCCACCTCATACCAGCAGAGGGAGCCCTGATAGGGATACATAAAGGGAAGGTGGAGCCAGGCAGCTCAGTTAAGTCTAGTGATTAGATTAGTTACAGTGCAGTGTGCTCTAAAGAGAGAGCAGCACGCTGGCTGCTGTGTGAGGCAAGCTAGGCCTCCAGCAGCCCTGAAGCCTAGTGAGGGCCCCGAGTGTGGTCGACGGCGAGGAGAAAAGGAGAGTGGAACCAAGGGGGCAGAGGAGCATAAGTAGCTCACCCCGTTATATTTACCGGACACCGGGTCCGCGCCTACAGGGACTCATTATACCCAGTAGGAACAACCGGAATCCCAGGAGGAATGCAAGTCCCTGGCAAACCTGAAGCTAGACAAACAGAGGATCAGGAACCACAAAGGCCCCGACGTCCAGGGAAAGTGGTTACCAACCAGAGGTCCTACTTCAGAGCAATAGGTGAAGTAAAAGCAGGACACATAATCTAGGCTCAGTTCCAGGCTGGCCAGGACCATACACAGAGACAGACACGGATCAGGAGGCCTTATACCCGCTCACTGAGGAGAAGTCCAAAAGTGCGCCCTTCACCTGGGGTACCCTGGACCGTACTTAACAGCTGTACCAGTAAAGGTAACGAAGAAAAGTCCCTGTCTCTGTCCGTTACTCCTGCTGCGCCATCCTTCCTCCCCCGCACTACAATGCCCAGCGCACCATTCATCTATACTACACTGCCCTGAGGCCCGCTCCGCCTGTGGGGAGCCGTACCATCCTTAGCTGCCCTGACATCTGCCTCAGAGGACTGTTGCAGTGCTGGTGATCCTCCCCAGACACCACAGGTGGCGTCACGAACTCTTTGAACATTAGCTAATAGTCGGTAACCCCTTTTTTGTACTGACCGCCCTGGGCCAGCCACCGTGATATCTCCCAAAGAGTGCCCCACGGCCCCTGGGGGCGAGTCAATTGCGCTATTTTTTTTCCGTGACAAATATTGCCCTTTTTATTTTCTGCATCAAACTGGCAGATTTAGACACTCCTGTTAATTTTAGTTTAGTCTATGGAAATTTTGTGTGTCATGGCAATAATTCTTTGCGCCTTTCATATTGCAGTGTCTTTGACGTTACTAAGGCTTTCTTTGGATTAAAGAGCTCAAAATGGGTTTGATGGAGTCCTAAGAGACCTCAGGCTTTGAGCAGTTTTGATTCATAATAAATCTATTAGCTACAAATCAAATTTTTTTGCCGAATTGGACAAATTGAACCCAAAATGGAATTCAGGAAATTCTCGAATTTCTAGGGCCAAATGCTATGCCAACATAAAGGCAGACAGTACTGTCACTTCCTGAATGCATAGTGCTATACTGTGCATAAAAATAATCAAATTAATGGTGACCTTAACCGCTGCAGACGTTTCATGAATACCAGATCTAAGCAGAACTATTTTGTCATGTACATTGGGCATAATGTAATTTGATGACCTCTTTTTTGTGTCGTTAAGAAGAGTTAGTCAATGCAATACCTGATCAGAGAAGCCATCACCATATCTAAGTCTTGTAGAAAAATGTTCACAATTGTCACTTGTGAGGTTATATTCCTTTATCTCCCCGACTTCTTTCAGTGCACTCTGTATGATTATTTCTGAAGGGTAGGGTATTCTCTTCTTGTCATCTTTGTTATTAACTCTGTAGACGCAACCATTAGCCACACACACCAGAGGTTCTTTCTTGACGACCACCATACCCCCAAACGCTGAAGATAAGCTGGAGAGGCCATTTAGATCTAAATGTAGAAAAAACAAACAATTTTCATCTTTGTATTTTCAGTGCAACGCATTATATAGGACACTTATACAGAGTCAAAACTTGCAACCCAAGATCTCGAAAATTCATCTCTCCAATTAATTTTTAAAGATGCGTTACTTCTATTACCTGACAATTACCAGTACCAGCAGTTGATATACACTACTGAGAAATCTAGTGTATGCACAGAGTATCGCGGGTCCTCAAATCCCCTCCCCGAATGTTTCACGGCTGATTGCCAAACAAACATGCAGGGATTGCCTGCCATACACGGGCAATCACCGCATGTTTTTTGGCTGTCTAACAGCTGTGGAGCGGGGACTCGAACACCCGCGATACTCGGTGTGTACCCGAGCACCCAAGGCAAACTCGAGTAGCGAACACTTTTGCTCATCACTAGTCACATATTATTTTAATTTTATCAGTCTCTAATACATTAAGTAAATATTATGGTGTCTCCTGAGCAGGGGTGGATTAAGAGTAGCAAGGGCCCCGGGCAGTTTAGAAGGCGCGGGCCCCCCAACCCACACCTGATGTATCACGTGACATGTCACATGATCCCCTGTGATAGATCATGTGATAGTTCAGGTGAAATTAATTTGGCACAATATTAATTATAATAATTTTTTTAGGCTGTGTGCCCACTACGCGTTTTTTAAGCGTTTCCGCAGCGGCAATTCCACTGCAGAAACGCTTAAAAAACGCTTGGTAGAAGGTCTGCCATGTCCCCCAATGATAATCCGCATGTGCTGTGCACATGCTGTGGAAATTTCCGCTGCGGATTATCATTGCGGAAAAACCCGCAGCACTAACAATTATTTTGCGGAAGCGCGGGGCTTTCGCCGCCATTGACTTGCATTGGAACGCATGTAATCCGCATCACTGCATCTGTACATGCAGAATCCATGCGTTTCAATGTGCGGATGGTACCCGGGTTTGGAGAAGAGGAGACTCTCCTCCAGACCCGGGTACCATAGAACCTTGAGGCTGGGTGCCCACGTAGCGTTTTTCAAGCGTTTATGCTGCGGAATTTCCGCAGCGGAAACGCTTGTGAAACTCTAGGTAATCCGCACCCCATGGTCCCCAAGGGGATTCCGCATGTTCTATGCACATGCTGCGGATTTTTCCGCAGCGTTTATGCTGCGTACAAAAATCCGCAGCATGTCATTTAATTTTGCGGAAGCGCAGCGGAACTCCCGCCATTGACTTTCATTGAAACGCATAGAAACCGCGACTGTACATTTGTACAAGAGGCTTCTATGCGTCTCTATGTGTGGATGGTACCCAGTTCTGGAGGAGAGGAGACTCTCATCCAGACCTGGGTACCATTGTACCTGTAAAAAAAGAATAAAATAACAAATAAAGTTTGTACTCACCTTTCCGAAGGCTTCTCTCTGAATGCCGGCATCGCTTGAGGACCTGCGGTGACATCACAGTCATGTGACCGCAGGCCCTTCACCGCTCTGTCTCGCGATATGCCGGCAGCCGGGAACCAGACAGGAACGAGCGCTGCAGCCACGCCGGGGCCTCGGGGGTGAGTATAGCTTTATTTGTTTTAATTTTTACGGTTCACACTGTATAAATCCATGCCGTTTGCATGGATTTATATAGTGTGACCTAGTTGTCAAGCACTTTCCAAGTGATGCTATCGCCTGGAAAGCGCTTGTCAATCTGCATGCGGAAACGCATGTGAATCCGCATGTATTCTGCAGGAAAAACGCATGCACAATCTGCATGCGTTTTTTCTGCCAGGGAGATGCAGAAATGTTGCAGAATTTCTGCTTCATTTCTGCATCGTGGGCACATAGCCTTAAAAAAAAGAATAAAATAAAAAATAAATATTATACTTACCTTCTGATGGCCCCCGGTGTCTTTATTCGATGCGTCCTGGCTTGCCGGCAGCTCGCGATGGTCTGAAAAGGACCTGCCGTGACATCATTTAGTCATGTGACGGGTCACGCGACCGCTGACGTCGGCAGGCCATCAGAAGGTAAGTATATATTTATTTTTTACCATTCTTTTACGGTCACACTATATAAATCCATGCCGGTTGCATGGATTTATATAGTGTGACCAAGTTGTCAAGCACTTTCCAAGTGATGCTAAAATCGCTTGGAAAGCGCTTGTCAACCCGCATGCGGACATGCATGTGAAGAACGCTTCACATCCGCATGTCCCTGGCAGGAAAAACGCATGTATAATGAGCATGCGTTTTTTCTGCCAGGGAGATGCAGAAACGCTCAAAGAAAATCCGGAGCATTTCTGCATCGTGGGCACATAGCCTTACATTAATTGTATGGCTCAATATTGAGCACACGTAGCCATCTATACACAGCAGGAGGCCGCACGTAGCCATCTATACACAGCAGGAGGCCGCACGTAGCCATCTATACACGGCAGGAGGCCGCACGAAGCCATCTATACACGGCAGGAGGCCGCACGTAGCCATCTATACACGGCAGGAGGCCGCACGTAGCCATCTATACACAGCAGGGAGCCGCACTGTGCCATCTATACACGGCAGGAGGCCGCACGGAGCCATCTATACACAGCGGGAGGCTGCACGGAGCCATCTATACACAGCGGGAGGCCGCACGGAGCCATCTATACACAGCGGGAGGCCGCACGTAGCCATCTATACACAGCAGGGAGCCGCACGTGGCCATCTATACACAGCGGGAGGCCGCACGGCGCCATCTATTCACAGCGGGAGGCCGCACGGAGCCATCTATACACAGCGGGAGGCCGCACGGAGCCATCTATACACAGCGGGAGGCCGCACGGAGCCATCTAGACACAGCGGGAGGCCGCACGGTGCCATCTATACACAGCGGGAGGCCGCACGGCCCCCCCCTCCAGAGACAGCACGAGGCCGCACGGCGCCATCTATACTCAGCAGGAGGCCGCACGCAGTCACGCACACAAACATATACAGACATATACATACACGCATAAACACATTTGAAACACAAAAATACATATAAACAGACATCACACAATGATATCTGCCTGCACACACACATACATACATACACATACACGCACACACTCACTCTCACACATACACACTCTCAAACACACACACACACACTCACCATCCCCCGGCTCGGCTCCAGTCCTCCTGGCTCCTGCTCCTATCCGGTGGTAAGTAGCAGGGCAGGCCGGGCGCGCACTGCGTGACGTCACAGCTAGGAGACACGGCCGCGCACAGGGCCGTGTCTCCTAACAGTGACACGGCCGGGCCAGCACATAGGGAAGTTAACTGCTGCAGTGTTGGCCCGGCCGAAGAAGAAGCAGCGGCCGTGCACCGCTGCTGGGGGAGTGGTCCGGCCCCCCCCCCGCCACTGTCTGCCAGTATGTGCCGCGGGGCCACACATATAATGAGGGCAATCCGGCCATAGCCCCCTCGGAGCCCCGGGCCCCCTGGAGACCCGAGGCCCCGGGCGGTAGCCCGGATTGCCCTCATTATAATCCGCCTATGCTCCTGAGGAGTCTAAAATATAAGTATGGCGAAATGTGTTGACACTATTGGGTTATTCTACTCTTGATAAGAAGGGATTCACCGAGATTTGAGTTACTTTAGTGCACTTATGTAGTATTATTATTTAGGTTATTTAATAATTTAATAAAGGTTAAGTTTTATATTTATCCCTTCTCAGTGATAGGATTAAAACCCAGATTATACTGAATCTTTTCTCACAAACTGCCAATCTCAGTTCCCCTCTGCTCTATAACAAGGTTTCTGCAGATTGGACTGCATTTTCATGGTGACAGGTTCTCTTTAAATGAATCTAAGTTTCAGATTACAATTCATTGCTCACTTTCTTAGAAGTTTTCATACCTGATAAATGGACAACATAACCATTTCCTACATAAACAGCCCAATGTTTATAGCCAGGGCGAAAGAATTCAATCAAGTCTCCACATTTTGGGTAAGGACCCTGTGGAAAAAAAAAACAAAACAAGATGACATTTTTTTCTACTAATTAAGGGCAGGTAAAATATACAAGTAATGTCTCCGGGAGGTACTATTACTAAAAACTTTGAGAATCACTAAAAACAATAGTATGTAATTTAGACCATAACAGATGTCACTATTTCCATGAGATGATTCACTCACAGTCCTTCATGAACTATTTCAGCATCACAACATACAGTAGATGTCCAGTATAATGTATTTTGGTAGTAAAACTTTTTCTCACCAAACTGGCAGGACTGTGCAATCCAATGTCTATCCATGCTGTCCCGTGCTGCAGTAGGGCTGGTTTCCCAACTCTTGCTTGTTGTGATCTTACTTTGCCCCCACACTGACAAAATCTCTACAGGAAACCCACAGAAACCAAATTTCTCCACATGGCAAAACTCAGAATCGTGGTTCCCTGAAGAAGCTAGGAGGCGAAACTGAGAGGGCTTTGTCTGGGAGATTTTGAAATGGAAGTGGTCGCAATTCATCGGTTTCTGAGTTTGGGGGTATGTATGAGTTATATGTACTCCTGGCCAGAACCAGACTAGTGGGCACGGCCTCGCTCCATACACCTGTGTAGAGAGAGGCATTGCCGCGACTAGTGATGGGGCCGTTCAGTGGGCGTGTCTGACTGGAGGGCGTGGCCTCGCTCCATACAAGTGTATGGAGCGAGGCCACGCCCACTAGTCGGGTTCTGGCTGGGAGTATGTATAACACATACATACCCTCCGGTCCCGGGTCAGAAACTGGCGAGTCCCCTCAGCACACAGTGCATTCAATGGGGGATTCATAAGTCTGCAGTCACACAGAGTGACTGCAGACTTATCGATTTGGACTGGACAACCCCTTTAAGGCTCCTTTTTAATGTGAACCCATGCAGTGCTCTCTTGTCTCTCCCTTTTATTATAAATCTCCAGCTCAGCCTGCAGGACAAGATCATAAGTTTTGCTAAGTGGAGAAGTTTGGTCCCTATAGGCTTCCATAGCCACAGCAGCAAGGAGAGAGTTTTTGTTTGGCAGATAGATAACAGTGCCGAGCCCCATTGCATTACAAGACGGCAAAGATTATAGAGTAGAGATATTGACAGTGTGGAAGCAAAGTGAGAGCACAGCAAGCAGAGTTGGGAAACCAGCCCCACCGCAGCACAGGATAGCAAGAGCCGACATTGGATTGTGCAGACCCTCAAGTGGTGAGAGAAAAGTTTTATGACCAAAGTATTGGAATTATACTGGACCAGTTTGTTGCGATATTGAAATAGTTAATGAAGGACTGAATTATCTCATGGATATTTTGATGTCTGTTAGGCTGCATTCACACATCATGCTCGAGTTTGATCCATAATTGAGATCACACACGCCATGTAAGTCAATGAGTCCTTGGAAACCATCGGTCTGCACTCGGATGACATCTGAGTGCCGTCCTGATTTCTGTGCACTGACATTTTGCTCTCCATCTTCTCATCCGAGAGAATCTGATTATACTGTGATCACACTCTGATTAAAGACAATTTGCATAATCGACCCGATTCTCTCAGACGAGAGAACATACTGTGCCAAATTCATTAAGATGTGTTCACTTCTTTAGAAAATTTGACTCATCTTCAACTGTCAGATATGTATGACAGGCATGAACTAGCGTACATTTCTGTGGTCATTTATGCCACTTATGTGATGAATTTGTAGGGCATGATTGGCCATGCCCCATCCCACCCAAAAAGTTGGCGAAACTGGCTGGAGGTGTTGTAAAAAAGGCAAAAAGTAGCAACATTTTTTATGCATCTTCCATGAAAAAGACAGACAGCTCATGGATGGCATCTGTGTCCTGTCTGCCTTGACCTAATGATATGAGACGATTGGGAAGCTAATGTCTGATTTTTTTTCTATTTAGCGTGCAACACCTGATGACATACGGACCAAAAACAGATGGAAAACAGACAATCACATGGATGACATCTATTAATTTTATAGCAGATGCAAAACATAAAGGAAACCTTAGAATAAATATACATTATCTATAAAGCCTACAATATATTGAACACTGTAACAAATGGCGCAACTTACCTGCAATGCCATGTTCCGTCAGCTTTCTCCTTCCTTCCAGTTATGGATCTGCAGGATATTATACAGTAATAAGAATATAAAGTAATCGGAAATCATCTATACAATAATCAATGGAGATCCACTTATTTATAATGCAATAACACATTTACTTGTTGTACCCAAGGCTATTAGAATATCTACTGTACGTCCTACAAATGTATTTATTTTACTCACATAGCGCCATTAATTCCACAGCGCTTTACGGACATTGTTTATATAGACAAATTATCTTTAAAGGGATTTTCCATCTTGAACATTGAGCAAGACACTATCATTATCTGTAGGCAGTTTCATTTCCGTAGTTTATTTCAGCGGAAAATGAGGTGGACGCATTTTAGCGATTCCAGATGTTTTTTCCTGATTCAACAATTGGAACTTTTTAAAAAGTTGCAAAATTTGGATCAACTCCAATCCAATCCCTCCCTCCTGATGTATTTTTGGCGCCATTTTTCAAAATGTGTGACTTTGTGCTATATCTGCAATACACACTACATAGATCCGGCCAGCGCAAGGCCTGTGAACATCTGATAGCTGGGGTGCCGAGAGTTAGATCCCCATTGAAATGATACTATCCTAACAACATTCATCAATATCTAAGTCCTGGACATTCCCTTTAAGGGGCTTAAGTGTACAAATGATAAGTCAGTTAGAAGAAGCCAGTTGATTCAGATAAATCTGCTGTAATTGTATGTATCTGTCACCTGAGAGTTCCATCCAAATACAGAAGAATGAATATAATTTCTGATCAATCTTTTAAGTTTCTAATATTTTTCTAATATTTTTTTTACAAAAAAGCAATATAATTAATAGAAATGTGTCCAATGGATATTTATCACTTGTTCTCCATGTAATATTTTGTTGCATTATTCTCCTATGGGGATAACACATATTCTACGTTTGTAAACATTTCGAGCTTTCAAAAAATCTAAGCATCAACATGAATCAGTAAATGTTACAGAACTTACCAGCACACGGAGAGAACCTGCTATAAGGTGTCACCACTTGTAAGGCTTTTATAGCTGATCTTATCTTTAGCCATGTTTCGCTTTCCTTTCCTCAGGGTTTTGTCCAGAAGATGTAATTAATGAGTCAGAAAAGCAAACACAATATTAGTTAATGAGATCTCCCAATTACAGGGAAGTCTAAGTTTCGATTCCGCACTTCCATCTTTCCAGCTTGTGCTCGCAGACAAATTCCACTTTATATCTGATCTTTGCAATATTGTTTATTTCTATAAGTTTTGTATTCCGCTTGCGTCTAGATTTCCAAATGCAGTTCTTGGTAAAGCCAGAATTTTGGGTGAAAATATCTTCAAAAACCATATCAAGTGCACCTGGCTAGTAAATGGCACAAAACCAAATACACACCTACAATACAAAAAGCAACGTGCAGATCCTATATAAACCAAGTAAGCAACAACATTTCGAACAAATATAAGTCCAGCTCACCGTAATAGAAATCCTTTGGTGTTCGAAGCTCAGAAAAACGTTGCGTCAGCGCGTGGGGCAATCACATAAACAGGAGAAAATACAGCTCAACGAACTTGTGAACAAACTTCTTTCTCTATTCACCAAAAGTGCTCAGTAAATAAAACAGAATCAGCGATGCAAGTTACATGATATGCGACATCGACGCGTTTCAGGTGACTGCACACCCTTAATCATGATGTCCGACATTTTGATGAGTAACTCTTTTTATACTAAGTTCCAGTATACTACTTTAAAGAGTCATACACATTAAAAGGAACCTGTCACTCAATTGATGCTGCCTAAACTACGAGCACCATGAATCAGAGCTGGGCTGCACGGTTACAGACAGGTATATTTTTCTCTGCTCCAGTGTCTCAAAGAAAACATGGTTTGTAAAGCTGGAGACCATAGATGGAGACAAGACTAGTACAGCTTCACCTCCAGCCACCCTTTTCTCTGTGCCACTTCAGGTGATTAACAGGTCTCCTCCATGTGCGTATTTAGTATGAGACCTGTCAATCACCTAGAAAACCGTTGGGAGAAGCCTGCTTGGGTGACCCCATTTTAGTTTTGTCTTTGCCTATGCCTATGGTCCAAGTTATCAAACTATGTTTTCTCTGAAACGTTGGAGAAGAGAATAATATACTTGGCTGCAATCGGGAAGTCAGGTTGAGATTCATGTTGCCCTTGGTTTGAGCAGCATGAATCAAGTGACAGGTTCCTTTAAAAACATACAGTAAAAAATGATGAACGAAACAAGGCACTTCCAATTAGTAAAAATAAAAAGTAAAATAAAATATATTCCTACAGTGTCAAGTCAAAGTGATAAATCACAGAGTAATCAAGTATAGGAGATAAAACCCTATATTGGCATATATCTAATGCATGAGAAGTAGAGACTTGGAGGATACACAAGAAATATATCCCATAAATATAGTAAATAAAGTATAAAAGAGTAAGAAGTGACAACATTAAAAAAATTGTAAAGCAAATGACTGTTCAATTACCAAACCCTGTCCGACGTGCGTTTCGCCAATGACATCATCAAGGGTTGAAAACAGTTTAAACAAAAATCCCCCAACCTACTGTCTTCTTCCCCATTACCCTGACAAAAAAGAGAACCACCGAATGATAGGTCCAAAGAGACAAAGGAATTTGCATAAATAACCTTTATTGTGAAGTTATGGTTAAGTGGCACTACATGCACAAGCTTGACTGCACTACAGGGCCAAACATAATTTACAAAGAGTCATTGTTATTACTATTGCGCTACAGTCATGTACTGGACTAAATGTCAAAAAGAATAGTAGAAAAAAGAGGAAAAAGCAGGTGAGTAATAGGTAGATAGCCAGGAATGATGATCATGAATAGATGCTCTAGAGCCAAGACATGCAATGCACATATATTGTAATTAGATAGATTGATTGACCATTCATGTGAAAGTAGCAGAGGAATGGCCAGAATGAATGAACATACATACATACTCTAAGAGCCAAAGTATACAATACACATATATTATAATTAAATGATTTGATTAACTATTCATGTGTTTCAGATGCCGGGGTTAATAGTACTTGTGTGACACCCCAGGGGTCTGGTTGCCACAGTGATAGAGATATTATGTCTGAGAGCAGGTGGGAGGTCCTTTGGTCAGGGATCCTGTGCATGCCACACCTCCTGCCCAGTCTTGGGAGGGGAAGAACTTCCCCTGTATAAACCCGGGGCTGAGGCAGGGTGAGTCAGACAAGGAGAGTGGAGACAAGAAGCAGCATAGGAAACAGCAGAGTTACAAGGAGTCAGGGGCTGGCAGCTGCAGAGCTCGCCCTGACTAAGAAGATTCTTTACCGGACCCGGAGTCCGAGGCTGTGGGGACTAACTCCTACCCAGCAGCAGAATCCGTCAGGCAGGGGATTTCAGGTCCTCTGGCCCAGAAGCCCGAAGGCACGGTCACACGCGTGGGACCAGCACCGCCATCGTGGAGCGGAAGCCATTAGAAGGCCCCGAGTCACCGGCCATACGGGTGAGCACCACACGGTACACTCAGGGACGTGGGCTACTTACATCAGCTTCTAGCAAGGTAGCCAGAAGAGTACAGTCAGTTTGGGAGGCCTACAACTACGCCTGGCCAGGGGAGATCCCATCTGCTCAAAGACTGACCAGGCCCCGTTTGCTAGCAAGTACTCCGGGAGGGTCTGTCGTTGTTACCAGTAAAGACCCTGAACTACACCGTACCGTCTCTGAGTGGTTCCTGCTACCCCCATCATCCACGTCGGCTGCCCTGAGGCCATACCCCTCCCGTTGGGGGTTATACTATCACGCTGCACAATCCTACCACCGGCCTCAGCGGTCTGCCCTGCAGCAGCAGCTTCCTGGCTGCACTCAACGGGTGGCGTAGTCATCAACTATTTACTACTAATAGACTGCCGTGTAGTTTGACTCCCTGGGCACGGACCGGGTCACCGCCACGAGACTACAACCCTCCACTGATCCGGCTCCGGGTAGGCTCCCGCGTGCGCAACGCAGCGCGACACAGGCCCAGGGCGCGTCAACTTTGGCGTAGTCGGCAGGATTTCGTGCCCGCAACCACCGGGTACTGCGTGCCTGAAAAGCAAAGACTGTTCAAACTTACCAGTGGTGAAGGTTTCCCGCCATCCGGCGCCATCTTCTACCTTCTTCCCGCCATCCGCGAAGTTTTCCCGCCATCCGGCGCCATCTTCGACCTTCTTCCCGCCATCCGTGGAGTTTTCCCGCCATTGGACGCCATCTTGAGGACGCCGCGCGGGAAGAAGAGGGGCGTGGACTCCGAAAGCGCGCGAGAACTGAAGCCCCGCCTCACGTCCGGACGTTGCGTAAGGTCCTGGAAGGAGCCCAGCAGACGCCGACGTCACAGGAGCGCGACGGAAGGTCCTCAACCCTGACGATCCACTGCGGAGCCGCGGCCTACGGAAGAGGATCATCGCAAGGTAGGCCACGGTCCACTAGGGGGGAGGAAGATGTCGGATACGGAGGAGAGCTTCGCTGCCTCAACCCCCGCCAGCGCTACCGCTGCTGCAGTTATGCCCTTCACCATGCCCTATATCCCGGGAGCAGCTTGGCTACCCCAGTACTCAGGGGAGTCACATACCCTGCATGACTTTAGAGAAAAGCTGGATAGCCTCTTCCAGGTGTACCCCCTCACAGAAGAGCAAAAAGTGAGCATCCTGGTGGCCCAACTAACCGGGGCAGCCAAAAGGGAAGTAAAATCCTGGCCACCTGGGAGGAAGACTGTCGCAGGGATACTAACCCGGCTGAAGGACACCTTTGATACCCGCACCTCAGCCGAGATTAAGCTTAGATTCTACGGGTGCAAGCAGCGAGCGCATGAGAGTATAAGGGACTATGCACTAAACCTACAAGAGGCCCTGAGGGCCGTAAAGCAGACCGACCCTGATGGGGTGGGAAACGAGGACAGGCTATTGACTGAACAATTTATAGAGGGTTTATATTGCAATGCCCACCGAACCCAGTTGCGGGCAATGGCCTTACAGGATCCCCATCTGGACTTTGCACAGTTCAAGGATAGAGCTATCCGGGTGCTCCGAGAACCAGCACCGGGTGGCGTTGTTACCCACAGGCGCCCAGCTATCACTTACCACCAGGAGGCGGCGCCCTTGTCGGCAGGGCCTGTGGGAGCTGATGCGCAGGCTTTGGACAATGACCCGGCTCCAGACCTACACCATCAGGTCCAAGAGCTAGCTAAGAGCGTTGCTGCGCTAACCCGAACTGTGCAGTCTTTACAGGTTTCCACCCCAGGGAAGATCCAGCTGGCATCCGGACCGGAGGACATCCCGTGGCGTCGACCAAGGAGGACCCCACCGGCCAGAGGAAGATCCAGTGACCGATACAGCGAGGACGGACGACCCATCTGCCGCCGCTGCAATCAACCCGGACATATGGAAAGGTACTGTTCTTTAAACGGGCACAACCTGGGGTAGAGGGCCAACCCCCAGGAAAAAGATCACCAGGCCCATCGAACTGGCGCGACAGATATGTGGGAGGACGTCCAGTCTTGCCTGTGGTACTGGATGGCATTCCCATGAGTGCCCTACTGGATACCGGGTCACAGGTCACCACCATCCCGTACGTGCTCTTCAAGCAGTACTGGAATGACTCGGATATTACCCGCTACCCTGACGACGACTTGAGTATCATCGCCAGCAATGGCCAGCCCGTGCCACAGATCGGATTTAAAGAGGTGACCCTCAAAATCGGTAGAGTCGAACTGGCCGCACAGGGACTGATCATTGTAGATATTGATAAACATGAGAGTCACCCAAAAATAACTCTAGGAACTAACGTAATTGAAAATTGTCTTGCAGAGGTGATTTTCCTTTTACAGCAGGTTGCCAAGAACGCCAGCTCCGGCGAGCAGCGGGTGCTCCAGAAAGAGATCCGGGCACTGATGCAACGGCAACAAGTGGAACTCTCCGGCGGTGAGATTGGTAGCGTAAGAATGTGTGACCCTTTTCCTATTGCCATGCCCCCAAAAAGTGAAATGATGATTTGGTGCCGGGCAGCTATTGGTCTGAGAGGTAGAGATTACCAGGCAATGGTAGAACCAGTTTACTCAGACAGTAGGCCCACCATTTTGACAGCACGGGGGGTGGTCAATGTACGCCATGGGAGGGTGCCCATTCGCATAATAAATATCGGGGAGAGGGAAGTGTACCTGCCCCGGTATGCCACGCTAGCCAAATTATATACCACTAATCAAAATTCTATACAATCTGTGGAACCCTTGCCTCCATCTCACCCGGAGGAAGGTAACGGCTCTAAGAAAGACATGGAGGACTGGTGTCAGCAACTACATTTGGGTACTGATTCCACTCCCTCACATCAGAAACAAGGAGTCTATCGGGTGGTTCAAGAGTATGAGAGAGTGTTTAGTAAACACCCGTTAGACTTCGGGCGAGTCAAGGGGGTAGAACACCGCATCCCCACGGGAGATCATCCTCCCATAAAAGAGAGGTATCGACCCGTACCCCCTGCACATTACCAACACGCCAAGGGGATGCTTAGAGACATGAAGGAGGCTGGGGTAATCCGGGATAGCTGTAGCCCCTGGGCAGCCCCACTAGTTTTAGTCAAAAAGAAAGACAACACCATGAGGATGTGTGTAGATTACCGGAAAATCAACCGTATCACACACAAGGATGCGTACCCCTTACCAAGGATAGAGGAGTCATTGGCTGCTTTAAGATCTGCTAACTTCTTCTCTACCTTGGATCTCACTAGCGGGTACTGGCAGGTTCCTGTAGCAGAGGCGGACCGGGAGAAGACCGCATTCACCACCCCGATGGGACTTAGCGAGTTCACCTGCATGCCGTTCGGACTCTGCAACGCCCCAGGAACCTTCCAATGATTAATGGAGTGCTGTCTGGGCCACAGAAACTTCGAGACGGTCCTGTTGTACCTGGACGATGTCATCGTATACTCCAAAACTTATGAGGACCACCTGAAACACCTGGCGGAGGTGTTCGAAGCTCTGGCGAGTTACGGCCTAAAGGTGAAACCCTCCAAGTGTCACCTCCTGAAACCAAAGGTGCAATACCTGGGACACGTGGTGAGCGCTGACGGAGTGGCTCCCGACCCCGATAAGATCACCGCAATTAAGGGATGGCCAAGCCCCTCCAGCGTAAAAGAAGTGCGGCAGTTCCTAGGGTTGGTAGGCTACTACCGAAGGTTTATTCCCGGTTTCACCAAAAAGGCAGCGCCTATGCAGGACCTCCTGATAGGCCAGTCCCGAAAGGCCAAGAACCAGAAGCCGCCCTTCAAATGGGAAGAGCTAGAAGAAGAGTCCTTCCGCCAGCTGAAGATGGCCCTCACGGGGGATGAAATCTTGGCGTACCCGGACTATAGCCAGCCCTTCATCCTCTACACCGACGCCAGTAACATCGGGCTAGGAGCCGTACTGTCCCAGATTCAGCAGGGGAGAGAACGAGTAATCTCCTATGCCAGCCGAAAACTGCGACCCACCGAAAGGAACCCCGAGAATTACAGCTCATTTAAGCTAGAGTTCCTGGCCGTGGTATGGGCAGTCACCGAGCGCTTTAGGCATTACCTCGCTTCTTCCCGGTTCACCGTATACACGGATAATAACCCGTTGACACACCTGGACACGGCAAGACTCGGTGCCCTGGAGCAGAGGTGGATGGCCCGTCTGTCCAACTACGAGTTCACAATCAAATACCGGGCAGGACGCTCCAATACTAACGCGGATGCCCTGTCCAGGATGCCCAACCTGCCGGACGAAGGAGAAGATCCGGAGGGACTGGAAGAAGTTGAACTCCCTGCGTTCCACCGTCATGGGACTATCCAGTATTCCCACCGGGTAAGGGGTAAGCAGGCTGCTACGTTGAACCCCTTACCCCACTACAACTGGGCGGAAACGCAAGACAGCGACCCTGCCGTCCGACTGGTGAAGGAGATGCTGACTCGGCCGGAGGCTCACCTTGAACCAGACGCTCCGGAGGAAGCCAAACAACTATGGGCGGAGAAGAGTCGACTATTCCTTTACAAGGGGAAGTTGTGCCGCAGAATGGTCAACTCCCGGACGCATGAACTACTCTGGCAAGTAGTGGTGCCACGAAGAGACGCAGCCATGGTGATGGAGGCATACCACGACGGAGCTGGACACTTCGGGTGGAAAAAGCTGGAGTTCCTGCTGCGCGAGCGGTTCCACTGGGTAGGCATGAGGGGAACCATCGAGAAGTGGTGCAGAGACTGTGGCCCGTGCAATCTGAGAAGGAAGGACCGGGCCAGCCAGAAGACTCCCCTGCAGTCCATCGTCACCCGGCAACCGTTGGAACTGGTAGCCTTGGATCATGTAAAACTGACCCCAAGCAGAAGTGGCTACGTCTACGCGTTAACCATCGTGGATCATTACTCCCGGTTCTTGGTTGTCGTCCCCGTCAAGGACTTAACGGCTCAAACAGCAGCTAGAGCCTTCCAGCAGCACTTCTGCCGTCCACACGGGTACCCGGACCAAGTGCTGACGGACCAGGGACCTGCCTTTGAAGCGGAGGTCTTCCAGGAATTCTGCAATCTGTATGGCTGCCGGAAGATAAGGACGACACCCTACCACCCGCAAACTAATGGACTTTGTGAAAAAATGAACCAGGTGGTAATGGATCTTCTAAAAACATTGCCCCTGGAAGAACGCAGTCTGTGGCCTGAGAAGTTGCCCGATCTGGTGGACCTATACAACCACATCCCGGTAGGTTCCACCAACTGTACCCCGGCTTACCTAATGAGGGCGAGACCTGGTAAGTTACCTGTTGACCTGGAAATGGGAGTCCTGACACCTGAGGACACTTCACCAGAAACAGACTGGGACACAGAGAGGCAGCAGCAGTACCGGAGAGTACAAGAGAGCGTGGAGCGAAGTCTCTGTCAGGCTAGGGAAAGACAAGAAAAGACTTACAACCAGTATGCTCCCGCTGTTCCCCTGGTACCCGGAGAGCAGGTCTTGAAGAGGAAAAGACGGCTCCACAAGTTGGATGACCAGTGGGAGAAGGACCCGTACACCGTACTGCCCTCAAGCCACGAGAACCCGAAGGTCTGTACCATCAGTAAAGACGGAGGGGAAACCACAGCCATTGTATCCCGGGACCACCTGAAGAAGTGTCCCGAACAACTGAGGAACCCTGAAGAGGAACAAGAAGACCATCGACCCGTGGGAGAAAGGGAAGATATGGTTAGTACCGTGCTCGGGGACTTCCCTTGGTCTTGGACTCAAGTCAATGGTGCAGTTGTGGTACCCGTACTCACCTTCCTCCAACCATTATCCCAAGAACCTACGGAGCAACGGGTAGAGCTGGAAGAACAGCCGGTCCAGGAGGCAGAAGACTCCACACGAGTAGAACAGGAGAATCAACCCTCTGCTTATAGTGAGCCTGCCGTACCCCTAGTGAGACAAAGAGCCGGTAGACAGCTGCCCAGTTTACCCTTGACAGCTCCTACACCCTGTAGTTCAGGGCCAGACAGTCAGCTCCGTAGGTCCACTAGGGCCACTAGAGGCCAGTTACCCGCACGCTGGAGAATTTGAAGTGTAAAAATAGTTTTATTTATGTTTATCTGTGTATTGTTGCTTGTGTATAATTTTGTGTTTCCAGTTGTTTTTAGGAAACCTTGGTGGATTTACCGGGAATCCTTGTATATAGTTGGAGCGTAACCCAGGATGGACTAGAGACTGTTAAGGACTCGGGGTAGGACAGACCCCTACCTGTTTACGTCTCCCTGTGTTGGTGAAATGGACACCTTTGCTTTTCTTCAAAGACTGCATCCGGTTGCGGACACGCCGTAACCATCTTATGTGTTTTTCTTATAGTATTGTTATTGTTATACTTTGTTATGTTTTTCTAAATGTGTTTAGTCCCGGAGTACTAAATTTCACTAGGGGGGAATGTGACACCCCAGGGGTCTGGTTGCCACAGTGATAGAGATATTATGTCTGAGAGCAGGTGGGAGGTCCTTTGGTCAGGGATCCTGTGCATACCACACCTCCTGCCCAGTCTTGGGAGGGGAAGAACTTCCCCTGTATAAACCCGGGGCTGAGGCAGGGTGAGTCAGACAAGGAGAGTGGAGACAAGAAGCAGCATAGGAAACAGCAGAGTTACAAGGAGTCAGGGGCTGGCAGCTGCAGAGCTCGCCCTGACTAAGAAGATTCTTTACCGGACCCGGAGTCCGAGGCTGTGGGGACTAACTCCTACCCAGCAGCAGAATCCGTCAGGCAGGGGATTTCAGGTCCTCTGGCCCAGAAGCCCGAAGGCACGGTCACACGCGTGGGACCAGCACCGCCATCGTGGAGCGGAAGCCATTAGAAGGCCCCGAGTCACCGGCCATACGGGTGAGCACCACACGGTACACTCAGGGACGTGGGCTACTTACATCAGCTTCTAGCAAGGTAGCCAGAAGAGTACAGTCAGTTTGGGAGGCCTACAACTACGCCTGGCCAGGGGAGATCCCATCTGCTCAAAGACTGACCAGGCCCCGTTTGCTAGCAAGTACTCCGGGAGGGTCTGTCGTTGTTACCAGTAAAGACCCTGAACTACACCGTACCGTCTCTGAGTGGTTCCTGCTACCCCCATCATCCACGTCGGCTGCCCTGAGGCCATACCCCTCCCGTTGGGGGTTATACTATCACGCTGCACAATCCTACCACCGGCCTCAGCGGTCTGCCCTGCAGCAGCAGCTTCCTGGCTGCACTCAACGGGTGGCGTAGTCATCAACTATTTACTACTAATAGACTGCCGTGTAGTTTGACTCCCTGGGCACGGACCGGGTCACCGCCACGAGACTACAACCCTCCACTGATCCGGCTCCGGGTAGGCTCCCGCGTGCGCAACGCAGCGCGACACAGGCCCAGGGCGCGTCACTTGTATTAGGTCCATGGCATCATATCCCGTAATAAGAAGAACCGGTTCTATACCTGCATTAATAGTCCAACTGTATGAGTGGCACCATGCAGCGCAGCCCCGACACGCGTTTCGGACACACGTCCTTCATCAGGGGTAGCGTCCATATGAACCAGTGCGTTAAAAAATACTGGTGTGGCCAATTGAACGGTAACGGACCGCCCAAACAATCAGTCCGTGTGCCGACCCTCAACCCGGAAGGGGCGGGCACAAAAAACTGTATAACAGCCAATGTAAACAGGCAGGGTTCTGTATCCACACATGCGCCGTCAAGAGGGACCAGAAGTTGTGGGCGCCGCGTCATGCATCAGCCGACGTCGGGAACACCACATGACCCGAGTCACCCGATGCATTGAGATGCGGATCCAGCAACTCCCCGGAGCACAAACAGCGCATGCGCACAACACTGGCCAGTAACCATGGGCACCAAATAAGCTACATGGTATGTCTCCACCAATTGGGTTAAGGAGTTTGCAAAAAAGTAGTGCAAAGAAAAAAGGAAGAAAGAAAACTACAAGTAAAATCATGTGTACAATAATTCATTGCATATAGTGAAATCCTAGAACAGAATAGTATGTAAAAATATAAAATGATCTACATAATATGATATAATAAAATAGTGAATATGTATATGTAAAGTGCAATTATATGCAAAAAATAGTGCAAATATTCATAAACATAGGGGTACACAGAAAAGGTTCATATGTGCAATAAATATATGTGCAAATGTATGATAAATACCTGATAGATGTATACATATAACCAATTACAAACAGTGAATATATATAAAAATGAACATAAATATAAAATATAAAAACATTGTGTACCTACGCATATGGACCCAATCAATGTACACAACCAAAAAGAATACAATGTGCACAGAAAAAACACAGACACAAAGTGTACATATAGTACAATAAGTGTACAATAATTTGTAATGTGATTATATATATAAATAAATGCTCAACGGACGACCGCCGGCAAAAGAACACATATGTGCACAGGTTGTATGCAGGTATAAACATATGTAAACCAATATGAATAGACAATAAACCAAATACATTCATGAAAAAATATACATGATTGGAACAAACAGTAAAAGACCACAACCATGTAAGTATATATAAACAAGTGTGATTCACAAAAATCAAGTGTAAAAGAACACACAAAGAGTGACAAAGTCACATGAAGACTTACTAGAAATCAGTATAGTATGAAAGTGCCACCAGTGTAAAGAACAAAAGGGAGGAAATGATGGAGGGGGAGGGGAGGGGGGAAGGGCAAGAGGGGCAAGGGGAACCAGAAGGACAGGGAAAGAAAAAAAAACTAAAAAAAAACGGGGGGGAGACAACCATCCTCCATTCTTCAATCTTGGATATATATGAAGACGGTGGAACCCAGATCCAGTAATTACGCCAAGAAGCCACATCAGAAAAAACTAAAAATAAAAGATAATGATTAATAAAAATATTTTAAAAAAACGGATATACATAAACATCTAAAAACAAGAACAGGTTCAATGACTATATTGGTTCACAGGAATGGAACATAACTGATATTTTCATTGAGCCCTAAAGGACAAACAGTCTTCAATGTCCAAATCCATCTATTTTCTATTTGGGCTAGAGATTTACTTATCTTGCCCCCCCTGATGTTCAGTGGAACCATATCAATGCCAATTACTTTTAGTAATGAAGCATCACATCCATGTAGTAATTTAAAATGTCTTGGTAGTGTCTTCAAAAGGGATAAATCATTGATTTCTTTCGCTGCTGTAATACCCAGGACATGCTCACGTATCCGAACTTTCAGTTGGCGGGTCGTTAGCCCCACATAGATTAATGAGCATGGACAGGTGGCGTAATAAACCACTGCGGTTGTAGTACATGTGATATAATGATGGATATTATATACCCTTAGTCCATCTGAACTATGAAATGTGTCAGACCGACCCACATTGGGGCTGGCCACACAATTACCACATGGTCTACAACCTTTAGGCAACCTCGATTTAGATAGAAACGATGTTAATTCATTCGTATAGTGGCTTCTCACTAAGTCATCACGTAGATTACGTGACCGACGGAACGTAATGTTTGGTTTCGGGCTCAAGTAATTCAAAAGCACAGGGTCAGATTGTAAAATGGGCCAAGATTTATCCAACAAATGGCACATCAAATTAATTTGTCCATGGTGTTGTGTAATAAACCTCACAGTTTTATTCACTGTTGGTGTCCTCGTTGAATAAAGAGCCGTGTACCTAGAGGTATGTTTGGCCCTATTAAAGGCCCTTTTTATGGAACGACGACTATATCCTCTATCCAGAAACCTCATCTTCAACATATCAGCTTGTTGCATAAAATCTGCATCGTTGGAGCAGATTCTCCACAAACGGAGGAATTGACCCACTGGTATGGACCGAATCATCGCAGGGGGATGTGACGAGGAAGCCAACAGCAAAGAGTTGACTGCTGTATCTTTACGAAAGAGAGAAGATTGTAGGCAGTTATGGGTGTCTCTATAAATCTTGACATCCAGGAAGTCAATAGAATTTGCATCAAATTGGTAAGCAAGATGGATGTTCAACTGATTCTGATTTAAACTACGCATAAATTGATGTACAGTACAGACCAAAATTTTGGACACACCTTCTCATTTAAAGATTTTTCTTTATTTTCATCACTATGAAATTTGTACATTCACACTGAAGGCATCAAACTATGAATTAACACATGTGGAATTATATACTTAACAAAAAGGTGTGAAACAACTAAAAATATGTCTTATATTCTAGGTTCTTCAATGTAGCCACCTTTTGCTTTGATGACTGCTTTGCACACTCTTGGCATTCTCTTGATGAGCTTCAAGAGGTAGTCACCGGAAATGGTCTTCCAACAATCTTGAAGGAGTTCCCAGAGATGCTTAGCACTTGTTGGCCCTTTTGCCTTCACTCTGCGGTCCAGCTCACTCCAAACCATCTCGATTGGGTTCAGATCTGGTGACTGTGGAGGCCAGGTCATCTGGCATAGCACCCCATCACTCTCATTCTTGATCAAATAGCCCTTACACAGCCTGAAGGTGTGTTTGGGGTCATTGTCCTGTTGAAAAATAAATGATGGTCCAACTAAACGCAAACCGGATGGAATAGCATGCCGCTGTAAGATGCTGTAGTAGCCATGCTGGTTCAGTATGCCTTCAATTTTGAATAAATCCCCAACAGTGTCACCAGCAAAGCACCCCCACACCATCACACCTCCTCCTCCATGCTTCACGGTGGGAACCAGGCATGTAGAGTCCATCCGTTCACCTTTTCTGCGTCGCACAAAGACACGGTGGTTGGAATCAAAGATCTCAAATTTGGACTCATCAGACCAAAGCACAGATTTCCACTGGTCTAATGTCCATTCCTTGTGTTCTTTAGCCCAAACAAGTCTCTTCTGCTTGTTGCCTGTCCTTAGCAGTGGTTTCCTAGCAGCTATTTTACCATGAAGGCCTGCTGCACAAAGTCTCCTCTTAACAGTTGTTGAAGAGATGTGTCTGCTGCTAGAACTCTGTGTGGCATTGACCTGGTCTCTAATCTGAGCTGCTGTTAACCTGCGATTTCTGAGACTGGTGACTCGAACAAACTTATCCTCAGAAGCAGAGGTGACTCTTGGTCTTCCTTTCCTGGGGCGGTCCTCAGGTGAGTCAGTTTCTTTGTAGCGCTTGATGGTTTTTGCAACTGCAGTTGGGGACACTTTCAAAGTTTTCCCAATTTTTCACACTGACTGACCTTCATTTCTTAAAGTAATGATGACCACTCGTTTTTCTTTACTTAGCTGCTTTTTTCTTGCCATAACACAAATTCTAACAGTCTATTCAGTAGGACTATCAGCTGTGTATCCACAAGACTTCTTCACAACACAACTGATGGTCCCAACCCCATTTATAAGGCAAGAAATCCCACCTATTAAACCTGACAGGGCACACCTGTGAAATGAAAACCATTTCCGGTGACTACCTCTTGAAGCTCATCAAGAGAATGCCAAGAGTGTGCAAAGCAGTGATCAAAGCAAAATGTGGCTACTTTGAAGAACCTAGAATATAAGACATATTTTCAGTTGTTTCATACTTTTTTGTTAAGTATATAATTCCATATGTGTTAATTCATAGTTTTGATGCCTTCAGTGTGAATGTACAATTTTCATAGTCATGAAAATACAGAAAAATCTTTAAATGAGAAGATGTGTTCAAACTTTTGGTCTGTACTGTAGTTCATCAATAGTCCCCTGCCAGATCAAAAATATATCATCGATGTACCGCGTCCAAAAGAGGACGCGGTCCATCGATGAACAAAGATCGGACAGGAAGAGGTCCCTCTCCCACAGCCCCAGGAACAGGTTGGCATATGCTGGCGCAAATGCTGCGCCCATAGCGGTGCCCTGGAGCTGTAGATAGAAGGACCCCTTAAACAGAAAGAAATTATGAGATAGAGTGAATTGTAGCAGTTGAATAATAAAACTACCCATACTGGATGACAAAGACGAGGAATGTAGGAAAAATTGGGTCACCCGTATACCATCTGTGGTGCCCCGAGGGTTCGGTTGCCACAGGGGTATTGCACCTCAACCAGAGGTGTAATATTCCACTCCCAGGTAAGGATGGAGTGTGGACCAGGGCTCCATTAGCTGCACTCACACATACACACACTCACCCCATTTCCGGGGCACAGCTCGACGGTGCTCCCATTTATGCAGGCATGACTGACTAGGCTCGACGGTGCTCCCATTTATGCAGACATAACTGACCATGTCCCTGGCTGGAGTGGGGAGGGGGGAGAGAACCCAATGATGTAGGAGCAGAAGGGGACGGTTTCTGGAGCATAGGAAGGAGCTCATTGGGTGCAGGTCACCTGAGCTCAGACACAGAGAAGCAGATAAAAGGTGGGGGCCATCTTAGGAGGGAGTTCAGTTAGAGAAGTTCAGTACAGTAGAGAGCTGACAGGGAGCTGCGGCTCAGCCTGAGCTCAGCTCCACGAGGCAGGCCTGGAGAGAAGGCCGAGGCCAGAAAGGAGAAGAGGAGAAGGAGAAGGAAGGAAAGAGGAGAGACAGAGGAGTAGAAAGGCTCCAGAAACAAGAAGGCAGAAGGGACCCTAAGAGAGCAAAACGGACAGCAACCGTTGCAAGCCCGCGTTTTATCGGGTGAAGGGTCAGGCCGTGGAAGGGTACCGGATTCCCAAGTTGGTGGAGGTAAATCATCCCTCAGCCAAGAACCGGAGGTCGTGATCATTTATTGGTGCGACCCCTTGCTACACCCGCTAGGAAGGCACCACATAGGGTCAGGGAAACTGGCGCCAAGTTTTACCAGAGAAGGCCCGAGGCTGCCGGACAGAAACGTGGTCACTGGTGGGGCACGAGAGGCCAGAGAAAGGATAGAAGGGGGTCCTGTGCCACTCTCCTGAGTTGCCTGGGGGTTGACCTAGCCCCTCACCTGGTGGACGCAGCATGGCTTGGGCAGTCATTGCTGACAGAAGTGACTTGGATATCAACTGTGAGTAAAAAGCCTGAACTGCACCATTGGACTCTGTGTGATTTATGCTGCGCCTGCACCATCACCCCCAGCATCCATCTACATTGCCCTGAGGCTACACTCTTCCCGTGGGGAGTTATCCTATCCCTGAGCTGCACACCAACACCAGCCTCAGCGGTCTGCCTTGCAGCGGCGGTCATCCCTGACCGCAATCCACGGGTGGCGTAGTCGGACATTCCAAAACACTGATAAATAGACTGCCACAGCATTTGGTCTGACCACCCTGAGCCACGGGATCGGGTTGCCACTACTACCCCCAGCATCGCACAGAAGCCAGGTTCCGGGTGCCCCCACGGCCCAGGGGGCGAGTCAGCTTTGGCGTAGTCGGCAGGATTGTGACCAACCTGCCACAAACGGGTATTGCGTGCCTGAAAAGACTTTATACTTACCTTGTGGAGTTTCCCACCATCCGTAGCCGTTTCCCGCCATCCGCAACCATTTTCCCGCCATCGGGCGCCATCTTTGGGACGCCACGCGGGAAGAAGAGGGGCGTGGACACCAAAAACCGCACGAGACCTGAAGCTCCGCCCTATGTCCAGACGCTGGGCAAGGTCCTGGAAAGAGATCCAGCGAACGCCGACGTCATCATCCTGCAACGCAAGGTCCTCACCCAAAGCATCGCGAGTGGAGCCGCGGCCTACAGAAGAGGATCGCCAGAAGGTAGGCCACGGTTAACCAGAGGGGAGGAAGACATCAGGAATGGAGAGCAAGATGGCGGACCAGCAGCAGACTAAGCTGCCCAGCATCGGCAGTGCCCCAGCCGTCGTGGGTCCCGACCAGCGCCAGGAGAAGACGCAAGATGCAGGAGCGGTCGCAGGAGCAAGTAAGAGGAGTCTCCCTGTCCCGGACGCTGCCAGCGTCAGCCCGCTCCCGGGCCCCCCTGGTGGAGCCGCCGATCCCGGGCGTCATCAACAGCGGCCCCCTCCAGGCCCCGCCGTAAGGCCTACTGCACCGCGGCGCAAGGGAAGGGTATGCCCTCAACGTCCAGAGGGTGGAGGAGGAGCAGTAGCAGAAGTATTGTTACCCAGAGGACCCAGACAGGTCTGAAGAATATGGCGAGGAGGAAGAAGGTGCGCAGGGAGGACACCGCTACTAAGGAGTGGCAGCGTACCAATGTACATAGTTGCCCGTCAGGGTGAAGGAACTGTTGCAGAGAGTTACCCGGTATCGGGTCAGTTAAAACCGGCTGAGGACTGGGAGCAGCCAACTTATTGAACTATCCGACCGAGGACTGGGAGCGGTCAATCTTGTACATAATTGCACTTCTTAAAGTGCCCCCTACTGGTTTTATAAGAGACCACAACAACAACTGACCTCAGAACAAAAAAAACCGTTAGAGGTGGCTGAAGACGAGGTCCAGCAGCTGAATCAGCTACGCCCTGCAGCCACCCCAGGGCCTTCGTTGAGTGTTTACGAATGGGTCCCTCGTGTTTGTGTTTATGTGTTTGCACTTAATAGAAAGATGGACACCTGGTTGCAAAGTACACTGTGACCAGTTCACCAAAGTTTTACATGAAGAATGTTTACAAGAAAAATGTTTTATATGTGACAGATGTGGTTATAAAAGTGAAAAGAGTTTTATAATGTTTTATATATGTGAAGAAAGTCTTATAATAACTGCTGAAAGAGAAAATGTGCCAGTAACGTTAAAAGAGAAGAATTGCCTCCCATAAAGGGATGAGTTATAATGGTTTATAATCTTATATGTGAATGCATTCTAAAAACTTGCATGTTTCTGAATGGTCTTTTGCTTTGTTCCAGCGCGAGGACGTGCTGTGGTTTACCAGGGGGGAATGTGGCGCCCCGAGGGTTCGGTTGCCACAGGGGTATTGCACCTCAACCAGAGGTGTGATATTCCACTCCCAGGTAAGGATGGAGTGTGGACCAGGGCTCAGTTAGCTGCACTCACACATACACACACTCACCCCATTTCCGGGGGACAGCTCGACGGTGCTCCCATTTATGCAGGCACAACTGACCATGTCCCTGGCTGGAGTGTGGAGGGAGGAGAGAACCCAGTGATGTAGGAGCAGAAGGGGACGGTTTCTGGAGCATAGGAAGGAGCTCATTGGGTGCAGGTCACCTGAGCTCAGACACAGAGAAGCAGATAAAAGGTGGGGGCCATCTTAGGAGGGAGTTCAGTCAGAGAAGTTCAGTACAGTAGAGAGCTGACAGGGAGCTGCGGCTCAGCCTGAGCTCAGCTCCACGAGGCAGGCCTGGAGAGAAGGCCGGGGCCAGAAAGGAGAAGGAGAAGGAAGGAAAGAGGAGAGACAGAGGAGTAGAAAGGCTCCAGAAACAAGAAGGCAGAAGGGACCCTAAGAGAGCAGAACGGACAGCAACCATTGCAAGCCCGCGTTATATCGGGTGAAGGGTCAGGCCGAGTAAGGGTACCGGATTCCCAAGTTGGTGGAGGTAAATCATCCCTCAGCCAAGAACCGGAGGTCGTGATCATTTTTGGTGCGACCCCTTGCTACACCCGCTAGGAAGGCACCACATAGGGTCAGGGAAACTGGCGCCAAGTTTTACCAGAGAAGGCTCGAGGCAGCCGGACAGAAACGTGGTCACTGGTGGGGCACGAGAGGCCAGAGAAAGGATAGAATGGGGTCCTGTGCCACACTTCTGAGTTGCCTGGGGGTTGACCGAGCCCCTCACCTGGTGGACGCAGCACGGCTTGGGCAGTCATTGCTGACAGAAGTGACTTGGATATCAACTGTGAGTAAAAAGCCTGAACTGCACCATTGGACTCTGTGTGATTTATGCTGCGCCTGCACCATCACCCCCAGCATCCACCTACATTGCCCTGAGGCTACACTCTTCCCGTGGGGAGTTATCCTATCCCTGTGCTGCGCACCAACACCAGCCACAGCGGTCTGCCTTGCAGCGGTGGTCATCCCTGACCGCAATCCACGTTTGGTGTAGTCGGACATTCCAAAACACTGGTAAATAGACTGCCACAGCATTTAGTCTGACCACCCTGAGCCACGGGATCGGGTTGCCACTACTACCCCCAGCATCGCACAGAAGCCTGGTTCCGGGTGCCCCACGGCCCAGGGGGCGAGTCACATCTATATGCCGAATATTGGTGTACAAGGACTCCACATCACATGTAACTAAAATAGTATTCATGTCTATGTGGAGCCCATCAATTTTCTTCAGAAATTCAGATGTGTCCTTCGTAAAGGATGGTAATGATTCCACAAGGGGTTGTAATTCACTGTCAATAAACCGATTAACATTTTCCAGGTAATTTCCTCTCCCCGATATAATCGGTCTACCCGGTGGTATTTGGCAGTTTTTATGTACCTTTGGCAACAAATATAGGGTGGGAATGGAGGGTTCACTGACCTGAAGTGCTATATGCAGTTCCTTAGAAATAACGCCATTGTCCTTGGCCGTTTGTAAAATGGAACCTAATTCAGTCTGAAATTTCATTATAGGATTAAAGGTAATTTTTTTGTAACACCTTGTATCCTTCAATTGGCAAAACGCTTCCACTTCATACGTTGTCTTAGGCCAGATCACCACATTCCCACCCTTGTCAGCCGGTTTAAAGACCACATCTGACAGCTTCCGCAACCGCTGAAGACATTGTCTCTCCTCCCTGGTGAGATTATCCAATGTCAGATATCGTGGAATTTTTTCAAAGTCCTTACCATTTTGACAAAAATATCAATGGTTGGGCAAGTGGACAGAGGCGGAAATTTCTGGGATCGTGTTTTAATAGAAAGAGGGATCTTACCCCCTGTTAGGCCGTTGTGTTCCTCCGCCAATTCTTCCAGATCGGCTAACGCCTCCTGTTCCGTCTTTGTAGGAAATAAACAAAGAGTAGTCTCATCATGAAAATGCTGTTTAAATAATAACTTCCTTGCAAACAAATGGAGGTCTTTGACAGCCGTAAACCTATCAAACTGGGCTGTAGGACAAACCATCAAGCCTTTATTCAATAGGAAAATCTCCATCTGGGAAAAAAAATGTGAACTAAGGTTAATTACCTTTAAGCTGTTTCTGTTTTCTGGCGCGTAAACATAGTTGCGTTTATTGGGAGGAAAGTGTAGCTCACATTTGCGCTTCGGAGTAGATGCCAAAGATGCAGAGACAGAAGAAGAGGCATCAGAAACCTCACTGGCAGGTGGATTAGATGAAATAGAAGGGGTACGATCCCTATTTATACCTGATGGTGTATAATTCTTCCACCTATATATTCTGCCCATGGCAAGGTCCTTTTGATCTCTAGTCAATTTTTTAGCTTGATTTGCCTGGATATCCTTTACCCAAAGGTCCATGGACTTATTCATCTGTGTATCAATGGAGTGAATTTGATCTGTAGATAGATCTACCTTCGCATTCACATATGTTGATTCAAGAGTCTTATCAATCTCACTGATGGATTTGAGGCTGAGTTGGATCAACAGTTCCATGAATTTCCCGGATGTGTCATGACACACCTGCTCCCTGCTCCCAGTCTCGGGTACTCGTTGCTCGGGTCGAGCAAATTGGAATACTCGGGTGCTCGACCCGAGCAACGAGCCCAATGTAAGTCTATGGGAAACTCGAGCATATTTCAGGCGGCTCCCGCCTGCGGTCTGCAAAGGGCCTAAAAATTGTCCAAATCGATGGGAACAGTGCTCAAATGACATTGGGACAGCATGGGGAAGACCCCTGGAAGCATTTCTGACTCCCAGGTCACTGCTGTTAACAACGTTGTCAGAGTATTGCGCCACTTTTACGGACTCACAATAAAACATACAAAAACGAAACCAAAATGGATTTTCCTGGGAAATATGTTAAGGAACATCCTTTCCAGGGTAATGACTTGTATAGAAGGCAAAATAAATAACCAAAACCAAAAATACTCCTCCACACCTTGGGCTATGTTCACACGTAGCGTTTTTGATGCGTTTTTGCACTTTTGCATTGCTTTCAACCAAGACAAATGCATTCACTGGGAAATGTCATTTTAACATTTTACAACCTTATCTGGCCATGTGGTGTGTGACACATCATCAGACACATGCATACAGTGCTGAAAAGACATGGAAACAGCATGGGGAAGACCTCTGGAAGCATCTCTGACTTCCAGGTCACTGCCTAAAAGTGTGCCCATCATAAGTGATCCTTGGCGCATGCGAAGATGCCTCCCGCCATGCACCTGTCATTGCAGACTTGCAACAATTACCGTCCACGTCCTTGTCCCACTGCAGCGTTCATGTGTCCCTACCCAATTCCTTGGAATGCAAGCGCAAGTATGCAGGCAGCCAGCCACCCACCCACCCACAGGCTGCAATACTATACTGCCAAATTTTTGACAGCTGCTTGCACTGAAATGTGGCCTATTAAGCTCGTGGAGGCGGAAGCTTTTCACAACCTCATGCCGGCGGCGGCCGGGTGTCCATACTCGGTCCCCAGCCGCCACTATATTTCCCGGTATCGCCTCCGCCTTCCACAAGCACGAGTCCCACAACATTACCCTTGCCCTCCCCAGTGCACTTATTGGGAAGGACCGCCTAACCACAAACACGTGGACAGGTGAATGTGGCCAGGAACGGTACGGAGCCAGTCCACAACTTTTTTTTGCTGACTGTTGTATTTACACTGTGTTCCAAATTATTATGCAAATAATATTTTCTCAGATTTTCCCAAATTACCTATATGAATTGCAGTCATTGTAATTTTCCAGTCAAATAACTATTAGAGTACAATTGAAAGGTTTTTGTACAAACTGCCTATGATAACAGTATATATTTTTTAAAAAAAAACATTCAAACTGCGCTCAAAATGCATGTTCCAAATTATTATGCACAGCAGAGTTTTCAACCTTTTCATTTTAATAAAGAACAAAAAAATGGTCATTTTTGAAATTATAAGCATTAGTAGGTTATTACAAACTGAAATCAAACAGTTTTCAACTCAAAACTTTATTCTAGGTGATGTAACATTTGCACATAGGACCCCTTGTTCGAAAGGAGCTTCTGAACTCTCTCATTCATTGAATTTGTCAGGTTTTGGATGGTTTCTGCTTCAATTGTTTTGCATGAGGACAGAATACCCTCCCAGAGCTGTTGCTTAGATGTGAACTGCCTCCCGCCATCATAGACACTCCTTTTGATGATGCTCCACAGGTTCTCAATGGGGTTGAGGTCAGGGGAGCATGGGGGCCATACCATAAGTTTGTCCCCTTTTATGCCCACAGCAGCCAGAGATGCAGATGTGTTATGTGCAGCATGAGACGGTGCATTATCATGCATGAAAATGATCTTGCTGTGGAATGCACGGTTCTTCTTCTTGAACCATGGCAGGAAGTGCTGTTTGAGAAACTCAACATACATTATGGAGTTCATCTTTACCCCTTCAGGGATCCTAAAAGGGCCCACAATCTCTCTCCCCATGATTCCAGCCCAAAACATTACTCCACCTCCTCTTTGTTGGCGCCGTAGCCGTGTTTGCATGGGGTGTCCATCAACCAGCCATCCTCCACTCCATCCATCTGGACCATCGAGATCATTTCATGCATGATAATGCCCCGTCTCATGCTGCACATAACACATCTGCATCTCTGGCTGCTGTGGGCATAAAAGGGGACAAAGTTATGGTGTGGCCCCCATGCTCCCCTGACCTCAACCCCATTGAGAACCTCTGGTGCATCATCAAAAGGAGTGTCTATGATGGCGGGAGGCAGTTCACATCTAAGCAACAGCTCTGGGAGGGTATTCTGTCCTCATGCAAAACAATTGAAGCAGAAACCATCCAAAACCTGATAAATTCAATGAATGAGAGAGTTCAGAAGCTCCTTTCGAACAAGGGGTCCTATGTGCAAATGTTACATCACCTAGAATAAAGTTTTGAGTTGAAAACTGTTTGATTTCAGTTTGTAATAACCTGCTAATGCTTATAATTTCAAAAATGACCATTTTTTTGTTCTTTATTAAAATGAAAAGGTTGAAAACTGCTGTGCATAATAATTTGGAACATGCATTTTGAGTGCAGTTTGAGTGTTTTATTTTTTAAAAAATATACTGTTATCATAGGCAGTTTGTACAAAAACCTTTCAGTTGTACTCTAATAGTTATTTGACTGGAAAATTACAATGACTGCAATTCATATAAGTAATTTGGGAAAATCTGAGAAAATATTATTTGCATAATAATTTGGAACACAGTGTAGCTGGGTGAAAAGACTGGCATAGAGGGAAACCTTATCTAGCCTGCATGTCATTTCTCACAGGAAGTCCTGTAATGCAGCTTGTTGCAGAAGCAATGGCAGCCCGTACAACATCATCTCGCCTTTGTCGGTGGTGCTTTCACACACACACACACACACACACATCTTTCTTTGCGCATTTAATTTCTTGAAAACAGAGTTGGACAATGGCCTGATCTGTAATGCGGTTTGAGAAATAACATGCAGAAGCATGGCCGATCCACATTAAAATAGCAGCCATAGAGTGTCCGGGAACCTTCCCCCACACTTTTATTAGCCAGGGCTGCTTTTCGGCAGGGTTGAACAGGCCCACCAGAGAACCAGAGACTCCTCCGGCGGGCCCTGGCTTCTCCTTCAGGAGAGGTCATAGTGCCGACGTGAGGCCATGATGATGATAGAGGCCACCATCTGCTTAGTTTTCTGTTACTTGGAATGCAAGTGCAAGTGTTGCGCCCAGCTGCGCTAGGTACCACAGATCCTAGAAGTGTGCATTAATGGAATCCTCCACAAGAGGCCCCCATAAACATTCACACATCTCCACCTTCCACCTCAGACCAGCAAAGGGAGACCGTTAGGGATATAAATAGGAAAGGTGGAGCTAGGCAGTCAGTATAGTATAGCAGTTGAGTCCAGTACAGTTTGAGAAGAGTTACCTCAGAGGACAGAGCCTGTTCCAGCTCCTGCAGTAGAGAAGCCTGAGCGAGGTCAGCCTGCAGTGGAGCTCATCCAGACTAAGACTCTAGGAGCTCAAGTAAGTGAGCCCAAGGTGTGCCGACGCCTGTAAGAGTGGTGAAGAGCGGAAAGCTCTGCCGTTAGTGTGAGTAGCCTAGTGAGGGCCCGAGTGTGGCCGAAGGCGAGTGGAAAGTGAGTAGCAGTGGGGGCAGAGGAGCTTACCCAGCTCACCCCGAAACATATACCAGACACCGGGTCCGAGCTTACCGGGATCTCTACGACCCAGTAAGGCATAACCGGAATCCCTGTAGAACTACAGGTCCCAGGTTCACCAGAGAGCTGATACGCAACAGAGCCAGGAGACACATAGGCCCCGTAAACTGGGAGCGTGCACTCCAAGAGAAGGCCCTACCACAACGTCAGCCGGTGCAGGACAGAGATAAAGTTAGGCCTAGCTTCAGGCAGGTCAGAAACTTTATATCCAGAGGCAAGAAACAGGAGGCCCTACACCCGCTCATTGGGGAGGATCCTGATATGCACCCTTCACCCTACAGTGCTCCGGGATGTGCCTGATTTTCCACCAGTAAAAGGTACTGAAGTGACTACCGTGTCCGTCCCCGTTCTTGCTCTGACCCGGCTGGGATTCGCCTGTCCTGCATCCCCCCTCTCCGTACGCTGCCCTGAGGCCTAGCTCCACCTGTGGGGAGCTATACCATCGAGCTGCCATATCACCGGCCTCAGTGGACTGCCGCAGCGCTGGTGAGTCTCACCAGAAACCACAGGTGGCATCACGAACTTCCATAAAATTAACAAACAATCCCCTTTTAAAAGCTGACCCCAGGGTACGGGCCCGGGAGCCGACCACCGCGACATCCCCAAAGGCCAGGCAAAGGCCCGGGTACCGAGTCATCCCCATCCCCTGGGCTAGTCATCTTTCCTGGTGTCACGAACAGGATCGCGTGCCCGCTGCAATGACGGAGTGTTATGCCCGTTGCCACCGGGTACTGTGCGCCTTTAATTAAAAACTGTGTACGTTAAACTGTGGCGAAAATTGCCGCCATTGTTGGGCCGCCAAGCTAGAAGAAGGGCGTAACCGCGGGAAACTGAGGGGCGTACCTGCAAAAGCGCGCAAAGCCCCGGACACGCCCCACGCCTCGACATCAAACCAGGAAGCGCCAGGTCCTGGAAGGAGCGTCGCTGAACGCTCCGACGTAGGACGCAAGCGACGCAAGGTCCTGAAGACGACTGTCAACTGCGGGGCTGCGGCCTACCGGAAGAAAAGAAGGTAGGCCACGGTTCGCTAGGGGGGAGTCAGAATGTCCGAGGAACACAACAACGCCGGAATACCGGTTAACGGCCCTAATGTACAACCCGCGCCCGACACAGGGCAGGCCGAGGCGGCCGCTCCACCAGCAGCGTCTGTAACTCCTGTCGTCCCCATAACTCTACCGTACATTCCAGGAGCAAAGTGGCTCCCTCAGTACAACGGCAAACCAGATACCCTGTCTGGATTCAAACGGAAGATATGCGGTATCTTGGATATGTACTCTATGACAGGCAAGCAGAGGGCCGCTGTTGTATTAGGACAACTGACTGGTGCTGCGGAATGGGAAGTGGAAACATGGTCGGCCGCAGACCAGGAGTCAGTGTCCGCAATCTTTAAAAAGCTACAGACTGTTTTTGAGGATCATACTGAGGCGGACCTCTGGATGAGGTTCTACAACTGTTCTCAACAGCCGGAGGACAATGTTCGGGACTATGCCTCGCGTCTACAAGGGGCTCTGAAACAGGTTAGTCCGACCAGCATCGAAAATGAAAACAAAATGCTGAAGGAACAGTTTGTCCGGGGGTCTCCAGAGGAGAGCAGGACTGTACGTTGGTGGTCCTTGGATCATCCAGACGCCACCTTTGACAATCTTAAGGACATGGCTATAAAAGGACTGCAGCCCCTGGAAACAAATGCCATACAATGTTACCAGGGTGGGGCTACCCCAGTGCCTGCTACACCCACCTTTTCCCCAATGGCCGCTGAAGCCAAGGTTCCAGCAACGTTCCCTAGAGAGCTGGACAGTTTGCGCTCTGAAGTGCGCCAGTTGAGCAAAACCCTGACCACTGTGCTGAGTGCTCTGCAGCTGCGGACGGAGCCCGAGGAAGGAGGGAAAATCCTGTTAGCCGATAGCCCTGAGGATGTCCCCTGGATGCGAAGGAGGAGGAGGACAACACCACCCTCTACGAGGATCGGTGACCAGTGCCATCCACAGAAGGACCCTACCTGCTACCGCTGCCGCAAGACCGGACACACCGCCCAGAATTGTCCTTTAAACGGGAAAACCCTGGGGCCGAGGGCCGACACCCAGGAGTAACTCAGCCAGGCCCATCAGACTGGTACAACAGGTTCGTCGGAGGAAGACCTTTCCTGTCCATTCTGCTGGACGGCATCCCGACGCATGCTCTGCTGGACACAGGATCTCAGGTAACCATAATGCCTGATGTCCTCTAAAAGAGGTTCTGGTCCATGGACGACCTAAGCCCACCAGCTCCAAATCTTTCTGTTTATGCCTCAAATGGACTCCCCCTTAACCTAATCGGGGTTAAGAATGTGACAGTAAAGGTGGGGAGAGTGTTGCTGAAGGATCAGGGACTAATTGTAGTAGAGACTAATCCTGATGATACCAATCTGTATATGGTACTAGGCACTAACATTGTTGGTAACTGTTTGGGAGAAGTTATGTTCTTGCTCCAACAGATAGCTGACACTGCCAGACCAGGACAGAGGAGGGCGCTGCAGAAGGAGATGCGAGTCCTGATGTACCAGCATCAAGTAAGGTTAACAGATGGTGAAATCGGTAATGTGCGGGTGACAGACACCATACCCATTGTGATCCCCCCAATGAGTGAAATGCTTATCTGGTGTAGAGCTACTATAGGTCTTAGAAGATAGAGCTACCAGGCAGTAGTAGAACCCCTTTGCTCCGAGCACAGACCCACGCTCTTAACCGCCAGAGGAGTGGTAGATGTATGCAATGGGAGGGTGCCTGTCCATCTTCTCAACTGTGGGGAAGATGAGGTCAGATTGCCACGTTGTGCCACTGTTGCCAAATTACATGCTGTAAATAACAACTGCATTCATAAGGCTGAGTCATTAACCTCACCAGACGAAGTGGAGGATGATGACCCTGCAACCCTGGTGGAGGAATGGTGTCAACAGCTCCATGTTGGGACAGACACTACTCCTGCCCATCAGAAACAGGGTGTACACCGGGTGGTTCAAGAATACGTGCAGGTTTTTACAGTAAACATCCACTTGACTTAGGGAGGATTAAGGGGGTTCAACATCATATCCCCACAGGTGACCATCCACCCATCAAAGAACGTTACAGGCCTATACCACCAGCACACTACCAGAAGCCTAAGGAAATGTTGCACAACATGAGAAAGGCGGGGGTAGTAAGGGATAGTTGTAGTCCCTGGGCAGCTCCCCTAGTGCTAGTTAGGAAAAAGGACGGGAGCATGAGAATGTGTGTAGATTACCGACAAGTAAATCGCATTACACATAAAGATGCATACCCTTTACCACGCATAGAGGAGTCCCTTGCTGCCTTAAAGTCTGCAAATTACTTTTCCACCCTTGACCTCACTAGTGGGTACTGGCAAGTAGCTGTGGCTGAGGAGGATCGGGAGAAGACGGCCTTCACTACCCCAATGGGACTCTGCGAGTTCAGCAGTATGCCGTTTGGACTCTGCAATGCCCCTGGAACGTTCCAGAGATTGATGGAGTGCTGCTTGGGACACCGCAACTTCGAGACTGTGTTACTATACCTGGATGACGTGATAGTGTACTCCAAAACGTATGAGGACCACTTTAAGCACCTGGCAGAGGTATTTGAGTCACTGTCCCGGTACGGGATGAAGTTGAAGCCCTCAAAGTGCCACCTGCTCAAGAGAAAGGTACAGTACCTGGGGCACATTGTCAGTCCGGAAGGGGTAGCACCAGACCCGGAGAAGGTCACTGCCATCCAGAAGTGTCCGGAGCCGAAGAACCTCAAGGAGGTGCGTCAGTTCTTGGGACTAGTAGGATACTACCGGAGGTTTGTAAAAGACTACACCAAGAAAACAGCTCCTCTGCAAGACCTCCTTGTAGGGCAGTCCCCCAAAGGCAGAAATCCCCCATTCCACTGGGGTAAGGAGCAAGCCGAGTCATTTCAGGAGATGAAGGAGATCCTGACAGACGATGAGATCCTAGCCTACCCTGACTACAGCCAACCGTTCCTGCTGTATACAGATGCCAGTAACGAAGGACTGGGAGCTGCCTTAAGTCAGAAGCAGAATGGCCAAGAGAAAGTGATCGCATACGCAAGCAGGAAGCTCCGCCCGACCGAGAGGAACCCAGAGAACTATAGCAGCTTTAAGTTGGAGTTCCTGGCCTTGGTCTGGGCCATCACTGAAAGGTTCAAGCACTACCTAGCCTCCAGTAAGTTCACTGCCTTTACTGATAACAACCCCTTGACCCATCTTGAAACAGCCAAGTTAGGAGCCTTGGAGCAACGATGGATGGCTCGGCTGTCAAATTATCAATTCACAGTTAAATACCGGGTGGGCCGCAAGAACGCCAACGCCGATGCCCTGTCCAGGATGCCTCACCAGTCAGACACAGAAGAAGAAGTGGATGACCTGGAAGAGATTGAGCTACCTGCCTTTCACCGTAATGGGATGATCCACGAGCAACGAGCCTCCAGGAGGCAGCGTGGAAAGACGTTAAACCCCCTGCCTCACCACAGCTGGAAAGAGACCCAGGACAGTGACCCGGTTGTCAGCCGCATCAAGGAGCTGATAACCCAAAAAGGTTCCTCCCTGGAAAAAGAAGCGTCTCTGCAAGCAAAGCAGCTGTGGAACGAGAGAAGCCGGCTGCTTATTTACCGTGAGAAGCTGTGCCGGAGGTACGTCAATCCAAAAACCCATGAGATGGTATGGTAGATAGTGGTCCCCAAGACAGACATCCAAATGGTGTTGGAGGCCTACCACGATCAGGTGGGGCACTTTGGCTGGAAAAAGCTAGAGACCCTGCTGAAATGTCGATTCTACTGGGTAGGAGTGCGCAGCTCCATTGAGCGGTGGTGCCGGGACTGTGGACCCTGTGGCCTCAGAAGAAAAGACTACAGCAGCCAGAAGGCACCCCTGCAACCCATCAAGACGACTCGACCCCTGGAGATCGTGGCCCTGGACTATGTCAAGCTGTCCCCCAGCAGGTCAGGGTACTCTTATGCTCTGACCATGGTGGATCACTACTCACGTTTCCTGGTGGTCGCCCCCGTCAAAGACCTGACGGCAGAGACAGCAGCAAAGACGTTCCAAGCGTATTTCTGTTGACCCCATGGTTATCCTGAGCAGGTGCTGACGGACCAAGGCCCGGCCTTTGAGGCTGAGTTGTTCAAGGAGTTCTGCCTTCTATACGGGTGTAAGAAGATAAGAACTACACCGTACCACCTACAAACCAATGGTCTCTGTGAGAAGATGAATAACATCATCATCGACCTGCTAAAGACCATACCACTTGAGGAGAGAAATCAGTGGCTAGACCTACTACCTGACCTAGTAGATCTGTACAATCACATACCAGTAAGTTCCACCAACTGTACTCCGGCATATCTCATGAGAGCAAGTCCAGAAAAGCTGCCCATGGACCTGGAGCTTGGTGTTGTAGAACCAGAAGCGGATGTGACCACTGAGGAGTGGGACACAGCCAGACAGGAGCAGTACAGAAGAGTACAAGCCTGTGTTGAAGATAGTCTCACTCGGGTGAGGGACAAGCAGGAAGCTCAATTCAACAGAGGTGCCCAAGCAGAACCCTTCGCACCTGGTAAAGTAGTACTAAAAAGGAAAAGAAGGAACCACAAACTTGATGACCAGTGGGAGAGGGAACCCTACACTGTGTTGAAATCAATATTTGATAATAAGAAGACCTGCATAATTAGTAGAGACGGAGGAAGGACAACTGCAACAGTATCCAGGGATCACCTAAAGTTGTGTCCAGATCTGCTAAAGCCCCAAGGAGAAGTGCCTCTCGTTATCCCGGAGGAGCCTAAAGAAGCAGTAATACACACTGACTTAGGAGATTTCCCGGCAGATTGGCCCCAACTAGGAGGAGCAGTAATCATCCCTGTAATCACCTTCTACCCAAAGCAAGAAGAGCCTGTAATTGCTGAAGAGGAGGCAGCTCAAGAGGAATCCCCAGACGAAGGACCCCCGGTAGGAGAAGAGCAAGAAGGCCCAGCCAATGGTGAACTTGTCAGTCCTGTAGAGAGGTCAATGCAGCTTTGTAGCCCCTCCACACCTAGTACTGACACATTGGGAGGTAGAGCACCTATTAGTGCCTCACGCATTCCAGTATCGCGCAGATCAACGTGTAGTACTAAAGGTAAACCCCCTGTTAGATATAATCAGTAAGATAGCTAAACTCTGAAAAGTGTAGATAGTTATCCCTGGGGTATTAAACTGTATTTCTGTGTGTTTTCATGCATATGTATATTATTTTGTGTTTTGCCTTATTGATGAACAGTTCAAGTTATATGGACACTTTGCCTAATGACTTAGTTATTTATCTAAGAACTCCGTGGCTGAGGACTGTGTGCAGCCCAAAAACTATTTCTTGTAAATATTTGCGCTCCCTGGAGTGCCTCTTTAGGTGACTTCAGAAGCAAAACCTGTCTGGAGTGCCTCTAATGGAGGTCCAACGCAGGATATTCATGCCCTGCAGCCACCCCAGGGCCTACATTGAGGGTTTGGGACAGGTCCCTCAAACCACCAAGTACTCTACCCTGTGAGATGGACATCCTGTCTGGGAACCTCACCATAAGAGACTTGAATTCTGAGGACGCTTTGTACCTGTTTATGTTATTATGCAACGTTTAAGAAATGTGCCTCCCATAAAGGGAAGAGTTATTGCATTGTTAATGTTTACTATGGTTGTTTTAAAATGTACTTCAGCCTGGGAGTGCTGAACTTTGCTAGGGGGGAATGTGGCGCCCAGCTGCGCTTGGTACCACAGATCCTAGAAATGTGCATTAATGGAATCCTCCACAAGAGGCCCCCATAAACATTCACACATCTCCACCTTCCATCTCAGACCAGCAGAGGGAGCCCGTTAGGGATATAAATAAGGAAGGTGGAGCTAGGCAGTCAGTCTAGTCTAGCAGTTGAGTCCAGTACAGTCTGAGAAGAGTTACCTCAGAGGACAGAGCCTGTTCCAGCTCCTGCAGTAGAGAAGCCTGAGCAAGGTCAGCCTGCAGTGGAGCTCATCCAGACTAAGACTCTAGGAGCTCAAGTAAGTGAACCCAAGGTGTGCTGACGCCTGTAAGAGCGGCAAGCTGCCGTTAGTGTGAGTAGCCTAGTGAGGGCCCGAGCGTGGCCGAAGGTTGAGTGGAAAGTGAGTAGCAGTGGGGGCAGAGGAGCTTACCCAGCTCACCCCGAAACATATACCAGACACCGGGTCTGAGCTTACCGGGATCTCTACGACCCAGTAAGGCATAACCGGAATCCCTGTAGAACTACAGGTCCCAGGTTCACATGGAGATCTGAGACGTAACAGAGCCAGGAGACACATAGGCCCCGTAAACTGGGAGCGTGCACTCCAAGAGAAGGCCCTAACACAACGTCAGCCGGTGCAGGACAGAGATAAAGTTAGGCCTAGCTTCAGGCAGGTCAGAAACTTACTATGCAGAGGCAAGAAACAGGAGGCCCTACACCCGCTCATTGGGGAGGATCCTGATATGCACCCTTCACCCTACAGTGCTCCGGGATGTGCCTGATTTTCCACCAGTAAAAGGTACTGAAGTGACTACCGTGTCCGTCCCCGTTCTTGCTCTGACCCGGCTGGGTCTCGCCTGTCCTGCATCCCCCCTCTCCGTACGCTGCCCTGAGGCCTAGCTCCACCTGTGGGGAGCTATTTCATCGAGCTGCCATATCACCGACCTCAGTGGACTGCCGCAGCGCTGGTGAGTCTCACCAGAAACCACAGGTGTCGTCACGAACTTCCATAAAATTAACAAACAATCCCCTTTTAAAAGCTGACCCCAGGGTTTGGGCCCAGGAGCCGACCACCGCGACATCCCCAAAGGCCAGGCAAAGGCCCGGGTACCGAGTCATCCCCATCCCCTGGGCTAGTCACAAGTATGCAGCCAGACACCCACCCACCCACAGGCCGCAACACTAAACTGCCAGATTTCTGGGCAGCATTTTGCACTTGAAATATGGCCTTTTAAGCTTGTGGAGGCAGAAGCTTTTCACAACCTCATGCCGGCGGCAGCTGGGTGTCCATACTCGGTCCCGAGTCGCCACTATATTTCCCGGTATCGCCTCCGCCTTCCACAAGCACGGGTCCCACAACATTACCCGTGCCCTCCCCAGTGCACTTACTGGGAAGGACCGCCTAACCACAAACACGTGGACAGGTGAATGTGGCCAGGGATGGTACGCAGCCAGTCCACAACTTTTTTTTGCTGATAGTTGTATTTAGCTCGGTGAAAGGACTGGCATAGAGGGAAACCCTATCTAGCCTACATGTCATTTCTCACAGGAAGTCCTGTAATGCAGCTTGTTGCAGAAGCAATGGCAGCCCGTCCAACATCATCTCGCCCTTGTCGGTGGTGCTTTGACACACACACATCTTTCTTTGCGTATTTAATTTCTTGAATACAGAGTTGGACAATGGCCTGATCTGTAACGCTGTTTGAGAAATAACATGCATAAGCATGGTCGATCCACATTAAAAAAGCAGCCATAGAGTGTCCGGGAACCTTTCCACACACTTTTCTTAGCCAGGAGTGCTTCGCTGCAGGGTTGGACGGCCCCACCAGAGAATCCTCTGGTGTGCCTTGGCTTCTACCTCAGGAAAGTTCATGATAGCGCTAACTTTGCAGCTGCTATGGGGCTCTTGAGCGGGGGAGAAAGGTTAGCCCTCAGCATCAAATCCTCTGGTGGGCACAATGTTTTTCAATCTGAAACAGCTTCTCAGTGGGAGTTGTATTTCACCACAGCCATATTCTTTAGCTCAGTGAAAGGACTGGCATAGAGGGAAACCGTATCTACCCTGGCTGTCATTTCTCCGTCACCAGGTTCTGCCCATTGTCACACACGACCATGCCTGGCTGTATGTACAGCGGTGAGAGCCACAGATCAGGCTGCTGTGTTACAGCTTTCAACAACTCTGCAGCGCTGGGCGGTTTGTCAATTAAGCATTAAGCATGTTATCTTCAGCACAGCCTGTTGCCGCTTGGCCAAGGCAGTGCTGTTGTGCTGTCAGCTTGTGACTGACGTGGTCATTTCGGAGATGGAGGAGGAGGTGCATGAGCTGAACAACGTGATTACATTGAGGTTAAATTGGTGACGCTGTATTTTATACTAAAGAAAGATCCTATTGTCTTGTTTTTTTTAAGACAAATGCATTCACCGGGAAATGTCATTTTAACATTTTACAACCTTAGCTGGCGATGTGGTGTGTGACACATCATCAGACACTTCCTGTTTTATTTATGATGGAGGAACTCTGAAAGTCATAAAGCCTATTTTTATAGGGACATCAGACCGCGCTTACTATTCTTAAAAGGCCAGCAGTCGGCCCTAGCTATTGTTAGAGAGCCATCAGCCGGCTATGCTTTGTTGTTCCTATTATTAACAAGTGGGTCTCCTATACTGTTATTGCATATCCAGTGACTGCAAGGGCTGCCAAAAATTTGGACGCAACCCAATACCCCTTTGAAGAGACATAGAGGAGGGTGTCAGTAATAAAAATGTTCCCATTATAAAGGAGCGGGTCTCCTATAAGTGGTAATGCACATGCTGTGACTGCAAGGGCTGCCAAAATTTAGGAAAAACCCCACTAAGAATTTAAAGACACATAGAGCAGGGCCACAGTAACAAGGTACGACATGTTCCCATTAGAAAGGAGAGGGTCAACTACAGTTATAGGGTATGCAGTGAGTCCAAAGGCTGACATTTTTAGGAAAAACCCCACTAAGAATTTAAAGACACACAGAGCAGGGCCACAGTAACAAGGTACGACATGTTCCCATTAGAAAGGAGAGACTCTGCTATACAGTTATAGGTATGCAGTGAGTCCAACGACTGACAATTTTGCGAAAAACCCCACTAAGAATTTAAAGACACATAGAGCAGGGCCACAGTAATGACAAATTCCCATTACAAAAGAGAGAATCTCCCATAGTGTTGGCCTATGCAGTGAATGCAAGGGCTGCCAAAAATTTGGAGGCACTTCAATGCCCCTTGGAAGAGACGTGGAGGAGGGCCTCATAAAAAAATGTTCCCATTAGAAAGGAGCGGGCCTCCTATACTTATAATGCCCATGCACTAAGTGTATGGGCTGACAAACATTTATTCCTGGGGGGTATACATGAACATACTGTGGCACCCTGCTGTTCACAGGTACCACAGGACCCAAAAAGGGTGCATGGATGGAATTCTCCACAAGAGGCCCTCACTACATGCAGACACCTCCACCCTTCCACCTCATACCACCAGAGGGAGCCCTGATAGGGATATATATACTGGAGGGTGGAGTTAGGCAGTGAGTTCAGTCAGAGTTAGTCGGAGAGCGTGCTGACACTGAGACCAGTGAAGGAGCAGCACGTCTGCTGCTGAGTTGAGGGCCCCGAGGGTGGCCGAGGCAAGAGGAGAGAGGAGTTGAGGGGGGCGGAGGAGCATCATAGGCTCACCCCAAGACACAAACCGGACACAGGGTCCACGCCTACAGGGTCTTCTACACTCAGTAGGGATTACCGGCATACCTGGAGGACTACAAGTCCCTGGTCAACCTGAAGCTAAACCCTTTACAGGACCAGGAACCACGAAGGCCCCAGCATCCAGGGATAGTGGTAGCCAGAGAAAGGTCCTACTACCAAGCGGTCAGAAGCTAGGCCAAGTTCCAGGCTGGCTAGAAGCTTAGAGGGAGGAAGACACGGATCAGCAGGCCTTATACCCGCTCACTGGGGAGAAGTCCTGAAGTGCACCCTTCCAAGCAAGTACCCTGGACCATACCTGCCGTTACAGCAGTAAATGTACTGAAGCTAATCCCCTGTGTGCGTGTCCGTCATTCCCCCTGACCTGGCCATCTCTCACCTGCATCCCTTCCATCAACCCTGCCCCGGGGGTCCGCTCCGCCTGTGGGGAGCAGGAACATCCCAGCTGCCATCCCATCACCCCCCGAGGTCTGTGTCAGCGCCGGTACTCATTACCGGGAACCACAGATGGCGTCACGAGACAAACTGCTAATAAAACCCCTTTTAAAGAGTGACCCCAGAGGATGGGCCCGGGAGCCGACTGCCGTGACATCCTGCAGAGAAGGTAAAGGCCCGGGTACCGAGTCTCCCCCATATATGCCCCTGGGCGAGTCAGCCTCTTCCTGGCGTCACAAACAGGATTTCGTGCCCGTCGCCACCGAGTACTGTGTGCCGTGATTGAACTGTGTTTGTACTGTGGTGAACATCGCCTCCATTACCGCGTCGCCGCGCGGGAAGAAGAGGGGCGTAACCGCGGTAACCAGAGAGGCGTGACCGTTGGAAGCGCGCGAAGCCCAGGCCCCGCCTTGTGCCTCGACGCCGAACCTGGAGGAGTCAGGTCCTGGAAGGAGACCATTGGCAAGCGCACGCTCTGACGTCAGCCGCGAGGGAAACGCAAGGTCCTGGAAAGAGACCGTTGCCTGCGGAGCTGCGGCCTACCCGATCAAGAGTAAAGGAGGTAGGCTACGGTTCACTAGGGGGGCGCAACCATGGCCGACGACCAGCAAGACACTTGAGCACCGGTTAATGCTCTCGATGCTCAACTCGCGCCTGGCGCTGCTCAGGCCGGAGCGGCTGCCCCACCAGCAGGGGTCGTGACTCCATTGATACCCATGGCCCTGCCGTATATTCCCGGAGCGAAATGCCTTCCCCAGTATGACGGTAAACCAGACACCCTGTCTGGATTCAAAAGGAAAATATGCGGTGTGCTGGACATGTACTCAATGACTGGTAAACAGAGAGCCGCTGTTGTGTTGGGACAATTGACTGGTGCCGCGGAGCGGGAAGTTGAAACCTGGCCAGCCGCAGACCAGGAATCAGTATCCATTATCTTTAAGAGACTGCAAAGTGTCTTTGAAAACCGCACTGAGACGGATCTTCGGATGAGGTTCTACCACTGTACCCAGAAGCCTGAGGACAGTATCCAGGACTACGCCTGGCGCTTACAGGAAGCCTTGCGGGCTCTGAAACAGGTTAGTCCGGCTAGCATAAATGATGAGAACAAAATGCTGACAGAACAATTCATCCGAGGGCTAAGGTCCCAGGAGGAGAGCAGAACTGTACGGTGGTGGGCCTTAGATCATCCAAATGCCACCTTTGACACCCTGAAGGACATGGCTATTAAGGGTCTTCAGCCCCTGGAAACATCGGGTGCTGCTATCCAGCATCACCAGGGTGGGGCCACCCCAATGGCCACAGCACTCACTGCCTCTTTATTAGCGGCTGAGACAAAAGTGCAAACAGCCCCTCCTAGCGAGCTGGACAGCCTGCGCTCTGAAGTACGTCAGCTAAGTAAAACCCTGACCAGTGTCCTGAGCGCCCTGCAGCCACCAACGGAGCCCGAGCCGGAAGGAAGGATCCTACTCGCCGAAAGTCCTGAGGATGTACCCTGGATGAGGAGAAGAAGGAGGACAACGCAACCCCGTGGGAGGACTAACGACCAACGTCGCCCTCCAGGAGAATTCATCTGCTACCGTTGCCACAAGGCAGGCCACACCGCGCAGAACTGTCCTTTAAACGGGCAAACCCTGGGGCCAAGGGCCGACACCCAGGAGTAGATCAACCAGGCCCATCAAGCTGGTACGGCCAGTTTGTAGGAGGAAGGCCTTTCCTGTCCATCGTGCTGAACGGCATAGCAACACCTGCATTACTGAACACCGGCTCACAGGTAACCATCATACCTGATGTCCTCTACAAAAGGTACTGGTCCCTAGATGAACTCCATCCGCCAGCCCCAAATCTCTCAGTGTATGTCTCTAACGGCCTTCCTCTTAACCTAGTAGGGGTTAAGGACGTGACAGTGAAGGTGGGGAGGGCGGAACTAAAGGACCAAGGACTGATTGTCATAGAATCTAACCCTGGTGATACCAATCCGTATATGATACTTGGTACAAATATTGTTGGTAACTGTTTGGGAGAAGTGTTGTTTTTACTCCAACAGATTGCTGACACTGCCAAACCAGGGCAGAGGAAGGTGCTCCAGAAAGAAATTCGCGCCCTCCTGTACCAGCATCAGGTAAAGCTAACAGGTGGTGAGATTGGTAATGTACGGGTGACAGACCCGATACCCATTGTGATTCCCCCAATGAGTGAAATGCTGATTTGGTGTAGGGCAGCAATAGGTCTCAAGGGACAGAACTACCAGGCAGTAGTGGAGCCCATTAGCTCAGAGCATAGACCTACACTCTTAACTGCTAGAGGGGTAGTTGATGTACGCAATGGGAGGGTACCCGTACGTCTCCTAAATTGTGGGGAGGAGGAAGTTAAATTGCCATGATACGCCACTGTTGCCAGACTGTATACTGTGAATAATGATGCCATACACACAGTGGAATCCTTGACCCCACCAGATACAGTGGAGGACAATGACTCCGAAGCTCAGCTGGAGGATTGGTGTCAACAGCTCCATGTTGGAACTGACGCCACTCCTGTCCATCAAAAACGCGGTGTCTACAGAGTGGTTCAGGAATATGAACAAGTGTTTAGTAAACACCCACTTGATTTTGGAAGGGTTAAAGGGGTACAACACCACATACCCACCGGTAACCATCCACCCATCAAGGAGCGTTACAGACCCATACCACCAGCACATTACCAAAAAGCCAAAGAAATGTTGCATGACATGAAAAAGGCAGCGGTAATAAGGGATAGCTGTAGCCCCTGGGCAGCTCCCCTAGTCCTGGTCAGAAAGAAGGACGGTAGCATGAGAATGTGTGTAGATCACAGACAAATTAATTGAATAACACATAAAGATGCATACCCTTTGCCTCGTATAGAGGAATCCCTGGCTGCACTAAAATCTGCCAATTACTTTTCCACATTGGATCGCACTAGTGGGTACTGGCAAGTCTATGTTATTGAGGAAGACCGGGAGAAGACAGCCTTCACCACCCCGATAGGATTATGCGAGTTCAACAGTATGCCGTTTGGACTCTGCAACGCCCCTGGAACGTTCCAGAGGCTGATGGAATATTGCTTAGGACACCGAAACTTTGAGACAGTGCTGCTGTACCTGGATGACGTTATCGTGTAGTCAAGGACGTATGGAGACCATCTGAAGCACCTGGCGGAGGTATTTGAAGCATTGTCCCGGTATGGGATGAAACTAAAACCTTCCAAGTGCCACCTGCTCAAACAGAAGGTTCAGTACCTGGGACACGTAGTCAGCTCAGAGGGAGTAGCACCAGACCTGGAGAAGGTCACTGCCATCCAGAAGTGGCCTGAACCAAGAAACCTCAAAGAAGTACGTCAGGTTCTGGGACTGGTCGGGTACTTCAGGAGGTTCATTAAGGACTATACCAAGAAGGTAGCACCTCTACAAGATCTCCTGGTAGGACAGTCCAAAATAGGTAAAAGTCCCCCATTCCAGTGGGGCAAAAAGCAGACTGAGTCCTTTGCATCAATGAAGGAAGTCCTAACCGGTGAGGAAATCCTGGCTTACCCTGACTGCAGCCAGCCTTTCCTGTTGTACACTGACGCCAGCAACGAGGGACTGGGAGCTGTGTTGTCCCAGAAGCAAAACGGCAGAGAAAAGGTAATTGCGTATGCCAGTAGGAAGCTTCGCCCTACTGAGAGGAACCCGGAGAATTATAGTTCCTTCAAGCTGGAGTTCCTGGCCTTGGTCTGGGCTATCACTGAAAGGTTCAAGCATTACCTAGCCTCAACTAAATTCACAGCCTTTACCGACAATAATCCCTTGACACACCTGGAGACAGCCAGGTTGGGAGCCATGGAACAGCGTTGGGTGGCCAGACTGTCGAATTATCAGTTCACAATTAAGTACCGGGCAAGTCACAAGAACACCAATGCCGATGCCCTGTCAAGAATGCCCCACCAGTCGGACACCGAGGATGAAGTGGATGACCTAGAAGAAGTTGAATTACCTGCTTTCCACAGAAGCGGAGTGGTCCACGAGCAACACGCCTCCAGAAGACATCATAGTAGGACGCTGAATCCTTTACCTCATCACAGTTGGAAAGAGATTCAGGACAGTGACACGGTTGTCAGCCTCATCAAAAGACTGATAACCCAAGAAGGTTCTCACCTGGAGAAGGATGCTCCTCCACAAGCTAAACACCTGTGGAATGAGAGAAGCCGGCTGTTCATCTACAGAGAGAAGCTGTGCAGAAGGTATGTCAACCCCAAGACCCATGAAATGGTGTGGCAGATTGATTTACCCAGGACAGATATCCAGATGGTGTTGGAGGCCTACCACAATCAAGCAGGTCACTTTGGCTGGAAGAAGCTGGAAACCTTGCTGAAGGACCTATTTTATTGGGTTGGAATGCGGAGTTCCATAGAGAGGTGGTGCCGGAATTGTGGGCCCTGTAGCCTCAGAAGAAAGGACTACGGCAGCCAGAAAGCACCCTTGCAGTCCAGCAAAACAACCCAACCCCTGGAGATTGTCGATCTGGATCACGTCAAACTGTCACCCAGCAGATCAGGTTATTCCTATGCCCTGACCATGGTGGATCACTATTCCCGGTTCCTGGTGGTAGCCCTTGTCAAGGACCTGACAGCAGAAATGGCAGCAAGAACGTTCCAAGCCTACTTCTGCAGACCCCATGGATATCCGGAAAAGGTGCTCACACATCAAGGCCCTGCTTTTGAAGCCGAGCTATTTAAAGAATTCTGTCACCTGTATGGATGCAAAATGATACAGACTATGCCATATCATCCGCAAACCAACGGTATGTGCGAGAAAATGAATGACATCGTTATAGACCTGCTAAAATCTCTGCCTTTGGAAGAGAGGAACCAGTGGCCAGACAAGCTACGTGACCTAGTGGACCTGTATAACCACATACCTGTGAGTTCTAGTAATTGTACCCCAGCGTACCTCATGAGAGAAAGACCTGGAAAATTGCCCATGGACCTGGAGCTCGGAGTGGTAGAACCTGCTGCAGATACGTCCATTGAAGATTGGGACACAAGTCGGCAAGAGCAGTACAGGAAGGTACAAGCCGGTGTCGAAGACAGTCTAAACAAGGTGAGGGAAAGACAGGAAGAGCAGTACAACAAACATGCACCAGCAAAACCCTTGGCACCTGGTGAGATAGTGCTTAAGCGGAAAAGAAGAGGTCACAAGCTCGATGACCAGTGGGAAAGAGAGCCCTACACAGTGTTGAACGCCAAATTTGACAATAGTAAAACCTGCCTGATCAGCAAAGATGGAGGTAAAACAACCGCAACAGTCTCAAGAGACCACTTGAAAGTGTGCCCAGGTCTACTGAAGACACAGGAGAAAGAAGTACCTCTTATTCGGTTCTAGGAGATTTCCCCGCGGACTGGCCTCAACTTGATGGAGCGGTTATTATACCAGTAATACACTTCTATCAACCACAAGAAGAACCTGTGAGCGCCCTAGAAGAACCTGCCCAGGAACAGGAAGAGTCCCCAATAAGAGGAGGATCACCCATTAAGGCAGAGCCTGAAGGCCCAGTGTACTTGCCAGTCCCATAGAGAGATTGAAGCAGTTTTATAATCTACCAGCACGTACACCTGATATGTTAACAGAGAGTGCATGCACAGACCCCAGTATCACCCCAGTGCTACGAAGGTCCACACGCAGCACACAAGGACAAATCTCTGCCAGATTTAGGGAATAAGCACAAAGTGTCTACATTGTAAATAGTTACCCAGTTGGGTATTGCCTATTGTTTATTGTGTAAACTGAAATTAATGTGTGCCTTTAGTTATCTGTCAGGGTATAAAGACTTGTAGGCTGAGGACTGTGAGCAGCCAAAAACTGTCCCTGTAAATAGTTGCACTTATCAAGTGCCCCCTTATTTGTTTTATAAAGAGACCACTGAACAAAAACCTGTTTGGCGTGGCCAAAGACGTGGTCCAGCACCTGAATCACTTATGCCCTGTAGCCACGCCCAGGGCCTACGTTGAGGGTTTTCAGACGGGTCCCTCATGTTACTTTTGTTACACTTTAATCGGTGAAATGGACACCTAGTTACGGGACGTACAGTAACTTTGTAATTGTTATTATTATTGTTATTGTTGTAACCTGATAGAAAATGCTTCAGTCCAGGAGTACTGAATTGTACTAGGGGGGAATGTGGCACCCTGCTGTTCACAGGTACCACAGGACCCAAAAAGGGTGCATAGACGGACTTCTCCACAAGAGGCCCTCACTACATGCAGACACCTCCACCCTTCCACCTCATACCACCAGAGGGAGCCCTGATAGGGATATATATACTGGAGGGTGGAGTTAGGTAGTGAGCTCAGTCAGAGTTAGTCGGAGAGTTCGCTGGCGCTGAGACCAGTGAAGGAGCAGCACGTCTGCTGCTGAGTTGAGGGCCCCGAGGGTGGCCGAGGCAAGAGGAGAGAGGAGTTGAGGGGGGCAGAGGAGCATCATAGGCTCACCCCAAGACACAAACCGGACACCGGGTCCGCGCCTACAGGGTCTTCTACACCCAGTAGGGATTACCGGCATACCAGGAGGACTACAAGTCCCTGGTCGACCTGAAGCTAAACCCTTTACAGGACCAGGAACCACGAAGGCCCCAGCATCCAGGGATAGTGGTAGCCAGAGAAAGGTCCTACTACCAAGCGGTCAGGTGAGAGAGCAACACAACACAGAAGCTAGGCCAAGTTCCAGGCTGGCTAGAAGCTTAGAGGGAGGAAGACACGGATCAGGAGGCCTTATACACACTCACTGGGGAGAAGTCCTGAAGTGCACCCTTCCAAGCAAGTACCCTGGACCATACCTGCCGTTACACCAGTAAAGGTACTGAAGCGAATCCCCTGTGTGCGTGTCCGTCATTCCCCCTGACCTGGCCATCTCTCACCTGCATCCCTTCCATCAACCCTGCCCTGGGGGTCCGCTCCGCCTGTGGGGAGCAGAAACATCCCAGCTGCCATCCCATCACCCCCAGAGGTCTGCGGCAGCGCCGGTACTCATTACGGGGAACCACAGGTGGTGTCACGAGACAAACTGCTAATAAAACCCCTTTTAAAGAGTGACCCCAGAGGATGGGCCCGGGAGCCGACTGCCGTGACATCCTACAGAGAAGGTAAAGGCCCGGGTACCGAGTCTCCCCAATATATCCCCCTGGGCGAGTCAATACTGTATCAAAAAATTTTTTTACGGGCTTCATAAACACCCTTTAAAAAAATGAGGTGGGTATTGCATCATGGACAACGGTCACCCTGGTGATATGGAGGTGGAGGATGAGGAGAAGGAGGAGGACAAGAGCAAATAGCCAAAATCAGGAAGCGTATACCCATGTGTGGGTGTGAAAAGGTGCATGGGAATACACCTCTCAAGAAAAGACACTGGATTGGAGTTTATGTTACACTGCTATCATTCGGTGGTGTTGAGAAGTCTGGCCCAATCCAGCCCATGTTCATTTTTTTTAAGAGTCAGCCTGTCAGCATTTTCAGTTGACAGGCGGATGCGCTTATCAGTTATAATTCCACCAGCGGCACTAAAAACCCGCTCTGATAAAACGCTGGTGGCAGGGCAGGCCAGGACCTCCAAGACATAGAGAGCCAGTTCATTCCACGTATCCAGCTTGGACACCCAATAATTATAAGGCACAGCGGAATCACGGAGGACGTTGGTACGGTCGGCAAGGTACTCCCTCAGCATCTTCTCAAACTTTGCACTCCTTGTGAGAGTACCCCGCGCCTCAGGGCCTGTCTGATGGGAGGGTCTGAGAAAACTCTCCCAGAACTTTGACAGTGTTCCTCTGCCTCTGCTGGATTGAAGTTGTGTCTCTCTCACCTGTACTCCTTGGTTGTCCAACGAAGCGTGCCCTTTGCCGCCAGCGTTTTCAGATGGGAATTTTTTTAATAGTTCCGCAACAAGGGCATTCTGGTACTGCCCCATTTTTGTAGACCTGTCTGCCTCAGGAATAAGAGATATAAAGTTCTCCTTGTAGCGTGGGTCTAGAAGTGTCACCAACCAGTAATGGCTGTCACCCAAAATTTTGAGAATGCGAGGGTCAAGGGAAAGGCAGCGTAACATAAACTCAGCCACGTGTGCCAGACTGCTAACAGGCAAGACTTCCATGTCCTCACCAAGAGGATGACTGACCATGCTCTCCTCCTCCTCTCTGTCCTCTGGCCATCCACGCTGAACAGACGGTATGACAGCTGTGCAGATAGTACCATCTATAGTGCATGAAACTAGCTCCTGTCCTTCCTCCTCCTCCTCTTCCTCATTGTCACCCAATCCACGTTGGGATGAGATGAGGCTTGGCTGTGTGTAATCACCCTGTATGGTTCCTTGATCCATCTCATCGTGCTCCACCTGCAATGCATCCTCTTTGATTGTGAGCAGAGAGCGTTTCAGAAGACAGAGAAGCGGGATGGTGACGCTAATTATGGCGTCATCACCGCTCACCATCTTGGTGAAGTCCTCAAAGTTTTGGAGGATGGTACATATGTCTGACATCCATGTCCACTCCTGATGTCTTATGTGTGGAGTCTGAACTGAATAGCGACGGCCTTGTTGATGCTGGTACTCAACAACTGCCCTCTTCTGCTCACAAATCCTTCCCAACATCTGCAGTGTAGAGTTCCAACGCGTGGGGACATCACACACCAGTTTGTGAGCCGGAAGCTGCAAACGCTGCTGAAACACTGCAAGGGCGGCAGAAGCTGTAGCTGACTTTCTAAAATGGGCACACAGGCGGCAACAAGCAGATCCGGCAGCTCCGGGTAGGATTTGAGAAACCGCTGAACCACGAGGTTAAGCACATGGGCCAGGCATGGTACGTGTGTAAGTTCGCCTCGCTTCAGAGCCGCCACCAGGTTCCCGCCATTGTCACACACGACCATGCCTGGCTGTAGGTTCAGCGGTGTGAGCCACAGATCTGCCTGCTCTTTCAGAGCTGTCCACAACTCTTCAGCATTGTGCTGTTTTTCACCTAAGTATATTAGCTTCAGCACAGCCTGTTGCCGCTTGGCCGAGGCAGTGCTGCAGTGCTTCCAGCTTGTGACTGATGTGGTCATTTTGGAGATGGAGGTTGAAGAGGAGGAGGAGGCTGAGGAGGATGAGGTGCAGGAGCTCTAGACTGTGGGGGCAACCCTGATTCACCTAGGGCCCGCAATACTTGGCTTCGGGAGGACGTGTTCCGTCCCAAGGTCCGACTGGGTCCCGGCTTCCACTATGTTAACCCAGATGTACCGTCCCTGCCCACAAGCACTTGTTCACGTGTCCGTGGTTAGGTGGACTTTACCGGTAACTGCGTTGTTGAGAGCACGGCTAATGTTTTGGGACACGTGCTTGTGTAATGCGGGGACGGCACACCGGGAGAAATAGTGGCGGCTAGGGACCGAGTACCGAGGGACGGCCGCCGCCATCAGGTTGCGGAATGCTTCCGTCTCCACGAATTTAAAAGGCAACATTTCGAGCGCAAGCAGTCGTGAAATGTGAGAATTTAGTAGTGTGGCATGTGGGGCGTTGGCTGCATATTTGCGCTTGCGTTCCAAGGACTAGGGTATGGACAACTGAATGCTGCGCTGGGACAAGGAAATGGCCGTGCTTCCTGATGCTGCTACTTGAGAGTGGGCAACGACAGGTGCAGGGCAGGAGGCATCTTCGCATGCACCATGGACAGGGGATTGGCTTGCATCCACAACAGCGGAAGAAGCAATTGTGCCACCCGCAGACACTGTTCCTGGACCCTGGGGTTCGGCCCACAAAGTCGGGTGCTTTGCTGCCATGTGCCTGATCATGCTGGTGGTGGTCAGGCTGGTCGTTTTGCCACCCCTGCTGATGATGGCCTGGCAGGTGGTGCAAATGGCCTTTTTGGGGTTATCGGCAGAGTCTTTAAAAAACAACCAGACTCGGGAAGACCTAACAGTTGTACTGGCAACTTCCTTCATGTTGATGTTACAGGGAACGGTTGCCTATCTTCTGTCTGCGGCCACCACACTGCTTCTTCCTACCTGTTGGGGTGCTCTGCCTCCCTCCTCCTGTGTGCTGCTGTCCTCGCTCTGCATGTCCTCCTGCCAGGTAGGGTCAGTTACTATATCGTCCACCACCTCGTCTTCCACTTCCACATCCTGGTCCTCCTCCTGATTTTCTGGCAATTGTGTCTCATCAGCGTCCACCTCTTGTGACACTTTCCCACCATCGCCTTCGTGTGACCGTGGCTGCTCAAATATTTGGGCATCGCTACACGCGATCTCCTCTTGCCCCGCTTCAAGTGGACCGGGCGAGAGGCCCGAATCTATAAATGGAAAAGTGAACAGCTCTTCAGAGTGTCCAAGTGTGGGATCAGTTGTCTCTGGGTACTTGGCATGGTGGGAGGAAGGAGGATCAGGGTGAGGAATATGCGGTCCAGACTCACGGCTACGGAGACTTGACCTTGTGGAAGACAGTGTGGTGGTGGTGGTGGCTAAGTGACTGGAAGCATTATCCGCTATCCCACCAACAACCTTTTGTCACTGCTCTGGGTTCAATAGTGGTGTGCTGCGGTCCCTTAGAAATTGGGACAGGAAGGTCAGGCGAGAAGATGTGGGTGTTTGTTGTGGCACAATTTTGGCTTGCCCATGGCCTTGTCTTCGGCCTCTGCATGCACCATTACCATCACGTCCAGTTCCCCGTCCCTTGCCACGTGTCTTGCCCATTTTAAATGGAGGACAGTATCTTCCACGCTCACTACAAATGACTGAGTTAGGAGCGAACTTATATGTGAGCTGTTTGATGGAGAAAACACAGTTTTAAATACCTGGCCTGTAGGTAAGTAGTTTGAACAGCAAACTGGATGCCAGTTGGGGATATCACGGTGGCTGGCCCGTCCGTGGCCCAGGGCGGTCACCCAAAAAGGAGTGAATTATTTATAGGGCATTTGTCGTGATGCCACCTGTGGGATGCGGATAAAGGGAGCTGCCGCTGCGGAGCAGTCCTCTGGAGCTGGTGTTACGGCAGCAGGGATGGCGTGGCTCTCCACAGGTAGAGCTAGCTCCAGGGCAGAGTAGGGGTAGATGATGGATGCTGGTGAGAGACGGCAGGACGGTCCCGGGGGAAAGACAGACACTCACACGGGGGTAAGCTTCAGTACCTTTACTGGTGATGGTGCAGGCACAGTCCAGGGTACTCCGGGCGAAGGGTGCACTTTTGGACTCTCCCCAGTGAGCGGGTATAGGGCCTCCTGATCCGTGGCTTTACTCGCTAAGCTTCTGACCTGCCTGGAGCTAGGCCTAGCTTGGTCACTGTCTCTCTCTTGCACCTGCTGACCTGGTGGTAGGGCCTTTCCTTGGAGATCACTCTTCCTGGTCGTTGGGGCCTCCGTGACTCCTAGCCCTGGTACTGTAGTCAGCATTTGGTAAACCTGGGACCTGTAGTCCTCCAGGGGTTCCGGTGGTCCTTACTGGGTATAAAGTGACCCCGTAGGCGCGGACCCGGTGTCCGGTATATATCTCGGGGTGAACCTGGTATGCTCCTCTGCCCCCCTCGCTACTTCTTCCTTCTCCTCTCACCTTCGACCACACTCAGGGCCCTCACTAGGCTTTTACTCGCGCTGTAGGCCTTGGCTCGCCTAAGCACAGCAGCCAGCGTGCTGCCTCTTCGCTGCTCTCTGAGCGTCAGCACGCTCTTTGCTCACTTTGAACTCTGTTCCTCGCTGAGTCTAAACACTAAAACTGAGCTGCCTGGCTCCACCCTCCCTATATATGTCCCCAACGGGCTCCCTCTGGTGGTCTGATGTGGTAGGGTGGAGGTGTTTGAATGTGTGAGGGCCTCTTGTGGAGAAGTCCATCCATGCACCCTTCTGGGTTCTGTGGCACCAATGCGCAGAAGGGTGCCACATATCCCCCTTGTAAAACTCAGTACTCCTGGACTGAACCATTTTTCTCAAAACAGGTTAAACAATAACATTTCTTCCCTTTATGGGAGGCACTTTTCTTAAACGTTACAGGTAACATTATAATACAATAATATAACGTTTCTTCAGAGTTCCTCAAATCAGTTCCAGTGAGATCCCAACAGGGTATCCCTCTCACTGTTTAAAGTGCAAAGGTAGCTTGAGGGACCTGTCCGTAAACAATCTATGTAGGCCCTGGGCGTGGCTGCAGGGCACAGGCGATCCGGCGTTGGACCACGATTTCTGCCACGCCAAACAGGTTTTTGTTCTGAGGTCTCTTAAAAGGCACTCCAGGGAGTGCAACTATGTACATGACAGTTTTTAGGCTGCTCACAGTCCTCAGCCACCGAGTTCTTTATATATATACCCTTACGGGTAACTAAATGCAATGAGAAGTGTCCATGTCACATAAATTGTCCATTAGCAAGGTAAAATAAATCAATAAGTAAATACATGAAATTATTACAAGAACATACCCTACGGGGTAACTATTTATACTGTCAGTGTTTCTCTATTTACTCCCTATACCTGACAGGGGTCTGGCCTTTTGTGCTACACGATGACCCACGTAGTACTGGGATGCGTGTAGTGTGGATGCTTGCGCTATTTTTCTATGTGTTGGTGGACTGCAAAACTGCCTTAGCCTCTCTATGGGACTGGTAAGTACACTGGTTACTGGGCCTACTGGCTCTGCTTCTACCGGTGATCCTTCTTCCGGGGATTCTTCCTGAGCAGGCTCTTCCGGGGTACTTACAGGTCTTACTTGCAGTGGAGAGTCTTCTGGCTGTTGGTAGAAGTGTATCACAGGTATTATTACCTCTCCATCCAGTTGAGGCCTATCTGCCGGGAAATCTCCTAAGACAGTATGGAGTACTTCTTCTTTAGGCTCCTCCGGTACGGTGAGAGGCACTTCCTCCTGAGGCTTCACCAGACTTGGGCATAACTTCAGATGGTCTCTTGATATCGTTGCAGTTGTTCTTCCTCCGTCTTTGCTAATTAGACAGGTTTTCCTATTGTCAAATCTAGAATTCAACTCTTTCCCACTGGTCGTCAAGTTTATGGCTTCTTCTCTTTCGTTTCAGCACAACTTCTCCAGGTGTCAAGGGTTCAGCTGGTGCACTCTTGTTGTACTGTGCTTCCTGCTTATCACTCAACCTATTTAGACTGTCTTCGACACAGGCCTGTACTCTCTTGTACTGCTCCTGTCGAGTCGTATCCCAGTCTTCAGTGGACATATCTGCTTCTGGCTCTACCACTCCAAGCTCCAGGTCCATGGGCAACTTCCTGGGTCTTGCTCTCATGAGGTACGCTGGAGTACAATTGGTGGAACTCACAGGTATGTGATTGTACAGATCTACCAGGTCAGGTAGTTTGTCTGGCCACTGGTTTCTTTCTTCTAGAGGTAAGGTCTTCAACAGGTCAATGACTAGGTTATTCATTTTCACATAACCCATTGGTTTGGGGGTGGTACGGTTTAGTCCGGATCTTCTTACACCCGTACAGATGGCAAAACTCTTTGAACAGCTCGGCTTCAAAGGCAGGGCCTTGATCCGTCAGCACCTTATCCAGGTATCCATGGGGCCTGCAGAAGTATGCTTGAAACGTCCTTGCTGCAGTTTCTGCCGTCAGATCCTTGGGGGCTACCACCAGGAATCGGGAGTAGTGATCCACCTTGGTCAGGGCATGCGAGTAGCCTGACCTGCTGGGTGACAGCTTGACGTGATCCAGAGCGATGATCTCCAGGGGCTGGGTTGTCTTGATGGACTGCAGGGGTGCCTTCTGACTGCTGTAGTCTTTTCTTCTGAGGCTACAGGGTCCACAATCCCAGCACCACCTCTCTATGGAACTGCGCATTCCAATCCAATAAAACCGATTCTTCAGGAGGGTTTCCAGCTTCTTCCAGCCAAAGTGCCCTGCTTGATCGTGGTAGGCCTCCAATACCATCTGGATGTCTGTCCTGGCCACTACGATCTGCCATACCATCTCATGGGTCCCAGGGTTGACATACCTTCGGCAGAGCTTCTCTCTATAGATGAACAGCCGGCTTCTCTCATTCCACAGTTGCTTGGCTTGGGGAGGAGCGTCCTTCTCCAGGGAGGAACCTTCCTGGGTTATCAGTTCTTTGATACGGCTGACAACCGGGTCGCTGTCCTGGGTCTCCTTCCAACTGTAATGAGGTAAAGGGTTTAATGTCTTACCACGATATCTCCTGGAGGTGCGCTGCTCGTGGACCATCCCATTTCTGTGGAAGGCAGGTAGCTTAATCTCCTCCAGGTCATCCACTTCTTCTTCAGTGTCCGACTGGTGAGGCATTCTGGATAGGGCATCGGCGTTGGCGTTCTTGTGGCCTGCCCGGTACTTGATGGTGAACTGATAGTTTGACAGTCGGGCCATCCAACGCTGTTCCATGGCTCACAACTTGGCTGTCTCTAGATGTGTCAAGGGGTTGTTGTCAGTATAAGTCGTGAACTTACTGGAGGCCAGGTAGTGCTTGAATCATTCAGTGATGGCCCAGACCAAGGCCAGGAACTACAACTTGAAGGAGCTATAGTTTTCCAGATTCCTCTCGGTCGGACGAAGCTTCCGGCTAGCATAGGCAATCACCTTCTCCTTGCCATACTGCTTCTGACTCAACACAGCTCCTAGTCCCTCGTTGCTGGCATCAGTGTACAGCAGGAAAGGTTGGCTGTAGTCAGGGTAGGCCAGGATTTCTTCGCCGGTCCGGATCTCTTTCCAGTGGGGTAAAGAACAGGACTCAGCCTGTTCTTTACCCCACTGGAAGGGAGGTTTTTGGCTCTGTTGGACTGTCCTACCAGGAGATCTTGCAAAGGCGCTGCCTTCTTGGTGTAGTCCTTTACAAATCTCCGGTAATACCCGACCAGTCCCAGGAACTGACGTACCTCCTTGAGATTTTTCGGTTCCGGCCATTTCTGGATGGCAGTGACCTTCTCCGGGTCTGGTGCTACTCCTTCTGGACTGATGATGTGCCCTAGGTACTGAACCTTCTGTTTGAGCAAGTGGCACTTGGAAGGCTTCAATTTCATCCCATACCGGGACAACGACTCAAATACCTCCGCCAGGTGCTTCAAATGGTCCTCATACGTCTTGGAGTACACTATCACGTCATCCAGGTATAGCAGCACTGTCTCGAAGTTACGGTGTCCCAAACAGCACTCCATCAATCTCTGGAACGTTCCAGGGGCGTTGCAGAGTCCGAACGGCATACTGTTGAACTCGCAGAGTCCCATCGGGGTAGTGAAGGCCGTCTTCTCCCGGTCCTCTTCAGCAACTGCTACTTGCCAGTACCCACTAGTGAGGTCAAGGGTAGAGAAGTAATTTGCAGACTTTAGTGCAGCCAGGGATTCCTCTATACGGGGCAAAGGGTATGCATCTTTGTGTGTTATGCAATTAACCTGTCTGTAATCTACACACATCCTCATGCTTCCATCCTTTTTCCTGACCAGGACCAGGGGAGCTGCCCAGGGGCTACAGCTATCTTTTATTACCCCTGCCTTCTTCATGTCATGCAACATTTCCTTCGCTTTCTGGTAGTGTGCTGGTGGTATGGGCCTGTAACGTTCTTTGATGGGTGGATGGTCACCTGTGGGTATATGGTGTTGTACCCCTTTAATCCTCTCAAAATCGAGTGGGTGTTTGCAGAATACCTGTTCGTATTCCTGGACCACCCTGTGTACACCTTGTTTTTGATGGACAGGAGTGGCGTCAGTCCCAACATGGAGCTGTTGACACCAATCCCCCATCTGGGTTTCTGAGTCGTTACCCTCCACTGTGTCAGGATGAGGTTAAGGACTCTACTGTGTGTATGGCATCATCATTCACAGTATACAACCTGGCAACATTGGCGTATCTTGGTAACTTTACTTCATCCTCCCCACAATTTAGGAGACGTATGGGTACCCTCCCATTGTGTATATCAACTACCCCTCTGGCAGTTAAGAGTGTAGGTCTATGCTCTGAGCTAATGGGCTCCACTACCGCCTGGTAGTTCTGTCCCTTGAGACCTATTGCTGCCCTACACCAAATCAGCATTTCACTCATCAGGGGAATCACAATGGGTATCGGGTCTGTCACCCGTACATTACCGATCTCACCACCTGTTAGCTTTACCTGTTGCTGGTACATAAGGGCTCGGATCTCTTTCTGGAGCACCCTCCTCTGCCCTGGTTTGGTGGTGTCAGCAATCTGTTGGAGCAAAAACAACACTTCTCCCAAACAGTTACCAACAATATTTGTACCAAGTATCATATACAAGTCTGTATCACCAGGGTTGGACTCCACTACAATCAGTCCTTGGTCCTTTAGTTCCGCCCTCCCCACCTTCACTGTCACGTCCTTAACCCCTACCAGGTTAAGAGGAAGGCCGCTAGAGGCATACACAGAGAGGTTCGGGGCTGGTGGCTGGAGTTCATCCACGGACCAGTACCTTTTGTAGAGGACATCAGGTATGATGGTTACCTGTGAGCCGGTGTGCAGTAATGCAGGTTACATAGTTACATAGTTACATAGTTTATAAGGCCGAAAAAAGACAAGCGTCCATCCAGTCCATCCTATTTCTTGTGCACTGCAGCTATTCCGCAGCGTTGATCCAGGGGAAGGCAAAAAAAAACCCCATGCGGTATAGGCCAATTTACATCATTGAGGAAAAATTCACTTCCCGACTCCAATCTGGCAGTCAGATTAAATCCCTGGATTAATTGACTATCACTAAGCATAAGATGTCATTTTATTGTTCTCAAGAAAGGCATCCAGGCCTCTCTTGAACTCATTAAGTGAGTTGGACATCACCACTTCCTCTCCCAGAGAGTTCCAGAGTCTCACGGATCTGACCGTAAAGAATCCCCTTCTATGCTGGTGCAGGAACCTCCTTTCCTCCAGACGCATAGTGTGCCCCCTCGTCTTTGTCACCATCCTTGGTATAAACAGGTCATGGGAGAGATCTCTGTACTGCCCCCTGATGTATTTATACATGTTTATGAGGTCTCCCCTAAGCCTTCTCTTTTCCAACGTAAATAGGCCTAATTTAGACAACCTCTCTGGGTATTCTAGTCCCTCCATTCCCTTTATTACCTTAGTCGCCCTCCTTTGTACCCTCTCTAGCTCCAATATGTCTTTCCTGAGCACCGGAGCCCAGAACTGTGCACAATATTCTAAGTGCGGTCTTACCAGCGCTTGCTATCCCGTCCAGCATGATGGACAGGAAAGGCCTTCCTCCTACGAACCGGTGATACCAGCTTGATGGGCCTGGTTGATTTACTCCTGGGTGTCGGCCCTCGGCCCCAGGGTTTGCCCGTTTAAAGGACAGTTTCGTGCTGTGTGGCCTGCCTTGTGGCAGCGGTAGCAGATGAATTCTCCTGGAGGGTGACGTTGGTCGTTGGTCATCCTACGGGGTGGCGTTGTCACCAGGTCCATAAATAATAGTGTGCTTACTATATGGACCAAATTAGCATGGCAGACCATTCGGTAAGACACATGACAAAAAAGAGTACCACCGAATGATAGGTCCAAAGAGACAAAGGAATTTGCATAAATAACCTTTATTGTGACGTTATGGTTAAGTGGCACTACATGCACAAGCATGACCGCACTACAGGGCCAAACATAATTTACAAAGAGTCATTGTTATTACTATTGCACTACAGTCATGTACTGGGCTAAATGTCAAAAAGAATAGTAGAAAAAAGAGGAAAAAGCAGGTGAGTAATAGGTAGATAGCCAGGAATGATGATCATGAATAGATGCTCAACGAGGACACCATCAGTGAATAAAACTGTGAGGTTTATTACACAACACCATGGACAAATTAATTTGATGCGCCATTTGTTGGATAAATCTTGGCCCATTTTACAATCTGACCCTGTGCTTTCGAATTGCTTGAGCCCGAAACCAAACATTACGTTCCGTCGGTCACGTAATCTACGTGATGACTTATTGAGATGCCACTATACGAATGAATTAACATTGTTTCTATCTAAATCGAGGTTGCCTAAAGGTTGTAGACCATGTGGTAAGTGTGTGGCCTGCCCCAATGTGAGGCGGTCTGACACATTTCACAGTTCAGATGGACTAAGGGTATATAATATCCATCATTATATCACATGTACTACAACCGCAGTGGTTTATTACGCCACCTGTCCATGCTCATTAATCTATGTGGGGCTAACGACCCGCCAACTGAAAGTTCGGATACGTGAGCATGTCCTGGGTATTACAGCAGCGAAAGAAATCAATGATTTATCCCTTTTGAAGACACTACCAAGACATTTTAAATTACTACATGGATGTGATGCTTCATTACTAAAAGTAATTGGCATTGATATGGTTCCACTGAACATCAGGGGGGGCAAGATAAGTAAATCTCTAGCTCAATTAGAAATGATATGGATTTGGACACTGAAGACTGTTTGTCCTTTAGGGCAAAATGAAAATATCAGTTATGTTCCATTCCTGTGAACCAATATAGTCCTTGAACCTGTTCTTGTTTTTAGATGTTTATGTATATCCGTTTTTTTTAAATAATTTTATTAATCATTCATTATCTTTTATTTTTAGTTTTTTCTGATGTGGCTTCTTGACGTAATTACTGGATCTGGGTTCCACCGTCTTCATATATATCCAAGATTGAAGAATGGAGGATGCTTGTCGTCCCCCCCCCCTTTTTTTTTTTCTTTCCCTGTCCTTCTGGTTCCCCTTGCCCCTTCCCCCACCTCCTTTCTTTTCCTCGTTTCTTTTCCTCCTATATACTTATATGGTTGTGGTCTTTTGCTGTTTGTTCCAATCATGTATACTGTTTTTTATGAATGTATTTGGTTTATTGTCTATTCATATTGGTTTACATATGTTTATACCCGCATGCAACCTGTGCACATATGTGTTCTTTTGCCGGCGGTCGTCCGCTGTGCATTTATTTATATATATGATCACATTATAAATTATTGTACACTTATTGTACTATATGTACACTTTGTGTCTGTGTATCTGTGTTTTTTCTGTGCACATTGTATTCTTTTTGGTTGTGTACATTGATTGGGTCCATATGCGTAGGTACACAATGCTTTTATATTTTATATTTATGTTCATTTTTATATATATTCACTGTTTGTAATTGGTTATATGTATACATCTATCAGGTATTTATCATACATTTGCACATATATTTATTGCACATATGAACCTTTTCTGTGTACCCCTATGTTTATGAATATTTGCACTATTTTTTGCATATATTTGCACTTTACATATACATATTCACTATTTTATTATATCATATTATGTCAATTATTTTATATTTTTATATACTACCCTGTTCTAGGATTTCACTATATGCAATGAATTATTGTACACATGATTGTACTTGTAGTTTTCTTTCTTCCTTTTTTCTTTGCACTACTTTTTTGCAAACTCCTTAACCCAATTGGTGGAGACATACCATGTAGTTTATTTGGTGCCCATGGTTACTGGCCAGTGTTGTGCGCATGCGCTGTTTGTGCTCCGGGGAGTTGCTGGATCCGCATCTCAATGCATCGCGTGACTCGGGTCATGTGGTGTTCCCGACGTCGGCTGATGCATGACGCGGCGCCCGCAACTTCCGGTCCCTCCTAACGGCGCATGCGCAGATACAGAACCCTGCTGTTTACATTGGCTGCTATACAGTTTTTTGTGCCCGCCCCTTCCGGGTTGAGGGTCGGCGCACGCACTGATTCTTTGGGCGGTCCATTACCGTTCAATTGGCCACACCAGTATTTTTAAACACACTGGTTCATATGGACGCTACCCCCTGATGAAGGACGTGTGTCCGAAACGCGTGTCGGGGCTGCGCTGCATGGTGCCACTCATACAGTTGGACTATTAATGCAGGTATAGAACCGGTTCTTCTTATTACAGGATATGATGCCATGGACCTAATACAAGTACTATTAACCCCGGCATCTGAAACACATGAATAGTTAATTAAATCATTTAATTATAATATATGTGTATTGTATACTTTGGCTCTTAGAGTATCTATGTATGTTCATTCATTCTGGCCATTCCTCTGCTACTTTCACATGAATGGTCAATCAATCTATCTAATTACAATATATGTGCATTGCATGTCTTGGCTCTAGAGCATCTATTCATGATCATCATTCCTGGCTATCTACCTATTACTCACCTGCTTTTTCCTCTTTTTTCTACTATTCTTTTTGACATTTAGTCCAGTACATGACTGTAGCGCAATAGTAATAACAATGACTCTTTGTAAATCATGTTTGGCCCTGTAGTGCAGTCAAGCTTGTGCATGTAGTGCCACTTAACCATAACTTCACAATAAAGGTTATTTATGCAAATTCCTTTGTCTCTTTGGACCTATCATTCGGTGGTTCTCTTTTATGTCATGTGTCTTACCGAATGGTCTGCCATTCTAAATTGGTCCATATAGTAAGCACACTATTATTTATGGACCTGGTGATCTGCGGGTCCAAGCATGGTCAGTTGTTTGTGCTGCTACATTCAGTGTTGTTTGAATCTTCCCCATTACCCTGTAGACTATAAGCTCGCAGGGACAGGGCCCTCTCCTTTTTGTATTAGTCTGTCATTCTTAGTTTCTTGACTGTAATTTATATTTGTATTTTGTATTGACGCGCCCTTGGGCCTGTGTCGCGCTGCGTTGCGCACGCGGGAGCTTACCCGGAGCCGGATCTCTTGAGGGTTGTAGTCTCGTGGCGGTGATCCGGTCCGTGCCCAGGGAGTCAGACTAAGTGGCGCTGTATTATGGTAGATGTTGGAAGACTACGCCACCCGTTGAGTACAGCTAAGGAGCTGCTGCTGCAGGGCAGACCGCTGAGGCCGGTGGTAGGATTGTGCAGCGTGATAGTATAACCCCCAACGGGAGGGGTATGGCCTCAGGGCAGCTGACGTGGATGATGGGGGTAGCAGGAACCACTCAGAGACGGTACGGTGTAGTTCAGGGTCTTTACTGGTGACAACGATAGACCCTCCCGGAGTACTGGCTAGCGATTGGGGCCTGGTCAGTCCTTGAGCAGATGGGATCTCCCCTGGCCAGGCGGAGTTGTAGGCCTCCCAAACTAACGATACTCTTCTTGCTACCTTGCTAGAAGCGGGTATAAGTAGCCCACGTCCCTGAGTGTACCGTGTGGTGCTCACCCGTATGGCCGGTGACTCGGGGCCTTCTAGTAGCTTCCGCTCCACGACGGCGGTGCTGGTCCCACGCGTGTGACCGTGCCTTCGGGTTTCTGGGCCAGAGGACCTGCAATCCCCTGCCGGTCGGTTTCTGCTGCTGGATAGGAGTTAGTCCCCACAGCCTCGGACTCCGGGTCCGGTGATAACTTCTCAGTCAGGGCGAGCTCTGCAGCTGCCAGCCCCTGACTCCTTGTAGCACTGCTCCCACAGAGCTCCTGATGTTCTTTCCTATAACTGCTTTTCTTCTCTGTCTCTACTTCTTCTCTACTCACTAACCCTGCCTCAGCCCTAGGTTTATATAGGGGAAGTCCTTCCCCTCCCAGGACTGGGCAGGAGGTGTGGCATGCATAGGATTCCTGACCAAGAGACCTCCCACCTGCTCTCAGACATAACATTGCCGTTACTGTGGAAACCAGACCCCTGGGGTGCCACATTCCCCCCTAGTGAAATTTAGTACTCCGGGACTAAACATATTTTTAGAAAAACATAACAAGGTATAAACAATAATAATACAATAAGAAAAACACATAAAGATGGTTACGGCGTGTCCGCAACCGGGTGCAGTCTTTGAAGAAAAGCAAGGTGTCCATTTCACCAAAACAGGGAGACGTAACCAGGTAGGGGTCTGTCCTGCCCCGAGTCCTTAACAGTCTTTAGTCCGTCCTGGGTTACGCTCCAACTATACACAATGGATTCCCGGTAAATCCACCAAGGACTCCTATAAATAACTAGAAACACATAATTATACACAAGCAACAAGAAAAACAGGTAACCACAAATAAAACAATTTATACACTTCAAATCCTCCAACGTGCGGGTAACTGGCCTCTAGTGGCCCTAGTGGACCTACGGAGCTGACTGTCTAGCCCTGAACTACAGGGTGTAGGAGCTGTCAAGGGTAAACTGGGCAGCTGTCTACCGGCTCTTTGGCTCACTAGGGGTACGGCAGGCTCACTATAAGCAGAGGGTTGATCCTCCTGTTCTGCTTGTGTGGAGTCTTCTGCCTCCTGGACCGGCTTCTCTTCCAGCTCTACCTGTTGCTCCGTAGGCACTTGGGATGCTGGTTGGAGGAACGTGAGGACGGGTACCACAACTGCACCATTGACTTGAGTCCAGGACCGAGGGAAGTCTCCGAGCACAGTACTAACCATATCCTCCCTTTCCTCTACGGGTCGATGGTCTTCTTGTTCCTCTTCAGGGTTCCGTAGCTGTTCAGGACACTTCTTCAGGTGATCCCGGGATACAATGGCTATGGTCTCCCCTCCGTCTTTACTGATGGTACAGACTTTCGGGTTCTCGTGGCTTGAGGGCAGTACGGTGTACGGGTCCTTCTCCCACTGGTCGTCCAACTTGTGGAGCCGTCTTTTCCTCTTCAAGACCTGCTCTCCGGGTACCAGGGGAACAGCGGGAGCATACTGGTTGTAAGTTTTCTCTTGTCTTTCCCTAGCCTGACAGAGACTTCGCTCCACGCTCTCCTGTACTTTCCGGTACTGCTGCTGCCTCTCTGTGTCCCAGTCTGCTTCTGGTGAAGTGTCCTCGGGTGTCAGGACTCCCATTTCCAGGTCAACAGGTAACTTACCAGGTCTCGCCCTCATTAGGTAAGCCGGGGTATAGTTGGTGGAACCTACCGGGATGTGGTTGTATAGGTCCACCAGATCGGGCAGCTTCTCAGGCCACAGACTGCGTTCTTCCAGGGGCAACGTTTTCAGGAGATCCATTACCACCTGGTTCATTTTCTCACAAAGTCCATTAGTTTGCGGATGATAGGGTGTCGTCCTTATCTTCCGGCAGCCATACAGATTGCAGAATTCCTGGAAGACCTCCGCTTCAAAGGCAGGTCCCTGGTCCGTCAGCACTTGGTCCGGGTACCCGTGTGGACGGCAGAAGTGCTGCTGGAAGGCTCTAGCTGCTGTTTGAGCCGTTAAGTCCTTAACGGGGACGACAACCAAGAACCGGGAATAATGATCCACAATGGTTAACGCGTAGACGTAGCCACTTCTGCTTGGGGTCAGTTTTACATGATCCAAGGCTACCAGTTCCAACGGCTGCCGGGTGACGATGGACTGCAGGGGAGTCTTCTGGCTGGCACGGTCCTTCCTTCTTAGGTTGCACGGGCCACAGTCTCTGCACCACCTCTCGATGGTTCCCCTCATGCCTACCCAGTGGAACCGCCCACGCAGCAGGAACTCCAGCTTCTTCCATCCGAAGTGTCCAGCCCCGTCGTGGTATGCCTCCATCACCATGGCTGCGTCTCTCCGTGGCACCACTACTTGCCAGATTAGTTCATGCGTCCGGGAGTTAACCATTCTGCGGCACAACTTCCCCTTGTAAAGGAACAGTCGACTCTTCTCAGCCCACAGTTGCTTGGCTTCCTCCGGAGCGTCTGGGTCAAGGCGAGCCTCTGGCCGAGTCAGCATCTCCTTCACCAGCCGGACGGCAGGGTCACTGTCTTGCGTTTCCTCCCAGTTGTAGTGAGGCAAGGGGTTAAACGTAGCGGCTTGCTTACTCCTTACCCGATGGGAATACTGGATAGTCCCATGACGGTGGAACGCGGGGAGTTCGACTTCTTCCAGTCCCTCTGGATCTTCTCCTACGTCCGGTAGGTTTGGCATCCTGGACAGGGCGTCCGCGTTGGTATTGGAGCGTCCTGCCCGGTATTTGATTGTGAACTCGTAGTTGGACAGACGGGCCATCCATCTCTGCTCTAGGGCACCGAGTCTTGCAGTGTCCAGGTGTGTCAACGGGTTGTTATCCGTGTACACGGTGAACCGGGAGGAAGCGAGGTAGTGCTTAAAGCGTTCGGTGACTGCCCACAACACTGCCAGGAACTCTAGCTTAAATGAGCTGTAATTCTCAGGGTTTCTCTCGGTGGGTCGCAGTTTTCGGCTGGCGTAAGCAATTACTCGTTCTTTCCCCTGCTGGATCTGGGACAGTACGGCTCCTAGCCCGATGTTACTGGCGTCGGTGTAGAGGATAAAGGGCTGGCTGTAATCCGGGTACGCCAGGATTTCATCCCCCGTGAGGGCCATCTTCAGCTGGCGGAAGGACTCTTCTTCCGGCTTCTCCCATCTGAAGGGTGGCTTCTGGTTCTTGGCCTTCCTGGACTGGCCTATCAGGAGGTCCTGCATAGGAGCTGCCTTCTTGGTGAAACCGGGTATGAACCTTCGGTAGTAGCCTACCAACTCGAGGAACTGCCGCACTTCCTTTACACTGGAGGGACTTGGCCATTCCTTAATTGCAGTGATCTTATCAGGGTCGGGAGCCACTCCATCAGCGCTCACCACGTGTCCCAGGTACTGCACCTTTGGTTTCAGGAGGTGACACTTGGAGGGTTTCACCTTTAGGCCGTAGCTTGCCAGAGCTTCGAACACTTCCGCCAGGTGTTTCAGGTGGTCCTCATACGTCTTGGAATATACGATGACATCGTCCAGGTACAGCAGGACCGTCTCGAAGTTTCTGTGGCCCAGACAGCACTCCATTAATCGTTGGAAGGTTCCTGGTGCGTTGCAGAGTCCGAACGGCATGCAGTTAAACTCGCTAAGTCCCATCGGGGTGGTGAATGCGGTCTTCTCCCGGTCCGCCTCTGCTACAGGAACCTGCCAGTACCCACTAGTGAGATCCAAGGTAGAGAAGAAGTTAGCAGATCTTAAAGCAGCCAAAGACTCCTCTATCCTTGGTAAGGGGTACGCATCCTTGTGTGTGATACGGTTGATTTTCCGGTAATCTACACACATCCTCATGGTGTTGTCTTTCTTTTTGACTAAGACTAGTGGAGCTGCCCAGGGGCTACAGCTATCCCTGATCACCCCAGCCTCCTTCATGTCTCTAAGCATCCCCTTGGCGTGTTGGTAGTGTGCAGGGGGTACGGGTCGATACCTCTCTTTTATTGGAGGATGGTCTCCCGTGGGGATGTGGTGTTCTACCCCCTTGACTCGCCCGAAGTCTAACGGGTGTTTACTAAACACTCTCTCGTACTCTTGAACCACCCGATAGACTCCCTGTTTCTGGTGTGAGGGAGTGGAGTCAGTACCCAAATGTAGTTGCTGACACCAGTCCTCCATTGTTTTCTGAGAGCCGTTACCTTCCTCCGGGGAAGATGGAGGCAAGGGTTCTACGGACTGTATGGAATCTTGATTGATGGTATACAATTTGGCTAGCGTGGCATACCGGGGCAGGTACACTTCCCTCTTCCCGATATTTATTATGCGAACGGGCACCCTCCCATGGCGTACATTGACCACCCCCCGTGCTGTCAAAATGGTGGGCCTACTGTCTGAGTAAACTGGTTCTACCATTGCCTGGTAATCTCTACCTCTCAGACCAATAGCTGCCCGGCACCAAATCATCATTTCACTTTTCGGGGGCATGGCAATAGGGAAAGGGTCACACATTCGCACGCTACCAATCTCACCACCGGAGAGTTCTAGCTGTTGCCGTCGCATCAGTGCCCGGATCTCTTTCTGGAGCACTCGCTGCTGGCCGGAGCTGGCGTTCTTGGCAACCTGCTGTAAAAGGAAAATCACCTCTGCAAGACAATTTTCAATTACATTAGTTCCTAGAGTTATCTTTGGGTGACTCTCGTGTTTGTCAATGTCTACAATGATCAGTCCCTGTGCTGCCAGTTCGACTCTACCGATTTTAATGGTCACCTCTTTAAATCCAATCTGTGGCACGGGCTGACCATTGCTGGCGATGATACTCAAGTCGTCGTCAGGGTAGCGGGTGATATCCGAGTCATTCCAGTACTGCTTGAAGAGCACGTACGGGATGGTGGTGACCTGTGACCCGGTGTCCAGTAGGGCACTCATAGGAATGCCATCCAGTACCACGGGTAAGACTGGACGTCCTCCCACATATTTGTCGCGCCAGTTCGATGGGCCTGGTGATCTTTTTCCTGGGGGTTGGCCCTCTACCCCAGGTTGTGCCAGTTTAAAGGACAGTACCTTGCCATATGTCCGGGTTGATTGCAGCGGCGGCAGATGGGTCGTCCGTCCTCGTTGTATCGGTCGCTGGGTCTTCCTCTGGCCGGTGGGGTCCTCCTTGGTCGACGCCACGGGATGTCCTCCGGTCCGGATGCCAGCTGGATCTTCCCTGTAGTGGAAACCTGTAAAGACAGCACAGTTCGGGTTATGCAGCAACGCTTTTAGCTAGCTCTTGGACCTGATGGTGCAGGTCTGGAGCCGGGTCATTGTTCAAAGCCTGCGCACCAGCTCCCACAGGCCCTGCCGACAAGGGCGCCGCCTCCTGGTGGTAAGTGGTAGTGGGGCGTCTGGGGGTCACAGCGCCACCTGGTGCCGGTTCTCGAAGCACCCGGATGGCTCTGTCCTTGAACTGTGCAAATCCCAGATGAGGGTCCTGTAAGGCCATTGCCTGCAACTGGGTTCGGTGGGCATTGCAATATAAACCCTCTATAAATTGTTCAGTCAACAGCCTGTCCTCGTCTCCCACGCCGTCAGGGTCGGTCTGCTTAATGGCTCTCAGGGCCTCTTGTAGGTTCAGGGCATAGTCCCTTATACTCTCATGTGCCTGCTGTTTGCACCCGTAGAATCTAAGCTTGATCTCGGCTGAGGTGCGGGTATCAAAGGTGTCCCTCAGCCGGGTTAGTATCCCTGCGACAGTCCTCCCCCCAGGTGGCCAGGACTTTACCTCCCTTTGGGCTGCCCCGGTTAATTGGGCCACCAGGATGCTCACTTTTTGCTCCTCTGTGAGGGGGTACACCTGGAAGAGGCTATCCAGCTTTTCTCTAAAGTCATGCAGGGTATGTGACTCCCCTGAGTACTGGGGTAGCCAGGCTGCCCCCGGGATATAGGGCATGGTGAAAGGCATGACCGCAACAGCGGTGGCGCTGGCGGGGGTTGAAGCGGTGAAGCTCTCCTCCGTATCCGACATCCTTCTCCCCCCTAGTGGACCGTGGCCTACCTTGCGATGATCCTCTTCCGTAGGCCGCGGCTCCGCAGTGGATCGTCAGGGTTGAGGACCTTCCGTCGCGCTCCTGTGACGTCGGCGTCTGCTGGGCTCCTTCCAGGACCTTACGCAACGTCCGGACGTGAGGCGGGGCTTCAGTTCTCGCGCGCTTTCGGAGTCCACGCCCCTCTTCTTCCCGCGCGGCGTCCTCAAGATGGCGTCCAACGGCGGGAAAACTCCACGGAAGGCGGGAAGAAGGCTGAAAATGGCGCCGGATGGCGGGAAGAAGGCTGAAGATGGCGCCGGATGGCGGGAATCTTCACCACTGGTAAGTTTGAACAGTCTTTTTCAGGCACGCAGTACCCGGTGGTTGCGGGCACGAAATCCTGCCGACTACGCCAAAAGTTGACGCGCCCTTGGGCCTGTGTCGCGCTGCGTTGCGCACGCGGGAGCTTACCCGGAGCCGGATCTCTTGAGGGTTGTAGTCTCGTGGCGGTGATCCGGTCCGTGCCCAGGGAGTCAGACTAAGTGGCGCTGTATTATAGTAGATGTTGGAAGACTACGCCACCCGTTGAGTACAGCTAAGGAGCTGCTGCTGCAGGGCAGACCGCTGAGGCCGGTGGTAGGATTGTGCAGCGTGATAGTATAACCCCCAACGGGAGGGGTATGGCCTCAGGGCAGCCGACGTGGATGATGGGGGTAGCAGGAACCACTCAGAGACGGTACGGTGTAGTTCAGGGTCTTTACTGGTGACAACGATAGACCCTCCCGGAGTACTGGCTAGCGATTGGGGCCTGGTCAGTCCTTGAGCAGATGGGATCTCCCCTGGCCAGGCGGAGTTGTAGGCCTCCCAAACTAACGATACTCTTCTGGCTACCTTGCTAGAAGCGGGTATAAGTAGCCCACGTCCCTGAGTGTACCGTGTGGTGCTCACCCGTATGGCCGGTGACTCGGGGCCTTCTAGTAGCTTCCGCTCCACGACGGCGGTGCTGGTCGCACGCGTGTGACCGTGCCTTCGGGTTTCTGGGCCAGAGGACCTGCAATCCCCTGCCAGTCGGTTTCTGCTGCTGGATAGGAGTTAGTCCCCACAGCCTCGGACTCCGGGTCCGGTGATAACTTCTCAGTCAGGGCGAGCTCTGCAGCTGCCAGCCCCTGACTCCTTGTAGCACTGCTCCCACAGAGCTCCTGATGTTCTTTCCTATAACTGCTTTTCTTCTCTGTCTCTACTTCTTCTCTACTCACTAACCCTGCCTCAGCCCTAGGTTTATATAGGGGAAGTCCTTCCCCTCCCAGGACTGGGCAGGAGGTGTGGCATGCATAGGATTCCTGACCAAGAGACCTCCCACCTGCTCTCAGACATAACATTGCCGTTACTGTGGAAACCAGACCCCTGGGGTGCCACAGTATTATTTGCTTATATAGCACCATCATATTCTGCAGCACTTTACAGACATCACAATCTAAATTCCCTATCTGTATGTCTTTGGAGTCTGGGAGGAAACCAGAGTACTACTCTGTCAAAAGGGCGTGACTGCCGATGTCATGCTGATTTATAGGCAGCTCCCCCACTTAGGCAGTGGGGATCCAGCTGTCAATCAGAATGATATCGGCAGTCCTGCCTTGTTAACAGATCAGAGCCAAAAAGAAGCCATCGCTTTGTCGACATGACGTCAGCAGAGGCAGCTGAATTGCCAGCAGGAGCGGTCTGTGACCAATCTGTGCCGGTGAAGAACAGGCCTGGGCACAACAGGCAGGTAGTTAGTAACTACCTGCGTATTAGCGTTTAAGCACATTTTTTGTACACAGTCCCAGATATCCCCTTTAAAGCTTTTTAATTCCTGCTATCCACTGCCAGTTATAGCTACACTAGCTCTGGTGAACTCCTGTGTGTCTTAACGCCTGTATTTCCAGTGAATATTCCTACTTTTTTACTTCGACTCATCAACTGACCATTCTCCTCCCTGACGATTTTGCCCTTACCTGAACCTACTGTTCCTGACCATTCTTCCTGCCAGTCAGCAGCTACACCATGGACTAACCCAGGGTCCCTGTGTAAGTGGACATCCTGTACAGGTGTCTCGCCCAGGCGATATAGGGGACTCGGTACCCGGGCCTTTACCTTGTTTAAGATGTCACAGCAGTCGGCTCCTGGGCCCGTACTCTGGGGTCTGTCTTGAAAAGGGGGTTTTAGTGTACAGTTTGTCTCGTGACGCCACCTGTGGTTTCCGGTAATGGTAACCGGCGCTGCTGCAGACCTCCGGGGGTGATGGGATGGCTGCTGGGATGTTTCTGCTCCCCACAGGCGGAGCAGGCCCCCCGGGGCAGTGTAGGTGTAGATGGTGGTGGTGCTGGGGCTTGTAGTGCAGGTGAGATGGCGCAGCAGGAGTAACTAACAGAGACAGGGGATTCGCTTCAGTACCTTTACTGGTGCGGATGTCAGGTACGGTCCAGGGTACTCGGTAGGAAGAGTGCACTTCAGGACTTCTCCCCAGTGAGCGGGTATAAGGCCTCCTGGTCTGTGTCTCCCTCTCTCTAAGCTCCTGGCCAGCCTGCAACTGGGCCTAGCTTCTGTGTCGTGCTGTTCCTTCACCTGTCGCTTGGTAGTAGGACCTTTCTCTGGCAACCACTATCACTGGACGCTGGGGCCTTCGTGGTTCCTAGTCCTGTCAAGGGTTTAGCTTCAGGTCGACCGGGGACTTGTAGTCCTCCTGGTATGCCAGTGATCCCTACTGGGTGTAGAGGACCCTGTAGGCGCAGACCCGGTGTCCGGTTTGTGTCTTGGGGTGAGCCTATGATGCTCCTCTGCCCCCTCTACTCCTCTCTCCTCTCCTCTTTGCCTCCGGCCACACTCAGGGCCCCCCCAGGCTTCAGCCCATGCTGTAGGCCTTGGCTTGCCTCAGCACAGCAGCCAGCGTGCTGCCTCTTCACTGATCTCCTAGCATCAGCACACTCTGACTAACTAACTCCACCCTCCAGTTTATATATCCCTAACAGGGCTCCCTCTGGTGGTATGAGGTGGAAGGGTGGAGGTGTCTGCAAGTAGTGAGGGCCTCTTGTGGAGAAGTCCATCCATGCACCCTTTTGGGTCCTGTGGTACCTGTGAACAGCAGGGTGCCACACAGGCATTAATTGGTGAAGGCCAATGCTCCTCTATAACCTGATAGTCAGAGCAGCCAGCGCAAAGTTTGCCGTTTTTAGAACTGACACTCACCCACTAACAGTGCCTCCATAATATCCCCAGTTTCTCTTTTGATTATCCGGCCTGGTGCAACGCCACTGTTGTAGCATAAAGTAGACACAACATTGCTCCAGGCCGGCTAGGCAAAAGAAAAGCCAGTGACGATGGAAGGTAAAGGCAGTTCACATGACTCAAATCCAACAGCAAAGCCATACTGACCTCACAGCTGGACAAAGGTACCGTGATCTTATTATCTCATTTCTATTATTTACAGTATTTCATCCTTGAATGTAATCTAATTAAGGGCAAGTCTTGCTTGTTTAGCAATGTGCTGATAAAAAAAATTGAGCTATTTTTATGGTTAGCAAAAAGAAAATCACATTTCTGTTAATCATCTTGGTAAGTTGCCCGCACTGCTCAAAGTGTTTTTTTGTCTCATTTTCGCAGGTATAGTTAGGTCCATATATATTTGGACAGAGACAACATTTTTCTAATTTTGGTTCTAGACATTACCACAATGAGTTTTAAACAAAACAATTCAGATGCAGTTGAAGTTCAGACTTTCAGCTTTCATTTGAGGGTATCCACATTAAAATTGGATGAAGGGTTTAGGAGTTTCAGCTCCTTAACATGTCCCACCCTGTTTATAAAAGGGACCAAAAGTAATTGGACAGATTAAATAATTGTAAATAAAATGTTCATTTCTAGTACTTGGTTGAAAACCCTTTGTTGGCGATGACTGCCTGAAGTCTTGAACTCATGGACATCACCAGACGCTGGGTTTCCTCCTTTTTGATGCTCTGCCAGGCCTTCACTGCAGTGGTTTTCAGTTGCTGTTTGTTTGTGGGCCTTTCTGTCTGAAGTTTAGTCTTTAACAAGTGAAATGCATGCTCAATTGGGTTGAGATCATGTGACTGACTTGGCCATTCAAGAATATTCCACTTCTTTGCTTTAATAAACTCCTGGGTTGCTTTGGCTTTATGTTTTGGGTCATTGTCCATCTGTAGTATGAAACGACTAATCAGTTTGGCTGCATTTGGCTGGATCTGAGCACACAGTATGGCTCTGAATACATCAGAATTCATTCGGCTGCTTCTGTCCTGTGTCACATCATCAATAAACACTAGTGACCCAGTGCCACTGGCAGCCATGCATGCCCAAGCCATCACACTGCCTCCACCGTGTTTTACAGATGATGTGGTATGCTTTGGATTATGAGCTGTACCACCCCTTCGCCATACTTTTCTCTTTCCATCATTCTGGTAGAGGTTGATCTTGGTTTCATCTGTCCAAAGAATGTTCTTCCAGAACTGTGCTGGCTTTTTTAGATGTTTTTTAGCAAAGTCCAGTCTAGGCATTTTATTCTTGATGCTTATGAGTGGTTTGCACCGTGCAGTGAACCCTCTGTATTTACTTTCATGCAGTCTTCTCTTTATGGTAGATTTGGATATTGATACGCCTACCTCCTGGAGAGTGTTGTTCACTTGGTTGGCTGTTGTGAAGGGGTTTCTCTTCACCATGGAGATTATTTTGCGATCATCCACCACTGTTGTCTTCCGTGTGTGCCCAGGTCTTTTTGCATTGATGAGTTCACCAGTGCTTTCTTTCTTTCTTTCTCAGGATGTACCAAACTGTAGATTTTGCCACTCCTAATATTGCAGCAATTTCTCGGATGGGTTTTTTCTGTTTTTGCAGCTTAAGGATGTCTTGTTTCACCTGCATGGAGAGCTCCTTTGACCGCATGTTTACTTCACAGCAAAACCTTCCAAATGCAAGCACCACACCTCAAATCAACTCCAGGCCTTTTATCTGCTTAAGTGAGAATGACATAACGAAGGGATTGCCCACACGTGTCCATGAAATAGCCTTGGAATCAATTGTCCAATTACTTTTGGTCCCTTTAAAAACAGGGTGGCACATGTTAAGGAGCTGAAACTCCTAAACCCTCCATCCAATTTTAATGTGGATACCCTCAAATGAAAGCTGAAAGTCTGAACTTCAACTGCATCTGAATTGTTTTGTTTAAAATTCACTGTGGTAATGTCTAGAACAAAATTAGAAAAATGTTATCTCTATATATATGGACCTAACTGTATATGTGAAGGAGAAATCTCCAACACTTAAGCTACGTTCCCACTATGAGCTTTTGGTGAGTTCTTGATGTTGCAGATTTTCTGCACCATTTCTGCACCCATTCAGTAAAATAGGTTACTCTTGCATTTTTTCGAAAATGTGCAGCGTAAAAAACTCACCAAAATCTCATTGTGGGGTGGGAACATAACTTTAGGGTATTTTACAAATCCAGCTGCGTATCATTCTAATCCTGGTTTTCGAGTGATGATAATGCGATGAATGCTGATAAGTGATCTCTGCAGAACAGGAAATGTCAGATAATTATCAGGCTCCTAGATGGTGGCCCAATTCTAACGCATCGGGTATTCTAGAATATGTATGTGGCCGACCGGGCGCGACTAATCAGCGAAGCAGTATTTAAATGGGTTGTGCACTACTTTAAATTAACCCCCCAATGTATCCCCCCGGGGCCCCTAATGAATTTTGTAATTACGTCATGTTGTCAATACTGCTTGTGACAACATCGCTGACCACGCACAGCCAGCACATAATTCCACCGGCAGCAGCCGGCTCTTGCTTCCGCTTACATCACGACTATTTGCGGCTGCAGCCAGGGGTCTCCTGTTACGTGTACCACGGTGAATGATAGGCTGTGGGCGGGGTTATCCCCCATCGTGGCACACCCAGCATCCACCACGCACTCTGTCAATGAATGCGATAACCCCGCCGACAGCCCATCATGATGCCATGCGCGGTGACCGGAGTATAAGTCGAGACCCCTAATTTTACACCAAAAAACTGGGAAAATTTATTGACTTGAGTATAAGCCTAGGCTGGGAAATGCAGCAGCTACTGTTAAATTTCCATATCCTGGTATGTATGGCTCCCTCATCCCCTAATTGTGGTTTGTAAGGCTCCGTCATTCCCCTAATCCTGGTTTGTATGGCCCCAAGAAGTATCTGTTCAGCACGCTGTGACTGGCAGAACGTGTTTAGTAAACGTGACTGAACTATGTCGCACTGTGACTGACAGAACGTATTCCTTAGACGTGACAGAAGTACATCACACACTGTGACTGACAAAACATGTTCAGTACGTCATGGGCAGTTGGTGAGTCACATGACCACATGGGCGGAGTCAGCCCTGCTATTTCCCGACGGTGGCGTACTTATTTTAAATCCGGCGCCAATTGGCCGGAGAGCGTGTTTAAATTTGGCGCCAAAATCGCTGATTGGTCGCAGCCGGCGTCCGCGACCAATCAGTGAACCATGTTAGTGAGGAAGTGAGAGCGTGTTTAAATTTGGTGCCAAAATCGCTGATTGGTCGCGGCCGGCGGCCGCAACCAATCAGCGAACCGTATTAGTGAGGAAGCAGCAGAAGTATCCCGACCGGCGGCGCCGCTCCCCGGTCCTCACTAATACAGTCCCCGGTCCTCCCTTTACACTTGCCGTTGGGAGATCATCGGTCCTAGCCGCTGATCTCCCGACGGTAGTCGCATGGAGGTCAGCTTAGCCGCCGGTCAGGGTACTTATGCTGCGAGCAGCCGGGAGATGACCGGCTAGCACTGCTCATCTCCCTGCTGCGTCGCCGCTGATCTCCCGACGGTGGCCTGCATATTTCAAATCCGGCGCCAATTCGCGGCCGGGCTGCGCCAGTCGCTGATTGGTCGCGGCCAGGTGGCCACGACCAATCAGAGATGCGGGGTTTTAAATTTCGCGCCAATATCGCTAATTAGACGCGGCCGGGCAGCCGCGACCAATCAGCAGAGCAGTGTCGAAATTTGGCGCCAATACCGCTGATTAGTCGCGCCAGCGGCCGCGACCAATCAGCGAACCGTGTTAGTGAGGACCGGGGAGCGGCGCTGCCTGTGCGGGTACTTCCGCTGCGAGCAGCCGGGAGCTGACCGGCTAGCACTGGTGATCTCCAGGCTGCTCGCAGCAGAAGTATCCCGACCAGCGGTGCCGCTCCCCGGTCCTCCCTTCACACTTGCCGTCGGGAGATCAGCGGCCCTAGCCGCTGATCTCCGTGCGGCAGATGAGCCGCTAACGGCCGCCATCTTGTTCGGAAATCCCGCGTCGCTGAGTGGCCGCGGCCGGACCAATCAGCGACGCGGGATTTCCTGGACGGACAGACAAACATGATAAGACGATTATATATATTACATAAGATAGAATTTATTTATTTAAACTATAGATCAGTTTTTCATTACATATTCACTTTAAATATTACGTCACAAAGTGTAGGCAGCACTCCGAGGTATGTTGGATGCAAAAAAATTATGTTTTATTGCCTTATAAGAATAGATTACAATGCTTTGTTTTATATATAGCTGAGCCTTTGCCAAACAACAACATGGTGAATAATAATGGTTTATACAGGCATATATGATAATCTATGGAAATTTGATTGATTTGATAAGCGTATGTTAAAGATATAAAAGCTATGCAATACAAAAAGTATACAGAAAATATTGTGCATAATATTGACCGTGAAAGATAATTGTATGATTGACTTTTTTTTCTCAATCCGAGTGTCCATGAGAAAAAAAATTGCAGCATGCACTACTTTCATCCGAATCTCAAATGAGACTCACACATTCAAGTCTATGGGTGCAAGAGAAAAAATCGAATCCCATAAGGAAGATCAGGGTGGCATCCAATTTTTACAGATATATTTCTATTATTAACCTAAGAAACTATATGTGATCATGTGCATGTTTTAATGTAGTTGTATGAAAGCGGATCACACATGGATGTCACACGGATGTATAAAAAACAGACACATGGATAGCACACGGATGAAAATCTAATGAAAATTCGAAAAAAATTGTCCGAATTTTCTGGATCAAACTCAAACAATTCTTCATACGCTCGTCTGCAAACATTCTTATATTCACATAATGGCTCTTGAAAGTCCCACCCAATAAAGCGCTTTGGATCACATAAGCAGCACATGCAAAGAAAATAGATCCAAGGTAGAAGGTCAGGTGGATGCAGGAGCATGTGCTCATCAGGGGGAGACATATCGATGGTGCAATCTGTGTGTTCGCACATGGCCCTAGAGGTAAGGGGGTCACATGCACCTCCAAAACATGTAGACTTGTGCATTATGATGAGCTCTTGAACTGCAAAGGACCCTTATACTGTTCTTGCACAGGGGCCCTCATCTCTATGTATACACATGCACACTAGTACACACCAAGTATATACTGGTATTTAACAAAATATCATGATAATTGTGCATCCACTCCAAGTTGGCCAAAACTGAGTAATAATAATAATAATAATTTTTATTTTTATTGCGCCATCATATTCCGCAGCACTTTACATTTTAGAGGGGACTTATACAGACAATAAAAGACATTAGAGAATAACGATGATCACATAAATCAACAGATACCAGGAGGAGAGAGGGCCCTGCTCGCAAGCTTACAATCTATGAGGAAATAGGGGAGACACGAAAGGTGGATTGTAACAATTGCTTGTATTGTACAGTCAACCATCAATGTAATAAAAAGGGTATTCACATGCTGAATGAACCAGTCACCAACCAGTATTAGAACAAGTACACACACAGTAGTCTTAAGTCATGGGTTGTGTGAACAGAAGATACGAGGGACCTGATTTCGAAGGAAGTTTCGTATGGGGGTAAAAAAAGGGTAGCTGAGGTGATAGGCCAGTCTAAAGAAATGCGTTTTTAGGGCACGCTTAAAAATGTGGGTATTGGAGATTAATCAAAGAGTCCTGGGTAGTGCGTTGCAAAGAATTGGTGCAGCACGTGAGAAGTTTTGGAGACAGGAGTGGGATTATTGAGGATGTTAATCTTAGGTCATTAGCAGAATGGAGGGCACGGGTAGGGTGGAAAACTGAGACTAGAGAGGAGATGTAGGGTGGTGCTGAAGCATGGAGCATTTTGTGGGTGAGGGTGATGAGTTTATATTGAACTCTGTAGCAGATGGGTAACCTAACCAGTGCAATGACTGGCACAGGGTGGAGGCATTGGTGTAGCGGTTGGTGAGGAATATGATCCTGGCTGCTGCATTTAGGACAGATTGGAGAGGGGAGAGTTTAGTAAAAGGGAGACCGATTAGTAGAGAGTTGCATGAGAAGAAAAGGGAAATCCACCGGCACATCCAACAGGAAATAATTAAAATTACTCTTTATTGGAAAAAAAACCCTAAAACATGCTAAAAATGAAACCTCAGACACCTGACGCGTTTCTGGTGTATACAACACCCTTATTCATAGGACGACTGAGGCAACATGTAACAGACCAGACTTTATACCGGACTTGCAATGAATGAGCAAAAACAATAGGTGGAGCTCAAATCAGTGCTGCAGGGGAAGTTGTAAACAATACAGGTGACGAGCATAAGATAATAAATGTAGTGCAATGAATGATAAATAATTCATAAAGCATACCCAACATGACAATAATATTCTGAATGGACAAATATAATTGCAATAATAATTCACATAATGGGAACCCTTGAACATACCAGAGTGATCATAAAAACTAATGGAAGCCGCAATTCAGCAGTCAGTGTCACTCAAGATGGAATCAGATACGCAGCAGGCAGCCAGTAACACAAAGAATGGAGTTAGGTACAAAGATCGACAAACGGCATTACACAGACTAGCAATCAGTCTCTCAAACTCACTACTAGACAAACAGTATCACAAAAGAAAAAAAAAGTGGTCACAATCACTAATAAATGAAAAATAGGTCATTTTTGAAATTCATGCCTCGGGGACATTTAGTGTCCAATGTCAATATCCAGTAGGCTTCTCTTATAGCTAATTGTTTCTGCCAACTTCACCAATGGGTGCGGCACCCTCAGGATGGATTCCGGCTGACATATGGTTTTGAAATCGACAACGTGGTAAGCTTTCTACATTTCCCCTCCCCTCCTCCCTTCTACGCCAGTAGAGAGTTACAGTAGTCCAGACGAGAATGAATAAGAGCGACAGTAAGAGTTTTTGCAGAGTCAAAGGTAAGAAAAGGTCAGATTCTAGAAATGTTTTTGAGGTTTAAATGATATGAGCGATTGGATATGAAGAGAGAAGGAAAGATCTGAATCAAGTATAACCCCAAGACAGCGGGCTTGTTGCTGGGGAGAAATGGTGGAGCCACACACGGAGATGGCAATATTGGGCATATGTAGATTAATAGAAGGAGGAAACACAAGAAGTTCAGTTTTTGACGGGTTCAGTTTCAGATAGAGGGATGACATGATGTTAGAGACAGTGGAAAGACAATCACTGGTGTTTTGTAATAATTCAGTGGTGAGGTCAGGAGACAATGTGTATAATTGGGTGTCATCAGCATAGAGATGGTACTGAAAACCAAATCTACTGATTGTTTGTCCATAGAACTGAATAGAACTGAAGGCAAAGTCCACCCTTTACAGGGAACCTGTCATGTGAAAACATGCTATTAACCTGCAGATATGGGGTTAATTTGCAGGGTAATGGCATTCTGAACCTGTCCGGCGCCTGCACTTAGATCCCCCGCTGTCAGGAGGAAATTAACTTTATTCCTCCTGGCAGCATTCGGCATTCAGTCACATGGGTGGTGTCAGCATAGGATCAGTCACCATTCTGTGTATGGAGAGTGGTGGCTGTAACCGTGCCCCAGCACTGACTGACAGCAACTCAGAATTAGGGCTGGCTGTCAGTCAGTGCTGGGGCGCGGTTACAGCCACCACTCTCTATACACAGAGCGGTGACTGAACCCACGCCGGCGTCACCCCCGTGACTGAACGTCAAATGCTGCCGGGAGGAATAAAGTTAATTTCCTCCCAGCAGCGTGGGTCTAAGTGCCGGCACCGGGCAGGTTTAGAAAGCTATTAATCTGCAGATTAACCCCATATCTAATAGCATTTTTTTCACATGACAGGTTCCCTTTAAATATTAACTGATTAAGAAATCAACAGCAAGTGGTAAGGAGCTTTGTATGGGTAAAATTAACCGTAACCAACTAAGGATTTAGAAAGGAAATGGGAAGAAACTGATGGTTAATAGAACTCCCTTATTTCCTGCGCTCTCTATGCTTAAAGTGCACCTGAAGTCAACATCGTAAGGCACAAACTACACAGGATATAGATGAAGACCACATTCACCTCTGCGTTTGGACATTCTGTTTCTAGAATGAAGAAACAACTTTCGGCATTTTCATGCTAGTTTAAATCAGTTCCACCCAAACAAACGGACCTGAGGCGATAAGGGGTGTGACCAAGCTACTACTAGCCTTTCTGGTGTGGTGCACAGAGGCGCACACTACTCAGAAGATGCACCAAAATCATTCATAGAATGTTAGAGTTGGAGGAGACCTCCAGGGTCATCGTGTCCAACCCCCTGCTCAATGCAGGATTCGCTAAACCATTAAGTGCATGCTCCTCCTAATGAATTCGGCATTTGTACCCAGCAAGAGGTGTAGCCCGAGGGTGCGCTACGCCAGGCTTGATTTATCAGTCCCACGCTGTACAAAAAAATGGTACCATTCTAACCTAGTGTCCAAAGAAGCAGCTCTCCTGGCCCAGGTAAAGGGCAATGCAAAATATATAGTACCAAATTGTACTGGAAAAAAACAATGAGTGTATGCAGTCTAGTAATACAGATATACCAGTGAAATGCCCATGTTGATTGGCAGATCCATCCAGCCAGTTGCATGTGCCAAAGGTTTCAGTGACCCAAGAAAATATTGTAACCTGAGGAACCACTGTGTCCAACAATAACCCAATGAATACATTAATTTTTTTTAAATAAAAAGAAACATTACAGTTCATATATTTTTGCTTTGTTGAACCTATTTCTGAAATGTTATCATACAGCAGATTGTACTGAAAGGCGTGAGTCTTCTGCAGTGAGGTCTTCCCGACGTCCAAGCATTTCAATATTTCTTTTGATGACTTCTTTGTGTGGCAACTAATGCCACAGCGGCAACCGCTGCCATTCCTAGAATTCCCCCAGTTGCATATGTCTTCGCATTGTCTACCTATTGGGTACAAAAAAAAAAACAAATATTGTAGATTTCTACCAGTAAATTCCCTATAAACACAGGTCTAAACTACCTTCCAAATAATGCAACTTTACTTAGTCTTATGTGCAGTTGATAATATTTTTTTATGGCAGCATAAATTATCTGATCTCCCAACGAACGAGCATTTTGCTTACAAATGCTCATTCGCCAATTATTAGTTCATATGTATGGGACTTCTATAACGTTCTGCATTTGTGAATGATCACTGGACTCCTATGCATACAAACACCAGAATTTCAATGCGTAAAATCAAGTTATACTAAATCTTTTCCAACAAACCGATATGTCATTCTGCTCAGCTTCTCCTTCTCTGTAACATGCTGTCCACAGATCGGACTGTACAGGTGCATCACAATTAATTAGAATATTATCAAAAAGTTAATTTATTTCAGTTCTTCAATACAAAAAGTGAAACTCATATTATATAGAGTCATTACAAACAGAGTGATCTATTTCAAGTGTTTATTTCTGTTAATGTTGATGATTATGGCTTATGACGCGCCCAGGGGATGGGGACAGACTCGGCGCCCAGGCCTTGCTGTTTGGTTTTGGGGGATGCCGCGGTGGCTAGCTCCCGGGGCAGTACCCTGAGGTCACTCTTAAAAACAAGGGAAGATGGGGGAAAGGTGTATGGCATAGGAAAAGTTCGTGACGCCACCCGTGGTGTCTGGTGAGAATCACCAGCGCTGCTGCAGTCCTCTGAGGCCGGTGATCAGGCAGCTAGATGGTGCGGCTCCCCACAGGTGGAGCGGGGCCTCAGGGCAGCGTAGGAGAAGGGATGCAGGACAGAGGGGACTCAGCCGGGTCAGAAGAAGAATAGGCACACACACAACAGTTCACTTGAGTACCATTACTGGTGATGTTTCAGGCACGATCCAGGGCACTGTAGGGTGAAGGGTGCATTTCAGGACTCTCCCCAGTGAGCGGGTGTGGGGCCTCCTGTTTCTTGCCTTTTCCTAGTAAGTTTATGACCTGCCTGGAGCTAGGCCTAACTTGGTCTCTGTCTTGCACCGGCTGACCTGGTGGTAGGGCCTTCTGTTGGAGTTCACACTCCCTGGAATTTCGGGCCTCAGTGACTCCTGACCCTGGTATATCAGTCAGCTTTTGGTGTTCCTGGGACACATAGTTCTCCAGGGGTTCGGTGGTTTCTGCTGGTCCTAGAGATCCTTGCAGATGCGGACCCGGTGTCCGGTATAAGGTCTTGGGGTGAGCTGGCTAAGCTCCTCTGCCCCCTATGTAGCTCGCTAATCCACTTGCCTTCGGCCGCTCGGGGCCCTCACTAGGCTTCACACTGGCAGTAGGCCTCGCTACTCTTCACCGCTCTTATGGCGTCGGCACGCCGTTGGCTCACTATTCTGAGCTCTCTCTAGACTGAGCTCCACTGCAGGCTGACCTCTCTCAGGCTCATCTACAGCAGGAACTGACTGCCTAGCTCCACCTTCCCTTTTTACATCCCTATCCGGGCTCCCTCTGGTGGTCTGAGGTGAAAGGTGGAGGTGTGTGTATGCTGTGAGGGTCTCTTGTGGAGGAATCCGTCCATGCACCCCTCTAGGATCTGTGGCACGAATGCGCAGCAGGGGTGCCACACTTACAGCCAATGAAAACACAAAAGTCATTATCTCAGTAAATTAAAATACTTAAAAAAAACACCTGCAAAGGCTTCCTAAGCATTTAAAAAGGTCCCTTAGTCTGTTTCAGTAGGCTCCACAATCATGGGGAAGACTGCTGACTTGACAGATGTCCAGAAGGCAGTCATTGACACACTCCACAAGGTCCCAGAGTATGGAGGAAGAGTGGAGAGGCCACAATCCAAGCTGCTTGAGGTCTAGTGTGAAGTTTCGACAATCAGTGATGGTTTGGGGAGCCATGTCATCTGCTGGTGTAGGTTCACTGTGTTTTATCAAGACCAAAGTCAGTGCAGCCGTCTACCAGAAAATTTTAGAGTTCTTCATGCTTTCCTCTGCCGACAAGCTTTTTGGAGATGGAAATTTCATTCTCCAACAGGACTTGGCACCTGTCCACACTGCCAAAAGTACCAATAACTGGTGTAAAAACAACAGTATCACTGTGCTTGATTGGCAGCAAACTCACCTGACCTTAACCCCATAGAGAATCTATCTGGTATTGTCAAGAGGAAGATGAGAGACACCAGACCCAACAATGCAGACGAGCTGAAGGCTGCTATCAAAGCAACCTGGGCTTCCATAACACCTCAGCAGTGCCACAGGCTGATCGCCTACATGCCACGCCACATTGATGCAGTAATTGTTGCAAAAGGAGCCCCGACCAGGTATTGAGGGCATTTCCTGAACATACATTTCAGTAGGCAAACATTTTGGATTTTAAAAACATTTTTCAAGCTGTTGTTATAAAGTATTCTAATTTACTGAGATAATGACTTTTGTGTTCTCATTGGCTGTAAGCCATAATCATCAACATTAATAGAAATAAACGCTTGAGATAGATCACTCTGCTTGTAATGACTCTATATAGTATGAGTTTCACTTTTTGTATTGAAGAACTGAAATAAATTAACTTTTTGATAATATTCTAATTTAGTGAGATGTACCTGTATGTACCGCCTGACAGGTTCCCTTTAAACATATAGTAAATAGGTCTAAAAGTAGATGCCAAAATTTGCTCCAAAGTTTGAAATATTTTCTGCCAAAATCAACGTGCACTCACAATAATAAATCTGCCCCTATATTCTATGAACCTCAGAACAATGAAAAGAACCTATACATTACCTGGTCAGAGTAGCCACTACCATATCGCAGTTCTGTCACAAAATGTTCACAGTTGGCACTGGTGATTCTATAGTTCTTCTGCTTTCCCACTTCTCTTCGTGCTGCATTTACAATTTTTCCTGGTGGGTAAGGGTCTCTTTTTCGGTCATACTTGTTGTTGACTCTATAGATGCAGCCATCAGCAACCAACTCTATTGAGTCTTCTCTCACCACAGCGGTACCTCCAAAGGCCGAGGACAAGCTGGAATAACCATCTTGATCTGAAAAGTAGAAACTCTTTGAGTCTCAGCTGTTTTTCACCTGCTGGATCCCAGTTGCTCTGGCGCCGGTTCTCCGATGCTTCTCATGGACCTTTGCGTTCACTGCAGTGAATCTCAGTAATAAATGGATCCATGGCTCATCTTGTGTGGACTACTATTGTCCGTACATGGACTGATGGCACTAATTTGGGGTACTGTGGCTGATGGTACTAATAAGGGAAATGTGGCTGGCCTATTTAGGAGCACTGCCGCTGGGTTGTTAAAAATGTTGCTTATTGCAGGCACTAAGGACCGTAGCTGGCACTAATCATAGTTCCTATTACTAGCAATGTTATGGGGGCATTTTTGCTGTCAAGGGAGCATTGTTGTTTTTAATATTCTGGGGGCATTATTGCTATCACTGCTATTGAGGACCAATCTGATATTGTGTGTTATGCATTTTGCAGGGTCTTTGAGTTGGTTAGATAACAAGGGGGCTTTAAGCATCAAACCTGAACCATAGAGTAATAGAAAATGATGGCCAGATTGATCTGCCATTGGTGGATGGACAGATATATAAGTTTGCCTGGGTCAGAAATGGCTTATTTATAGGAAGAAGGCAAGCTTGTGGAGGCCGCCTGATGCTCTAGTCAATACCCTGCTGGGATATACAGTACTTGGTCTTGGCATTTGTGGAGATGTTCCTTTGACAAATACCGATAGCTATCAGTATGCCTTTGGAGTGTGTGAGGAAATCGGAGCACCGGGAGGAAACCCACGCATGCCTTGGTGGCATTTGAACCCAGGACTCCAGCGCTGCAAGGCTAAAGTGCTCCTTCATCATGATAATGTGACCTGCTACACTGCAGAAAATGTTCAGGAATGGTTTGAGGAGCATGAAAAAGAGTTTATGGTGATGACACCAAGTTCTCCAGACTTTACCCCAGATCCAGACCTCATAACTTGTGTGCTGTGAATATCCTGGTTTCAGATAACCTAGGATTTGTAGAGTCCATGCCTCAGGAGGTGCGATTTTGGTGGAGCAATGGGAATCTGCACAATATTAGTCAAATGGCTTTAATTTTATAGCTGACCTGTGTATATGGAAGTAAAGTGAATTCTCTCTAGAAACCACCTCCACCTCTGTGAGAAGACCATCCTTTTACCCAAACCGGATTTTTATACACATATTTACACTTCCACCGTATATCATGTATACTGGACCTTTTTTGAGGATATTCACCCTGTAGAAGACAACTTTTCAAAGCAAGTTTGGATGGTTGTCTCAGAGAAATTTTACTGCACATTAGCCCGTGTACTAATAAATATGTCCTAATAACAGCCTACAATATCAATCAGCAGCTTCTAAGGCCAGCAGGATATTGTCAAGTATTACATGACGTATTTTCTACTTTTATACTGTAGTAAAGTGCAATAAAGGAGGATTCTTGCAGGATGTGTCAGAGATGAGGAAAGGTTGCCATCTGCTGGCCAAAAGAAATAAAGAGGAACTAAGTTATGCCAGAAGAGTTGGAGAGGGAAGAGATTCAGATGCTGCACCTGATCAGGTGACCTCCAGGAAGGATTTCCTGGATATAAAAGCCCAGCCCGCCAAGACACAGGGAGATTTGGCTCCAGGCTGCAGAGTGGAGCAGACGTGTTCCAGAGGGACCGCAGATCCCAGTGCGGCTGGCCCCAGCCAGAGGCCTGCACTGCATCAGAGTCAGACGCCGCCTAAGAAGTTCTGGACTACTCACAGAACCGCCTCGAGCCCTGAATGTCTGACCCAGAGTCAGGACCTGCGCCCTACAAAGAGTAAGTTCCTGGGACCCGATGCTGCCTGTCAAGAGCCAAGGTCTGGATCCCCACACCTCAAGCGTGAGAGACTACCGTCGATGGTCAAGCCGAGAAGAACTGAGAGAGGACTGCAACAGGAGAAACGCGCCAGAAGTAGCGGAGGAATCGCGCAAGTGAACAGGGCTGTCACTTCCAATTTCCACTTACGGTACCAGGGACAGTTGGGATTAGGATTTCATGTTGGGAGAGGGCCGTTTGGTGCGTGGGAGGCTGAACGGGAGCTGATAGACTTTATCCAGAAGAGACTTGTGGCCTAGCCGGAATAACCGGTGACCCACGCTAGGGCCATACAAAGAGAACTCATGTGGTGACTCCCACGACTGGGTGCATCACATTTATGCAGAGAACTTTACCCTTATTCATGGAAACTGTTTACTTGTTATACATATAAAGTGGTTTTAGAAAGCCCTGACTGTTCCTGCCTTGTGTCTCTGTGCGTTGCATCCCGGCACCTGCATTACAAATTTACAATACCACAAATCAGCTTTGCTGCGAGAAGTTAAACAATGGCCAATTATTTTGATTTCCATCATTTGTGCAACCATGGTCTTGAACTTGCAAAGCCACCAGAAGAATGGACCTGTCACTTATTTAAACCGCTTTGTGGCTTTTGGAAGCCTGATGAGGTTAAAAGAAGTTCAAAAAGATAATACGTATGCAGAGCAAGTCATTTTTACATTGGTGTGCATATGTTCATTCTTTTTGTCTTTTTTTAGCGCCGCAGAATCACTTGAAAAAGATATTGTATGCATGTACCCTAATAGTGCGTTGCAGGTGAATACTCCCTTTGCAGAGTTAATACGGTGGAAGTCGTTTAGTGGTTGTATGATTTTTTAATTGATATAAAAATGATGCTGGATTATAATGGTGATATGGTAATCATAGTACAATGTGTTGATCACAGGTGTCTGAGGAATGAAGCTGGTATAATTTAATTTGCATGGCATCATTCTTCTTACCTGTTAAATGGACCACCTTGCCTCCTCCGACGTATATTCCCCAATGTTGGTAAATTGGGCGTATAAATTCTATCAAGTCTCCTGGCTTTGGTGAAGGACCCTTTAAAAAAAATCAACCAAGTACAGAATATTATTCAGATTTGAACACATCTCTATCAGTACAAATGAATTTCTCAAACCCTCCTTAGATAAATAATTTGGTGTCTAGAGGAGCTGCTGATACAGAAGCCACGTTTTGCCTACCATTTGTTGTTACTGCATGTACAGTATATTATAGTGTATGGCAGGCTCAGATAGGCCCACAGGGGGACAAGTGATTGTCCCGGGGAGCCCTGTGCAGAAATGGGCTCCTACCCATTACATATGATCAGCAGTTGGCACAATACCATTAATTCACTATGAGCAGACAATGGTAGGATCTCTTCGTTCAATTAACAAATGACCCAGTTTATTATTATATGAGTGCATACAGTAGGTACGTTTGTGAATGAAGGCGATATAATATTTAAAAAATATATATAGAAAGGAGTTGTGCTAATTTACGCAATAATTAATCTTTCAATCCAATATTCAACTGGTATGAGATCTATATAGAACAGATGATAAACTGTACAATGCTGAATAGAAGCCACCAAAGTGATCTCCCAAATTCAATAGGTACCTGCGTGAGACAGGTCTCAGTTTCAGTGTAAGTTCAAGGCTCATTAGATCTCTGTAGCGCCGGCGTCCCTGCCCTCTGCTAGGCAGGGACGCTGTTCCCCTCACCCCTCTGCTCCGAGCCCGGCGTCCTCCTTCCGCTCTGCTGGCAGCGCGCGCTCCTTTCCGGCCACTGTGCTTAGGGCGCGCGCGCGCTCGCTCCCTCCCTCTTAAAGGGGCCGCGCGCGCCGTCCTAAGGAGTCCCCGGCCAATGGCCGGAGGACTTCACCATATATAAGGCACCTCCTCCAAAATGGAGGTGCCCGAGCAATGTTGTTGCACTGTTCACTACTCTGCTTCAGCACTCAGGTCCCGTTGCCTGTTACCTGCCAGTTACCTGCCAGAATCCTGCCAATTTGCTGTCTGTTTCCTGCCTGATATTCCTGCTATCTGCTTGCTAGCCTGAGGTCCGACGGTCTGCTTTCCTACTCCTGTCAGTCTGTCTATGGACCAGCTTGCCCGCTCACCAGGGAGCGCACATCTGCTACCTGCCTGCTAGCCTACCTGGAGACTCCGCCGTCTCGTGCTGTGACCACCCGCCATTCCAGAGACTCCTGCCCGCTCACCTGGGAGCGCTCATCTTCTGCCTGTCTGTTGGCCTACCTGGAGGCTCCGCCGTCACGTGCTGTGACCACCTGCCATTCCAGAGACTCCTGTCCGCTCACCTGGGAGCGCTCATCTGCTGCCTGTCTGTTGGCCTGCCTGGAGGCTCCGCCGTCACGTGCTGTGACCACCTGCTATTCCAGAGACTCTTGCCCGCTCACCTGGGAGCGCTCATCTGCTACCTGCCTGTTTGCCTACCTGGAGGATCCGCCGTCACATGCTGTGACCACCCGTTTATCCAGAGACTCTCGCTTGCTCACCTGGGAGCACACATCTACCATCTGCCTGCTAGCCTACCCGGAGGCTCAGCCATCACAGGTCGTACCTAACCTTTACCCAGAGACTGCCCCGGTCACTTGCCGTGACCTCCTACCCGTTCATCCAGAGACTGCCCCGGTCACTTGCCGTGACCTCCTACCCGTTCACCCAGAGACTGTCCCGGTCACCTGCTGGGACTGCCCGCCCGTCTTCCCTGGTCGCCACCCGCTCCCTTACAAGGACCGCCCCCTTGTATAGTAGCTCAGAGGTTCCGCCTCCCAGACCCGTTACAATCTCTATGGTCTGTCGTTCGTAGTTAGAAACGAAAATTCGGAATGAGGACTTTCTAGTTTTTCTGTTTTTTTTGGTTCTCGGGAGATCCGGTTAAGGAATGATGTCACTCACACCAGAGCGGTAGTTTCTTAGTATCCTATGTCTGTAGAAGCTGTACCAGCCAGAACGCCACAGTCATTTTTACTATTTCAGATGAAGGATCAAGTCTAATTTTCTTTTTAGACTGGTGGTGGTGGTCACAGAACTTCAGAGTAGTATTAGAACTTCTACTTTCTGAATTTTGGTTTCTAACTACAACGACATGTATTTTTTAGGTATCTTATTTCAGTGCACATAGGCAGAAGGTGTGGGGCAGTTTGCAGCTTTTTTCATATAGTGGAAGTACTAGTGCATTCATGAAATGTGATATAATATTTGCATGTAGTTGAATGGGGTTGAGGTCAGAGCTCTGTGCGGCTGGACAGGTTCTTCCACAAAAAACTCCCCCAACCATGCCTCTATAGACCTGTCAGGATTCCTGTTGTCCTTCTAGTTTGACCACTAGTGGCTGCTATTGTTCACCTTAATAATTGTGCTGCAATCCCACTCCTTACCACTGCAGGCTGCTGTTGTGTTCTGCAATTGCCCTTTACTAAGATGGCAGATTCTGAACCTGTGGAATCCATCTTGTTTCCTGTTTGGGCCTACTTAAAGCCACATGGGTCTCTCACTTATTGCTTGAGTATTGTGTCTAGCTGTTAGTCTAGTTCCAGTCTCCAGCTCCTGAACTTTCTTACTTACCCAGACTGTTCTCATTCATCTCCGAATTGTTTCCTACAATCCTTTGCTATCTCCAAGAACATCTATTACCACTGTTCCTGCTCGTGCTCCTTTGGCCACTGGTTTCCAACCGTGCTACTCTAGTATCGTAACAAGACTTTGCTCTGTGCACTGGGGTACAGGGTGAAACTGAAAAAGGTCTTCATCAATCTGTTCCACTAATGTTAGAAGATACAATTATCCATACTATCCTTTATGCTAAAGCATTAAAGTTTCCCTTCTCTGGAACTAAACCTAATTTGTAGAGATGAGCGAATAAATTTGAGGTGAATTGAATTATACTCAAACTTTACAAAAATCTGCTTTCACCAAAATGCAGCCTTTTTGTAATTTGACTCCACACGGACTCAGCCACCATTTTTCTGAACCGTTAAAGGTCATCGATATGTAAAAAAAATATATACTCACCTCTCCTGCCTCTCTACGCCACCCGTCTAGTCATCACTACATCTTCAGATTGCCTCTGCTCGTGCTGGAACCCCTGGGCTTCTCACGCTGGCCTGGGTCTTCCACCTTTAATGAGAACCCGGGTTCTGTCCAAGTGAGCATAGGTCACAGCGTCGCAGCATGCACTGAACTCTCCCAGGGTCTATCAAAACTGGAAATCCTTGTACAGCCTAAGAGTCTCAGGGATTTCATAGTGAGTGGAGGTGAACTGAAGATGGTGCTAGGATCGGCACGGTGAGGAGCGGAGAGGCCGGAAAGGTGAGCGTTGAGGTGAGTATATGGTCCTTTTTATTTTTTACATATTATCTTTATTATGCTCTGGAGTCTGGAGGAACCTCAGATCATAATAAGGGACATTACACTCACAGAGAATAACTTCTCCACAAATCGAACTTCCTAGGAAAAATTACACAAATTTGTATTTTGCTTGATTGGCTCATCTCTACTGTATATTAACTTTTAAAGTACTGTATGCCAAGTGTCAATATAACATTCAGCCGGTAGCCTCTTGATGTATTTAGGCAACACAGGATAGTGAGTTGCAGGAATCGTCAATTTGCAGGGCAGATATACCATTTGTGTACCATGCACAGCTGCTTAGAGGGCCCGGTAGATGAGGGACCACCATTGCCTTTTTAAAGGAATAAGCAATTCCCCAGCTAAAAATGGAACAAATCAGTAGAAAGTAAATACTTTTACGTTATTTGCTCACAATATCTTTTTTAGACTTATTTAGCTCCGAAAACCACCTGAAAAAGCGCTAACTAAACACTCAAAAGAATAAACATTTGCATTTCTATGTAAAAACGACTTGCTGTTCATATGGTCAAACTTTTGAGTCAGGTTTCTAATAATGACAAGTCTTTACAAGAAGTGACCTGACCATACTTCTGGTGATTTCCACTATGAGGACGCTCTATGCTTTATAACAGAAGTCAAGCTGAGCATCTTTTTTGAGCGTTTATTCCAGCATTTCTTGCTTTCTTCACTGTTGAATGGAGTTAAAACAAAAAAGAAGTCTGGTAATCGCCCGTTAAAAAAGATGTCCCAAATACGATAAAAAAAATACTCAAAAAAAATATCTGAGGACAAAAATGACAAAATAACGATGAGGAAAGGAGCAAACAAAATGCTAATAAAAGGGGAAAAAACCATCAGCGTTACCTAAAGAATCTTTCTCTTGAAAAACTTGGCAGGTACGCCCGCCTAAAAAAAAAAGACATCAGGTGCCCATACCCTTAATTATTCATAACCATAATTTGAAGAAGATTTGGTACAGATTTCACCCTTTGCATTACAACATATAATTCCACAGTTTTTTTTTCCCAGCCACATGTGGATGGAGTTTAAAAAACTTGATCCACGTGTTTGGTATATAGTCCTACAGAAAAGCTACACTTACCTCTAATGGCATGGCTCTTGTTTTCTATGTATTCCCGTCACTTAAAAATTTGCCTGTAAAATATGTGAATAATTAAAATTTAGTAAATATTTAGCTTCTCTGTGGCAATAAGCTTATTTATGTCCCTCAGACTGACTGCTTCTACTATATCGAAGCTAATCTAACTTTTTTTTATCATTTATACTCCTACACAGATGAAAAATGTATGGCAGTTTGATCTATATCCCAGGTCAAAAAAAAACTTGTGCCTGTTCTGTTTTTTGTTTTTTTGTGAACACTCTGTTTACAAAAAACATGGAAATTTTGGTATTTTGTGCCATGGACTCCAAATTGTTTGGAAATGGTCCTTTCCAGCTTGGGCAGCAACAGTTGTTTCTCTCAGATCATTGCTGATGTCTATGCCTGAATGCTCCGACCAGCATACTGCCAAACTCTTGCTTTTATAGAGGTGGTCACACTTCAAGATAAACAATTAATCAAAAGTATCTGATTGGCAGCATCTGGCTGATACTTACCATTTAATTGCAAATCGAAACAACGGGTGTACTTAATTTTTCACACATTGCTTCTTCTAGTTTTTGTAAAATAATGACACAGTGTAATTTTTCATGTGTTGTTATTCATCTGAGGTTGTATGTACCTCATTTTAAGAATTTCTAAGGACCCAATGTTTTTTGTATGTCCTGATACATAGATCAAAGAGGGTGTACTTTTTTTTTTTTTTGACTGAACTTTTTAGTAAAACTGCTTGGGTATGTATCATATATGTATATACACAGTTCAAAAAAATAAAGGGAACACCCAAATAACAGATCCTAGATCTGAATGAATGAAATATTCTCATTGAATACTTTGTTCTGTACAAAGTTGAATGTGCTGACAACAAAATCACACAAAAATCATCAATGGAAATCAAATTTATTAACCAATGAAGACCTGGATTTGGAGTCTCCCCCAAAATTAAAGTGGAAAAACACACTACAGGTGATCCAACTTTGATGTAATGTCCTTAAAACAAGTCAAAATGAGGCTCGGTATTGTGTGTGGCCTCCACGTGCCTGTATGACCTCCCTACAACGCCTGGGCATGCTCCTGATGAGGTTGCGGATGGTCTACTGTGGGATCTCCTCCCAGACCTGGACTAAAGTACCCGCCAACTCCTGGACAGTCTGTGGTGCAACGTGACGTTGGTGGATGGAGCGAGACATGATGTCCCAGATGTGCTCAATCGGATTCAGGTCTGGGGAACGGACGGGCCAGTCCATAGCTTCAATGCCTTCATCTTGCAGGAACTGCTGACACACTCCAGCCACATGAGGTCTGGCATTGTCCTGCATTAGGAGGAACCCAGGGCCAACCGCACCAGCATATGGTCTCACAAGGGGTCTGAGGATCTCATCTCCGTACTTAATGGCAGTCAGGCTACCTCTGGCGAGCACATGAAGGGCTGTGCGGCCCTCCAAAGAAATGCCTCCCCACACCATTACTAACCCACTGCCAAACCGGACATGCTGCAGGATGTTGCAGGCAGCAGATCGCTCTCCACGGCGTCTCCAGACTCTGTCATGTCTGTCACATGTGCCCAGTGTGAACCTGCTTTCATCTGTGAAGAGCACAGGGCGCCAGTGGCGACTTTGCCAATCCTGGTGTTCTGTGGCAAATGCCAAGTGTCCTGTACGGTGTTGGCCTGTGCGCACAACCCCTATCTGTGGACGTCGGGCCCTCATACCACCCTCATGGAGTCGGTTTCTAACCGTTTGTGCAGACACATGCACATTTGTGGCCTGCTGGAGGTCATTTTGCAGGGCTCTGGCAGTGCTCCTTCTGTTCCTCCTTGCACAAAGGCGGAGGTAGCGGTCCTGCTGCTGGGTTGTTGCCCTCCTACGGCCCCCTCCACGTCTCTGGCCTGTCTACTGGCCTGTCTCCTGGTAGCGTCTCCAGCCTCTGGACACTACGCTGACAGACACAGCAAACCTTCTTGCCACAGCTCGCATTGATGCGCCATCCTGGATGAGCTGCACTTCCTGAGCAACGTCTGTGGGTTGTAGAGGCAGTCTCGTGCTTTCACACTCGTAGTAGCATAACCAACATTCAAAAGTGACCAAAACATCAGCCAGCAAGCATTGGTACTGAGATGTGGTCTGTGGTCCCCACCTGTAGAACCACTCCTTTATTGAGGGTATCTTGATAATTGCCAATAATTTCCATCTATTGTCTATTACATTTGCACAACAGCATGTGAAATTGATTGTCAATCAGTGTTGCTTCCTAAGTGGACAGTTTGATTTCACAGAAGTTTGAGTTACTTGGAGTTATATTCTGTTGTTTAAGTGTTCCCTTTATTTTTTTGAGCAGTGTATATATTTATACCCAAGCAGTTTTACTAAGAAGTTCAGTCAAAAGAAAAAATAAGTAACAATTAGGGTATGTGCCCACGTAGCATTTTTCAAGCATATATGCTGCGGATTTTCCGCAGCGTAAACGCTTGTGAAACACTATGTAATCCGCCCCCCATGGTCCCCAAGGGGATTCCGCAAGTTTAATGCCCATGCTGCGGATTTTTCCGCTGCGTTTATGATGCGGGGAAAAATCCGCAGAATGTCAATTAATTTTGCGTTTCCGCAAGCGGAATTGCCTTTGCAATGCAATAAAAAACACAAGGCAATTCCGCATGTGGAAATCACGCGATAAAAGCACGATAAATGCGTGCGGAATTCCGCATGCGTTTATCCGGGAGAGGACATGCGGAAATGAAGCAGAAAATTTCTGCGTGTGTGGAGGTACCTACCTTGGGGAGACCATTTTAACTCCATACAGTGCCTCTTGCTACTTTTTTGCTGTGCACATGCACTATAGACTACGATATGCTATAGTTGAATAGGGTCAGCCAGTTGTTCCCCTAGGACCCACTTATTTATTGCTGCTCTGCATTTGTGTGTATCCTTACCTCATAAGATCTATTTTCTTAACTTTGTTATGTGATATTATCTTATCTATGAAATAAAGTGTTTTTTATATATTAATATGGATTTACATTTGATTTGGGAAATTACTCCAATTTTGTAGGCTGTATATTTAACTTGGGAGTACCCTGACCACGGTTATGCTATATATCCATACAGTTCGGTCTGTCTATTTATAAGATTGTAAATAATGTTGGGACACAATTAATGGCAGCGTTTGTTTAGCTTAAAACAAAGAACAAATGAATGGTTGCTTTACTGCATCAAATGTCCATCATAGTTGCCTGTTCCCAGAGCTTTATACCCTTTCTGAGCAGACCAGAAATGCTACTGGCAGCCAAAAAAGAAGGGCTCCTTCTTACCACGGTTTACCACCTTCCCAGCGCTCTCCATCTATCTCTTGGTAAGGCATTTGTTACTTACTGACCAGGGCTACATGTTATTATGGCAGACTCCTGCCTTAAATAGATATTGTGTGTACCCCTGGTTTATATTTGATTTCTTCTTTTTTGCCTGGCGTGCTCTTTCCCATCTTCCTTGCCTTTACCCAATGCAATGGTCTGGGGGTTATGAGCTTATGAGTACTGGGTGTTCCGGATAGTATGCACTTTTCTGTCGTTCCATGCTATGACTATATTACTTATGTGATGATGTTTATTTATTGAACTTAATTATTAAAATTTCTATTGCTCTTTACCATTTTTCTCCTTGTTCCTCCTTTTTATCATGTTCTTCGGAGTTGATATATTTAGGCTGATTCTGGCACTGTCCAACTGTATCAGCCATGTTTCTTTCTGCCTTTTTTACACATAGGGCCGTTCTGTATGTTCAAACTACAATCCTTCTAGAAAAATGTTCTATGGACAGATAGGACCAACTAGAGCTTTTCAGCAATGCAAACTAGTGTTGAGTTCATAGATGATAAAATGACGCCTATAAAGAAAATTTCATCCTACCTACAGTGATACATGGTGAAGGATCCATAACATTGTGGAAAATGCATTCTACAGCAGGATAATGATCCAAAGCGCACAACTAAAAATTACACAAGAATAGTTAAGAAGGATAATATGAACAGAATGAAATTAGCCAGCAATAAATCCTGATCAAAATCCAATATAGAATCTTTGAAGAGATCTGAAATCTGCTATTGGGATGATGAGCCCTGCAAACACAACACAGTATTTTAGTCTGTATTTCACATCAGTATTTGTAAACCAAATCCAGGAGTGGGTGATAAACGCAGAAGTGGTGACGTGTTTCTATTATACTTTTCCTCTGATTGTTCCTCTCCTGGTTTTGGCTTACAAATACTGAGATAAAAAACTGACCAAATACTGAACGTGGGAACATAACCTAAGCTATGTTCCCACGATGAGCTTTTGGTGAGTTTTTAATGTTGCATATTTTCTGCACCATTTCTGCACCCATTAAGTAAAATAGGTCACTTGCATTCTTGAGTGTGTTTTTTTTACATGCGTTTTTAATGCAGTGTTTTTTATCTCTTGTTAATGTGTCATGTTATAAAAAAAAGCTGCTTTCTTTTTGATACTTACTGGTATTTGGCTTTGACAAAACTTTATGGATAAAGTCAGGTGTGGATTACATGCGTTTTTCATGTGTTTCCGATGCAGAAATGCACTAAAAATGCACTAAAAATGCATGTGCATTTTTTACTTGCAGAATATTTAATGCAAGTCTATGAGAAAAATCTGCACATAAAACTCAGCGTACCCACAAGAGAAATTGACATGTTGCAGATTGGAAACACGCACCGCAGGTCAATTTACACTGAGTAAAAAAGAAGCTCAGAGGGCAGGAGATTTCTATAAATCCCATCCACACGCTACGTTTTTGACTCAGCGAAAATACGCAGAATCAAAAACTCACCGAAAACTCTTCGTGGTCACACAGGCTTAGCAGATAGATGTAAGAACCAGTCATTGTTGCCAAAGTTTGGTCCACCAAGTATTATGCCAGGATGTCTTTTGTACTTTCTATGTTGTATACTATGTTTTGTTTTGTTTGTTTTTTAAACTGTATGTATGGTGACAGATCAACTTTTTTTGTTGAATGTATTTAGACATCCTATTAAAATATTGCAATGATACACGACTGGTACATATTCACTTATTTCTGACGTTATTAGTTTAGTATAAAAAAAGCCATCAAGGGTGCCAATAACATCAACTGTAAATATTAAGTGTCAGGTAGAAATAAGGGGAAGGAAAGACACTAAGGAAGAGATATTTGAAAGTTGCAAAGAAACAAATTCTGATAAACAATCGTTGTGAACGTTCCATTGTAATCTGAAAGAATAAATAGATACTTACACTGCAACTGGTTCTCCCCCAGAGCACAAGCGGAGAATCTTCACCTTCAGTTTCTTTTACTTTTGGTTTTATTCAGGTATTTCCTGTACCAGTAAATGCCTCCCATGAGAATACACACAACATAGGCGTACAAGAGTTGCTATGAGCTGACATTAACCTTATACTTACTGGATTAAGCATGTCACTAAAAAACTACACGTGGCAAGTCAGGAGTCGGGATTCCTCTTTGCTGGGACTTCCACAGGCAAAGTTTCTTTTGCCATCAGGAATTATTTCATGGATTTGTTTTCTGCCACAGACCCTTTAACTATTACTGTGTTATAGTTAGAAATTTTTGGTAAGAATCAGAGAGGTCTTAAGAAACTGGCTAATATGTGCAAACCCCTACTAGAAAATTAATCTTTATTAAGTTAATTTATAATTAGACACACAAAGAAAAATTAACTCCTTACTGACCTGGGGCGTATTAGTACGCCCCAGACCATCACCCTCGGGTTCAGCACGGGCTCCGGCGCTGAGCCCGCACTGAACCGAGCACATGCCAGCTGATTCTTACAGCTGACATGTGCCCGCAACAGCCGCGGGTGGAATCACGATCCACCCTCGGCTGTTAACCAGTTAAATGAGGCTGTCAATCTCTGACAGCGGCATTTAACAGCGCTGCGCCAGAAGGGCGTCACTTACCCCGTCTATCGGTGACCCTGTCACGTGATCGCGGGTCATCGATGGGTGGGCATGACAACCCGGGGTTTGCAGCAGACCCCTGTGGTTGTCATGTCTCGCTTACTATGAGCGCCACCCAGTGGTCGGCACTCATAGCAAGTGAGCATTTCTGCTACACAGAGGCGATCTGCTCATCGCCTCTGTGTAGCAGAGCCGATCAGATAACTGCAGCTTCTAGTCTCTTATGGAGACTATTGAAGCCTGCAGAAAGTGTAAAAAAAATGTTTTAAAAATAAAAAAAAAAATAAAAAAATATAAAAGTTTAAATCACCCCCCTTTCGCCCTATTTAAAATAAAATAATAAAAATAAAAACCCACACACACATATTTGGTATCGTCGCGTTCAGAATCGCCCGATCTATCAATATAAAAAAAGAATTAATCTGATCGGTAAACAGCGTAACGAGAAAAAAATTCTAAACGCCAGAATTACATTTTTTTGGTCATCGCAACATTGAAATAAAATGCAGTAACGGGCGATCAAAACATCACATCTGCCCCAAAATAGTATCAATAAAAACATCAGCTCGACGCGCAAAAAATAAGCCTTCACCCGGTCCCAGATCCCAAAAACTGAAGACGCTACGGGTCTCGGAAAATGGCGCCATTTTTCTTTTTTTTTTAGCAAATTTTGGATTTTTTTTTCACCACTTAAATAAAAAAGAACCTGTACATGTTTGGTGTCTATGAACTCATAAAGACCTGGAGAATAATAATTATGGGTCAGTTTTAGCATTCAGTGAACGTGGTAAAAAAAAACAAAAAACGTGGAATTGCATTTTTTTTGCAATTTCACTGCACTTGGAATTTTTTTCCCGTTTTCCAGCACACGGTATGGTAAAACCAATCATGGCGGTTAAAAGGACAACTCGTTCCGCAAAAAAAAAATCCTCACATGGCCATATTGACCAAAAAATAAAAAAGCTATGGCTCTGGGAAGAAGGGGAGCAAAAAACGAAAACACAAAAATGGAAAATGCTCTGGTCATTATACTGATAAAATAGCTAGTACCAGAGTAATACCTCACTCACCCTATTAGATACCTAGTGACTCAGTCACTGCCTAACAGCGGAGGTTGATTGACAATGGCGCCCCCGCTCATTGGTTACCGTCCCTGGAGTGTCCTAGTGTACCCTAATCAACACCTGCACAATGTGGCATGATAGCTGTAATAATTATCATAGCTGAAAACTATCGTGTGACAGAACCAGACCTGCCCTAAACATATATAACAATTGTTAATGAAATTAAAAGATGGGTGCGGTATAAACCAGATGTGTTGAAACTATAAAAAATAGCTGAATATTACTGAAGAGAACTACAACACCCTAATGTATACCTAGACATATGGCCACTACCTACCTACCGACGGAGGTTGGCACCCTGAATTGCGGATTGGCACCCCCGCTCCATGGCGACTAACCCTGGGATGTCCTACAAATATAGGATAAAGGATAACCTACTGATCACTTGGGACTGCTGGAACATTCATCAATCCCAAGAATGGGAATCGCAAGACCATGTGGCCTTGCATCACCTAGTGAGTGCAAAGATCGATTCCAAGACTGATTCAAAGAGAGCGGAGAGCCAGGTGGGAAAATAAGGCGGCAGGACGAGTGAGGGGAGGGTGTAGGACAGGTGAATATATTTTTATTATTTTTTTTAACCCCTTCCTGTTCAGAAAAAAAATTCAGCAAAATGGCTGGAGCAATTTGATTGGATTTATACGAATTCTAATTATTCCAGAAATTCATAACAAATTGATTTCTTTACGAATCGATGCACTTAACTCTAGTTACACCCAAAACAAAACTAACCTGTTTACACACTGCTTTATACAATGTATGTATTTCATGCTGTTTGAGCCTTATCATTTGGCAGATAAACTATTAAAATTAAAATGTTAAAAAAACAAAAACAAGATGTCTTCTTTTGATAGGATAGAGGACAACCTTCTGATTGCTTGGGTTGCGACTAGTGATGAGCGAGTATGTTTTGTTAACCCTTTTGCCGAGTATGCTTTGGCCGAGCTCCAAGTATTTACAGCTGCTCGGTGATATGGTTGAATCGCTCCTGTGCTCATGATTTGCAACTGTTTGACAGCTTTATTACATGTGAGGAATGTGTAAGAAATGGACATTGCTCCCATGTAATAAAACTGTCAAACAGTCGCAAATCATGCACACGGGAGTGATTCAAACATATCACTGAGCACGCTGAAGATACTCGGTACTCGCCCGAGCATACTCGCCGAAAGGGTCAACCGAACATGCTCGCTCATCACTAGTCCCAGTCAATAAGGCAAAATACAGTGTTGCAAAAGGATTTTAAATCCAGAATCATCTTTTACTTTATAGATTGACTCGTCATTGACCAACATTGGAATGCCAAGATAGGAAAGGCTAAAAGAATCAATTGGCTAGGTATTGGTAAGGTACAGTGGGGAAAATAAGTATTTGATACATTGCCTCCCATGTAGTTCTGGGTTTATTCATGACCTTTCCCAGAATTATCCTTACCCCACGAGGCGAGACCTTGCATGGAGCCCCAGATCGAGGAACATTGACAGTCCTCATGTGTTTCTTCCACTTTCTAATAATTGTGCTAACAGTTGTTGCCGTCTCACCAAGCTGCTTGCCTATTGTCCTGTGGCCCATCCCTGCCTTGTGCAGGTCTACAATTTTGTCCCTGGTGTCCTTAGACAGAGCTTTGGTCTTGGTCATGGTGAAGAGGTTGGAGTGTGATTGATTGAGTGCGTGGACAGGTGTCTTTTATACAGGTAATGAGTTCAAACAGGTGCAATTAATACAGGTAATGAGTGCAGAGAAGGAGGACTTCTTAAACAAAAATTAACAGCTCTGTGAGAGCCAGAATTCTTGCTGGTTGGTAGGTGATCAAATACTTATTTCATGTAATAAAATGCAATGTAATTATTTAAAAATCATACAATGATTTTCTGGTTTTTATTTTTAGATTCTGTCTCTCACAGGTGAAGTGTACCTACAATAAAAATTATAGACCTCTCCATTCCATTTGAAAGTTTAAAAACTTGCAAAATCAGCAGTGTATCAAAGACTTATTTCCCCACTGTAGGTAAGAAACCTTATTAAAACTTGAAGTACCAAGAAGCCTATTATTTTATGAACAACCAACCCTAATGACCAAGGTAAAATGTGGGAGCCAAACAATAAATATCTAGGTTAAAAAATAATTCAATAAACTGTGGTGAGACTTGAGGTCTGAGAGTGAAAGGGAACACACTTGTCCATAGATGGAGTACAAGATACAAGAGTATTAAGGCTGGGGCTAGATGACAATTTTGCCGCAGCGTAATGCAGCTGAAAGGGATCACATTACAACTCCCAGACTACTGCGACTAGAAAATTGCAAAAAAGTTAACTAGTTTGCTTTTTGCAGCTTTCTTGCCACATGTATGATACTTTATGGATGGCAATTCAATTCCCTTCATCTGCATTTACGCTGCTATGTTGCAGTGGCAAAAAGCATTTTTTGTCAAAGTGACCTGTTGCAGCCAAGGTCTCTGTGTAGCCCCAGTCTTATAGCACGGAAGAAATGACAATGACGAGGCGACTTCTCTATAGAGACCTCAGAGAAAAAAAGCAAGATTATGATAATGACTTCAAACATGAAAAGTGGTTGAAAACAAGTCTTGATCTACTTTAGGAGCAGGTAATGTATGAAACAACAGAGACTCATGTTGTAGAATGTCACCAGATGAACCTTTATTGAAGGGAGAATAGAGCCAAAGTAGGGCCAAGTTAAGAGAGCTGATAGGGAACGGCAGAATGGATCCAGAAGTAGATCCCCTGGAATTATTGATCAACCTTGTGTGATCATAAATATGTATGTGCACACGTGAGTTAACATCTGGCTCTACTATAGCAATGTCAATTCGTAATGAACATTAGTCCAAGAGAGAAGGTTAATATCACAGGTAAATGCAAATGTCAATGTTTCCAGTGTTCCACATTCTCTAAATTTTTATTTAAACCAAGTCGGTGTAATATTTGCTACTTTAAGTCATTCATAAATATTACACCTAAATAGGGAGGTGAATAACCACAAAAAGAAATACCAGTAAATATATAATAAAAATATCGTTTTATTCATAACAAAAATATATATGTCAAAATGTTGGTGGGAAAGTGCTCGAAAGAAAGTTCACGAAGAAACGTATCAGAAAAAGGGTATTATATAACTAGTTTTATATTCTCTGAAAATATATATATATGTGATCTGCCCCCTGACAGGCAGAGACGCCGTCCCCCTTAACGTCGAGCTCCTGGCCCGGCGTCTTCCGGCTCTCCTGCTGCTGTTCCGGCGTGCGCAGCTTCCCGGGCACTGTTTTTAGGGCGCACGCTCCCTCCCTCTTAAAGGGGCCGTGCTAAGGAGTCCCCAGCCAATGGCCGGAGGACTTCTCATATCAAAGGCACCTCCTCCAAAATAGAGGTGCCCGTGCAAGGTTGTAGCACTGTGTACTAACTCTGCTTCAGCCCTCAGGTCCCGCTGCCAGCCTGACTACCAGTCCAGTCCGCCAGCCTGACTACCAGTCCAGTCCGCCAGCCTGACTACCAGTCCAGTCTGCCAGCCTGACTACCAGTCCAGCCCGACAGTCTGCTTACAGCCCAGCCTGCCAGTCTGTCTATGGGCTTGGCCAGTCCACTTATCCGGAGCCTTTACCTGCTACCTGTCCCCGCCAGCCAAGTACACTGTCCAGCCCGACGGTCTGCCTACGGTCCAAACCCGCCAGTCTGTTTATGGGCCAGGCTTGCCTGCCTACCCGGAGTACGTACCAGTTACCTGCCATGCCTACCAGCCAGCCTACCTGGAGGCTCCTGCCAGTTACCCGTGGTGTCTGCCAGTCCGTCTACCCGGGTCACCCGTCAGCCTGCCTGCCGTGCTCTTCTACTGTACCGGTCAGTCCCTGCCTTCTGACCCGTGGGAGTCACCTGCTCTCATACAAGGACTGGTCCTGAGTAGCACCTGGTCCCTCTGCTCGGTCCTTCCTGGTTCACGGAGTCGATTGAGCCGCCGTGCGACCTTGGTCAGTCCGAGTTGATATCTAGTTACGCCCCTCTGGTCCCTCCTTGCACCGCAGCACAGAGGTTCCACCACCCGGATCCGTAACAAATATAGCAAGGAAGTATACAAAAGGGATAGTATTAAATAGATAAATACATCATTAATATTATATAAATACACTGCAAATATCAAACATCAGAAATACCATGGAACACATAAGTAAGGATCTCAGGATTACGATGCACGTTTCTCTCTAGGCTTTCTCAAGGAGTCACTCCTGACTCTTTGTCACTTCTTAAGAAAGCCTAGAGCGAAACGTGTATTAGTCACCTTCCTCCTTATGTGTACTGAATTATATACCTAGTGTAAATACCCACCTAGACTCATGATACATACTTTTTTTGTTTGTGCCATATTCATCGTTCCATTTACGCCATGTTTTTAAGTCACTTTTTTATTTGTCATTTTTTTGTTTCTTTGTTTTCTGTTTAGATCACCAGAGTTTGGAGTTAACAAATGTTTTTGCCTGATTCATCATTTGTAATTTTTTTGAAAAGGCACAAAATGTGTCACAAATCTACTAAAGTTCCCTCCCTGGAGTGATTTTATGTGTGGTTAGAATTTTGATGCAAATTTTAGCAGCATGTACATTTTTTTGCACTAAAAAGTCACAGAACGGGTTAAATGCAAAAATAATGAGCATTTTTAATTTTGCATAAAATTCATGAACTGCTGCACCACATTGGCGAAGTTGAGGGGAAAAAATGTCAACCAATACCACAAGACAAAAAAAGAATGTTACTTCAAAAATGTCACAAATGATTAATCAGGATACAAGTGACAAAGCCAAATGGTTATACTTCAGATTTATTAATGCGGTCTTATTTTTAAGACAGTATTAACTTCAACTAGACAATTTTAAAATGCCCTGGACTTATCACATTGACTCATACTGGTTGATAAATTTGGTGCATCCATACACTATGTGCACACATTGTGTGCCGGAAAACTTGCTGAGTTTTTAACCCCTTTCTGACACGAGAGGTATCCATACGTCCCTGTATGGATACGTCTCGGCGATCGCCCACTCATAGAGGCTGTCTGCGCGCGCGATGGCCACAGGGTGTCAGCTGATTCTGAGGGCTGACACCCCACACTCAGTGCCAGAAGCAGTGCCCGCACCCCTCCTGGCACTTTAACCCCTAAATGCTACAATCGTAGCATTTAGCGAGTGAGCACAGGGACAGAAGCCCCTCTGCTCTTGGATCGGAGACCCCGCGACGTCATTGCGGGGTCCCGATCGTTGCCATGTCATGACGACATCAGGGTCACCAGGCACTAGCAAGGTAGTTGGATCATGTGCAGTGCATGGTCTAACTATCTTGCGTCTGCAAGGCTGACAGCTATTAGGCATAGCGGTGATCCTGCACTGCTATGCCTTATAGCAGCGATCAGACTGCAGAAAGTGAAAGTCCCATAGTGGGACTAAGAAAAATGTGAAAAAAAAAGTATAAAAAAAATTGCAAAAATATTTTTTAAAAAAATCACAAAATAATAATAAAAAATATATATATATTGTATGATTGAAAGAAGCAAATGGGTATACTATGGGAGACCACCAAAATCAGACGTAGCTAAAGCAACTAATGGTAGATAAGTTAAAACATATTCAGAAAACAAAAAAAATCTTTAAAAGGGTCAGATGGACCTAATGTGCAAAAATAGTGCCACAAGTGCTTAAAGTGCAGAGATCCAATCAAAGGAAATACAACACTATATGTACATTGGCTTCTACAGGGACACAAACCCTGTGCAGGCAATTACCAGTCACAAATAATAAATGTTGTGTATCTTATAGGATCAAGGTTTATGGGCTTTTTATAGCTGTATCAAGAAAAACAAATACTAAAGGTTACTTTAAGAGTTCACACCTTAATACAATAATGGAACAATCTCACCATTAGAGGTTTCAGTTTTATAGATGTGCTGCCCTATACCGATCCTAGACCTGGAACAATATGCCACTCATATCTCCAAGTAGTAAAGGAACAACACTCCCAGATTTTGTGTAATTCTATGCCTGATGAAGAGACCTGAGTAGTCTCGAAAGCTTGCAATTAGTGTTGAGCCACCCCCGTAGTGTTCGAGTTCGGTTCGGTTCGTCGAACACCCGTGTGTTCGCTGAACTATTCGTCGAACTGTTCGTCGAACACCTTCGAACACCGTTAAAACCAATGGCAGGCAAACAAAAACACATAGAAACACATAGAAAACACCTTCAAAGGTGTCCAAAAGCTGACAAACTGCTCAGAAGACACAACTAACACATGGAAAAGTGACAAGTACATATAGTCATGCGAAAATAAAAGAGGTGGAGGAGTAAAAGGAGGGGGAGACACAGATATAGGCATGTCATGCTCTTCTAAAATCCAAAAAGTGAGAAGCCGACACGGCCAGTCCGCTCCTGCCCGTGCCACCTCCGTGTCGCCGGGTTTGTGCCAGAGCCGCGGTGAACCCTGACAGCCAGCCCCCCTCTCCCAATACTGGTGCCTGTCCGCTGGTGGGTCGAGCGAGCCCCCCTGTGGTGGAGGCAGCTCTAAGCTTTTTAATTTAAATTGTCTCTCTAATTTGAATGAATACACTTTAAATCCATTTACAAGGATCTATTGGAGGGCAAGTCTCATGCCAGCAGCCGCGGTAATTCCAGCTCCAGTAGCGTCCACTAAAGCTGCTGCAGTTAAAAAGCTTTTATAAGGATTGAGCTCGGCTGTCCACCGCAAGGCATCCTACTGCCAGTCCCAGCCCCTATGCCTTGGGGTGCCTCCTGATGCTCTTCACTAAGTATCCCATGGTCCCGAAGCATTTCCTTTGAAAAAATTAAGTGTCTAAACTACAGGTGGTGCAGCTTGCTTAACAGCCGGGATAATCCGCTCACTAGCAGACACTGCTACTAGGCACAAAGTATTTCCTGGGCTAGATGCAGTTAAAAATTTGTAATTAGATACTCTCGTTGGATGCTGAGAAAGCATTCCATAGAGTCTCCTGGCACGCCATATATGATTCTCTTAAAAAGCTTGGGGTAGGGGTCTAGGGGACCCTTTTATAGCCAAAATCACGGCCCTGTATCGCAATACGTCACCTAGGCTGAAGATAAATGGAACTGTAGCACCCTGAGGGCTCGGTTGCTACAGACGTATTGCACCTCACCCAGAGGTGTGATATCTCACTCTCAGGTAAGGATGGAGTGTGGATCAGGACCCGACACCTGCATGCATTACACCACATTGCCGTGGGGCAGGGCGACCAATATGCCCCTGAGATGGGCACGACAGTCCCTGTCCCTGGCTGGAGTGGGGGGAGGGAACACTGAGGAAGGGGAACCCTGTAGTGCAGGAGCAGGGAGGAAGCAGTTCCTGGGTGCATTGAGAAGGGAGTATAAAAGGTGGGCACCATCTTAGTTCAGTGCAGAGAAGTCTGAGCAGAAGTGGCAGGGAGCAGGGGCTCTGCATGAGCTCTGCTCCGGAGGCGGGCCTAGTAACAGAGGCCCAGGCCTGGAAGAGGGAGAAGGAAGGAAGAGGAGCGGAGAAGGCTCCAGGAACGAGGAATGACGGGATCTCAGGGGTGCGGACGGGCGAGTCGCCACCGCACGCCCGAATCCACCTGCGTGGAGGGGTCAGGCCAAAGGGGGAGACCGGTCCCCGAACTAGTGGAGGCAGGAAACGACCCTCAGCTAGAAACCGGAGGCTCTGACATTTTATGTGGCGCAGCCCCTCGCTACACCCGCTAGGAAGGCACCACATAGGGTCAGGGAAACTGGCGCCAAGTTTACCAAGAGGAGGCCCGAGGCAGCCGGACAGAAGTGTTGGTAAGAAAGGCCAGACAAAGGACACACAAAGGGGGTCCTGTGAAGTGCTCCAAAGTTATCTGGGAGTTGTCTGAGCCCCTCACCTGGTGAGCACAGTACGACGTGGGCAGCCGTTACCTGCAGACGTGGTCTGGATAATAAGAACTGTGAGTAAAGGCCCTGAACTGCATCACTGACTCCGTGTCGTTACTGCTGCTGCCCTGCACCATCACCCCCATCCTCCGCATACACTGCCCTGAGGCTATACTCCTCCCGTGGGGAGTTATGCTACGCTCTGCTGCACCCACAACACCAGCCTCAGTGGTCTGCCCTGTAGCGGCGGTTCACTCTGACCGCAATCCACGGGTGGCGTAGTCGGACATTTAAACATGAAAACCACATAAATAGTTCCGCCACTGGTTTGACCGCCCTGAGCCACGGAACTGGGTCGCCGCCACGAAGACTACAACCACCAGCATCCACCAAAAAGGGTCCGGCTCCGGGTGTCCCAAGGCCCAGGGGGTGCGTCAGAACATTTTCATCACCTTTTACAATCACCAATGGGACAAGGCAGTGATGTCCTCTGTCCCCTCTCTTATACATCCTAGTGACGGAGCACCTGCTCTCATCAATTCGCCATAACCCCAATATTAGGTGGATTGAGGTGGGAGGCACCGAGTACAAGTGCTCTCTATTTGCTGATGATGTCCTAGTATATATCACTCAATCACATATATCCATCCATGCTGTTATGGCTGAAATAGATCACTTTGTTACATGGTCAAATTTTAAAATCAATGCAGCGAAGTCTGAGGCCCTCGATGTCTCCCTCCCCAAATCCATATAGGATTCCATCCAGTCCAACTTTCCCTTTGCCTGGCCCTCACAGGGTATCAAATACTTAGGAATTCCTATTCATAGAGACCTCTCCCATCTATGTTATCTTAATTTTGGGCCCTTTATTGAACAACTCCATACAGACCACGGTTGGCAAGTTAGAACTGTAAGATTCACTACGTGAACCACTGGTGTTTTGTGGAAAAGCACATGTACACTGCGTTCCAAATTATTATACAAAAAGTGTTTAGGAGTGATAATGGAAGAATTTGTTTGTTTGTCAGTTAAACTCATTGATGGTGATGTGTGTCAGGGCTCTTTATATCACTGTAAGCAATTGCAGACACCTGTGCTAATTAGTTTGGCAGGTGTGTCCAATGAAAGGCAAGACTACTTAAGAAGGCTCTCTCACATTATTAAGCAGCCTACATTTTCTGCCAAAATGGGAAAGAAAAAGGATGTGTCGGCTGCTGAGAAGCAACAAATTGTGGAGTGTTTAGGTCAAGGCATGACTACAATCAACATTGTGCGATGATCAGGATGAAGTGTCTTGGCAATCAAGAAGTATGTAGCTGATTCACAGTACACACGTGTGCGTGCTGATAAGGGCAAATTGAGGACTCTTTCCTACAGGCAATTACGTCAGGTTGAAAGAGCAGCGGCAAAAAAGCCTTGTCATAGCAGCAGACAAGTTTTTGAAGCTGCTTGTGCCTCCAACGTCCCCCGAACAACAAGATGCAGGGTCCTTCAGAGGTTTGCAGCTGTGCATGCGCCATCCTGTCGACCTCCTCTATCCACTTCACACAAGCAGAAACGGCTCCAGTGGGCCAAACATTACATGAAGACTGATTTCAAAACTGTTTTGTTCACGGATGAGTGCCGTGCAGCGCTCGATGGTCCAGATGGATGGAGTGGAGGATGGCTGGTTGATGGACACCCCACGCAAACACGGCTACAGCGCCAACAAGGAGGAGGTGGAGTAATGTTTTGGGCTGGAATCATGGGGAGAGAGATTGTCGGCCCCTTTAGGATCCCTGAAGGCGCTAAAGATGAACTCCATAATGTATGTGGATTTTCTCAAACAGCACTTCCTGCCATGGTTCAAGAAGAAGAACCGTGTATTTCACAGCAAGATCATTTTTCTGCATGATAATGCACCATCTCATGCTGCACATAAAACATCTGCATCTCTGGCTGATATGGGCATAAAAGGGGACAAACTTATGGTGTGACCCCCATGCTCCCCTGACCTCTACCCCATTCAGAACCTTTGGAGCATCATTAAAAGGAGTGTCTATGATGGCGGGAGGCAGTTCACATCTAAGCAACAGCTCTGGGAGGGTATTCTGTCCTCATGCAAAACAATTGAAGCAGAAACCATCCAAAACCTGACAAATTCAATGGACGAGAGAGTTCAGAAGCTCCTTTCGAACAAGGGGTCCTATGTGAAAATGTAACATCACCTAGAATAAAGTTTTGAGTTGAAAACTGTTTGATTTCAGTTTCTAACAACCTGCTAATGCTTATAATTTCAAAAATGACCATTTTTTTGGTCTTTATTAAAATGAAAAGGTTGATCGAAAAGTTTGGGGGATCTAAGAGTGTGGCAACCCAGTAGTCATGATTACTTCGAATTCTGACAATATGAGGGTCATGCTGCAGGTAGTGCAGCAAGAAGGCACTTATGTGCCTTGCGCATCTCGGAGCCCCAAAATTATTTTCCGGGCTAGATGCAGCTAAAAATTATTTTTAATTTTAAATCTGGTGAAGCTTTAGTATAGATGGCCTAATAGGATCAGTGCTGCACACTGCTACAAAGCCCAAATTATTTTCCAGTCAAGATACAGATAAACATGATTAGTAATTTGAAAGCTTAAAACGGTTGGTAGGGTGATTTTAACCAATCATCAAGCTTTTACTCTCCCCAGGATGACACAGGGGTAGAAAAGTCGTTTCGGATCCATGATTTGTTCATCTTTATGAACGTGAGTCTGTCTACATTATCAGTGGAGAGCCGCGTGCGCTTATCTGTCAGCACACCACCAGCAGCGCTGAACACATGTTCAGACAGAACGCTGGCTGCGGGGCATGACAAGATCTCCAAGGCGTAAGTGGCTAGCTCCGGCCATTTATCCAGATTGGAAGCCCAAAAAGAGCAAGGGTCCAGTGACACAGTCGTGGCTTCAATGTTTACTTGGAGATACTCCTGTACCATCGTCTCTAGGCGTTGACTATGTGTCAGACTTCTTGTCTCCTGTGGCCTTGCAAAGGATGGGCTAAAAAAGTGGTGAAATGATTCCGCAAAATTGATGTTACCAGCAGATACTGTGGTTCTGTTACGGTTTGAGTGCTGAACACTTGACGGTCCCACGGTTGGCAAGTTGGAACTGTGAGATTCACTACGTGCACCACTGGTATTTTGTGGAAAAGCACATGTAAGATTCTGCAACAGTCTCTGCTGATACTCCTGCATGCGTGCATCCCTTTCTATGGCAGGAATAATTTCTGCAAATTTACTTTTGTACCGGGGATCTAACAGTGTGGCAACCCAGTAGTCAGGATTATTTCTAATTCTCACAATTCGAGGGTCATGTTGCAGGTAGTGCAGCAAGAAGGCACTCATGTGTGTTGCGCATCCAGGAGCACCAAGTCCCTGTTGTGTTGGTGGCGAGGTAACAATCATGCTTCCTTCCTCTGTCCTCTCCCCCCAACCTCGCACAACAGAAATGTGATCAAGGTCTCCCTCATCTGATGAGTCTTCCATCAGTTCGTCCTCCACTTCTTCCTGGGCTCCTGCACCTTCCTCACTAGTTTGGCTGCTACCATGCGCCCTGGTAAACCCATCTCCCCCACCCTCACATGCCTGCCGCCTTGGTGCTGCCGACCGTCTGGACCTTGCAGATGTTAGCCCTTCCGCATACAACTCCTCCTCCTCTACTTCCTCCACCTCCTCTTGTGCCACCACCTGACTCCGAATTCTGTTTAACATGTGCTCCAGCATGTAAATCACCGGAATAGTCATGCTGATAATGGTATCGTCAGCACTAAACATCTTCGTCGCCATTTCAAAACTGTGCAGAAGGGTGCATAGGTCCCTGATCTGAGACCACTCCTCCAGCGTGATTTGCCCCACCTCTGAATCTCGTTGGCCCAGGCTATACGTCAGAACGTATTGCACCAGGGCTTGTCGGTGCTGCCACAGTCGCTGCAACATGTGCAGAGTTGAATTCCACCGGGTAGGCACATCGCATTTTAGCCGGTGAAGTGGCAGGCCCAACGACTTCTGTAGAGATGTAAGTCGCTGAGCTGCGGGATGCGAACGGCGGAAGTAAGCACACAGCGACCGTGCCCTCTGCAGAAGGCCATCTAGTCTGGGATAGTGGGCTAAAAATTGCTGGAAAACCAGGTTCAACACGTGAGCCATACAAGGCACGTGTGTGACATTGCCCCGGCGAAGGGCCGCACCCAGGTTTGCAGCATTGTCGCACACGGCCTTCCCTGGTTTCAGGTCCAGTGGAGACAACCATTCATGAAATTGGTTCTCCAGAGCTGACCACAACTCCTCAGCTGTGTGACTCACATTTCCCAGACATTTCAATGTAAAAACCGCCTGATGACGTTGAGCCCTACTGCCAGCATAGTAAGGAGGTGTGCAGGATCCCTTCTGCGCAGTTAGAAAGCTTGTGGCATGACCAGACAGGCTTTGGGTGCAGGTGGAAGACCGAGAGGAGGTTGAGGAGGCAGAAGCAGTGGAGGAACTTTGACATAAAGAGGATTGACGCACAACTCGTGGGGACGGCAAGACTTGGACAGCAGCCCCTTGTCCTGCTGTCACCATAGTTACCCAGTGCCCAGTCAGCGACATGTAACGCCCCTGTCCATGCCTACTCGTCCAAGTGTCTGTGGTGAAATGCACCCTGTCACACACAGAGTTTCTCAAAGAAGCAGTGATGTTGTGTGCGACATGCTGGTGGAGCGCAGGCACACCTTTCTTTGAGAAGTAGTGCCGACTGGGCATCTGGTACTGGGGCACTGCGACGGACATAAGGTCTCAAAAATCCTCTGTGTCCACCAGGCGGAAAGGCAGCATTTCTGTAGCCAAGAGCTTGCAGATGGTGAAATTCTGTGAGGGTCGTGATGACATTCCACTCGTCCTCCAGTCACTCCAAATTCAAACTATGAGCATGGGTCAACCATTCAAAGAATGAGTCAGACAACAAGCTGGTTCAAGCTCAGAGCATGCTCAGAAGGCTACTACAGACAACGTCCTCAGCAATGTTCTGAGTTTATTTTTTACATGCACAAATCTAAATACACTACATAATGGGGAGGGGATAGGGGTTGTCCGGAGCGGGGTAAGCCATGAAAATCCAGTGTCTGGCCACTCCTGATTGGTCCTCATCTCCTTATCTCAGTCTCTGGGCAGATATTGCAGCCGTCAGCTTATAATCTTGTTTCGTTTCTCTGAAATAAGTCTTGGCAACACTGGAACTGTCTTAGTTTAAGTTTCGATTTGAGTATTACGTAACAAGGAAAGCTTATTGTTATATGACACAAAATGGTGGTTAGTACATTAGCAAAAAAGCGTATAAAAGTTACAAAAGTATAAAAGTTACAAGAAAATATATATATATTCTCTTTTACCCTGACATTCCCCCCTAAACACTAAGCTTTCCCTTGCTTCGGGGCCTCTGAGACTGTCCATGTGTGGGGAGAGGGGAGGTGGATTTCTTCACCCAATTATCTTAGAAGCTGCCCCCTTATGGGACGCCCCCAGACAATTGAGCCCTACCCTAAATGACACATGGAGTTCTCCCAACTGATCCTAAACTGAATCTTTCAATTGAACTTTGTTATGGGGGGGGTCTGATTAGACTTGTTCAAAGAAGTGTATTTCTCCATATCTTCTCTTGATTCAGAAAGGTCCCGGAGGTTGGGACAGCATTGGTTATATTTTTCCTGTATAAGGGGACTATGCAGCACAGGACCACCAGGCCCAATACTAGTAGACCTCCCATTACTAGACAAACTTGTTGGAGGAATCCCTTGAGCCCTCCCAACCAACCTGAGAAAAAGGAGGTATCTACCCCTGTGTGGTAGCTGTCCACCCTGGGACAGACAGTAAGCATATGGAAAGGATATAGAAGAAGGTAGTCATCTTTTATAGACTCGTTCTGTCTCTCTTGCAGTGGGAGGCGTGAATCCAGGTGCTCTTGCCCTCAAGCTTCAGAGCCGTCGGGGTGGTGAGAAGCACAGTGTACGGTCCCTCGAACCGCGGCTGGAGGCAGTCTTTCCGGACAAACTTCTTTACATACACTAGATCGCCTGGGATGAAATCATGTACTGCATCACCTGTATATTCTGGGAGAGAAACAGATACTGGAGAGCGGGTGTTAGTCAATTCTCTAGACAAGGCAATCACAAATTTTACCACTCTATCATATGTTTCAGACAACTCTTGGGGCCTAATCTCTCCTATCTTGGGTGGGGTCCCAAACAAAATTTCGTAGGGAGTTAGCCCATGTTTAGCTTGTGGGGTGTGTCTGATATGATACAGTACTATGGGGAGTAGGTCGGGCCAGGGGAGGGGATGGTCTTGGGTCATTTTCAAGAGCTGGGTCTTGAGTGTGGAATTCATCCTTTCCACTTTGCCTGAACTGGCAGGATGGTATGGAGTGTGGAGGCCCAAATCTGTTCCCAACATGTTCCAGAGTTCTTCGTAGATATTTGCTGTGAAAGCTGGTCCTTGATCCGATTCTATGACTTGGGGAACCCCAAATCTGCAGGCAATTTCGGTGATCAGTTTCTTGGTTGTGACTTTAGCAGTCATGTTGACAACCGGGTAGGCCTCGGGCCAGGCTGAGAACATATCCACGGCTACCAAAACGTACTCCTATTTTCCTGCTTTAGGCATTTGGATATGGTCGACTTGTATTCTCTGCCAAGGGTAGTCTGGTTTAGCCAGGTGTTGGAGAGGGACCCGTGCCGTACACGTTGGGTTGCAGGTAGCGCAGACAGAGCAGGATTTTGAGTACGCAGTCACAGTGGAAGAGATTCCGGGTGCAAAATACAGTTTCTTGATACATGCCAAGGCTTGATTCTTTCCTCTGTGTGTAGGCCCGTGAGCCCATGCTGCCACAGCTGAGTACATGCGTCTAGGCAAGCAAGGCTTCCCATCCACTTGGTAAAGAGTCGAGTTGACCTTTGAATCTTTGCGACCTGCCAGCACGGCTCCTGCCGCTTTCCATTGCTTGACTTCTTCAGTGGGGGTCTTCCTTTGTTCCTCACACAATTTTTCTTCAGGCATCCTGACCCCCCTGGATTCCACCCGTGTCTCCGCTGGACTTGTATGGTCTTCCGCCGGCTGTTCCTTGGCTCTTGCTCTAGTGAGCGCCACAGCTACGGTTTGCAGAGTCTCTCCCATCTCTTCTTCCTTTTCCTGCCACTTTGATGACACATTCTCCACTGCTGCAGTCTTGGCTGCTTGGTCAGCTAGGTGGTTGCCCCTGGCTTCCCTGGAATCTAGTCTTCCATGAGCCTTGACCTTGATAACAGCAACCTGAATGGGTAGTTCCAGGGCCTTCATTAGGGCCTTAATCCATGAGGCATGTTTCACTGGTGTACCTGCAGCTGTGATGAATCCTCTAGACTTCCACAAGAGTCCAAAATCGTTGCAAATTCCATGTCCATACCTGGAATCGGTATATATATTCGCCGTTGTTCCTGCTGCCAGGTGGCAGGCCTCTGTGAGAGCCACAAGTTCAGCTTCTTGTGCAGACATGTATGGTGGTAGAGCTTCAGCCTTGAGGACTGTTAGGTCTGTTGTGACAGCATATCCCGTGTGGAACTTTCCTTGAGGGTCTGCGAAACGGGATCCATCAGTCCATAGGTGCAAGGCAGGGTCTGCGAGCGGATATGCCACCATATTCTCTGGAGCAGAAGTCTCTTCCTGCAAAATTTTTATACAATCATGAGGTTCCACCAATGGATCTTCACCCTCCTCACCTTCCCCCCTAGAAGGTGGAAGCAAAGTGGCAGGATTGATAGTCAGACATCTGGTCAGCTGACTTGTCAAGGAGGATGTGAGCAGCGTGGAACGCCTTAAGGCACGTGGGGGCAGTTCGGGCGACAGGGTCCAGGCGGGCTGAGTAGTAGCCCAAAGGCCGATACTTATGATCATAGCGTTGTGCTAGAACTCCAGAGGCATGACCTTCCGATTCCAAGACAAAAAGGTGAAATGGCTGAGTATAGTCTGGTAAGCCCAAGGCCGGGGCAGAGACAACAGCCTGTTTAAGGCGGTCAAAACATAGTCTGTGTTGATGAGAAACACGTGGATCTTCAGCATGAAGCTAGACTGAGCCTTCATCCTTGAGACAGTCGTACAGAGATTGCATGAGCTTTGAGGCATCAGGGATCCATTGCCTGCAGTAAGTGATGAGGCCAAGGAAAGTCTGCATAGCGGAATAGGTGGTTGGGAAGGTGATATCCATGATGGCTTGCTTTCTTTCTTCAGTCAGATGTTTAGCACCTTGTGAAATACAATGTCCGAGGAAAATGACCTTGGGCAGACACCATTGGACTTTGCCTTTCGAGACTTTACAGTTAGCTGAGTGAAGAAACCAGAGAAGGGATTCTGACATCTCTGGCAAATTTTCTTCAGTGCCACATAGCAAAAGATCATCCACATACTGTAGAAGGGTGACCTGAGGGTTCTCTTGAACCCATGGCTCCAGAATAGACTTCATAGAATGAGTGAATTGGTTAGGAGAGTTCTGGGCTCTTTGCGGAGTCCTGGTCCATGTAAACTGTGCTCCTTGAAAAGTGAAGGCAAAAAGAAACCACGAATCTTCGTGTAAGGGTATACTGAAGAAGGTGTTGGCCAGATCTAACACCGTAAACAAGGTGGCCGTTGGAGGCACCTGAGACAAAAGGGTGTTTGGGTTGGGCACCACTGGAGTTTCTAAAATGGTAGCTGCATTGACGGCTCTGAGATCCTGAACCAACCGGTATCTTGGAGGCTCTCCCGGAGCGGTTTTCTTTTTTACAGGAAAGGGGTGTATTGCATGGAGATACACATCTGACAAGGACTCCTGATTCCAGGAGGGAAGCGATTTGGGTACCCAAGCTTTGTTCTTGTGCAGCCTTGAGGGGGTATTGTGGTAACCGTGGGTACCTGTGTCCAGGCTTGAGGTGTACCTGGACCGGGGGAACCTGCAGGAGGCCAACGTCCTCTGGCCCACTGGACCACAGAGAGTGAGGGAACTGTGAGGTATCAAGAAGAGTGTGAGGTTGTATGGTCATCATCATGAGAGGGAAGGCTTTAAGAACACAGCGGTCTTCAGTCCCTTGTTCGGAATGAGGGTCCCGCAAAAGAAGCTCCATACCATGGTTTCCGAAGGTAATTGTTGCCTTCATCCGCTCTAAGAGATCGGCTCCCAACAGGTTGACAGGGCAAGTTTCAGAGACCAAGAATCTTGTGAGTACTCCGGTGAACGGTCCTGCAGACACAGGAACTGTGAGTGGAGAAGAAATATGTTGGCCTTCTACCCCAACACAGGTGAGGGTATCCGATGATAGGGATACAGAAGGAGGGAGCTGTGCAGAGGAAATGACAGATGTGGCCGCCCCAGTGTCCACCAGGAACTCCAGTGGTTGATGGTCCACCTGTAAAGTAACAGTCCCACAGGCGGCCGTGAGATGCGTAGCCGGGAAAGTGGACACTGGTTGACCGAGCCGTCATTGGCGTGGATGAGATGGTTCACGGGAAGGTCCCTGGTTGTGTGGACCGTCATGAAATGAGCGGTCATGGTACTGTCTGCGGGTTGGACAGTCTCTGAGAATGTGATTAGGGTTACCACATTCCCAACACAGTATACGTCCTTCAGAATTACGAGATTGTCTCTTGTCTCTAGGTGGCCCCCTGTCATTTCCTCTGTCTTGTCTTCTATATGTGGGAGGAGTATCATCACCTGTGCCTTTAACCATTACTCACTTGATTCCATGTTGGTTGCCAGAGGGTGGATAGTTTTCTTGAGCTTGATATACCATGGCAGGAGCGGTTTTCTTCTTTGGCTTAGTATCCTTTTCCATTTTTAGCATTGATTTTTGGAAAGCCTTAACGATGTCCACCGCGTCGTTGAAAGAAGAAGAACGAATCTCGGGCCGTACTCTCAGGACTTCATCTCTGAGAGCGTCTTGTAGGCCATCTACTAGGGCCTGAACCAACAGGGCGGCCTGCGTCTTGACATGAGGACTGTATCCGAGATCCTCAAAATGCATGCTGAGTCTTGCAGCATATCTTTCCACAGATTCATCAGGGTCTTGTTGAACATCTTGTACAGATCCAGCTTGATCTGACAAGCGATCCTGAGCCCAGGCCTTTAACTGTTTCATGTATTCTAGGCCGGATTCATATGTATTAAGGGATCCTGCTTTTGTGGAATTCATGGCCTTTTGAAAGCTCTCCGTTTTCGGCTAAGTAAGCCTGGCATTCTGCAGCCAGAGTAGAACCAGCAGCAAGGGAAATTTTGCGAGCCAATCCTCCAACATGGCTCATACAGGTGTTTGCAGGGTTGACTATGGCCCCCACCCGATGTGTAAGGATGTCACCATAGCCTATTGACAGTGACAGGGCGTCCTGATGGGTCTACTAGATTCCGGGAGCGGCAGGGGTCCCAGACTTCTGAGGGGCTGGGGGGGTGGTGCTCTTTCAGCAGTTGCTTGGAGCAAGGGCCGGAGTACGGGTAATGGATGTGGGGTGGAGGATGCCATAGGAGACGTATGGGGTAAAGGGGGGTGGGGGGGGCTGGAGTATCTTGAGCCCATCCCTCATCTGGCTCCGTATCGTCTTGAGTAACAGTATGTTGGCGGAGGGAGAGCAGTCTGGCCTGAAATTCTGGGGAGTTGAGGAGGATATCCCCAGGGTTGTGGGTGACTCCCATAGGAAACAGGGGAAGCGTCTCAGCATCGTGGACTGGAGCAGAGGGTGTCACATTAGTTTCAGATGGGTGCTCTGGGACTGCGGGCTTTTCCACCTGTGCTGGTGGCTGGTAATATGCACCGGACGGATCTAGTAGTGGATATAGGCCGGATTGGGGCTTTCCGGGCCTCCCACAACAAGTAAGAGGTGTAGCAAGATGGCCGTGGGAGGGAGGAGTTAGAGTGGAAGTGGGATTGTTCTTGGAGGCAGGAAAAGGTGTAGTAAGATGGCCGTTGGAGGGAGGAGTTAGAGTGGAAGTGGGAATGTTCTTGGAGGCAGGAAAAGGTGTAGTAAGATGGCCGTTGGAGGGAGGAGTTAGAGTGGAAGTGGGAATGTTCTTGGAGGCAGGCTGGGCATCGTGCCATGGGCGGCCCCCCCCCCCAGACACAGCAGAACTTCGGGTTCTGCTGTCAGCACATACGACACATCCATCCTTCCGATGATTTAGCGTCGGCGCCATTATAGGGTGGTGGCTGAGGGCTCGGTGTAGTGACAGGCATCAACGGGGTTACGGCCAATTTAGGGTCACATAACAAATCACAGTCTGCAGCTTTCATGTATCCGAACAAAGGCTCGGCATTCTCTGTTCCCCCCTGCACCATCTACTCTAAGATGTGCATGAGCCTGGTGTAGAAGTCCTCACCCAACTTTCCCAACTTCTGTGTAACACTTTCTTTCTACACTGAAAACTAAAGCCTGCTTGTACTGGATAAGCTTATCATGTTATACAAATTCCTAACATTCTTCTTGCCTTCTTGCCTTCCCGTAACTTCACTAATTGGCTTAACTCCTACAGCAGCATTCCGCAACTTGTGAAGTCTCTCAGATTTGAATATACGCAACATTTTCTTATAGAATGCAATGATCTGTCGCGACTCAGATCACTGGTGCAGTCCACAGGTCGCCACTCCTCAGTGTAGAGACACCTCGATACACTGTTGAGATAGAGAGACACCTCAATCTATCTCCTTTCCTACCACGGTACCACCCGACAGTGTAGAGACACCTCAATACACTGTTTAGATAGAGAGACACCTCAATCTATCTGCTTTCCTACCACGGTACCACCCGACAGTGTAGAGACACCTCAATACACTGTTTCCTAACCTTGACTTTACAGCAGTCTCTGTGTTAGACGAAGAGCACTCCTCAATTCGTCAGATTCTTTCTCCCTTACACTACAATTCAGGAATGCTTTGAAACCTCGACTATCAGTTACGGGAGGCAGCTATCTAAGAAAAGTACAGTGACCGGGGGAGGAGGAGGTGGTGTGCACACGAGCACGCGCAGGCATGCGACGTCACTCGTTTTAACACTTGCTGGTTCAGGACGTGGTGCGGGACGCCTGAGGTCTCACCACTCGACCGATCACCCACCCAGATCCAACCTGACAATCCCACAGGAACCGCTGCGGCTGACACACAGGCAAGTGAGACATATAAAATACATCTCAACTTACCGTGTTCGATGGAGGTTGATCAGGCCTCAAATTCAGCCACCGCGGTCACCACCAGGGAAATCAGCGATATGGGTCCGGGAGGGCGGCGTACCGCTAACCACGCCGCACGTTGGGCGCCATTTGTGAGGGTCGTGATGACATTCCACTCGTCCTCCAGTCACTCCAAATTCAAACTATGAGCATGGGTCAACCATTCAAAGAATGAGTCAGACAACAAGCTGGTTCAAGCTCAGAGCATGCTCAGAAGGCTACTACAGACAACGTCCTCAGCAATGTTCTGAGTTTATTTTTTACATGCACAAATCTAAATACACTACATAATGGGGAGGGGATAGGGGTTGTCCGGAGCGGGGTAAGCCATGAAAATCCAGTGTCTGGCCACTCCTGATTGGTCCTCATCTCCTTATCTCAGTCTCTGGGCAGATATTGCAGCCGTCAGCTTATAATCTTGTTTCGTTTCTCTGAAATAAGTCTTGGCAACACTGGAACTGTCTTAGTTTAAGTTTCGATTTGAGTATTACGTAACAAGGAAAGCTTATTGTTATATGACACAAAATGGTGGTTAGTACATTAGCAAAAAAGCGTATAAAAGTTACAAAAGTATAAAAGTTACAAGAAAATATATATATATTCTCTTTTACCCTGACAATTCAACCTCTTAGCTTTCTCATGGCTAGGAGGAAATGGTCTTTTACTTGTCCACATCTGAGGGACCGAGGGCTGGCTATTGTGCTTAGACGGGGTTGATAAGGGTGTCCCCGGCAAACTGCCGGTCTGTGAGGAAGATGCAGGCGGACATGTTAGGTTGCCTTGATCCAAAGGTGGTGCTATCGATGTCGGACAGCGCTCAACACCAGCTGGTGTTACCACCTCCAAAGAAAATGATGACCTGCCAATCACGCTGGCTGTTGCGGGTAAAGAGGTGGCAGGTCTGCGCCCCAAAACAGGTGTGACTGCTGTCCCCCCAGTCACAGAGGATGAAGAGGCCGCGGATGCACAAGATATGGCAGACGGTGATTGGCCCGGCCGGCTAGGCCGCATTGTAGCACACTGAGCTTCCCACTGCAACTTATGCTTCATGTCCATGTGCCGGTTCATGCATGAAGTACTCAAACTATGTATTTTTTGGCCTCTACTTAGCTTTTGCTGACAAATGTTACAGATAACACGAGTTGGGTCATCTTTATCGATCTGAAAAAATGCCCAGGCTATGCAAGGCTTAGCACCCATGCGACCTGAAGAGCCACCACGACTTGTGGTGAGAGGCAGAGTTGTGTTTGAGGATGCAGTTGTTGACGTGCTTCCAGTACTACGTCTCTGTCCAGGAAGGCGCAACCTGACCTCGTCGTCACTAGCATCTTCCTCCACCTCCTCTGCTGACCTCATCTCTTGGCTGACTGTGGGTTGACAGTAAGTGGGATCTCCGACCTCATCATCATCACCCTGTGCGTTATCACACCCGTCGTCCTCAGAGCCAACCTGTTCCTGCCCTGACAAAAAACTAAAGTTGTCGCTCCAATCAGGTATTTGAGTCTTATCATCGTCTTCCTCATTGTCTCCACCAACAGGAGTTACAGTTTGGGAATGAGGGTCTACATTATGGTCAGAACCTTCTGCGTCTGGTCCTGGATCCGACTCATAAAGATTCTGGGCATCAGTGCAGATCATTTCCTCGTCTGGATTCACAGAAGCGCTGGAGTCGACCTCTGATTCCCAGGCTATAGTATGAGTAAACAGCTCTGCAGACTCAACCATCTGTTCTACCTCATACTCAGACGGGCAGCTGGAGATTTAGGAGCTGTGAGGAAGCAAGTGCGATTTGGGTGACACCTTTGAGGACTGGAGTATTTGTGATGTTGAAGTTGATGTGGAGGAGAGCCCACTTAAAGGAGCACTTGATATCCGTTGAAGCACCTGCTGTTTTTGTGCCTCATCTGGAATTTGTAGCGATTGGCGTGGCCGTAAGAAAGGGATCTTATCACATTGTCCGCTAAAAGAAGTAGACATTTTAGTTTGGCTGGAAGATGGTCTTTCTTCTGCAGATGTTACTGTTGCTTTAACACCTACCCCACGGACACAACCTTTTTTCCCCTTCCCAACACGCCTATTCCCCTTTCCACCAGCAGCAGGCCTTTTTCCACTCATTTTGGTGGTTAACTAATTCACAACTCTGGAGTTGTTTGCACAAAAAAACAATGGATGGTAACCGAGCAGAGCTGAGTGGCCAAACTGTGGTATTAGGCCAAAACTATTGGCTGGGTTAGATGCATAAAAAAATTATTTTGAATTTGCAACCTGATGGAAGTCAGTATAGATGGACTAATACAAATAGTCCCACACACAGCTAGAAGCCCAAATATTTTTTCAGAGGTACTGTAGATGCAGATAAAAATTAGTTTTAATTTGCAACCTGATGGAGGTCAGTATAGATGGACTAATAGAGAAAGTCAGACACACTACTAGAAGGCCAAATATTTTTTCAGAGGTAGATGCAGAAAAAAATATATTCAGTTTGCAACCTGATGGAGGTCAGTATAGATGGACTAATACAAATAGTCCCACACACAGCTAGAAGCCCAAAAATTTTTTCAGAGGTAAATGAAGAAAAAAATTATTTTTAATTTGCAACCTGATGGAGGTCAGTATAGATGGACTAATAGACCAAGTCCCACACACCGCTAGAAGCCCAAATATTTTTTCAGAGCTAGATGCAGAAAAAAATTATTTTTAATTTGCAACCTGATGGAGGTCAGTATAGATGGACTAATAGACCAAGTCCCACACACAGCTAGAAGCCCAAATATTTTTTCAGAGCTAGATGCAGAAAAAAATTATTTTTAATTTGCAACCTGATGGAGGTCAGTATAGATGGACTAATAGACCAAGTCCCACACACCGCTAGAAGCCCAACTATTTTTTCAGAGCTAGATGCAGAAAAAAATTATATTCAATTTGCAACCTGCTGGAGGTCAGTATAGAAAGACTAATAGAACAAGTCCCACACACTGCTAGAAGCCCAAATATTTTTTCAGAGCTAAATGAAGAAAAAAATTATTTTTAATTTGCAACCTGATGGAGGTCAGTATAGATGGACTAATAGACCAAGTCCCACACACTGCTAGAAGCCCAAATATTTTTTCAGAGCTAGATGCAGAAAAAAATTATTTTTAATTTGCAACCTGATGGAGGTCAGTATAGATGGACTAATAGACCAAGTCCCACACACCGCTAGAAGCCCAAATATTTTTTCAGAGCTAGATGCAGAAAAAAATTATTTTTAATTTGCAACCTGATGGAGGTCAGTATAGATGGACTAATAGACCAAGTCCCACACACAGCTAGAAGCCCAAATATTTTTTCAGAGCTAGATGCAGAAAAAAATTATTTTTAATTTGCAACCTGATGGAGGTCAGTATAGATGGACTAATAGACCAAGTCCCACACACCGCTAGAAGCCCAACTATTTTTTCAGAGCTAGATGCAGAAAAAAATTATATTCAATTTGCAACCTGCTGGAGGTCAGTATAGAAAGACTAATAGAACAAGTCCCACACACTGCTAGAAGCCCAAATATTTTTTCAGAGCTAAATGAAGAAAAAAATTATTTTTAATTTGCAACCTGATGGAGGTCAGTATAGATGGACTAATAGACCAAGTCCCACACACTGCTAGAAGCCCAAATATTTTTTCAGAGCTAGATGCAGAAAAAAATTATTTTTAATTTGCAACCTGATGGAGGTCAGTATAGATGGACTAATAGACCAAGTCCCACACACTGCTAGAAGCCCAAATATTTTTTCAGAGCTAGATGCAGAAAAAAATTATTTTTAATTTGCAACCTGATGGAGGTCAGTATAGATGGACTAATAGACCAAGTCCCACACACCGCTAGAAGCCCAACTATTTTTTCAGAGCTAGATGCAGAAAAAAATTATATTCAATTTGCAACCTGCTGGAGGTCAGTATAGAAGGACTAATAGAACAAGTCCCACACACTGCTAGAAGCCCAAATATTTTTTCAGAGCTAAATGAAGAAAAAAATTATTTTTAATTTGCAACCTGATGGAGGTCAGTATAGATGGACTAATAGACCAAGTCCCACACACTGCTAGAAGCCCAAATATTTTTTCAGAGCTAGATGCAGAAAAAAATTATTTTTAATTTGCAACCTGATGGAGGTCAGTATAGATGGACTAATAGACCAAGTCCCACACACCGCTAGAAGCCCAAATATTTTTTCAGAGCTAGATGCAGAAAAAAATTATTTTTAATTTGCAACCTGATGGAGGTCAGTATAGATGGACTAATAGACCAAGTCCCACACACAGCTAGAAGCCCAAATATTTTTTCAGAGCTAGATGCAGAAAAAAATTATTTTTAATTTGCAACCTGATGGAGGTCAGTATAGATGGACTAATAGTCCAAGTCCCACACACCGCTAGAAGCCCAACTATTTTTTCAGAGCTAGATGCAGAAAAAAATTATATTCAATTTGCAACCTGCTGGAGGTCAGTATAGAAAGACTAATAGAACAAGTCCCACACACTGCTAGAAGCCCAAATATTTTTTCAGAGCTAAATGAAGAAAAAAATTATTTTTAATTTGCAACCTGATGGAGGTCAGTATAGATGGACTAATAGACCAAGTCCCACACACTGCTAGAAGCCCAAATATTTTTTCAGAGCTAGATGCAGAATAAAATTATTTTTAATTTGCAACCTGATGGAGGTCAGTATAGATGGACTAATAGACCAAGTCCCACACACTGCTAGAAGCCCAAATATTTTTTCAGAGCTAGATGCAGAAAAAAATTATTTTTAATTTGCAACCTGATGGAGGTCAGTATAGATGGACTAATAGACCAAGTCCCACACACCGCTAGAAGCCCAAATATTTTTTCAGAGCTAGATGCAGAAAAAAATTATTTTTAATTTGCAACCTGATGGAGGTCAGTATAGATGGACTAATAGACCAAGTCCCACACACAGCTAGAAGCCCAAATATTTTTTCAGAGCTAGATGCAGAAAAAAATTATTTTTAATTTGCAACCTGATGGAGGTCAGTATAGATGGACTAATAGACCAAGTCCCACACACCGCTAGAAGCCCAACTATTTTTTCAGAGCTAGATGCAGAAAAAAATTATATTCAATTTGCAACCTGCTGGAGGTCAGTATAGAAAGACTAATAGAACAAGTCCCACACACTGCTAGAAGCCCAAATATTTTTTCAGAGCTAAATGAAGAAAAAAATTATTTTTAATTTGCAACCTGATGGAGGTCAGTATAGATGGACTAATAGACCAAGTCCCACACACTGCTAGAAGCCCAAATATTTTTTCAGAGCTAGATGCAGAAAAAAATTATTTTTAATTTGCAACCTGATGGAGGTCAGTATAGATGGACTAATAGACCAAGTCCCACACACTGCTAGAAGCCCAAATATTTTTTCAGAGCTAGATGCAGAAAAAAATTATTTTTAATTTGCAACCTGATGGAGGTCAGTATAGATGGACTAATAGACCAAGTCCCACACACCGCTAGAAGCCCAACTATTTTTTCAGAGCTAGATGCAGAAAAAAATTATATTCAATTTGCAACCTGCTGGAGGTCAGTATAGAAGGACTAATAGAACAAGTCCCACACACTGCTAGAAGCCCAAATATTTTTTCAGAGCTAAATGAAGAAAAAAATTATTTTTAATTTGCAACCTGATGGAGGTCAGTATTGATGGACTAATAGACCAAGTCCCACACACTGCTAGAAGCCCAAATATTTTTTCAGAGCTAGATGCAGAAAAAAAATATTTTTAATTTGCAACCTGATGGAGGTCAGTATAGATGGACTAATAGACCAAGTCCCACACACCGCTAGAAGCCCAAATATTTTTTCAGAGCTAGATGCAGAAAAAAATTATTTTTAATTTGCAACCTGATGGAGGTCAGTATAGATGGACTAATAGACCAAGTCCCACACACTGCTAGAAGCCCAAATATTTTTTCAGAGCTAGATGCAGAAAAAAATTATTTTTAATTTGCAACCTGATGGAGGTCAGTATAGATGGACTAATAGACCAAGTCCCACACACCGCTAGAAGCCCAACTATGTTTTCAGAGCTAGATGCAGAAAAAAATTATATTCAATTTGCAACCTGCTGGAGGTCAGTATAGAAGGACTAATAGAACAAGTCCCACACACTGCTAGAAGCCCAAATATTTTTTCAGAGCTAAATGAAGAAAAAAATTATTTTTAATTTGCAACCTGATGGAAGTCAGTATAGATGGACTAATAGACCAAGTCCCACACACTGCTAGAAGCCCAAATATTTTTTCAGAGCTAGATGCAGAAAAAAAATATTTTTAATTTGCAACCTGATGGAGGTCAGTATAGATGGACTAATAGACCAAGTCCCACACACTGCTAGAAGCCCAAATATTTTTTCAGAGCTAGATGCAGAAAAAAATTATTTTTAATTTGCAACCTGATGGAGGTCAGTATAGATGGACTAATAGACCAAGTCCCACACACCGCTAGAAGCCCAACTATTTTTTCAGAGCTAGATGCAGAAAAAAATTATATTCAATTTGCAACCTGCTGGAGGTCAGTATAGAAGGACTAATAGAACAAGTCCCACACACTGCTAGAAGCCCAAATATTTTTTCAGAGCTAAATGAAGAAAAAAATTATTTTTAATTTGCAACCTGATGGAGGTCAGTATAGATGGACTAATAGACCAAGTCCCACACACTGCTAGAAGCCCAAATATTTTTTCAGAGCTAGATGCAGAAAAAAATTATATTCAGTTTGCAACCTGATGGAGGTCAGTATAGATGGACTAATAGACCAAGTCCCACACACCGCTAGAAGCCCAACTATTTTTTCAGAGCTAGATGCAGAAAAAAATTATATTCAATTTGCAACCTGCTGGAGGTCAGTATAGAAGGACTAATAGAACAAGTCCCACACACTGCTAGAAGCCCAAATATTTTTTCAGAGCTAGATGCAGAAAAAAATTATTTTTAATTTGCAACCTGATGGAGGTCAGTATAGATGGACTAATAGACCAAGTCCCACACACCGCTAGAAGCCCAACTATGTTTTCAGAGCTAGATGCAGAAAAAAATTATATTCAATTTGCAACCTGCTGGAGGTCAGTATAGAAGGACTAATAGAACAAGTCCCACACACTGCTAGAAGCCCAAATATTTTTTCAGAGCTAAATGAAGAAAAAAATTATTTTTAATTTGCAACCTGATGGAAGTCAGTATAGATGGACTAATAGACCAAGTCCCACACACTGCTAGAAGCCCAAATATTTTTTCAGAGCTAGATGCAGAAAAAAAATATTTTTAATTTGCAACCTGATGGAGGTCAGTATAGATGGACTAATAGACCAAGTCCCACACACTGCTAGAAGCCCAAATATTTTTTCAGAGCTAGATGCAGAAAAAAATTATTTTTAATTTGCAACCTGATGGAGGTCAGTATAGATGGACTAATAGACCAAGTCCCACACACCGCTAGAAGCCCAACTATTTTTTCAGAGCTAGATGCAGAAAAAAATTATATTCAATTTGCAACCTGCTGGAGGTCAGTATAGAAGGACTAATAGAACAAGTCCCACACACTGCTAGAAGCCCAAATATTTTTTCAGAGCTAAATGAAGAAAAAAATTATTTTTAATTTGCAACCTGATGGAGGTCAGTATAGATGGACTAATAGACCAAGTCCCACACACTGCTAGAAGCCCAAATATTTTTTCAGAGCTAGATGCAGAAAAAAATTATATTCAGTTTGCAACCTGATGGAGGTCAGTATAGATGGACTAATAGACCAAGTCCCACACACCGCTAGAAGCCCAACTATTTTTTCAGAGCTAGATGCAGAAAAAAATTATATTCAATTTGCAACCTGCTGGAGGTCAGTATAGAAGGACTAATAGAACAAGTCCCACACACTGCTAGAAGCCCAAATATTTTTTCAGAGCTAGATGCAGAAAAAAATTATTTTTAATTTGCAACCTGATGGAGGTCAGTATAGATGGACTAATAGACCAAGTCCCACACACTGCTAGAAGCCCAAATATTTTTTCAGAGCTAGATGCAGAAAAAAATTATTTTTAATTTGCAACCTGATGGAGGTCAGTATAGATGGACTAATAGACCAAGTCCCACACACCGCTAGAAGCCCAACTATTTTTTCAGAGCTAGATGCAGAAAAAAATTATATTCAATTTGCAACCTGCTGGAGGTCAGTATAGAAGGACTAATAGAACAAGTCCCACACACTGCTAGAAGCCCAAATATTTTTTCAGAGCTAAATGAAGAAAAAAATTATTTTTAATTTGCAACCTGATGGAGGTCAGTATAGATGGACTAATAGACCAAGTCCCACACACTGCTAGAAGCCCAAATATTTTTTCAGAGCTAGATGCAGAAAAAAATTATATTCAGTTTGCAACCTGATGGAGGTCAGTATAGATGGACTAATAGAATGATGCTATGCCCAAAAGATTTTACTTCACTAGGTGCAGTAAAAAAATTGGTATTCTATACACAGGTGTTATATCTTGCAACACAGATAGGCTACTCCACTGACTAACACACTCTGCAATAGGCCAAAAAGGATTAGCTTTGCTAGATTCAGCCAAATGCTGTGAAAAAAACTTGCACAGCACTGGCACAGACCTGCCTGGCAAAAACTGATAGGAACTCATGTAACCTAGTCCTGAAAAGGACTCCAATTACAATTAGTCTTTACTCCCACAACCTATCTATTTAAGAGCACAGACCTCCCTGATAAAAGTCGTAGGAAATGCTGTAACCTAGTCCTTAAAAGGACTGCAATCACAACTATTCCCTACTCCCAAGCTATCTGTGCACGAACAGTTATCGAACATAACCTCGAACAGCCGAATTTTTCTCAAATTGTTCGTGTTCGCCGAACGGCTCGAACACCGCCCAAAACAGCTCGAATTTGAGATTGGCGAACAGTTCGAGTAGAACAACGCTCATCTCTACTTGCAATTTGTTACCATCTTTTCAGTTATCCATTAAAAGGTATCAACCACTGAGGACTCTCAAATCAAAATATTTTTCTATCTACTGGCTAACATATATATTTTTCCTGACCACTGTCAAAGAATTTTCATGATCACAAGCCAATTCCAAAGTCATGTTTATGGCAAATTTTTGGGACCTAGAATTTCATTACCTAGTTCTGTATTCTATACATTATAATGCACATATCCATTATGAGATTTCAGGTGATCAATTGGTGAGATTTACTATGCTATAAATGGGCAAGAATTCTGGTGCAAACACCAAATTGTCTCTTATGCCTTAAACGACAACCTTTACTACAAAAAGATGCCCGATTACAATCCATATTTCCAGACCCCCCACTTCTGCGTTTTAGGCAGTCCCTAAATCTAAGAAGCATCATTGTCAGAAGCTCCCTGTCCTCTCCAAAACCTATAGGAACCTTTCCCTGCAACCAGAAAAAATGTAAAACCTGTTTATTTATAATGACCACAGACAAGATAAAGATCCCCAACTCACATCAGAACTACAAGATCCCAGGTACTTTCAGTTGCATCACATCTAATGTGGTGTACTTATTTATATGTATCATTTGTCAAGCTGGGAGTCTGTATGTGGAGAAGACAGGGCAAAAACTTAGAACAAGGATGAATTCTCATCACCACTCAATAAAAGAAAAAATAACAGATCTACCTGTGGCCAACATCATTTTTGTATCCCTGATCACAGCATCATGGACACGAAATTACTAGTTGTAGTATCAGCGTCTCTGCCCCCTGACAGGCAGAAACGCCGTCCCCCTTACAGCCGCGCTCCCCACCCGGCGTCTTCCGGCTCTCCTGCTGCTGCTGCCGGCGCGCGCAGCAAGGTTGTAGCTTCGTGTCCTAAACTCTGCTTCAGCCCTCAGGTGCCGCTGCCAGCTTGACTACCAGTCCAGTCCGCCAGCTTGACTACCAGTCCAGTCCACCAGCCTGACTACCAGTCCAATACGTCAGCCTGACTACCAGTCCAGTCCGCCAGCTGACTACCAGTCCAGTCCACCAGCTTGTCTACCAGTCCAGTCCGCCAGCCTGACTACCAGTCCAGTACGCCAGCCTGACTACCAGTCCAGTACGCCAGCCTGACTACCAGTCCTGTCTGCCAGCCTGATTACCTGTCTCTGCCAGCCAAGTGTACTCTCCAGCCCGACGGTCTGCCTACGATCCTAACCCGCCTGTCTATCTATGGGCCAGGCTTGCCTGCCTACCTGGAGAACGTACCAGTTACCTGTCGTGCCCACCAGCCAGCCTACCCGGAGGCTCCTGCCAGCTACCCGTGGGAGTCACCTGCTCTCATACAAGGACAGACCCAGATCCGTAACAGTTTGCACGGGCACCGGAACCCAGTGGCCCCCAGGCTCCCTCGCTTGCTGACCTGTACCAGGAGGTTTCTCGTCAGAGATCCCAACAGGAAACCATCCTGACCTACAGTGGTGGCCAAAAGTATTGGCACCCCTGCAATTCTGTCAGATAATACTCAGTTTCTTCCTGAAAATGATTGCAATCACAAATTCTTTGGTATTATTCTCTTCATTTAATTTGTCTTCAATGAAAAAACAAAAAGAATTATCCTAAAGCCAAATTGGATACAATTCCACACCAAACCTAAAAAAGGGGGTGGACAAAAGTAGTGGCACTGTTTGAAAAATCATGTGATGCTTCTCTAATTCGTGTAATTAACAGCACCTGTAACTTACCTGTGGCACCTAACAGGTGTTGGCAATAACTAAATCACACTTGCAGCCAGTTAACATGGATTAAAGTTGACTCAACCTCTGTCCTGTGTCCTTGTGTGTACCACATTGAGCATGGAGAAAAGAAAGAAGACCAAAGAACTGTCTGAGGACTTGAGAAACCAAATTGTGAGGAAGCATGAGCAATCTCAAGGCTACAAGTCCATCTCCAAAGACCTGAATGTTCCTGTGTCTTCCTTGCGCAGTGTCATCAAGAAGTTTAAAGCCCATGGCACTGTGGCTAACCTCCCTAGATGTGGACGGAAAAGAAAAATTGACGAGAGATTTCAACGCAAGATTGTGCGGATGGTGGATAAAGAACCTCGACTAACATCCAAACAAGTTCAAGCTGCCCTGCAGTCCGAGGGTACAACAGTGTCAACCTGTACTATCCATCGGCATCTGAATGAAAAGGGACTGTATGGTAGGATATCCAGGAAGACCCCACTTTTTACCCCAAGACATAAAAAAGCCAGGATGGAGTTTGCCAAAACTTACCTGAGAAAGCCTAAAACGTTTTGGAAGAATGTTCTCTGGTCAGATGAGACAAAAGTAGAGCTTTTTGGGAAAAAGCATCAACATAGAGTGTACAGGAAAAAAAAAGAGGCATTCAAAGAAAAGAACATGGTCCCTACAGTCAAACATGGCGGAGGTTCCCTGATTATTATTATTTATTATTATAGCGCCATTTATTCCATGGCGCTTTACATGTGATAGGGATATACATAACAAAAGCATTTACATAATCTTAACAAAACGAGTCAGCGACTGGTACAGGAGGAGCGAGGACCCTGCCCGCAAGGGCTCACATTCTAGAAGGGATGGGTGAGGATACATTAGGTGAGGGTAGAGCTGGTCGTGCAGCGGTGGTTACTGCAGGTTGTAGGCTTGTCGGAAGAGAGTAGAGAGTTCCAGAGTAGGGGGGATGCAAGGGAGAAATCTTGTATACAATTGTGGGAGGAGGAGATAAGAGGGGAGTAGAGAAGGAGATCTTGTGAGGATCGGAGGTTGCGTGCAGGTAAGTACCGGGAGACTAGGTCACAGATGTATTGGGGGAGACAGGTTGTGGATGGCTTTGTATGCCATGGTTAGAGTTTTGAACTAGATTCTCAGGGCAATGGGGAGCCAGTGAAGAGATTGACAGAGAGGAGAGGCCGGGGAATAGCGGGGGGACAGGTGGATTAGTCGAGCAGCAGAGTTTAGGATAGATTGGAGAGGCGCAAGAGTGTTGGAAGGGAGGCCACGGAGCAGGAGGTTGCAGTAGTCGAGGCGGGATATGATGAGGGCATGCACTAGTGTTTTTGCAGAGTCTTTGCTGAGGAATGCACGGATCCGGGAGATGTTTTTGAGTTGGAGTCGGCAGGAAGTGGAAAGGGCTTGGATATGTGGCTTGAAGGAGAGATCAGAGTCCAGGGTTACTCCAAGGCAGCGAGCTTGTGGGACTGGGGAGAGTGAACAGCTATTGACGTTGATGGCTAGGTCAGATGGGGGATGTGAATGAGAGGGTGGAAAGATGATGAACTCTGTTTTATCCATGTTGAGTTTTAGAAATCTGTCAGAGAAGAAGGATGAGATGGCGGACAGACATTGTGGGATTTTGGTTAGTAGGGAGGAGATATCAGGTCCAGAGAGGTAGATCTGTGTGTCGTCAGCATAGAGGTGATACTGAAAACCGTGAGACTCTATGAGCTGTCCCAGGCCAAAGGTGTAGATGGAGAAGAGCAGAGGTCCTAGAACTGACCCTTGGGGGACACCGACAGATAGGGGGCGAGATGAGGAGGTGGTGCGTGAGTGGGAGACGCTGAATGTCCTGTCTGTTAAGTATGAGGAGATCCAAGATAGAGCCAAGTCCGTGATGCCAAGAGATGAGAGAATCTGGAGTAAGAGGGAATGGTCCACTGTGTCAAAGGCAGATGACAGGTCCAGAAGGAGGAGGATGGAGTAGTGTTGCTTGGATTTGGTATTCAGTAGGTCGTTGGTGACTTTGGTCAGGACAGTTTCAGTCGAGTGATGCGGTCGGAAGCTAGATTGCAGGCGGTCGAAGAGGGAGCAGGAGGAGAGGTGGGAGGACAGTTCAAGGTGGACATGTTGTTCTAATAGTTTTGAGGCAAAGGGGAGGAGTGATATGAGGCGGTAGCTAGTCAGAGAGGAAGGGTCAAGGGAGGGCTTTTTGAGGATGGGTGTGATTGCGGCATGTTTGAAACATGAGGGGAAGACACCGGTTGTTAGTGACAGATTGAAGAGGTGGGTTAGGGTTGGGATGAAGACTGTGGTAAGGTTAGTGATGTTTTGGGGTTGCTTTGCTGCCTCTGGCACTGGACTGCTTGACCGTGTGCATGGCATTATGAAGTCTGAAGACTACCAACAAATTTTGCAGCATAATGTAGGGCCCAGTGTGAGAAAGCTGGGTTTCCCTCAGAGGTCATGGGTCTTCCAGCAGGACAATGACCCAAAACACACTTCCAAAAGCACAATAAAAATGGTTTAAGATAAAGCACTGGAGACTTCTAAGGTGGCCAGCAATGAGTCCAGACCTGAATCCCATAGAACACCTGTGGAGAGATCTCAAAATGGCAGTTTGGAGAAGGCACCCTTCAAATATCAGGGACCTGGAGCAGTTTGCCAAAGAAGAATGGTCTACAATTCCAGCAGAGCATTGTAAGAAACTCATTGATGGTTACCGAAGCGGTTGTTCGCAGTTATTTAGGCTAAAGGTTGTGCAACCAAGTATTAGGCTGAGGGTGCCAATACTTTTGTCTGGCCCATTTTTGGAGTTTTGTGTGAAATGATCAATGATTTGATTTTTGCTTCATTCTCTTTTGTGTTTTTACCTTGCAAGCAAATTAAATGAAGATAATAATACCAAAGAATTTGTGATTGCAATCATTTTCAGGAAGAAACTGAGTATTATCTGACAGAATTGCAGGGGTGCCAATACTTTTGGCCACCACTGTACCTGCGGTCTGTCAACTCTCGCCTGGACACGCTGCCTGTCCCACCTGTGCCCGCCTCGAGCCGAGCGACACCCGCTCCGGCGGCGCCGCTGCCTACCAATACCACGGCATCCAGCCTAGGACCCCGGCTTTCTTATGTCGGGGTTTTCTGAACCAGTGCACGCTGCACTTTGAACTTCTGGCACATCAGTTTCCCTCCGACCGGGCCAAGGTGGCGTTCATCATGTCTCACCTCACCGGGGAAGCATTGGCTGGCTTAACCCTCTCTGGGAGAGAGGGGATTCCCTGGTGTCTGATCTTCCGGCTTTCCTCATTGCCTTCCGGAGGGTCTTCGATGAGCCCGGACGAAGGACTTCTACTGCCTCCTCATTGCTCCGTCTCCCCCAAGGGAGTCTCACCGTGGGCCAGTATGCCATACGGTTCCGTACCCTCGCTTCCAAGCTTGGGATAACGAGGTCCTGGTGTCCACCTTCTGGGAGGGTCTTTCCGATAGGATTAAGGACGAGCTAGCCGGCTGGGACATTCCTACCACCCTGGATGACCTGGTGTAACTAGCTACCCGGATTGACATCCGTTTCCTAGAACGTGCTAAGGAGACTACCCAGGAGAGAAGATTTCCTCATCTTGCTCCTGTTTTCCAGAAACCTGCCTCCCAACCAGCAACTCCCCGGGCACGCTCGCCCGAACCCATGCAGATCGACCAGACCAAGATGGTCAAGTCTCGCCAAGAAACACGCCGAGCTGAGGGGAGCTGTTTCTACTGTGGTAGTAAGGAGCACCTGATCCGTTCCTGCCCGGTGAAGCCGGGAAGCTCCAGTGTCTAGGACCACTCGGAAAGGTCGTCCTAGGCAAGAGTAAATCCTCTCCGTTCTTGACTTTATCCATCTCTATTTCCTGTGGAGAGAACCGCTTCTTTGAAACCGCCCATCTGGATTCGGGAGCCGCTGGGAATCTCATTTCCCAGTCCCTTGCAGAGAAGTATCAGATTCCTCCCAAACCTCTGGCTGAACCATTGGCAGTCGCCTCCGTAGATGGAAGACTCCTTCCAGTGACCATCTTGCTCATCACTGAGCCTGTAACCCTTCAGGTGGGAATGTTGCATTCAGAGAGGGTCTCCTTCCATGTACTTTCCGGACTCTCTCACTCCCTTTTGCTAGGTCTACCCTGGCTACAGAGACATGAACCCGTTCTGAATTGGCAATCCGGTGAGGTGCTCCGTTTGGGGCAGGATTGCCATGAGACCTGCCTGGTGCTGGTTCGCCCGACCTGACCTCCATCTACACCGGCTAATTTACCTGGTCTACCGGCACCTTACTGGCCCTATGCAGATGTCTTCGACAAGAAGGAAGCCACCTCATAGGCCTTATGATTGCCTGATTGACTTGGTACCCGGTGCCACTCCACTCAGTGGGCATATCTACCCGTTGTCGTTGGCCAAAACTCGGGCCATGTCGGAGTACATTGAAGAAAATCTGGCTAGAGGATTCATCCAGAAATCTACCGCCCCGGCTGGAGCCGGATTCTTCTTCGTAAAAAAGAAAGACTGTTCACTACGTCCCTGTATCGATTATAGAGGACTCAACCAAATTACTATTAAAAACAAATACCCCCTGCCGCTCATCTCTGAGCTGTTCGACCGCCTTAAAGGCGCGAAGATCTTCACCAAGCTCGATCTTCATGGGGCGTATAACCTGGTCCGGATCCGCCAAGGAGACGAGTGGAAGACGGCATTCAATACCCGGGACGGCCACTATGAATATCGTGTGATGCCCTTCGGCCTCTGTAATGCTCCAGCCGTCTTCCAAGAATTAGTTAACAACATCTTCCGTGACCTCTTGTATTCTTGCGTGGTGGTGTACCTGGACGACATCTTGGTCTTCTCTCCGTATCTTCCCACACACCGGAGGGATGTTCGTCAGGTCCTGCTTAGGCTCAGGCAGAATCATCTATACGCAAAATTTGAGAAACGCCTCTTCGAGCAGACCTCTCTTCCGTTCCTGGGCTATATTATCTCTAAGACAGGTCTACGGATGGACCCCGAGAAGGTCTCTGCCATCTTAAAGTGGCCCCATCCGGAAGGGTTGAAGGCTATTCAGCGATTCCTGGGCTTCGCTAACTATTACCGTCTCTTCATCCCACATTTCTCTTCCCGGACTGCTCCCATCTCTGCACTCACCCGTAAGGGAGCAAATCCTAAGGAATGGCCGTCCGAAGCGGAGGAGGCCTTCCTCTCCTTAAAACAAGCCTTCTCTTCTGTCCCAGTGCTGCACCGTCCGGATTGCAACAAACAGTTCTTTCTGGAGGTTGATGCTTCCTCTTCCGGAGCCGGAGCTGTGCTCACCCAGAAATCTCCGTCCGGGAGAATGGTAACCTGCGGCTTCTTCTTCAACTCTTCTCCTCTTCCGAGCGCAACTACTCCATAGGAGACCGAGAACTGCTAGCCATCAAATTGGCACTGGAGGAGTGGCTTTACCTGCTTGAGGGGGCTCTACACCCGGTGGTAATCTACACTGACCACAAAAACCTGGCATATCTACAGAATGCCCAAAGACTCAATCCGCGTCAGGCCAGGTGGTCTTTGTTCTTCGCCCGCTTCAACTTCACCCTACATTACCGCCCTGCGGACAAGAACGTTAAAGCCGATGCCTTGTCCCTATCCTTCCTGTCCTCTGATCAAGAGGAGGAGCCTATGCACATCATCGACCCCTCCAAAGTGATGAATGTGGCCCCCTTGGATCTGACTCGTCTTCCACCCGGTAAGACGTTTGTAGCGGTACCAGATCGTGAGAAGGTTCTTCACTGGGGTCATTCATCTAAACTAGCCAGCCATGCTGGCCAGAAGAAGACCTTCCTGCTCATTACCCGGCATTACTGGTGGCCTATCCTGCGCAAGGATGTGGTAGACTTCGTCACAGCCTGTTCGTCCTGTGCCCGCAACAAGATTCCCAGACATCTTCCAGCCCGCCGTCTCCTGCCTCTTCCCGTACCTGCTGCCCCGTGGCAACACATTGCTATGGACTTTATTACTGATCTCCCTGTTTCTGCCGGTTGTACTGTCATTTGGGTGGTCGCTGACCGCTTTTCTAAAATGGCCCACTTCATCACACTGCCTGGTCTCCCGTCTACATCTGTGCTGGCTAAGGACTTCATCCATCACATCTTTCGTCTCCACTGCCTACCCCTCCACATTGTGTCTGATCGCGGGGTCCAGTTTACTTCGCGTTTCTGGAGAGCTACGTGTAAACTGCTGGATGTCACCCTGGATTTCTCCTCTGCTTACCATCCGCAGTCCAATGGCCAAGTGGAACGTATCAACCAGATCCTTACCAGCTACCTCCGGCACTTCGTAAACGCTCACCACACCGATTGAGTAGAGCTCCTACCATGGGCCGAGTTCTCCTATAACAACCATGAGAGTGAAGCTTCTTCCAAATCCCCGTGCTTTGTGGTCTACGGTCAACACCCCCGATTCCTTTTCCTTTCTCCACTTCAGTGGACAACCCTGCCGCAGAGTCTCTGGTCAGTGAATTTTCCACCATTTGGGAGGACACTAGATCCACACTTCTTCAATCCTCTGAGCGGATGAAGAAACATGCTGATAAGAGACGTCTGGACCCACCTCAATTCCGCCCGGGAGACAAGGTTTGGCTCTCCTTCAAACACGTTCATCTCAAAATACCCTCCTATAAGTTGGATCCACGGTTCATCGGTCCGTTTGAAGTCCTCAAGCAAATCAACCCAGTAGCCTACAAGTTAAAACTCCGGGCCACCTTACGGATTCCCAACTCCTTCCACGTATCTCTCCATAAACCAGTTGTGCTTAATTCTTTTTCCGACAATCCTGGTACCTCCCCAGCTCCGGTCTCCACTGAGGATGTCTATGAGGTAGAGAACATTCTGGCCACCAAGAGGGTAAGAGGAAAAACCCTTTTTCTGGTGGATTGGAAGGGGTTTCGCCCAGAGGAGAGAACTTGGGAACCCAGGGAGAACATCCATGCCCCGCTTCTCCTTAAAAAATTTCTTTCTGGCCTAAAAAAGAGGGGGCGTAAAGGGGGGGGGTACTGTAGTATCGGCATCTCTGCCCCCTGACAGGCAGAGACGCCGTCCCCCTTACCGCCGCTCTCCCTGCCCGGCGTCTTCCGGCTCTCCTGCTGCTGCCGTCGCGCGCAGCTTCCCGGGCACTGTACTTAGGGCGCGCGCTCGCTCCCTCCCTCTTAAAGGGGCCGCACGCGCCATCCTAAGGAGTCCCCGGCCAATGGCCAGAGGACCTCTCATATAAAAGGTACCTCCTCCAAAATGGAGGTGCCCGTGCAAGGTTGTAGCTTTGTATCCTAAACTCTGCTTCAGCCCTCAGGTCCCGCTGCCAGCTTGACTACCAGTCCAGTCCGCCAGCCTGACTTCCAGTCCAGTCCGCCAGCTTGACTACCAGTCCAGTCCGCCAGCCTGACTACCAGTCCAATACGCCAGTCCGACTACCAGTCCAGTCCGCCAGCTTGACTACCAGTCCAGTCCGCCAGCTTGACTACCAATCCAGTCCGCCAGCCTGACTACCAGTCCAGTACCCCAGCCTGACTACCAGTCCTGTCCGTCAGCCTGACTACCAGTCCTGTCCGCCAGCCTGACTACCAGTCCTGTCCGCCAGCCTGATTACCTGTCTCCGCCAGCCAAGTGTACTCTCCAGCCCGACGGTCTGCCTACGATCCTAACCCGCCTGTCTGTCTATGGGCCAGGCTTGCCTGCCTACCCGGAGAACGTACCAGTTACCTGCCATGCCTACCAGCCAGCCTACCCGGAGGCTCCTGCCAGCTACCCAGTGGGAGTCACTTGCTCTCATACAATGACAGGCCCAGAGTAGCACCTGGTCCCTCTGCTCAGTCCTTCCCTGGTTCACGGAGTCGATTGAGCCGCCGTGCAACCTTGGCCAGTCCAAGTTGATACCTAGTTACGCCCCTCTGATCCCTACTTGCACCGCAGCACAGAGGTTCCACCACCCGGATCCGTAACACTAGTATTAAAAGATAACTTCAAATCTCAGAGAGACAGGAGAGTCTGGGAATGCAAACTAATGACAACCTTTGACACAGTGCAGGAATGAATTTGTCGCATGGATTTATGTATTTCTATATCAACTAAGGAATTTGTTCCTAATACCTTCAATCATGGACCAGACCTCAATCACAGGACAATAAAACTTTCACACTCCTTATCTATGAACTGTTCCAATATTTACAGCCACAATGTTTATCCCTCTCTGCTTCACCTCACTTGTCTCATCTATTTCATTATTTTTGTGTTTTGTTGTGTATAAATATGTACCTCTTCAGATTTTGTGTATACTATGCCAGATGAAGAGACCTGAGTAGTCTCGAAATCTTGCAATTTGTTACCATCTTTTCAGCTAGCCATTAAAAGGTATCAACCACTGAGGACTCTCAAGTCTAAATATTTTTCTTGACAGTGGTCACAGCACTTACCTTTCCAGTGACTGCACCCATAGGCAGATTATAATGAGGGCAATCCGGGCTACCGCCCGGGGCCCGAGGTCCCAGGGGGCCCATGAATTGCTCCCATTATAATGCGCATTTTTTTCGGTCACAGGCACAGCCGCGCTGGCCGAAGGTTTGATGATCATGGTCACCGCTGCAGGCCCGCAGCTGTAGGCGGTTTGAATCATGCTGTGTCGCCCCGCCCTGCCAGTGCCACATGACGCTCCCATCTGGCCGCCGCAGCTCTCTATTCACTAGCACGGGCGTGCAGTTTAAATGCTGTTGGGACCGCCCTGCCTGACGTCATGTGGCAGGGCGGTCCCAATATCATTTAAATTGTCCTCCCGTGATAGTGAATATACAGCCGCGGCGGCCAGATGGGAGCGGCTGCGTGATGCAGGCGGCCAGCGTGTCTGTGAGTGGCTGGCTGCTGTTGGGACCGCCCTGCCTGACGTCATGTGGCAGGGCGGTCCCAACATCATTTAAATTTCCCGCCAGTGCGACTGCAATTACAGAGCTGCCTAATGCAGCCAGCGTGTCTGTGAGTGGCTGGCTGCTGTTGGGACCGCCCTGCCTGACGTCATGTGGCAGGGCGGTCCCAACATCATTTAAATTTCCCGCTGGCGCTACTGCACATACAGGGCTGTGCGATGCAGCCAGCGTGTCTGTGAGTGGCTGTTTTGAACTTTGGGACCGCCCTGCCACATGACGTCAAGGAGGGCGGTACCAAAGTTCAAAGCAGCCACTCACAGACACGCTGCATTACGCAGCCGCTCCCATCAGGCCAGCTGCAGATCCACCGGGGAGGGCAGTTTGAATGATGCTGGGACCGCCCTGCCACATGACATCGGGCAGGGCCCAGCATACACAGGGGTGCGGGTCTATTTAAAAGTTCATGAAATGGCTGACATGAGCCAGTGTCATTCTGCCCTGCAGCATCTGCTGAAGAGGAGCCGCCACCCACACACAGTGACCCACAGTTTGTCTGCAGCCTGCCTGGTCTCCTGCTGAGCCCTGCTGCTTCAGTCTCAAAGTGTGTATTCTGTCTTAAAAGTATGTTTTTTGTATATAAGTGAATAATGGATGGTCCCCTGCAGTTTTATACAGAGTGCTTGCTGGCTGCCTTCTAGTGTTCCTGCCACTTGCCACAGACAAACATTAGCTTATATCATCGTCTATCTCAGACAGTGTCTGTGGACTGTGGCAGTGGAACGGGGTGGGCAGCCAGTAGCACTTTGTATGAAAGGGCAGAGGATCATTGTCATTTTTAAAATTTGTACATAATGTTGGGGATAGTAGAGGAGTGGACTGAAACTACATAAAGACAAATGCGCCTGCACACTATGTACTACTTCCCCCCATCATCTTAGAAATTTTGCTTGCATTATGTATTTCATTATTTGTATAAATATACAAGCAAAATTTCCAAGGTGGAGGGGTACATAGTGTGCAGGGGCATTTGCCCCATGTAGTTTCAGTCCACTCCCATCTCCCACATTTTTTACACAATGAAAGGATCCTTGGCAAAAGGATACTTGGTTAAAGTATTTTTTTTAACTGAAGGTAAATTTTAGATTAATGGCTGTTTTTTAGGTTAGTTTCACTCGGCAGCTATTTTTTTTCAATAATAATGTTTCAGGTATATGTTGACCCCCGACCCGTCATGAGGGGGGGGGGGGGGGCACACAGTCTCAACTGCCCGGGGCCCTGGCCATCCTTAATCCACCCCTCACTGCACCACAAATTTGCTAGGGCAGAATGTAGAGACTAGAAATGAGACGGTAATTAAAAAAAGTGAAGAAGTCTTGGCGCAATGACCTGATCCTCTATCCCGTGAGATCCATCCTTTTGTGCAGTTAGACAGTCTTTGTGTTGGGTTACCATTTAATAATCCCGAATAAGATCACAAAGGGGGCACTGGTGGCACGCATTCAGTCTTAGTTTGCCGTTGACTGGTGATGTTCCAAAAGGGCCATACAAATGTATTTATTGTGCCAAATATTGATTCACTGCTAGTGATAGAACAAAAATAACAAAATGGAACAATATGGAATTAAACATTTCTTGTGCCAGGTTAACAATGGATTTAATCTTTCCACATTTCATTTATATTTGCACTAAAGTGGCAACAAAGGAATGTGATGGAGATATTTTTTTTTAACTTGAGTTGGGGTTAAAACTTAAAATAGAGCGTATTTCTTGGAGTTCGAGGAAGTGCGGGTGCAATACTGGCTATGACTATGTCCATGGAGGTTGGGGGCTGTCTAAGTAATTAACTAATTAATTAGTTCATTAAGAGCTGGGTGAGGAGGCTCCTTTAAAAAGGTGAGAAATAGCACTTAAGCTTCTAAGAGCTCCATAAGCAGGTGCCGTCAAGACCCATGGGAGGCTGCATCCCCAGGAGGAATGGCACGTACTACGACATGTGGTTTCTCATGGGTGGTGATAGGGCTAGTAGCTGGGTAGCAAAGAAAAAAACACTGTATGCAGTAAGAAGGTAGATTGCTTCACTGTGTATGAAGATAATCTGGTTGCATCAAGTTTTGATTCCATGATTTGTCTGTGAGTTGTCAAAATTTAGAATGTAGATTGTAGCATCGGCGTCTCTGCCCCCTGCCAGGCAGAGACGCCGTCCCTCTCACCTCCTCACTCCCCGCGCTCCCCGCTCAGTGTCCTCCAGCGCTCCTCTTCCTGCTGCTGCCGGCACACGCAGCTTCCCGGGCACTGTGCTTAGGGCGCGTGCTCTCTTAAAGGGGCTGTGCGCGCAGTCCTAAGGAGTCCCCGGCCAATTGCCGGAGGACCTCCCATATATAAGGCACCTCCTCCAAAATGGAGGTGCCCGAGCAACAGTTGTCGCACAGTATACTTATCTATGCTTCAGCCCTCAGGTCCCACTGCTAGCCTGACTAGTCCTGCCTGTTACTTGCCGTGCCTGCCAGCCCGCTTACCTGGAAGCACCTGCCTGTTACCTGCCAGTTACCTGCCGTGCCTGCCAGCCCGCTCACCTGGAAGCACCTGCCTGTTACCTGCCGTGCCCGCCAGCCCGCTTACCTGGATGCACCCGCCGTCACTTGCCGTGACCACCTGCCGAGCCTACCTGGAGGCTCCAACCGTCACTTGCCGTGACCACCTGCCAGCCTACCTAGAGACTCCTGCCGTCACTTGCCTTGACCGCCTGCCTATCTAGAGACTCCTGCCGTCACTTGCCGTGACCACCTGCCTGCCTACCTAGAGACTCCTGCCGTCACTTGCCGTGTCTACCTGATAGCCTACCTGGAGGCTTCTGCTAGCCAGCCTGCCTGCTGTGCCTACCTGCTATTCCGGTCAGTCCCCGCCATCTGTACCGTGGGAGACACCTGCTCCCTTACAAGGTCGTCCCCAGAGTAGCACCTGGTCCCTCGGCTCGGTCTCTCCCTGGTCACGGAGTCGTTAGCCACCGTACGACCAGGGTCGGTCCGGGTTGATACTTAGTTACGCCCCTCTGGGTCCCTCCTTGCACCGTAGCACAGAGGTTCCACCCCCCGGACCCGTAACATAGATGCTGGAAGGAACAATTATCATTTTTATTTCACATAAGGATTCTAGACTTTAAGGAGAAAAATGACTCCATTTTACTTAGGAAAGTGCAGGGCATAGGCTGTCTCACTTCAAGGCATTGTCCAGTCTAAAACTACAAGTCTACAGTTCACTCTATGTGACTGCAGACTTGTGAATCCTCACATTGCGTGCACTGCGTGCTGTGAGAATTCTCAGGTGCCAGCGCCAGGGGCGGGCGATCATGTGACTACAGGTATGAAATATGCAAACCCACGAGACTGTTTCTGGTCTCACTCAATACATTATTTCAGTACTAATAATGGGGGGTGGTATTACAGCAGGGGATTATTCTCTGTACTTGTAAAGACAAAAATACCTAAATGTTTTGGACGCCTTTAATGTTTTGAATCTATAATGGACAGGAAGACATGGGGATGAAAAAGTGACATAAGGTGGTGACAAGGTAGACACACGCAGAGTCCAAGGGGGGTCTCTAAATCAGAACATAACAGTTGGCTGTGGCAATAAACAACTATTCTCTGTTTTCCTGTAAATTGACAGCAATATGTAATTTCATTTCTAACAAATCGTCTTAAAGTTTTATTGTTCTTACAAGAATTCCAGGCATGATCGTAAACAAACCCATATCTTACAACCTTTTGCCAACTCCATTGCATGCTTTTGATGAACTTTACCCAACAGATAACAAGTGATTAATGGACCTTTGGGAAACTTCTGACCCTTTGTAGATAATGAGAATAACTTGGCATTTGAGCCACATTTGGATTATTGATGTCTTGCTTAGGAAATCCTTTCAACAAAAATTGCTTGAGAGCAATAAAACAGGAAAATCCTGCTCTGGAGCCCCTTATATGAGCCAGAATGCAGAGCTGCAAACAAGAGGTATAATTTCAATATTTACTCCTTCCTGCAAATTGACATATTCTTATCACAAAGAGAATGCAATTGCATGGGAGGTGACATTAGTATTTGGTGCCAGCTGATTATTTTTGATCTTGGTCATTTACTAAAAAGGGTTTCCCTCTGTCTTCTCACTGGGATCTCGCTAGGAGCCAAAGGGTTTTCATTACATGCAGGCACCGTGTTTCTAAAATTTCTCTTTGAACACACGACAGTACAATGTTGCTTTAGCCCCAAATTTTTCAGTTTTTTAAGAGGTAACATGAAAAAACGGACAACACAGTTTACCTACTTTCTTTTGAGCATTGCGATACCCCACATGTAGTAAAAAAGTTCTGTTTGGACACACGGCCGGGCTGGGAAGGGAAGAAGTGACATTGGGAATGTAAAATTATCTGAAAGAGCATTTGCAGAGCCCCTGAGATACCAAAACAGCAGATAACCTCCACAAGTGACCCCATTTTGGAAACTAGACCCATCAAAGAATTCATCTAGGGGTGTGTTGAGCGTGTTGAACCCATAGGTGCTTCACATAACTTTTTAAGATGTTGATGTGAAAGCAAAAATATTTTTTTTTCTGCTAAAATGTTGTTTTAGCCCCAAATATGTAATTTATAGGAAAAAAACAGACTCCATAATTTGTTACGCAATTTCTTCCAAACAATATGTGGCCGATAACTGCTGTTTGAGCACATGGCAGGGCTCAGAAATAAAAGAACACTTTTGGATTATTGGAGTGTAAATTTGTCTGGAATAGATTGTGGATGTCACCTCACATTTACAAAGCCCTTAACATGCCGAAACAGCACAAAAAAACACAATTGACCCTATTTTGGAAAATAGAACTCTCATGGAATTCATTTAGGGGTGGACTGAGCAATTTTAACCTACAGGTAATTCATGAAACTTTATAACATTTAGATGTGAAAACAAAAAATTAAAATTTTTCCACTGAAATACTGTTTTAGCACCAAATTTATAATTTCCACGAGGGATAGTGGGAGAAAATGGACCCCATAGTTTGTTATGCAATTTTTACTGAACGTGGCAGTACCCCATATGTGGTTGTACACTACTGTTTGAGCTCACGACAGGAATCGGATAGGAAGGAGCGCTACTTGCCTTTTAGAACGTTGATTCCATTTGAATAGATTGTGGGCTCCATTAGCCGAGCCCCTGAGGTGCCAGATCAGCAGAAACCTCCCACATGTTACCCCATATTGGAAATTTCACTGCTTAAGGATTCCATTTGGGGGTATAGTGAGTATTTTGAACACAGAGGTTCCTCACAGAATTTTATAACATTGGGACGTGGAAAAATAACATACTGTATTTGTGGTACAAATGTAATTTTTGTATTTGCTGCAAATTTGTCAGTTACACAAGGGTTAATAGGTGAAATTGAACCCCACAATTTATTGCGCAGTCTCTCCTGAACGCGGTGATGCTCCATATGTTGTCAGAAACTACTGTTTGGCCACATGTCATGGCTGAGAAGAAAGGAGCGCTATTTGGCTTTTGGAGCACATATTTTGCTGGAATTGTTTGGAGGCGACATTTGCAGAGCCTTGAAGTTGCCCGAACAGCAAAAAAAAAAACATAAGCGACCCCATTGTAGAAATTGCACCTCTCAATTAATTAATCTATGACTGCAGTGACTATTTTGTAACATCCACACTGTGCTTTATTCTGGTGAATTGGAAAATATGACAGTATAGTGCCCATACATTGTAGTGCCCCTAAATATTGTAGCACTCCCATACATTGTGCCAAGCTTGTGTTTCTGGCAACACGCATCCCGTTAATTGCTAAATGGACTCTCCTCACTACAATAATGCCAAACATGTGGCCGATTATTGCGGTTTAGGCATAGTGGGGGGGGGGGCTCAGAAGGAGGGGGTATTTGGATTTGGGAGCAAAGATTTCACTGGATTTTATTTGAGGGGGTGGGAGCAATGTCACTTTTCCAGAGTCTTTGTTATACCAGTAACTTGGGAACCCCCTATATTTCCAGTGACAGATGACAGACCTGATTGGGGGCTAGTTTTGTGTGGGATAAGTTAGGGTTTTTATTGATAACATTTTGTCGTACATAACATTTTTTGATCGCTTCCATTAGAAGGCTGGGATCACATTCTTCGGTGACCTCGCTAAAAAGACACCTAAAATAATGAGAACCGCTGGAACAGAGACTAGATGAAGTCCAAAGTGAGTGGTTCCATCTGGGTTTTTGTCTGAATTGCGGTTTATGGGATTTACACAGAAACCCCGATGTAAGCTCTCAGTGGAGAGCGCAGTATAAATGTGAGCTGAGCCTTGTTCCGATTTTTGGGAAGCAGTATGAACAAATAGACAGCAGTTCAAGAACAGTTCTTATTTTTATTTTTGCACAGCTCACCGTACGGTATAAGTGATTAGACGACTTTATTCTTCAAGTTCATGCGATTCCAGCGTTACCAGATTTATATAATATTTTTTGTTTGTTTTTCTGCTATCACACACTAAAAATGCTTTTTTTTTATAAAAAGTATTTTTTTTCGCTGCCATATTCTGAGAGCTGTAACTTTTTTAGTTTTTGGCGAACAGAGCTGTATGAGGGCTTATTTTTTGCACTAGTTGGATATTTTTGGTACGCTTTTGGGAACATAACGTTTTTTGATCACTTGTTATTCAGATTTTTTAGACATAGAATGAACAAAAATCAGCAATTCAGTTATAGTTTTTATCTTTTTTTTTTGCGCCGTTCACCGTGCTGTAAAAGTGATAAGACAAATTTGTTTGTCGGGTTGGTACGATTGCCAATTTTATAGAGTGGGTCGTTCCGGATGAGGCGATACCAATGATGTGTACTTTTTTTTATCTTTGCTTTATCACAAAGGCTGCGTTTTTTGGTAGTGAAACGGTTTTTCAGGATTTTTGTGTACTTTTATTTTTGTGGCTTTTACTTTTTACACATTTTATTTAACTTTTTTTCACTAAGTCCCACTGTGGGGCATGTATAATTTTTACTTTGATTACTGGTCTTATGCACTGCACTACTCATGTACTGCAGTGCCTGAGACCTGTTAGTGACACACTGACTGTGCCTGTGAGATCCGGCTTATAGCTGGATCTCACAGGCCACAGTATCCTGGATGTTACGGGTGTGTTGGGTGTGACAGACAGTCGCTCTAGATCTGGATGTAGAAGGTCACTGCGCTTGGCATTGCAGACGCCTTCTTGATCCTCTCATCTCTGTAGTATAGTTATAGCCTTTTCCCTTTAGGACCCAGCAGCGATCTCCACCTTCTGTTGCTGATTGACACACCCTTGCTTGCTAGTTAAAAACTCTCAGTTTCTCCACAGAGTCGCCGGTGATATTTCTATTTACCTCTGTCCAGGTTTGGAGTACTAGCAGTCGGCTAGTCTCATCTTTGGTTCCCTTGGAGGACAGTTGGAGTAATCTCTCTGGTGTCTGCTCAAACTAGGTGTCTCACCTTTGTTTGTTTTCCTCATTGTTTGTAGTGGGGCCTGATTAGTGCTTAACCCGTCCCCTCACTATCTAGCTCAAAGCACTAGGGACATTCAGGGTTAGGTTGCTCCTCTGCAATAGGTGCAGAACCTATATAGAGACAGTAGGGTAGGCAGGGTGATATTAGATCTGCCTAGGGGTCTCCACTCCCCCTTTCCTTAGTTTTTGGGCTCCATTTCCCCCTTATTGTCGTTGTACACTTATTCCTTCCCTCACCTTGCGTGACACTGTGGTCATCAGATGACCTTAGGTTACCATGGCAATGATCGGCACCAGTGATTATGATAGCAGGGGGTCGATCCTGCCATTGGGGGTCTTTTAACCCCCTTTTAACAACTTAGATAAGGGGTTAATCAGCCCCTATAGGCTCCAAAACCGTCCTGGGCCAATGCTGCAAAATGTTAGCTGTAATGTACAGCTGTCACCAGTGGGAATTGTGTCCGAGCGGGGGGCGCTATTCACTAATTAGTGACCACAGTTTTAAAACGAAGATCCGGAATAAGGCCCCTTAACGACCACGGTTTTAATGCGTATTGGTGGTCATTAAGGGGTTAATATATCGCAGTCATCATATTATATAGCGCTCTGCACTTATAATTGCTCATTTTGCCTTTCTACCCAGCTAATTCTTCTCATTTCTCTGCTCTATATAGAAACAGGAAGTCTCTTGTCCCTGCATTTATCATTCCCCTCTTCAACAACTGACACAACTGCTCCCTCTCCCCCTGTCAGGGACTTTTGCAGTGACTCATGGCTCATGCAGGGAAATGGACCCCCTGTTTCTACATAGAGCTTAGATGGATTCAGCTAGTCAGTTTTTAATCACGTGATGTCATAGATCCAATGGAAAAGAGAAAAATTAGCTGGGTAGAAAGGCAAAATGAGCAATTGTAAGTACACAGTGCTGTATAATATGATGACTGCAATATATTAAGAGGATAAAAATTTTGATGGGAGGAGGGCTTCTATAAGTGCACCTTCCCATCTACTTGTTATCCAGCTATCTCAATCTTTGTCTTGCTTTATAAAGTCAGTGCTGTCAATCCAGATAAAGGGGGGTGAAGATAGAAGGGAAACCAGTAGATGTGAATGGGCACTGAATTGTTTGGCAACTCCAAGGGTGCACTGAGTGCCTGTGCTTAGTTGAAACAGTCATTCTGTGCTGACAGACTCCATTTAAATTTGTAACCCTGTCTACACTGTTTGCTTACTTTGTTTGTATATATACAGTGTGTGTGCATATGTTTGTGTATGCATGTGTGTGTATGTAAACTCTCTTCTTATGTACAATATCATGGAATTCATGGTGTTTTAAAAATTAATAATAAGTCATTGATAAACTAAAGCTAATGTATAGATGGAGGATGGGCCTTCACAGTCTATTCTTTTAATGGGCCCAAAAAATTGGATCATCAAATAAGGAGCTGCATGTTGTCATATAGTTGGAAAAGTTAAATTAAGTTTTTTCAAAACATTGCATTATATTTAATACCATGTTATATTATGGTAAAATATGGTTAAACCAATTTCCAGTGTTCAAAACTTTGGAAGTCCCAAGGACCCCACTTCAATACAAACCAGACTCAATCATTATACTGTTTAATCTACTATATAATCGGCTTATCCAGTCTGTCTGTCCGTCCAGGAAATCCCGCGTTGCTGATTGGTCCCGCCGTGGCCAATCAGCGACGCGGGATTTCAGAACAAGATGGCGGCCGTTAGCGGCTCATCTGCCACACGGAGGTCAGCGGCGATGCAGCCGGGAGATGACCGGCGCTAGCCGGTCATCTCCCAGCTGCTCGCAGCGGAAGTACCTGCAAAGGCAGCGCCTCTCCCCTGTCCTCACCAACACGGTTCGCTGATTGGTCACGGCCGCCGGCTGCGACCAATCAGCGAATTTGGCGCCAAATTTAAACACCGCTCTGCTGATTGGTCACGGCCGCAAATAGTCGTGATGTAAGCGGAAGCAAGAGCCGGCTGCAGCCGGGGGAATTACGTGCTGGCTGGCTGTCAGCGATGTTGTCACAAGCAGTATTGACAACATGACGTAATTACAAAATTCATTAGGGTCCCCGGGGGGATACATTGAGGGCTTAATTTAAAATAGTGCACAACCCATTTAAACACTGCTTCGCTGATTAGTCGCGCCCAGTCGGCCGCATACATACTCTAGAATACCTGATGTGTTAGAATCGGCCCACCATCTAGTATTTCAATAAGAAGGAAGCAGATTGGGTTTAGGAGATGCTTTTCCTGCTGTAATAGATTACAAAATATTTTGATTTAAGAAACTTTAAGCTGCTATACTTTATTAAGACATCAAAGGCATAGCATGAAATTTGCAGAATTGTGCTGTTTGTATTTGTTCACTTGCTGTTAGCACAAGTCCAGCTCTGGTCACCCATTGGTTGAGTCTACAGAACGAAAAATGGAACATCAAATCTCATTGTTTCGGTTCATTACAATCTTCAGGATTACTTGATTTCTTATCCGCTTGATTTGACGACTCAGCAGGTGACGTGAAATATCCTATAAGACTGGCGGCTCCTGCAGCTGATGCTGACCCTAACCAAGACCACCCTGTAGCCACTGCTGACCCTACAGCAGTTGAACTGGATGAAACAGAGGATCCTAACTGTGTAATATTACGAGCTGTGGCTTCTTCTGCATCTCCAGCTTGTGCCGCTAAAGACTCTCCTAATGGAGCTAAAGATTCAGCAGCAGCCAACACCATGCTGCCTGACCCAGCAGATATTGCATCCACTTTAGCGGCAATTACCGGAGCAAGTGTTTGTGCACCAATAGAAAGCATGTTCCCAAGAGCTGCTACACCCTTTCCGGCAACTGTGCCTACAGCATCCGACATTACTGTCAGTCCCTGGCCTGCAAGATTAACTCCTTTGGCTGTAATTGAACCCACAATATCAGAATTTGAGCTAACAGTTGAACCTAATATTTTGATCCCTTTAGCTGCAGCAACTGTGAGTTCTCCTGCAATTGGCATCAGGTTCCTTATTATCTGTAAATGAGAAAAAAAAAAGATCATTAACATATTTGGTTGAATAATTAATAAGCTACAGTCAATAATAGATTATGTCATGAAATACTGATCAGTGCTACCAACTTCCAGTCTATGGGTACCAAATACACTTGCATTGGTGTCAAGGAAAAAAATAGCCAAATTCTTTTTTGAGATAAGTAAAGACCTGACCAATAAAATTAGTCTGTTTATGTTTGGAATCTAAGGGCTAACGTTTGTCCTTATGGAGAGTGACAAGCCAGGCCTGGCATGTCAGAGTGAGGAGACTTATAAGCCATGCATGCTCCTCTGCAAAATTAAATATGCAAATTGCCTCTTCAGAGAAGAAGAGGACTAGAACTCTAGTGTCACCTATTGGAAGCAGTGATCCTAATAGTCAATATCGACCCTTTAACGAGCCTTGCCATATGACTTAGGATAAAAGCCAAACCAGAATCTCAATTTGCAGACACAGTGTTTCAGGGTATTGCTTTACCTCAGTGCAAAGTATGACATCTGATTTATCTAGGTGAGAGATTCTGGTTTGGCTTTTATCCTAGGTCATATGACAAGGCTCGTTTAAGGCTCGATATTGACTTTTAGGAATGCTACTTCCAATAGGTGGACCTACCGTTCTAGTCCTCTTCCTCTCTAGAGAGGCAATTTGCATATCTCTTTAGATTTGAAATTGTTTTAATTTTCAGGGTTTTTTTTTATATTTTTTTTACTTCTATTCTTGCTTAAGATGAAAAAAGATGAAGGGTCAACAAAATGAAACATAGGTGAACTTTAAATTGAATGTCTAGAAGGGATGAGAGAATTGTTTGAAATTTGCCCGCTTCGCTGAATTTTCCCAAAAATTGGGGGAAATAAATTTGGTATGAACAGCAGTGCTGAAAAGCTTCTAACTGCCTGGAAATGTTTGATGGCGGGGATGGTGTTTTCAGACGGGATGGCAGTGTTATAGATTTTGCATTTAGCCCAAAAAGTTCTACTTTGGTGTCATCTGACCAGAGCACCTTCTTCTACATTCTAGCCGTGTCCCTTATATGGCATGTGGAAGAAGGTGCTTTGGTCAGGTCGTACAGGGCAATCCTGGAGGAAAACCTGTTAGAGGCTGAAAAATAATTGAGACTGGGGGCTAGGTTCACTTTCCAGCAGGACAACGACCCTAAATACACTGCCAGAGCTACAATGGAATGGTTTAAATCAAAGCATATTCATGTGTGTGAATGGCCCAGTCAAAGTTCAGACCTAAGTCCAATTGAGAATTTGTAGCAAGACTTGAAAATTGCTGCTCACAGATGCTGAGCTAGAACTAGTCTGACATTTCAAATAATTCAACCCCTTCTTAGTCCAAAGAACTGCTGGTGGAATATTTTCTGAATGTCTAATTTGACAATACTTCCTACATACTTACGATGTCCAGGTTTGCACTCCCATATTTAAGTTCAAGGACAAAATTTCGGCAGCAGGTGCCATACGGTTTACTTTCACCCACAATTTGTAGTGCTGAACTGACCACTTCATCTTTGGGTATGGGCATCACATCTCCATTATAAAGATTGTTCACTTTAAATCCACTACATTTTGCTTCTGCCTCCAGGGTACTTTTTGCAACCACAACCGAGTTTCCATGAACAGAATCATCGCCAACACCGACAATCGTACCTGAGGATTCAGGTCATGTTATAATAAAGGTGATTTATCATCATATATTTATTATCATAATATTTAGCAGAAATAAGTCACTGGAACAAAAGTTACACGTCTCCAACAGAAATAACTTGCAATGTGACCGGTATGTATCAATTGTAATAGGTCAATCACACATTAACATAAGGTGACACTAATAACCAGCTACAGAAGACCCATCCATACCTCGCTCCTACAAAGATTTACTCCAATAATTCTATATCTGAGGTTTTTTGTTTTTTTTTTACATATTTTTTTTTTTATTGTTTTGTGGATGGAAGGCAAGGTACAAACAAAAAATATATTTATACAGCGGGTGAAATAAGTATTGAACACGTCACCAATTTTCTAAATAAATACTGTATATTTTTAAAGGTGCTGTTGACATGAAATTCTCAGAAGATGTCGGTAACAACTCATCCAATCCACACAGGCAAAGAAATCAAACCATAGATGTCCATAAATTAAGTTACGTGCAATAATATAAAAAGACACACGGAAAAAGTATTGAGCACGTGAAGAAAGAGAGGTGAAAAAAGACATGGAAAGTCATGACACCAGCTGAAATGTATCAGTAGTTAGAATGCAATCCTGCCACTTAGTGAAAAATAAAATCAGCTGGTTCATCTGATGACCTATAAAAAGGAGTCTAATTACCAAGGTGCCACACAAGAAACATCTCATGATGGTTAGAATCAGTGAGCTGTCTCAAGACTTTCGCAACCTTATTGTTGCAAAACATAGTGATGGCATTGGTTACAGAAGAATTTCTAAACTTCTGAAGGTTCCAGTGAGCACTGCTGGGGCCATAATCTGGAAGTGGAAAGAATATAATTTCACCATAAATTGGCCACGGCCAGGTGCTCCCTGCAAGATTTCAGACTGAGGAGTAAAAAGAATTATGAGAAGAGTTGTCCAAGAGCCAAGGACCACGTTTGGAGAACTACATAAAGACCAGGAATCAGCAGCTACAATTGTTTCAAAGAAAACAATAAGTAATGCACTCAACCTCCATGGCCTGTATGCACGCTCACCACACAACCTCCATGGCCTGTATGCACGCTCACCATACAACCTCCATGGCCTGTATGCACGCTCACCATACAACCTCCATGGCCTGTATGCACGCTCACCATGCAAGACTCCATTGCTGAACAAAAAGCATGTTTAAGCACGTTTAAATTTTGTTCAACATTTAGACAAGCCTGTGAAATACTGCGAGAATATATTCCAGTCAGATGAGACCAAACTTGAGCTCTTTGGATGCCATAATATGCACCATGTTGGGAGGCCAAAAAGCACTGCATATCACCCCCAAAAACACCATACCAATAGTGAAGTTTGGAGGTGGTAACATCATGGCGTGGGGCTGTTTTTCTGCATATGGCATTGGAAAACTTCATATAATTGAAGGAAGGATGAATGGACAAATGTACCTAGACATTCTTGATAAATATCTGCTGTCACCTACCAGGATGATGAAGATGAAACGACGGTGAACATTTCAGTAAGACAATGATCCCAAACACATAGCCAAGGAAACTCTTAATTGGTTTCACAGAAGAAAAAAAGCTGCTAGAATGGCCGAGCCAATCACCGGACCTGAATCCAATAAAAAATTTATGGAAGAAACTAAAGCTCAGAGTTCATAGAAGAAGCCCACTACGCCTTCAGGATTTGAAGAGTGTTTGTGTGGAAGAATGGGCCAAAATCACACCTGAGCAATGCATGTGACTAGTTTCTCCATACAAGAGGCGTCTTGAAGCTTCATCACCAACAAAGGCTTTTGTACAAAGTATTAATTACATTTCAGTGCCCGTGTACAATACTTTTTCCCTTTATCATTTCTCATTATTACACATAACTTAATTTATGGTCATCTAATGGTTTGATTTCCTTGCCTGTGTGGATTGGATGGGTTGTTACCGACATCTTCTGAGAATTTCATGTCAATAGCACCTTTTAGAAATATATTTACTTAGAAAATTGGTGACTTGTTCAATACTTATTTCACCCGCTGTATACTATTTGATTTCTAAACTGACACCAAACAGCCTTTTACATAAATGTGAAATTGTTACTTCTGAAAGTGAAAGAAATTTCACATTGACTGTTTATGAGCACCTTGAGAATACACCGAGGGGAAATCATGTGGTTAAACATTTGCTGACCTATATGGTAATGGAATGTCCGCCCGAAACTGAAAGTCAGTAGAGCTCACTGGGATTAATAGCTGCTAGTATAAACCAAACTGACAAAGTTTGGTTTGAACAAAGTTTGGTGCATCAATTTTTATATTGGATATTTGCATTTTTTTGCAATTCATCTGATTACACCTGATAGCAAACTAGATTTAGAGCAAAGTCATTCCTTGCCATGAATATTAATCACAAAAAAACATTTCCACTGATTTTCAGCCCTGCCACAAAATTACCTGTTTACATAATGAAGCATAATTTCAATGATCTTCTCGTAAGCTCCAGAAAAAGTGTTAAAGGGCATTTATACTGCAAGATAATCATGAACGAACGTTGTTGAAAAGACTCGTTTCATGATTATTTTGCCGTGTAAACAGGCGGCCAATTACCAGATGAACATGTAAAACAGTTGTTCATTGGGTGAAATTATGTTTTCTGCAGCATAAACATTCATCCACCCCTTAGGACGCAGTCAGACGGCCGTATAACATGGGCGATGAACGCATCACAATGCTCGGACTGGCCAGCGGCTCTCCTGACCCAAGCCTGACAGCATGTATTTATCTCCTGGGTCAGGGGAGCCGCCGGCCAGTCGATGCACTGCAATGCGATCGCCGCCATCTGACTGTATCCTTAAAGTAAATTTCATAATTTTTTTTTGTTTGATTCAGATGGAGTTGTCCCACAAGAAACGTTCTTTAATTTTTTCTAACAGTGGGGGGAGATCTATCAATATTGTTTAAAAGTTGTATAGATTTGTGCTGGGGGGAAAAACTGAAACAAAAAAGCACCAGCTGAATAAAAAATTAGTTGCAACCCGTTATGTTGGACACTTTTGTTTCATTCTGCCTCTTATTTGGTGGGGTCTACATCAATGTTTCACCTGATCTTAGCCACTGCACTTTTTCTGGATAGTTATAAAAACTATAGCCCTTGTTCACACAAAGACTTTTTCCATACATTTTTTTCATGTGGGGAAAAAATGCAGCATTTTACAATAGCAGCAAAATAAATAAGATTTCTAAAATCTTATTGACATGTTATGTTTTCTTCATTGCATGTTTTGGGACAAAGTATGTTTTGTTTGTTTTTTTTAAATCACAGGTTGTCAATTCTTTTAATACATTCAATTGAAGGCATGAAAAACACACCAGAAACGTGTGTGATGTACACCAAAACTCTGCATTTTTCATATGGGAAAAACAAAAATCCCAATGCAAAAAGAGCACCGTGTGAACATACCCTTCTTTTTTTACTAATGGTACCCGGTGTAACAGGCCAGATTAACCCCCCCGCCCAGAATATACCCCGGGGTATAAATTGGCCTAGGCCAGATTATACCCCTCTGGGCCAGAATATACCCCGGGGTATAAATTGGCCTAGGCCAGATTATACCCCTCCGGGTCAGAATATACCCAGCTGCTGTAGATCTGATTTTTCACGCTTTTGAGAACCATTGAGTTATATACTTAATAACGGGACCCCTGTCAGTGCACAGGGGCCCCAGGCAGCACACAGAGGTCCCAGGCAGCGGGGCAATGTTAGATGTTTGTCTAAACTGGGACTTGGCATTTGAACGTTTCTCTGGAGGTAGATCGTAGATCCACTGGGGGTACTTTTGTTCTGTTGGAGTGTAGAATCTCAAAAGCTGATCATACAGTTGGTCTTCCATTGCTGTCAAAATTGGAAAACTTACTTTTTAGTTGGAGGTGTTCCAAGTTCACTTTACATACCTTATCAGGATAGAATAGAAACTCACACTGGAGAAATTGATCATAGAGATTAAGGAGAAACATACATAACAAGTTACAACACATAACATTAACTATACACTGATGGAACTGCACCATCTACTGTCAGTTCAATGTAATGCCTCCAACATATGCTGTAAGTCTAGTCCACCCGTTCCCATGCACTACATTTGCTGCTGATTTTCCACAGGGAAAAAATCAGCAGCCAATCTCCAGCAAAATTCGCATCCCAATGATGTGGATTTTTTGTGCAGAATCACAGCAGATTTCTCCGTGCCACGTGGAAGAGGGAAATCTGCTGCAGACCGCATCAAAATCTGACAAAAGCCGCATGAAATGGTATATGGTTTGTGTATGTGCATCTATATATACTGTAGCACTACAGAAGCAAAAGCACACTAATATTCTGCCCTAGAGGAGTATAGACCATGGGTACATTATACCCTAGGCCAAACTATACCCCGGGGTATAAATTGGCCTAGGCCAGATTATACTCCTCCGGGCCAGAATATACCCTTGCTGCTGTAGATCAGATTTTTCACGCTTATGAGAACCATTGAGTGATATACTCAAGTTTGGCCTAGGCCAGAATATACCCCGGGTATAATCTGGCCTAGCCACTTTAACCCTGGGTATATTCTGGGCGGGGGGTTAATCTGGCCTGTTACACCGGCTCTGGAGGAGAGTCTCCTCTTCTCCAGACCCGGGTACCATACACGCATTGAACCGCATAACATCCGCATGCATACATCTATGCATGTGGATGTTATGAGGTTTAATGCAAGTCAATGGCGGCGACTTTGCCGCGATTACACACAAGAAATGGTTGTGCTGCGGATTTTCCGCAATGATAATCCGCAGCGGAAATTTCCGCAGCATGCGGATTATCATTGGGAAACATGGCAGACAACTTAACATGTGTTTTTAATGCGTTTTCTCAGCGGAAATGGCGCTGCGGAAATGCATTAAATCCGCATCGTGGGAACGCTGCCTTAGACTTTCTGTACATTGAGTGTTATTACTGAGTTTTTGAAGTAGAAAATGAGCAAAAATTCAACTTAAAAAATTTTTGAATTGTAGGAGGATTTAGAGAGTTTTTTCTCCAAAACCCCTTGAAAACCATGTGTGCACACAGTCGTAGGATGACTTCAACCATCGTGAAATATGAATAGCTAACTACCTAACAGACATGTACTGTATATGAAGCAATTTGCTCAGGTCACAAGACCTGGTGATGATGCCTACTGTTATAATATGAGCATAACCCATTCTTCACCGACCTTACATCTAAATAGGAGTAATAGTGTCTATGACATAATGATTTTGATCAATGCCATTAACTCTACATTTTTGGGTGGAAGTCTCTATTGTCCTCTTTCTACAAATCTGGCTCCATTAAGTCCTTTCAGATTGGGTTCGGTGGTTGAGGTATTACTCTCAGTTGTCCCACAATTCAGATATTACCTGTTATATGCACAATATTCCCATCTCCTACGTATATCGCCCAGTGATGATGACCAGGTTGGAGAATCTCAATAATGTCTCCAGCATTGAGAGAATTGCTCTGTTAGAGGGAAAGCGCAGAGTTTAGTCTATATTCTACTTGTTTCATGTCATTCAATACAATATAACTATTTCAATTAAACCTAAAAAGTCATTATGTGTGAAAGTCTCAATAATTTTTAGATTCTCACTCAGAGGGAATCTAACGTGTAGAATAAAAAGGATTGTGGACTGTAACTGCAACCATGAGCAGCTCCAGGTTTATACAGACCCTTGGGCGACAGATTCCCAGTGGGCTCCTCTTCACTTTCAATTTTTCTTCTTCACCCTCACATTGTATGAGGGCTTATTGTCACTGCCATTTTGTGGTCCATGTGATTTTCTGAAGTGATCAAAAAAATAGCAATTCTGCCATTTCATGTTTGTGTGTTTTGTTTTTTATTATTACTATTATTATTATTATTATTATTATTATTTTAGCAATCACCATACATTATTTTATTAATTTGGACAGTTACACATGCAGCAATTTTCTTTTTTTTTTCATTAGTGGCATTGAACCTGTGATGGCTTGTATGATACATGGCAATACTGTAATATTGCAGTGTATTATAAACTTACTGATCTCCTATGAAGCCCAGCCACACGAAGGCTTCATAGTTGTACAAACACAGCATAAACAGGGGCCTTCAGTAGACCCCTGGTTGCCAAAACAATGTTATCAGCATCCTACAATTGTGTTGTTAGGGGGCTATGGGTGTCGCTCCAATTGTAGTATTTAGACTCAAGTGCCATCTGTACGACACAGCGAGTACCTACACTGCATGGAGTTGGGGGAGTTGGCTCAATTCCTGAGCTCGATTCATACCTACAGTGTGCATAGGGCCCAACAGGCCCACCAGGTCCTGACACTTACCTGGGTTTGCAGGATGGTGGCGCTGGCCCAAGACTACAACACATACTACACATAGTCAAAAGTATGTGACACCTCATCTAACTAATGGATTTAGGCACTTACGCCACACCTAATGCTGAAATGTGCATGGAGTCTATCAGAAAACTATACAGTCTCCTTACACAAAATAGCTGTAGGATGAGTCGTATTGAAGATTCATTTGTGACAGCACTATGTTGAGATAATGTCACCATTTAAAAAAAAATAAATAAAACTTCAACCCTATTAGGGCTGCTCCAGTGAAGAGGTAGAAGTAATGTGACGGACGGACAAATCTCAGCCATGAAGAAATAGAGCGCACAAGATCACAGAACCGGACTAACAAGTAATAAAGATTTCAGAGAGTGAAAGCTGTAGACCCAATGCTTGTTTGCCACAAAATAATTCTCCAAACGCCTCCGTGAAGGTAAAAGTCAATACATTTATTCTATGTAATGTTCAGAGCAGCAAAAAAACTGTAGGCAACATTGTACTTGATGCGGAATCTGATGTGGCATTTTTTTAAGTGCATTATTGGTTAAAGTTACGCTTATTACAACCGGATGGATAAGAATTATCTTCAGTGGTAAAGGTGTTGATACATTTAGGCTCAGCACTTCTTGAGTAGGGTGCATCAAAAGAATCAGTCTTCCTATTTTTTTTTTATTGAACTTGCTTATATAACGCCAATAATTTTCACAGCGCTTTACAGACATTATCGGCACTGACCCCATTAAGGTTCACAATCTAGATTCCCTATCAGTATGTCTTTGGAGTGTGGGAGGAAACTGGAGAACCCGGAGTAAACCCACGCAAACACGGGGAGAACATTGCTCAGCTAACCACGTTAAGGTGCCACATTTCAGAGAGGCACTATACTTTCATTGTGTTTTTTTTTTCATATTTGGCAGGCACTCTTATTGTCTGCAGATCAATGGGTGTATGGGTCCTGAGATCTCCCACCAATTGCTCAATAGACCCCCAAAAAGTATAGGCTTAGTTGCCTTCTATTGAATCCGTACCCACACTCTGTGCTTTCTCTGGTTTGCGCACTATTCAGGGGTGATAATTAGGGGTTGTAGGACCTGTAGCCCAACTAATCTGCAATCAATAAAAGTGCCTGCCAAATCTAATAAAAAAAAACATTTAAAGTTTAGTTATTCTGTAAGTAACAAAATATGGGGATCATTGATTGCCGATGCCTACAGCCACTCTCAATAAATATTTTTCTAACCACTGTTTAAAATAATTTTTCCAATGAGATTTTAATTAGAAAATTATTAATGCATTTTCAAATATTAGATACCAATTTTGAAATAATAATTGTGACCATTACGAGGCTTACATCTCAAGTGCTATAGGCAGAGAATGGTATTTTTCATCCCTCTAATTTTTTAAAGACACACCTGCACTTTTAATAAGGTGCAGAGAATCTGTGAAAATAGTTCTACGAGCATTTCCTAGAAGAGCAACGAAATTTGTGAAACTAAGTTGATAATATCATTTGCATCTTCCTCATTCAGAAACAAAACGCAGCTGTGCTCCCTCTTATGTCTATAGTCAGGGTAGTTGGACCCCAAATTGTCACAACTGTGTCTATTCTTCCATCAAGCGTGTTCTCCTCTCCTCCATTCCATCATTACCCACCAGTTACCTTCTCTCACTTCAAGTCATCACAATAGGACCCAAAGAGCATAAAACATAATCAATAATGACTACCTTAACTTCTAGGCTGCTATCATAATTTTAGCAGTATCCTCTTTTCAGTATTTAGTACATCTCTTCTATCTTAAATTATAAGGTTCTCCATATGTTGCCAGCAAACCATCCCACTTTTTCACCAAATAGTTGTAGCAGTACCTTTTTCTTATTCCCTGGTAATCATAGCTGCCCTTTCCTTACTAGTAGTCACAGCAATGCCTCCCTTTTGTCCTCCAGCTGTCATATCAGGGCCTGCTTCTTCCTGCATTTGGGCACATCAAGGCTACTTTTCCCCATTAACCACAGCAATGTCTCCCATTATTCAATATTAATGCTACTGTGTTGGTATCTCTCCTTGTATACCAGATTAAAATAGACAATAGTCTGTCCATTTATGCCGCAAACCATATCAGGCTCAGGCTTATATATTTGAAATTAAGATTATTTAACCCCCAATGCAATTACATTTATTAGCAAAATGGACAAACTTTCTGTTGTTTGTTTTTTTGCAATGAAATATGAGCAATATAAGTAGTTTAATGCAACTAATGTAACAAGTGGTTTCGCCAAATTAAACAAACAATGCCACAATAAAGTGTAAGAAGCCACTAAAGTACAGTGTCAGAATTATCCAACCCCTTGATGGCCAGCATCCTTAGTACTTAGTAGAGCTCCTCTGGCTGTTATAACCTGCTGCAAATGTTACACATAGCAAAATACCAGCTTCAGGCAGAGTTCCTGAGGAATTTTAGCTCATTCCTTACTGGCAATGGACTCTAGTTGACTAATATTCTTGGTTGTCAAAAGAGTGGTCCAAAAAGCTAAGAGAAGAGAACATTGCCTCACACAAAGAAAGAAAAGGACACAAAAAGATACAAGGGAACAGAGTGTATCTAGAAAGATAGTTGGAAACATAGACGCAAGTTCAAAGTTACGCTACCTGGACGCGGCAAAAAGAGGAAGCAGTCACCGGCTGCCACCTACTTCTTCAGGAATCTGGTGGTCAAAAACCCTCCGGTGACTGCAGAAGACTTGCAGCAGATTTGGTGGCAGCGGGACCTGAGGTTTAAGGTTTGCACACTAAGGCGCATGCTAAACGCTGAAGGTCTCCATGCCTGAACTCCAAGACGATCACCTCTACTGACCCAAAAGAATAAGAAATTCTGCTCCAATCTCCAATAGGTTCAAAACCATATAAATGAAATGCAAATATTTTGGGGTTCTGGCACCTACTATAGCTATTTTTTTATATTGAAAATAGCACACATTTAAATGTAAGCCATGTTTTTTGCATGAAAAATGATGCATTGTCATTTTTTTAAATAAAAGCAATTCTGGGAAAATGTAAAACTAATTTCTATTAAAACGCATTCTTGTATTGTAAAAAATACACTTGATCTTTTTGGGGGAAAATTATACAATGTCAAATAACTCACCAGTTCCTGAGACATTTGTCCTCCACTTTTTCCAGATACACAGTATTGAGAAGTCTATGAAAATAATATTCCTATTCGTTAGTCATGCGATCAATGGTCAAATTCCATGTACAATTAAAACATAAATATATCAATGTGTAACCTGGAATATTTCATGGTATTGGGTAATGGTACAAAAACCAAGGCAGATGATATGTGGGTAGAGTTCAAACTACTCTACAAGAAAAGAAATAACTAAGGATAAGTGAGTCTGTATAAATTTGAATTCACAATATTCACTCCAAGCCAGAAAATTCAATTAACATAGGAGGGTTTTTCAAAAAATTATTAATTAATCAATTTGAAAAAAACTTTCACCATTTTGCTTGATTCACGTAAATTGAATTGCTAAATAATTAAAATAAATGGTGAATACAAACTTTTTGTGAAGCTTGAAGCACATCCTATTCTATTTGCTCTTCTCTAGTAATATGCTCCATTGTATACAACTTATAAGTATAAATATTCATAAAGTATTTATGTACTTGAACAGGAATTCTAATATATATGGATAGGGTTGTAATGTTGGAGGCAATGTTTAGAAAATGTAATAATGCATATATCAAAATAGTATTTTCAAATCAGGGTTTGAACCTTGATCAAGGGTTTCTCAGATCATGATAAAAACCAGACAATATGTCACTTTTACAATAGGTAAGAACAACCCATTTTGTTTTGCTCGAAGATAGGCTTACTGCTTTGAAAAGTATCTGAACAAAATGTTAGCACCGAACAATAGAGTTCTTTATCCACCCCTATGCTAAGTTCATTTAAGGCAAAAATGCATCAGGGTTTCGCAAGAATGAAAATCTTTTTCAGGGGTGCAATAGTGAAGTTGGGAACCACTGGTCTATAGAACAGGAGATAGTGCCAGAAATGATTGTGTTAGATAGTATATTGTGCTCCAGAAATGCTAAATAGCAGAGAAGTCCATTATTTTAGTGCATTATTAACTGGTCCCTGAAGACCAGCAGTTTCCACGAAACCACTAAATACTGGGAACTGTACCATGGAAATGCCGGATGTTATGGACTATAGCATATGGCTGGGTTACTTATCTATGGGACTGTGGCTTCATCGGTCATTAATACTGAAGTCTACATTTTTAGTGCCTCTTTACTGAAACTGCAGGTCATCAACAACTGGTGCCCTAATCTATTGGACTGTGGCATCTCCGTACAGTATGGACTGGAGCATTACACCACTAGACACCAGGGACTAAGTAATTAAACTGCTGGTCACCAAGGTTTGGTGCACTAATTCATGGGAGTATTTCATTATTAGAGTTTGGACATACCGCCGCTGGTGCAGCTGCGCCGGGGGGCCCACCGGTGCAGCTTCTCCCTGCTCGCGGAGGGCAGGGAGCGATCCTTGCAGCTCCGCTGCTGACAGGAGAGAATGGCTGCGAAGCTGCAGAGATCCGTCCTCTGCTTCCTGCCCGCCGTTTCCTCCCTCACACAGGCACGCGCTGCTTGATGATGTCATCATGCAGCGCAGGCCTGTGTGAGGGAGGAAGTTGCTGACAACAAGGATGCTGCGGCCTGCGGGGGAACGGGCAGAGAGGTAAGTGTTTTTTGCTTTTTTTACTGAAACACTGGGGAGGGGAGGTGGGGGAGAGCAATGTTGGGGATGGTGGGGCCGGGGAGAGCAATAATGGGGCTGATGAGGCTGGGGAGAGCAATGGTAGTGCTGGGGAGAGCAATAATGGGGCAGATGGGACTGGGGAGGGTAATGATGGGGCTGGGGAGAGCAATAATGGGGCTGGGGAGAACAATGATGGGGCTGGGGAGAGCAATAATGGGGCTGGGGAGAGCAATGATGGGTCTGGGGAAAGCAATAATGGGGTTGGGGAGAGCAATGATGGGGCTGATGGGGCTTGGGAGAGTAATAATGGGGCTGGGGAGACCAATAATGGGGCCGGGGAGAGCAATAATGGGGCTGATGGGGCTGGAGAGAGCAATAATGGGGCTAGGGAGAGCAAAGAGAGCAATAATGGGGCTAGGGAGAGCAAAGATGGGGCTGGGGAGAGCAATGCTGGGGCTGGGGAGAGCAATCCTGGGGCTGGGGAAAGCAATAATGGGAGTGATGGGGCTGAAGAGAGCAATAATGGGGCTAGGGAGAGCAATGATGGAGCTGGGGAGAGCAATAATAGGGCTGGGGAGAGCAATGATGGGGCCGGGGAAAGCAATAATGGGACTGATGGGGCTGGGGAGAGCAATGATGGGGCTGGGGAGAGCAATAATAGGGCTGAGGAGAGCAGTGATGGGGCTGGAGAAAGCAATAATGGGACTGATGGGGCTGGGGAGAGCAATGATGGGGCTGGGGATAGCAATGATGGGGTTGGGGAGAGCAGTGATGGGGCTGGGGAGAGCAATGATGGGGATGGTGAGGATGGGGAGAACAATGATAGGGATGGTGGGGATGAGGAGAGCAATGATGGGTTGCTGGGAGAGAGAAATGATGGAGGTGCTGGGAGAGAGAAATGATGGGGGTGCTGGGAGAGCAATGATGGGGGTTGCTGGGAGAGAGCAATGTTGGGGGTGCTCGGAGAGAGCAATGACGGGGTGCAGGGAGAGAGCAATGACGGGGTTGCAGGGAGAGAGTAATGATGGAGATGCTGGGAGAGAGCAAGAATGGGGGTGCTGGGAGAGAGTAATGATGGAGGTGCTGGGAGAGAGAAATGATGGGGGTGCTGGGAGAGCAATGACGGGGGTTGCTGGGAGAGAGCAATGTTGGGTGTGCTCAGAGAGAGCAATGACGGGGGTGCAGGGAGAGAGCAATGACGGGGTTGCAGGGAGAGAGCAATGATGGGGATGCTGGGAGAGAGCAATGACAGGGGTGCTGGGACAGAGCAATGATGGGGGAGCTGGGAGAGAGCAATGACAGGGGTGCTGGGACAGAGCAATGATGGAGGTGCTGGGAGAGAGCAATGATGGGGGTGCTGTGAGAGAGCAATGATGGGAGGTGCTGGGAGAGAGCAATGATGGGGGTGCTGGGAGAGAGCAATGACTGGAGGTGCTGGGACAGAGCAAAGATGGGGGTACAGGGAGAGATCAATGATGGAGGTGCTGGGAGAGCACAAGAATGGGGGTGCTGGAAGAGAGCAATGATAGGGTGCTGGGAGAGATCAATGATGGGGGTGCTGGGAGAGATCAATGATGGGGTGCTGGGAGAGAGCAATGATGGGGGTGCTGGGAGAGATCAATGATGGGGTACTGGGAGAGAGCAATGATGGGGGTGCTGGGAGAGATCAATGATGGGGTGCTGGGAGAGAGCAATGATGGGGGGTGCTGGGAGAGAGCAATGATGGAGGTTCTGAGACAGAGCAATGATGGGGGTGCTGGGACAGAGCAATGATAGGGGTGCTTGTATATTTTCCATGTGCACATAGCCTTACAGTTAATTGGGGAGAGTCACAGAGACTGAATAATTTATATTATTGGCTGGTGGAGATTATAGTTAATGAGGGGCACAGTGCTGCTTATCACTTTATATTTTGATTACTAAGTGGCTAATAATATATTAATGAAGGGTGGGTACATATCTGTATTCAGGGCCGCAGTGTGGGGGAGACATGTATATATACAATATATGTGACCTTGTTATTTTCTAGGCTGGAGGATCATCGTGACAAGACGAGACGTGGCTGGGAGATGTCGACATGAAGGTCCGACCAGATGGAGAAGAAGCAGCAGAAACCGACTCTGATCAGATGAGACGTCAGCGGTAAGTGCCTGGATGTAAATATTATTCTGTATCTACACTGTGTGACTTGGATTGATAATGTTATCTGTAAAATCCCCTAGGCTGCATTCTCACATTTGTGTGAAATGTCCGTGTGCTGCCAGATTTTTTTTATCGGATGGTCCACGGACTTGACGCGCCCCTGGGCCTGTGTCGCGCTGCGTTGCGCACGCGGGAGCTTACCCGGAGCCGGATCTCTTGAGGGTTGTAGTCTCGTGGCGGTGACCCGGTCCGTGCCCAGGGAGTCAAACTGAGCGGCGATGTAACAGCGGTAGATGCAGGACGACTACGCCACCCGTTGAATGCAGCTATGGAGCTGCCGCTGCAGGACAGTCCGCTGAGGCCGGTGGATGGATGGTGCAGCGTAGATGGTATAACCCCCAACGGAAGGGGTATGGCCTCAGGGCAGCAGATGTGGATGATGGGGGTAGCAGGAACCACTCAGAGACGGTGCGGTGTAATTCAGGGTCTTTACTGGTAACAACGATAGACCCTCCCGGAGTACTTGCTAGTGAACGGGGCCTGGTCAGTCCTTGAGCAGATGGGATCTCCCCTGGCCAGGCGGAGTTGTAGGCCTCCCAAACTGACTGTACTCTTCTGGCTACCTTGCTAGAAGCGGATATAAGTAGCCCACGTCCCTGAGTGTACCGTGTGGTGCTCACCCGTATGGCCGGTGACTCGGGGCCTTCGGGTTTCTGGGCCTGAGGACCTGAAATCCCCTGCCGGTCGGCTTCTGCTGCTGGGTAAGAGTTAGTCCCCACAGCCTCGGACGCCGGGTCCGGCAAGAAAGCTTCTCAGGGCGAGCTCTGCAGCTGCCAGCCCCTGACTTGTAGTAGTATTGCTCCCACTGAGCTTCTGCTGTTTCTTCCTGTGACTGTTTCTTGTCTCTACTCTCCTTGACTGACTAACCCTGCCTCAGCCCAGGGTTTATACAGGGGAAGTTCTTCCCCTCCCAAGACTGGGCAGGAGGTGTGGCATGCACAGGATCCCTGACCAAAGGACCTCCCACCTGCTCTCAGACATAACATTACATTACTGTGGAAAACCAGACCCCTGGGGTGCCACATTCCCCCCTAGTGAAATTTAGTACTCCGGGACTAAACATATTTTTGTAACATAACAAAGTATAAACAATAACATTACAATAAGGAAACACATAAAGCTGGTCACGGCGTGTCCGTAACCGGGTGCAGTCTTTGAAGAAAGCAAGGTGTCCATTTCACCAAAACAGGGAGACGTAACCAGGTAGGGGTCTGTCCTACCCCGAGTCCTTAACAGTCTCTAGTCCATCCTGGGTTACGCTCCAACTATGTACAAGGATTCCCGGTAAATCCACCAAGGATTCCTAAAAATAACTGGAAACACAAAATTATACACAAGCAACAATACACAGATAAACATAAATAAAACAATTTATACACTTCAAATCCTCCAGCGTGCGGGTAACTGGCCTCTAGTGGCCCTAGTGGACCTACGGAGCTGACTGTCTAGCCCTGAACTACAGGGTGTAGGAGCTGTCAAGGGTAAACTGGGCAGCTGTCTACCGGCTCTTTGTCTCACTAGGGGTACGGCAGGCTCACTATAAGCAGAGGGTTGATCCTCCTGTTCTGCTTGTGTGGAGTCTTCTGCCTCCTGGACCGGCTGTTCTTCCAGCTCTACCTGTTGCTCCGTAGGTGCTTGGGATGCTGGTTGGAGGAAGGTGAGTACGGGTACCACAACTGCACCATTGACTTGAGTCCAAGACCGAGGGAAGTCCCCGAGCACAGTACTAACCATATCTTCCCTTTCCTCTACGGGTCGATGGTCTTCTTGTTCCTCTTCAGGGTTCCTCAGTTGTTCGGGACACTTCTTCAGGTGGTCCCGGGATACAATGGCTGTGGTTTCCCCTCCGTCTTTACTGATGGTACAAACCTTCGGGTTCTCGTGGCTTGAGGGCAGTACGGTGTACGGGTCCTTCTCCCACTGGTCATCCAACTTGTGGAGCCGTCTCTTCCTCTTCAAGACCTGCTCTCCGGGTACCAGGGGAACAGCGGGAGCATACTGGTTGTAAGTTTTCTCTTGTCTTTCCCTAGCCTGACAGAGACTTCGCTCCACGCTCTCCTGTACTCTCCGGTACTGCTGCTGCCTCTCTGTGTTCCAGTCTGTTTCTGGTGAAGTGTCCTCGGGTGTCAGGACTCCCATTTCCAGGTCAACAGGTAACTTACCAGGTCTTGCCCTCATTAGGTAAGCCGGGGTACAGTTGGTGGAACCTACCGGGATGTGGTTGTATAGGTCCACCAGATCGGGCAACTTCTCAGGCCACAGACTGCGTTCTTCCAGGGGCAACGTTTTTAGAAGATCCATTACCACCTGGTTCATTTTCTCACAAAGTCCATTAGTTTGCGGATGGTAGGGTGTCGTCCTTATCTTCCGGCAGCCATACAGATTGCAGAATTCCTGGAAGACCTCCGCTTCAAAGGCAGGTCCCTGGTCCGTCAGCACTTGGTCCGGGTACCCGTGTGGACGGCAAAAGTGCTGCTGGAAGGCTCTAGCTGCTGTTTGAGCCGTTAAGTCCTTGACGGGGACGACAACCAGAAACCGGGAGTAATGATCCACGATGGTTAACGCGTAGACGTAGCCACTTCTGCTTGGGGTCAGTTTTACATGATCCAAGGCTACCAGTTCCAACGGTTGCCGGGTGACGATGGACTGCAGGGGAGTCTTCTGGCTGGCACGGTCCTTCCTTCTCAGGTTGCACGGGCCACAGTCTCTGCACCACTTCTCGATGGTTCCCCTCATGCCTACCCAGTGGAACCGCTCGCGCAGCAGGAACTCCAGCTTCTTCCACCCGAAGTGTCCAGCTCCGTCGTGGTATGCCTCCATCACCATGGCTGCGTCTCTTCGTGGCACCACTACTTGCCAGAGTAATTCATGCGTCCGGGAGTTAACCATTCTGCGGCACAACTTCCCTTTGTAAAGGAACAGTCGACTCTTCTCTGCCCATAGTTGTTTGGCTTCCTCCGGAGCGTCTGGTTCAAGGCGAGCCTCCGGCCGAGTCAGCATCTCCTTCACCAGTCGGACGGCAGGGTCGCTGTCTTGCGTTTCCGCCCAGTTGTAGTGGGGTAAGGGGTTCAACATAGCAGCCTGCTTACTCCTTACCCGGTGGGAATACTGGATAGTCCCATGACGGTGGAACGCAGGGAGTTCAACTTCTTCCAGTCCCTCCGGATCTTCTCCTCCGTCCGGCAGGTTGGGCATCCTGGACAGGGCGTCCGCGTTGGTATTGGAGCGTCCTGCCCGGTATTTGATTGTGAACTCGTAGTTGGACAGACGGGCCATCCACCTCTGCTCCAGGGCACCGAGTCTTGCTGTGTCCAGGTGTGTCAACGGGTTGTTATCCGTGTACACGGTGAACCGGGAAGAAGCGAGGTAATGCTTAAAGCGCTCGGTGACTGCCCATACTACGGCCAGGAACTCTAACTTAAATGAGCTGTAATTCTCGGGGTTCCTTTCGGTGGGTCGCAGTTTTCGGCTGGCGTAGGCGATTACTCGTTCCTTCCCCTGCTGGATCTGGGACAGTACGGCTCCTAGCCCGATGTTACTGGCGTCGGTGTAGAGGATAAAGGGCTGGCTATAATCCGGGTACGCCAGGATTTCGTCCCCCGTGAGGGCCATCTTCAGCTGGCGGAAGGACTCTTCTTCCAGCTCCTCCCATTTAAAGGGCGGCTTCTGGTTCTTGGCCTTCCGGGACTGGCCTATCAGGAGGTCCTGCATAGGTGCTGCCTTTTTGGTGAAACCGGGAATAAACCTTCGGTAGTAGCCTACCAACCCGAGGAACTGCCGCACTTCTTTTACGCTGGAGGGGCTTGGCCATTCCTTAATTGCGGTGATCTTATCAGGGTCGGGAGCCACTCCGTCAGCGCTCACCACGTGTCCCAGGTACTGCACCTTTGGTTTCAGGAGGTGACACTTGGAGGGTTTCACCTTTAGGCCGTAACTTGCCAGAGCTTCGAACACTTCCGCCAGGTGTTTCAGGTGGTCCTCATACGTCTTGGAATATACGATGACATCGTCCAGGTACAACAGGGCCGTCTCGAAGTTTCTGTGGCCCAGACAACACTCCATTAGTCGTTGGAAGGTTCCCGGTGCGTTGCAGAGTCCGAACGGCATGCAGGTGAACTCGCTAAGTCCCATCGGGGTGGTGAATGCGGTCTTCTCCCGGTCCGCCTCTGCTACAGGAACCTGCCAGTACCCGCTAGTGAGGTCCAAGGTAGAGAAGAAGTTAGCAGATCTTAAAGCAGCCAATGACTCCTCTATCCTTGGTAAGGGGTACGCATCCTTGTGTGTGATACGATTGATTTTCCGGTAATCTACACACATCCTCATGGTGTTGTCTTTCTTTCGGACTAAGACTAGTGGAGCTGCCCAGGGGCTACAGCTATCCCTGATCACCCCAGCCTCCTTCATGTCTCTAAGCATCCCCTTGGTGTGTTGGTAGTGTGCAGGGGGTACGGGTCGATACCTCTCTTTTATGGGAGGATGGTCTCCCGTGGGGATGTGGTGTTCTACCCCCTTGACTCGCCCGAAGTCTAACGGGTGTTTACTAAACACTCTCTCGTACTCTTGAACCACCCGATAGACTCCCTGTTTCTGATGTGAGGGAGTGGAGTCAGTACCCAAATGTAGTTGCTGACACCAGTCCTCCTTTGTTTTCTTAGAGCCGTTACCTTCCTCCGGGTGAGATGGAGGCAAGGGTTCCACAGATTGTATAGCATTTTGGTTAATGGTATATAATTTGGCTAGCGTGGCATACCGGGGCAGGTACACTTCCCTCTCCCCGATATTGATTATGCGAACGGGCACCCTCCCATGGCGTACATTGACCACCCCCCGTGCTGTCAAAATGGTGGGCCTACTGTCTGAGTAAACTGGTTCTACCATTGCCTGGTAATCTCTACCTCTCAGACCAATAGCTGCCCGGCACCAAATCATCATTTCACTTTTTGGGGGCATGGCAATAGGAAAAGGGTCACACATTCTTACGCTACCAATCTCACCGCCGGAGAGTTCCACCTGTTGCCGTCGCATCAGTGCCCGGATCTCTTTCTGGAGCACCCGCTGCTCGCCGGAGCTGGCGTTCTTGGCAACCTGCTGTAAAAGGAAAATCACCTCTGCAAGACAATTTTCAATTACATTAGTTCCTAGAGTTATTTTTGGGTGACTCTCATGTTTGTCAATATCTACAATGATCAGTCCCTGTGCTGCCAGTTCGACTCTACCGATTTTGATGGTCACCTCTTTAAATCCGATCTGTGGCACGGGCTGGCCATTGCTGGCGATGATACTCAAGTCGTCGTCAGGGTAGCGGGTAATATCCGAGTCATTCCAGTACTGCTTAAAGAGCACGTACGGGATGGTGGTGACCTGTGACCCGGTGTCCAGTAGGGCACTCATGGGAATGCCATCCAGTACCACAGGCAAGACTGGACGTCCTCCCACATATCTGTCGCGCCAGTTCGATGGGCCTGGTGATCTTTTTCCTGGGGGTTGGCACTCTACCCCAGGTTGTGCCCGTTTAAAGAACAGTACCTTGCCATATGTCCAGGTTGATTGCAGCGGCGGCAGATGGGTCGTCCGTCCTCGCTGTATCGGTCACTGGGTCTTCCTCTGGCCGGTGGGGTCCTCCTTGGTCGACGCCACGGGATGTCCTCCGGTCCGGATGCCAGCTGGATCTTCCCTGGGGTGGAAGCCTGTAAAGACTGCACAGTTCGGGTTAGCGCAGCAACGCTCTTAGCTAGCTCTTGGACCTGATGATGTAGGTCTGGAGCCGGGTCATTGTCCAAAGCCTGCGCATCAGCTCCCACAGGCCCTGCCGACAAGGGCGCCGCCTCCTGGTGGTAAGTGATAGCAGGGCGCTTGTGGGTCACAACGCCACCCGGTGCCGGTTCTCGGAGCACCTGGATGGCTCTGTCCTTGAACTGTGCAAAGCCCAGATGGGGATCCTGTAAGGCCATTGCCCGCAACTGGGTTCGGTGGGTATTACAATACAGTCCCTCTATAAACTGTTCGGTCAACAGCCTGTCCTCGTTTCCCACTCCATCAGGGTCGGTCTGCTTAATGGCCCTCAGGGCCTCTTGTAGGTTTAGTGCATAGTCCCTTATACTCTCATGCGCTCGCTGCTTGCACCCGTAAAATCTAAGCTTAATCTCGGCTGAGGTGCGGGTATCAAAGGTGTCCTTCAGCCGGGTTAGTATCCCTGCGACAGTCTTCCTCCCAGGTGGCCAGGATTTTACTTCCCTTTTGGCTGCCCCGGTTAGTTGGGCCACCAGGATGCTCACTTTTTGCTCTTCTGTGAGGGGGTACACCTGGAAGAGGCTATCCAGCTTTTCTCTAAAGTCATGCAGGGTATGTGACTCCCCTGAGTACTGGGGTAGCCAAGCTGCTCCCGGGATATAGGGCATGGTGAAGGGCATAACTGCAGCAGCGGTAGCGCTGGCGGGGGTTGAGGCAGTGAAGCTCTCCTCCGTATCCGACATCTTCCTCCCCCCTAGTGGACCGTGGCCTACCTTGCGATGATCCTGTTCCGTAGGCCGCGGCTCCGCAGTGGATCGTCAGGGTTGAGGACCTTCCGTCGCGCTCCTGTGACGTCGGCGTCTGCTGGGCTCCTTCCAGGACCTTACGCAACGTCCGGACGTGAGGCGGGGCTTCAGTTCTCGCGCGCTTTCGGAGTCCACGCCCCTCTTCTTCCCGCGCGGCGTCCTCAAGATGGCGTCCAATGGCGGGAAAACTCCACGGATGGCGGGAAGAAGGCAGAAGATGGCGCCGGATGGCGGGAAACTTCACCGATGGCGGGAAGAAGGCTGAAGATGGCGCCGGATGGCGGGAATCTTCACCACAGGTAAGTTTGAAAAGACTCTTTTTCAGGCACGCAGTACCCGGTGGTTGCGGGCACGAAATCCTGCCGACTACGCCAAAGTTGACGCGCCCCTGGGCCTGTGTCGCGCTGCGTTGCGCACGCGGGAGCTTACCCGGAGCCGGATCTCTTGAGGGTTGTAGTCTCGTGGCGGTGACCCGGTCCGTGCCCAGGGAGTCAAACTGAGCGGCGATGTAACAGCGGTAGATGCAGGACGACTACGCCACCCGTTGAATGCAGCTATGGAGCTGCCGCTGCAGGACAGTCCGCTGAGGCCGGTGGATGGATGGTGCAGCGTAGATGGTATAACCCCCAACGGGAGGGGTATGGCCTCAGGGCAGCAGATGTGGATGATGGGGGTAGCAGGAACCACTCAGAGACGGTGCGGTGTAATTCAGGGTCTTTACTGGTAACAACGATAGACCCTCCCGGAGTACTTGCTAGTGAACGGGGCCTGGTCAGTCCTTGAGCAGATGGGATCTCCCCTGGCCAGGCGGAGTTGTAGGCCTCCCAAACTGACTGTACTCTTCTGGCTACCTTGCTAGAAGCGGATATAAGTAGCCCACGTCCCTGAGTGTACCGTGTGGTGCTCACCCGTATGGCCGGTGACTCGGGGCCTTCGGGTTTCTGGGCCTGAGGACCTGAAATCCCCTGCCGGTCGGCTTCTGCTGCTGGGTAAGAGTTAGTCCCCACAGCCTCGGACGCCGGGTCCGGTAAGAAAGCTTCTCAGGGCGAGCTCTGCAGCTGCCAGCCCCTGACTTGTAGTAGTATTGCTCCCACTGAGCTTCTGCTGTTTCTTCCTGTGACTGTTTCTTGTCTCTACTCTCCTTGACTGACTAACCCTGCCTCAGCCCAGGGTTTATACAGGGGAAGTTCTTCCCCTCCCAAGACTGGGCAGGAGGTGTGGCATGCACAGGATCCCTGACCAAAGGACCTCCCACCTGCTCTCAGACATAACATTACATTACTGTGGAAAACCAGACCCCTGGGGTGCCACAGACTCGTAGAGTTTTATAGATCCATTCACACATCCATGAAAATCACGGATCTGAGAATGAGATCTAAGAGGGTCAGAGAATTTCATTTTCTGATCCGATTTTGAGGATTAGAATAGGACATGCTCAATGCGTCTGTAAAACAGGGCAGCACACCGACACTGCTCACAGATGCAGGAATGTAACCATATTATTTATAGCATACTCCCTTAGTATATAGTGTACTCGCTTATTATGTATAGCGCCATCCTTAGTTGTATAGTTTTATCTTTTATTATGGTTAACACTCTCCCTTATTACCTACCATCCTCTCTAGCTCTAGGTCTCACAGTTGGGGGATCATACTGTGTTGGGATCAGCATACTTTGCCCTGGGAATTGAGGTGGGGTACAGTAGGGTCATTATACTACGCATGTGGAGGAATTCACCATGGGGGTATCATACTGTGTTTGGGGGACACTTTTGTTGGCATCATACTTTATGGGCAATGAAAGAGAGATCTAGGACGTCAGCAGGAGGAAAATTACTATGTAAAGGCTGGAAAGTTGTGAGATCTGCTCTTCTGTGACCCCGACAATTATTTACATTTTTTTTGGTGGGGTGGGGGGCCCAATTGCAACTTCTGCTATGGGGCCCCATGATTCCTATGTATGCCCCTGGTTTTTACCTTCAGTGATTTTTCTTTTATGCAAAACTTCTCCTAGCCATTAAAATGTTAAAAACAGACAGCACATAAACTGCACACAGATCGTGAAGATTTCAAAAGCTGAGTTAGTAAAATACAAATTCAATATTCATTTTCAGCTGCTTTTATTGCTACAAAAAAGGAATGAAAAAGAAACAAAACAAAAACCACACGTGAAGACACCGTTTCACTGACTCCTCATCCATAAACTGTGCACTACAGCATTTAAAAAGATGGAAGGTTCTTTTAACTTATTGCTTTTCAGTACCAATCTACAACGAATATTAAACCAAACAACAATTTAAAAAAAAAAAACTTTTGAAAATTTTTATTCCACATTTACCGTAATTATAGACATAAAGAGAAATGCATCACTGTGATTTGGTGTACTATTCATTATAGATTGGCATTTATGAGCATGGAAAGTTACTTTAAATCTTTCCCTTTTAGCACCAGAGTGCAAAGCTTCCAAATATTTTTTTCCAAGTGTAGTTTGGTATACTGTACTAATTATTTTAGGTCGATATTTCATATCATAGGCACACAACTTTTGTGTGTGCTTCTTCATTATAGGTGTACTAGATGGTGGCCCGATTCTAATGCATCGGGTATTCTAGAATAGGTATGCGGCTGACCGGGCGCAATCAGCAGAGCTGTGTTTAAATTTGGGGCCAAAATCGCTGATTGGTCGCTTTCGGCAACCGCGACCAATCAGCAAAGCGGTGTTTAAATTTGGCGGCAATATCGATGATTGGTCACGGGCGGCGGCCGCGACCAATCAGCGAACCGTGTTAGTGAGGACTGGAGAGCGTGTTTAAATTTGGCACCAAAATCGCTGATTAGTCACGACCAATCAGCAGAGCGGTGTTTAAATTTGGCGCCAATACTGCTGACTGGTCGCGGCCGCCGACCGCGACCAATCAGCAGAGCGATGCAGAGCGGGGTTTAAATTTGGCGCCAAAATCGCTGATTGGTCGCCGGCCGCCCCCAAACAGCAGAGTGTTGTTTAAATTTGGCGCCAAAATCGCTGATTGGTTGAGGCCGGCGACCGTGACCAATCAGCAGAGCGTTGTTTAAATTTGGCGCCAATCTCGCTGATTGGTCGCGGATGGCGGCCGCGACCAATCAGCAGAGCGATGCAGAGCGGTGTTTAAATTTGGCGCCAAAATCGCTGATTGGTCGCGGCCGGTGGTTGCGACCAATCAGCAGAGTGAGGTTTACATTTGGCGCCAATACTGCTGATTGGTCACGGCGACAACCGGGACCAATCAGCAGAGAGGTGTTTAAATTTGGCGCCAATCTCGCTGATTGTTCGTGGCTGGCGGACGCGAGCAATCAGCAGAGCAGGGTTTAAATTTGGCACCAATAATGCTGATGGATCACGGCCGGCGACCGCGACCAATCAGCAGAGCGGGGTTTACATTTGGCCGCAATGCTGCTGATTGGTCGCGGCCGGCGACCGTGACCAATCAGCAGAGCGTTGTTTAATTTTGGCACAAAAAACGCAGATTGGTCGCGGCCGGTGGTTGCGACCAATCAGCAGAATGAGGTTTAAACTTGGCGCCAATACTGCTGACTGGTCACGGCCGACAACCGCGACCAATCAGCAGAGCGGTGTTTAAATTTGGCGCCAATCTCGCTGATTGGATGCGTCCTGCATCCGCGTCCAATCAGCACAGCAATGTTTAAATGTGGCGCCCAAATCGGTGATTGGTTGCGGGCAGCGGCCGCGACCAATCAGCAGAGCGGTGTTTAACTTTAGCGCCAAGATCACTGATTGGTCGGGTGTGGAGAGCGCGACCAATCAGCGAATCGTATTGGTGAGGAGCGGGGAGCGGAATCGTATTAGTGAGGACCGGGGAGCGCCGCTGCCTGTGCGGCTACTTCCACTGCGAGAACCCGGGACATGAGCGGGCGCTCGGAGCAGAAGTATCCCGACCCGCAGCGCCGCTCCCCGGTCCTCCCTTCACACCCTAGCCGCTGATGTCCCCACAGTATCCGCATGGTGTTACAAAGGTCCGGACATTTGTGCTAAAAATCGCTGATTTGTCGCTGGCGCTGCTCGCGACCAATCACCGATTTGGGCGCCAAATTTAAATATCGGCCGCGACCAATCACCGATCTTGGCTCCACATTTAAACACCGCTGTGCTGATTGGTCGCCGACGCTGGGCGCGACCAATCACCGATTTTGGCGCCACATTTAAATTTAAATAGCGGCCGCGACCAATTGGACCCGCAGCGCCGCTCCCCGGTCCTCCCTTCACGCCCTAGCCGCATGGATGTCAGCGCCGCTGTCTGTGCGGATAGTTCCGCTGCAAGAACCCGGGACATGAGCGGGCACTCGCAGCAGAAGTGTCCCGACCCGCAGCGCCGCTCCCCGGTCCTCCCTTCACACCCTAGCCGCTGATGTCCCCACAGTATCCGCATGGTGTTACAAAGATCCGGACATTTGTGTTAAAAATCGCTGATTGGTCGCAGGCGCTGCCCGCGACCAATCACCGATTTGGGCGCCAAATTTAAATATCGGCCGCGACCAATCACCGATCTTGGCTCCACATTTAAACACCGCTGTGCTGATTGGTCGCCGACGCTGTGCGCGACCAATCACCGATTTTGGCGGCACATTTAAATAGCGTCCGCGACCAATCAGTACAGCGGTGTTTAAATGTGGAGCCAAGATCGGTGATTGGTCGCGGCCGATATTTAAATTTGGCGCCCAAATCGGTGATTGGTCGCGGGCAGTGCCAGCGACCAATCAGCAATTTTTAACACAAATGTCCGGATCTTTGTAACACCATGTGGATACTGTGGGGACATCAGCGGCTAGGGTGTGAAGGGAGGACCGGGGAGCGGCGCTGCGGGTCGGGATACTTCTGCTCCGAGCGCCCGCTCATGTCCCGGGTTCTCGGAGCGGAAGTATCCGCACAGGCAGCGGCGCTGACATCCATGCGGCTAGGGCATGAAGGGAGGACCGGGGAGCGGCGCTGACATCCAATTGGTCGCGGCCGCTATTTAAATGTGCCGCACAAATCGGTGATTGGTCGCCGACTTTGCCCGCGACCAATCACTGATCTTGAGGCCAAAGTTAAACAGTACTGTGCTGATTGGTCGCGGACGCTGCCCGCGACCAATCGCCGATTTGGGCGCCAAATTTAAATATCGGCCGCGACCAATCACCGATCTTGGCTCCACATTTAAACATCGCTGTGCTGATTGGTCGCCGACGCTGGGCGCGACCAATCACCGATTTTGGCGCCACATTTAAATAGCATCCGCGACCAATCCGCACAGCGGTGTTTATATATGGAGCCAAGATCGGTGATTGGTCGCGGCCGATATTTGAATGTGGCGCCCAAATCGGTGATTGGTCGCGGGCAGCGTCCGCGACCAATCAGCACCGTAGTGTTTAACTTTTGCGGCAAGATCCGTGATTGGTCATGGGCCAAGACCGCGACCAATCACCGATTTGTGCGGCAGATTTAAATAGCGGCCGCGACCAATTGGATGTCAGCGCCGCTCCCCCGTCCTCTCTTTACACCCTAGCCGCATGGATGTCAGCGGCGCTGCCTGTGCGGATACTTCCGCTGCGAGAACCCGGGACATGAGCGGGCGCTCGCAGCAGAAGTATCCCGACCCGCAGCGCCGCTCCCCGGTCCTCCCTTCACACCCTAGCCGCTGATGTCCCCACAGTATCCGCATGGTGTTACAAAGGTCCGGACATGTGTTAAAAATCGCTGATTGGTCGATGGCGCTGCCCGCGACCAATCACCGATTTGGGCGCCAAATTTAAATATCGGCCGCGACCAATAACCGATCTTGGCTCCACATTTAAACACCGCTGTGCTGATTGGTCGCGGCCGATATTTAAATTTGGCGCCCAAATAGGTGATTGGTCGCGGGCAGCGCCAGCGACCAATCAGCGATTTTTAACACAAATTTCTGGACCTTTGAAACACCATGCGGATACAGTGGGGACATCAGTGGCTAGGGTGTGAAGGGAGGACCGGGGAGCGGCGCTGCGAGTCCGGATACTTCTGCTGCGAGCGCCCGCTCATGTCCTGGGTTCTTGCAGCGGAAGTATCCGCACAGGCAGCGGCGCTGACATCCAATTGGTCGCGGACGCTATTTAAAATTGCCGCACAAATCGGTGATTGGTCGCTGTCTTGGCCCGCGACCAATGACTGATCTTGGCGCCAAAGTTAAACACTATTGTGCCGATTGGTCGCGGACGCTGACCGCGACCAATCACCGATTTGGGAGCCAAATTGAAATATCGGCCGCGACCAATCACCGATTTGGGCGCCAAATTTAAATATCGGCCGCGACCAATCACCGATCTTGGTTCCACATTTAAACACCGCTGTGGTGATTGGTCGCGGCCGATATTTAAATTTGGCGCCCAAATCGGTGATTGGTCGCGGGCAGCGTCGGCGACCGATCAGCACAGCGGTGTTTAAGTTTTGCGCTAAGATCAGTGATTGGTCGGGTCCGAAGACCGCGACCAATCATCGAATCGTCTTGGTGAGGACCGGGGAGCGGAGCTGCCTGTGCGGCTACTTACGCTGCGAGAACCCGGGACATCGCGGGCGCTCGCAGCAGAAGTATCCCGACCCGCAGCGCCGCTCCCCGGTCCTCCCTTCCGCATGGAGGTCAGCGGCGCCGGCGGTCCTTCCACTGATACCGGCCGGGAGATGAGCGCCTCGCGCCGCTCATCTCCCGGCTGCATCTCCGTCCCGCAGATGGGTCCGGCGGTCGGGTTCCTTCTGCTGTTGCCGGCCAGGAGATGAGCGCCTCGCAGCGCTCATCTCCCAACTGCATCGCCGCTCAGCTCCGTCCCGCAGATGAGCCGCTAACGGCCGCCATCTTTTTTTAGAAATCCCCCGGCGCTGATTGGCCGCTGCCGGACCAATGAGCGACGCGGGATTTCCTGGACAGACAGACAGACAGACGGGATAAGACGATTATATATATAGATATCGTATTTTGTAGACTATAAGACGCACTGGACCATAAGACGCACCCCAAATTTTGGGAAGGAAAATAGGAAAACATTTTTTAATAAAATGGGGGTCCGTCTTATAGTCCGACTACGGTATATTATCGGGTGGAGCAGCAGCGGCGGTGCAAGGTTACAGGAGTCAGTGTCACTGCTGCAAGAAGCCGGCGGCGGCAGGAATGGAGTGATGCTGCGGGCCCTGGGCTGGGAGGAGGGGTTGTCCTGGCAATACGAGGCTGCGTGTCTCTGGGCTTCAATAACATGTTGGCAATGTCCCCACCCTGCGGATTGATTTTCCGGAGGTGGGCTTCAGGAAAATGGCCACCGGAGGCAGCGCATGTGCAGATTGAGATCTCCATATATTCCATCACACCCTCTTCTTCTTACCCACGATTACACTGTTGGTGTACTTGTTCAGACTCAGTCTAGATTATTAAGATGTCATCAAGGTTACGGAAGTGGGGCAAGGGTTTGATGGGGCAGGATGCTAAAAAGTGATCCTCCATGAAAAGGTTGGCCTACTGGGGTGCCATTTTGCTGCCCATAGCAGTCCCGGTGCATTGTATCTATAGCTCCTCACCAAAGAGAAAACGTTATGCAAGAGGATAAATCTGGTAACTAAGTTTTAAAGCAGACTCAGAACGGATCCCACTGGCATCAAGAAACATTTGGCAGGTAGTTAGTCCATCTTCATTAGAATATACAGATTCCACATCCACGGTGGCTAAGATGACATCCTTCGGGAGCTGAACTATTTTAGATAGTATTTTCAGAAGGTGCATGGTGTCCTGTAAATTTCTGGCTGTTTTTCTTACAAGTGGTTTAAGGACATCTCTACCGGTTCTGAGATTTTTTCAGTGAGTGTTCCCACCACTGAGATGATTGGCCTCCCTGGGTAACCTTGCTTAATAATCTTGGGAAGCATATAGAAAAATCCTATTTTAGGTTTTTCATGTATAAAGTCCAAAAGGTTTGTGGAATCTGTACATAGACCTCTGATGCCCCTTTTCAACTCCCTCATATATTTTGGAGTTGAGTCATAACACAGTTTGGTGTAGGACTGTCTGTCTGTCAGCTGTCTCTGTGCTTCTTTAATGTAGTTCCTCTGTATTCAGGACTATGGCACCACAATTATCGGCGGGATTAATTGTGATCTCTTTGTTGTTCTTCAGACTATGAATTGCCTTTCTCTCCCTCAAAATGATATTGGTTTCCTTTCTCTTTGTATCCAAAATTGTGAACTACACTGAATGCCTAAATGAGTCAATGTATTGGTCCAGTATGGTGTTCCGGCCATGGGGAGATGTCCTCTAGTCTGACTTGTGTTTGACTGTTTACAAGCCACAAATCATCTTTACCATCAACGAACTCCTTCAGTCTCCCAAAGTATTGTTCTGACGCGCCCCCTGGGCCGTGTGTGAGGGAATACCCGGAGCCGGTTCTCTGTGTAATGCTGGGGGTTTGTAGTCTACGTGGCGGCGACCCGGTCCCGTGGCTCAGGGTGGTCAAACCAGTGAAGGATCTGTTTATTTGGTTTTTAATGTTTAAATGTCCGACTACGCCACCCGTGGATTGCGGTCAGTAAGAACTGCCGCTGCGGGGCAGACCGCTGAGGCTGATGTGTGCGCAGCAGAGAGTAGTATAACTCCCCATGGGAGGAGTATAGCCTCAGGGCAGCGTGTATAGATGGTGAGGGTCGTGGTGCATGGGCGCAGAAGAAATGACTCAGAGTCTGTGCAGTGCAGTTCAGGGTCTTTACTGTTGGTAATGAAGAAGGCCCTGCCGGGAGTACTGGCTAACATTAGAGACCTGGTCAGTCTGTGAGCGAACAAGAGTCCCCCTGGCCAGGTGGAGTTGTAGGCCTTCCCGTCTGACTGCACTCTTCCTGGCTACCTTGGTGTAGTCATGTAGTAGCCCATGTCCCTGAGTATACCGTGTGGTGCTCACCCGTATGGCTGGTGACTTGGGGCCTTTGGTAGCTTCCGCTCCTCGATGGCGGTGCCGCTCCCTTGCGTGTGACTGAGCCTTCGGGCTTCCTATGGCCAGAGGACCTGAAATCCCCTGCCAGGTGGTTTCTGCTGCTGGATGTGGAAATCCTCACAGCCTCGGACCCCTGTGTCCGGTTCTCTGTGTCTTCTGCCAGGATGAGCTCTATCAGCTCCAATCCCTGGCTCTCTGCTCCGGTGTCCTACAGAGCTCCTTGCTGCTCTGTCCCTTCCTCTGGAACTACTCCAGACTCGACTGACTAACCCCACCCCAGACCCAGTTTATAAAGGGCAGGTTCCTCCCCTCCCTGGACTGGGGCAGGAGGTGTTGCATGTTACAGTGCTCCTGACCAGGAAAACCCATGCTCGCTCTCAGACATGGTATTTCTTCCACTGTGGCAACCAGACCCCTGGGGTGCCACATTCCCCCCTAGTGAATTTTAGCACTCCGGGACTAAACATTACTTTATGAAAACATACATAACAGGGTATAAGCAATAACACAACATATATACAAGAAGTTTAGTCTTTATAGGTCACGGCGCTTCCGTAACCAGGTGTCCATGTCACCCAAAATGTATTTTGAGGGACCCGTCCCAAACCCTCCACGTAGGCCTTGGGGTGGCTACAGGGCATCGATGATCCGGAGTTGGACCACGTCTTCAGCCACCTCCACGGGTTTTTGTTCTGTGGTCTGGACAAAAGGGGGCACTTAACAGGTGCAACTATTTACAAGGTACAGTTCCGGTTATTCATTGTCCATAACCTGTCAGTCCATGACCCTGTCGGGTAACAAGAAAAACACAATTATTATGCAGGAAACAAACATTAAACATTTCAACATTTGCAATGTACAGGCATATATCACTTTTTAGATTCTCCAGCGAGCGGGCATCTGACCTCTAGTGCTCCTGGTGGACCTACGTACTTGTGTAGTGGGCTCACTAGAGTCTGCACTACAGGTGTTTGGAGATGCTACGGGTAGGTTGGGCAGCTTTCTGCGTACTCTTTGGCTTACCACGGCCACGGCAGGCTCACTACTAGCAGAGGGCTGATTCTCCTGGGCTGCTGGTATGGAATCTTCTGCCTCCGGGGCCGGTTGCTCTTCCAACACTACTAGCTCTTCTGTAGGCCCTTGAGGGGCTGGCTGGAGAAAGGTAAGGATGGGTACCACAATAGCGTTGTTAATTTGTGTCCAGGACTGGGGAAATTCTCCGAGTACTGTACTGACCATTTCTTCCCTTTCCTCTGCGGGTTGAGGGCTATCTTGGTCTTCATCAGTGCTTTGCAGCTGCTCGGGACACTTCTTCAGGTGGTCTCTGGAGACAGTGGCTGTGGTCTCTCCTCCATCCTTACTGATAATGCATACTTTCGGATTTTCATGGCTTGAGGGCAGTACTGTGTACGGGTCTTTCTCCCACTGGTCATCCAACTTATGGAGCCGCCTCTTCCTCTTCAAGACCTGCTCTCCGGGTGCCAGGGGAACAGCGGGAGCATGCTGGTTGTAAGTCCTCTCTTGCCTTTCTCTTGCTTGAGACAGACTTCTCTCAACACTCTCCTGCACTTTCCGGTACTGCTGCTGCCGTTCTGTATCCCAGTCTGCCTCTGGCGAGGTGTCCTCGGGTGTCAGGACTCCCATATCTAGGTCAATAGGCAGCTTACCAGGTCTTGCTCTCATTAGGTAAGCCGGGGTGCAGTTGGTGGAATTTACTGGGATGTGGTTATACAAGTCCACCAGATCAGGCAGTTTTTCAGGCCACAGACTGCGTTCTTCCAGGGGCAACGTTTTCAGCAAGTCTATCACCACCTGGTTCATCTTCTCACACAATCCGTTGGTTTGGGGGTGATAGCGCATTGTCCTTAACTTCTTGCAGCCATAGAGGTTGCAGAACTCCTTGAAGACCTCCGCTTTGAAGGCTGGACCTTGGTCAGTCAACACTTGCTCCGGATACACGTGTGGACGGCAGAAGTGATGCTGGAAGGCTCTAGCTGCTGTCTGAGCCGTTAAGTCCTTGACAGGGACCACCACCAGGAACCGGGAGTAGTGGTCTACGATGGTGAGGGTGTAGACGTACATGGACCTACTTGGAGCCAGCTTCACATGGTCCAGGGCTACCAGTTCTAGTGGCTGCTTGGTGATGATGGGCTGTAGGGGAGTCTTCTGGCTGGCACGGTCCTTTCTTCTCAGGTTGCACAGGCCGCAGTCTCTGCACCACCTCTCAATGGCCCCTCTCATGCCTACCCAGAAGAACCGTTCACGCAACAGGAACTCTAACTTCTTCCATCCAAAGTGCCCTGCTCCGTCGTGGTATGCCTCCAGGATCATAGCCGCTTCCTTCTCGGGACCACTACCTGCCAGGTCAGCTCATGTGTCCGGGAGTTGACAATTCTCCGGCACAGCTTCCCCTTGTAGAGAAACAGTTTACTTTTCTCTTTCCACAGCTGTTTGGTCTCTTCCGGAGCGTCTGGGTCAAGGCGGGCATCAGCCTGTGTCAGCATCTCTTTTACCAGGCGGACGGCTGGGTCACTGTCTTGCGTCTCCGCCCAGCTGTAGTGGGCTAAGGGATTGAACATGGCAGAGTGCTTGTCCCTTACACAGTGGGAATACTGGGTAATCCCATGAAGGTGGAACGCAGGGAGTTCAATCTCTTCCAGTTCTTCTGGATCTTCCCCTCCGTCCGGCAAGTTTGGCATCCTGGACAGGGCGTCTGCATTGGCATTTGTGCGTCCCGCCCGGTATTTGATGGTAAATTCATAGTTGGACAGCCGGGCCATCCTTTTTTGCTCCAGGGCACCAAGTCTTGCAGTGTCCAGGTGCGTCAATGGGTTGTTGTGCGTGTACACAGTGAACTTGGCAGAGGCAAGGTAATGTTTGAAACGTTCCGTCACTGTCCACACCACTGCCAGGAACTCTAGCTTGAAGGAGCTATAATTCTCAGGGTTTCTCTCTGTGGGCCGTAGTTTTCGGCTGGCGTAAGCAATTACCCGCTCTCTGCCCTGCTGGATCTGGGATAGTACGGCTCCCAGCCCCACGTTACTGGCGTCCGTGTGGAGGATGAAAGGCTGGCCGTAATCAGGGTAAGCCAGGATCTCATCCCCCGTGAGGGCCATCTTCAGCTGGCGGAAAGACTCCTCTTCCAGCTTGTCCCACCTGAAGGGTGGCTTCTGATTCTTGGTCTTTGACTGACCCAACAGGAGGTCTTGCATAGGGGCTGCCATTTTGGGGAACCCGGGGATGAATCTTCGGTAGTAGCCTACCAACCCGAGGAACTGCCGCACTTCCTTTATGCTGGAAGGTCTTGGCCAGTCCTTAATCACCGTGATCTTATCAGGGTCTGGAGCTACTCCGTCAGTTTTTTTTTTTAAACTTGACGTGCACTTTTGGTGCATTTTCTCACTTAGCATTTTGCAAGAAGATTTGAAACATTTTTGATGTGGCTTTTTGGCATGGTATCTGCATTAAAAATCACACATAAAAATCTGTTTGATTAAACCCTGGTTAAAAGAATTAGAGTATTCAAAGTGTAATTGAAACTTTTTTTTTTTTTAAGAGGATTTTGGATCACCTTAAAAAGCCTTGCGTAAATAGATTAGGGCTGGGCAAGGAGAAAGGGTGAGCGAGGAAGAGTGACGTCATAGGCAATACATGTCTTTTGTGGGAAAATCTATTCAATGTTTGCTCAAGATTAACAAGGCATTTTTCCGTAAACTTAGAAGAGTTCATAAAGGGGAATTTTGGAGCGATTAGGCTTCAAAATCCTTATCAAAAAGCCTTTTGCGAACAGATAGGATCTGGGCAAGGAGAAGGGTTACAAAGGAAGAGCGAAGTCCTTTGATAGGTGATTAATGTCTGTTGTGGAAACATATTTCCTGCTCACAACATTTACAGGAATTCATAAATGAATCAAAAAGTGAAAGAATCACCTGGAGTATAAAAGAGTCCTGTATGTTGTGTTACCAGCAATATTCAGGAAGAACCAGCTGTCTTGTAAGTAGTGTATATTTTTATGCATTGTTCACACAATTATAGTTTATTAGATTATGTTTCTGTGCTACGTTTTCTTCATCGCTTCTTTCCTCTATTTCCATCTAACAGTCTCTCTATTCTGTATGAAGATTTTTTCACATTTCCAAGTTTAGATAGAACAATTGGAAGTTGAATATCTGCATTTAGCATAAGTTGCTATATCTGATAAAGAAAGCCATATAATGAAAACTCGCATAAAGGCTGTGTGCCTATGACCTGAAATAATGACCCATCATGATTAGTATATCAGACAACAGAAAAAATATTTAGGAGCAATACATGCCATGCAACTCTTTTCCTTTCAGAACCAACTTATAACAAACAGTGCACAAAACCACAGCAATGCATTGCTCTTTTCATTTGATTTTCATTTGGTCTACTATTTATAATGGATTGGTACTGAGAGGCAAAAAGTTAGAAAAAACTTTCTTAGATCTCGTTCACACGTTCAGTTTTTGCCTCAGTATTTGTAAGCCAAAACCAGGAGTGGGGGAAAAATGCTGAAGTGGTGACGTGTTTCTATTATACTTTTCCTCTGATTTTTCCACTCCTGATTTTGGCTTAAAAATACTGATATAAAATACTGACCAAATACTGAACGTGTGAACGTGGCCTTAGTAAATGCCCGAGTTGATAGCTTAGAGGCTACAGCTTAGGAAATGTGACTGTCGAGTCATGTGGCCAAAGATTGTTGTGTAAATTTCAGCATAATAAAAATAAATTGGGTCACATTGTGTGGCGCCCAGGGGATGGGGAGGACTGGGCGCCCTGGCCTCGTTGTTAGTTTTGGGGGGGGTGTCGCGGTAGTCGGCTCCCGGGCTCGTACCCTGGGCCTCTCTTTTAAAAGGGTGGATAAATTTATGGAAGTTCGTGACGCCACCTGTGGTGTCTGGTGAGGATCAACAGCGCTGCGGCAGCCCACTGAGGCCGGTTTTAAGGCAGCTTGGGTTGTATAGCTCCCCACAGGCGGAGCTAGGCCTCAGGGCAGCGTAAGAGAAGGGATGCAGGACAGGAGAGACCCAGCCGGGTCCGCAGAAGGATAGGCAAACACACAGTTCACTTCAGTACCTTTTACTGATGGAAGTTCAGGCACATTCCGGAGCACTGTAGGGTGAAGGGTGCATATCAGGATCCTCCCCAGTGAGCGGGTATAGGGCTCCTGTTTCTTGCCTTTGTGTAGTAAGTTTCTGACCTGCCTGGAGCTAGGCCTAACTTTGTCGCTGTCCTGCACCAGCTGACTTTGTGGTAGGGCCTTCTCTTGGAGTACACGCTCCCAGCTTGCAGGGCCTCTGTGACTCCTGGCTCTGGTACGTATCAGCTCTTGGGTGATCCTGGGACCTGAAGTCTTCCAGGGGTCTCCGGTTGTCTCTACAGGGGGATATACGGCCCTGTAGACGTGAACCCGGTGTCCGGTATATGTTTTCTGGGGTGAGCTTGTACAGCTCCTCTGCCCCCAATGCTACTCACTCCTCTAGCCTTCGGCCTCACTAGGCTAAACGCACTAGCGGCAGCTTGCCGCGCTTCACCGCTCTTATGGCGTCGGCACTCCTTAAGCTCATTAACCTGAGCTCCACTGCAGGCTAACCTCTCTCAGGCTCATCTACTGCAGGATCTGCTGAATCACTCTGACTGAGCTCGACTCTGTATTCAGACCTGTACTTGCTGAACTCTCCAGAGGAACCGAACTGCCTAGCTCCACCTTCCCTATTTATATCCCTAACGGGCTCCCTCTGGTGGTCTGAGGTGGAAGGTGGAGGTGTGTGTGTGTGCTACGAGGGCCTCTTGTGGAGGAATCCATCCATGCACCCCTCTAGGATCTGTGGCACGAATGCGCAGCAGGGGCGCCACAATTGCAATCCGCAAGGTATCAAAAATCAAGTGGCAAAAAGTTGGAACAAGTAGGATTTTTTTGTAATTTGCTTGTTGTGGTAACTAGCCGGTCACAATGTTTTCCCATTCGCTATGCTATGACATACACCCCTGATGAAGCTTTCCATGATGAAACGCACATTAGGAGTGGTAGGTGCTTTTAGTTTTTGGAGGTTGGCTTTTGAAGTTTTCAGTCATGTGTGATATTTGTTCATTGCTTGCTGATTGTCACTAGCAGCTACATGGGACTTTTCGCTTTGTAGTGGTCCTCAGTTGGGCTATACTTCAGCGGCATAGTTGTCTCTGATGCCTTATGTTTCCTTGGGTCCCTTTGCTGCAGTTTGTCTTTTTTGCTATAGATATACTGTATATAAATATAAGATAAGTATATATTTATGGTAATACACAAAAAAGAGAGAAACCTCTAAAGTCAGCTCACCCAAATGGAGATCCACTGCTCGGAGCTCGGAACCTGTGATGCACCACGAAATGAACAAAAAAGAAATTCTAGTATCAGGGTCTTTCATAAAAATCCAAAATTTTATTATAACAAAAATATTCCAAAAAGAGGAAGAAAACCGCAACCACCATGTCACGATCTTGTTGTCGGGTATCCCGGGAACAGGGGCTCCTTCCCTGTCCCTAATGCTAGGGGCACCCTAGAAGGCCCTGTTCCCCGGATTACGTCTGAAGGTGAAGACGCCGGGCCATGGACCTTTGTCTGAGCTCCTGAATCCACCCTCAGTCTGTTTCCTCCAGTCACCCACGGAAGAGGGGAGTAGTATGGCAGTACACAAACCAGACTAACCAGGTAATACAAACAGAGATAAAGGAAAATACCAATCATACAAATATACGCACACAAACAACAGAGGTTAACACCGGGGAGTCAAGGATGGGGGAAAACCAAAGTAGGAGAAGAAGGAGATTAACACACAACCAAAACCTCGCAATAGTCTTAGCCAAATCCATCAAATGCCTACTCAAACAAGAAATCACCAAACGCCTAACCATGCAGCATGAAGCTAGCTCTGGCAATGACTGCTTGCCAGAGCCCAGAATATATAGGAGAGGGGTGTGGCTAACAGTGAATAGCTGAGAGCATCACCCTGGGAAGCTTCCAAAAGCTCTCAGCAGCAGATTAACCCCTGCACAGCTAAAAGAAACCTGCACCGTTTAATATGAAGGTGAAAGGCTTTTAATGAGTGCAGGAGTAGGAGAAATCAAACGGCGCAGTCTTCTGGCTTCTGTCTGTCACGGTAAACCCGTAACACAACACCACTAAAAAATATATTAAATTCAGGGCAAATACGTTTGGGACGCATGTCCTTAATCATTGTACAATAAAAATTGCAATGATTAAGGACATGCATCTGAAACGCGTTTGCTTTGAATTTTAATATATTTTTTTAGTGTTGGTGGTTGCGGTTTTCTTTCTCCTTTTGGAATATTTTTGTTTCAATAACATTTTGGATTTTTATGGAAGACCCTTATGCAGGAATTCATCTTTTTTCTATATATTTATGGTGTTCACGTGTTGAACTGATCAGCTCAGTTTCACCCTTTTTTCACGCTTCTGCCACATATTCTCCTTTTATGTTTTACATACTTTGCTGTGTAGTCCCAATTCGCCAAACATGCTGCAAAGCCCCATCTTATTCTTGAAAATAAATTTTTTACTTGCATATATTTTTTTAATTCACTTTTGTGGCAAAATTTCCAGCAGGTAGATGTTGGCTGGAAGTCAAAAGGGAAATTTTGAAAGTCAGATCGCACATTTTTAGGTGCCATTTTTTTCCATCCTTGAAATGTTTGCATATTTTGGACTGAAAAATGATAACAAATATCAAGTTCGGTAACATTTTTTTGAGGGTTTAGTTTTTACAAAGTTGAAAGTGTTAAAAATGACTTAGCAACATATTTATACAGGTCAATGTGATTAGGAAGATGGCAAACATTGAGTTTTATAATATAACTAGATGGTGGCCCGATTCTAATGCATCAGGTATTCTAGAATAGGTATGCGGCCGACCGGGCGCAATCAGCAGAGCTGTGTTTAAATTTGGGGCCAAAATCGCTGATTGGTCGCGTTCGGCAACCGCGACCAATCAGCAAAGCGGTGTTTAAATTTGGCGGCAATATCGATGATTGGTCGCGGGCGGCGGCCGCGACCAATCAGCGAACCGTGTTAGTGAGGACTGGAGAGCGTGTTTAAATTTGGCACCAAAATCGCTGATTAGTCGCGACCAATCAGCAGAGCGGTGTTTAAATTTGGCGCCAATACTGCTGACTGGTCGCGGCCGCCGACCGCGACCAATCAGCAGAGCGATGCAGAGCGGGGTTTAAATTTGGCGCCAAAATCGCTGATTGGTCGCCGGCCGCGCCCAAACAGCAGAGTGTTGTTTAAATTTGGCGCCAAAATCGCTGATTGGTCGAGGCCGGCGACCGCGACCAATCAGCAGAGCGTTGTTTAAATTTGGCGCCAATCTCGCTGATTGGTCGCGGCCGCCATCCGCGACCAATCAGCAGTGCGGTGTTTAAATTTGGCACCAAAATCGCTGATTAGTCGCGACCGCGACCAATCAGCAAAGAGGTGTTTAAATTTGGCGACAATAGTGCTGATTGGTCGCGCCCGGCGACCGCGACCAATCAGCAGAGCGATGCAGAGCGAGGTTTAAATTTGGCGCCAAAATCGCTGATTTGTCGCCGGCCGGTGGTTGCGACCAATCAGCAGAGTGAGGTTTAAACTTGGCACCAATACTGCTGACTGGTCACAGCCGACAACCGCGACCAATCAGCAGAGCGGTGTTTAAATTTTGCGCCAATACTGCTGATTGATCTCGGCCAGCGACCGCGATCAATCAGCAGAGCGTTGCTTAAATTTGGCGCCAATCTCATTGATTGGTCGCAGCTGGAGTCCGCAACCAATCAGCAGAGCGTTGTTTAAATTTGGCGCCAATCTCGCTGATTGGACGCGTCCTGCGTCCGCGTCCAATCAGCACAGCAGTGTTTAAATGTGGCGGCAAGATCGGTGATTGGTCGCGGCCGCTATTTAAATGTGGCGCCCAAATCGGTGATTGGTTGCGGGCAGCGGCCGCGACCAATCAGCAGAGCGGTGTTTAACTTTAGCGCCAAGATCACTGATTGGTCGGGTGTGGAGAGCACGACCAATCAGCGAATCGTATTGGTGAGGAGCGGGGAGCGGAATCGTATTAATGAGGACCGGGGAGCGCCGCTGCCTGTGCGGCTACTTCCGCTGCGAGAACCCGGGACATGAGCGGGCGCTCGGAGCAGAAGTATCCCGACCCGCAGCGCCGCTCCCCGGTCCTCCCTTCACACCCTAGCCGCTGATGTCCCCACAGTATCCGCATGGTGTTACAAAGGTCCGGACATGTGTGTTAAAAATCGCTGATTGGTCGCAGGCGCTGCCCGCGACCAATCACCGATTTGGGCGCCAAATTTAAATATCGGCCGCGACCAATCACCGATCTTGGCTCCACATTTAAACATCGCTGTGCTGATTGGTCGCCGACGCTGTGCGCGACCAATCACCGATTTTGGCGGCACATTTAAATAGCGTCCGCGACCAATCAGTACAGCGGTGTTTAAATGTGGAGCCAAGATCGTTGATTGGTCGCGGCCGATATTTAAATTTGGCGCCCAAATCGGTGATTGGTCGCGGGCAGCGCCAGCGACCAATCAGCGATTTTTAACACAAATGTCCGGATCTTTGTAACACCATGCGGATACTGTGGGGACTTCAGCGGCTAGGGTGTGAAGGGAGGACCGGGGAGCGGCGCTGCGGGTCGGGATACTTCTGCTCCGAGCGCCCGCTCATGTCCCGGGTTCTCGGAGCGGAAGTATCCGCACAGGCAGCGGCGCTGACATCCATGCGGCTAGGGCGTGAAGGGAGGACCGGGGAGCGGCGCTGACATCCAATTGGTCGCGGCCAATCACTGATCTTACGGCCAAAGTTAAACAGTACTGTGCTGATTGGTCGCGGACACTGCCCGCGACCAATCACCGATTTGGGCGCCAAATTTAAATATCGGGCGCGACCAATCACCGATCTTGGCTCCACATTTAAACATCGCTGTGCTGATTGGTCGCCGACGCTGGGCGCGACCAATCACCGATTTTGGCGGCACATTTAAATAGTGTCCGCGACCAATCCGCACAGCGGTGTTTAAATGTGGAGCCCAGATCAGTGATTGGTCGCGGCCGATATTTGAATGTGGCGCCCAAATCGGTGATTGGTCGCGGGCAGCGTCCGCGACCAATTAGCACCGTAGTGTTTAACTTTTGCGGCAAGATCCGTGATTGGTCGTGGGCCAAGACCGCGACCAATCACCGATTTGTGCGGCAGATTTAAATAGCGGCCGCGACCAATTGGATGTCAGCGCTGCTCCCCCGTCCTCTCTTCACACCCTAGCCGCATGGATGTCAGCGGCGCTGCCTGTGTGGATACTTCCGCTGCGAGTACCCGGGACATGAGCGGGCACTCGCAGCAGAAGTATCCCGACCCGCAGCGCCGCTCCCCGGTCCTCCCTTCACACCCTAGCCGCTGATGTCCCCACAGTATCCGCATGGTGTTACAAAGGTCCGGACATTTGTGTTAAAAATCGCTGATTGGTCGATGGCGCTGCCCGCGACCAATCACCGATTTGGGCGCCAAATTTAAATATTGGCCGTGACCAATCACCGATCTTGGCTCCACATTTAAACACCGCTGTGGTGATTGGTCGCGGCCGATATTTAAATTTGGCGCCCAAATCGGTGATTGGTCGCGGGCAGCGTCGGCGACCAATCAGCACAGCGGTGTTTAAGTTTTGCGCTAAGATCAGTGATTGGTCGGGTCCGAAGACCGCGACCAATCATCGAATCGTCTTGGTGAGGACCGGGGAGCGGCGCTGCCTGTGCGGTTACTTACGCTGCGAGAACCCGGGACATCACGGGCGCTCGCAGCAGAAGTATCCCGACCCGCAGCGCCGCTCCCCCGTCCTCCCTTCCGCATGAGGTCAGCGGCGCCGGCGGTCCTTCCGCTGATACCGGCCGGGAGATGAGCGCCTCGCGCCGCTCATCTCCCGACTGCATCTACGTCCCGCAGATGGGTCCGGCGGTCGGGTTCCTTCTGCTGTTGCCGGCCGGGAGATGAGCGCCTCGCAGCGCTCATCTCCCGGCTGCATCGCCGCTCAGCTCCGTCCCGCAGATGAGCCGCTAACGGCCGCCATCTTTTTTTAGAAATCCCCCGGCGCTGATTGGCCGCTGCCGGACCAATGAGCGACGCGGGATTTCCTGGACAGACAGACAGACAGACTGGATAAGACGATTATATATATAGATATCCAAAAATGATGAGGCAGCATATCCAATGGTGTAAGGATCCTTTATTCACTCACACCTTCTGGTGTGGATGCATAATGGATCCTTCTTAGAGTTTTTTCACCATTTTGGATGTGTTTACCCATATTTGGGATTTTTCGTATAGAGGATAGGAGACTAAGCCAGTATCTTGAGGGAGTTTTGAACCCATTTAGGCTGTGCTAGTTTTTTTTTTATATATCTCAGAACTTTTTAAACATTTGGTTTCGGTCACCATTTCTTGAGACCCATAACTTTTTTTTTTGTGTATCGAGTTGTCATTTTTATTGATACAATATTTTGGTATGTACCTCAAAATTATATCTATTTTTTTGCAGTTTTTAGATCGGTATGGTAAACTTCTTTCACTTGTTCTTTCATTATGCCATTTACTGTATGGGTTAATAAACATTATATTTTGACAAATCAGACTTTAAAGAAATAAAAAATATGCTTAGTTTTTTTAAATTTTATTTTCTACTTTGTACATATTTTTTTTAGTCTCATTTATTGGACGTGACACTGTAATCCTGCAATACACTAACAACAAGCTAAGCTTTTGAAGAGCACCAAGATGGAGGTGACAGGGGACATCAGAAGACTTCCAGCTGCCATGGTAGTGCATTGACAGTTGACCTGTGTGGAACAGACTCCCAATGCACCTAATGTACAGTGCTAGTCAAAAGTTTGGACACACTTGTTCAAGCAATGGTTTTCCTTGTTTTTATCTGAATGTGCACATTGTAGATTCTATCTGCCTGCAGCAAAACCTTGAGGAAACTAATATAGAAACAAGTAGAGAAGCAAACAAGAATGTGTGTTAAACCTCAGATTCCTCAAAGTACCCCCATTTTATTCTGATGACCGCTTTACACTCCTTTGGCATTCTCTCAAGCACCTTCACCATGTAGTCATCTGGATGGCTTCCAACAGCTTTGAAGGCATTGTCAGAGGTGCTGTGCATTTGTTGGCTGCTTTGTCTTCACTTTGCAGTCCAAGCCATCCCCAAACCATCTTAATTGTCTTGAAGTTGGGTAATTGAAGAGGCCTAGTCATTTGACAAGATTCTCCATCTCATGGTCCTTACATAGCCTGGAAGCGTGTTTTGGGTCATTATCCTGTTGTAACACAAATAATTGACACGCTAAGTGCAGACCAGAAAGGATGGTGTGGCGCCCCTGAGGGTTCAGTCGCCACAGGGGTACTGCACCTCAGTTAGAGGTGTGGAATCTCCTCTCTCAGGTAAGGATGGAGCATCTCACAGGACCCTGCTTTACACCCAACACTACACCACTCCCACCTGCAGGGGGCTTAAAGGCACTAGAGTGCTGCCCCGTTCCAGGACAGGGGAGTTGGGGGGAACCAAAGATAGGGGGAACCATGTAGTGGGTGAGGGTGGAGGAAGTACTTTACATTTACACTTAATCTAGGCATATATATACAGTGGCCATCTTTATAACCTGGTCTTTAGTCGTGGTTCTTTGGGAAGGTCTGACAGCGCAAGGCTGCGGCCGGCTCAGGGGTCACGGTTCCCGGTCTCAGGCCTCGAGTCGGGGATTGGGGCAGAGTTGAGTTATAGCCAGCTCTGTGCCCGGTCAGAGTCCAGCCAAGAGGGCCCAGGAGGGGAGCAGAGGAGTTAGGCTCCACAGGCGAAAGGATCCCAGGGGGATACGGACGGAGAGGAGTCGCCACCGGTATTCTTCATTCTGGCCCAGCCAGAGGGACTCCTGCCACAAGAGGGGACCGGCCCCCGATATCGGACAGTGTACTTCACGTCACCGTTAGAAAAGCCCGGAGGCTTAGTGGATCCCAGGGGGATACGGACGGAGCGGAGTCGCCATCTGTATCTCTCAACCTGTGTATATCCAGTGGGAGACCCGGCCTTAAATCACATACAGACAGGAGAGGACTCGGTGGGAGAATCTAGGAACACCCCGGCGGGGTCTTGACCGGTGCTCCTGAATTAACTGGGAAGTGCTGGACCCCCTTCCTGGTGGCCGCAGCGTGCCGCGAGAAGCAGAGAGAAGCTTTGCAGCTGCTATTTCACCAAAATGAGTAAATCTTGGATGACTTCACAGACTGCCTCCGTTTGCTCATTCTGCGCGGCACCGCACTTACCACTCCTCCCCAGACCTCTTCTCACTGCCCTGAGGCCTACTCCGCCTGTGGGGAGTAGTACTAACTGAGCTGCCCTAACATCAGCCTCAGTGGACTGCCGCAGCGCTGGTAACCTCTTACCAGAAACCACAGGTAGCGTAGTCGAACAACCACTCATCCAACAAGCCCATTATTTTCATGAGACAGCCCTGGGCACGGAACGGGTCTAGGCCACGACTGCATCCCCCCCTACAACTGACCCGGCTCCGAGTAAAGTACCCCATGCCGCCCAGGGGGGGCGTCTCAATGGCATGTCATTGCAGAATGCTGCGGTTGCTATGATGGGTAAATGGGCTTTGTATTTGGAGTAAATCACCAATATTGTAAGCAGCAAAGCACTCCTCCACCATCACACCTCTTCCTCCCCCTCCATGCTTCATGGTGGTACCAAACATGTAGAAACCATTCGTTTACCTTTTCTGCATTTCACAAAGATATGGAGGCTGGTACCAAAAATCTCAAATTTTGACTCTTCAGACCTCAGATTTCCATTAATGTAATGTCCAGTCCTTGTGTTGCTTGGCCCAAAAAAATATCTTCCTCTTGTTTGCAGTCCTCAGTAGTGGACCATTTCCAGCACTTCAACCATAAAGGCCGGCTTCTCGCAGTCTACTCTGGACAGTTGATGTCAAGATATGTCTGCTATTTGATGTCTGTGCATCATTTATGAGTGCTTTAAAGAGAATCTGTCACCCCCTGGGACTTATCAGACCGCTAATATGGTCATACAGGTGACAGAAATGTGAATCTATACTTACCTGTATGGCCCATATTAGCGGTCTGGTTTCTGTGTAATAGCTTTTTTATTAAATTATTTCTGCCAAGGTTCGTGTCCGGGGAACGCCAAGAAATCCCCGCCTACTACCTTCACTTCCATATTCACCCCACCTCCCCTGCACAGGGCCCTGTGACGTGCAGTTCCCGGCCGGATCCCGCGCCTGCGCAGTTTCCCCTATACAGACGGCGCTCTTCTCCCTGCCGTCCGTATAGCCTTGGGGAGCAGGGAACTTGTGCGCAGGCGCTGGGAAGGCAAAGTGACTCACCGGCGCCTGCGCACAAGTTTCCTGCTCCACAAGCCTATACAGACGGCAGGAAGAAGAGTACTTCAATGGAGGTTGAAGTGTTAGTTCTTTCTCTCTTCCTTAACTATAATTAATCTCATATGTTCAGTGTGTGTGGGGGGGATATGTTCCCTCAAAAGAGATGTCTTATGGATTTTTAATTTTTGTCTACGGCAGGTACTATGGGAAATCTAAAAGTTAATACATATTCTGGTTCGCTTCACACGTATTTCTTCACTCCTTGTTTCCATATATGTTCCCTTGTAGTTTTACTATCTTCAGACTGAATCTACAATGTTTACACTCCAATAAAAACAAGGAAAACCATTGCATGAACAGGTGTGTCCAAACTTTTGACCGGTACTATACTGGTTGGGAACTGGTTAATGTAGATTGCTGTCTTTCCATTTTTGCTATCTTTCTGTATCTGTGGCTGATGCTTTTCCTGTCTAGGATGGTAGATTTTGAGGAGAAGACAGGTGTATGGTAATATAATGGAGCGACTGCAAATATACTTGCTAGTTAAACTCATAACTACTTCAACATTCCATAGGCAAATTTAAAGAAGTGAAAGGAATATACAGAAAACAGAAGCCATGCCATGCCTGGTAAGTGTAGATGACAGATTTTCTACAGATCTACTCTACATTACTATTATATTATCATAAGTATACTTTAAGAACAAAAGTCTATTGCAAAACTTGCCATCCTTCACTTTTGCATTCTAGTTGGAACATCCAACCTGCATGTGTATGTGCATGCGGCTTCCTAATTGTCCCTATAGAAATATTGGCCAAAGTATCTCTATAAGGCTGCGTGTACACGATGTGTTTTTCATGCGTTTATGCTGCGAAATTTCCGCAGCGGAAACGCATCAAAAACGCATGGTAATCCGCACCCCATGGTCCCCAATGGCATTCCGCAATGTCAATGCACATGCTGCGTATTTTTCCGCAGCGTTTCTGCAGCGCAAATAAATCCGCAGCATGTTCATTAATTTTGCGGAAGCGCCGCCATTGACTTGCATTGAGACGCATAGAATGCGCATCTGTACATTTGTACAAGCGGATTATATGCGTCTCTATGTGCGGATGGTATCCAGTTCTGGAGGAGAGAAGACTCTCATCCAGACCTGGGTACCATTGTACCTGTAAAAAAAAGAATAAAATAATAAATAAAGTTTATATTCACCTGTCCGGCGGCCCCTGCAGCGCTTCTCCTTCCAGGACCTGAGATGACTTTGCGGTCATGTGACCGCAGGCTGTCTCGCGAGATGCCGGCAACCCGGAAGAAGCCAGGACGAGCGCTGCAGCACACGCGGCGGGAGATCGGGGGTAAGTATTGCTTTATTTTTTTATTTTTACGGTCACACTATATAAATCCATGCCTTTTGCATGGATTTATATAGTGTGACCGAGTTGTCAAGCACTTTCCAAGTGATGCTATCGCCTGGAAAGTGCTTGTCAGTCCGCATGTGGATCCGCATGTATTCTGCAGGAAAAACGCATGTACAATCTGCATGCGTTTTTTCTGCCAGGGAGATGCAGAAATTTTCTGCTTCATTTCTGCATCGTGGGCACATAGCCTAAGGCCTCGTTCCCATTTGCATATAAAAACGCCAAGTGCAATGTGAGAAAAAATCAATGATTGAGTGTTCATTTGCAAGTTTTTCCTCAGCTAGAATCAGGCTGAGGAAAAAAATCGCAATATGTTGCGATTTCACTCCGAAATAGGATGTGTGTGAGAAAAAAAAATCGCATGCCATACGGACCATCAGTGCGGCATCCGATCTTTACAGATACATTACAATTCTGTAGTATAGGAAACAGTAAATGGTCCTGTAAAAGATTAATAGCTGCTGAGTAAAAAAAAATGATTGTATACGGATGACAAGTGAGAAAAAATCCTCCCACTCTCCTGGATGAGAATGGGATCATTTTTTTATATCCAAGTGGGAGCGAGGCCTAAGGCTGGAGTCACACTAGCATATAAAAAAATTGGTCCGATGTTGATCCAGAAAAGTAGGACGAGTGTCATGTGAGTACAATGCGACTTTTCTCAACTAGCATCTGTATGACATCTATATGACATGCGTATGCAATCCGTATGCAATGCGTTTTTAACATCTTTTACATACTGTCATTCTCTATGTAATTTCAAGCTAGTTTTCTAACTAATAAAGCAATATTATATACAAATATAGATAGATAGAAATATGTCAGTGAGATATATAATCAGTGCTTTGCGTGTGTACTTTTCTCTACTTGCTTTTAGTAAATAAATAAATGGAAAAAAAATGACGTGGGCCCATTTATTTTTAATAACCAGCTAAGGTTAAGCAGACAGCTGTGAGCTGGTCTTATTAGTCTGGGAAGGGGCCAATAAACATGGAGCTTTCCAGCCTATTCATTTGAGCTCACAGCTCTCCGCTTAGCCTTTACTAGTTATTAAAAAGGGAGGACCCTAAAAAAATGACATGGGGTTCCCCCATTTTTAATAACCAGCAAAGTCTAGGCAGACAGCTGCAAGCTGATATTAATAGGCTGGGAAGGTCCATGGGTATTTGCCCTTTTCCCAGACTATTAAGACCAACTCACAGTTGTCTGCTTCCCCTTAGCTGGTTATTAAAAAATTTTCTCATTTATTTATTAGCTAAATACATGTACAGTAAACTACACACGCAAAGCACCCATTAAAAATCTCTCTGACATATTTCTATCTATTCTATTCTGACACTTCGGGCTGTGAATTTACTGTACTTGGCTGATTGGGTTTCCTTTGAGATGTGTGAGTAAAAATTGGACTGCACACATGATCCGCGTGCTGTGCAACTTTTTTCTCACACCCATTGACTTGCATTGGCAAGTATAATACGATTCTTGCAGACAATTGCAGCATGCTGCGATATTTTTCTCAGTCCAATCCGAACTGAGAAAAAACTCGCAGATGAGCACTGACTCATTTACTAGCATTGGTGAGAGTGCAATGTTTTCTCACATTGCACTCGTTCGATTTATATACAGTTCATCATAACTTGTAATGTTTGAAATAACCTTTAAGTAATGTCTGACTTTAATAAAATACAGAAATACAAAACAGAAATATCACAAGTTATGAAAAAACTTCACTTGCTTTGTATTGACAAAATTTTGGGTCCTTATTCAAATTAAATGCAGGGAACCCAATTTATTATCGCATATGTGCCTTTTTAAATTTTTTTTTTACACGTTTTTGTTTTTTTGGGGCCTTTTTTTTTTATTTGCACCAAATTCATTTTTCAACTTTTCAAAAAGTCAGTTTATCGCAAATGTACTCCAGTCCTATCTTGAAGTGATTGTATTTTCGCCAGGAATTTTTATGTCATTTTATTTTGCAAAATGTGTGACTTCTTGCTCTTAATAAGTTGTAAATTTAGTTAAACACATAAAAAAGAACATTTTTGACTCTGTGCAAAATTAATGACCACGTGCATCATTTTAATAAATTTGGGCGCCAAAAAACAAAACAAATGTCAGCGAATACCACAAGACAAAAAAAGAAAAGTAACTTAAAAAAGACGTAAATGATGAACCGGGCTCAACATTTCTTTAATATAAAGTACATCTTCAACTACCTAATGATGAAAAGACAAATTACTTTTAGTAATGGATACGCTTCAAATTTATATTGTTTTTTCAAAGGGACCTTTACCACAACCAGGCGATTTGATTGAATTTTCCTGCATTGCATTTGAACATTGGGGAGTATGTGTCGGAGACGGGAAATTTGTTCATTTAGGTAAGATAACATTGTGTTTAAGTGTTTATAGCCATCATATAGAAGTAAAATATACCAACTACATTCCACTGTGATCAGAGGCGTAAATGAAGCTTATGGGTCCCAATGCAAAATCTCCAAAGGGGCCCCCAATTATATCAAGTGTTTAATAGCATTGGTGTTTAATAGTGATGGGCGAACCCGAATGGTAAAGTTTGGGGTTCATACTGTTCCATACCAGACACTTCTTCTGTAAGTTCGTGTTACTGTTCGTATTTAGAAGCCCGAACAAAACTTGTTGAAAGGCGCAGCCAATCAACTAGCTCTTCCTGTATGGGCACTTCCGGCCCCATCACAGCCATGTCAAGTATTGGCATGGCTGTGATTGGCTGGTGCACTGTGTAAGAAAAATATAAAAAAAATAATAAAAAAAGATGTGGGGTCCCTCTATTTTTGATAACAATCGCAGGTAAAGCCAATAGCTGTGGGCTGCAGCCATCACCTGTGAGCTTTATTTTGGCTGGTTATCAAAAATAGAGGGGTCCCCATATCTTTTTTTAATTATTTAAGTAATTTAAAAAAACATTGTGCTGTCCCCCCATTTTTGATAACCAGCCAAGCTAAAGCAGACTGCTGGGGGCTGTAATTCTTGAACTGGGAAGGCCCATGGATATTTGGACCTCCCCAGCCTAAAAATATCAGCCTGCAGCCACCCCACAAAAGACGCTTCCATTAGATGCACCAATTCTGGCGCTTTGCCTGGCTCTTCCCGCTTGGCCTGGTGGGGAGGGGATTTGTCTGGAAGTGTTTTGTTTTGTTCAATTAAAGAACATTTATCTCTGTGTGTCATTATTAATTTTCACTACGGAATTAGTAATGGGGGAGTCTGATAGACGCTTCTCCATTACTAACCCCTGAGCTTGATGTCAGCTGACATTACAAAGCTGAAATCAACTCCAAAATGTTACCTCGCTTGCCAACGCACCAGGCCAAGCTGGAAGAGCTGGGCAAAGGGCCAGAATTGGCGCATCTAATGGATGAGCCTTTTCTGGGGCAGCTGTGGGATGCTATTTTTAGGCTGGGGAGGGCCAAATAAACATGGGCCTTCCCAGCCTGAGAATACCAGCCCACAGATGTCTGCTTTAGCTTGGCTGGTTAGCAAAAATGTAAAACTTTGGACACCCATGGTCAAAATTACTGTTATTGTCAACAGTTAAGCAAGTTGAAGATGAAATGATCTCTAAAAGGCCGATGAAAAAGTTTGGGTACCCTGCATAGTTAGCACCTAGTAGCACCCCCTTTTGAAAGTATCACAGCCTATGATTAGTGTTGTGACTTTAGGATCATTATTCATTTGTAGAAGCCATCCTCTTTTCAACTTCAGCTTTTTTTTTTACAGATGGTGTTATGTTTATGTGACGCTCGCAGCCCACCCTGGGAGATGGGGGTAATCAGAGCCGGGTCCGATGTTTGGGAGTTTGCAGTCGTGGCCTGGACCTATTCTGTGCCCAGGGCCGTCACATAAAAGATTTAATGGGCTTTCACGGTTTGGTGTTAATCGAGTGGATTAAATAACTACGCCACTTGTGGTGCCTGGTTATCCTCCACCAGTGCTGCGTTCAGTCCTCTGAGGCGGGATGTAGTGGCAGCAGAAGATGGTACTACTCCCCACAGGCGGAGCAGGGCCTCAGGGCAGACGGATGAGTGGGGTAGTAGTGGGTGGTACGGTGTGGTGTCACGCTGAAATAAGGGACCGGAGGCAATGGATGCAGTCTTCCAAGCTTTACTCACGCTGTTAGGTGTCAGCTGCAAGGCTTCTCCTTGCTCTTCACGGTGCGCTGCGGCCAACAGGAAGGGGTTCAGCACACTCCAGGTAGTTCAGGTGCATCAATCAGGACCCCCTGCACCAGAGTGTTCCTAGACTTTCCCACTAGGTCCTCTCCTGTCCGTATGTGGTGCGTGTACTAAGGCCGGGTCTCCCTCTGGACTATGCACAGATCAAGGGTACGGGTGGCGACTGCGCTCCGTCCGTTACCCGGTGGGATCCACTGAGCCTCCGGGCTTCTCCGACTAAGACTTAAAGTGACAGAGTCAGATATCGGGGCCGGTACCCCTTTTGCAGCAGGAATCCCTCTGACTAGGCCAGAATAGTGAGGACAGGTGGCGTATACCGCTCCGTCTGCATCCCCCTGGGATCCTTTTGCCTGTGGAACTTGTCTCCTCTGCTCCCCTCCAGGCCTTCTTAGGTCAGGACCTTGACCGGGTAGAGACAGCCGTTAACTCTAACCCACTCCTCGACTGAAAGCCAGAATACTGGGACCGTGTCCCCATCAGCTGCAGGTTCACACAGAAAGCCACGTTCAGTGATGAAGATCACAATCAAAGACCATAAGCCCAAGATGGCCGTTTGTTAAATATGAATTTTGTGGTGTAACCTAAAGTGCGTCCTCCACCCTCACCCACTACATGGTTCCCCTCATCTCCTCTTATCCCGGCTGGGGCAGCACTATGGTGACTATAAGCCCCCCTCAGGTGGGAGAGGTGTAGTGTTGAATGGATGGCTGAGTCCTGAGAGGTGCTCCTTCCTTAACTCGGAGAGGAGATACCACACCTCCGCCTGAGGTGCAGTACCCCTGTGGCGACTGAACCCTCAGGGGCGCCACATTTACATCAAGAATTTGTTGAAATTTCTTTGAATCCATTCTTCTCTCTACCCATGAAATCTTCCCCGTGCCATTGGCTGCAACACAACCCCAAAGCATGATTGATCCACCATCATGCTTAATGGTTTTCGAGATGTTCTGTTCCAGAAATTCTGTGCCCTTGTATTTTCACACATGAACAAGCCATAACCCTAACAGACTAATCTGAAACCTTGGTCAAAGTTATCTGAGCACACAAATCTCCAAGGGTGTCCAAACTTTTGCATTGGCCCATTTTCATTTTTGTAATTTTTAAAATGAAAAACAAAATAACAATATATTTTTTTGCAGAAAATACAAAGCAAATGTGAAATCTATAACTTTAGGCCTTTTAGACATCATTTCATCTTCAACTTGCTTAATTGTTCACAATAACAGTAATTTTTCACCATGATACATTATATCATGCTAACCAGCAAAGGTCAGAGATGATCCAACCCATTATGTGCCTTTAGTTCTGCCTCTGATCATAACTTGTGTTTTGCATATATTGCTTCCTCAGGGAGCGTGGTTATAGTTTTTCCTAAAGCATCTTAAATATTGTGCCAGTCCGATCACATGATTGGCACCGAGCCAACTATAGTGCCGATAGTATCATGTGAATTCTTGGCCCCTTCAACCCGCTCACCTTTCCCGTTAGTCAAACTGGACTGTGCATTTCCAGGGCAAGGACAGAAGAGCGAGACAGAGCAAAGACACACCAACTGCCAGGATACGCTAAAGTGAAGATTATTAGGGCAGGTGCAGACAAACGCATATTCTGTCATCCGAGACAATCAAGTCGATTATACAAATGACACTCTGATCAAACTCGATCAGCATTTGATCAGAGTGTGATATTAGTGTGCTCTGATTCTGTTGGATAAGGAGAAAATGCAGAAAAAAAAATTCCTCCATCTTCTCCATTCTGTGAAGCCGCGGAAATTGGACTGCACTTAGATATCATCCGAGTGCAGTCTAATTTTTTTTCCACACACTCATGGACTTACATGGCCAGTTTTGTTCAACTCTGCCAAAATGAATGGAGATGGGGCCGGATGGGGCGGAATGGAGGCTTGATGCCATAGCCAGTTCATGGCGAGCTGTGAAGTTCCTTAGCCAAGTCCTGTTACTCCAGTCCTCAAAAGGAATAGGATTTGTGGCGAGACGCATGAAGGCACGTGCCACTTGTCAGAGGCATCTGAGTCATTAATAGGAGTGTGAATCAAGATCATCTGACTTAAACATGCCCCTTCATGAAGACTCGCGTTGTTCACGCTGGTCCTGATGAATCGGGGCCGAAGAGTGTGAAATCACTTACAAGACACTGTATTAATTTATTTCTTTGTCATGTGTAATGGATTTAGGATTATATGTCAGAGTTAGAATTTAATTGTTTTGGTAAATGCATTATAATATGTGGATGCTTGTGGTTTTTACTCAGTTCCAGATGGTTTGGACACTTTTCCCACAGCAATTGGAGTCGTAGCTGTTGTGAAAGAAGAGTATTTTAAAGCTTCTCTTCATAGTATACTTTTTTCCTATAAAGTCAATAACAAATATGACAAGAGAGCAGTCCCCTACCCACCAGGAAAAATTGTAAATGCAGCACGAAGGGAAGTGGGGAAGAAGAGGAGCTATGATCTTCTCAAAGCTAACTGTGAACATTTTGTCACTGAACTACGATATGGCATCCCCTTCTGTGACCAGGTAATTTATTAGTAGTTTACTTCAATATAATGACGTAGGGCCCATTTTACCAGTGAGTTTTTTTGTCCTCTTGTATTCGTTGACATTTTTTTTTTAATCAAAATTTCTTTAAAGAGGAACATATGGTTCATGAATTTTCCGCAAAATCCAAAATGGCCATTATTTTTGTCTTTAACTTTTATGCGAAATTTTAGTGCAAAAAGTCACACGTACCCCTAAAATGATACAAAATTTGGGTGCAAAATCAAGACAGGGTGAGATTGGATTACAGGTGTGCACAAATTTTGATGAATCAGCCAAAAACATATGGAAACACCAAACCGTTCCAACAATGATGAACATGAAAAAAAACAGGCAACGACATATAAAATAGACAATGCACAAATTAAAAATAGAATAAGGCAAAAATGAAAAAATAGGCAAAAAACACCAAAAACTGGGCAAAACAATACAAATACAATATTGAATAAAGCAAGCCCTAAAGCTAGGTTGCCAAATGTAAATTCATAGACATTCCCCAAAGTATAAGTGTTTTTTTAGTTCTACTCTTCATAGTGTTCGGCAGAAAAATACACTGACAGTGAGTTTTCTTTTTTTGTCATTTTGCATTGCACATGCAGCAATACTTTACATGCACAGTTCAAATGAAGCATTGCAAATGCTGAACTACAAATTATGTAGTGCAGGACGTATTGTGGCACATCTACTGTATGTACAGTTAGTGTGCTTGGATGGGAGAGTCCTGTAAAAGTACGATTTTGGAGCATGTTGCTGAAGGCTGATGTGGCACCCCAGGGGTCTGGTTGCCACAGTGGTAGAAATACCATGTCTGAGAGCGAGCATGGGTTTTCCTGGTCAGGAGCACTTTTGCATGCAACGCCTCCTGCCCCAGTCCAGGGAGGGGAGGAACTTGCCCTTTATAAACTGGATCTGGGGCGGGGTTAGGGAGAAGTTCCAGAGACAGGGACAGAGCAGCAAGGAGCTCTGTAGGACACAGGAGCTGAAGGCCAGGGACTGGAGCTAGCAGAGCTCGTCCTGGCCCTAGACGCAGAGAACCGGACACCGGAGTCCGAGGCTTTGAGGATATCCACATCCAGCAGCAGAAACCACCTGGCAGGGGATTTCAGGTCCTCTGGCCATAGAAAGCCCGGAGGCTCAGTCACACGCAAGGGACCAGCACCGCCATCGAGGAGTGGAAGGTACCAAAGGCCCCAAGTCACCAGCCATACGGGTGAGCACCACACGGTACACTCAGGGACATGGGCTACTACACAACTACAGCAGGGTAGCCAGGAAGAGTGCAGTAAGACGGGAAGGCCTACACCTCCACCTGGCCAGGGGAACTCTTGTTCGCTCACAGACTGACCAGGCCTCTAATGTTAGCCAGTACTCCCGGCAGGGTCTTCTTCATTACCAACAGTAAAGACCCTGAACTGCACTGCACGGACTCTGAGTCATTTCTGCTGCGCCCATGCACCATTACCCCCATCATCTGCACTCACTGCCCTGAGGCTATACTCCTCCCGTGGGGAGTTATACTACCTTCTGCTGCGCACACAACATCAACCTCAGCGGTCTGCCCCGCAGCGGCGGTTCACAGTGACCACAATCCACGGGTGGCGTAGTCGGACACTTAAATATTACAAAACCAAATAAACAGATCCGCCACTGGTTTGACCACCCTGAGCCACGGGACCGGGTCGCAGCCACGGAGACTACAACCCCTAGCATTACACAGAGACCCAGCTCCGGGTATTCCCCCACACACGGCCCAGGGGGCGCGTCAACTTTGGCGTACTCGGCAGGATTTTGTGCCCGAAACCACCGGGTACTGCGTGCCTGAAGAAAGACTGTGATACTTACCGTGGTGAAGTTTCCCCCCATCCGCAGACGTTTTCCCGCCATCCGCAGCCATTTTCCCGCCATTGGGCGCCATTTTTGGGACGCCGCGTGGGAAGAAGAGGGGCGTGGACGCCAAAAGCGTGCGAGAGCTGAAGCCCCACCTTACGTACTGACGCTGTGCAAGGTCCTGGAAGGAGCCCAGCGGACGTCGACGTCACCAGCGCGCGACGCAAGGTCCATGACTCCGACAATCGCCTGTGGAGCCGCGGCCTACGGAGAAGAAGCAACGGAAGGTGGGCCACGGTTAACTAGGGGGGAGGAAGACACCAGGAATGAAGGGAGCTCCCACCACCAGCGCGACTGCTGCCGCAGTGACGCCATTCACGATGCCGTATATCCCCGGAGCGGCATGGTTACCCCAGTACTCAGGGGAGTCGCATACCCTGAGCGACTTTAGAGAAAGACTGAATAGCCTATTCAAAGTATACCCCCTGTCCGAGGAACAAAAAGTGAGCATCCTGATAGGCCAGTTAATCGGAGCAGCCCAAAGAGAAGTAAAGTCCTGGTCAGCCAGGGAAAAGGGGACTGTAAAGGAAATACTGGCCCGCCTAAAGGACACTTTTGATACCCGCACCTCAGCAGAGATCAAACTAAAATTTTATGGATGCAAACAGCGGGCACAAGACAGTATACGGGACTATGCTTTGAATTTGCAGGAGGCCCTGAGAGCCATTAAGCAAGCAGACCCTGACAGCGTGCAGAATGAGGATAAGCTGTTGACTGAACAGTTCATTGAGGGTCTACTGTCCAGCGCCCACCGAACCCAGTTGCGTGTAATGGCCTTGCAGAACCCTGATTTAGATTTTGCGCAGTTTAAAGACAGGGCCATCCGGGTGCTCCGAGAATCGGCACCAGGTGGCGCTGTAACCCACAGGCGCCCTGCTATCACCTATCACCGGGAGGCGGCGCCCTTGTCTGCAGAACCTGTGGGAGCTGATGCACAGGCTTTTGACAAAGCCCCGGCTGCAGACCTGCACCATCAGGTCCAAGAGCTGACCAAAAGCGTCGCCGCGCTAACCAGAACTGTGCAGTCTTTACAGGTGTCCCCTTCAGGAAAGATCCAGCTGGCTTCCAGTCCGGAGGACGTCCCTTGGCGCCGACAGAGGAGGATCCCATCGTCCAGAGGAAGGCCCAGCGACCGCTGCGATCAGTACGGACAACCCATCTGCCGCCGCTGCAACCAACCAGGACATATGGCAAGGTACTGTCATTTAAACGGGCCCAACCTGGGGCAGAGGGCCGACCCCCAGGCATTAGACCATCAGGCCCATCGAGCTGGCGTGATAAGTACATAGGGGGACGACCGGTCTTGCCTGTGGTGCTGGATGGCATTCCTATGAGTGCACTACTGGACACCGGGTCACAGGTAACCACCATCCCCTATGTGCTTTTTAAGCGGTACTGGAATGACTCAGATATTACCCGCTACCCAGATAACGATTTGAGCATCATCGCAAGCAATGGTCAGCCCGTGCCGCAGGTGGGATTCAAGGAGGTGACCATAAAAATTGGTAAAGTTGAACTGCCAGCGCAAGGACTGATTATTGCGGACATTGACCGTCGTGAAAGCCACCTTAAGATAACCTTGGGTACTAATGTTATTGAAAATTGTCTTGCAGAGATAATTGTGATATTACAGCAGGTTGCGATGAGCGCCAGCTCCAGCCAGCAGCGTGTCCTACAAAAAGAGATCAGAGCCCTGATGAAAAGGCAACAGGTAGAACTGTCTGGTGGTGAGATTGGTAGTGTAAGGATGAGTGACCCATTCCCTCTCGCCATGCCCCCAAAAAGTGAGATGATGATCTGGTGCCGGACTGCAATCGAATTAAGAGGAAGGGACTACCAAGCCATGGTAGAACCCGTCTACTCAGACAGTAGGCCCACCATATTGACAGCGCGGGGGGTGGTCGATGTAAGCCATGGGAGGGTACCCGTCCGCATCCTAAACATTGGGGAAAGAGAAGTATACTTGCCCCGGTATGTCACTCTAGCCAAATTGTTCACCGTTAACCAAAACTCTGTAAAGGCCGTGGAACCCTTGCCTCTATCTCAACCAGAGGAGGGTAACGGCTCCAAGAAACAAATGGAGGACTGGTGTCAGAAGCTGCATGTGGGCACCGACTCCACTCCCTCACACCAAAAACAAGGAGTCTACCGGGTGGTGCTGGAGTACGAAAGAGTCTTTAGCAAACACCCGCTAGACTTTGGGAAAGTAAAGGGGGTAGAACACCACATCCCCACAGGAGACGATCCACCCATAAAGGAAAGATACCGACCTGTACCCCCTGCACACTATCAGAATGCCAAGGGAATGTTGCGAGAAATTAAGGAGGCTGGGGTAATCAGAGACAGCTGTAGCCCCTGGGCAGCTCCACTAGTTCTTGTGAAAAAGAAAGATGGCACCATGAGAATGTGTGTAGATTACAGAAAGGTCAACCGTATCACACACAAGGATGCGTACCTGTTACCTAGGATAGAGGAATCTTTAGCTGCATTAAAGTCTGGTAACTTCTTCTCCACTTTGGATCTTACTAGCGGGTACTGGCAGGTTCCTGTAGCAGAGGCAGACAAGGAGAAGACCCGCTTCACCACCCCGATGGGTCTCAGCGAATTCAACTGTATGCCGTTCAGGCTCTGCAACGTACCAGGAACCTTCCAGCGGTTGATGGAGTGCTGCCTGGGGCACAGGAATTTTGAGACGGTCCTGCTATACCTGGAAGATGTCATCGTGTATTCCAAAACATATGAGGACCATCTGAAACACCTGCCAGAGGTGTTTGAGGCCCTTGCAGGCTACGTCCTAAAGGTGAAACCCTCCAAGTGTCATCTACTGAAACCAAAGGTACAGTACTTGGGACACGTGGTGAGTGCTGACGGAGTAGCTCCAGACCCTGATAAGATCACAGTGATTAAGGACTGGCCAAGACCCTCCAGCATAAAGGAAGTGCGGCAGTTCCTCGGGTTGGTAGGCTACTACCGAAGATTCATCTCTGAGTTCACCAAAATGGCAGCCCCTATGCAAGACCTCCTGTTGGGTCAGTCAAAGACCAAGAATCAGAAGCTGCCCTTCAGGTGGGACAAGCTGGAAGAGGAGTCTTTCCGCCAGCTGAAGATGGCCCTCACGGGGGATGAGATCCTGGCTTACCCTGATTACGACCAGCCTTTCATCCTCCACACAGACGCCAGTAACGTGGGACTGGGAGCCGTACTATCCCAGATCCAGCAGGGCAGAGAGCAGGTAATTGCTTACGCCAGCCGAAAACTACGGCCCACAGAGAGAAACCCTGAGAATTATAGCTCCTTCAAGCTAGAGTTCCTGGCAGGGATGTGGGCAGTGACGGAACGTTTCAAACATTACCTTGCCTCTGCCAAGTTCACTGTGTACACGGACAACAACCCGTTGACACACCTGGACACTGCAAGACTTGGTGTCCTGGAGCAAAGATGGATGGCCCGGCTGTCCAACTATGAATTTACCATCAAATACCGGGCGGGACGCACAAATGGCAACGCAGACGCCCTGTCCAGGATGCCGAACTTGCCGGACGGAGGGGAAGATCCAGAAGAACTGGAAGAGATTGAACTCCCTGCGTTCCACCGTCATGGGATTACCCAGTGTTCCCACTGTGTAAGGGACAAGCACTCTGCCACGTTCAATCCCTTGCCGCACTAAGAGATGCTGACACAGGCTGACTCCCGACCTTGACCCGGACGCTCCGGAAGAGACCAAACAGCTGTGGAAGGAGAAGAGTAAACTGTTTCTCTACAAGGGGAAGCTGTGCCGGAGAATTGTCAACTCCTGGACACATGAGCTGACCTGGCAGGTAGTGGTCCCGAGACGAGACGCGGCTATGGTCCTGGAGGCATACCACGACGGAGCAGGGCACTTTGGATGGAAGAAGTTGGAGTTCCTGATGCGTGAACAGTTCTTCTGGGTAGGCATAAGAGGGGCCATTGAGAGATGGTGCAGAGACTGCGGCCCGTGCAACCTGACAAGAAAGGACCGTGCCAGCCAGAAGACTCCCCTGCAGCCCATCATCACCAAGCAGCCACTAGAACTGGTAGCCCTGGACCATGTGAAGCTGGCTCCAAGTAGGTCCAGGTACGTCTACGCCCTCACCATCGTAGACCACTACTCCCGGTTCCTGGTGGTGGTCCCTGTCAAGGACTTAACAGCACAGACAGCAGCTATAGCCTTCCAGCAGCACTTCTGCCGTCCACACGGGTATCCGGAGCAAGTGTTGACTGACCAAGGTCCAGCTTTCAAAGCGGAGGTCTTCCAGGAGTTCTGCAACCTGTATGGCTGCAAGAAGATAAGGACAACACCCTATCACCCCCAAGCCAACGGATTGTGCGAGAAGAGGAACCAGGTGGTGATAGACTTGCTGAAAACGTTGCCCCTGGAAGAACGCAGTCTGTGGCCTGAAAAACTGCCTGATCTGGTGGACTTGTATAACCACATCCCAGTAAATTCCACCAACTGCACCCCGGCTTACCTAATGAGAGCAAGACCTAGTAAGCTGCCTATTGACCTGGATATGGGAGTCCTGACACCCGAGGACACCTCGCCAGAGGCAGACTTGGATACAGAACGGCAGCAGCAGTACCGGAAAGTGCAGGAGAGTGTTGAGAGAAGTCTGTCTCAAGCAAGAGAAAGGCAAGAGAGGACTTACAACCAGCATGCTCCCGCTGTTCCCCTGGCACCTGGAGAGCAGGTCAACTCTTGAAGAGGAAGAGGCGGCTCCATAAGTTGGATGACCAGTGGGAGAAAGACCCGTACACAGTACTGCCCTCAATTCATGAAAATCCGAAAGTATGCATTATCAGTAAGGATGGAGGAGAGACCACAGCCACTGTCTCCAGAGACCACCTGAAGAAGTGTCCCGTGCAGCTGCAAAGCACTGATGAAGACCAAGATAGCCCTCAATCCGCAGAGGAAAGGGAAGAAATGGTCAGTACAGTACTCTGAGAATTTCCCCGGTCCTGGACACAAATTAACAACGCTATTGTGGTACCTGTCCTTATCTTTCTCCAGCCAGCCCCTCAAGGGCCTACAGAAGAGCTAGTAGTGTTGGGAGAGCAACCGGCCCCCGGAGGCAGAAGATTCCATATCAGCCGCCCAGGAGAACCAACCCTCTGCTAGTAGTGAGCCTGCCGTGCCCGTGGTAAGCCAAAGAGTACGCAGAAAGCTGCCCAACCTACCCGTAACATCTCCAAAAACCTGTAGTGCAGACACTAGTGAGCCCACTACACAAGGGGTGGAAATGGGGGACCCAGAAAGAACACCACCAGATAATGTGTTACGTAAGTCCACTAGGAGCACTAGAGGTCAGAAGCCCGCTCGCTGGAGAATCTAGGAGAATCTAAATGCAATGTCTATATACCTGTATATTGCAACTGTCGAAATGTTTAATGTTTGTTGCCTGCATACTAATTGTGTTTTTCTAGTGCCCGACAGGGTTTATGGACTGACAGGTTATGGACAATGAATAACCGGAACTTTGCCTGTAAATAGTTGCACCTGTAAAGTGCCCCTTTGTGCCAGACCACAGAATAAAAACCCATGGAGGTGGCTGAAGACGTGGTCCAATGCCGGATCATCGATGCCCTGTAGCCACCCCAGGGCCTTCATGGAGGGTTTGGGACGGGTCCCTCAAAATACATCTTGGGTGACATGGACACCTGGTTACGGAAGCGCCGTGACCTATAAAGACTGAACTCCTTGTACATATGTTGATGTGTTATTGCTTATACCTTGTTATGTCTGTTTTCATAAAATGTGTTTAGTCCCAGAGTACTAAAATTTACTAGGGGAGAATGTGGCACCCCAGGGGTCTTGTTGCCACAGTGGTAGAAATACCATGTCTGATAGCGAGCATGGGTTTTCTTGGTCAGGAGCACTTTTGCATGCAACGCCTCCTGCCCCAGTCCAGGGAGGGGAGGAACCTGCCCTTTATAAACTGGATCTGGGGCGGGGTTAGGGAGAAGTTCCAGAGACGGGGACAGAGTAGCAAGGAGCTTTGTAGGACACAGGAGCTGAAGGCCAGGGACTGGAGCTAGCAGAGCTCGTCCTGGCCGAAGACGCAGAGATCCGGACACCGGAGTCCGAGGCTGTGAGGATATCCACATCCAGCAGCAGAAACCACCTGGCAGGGGATTTCAGGTCCTCTGGCCATATAAAGCCCGGAGGCTCAGTCACACGCAAGGGACCGGCACCGCCATCGAGGAGCGGAAAGTACCAAAGGCCCCAAGTCACCAGCCATACGGGTGAGCACCACACGGTACACTCAGGGACGTGGGCTACTACACGACTACAGCAGGGTAGCCAGGAAGAGTGCAGTCAGACGGGAAGGCCTACACCTCCACCTGGCCAGGGGAACTCTTGTTCGCTCACAGACTGACCAGGCCTCTAATGTTAGCCAGTACTCCCGGCAGGGTCTTCTTCATTACCAACAGTAAAGACCCTGAACTGCACTGCACGGACTCTGAGTCATTTCTGCTGCGCCCATGCACCATTACCCCCATTATCTGCACTCACTGCCCTGAGGCTATACTCCTCCCGTGAGGAGTTATACTACCCTCTGCTGCGCACACAACATCAGCCTCAGCGGTCTGCCCTGCAGCGGCGGTTCACAGTGACCGCAATCCACGGGTGGCGTAGTCGGACACTTAAACATTACAAAACCAAATAAACAGATCCGCCACTGGTTTGACCACCCTGAGCCACGGGACCGGGTCGCCGCCATGAAGACTACAACCCCTAGCATTACACAGAGACCCGGCTCCGGGTATTCCCCCACACACGGCCCAGGGGGCGCGTCACTGAAGCTTTCAGAAAATCCTGATCCCTAGATGCAGTGTGTATAATCTAAGTGGTCAGGTAATATAGTGATCACCAGTGACATTATACACAGGAGCTCTGTATATAGTGTACAGGTAATACAGTGATCATTAGTGACATTATACACAGGAGCTCTGTATATAGTGTCAGTGTATAGGTAATACAGTGATCATCAGTGACATTATACACAGGAGCCCTGTACATAGTATATAGTGTATAGTGTCAGTGTACATGTAATACACTGACTCACCAGAGACGTCTGTAGGTGAAGTTCTTCATCTTCGCTTTTCTCCTTCATCCAGCTCAGACTGCCATCACTTCTTCCAGCCAGCACTTGTCTCTGCGTATAATAACACACAGTTATGTAGAGCACATTCCCCAACTTCTACATTACACAGCTGAATACTGATGTGCACCCACTATTAATATATAATTAGTCATTATGCAACCCACCATTCCAAATATAAATTGTAATTCACCACGGTGCCCCCATTAACTGTAAATAGCCACTTTCCACACCTAATATATAAATTAATTAGCACCTGTACTCTTTCCCCCAATTTATTACCAGTCACACTCCAGCATCCGCAACGCCCCCACTCTGTACCTCCTGCTCCACCAATTCATTATATTTAAAAGCATTCTCTGCCCCAATTCATTATGTCATGTCCTTGCTCTCCCCACCACACCCTCTATTCATCATTATTTACTCTCCCCCTCCCCCCATTGGCTCTCTCCACCCCCCACTCACAATTCATCATCTGCTCTCCCCACTCCCATCTCCCAATTCATCATGTGCTCTCCCCACTCCCATCTCCCAATTCACCATTTGCTCTCCCCACCCCCAATTCACCATGAGCTCTTACCACCCACCACTCCCAATCCATCACAAACTCATCCTCCCCCACTCCCAATTCCCCATGTGTAGCTCATCCTCCCCAATTCCCCATGTGCAGCTCATCCCCCCTCTCCCAATTCCCCATGTGCAGCTCATCCTCCCCAATTCCCAATTCACCATGTGCAGCTCATCCCCCCCACTCCCAATTCCCCATGTGCAGCTCATCCTCCCCCCCACTCCCAATTCCCCATGTGCAGCTCATCCTCCCCCACTCCCAATACCCCATGTGCAGCTCATCCTCCCCCCTACTCCCAATTCCCCATGTGCAGCTCATCCTCCCTCCACTCCCAATTCCCCATGTGAAGCTTATCCTCCCCCACTCCCAATTCCCCGTGTGCAGCTCACCCCCCCTTCCAATTCCCTGTGTGCAGCTCATCCCCCCCCCACTCCCAGTTCCCCATGTGCAGCTCACCCCCCCACTCCCAATTCCCCATGTGCAGCTCACCCCCCCCCCACTCCCATTTAATTAATTCTATTTAAAAAAAAAAATTGTCATACTTACCCCTCATACGATCCCTGCAGCATCCTGGCGCTCCTGCTGCGACGATGAGATGCCCGCCGCCAGCGGGTTCTCCTGACTTCTGGTCAGGTGACGGCGCATACGCGCTGCCACCTGACCAGACGTCAGGAGAAGTATGAAGGAGCTGCTGCAGCTGCGCAGCTCTGATAAGGAACCCAGCACTAAGCGCTCGCCACTTTATTACAGCATTGTGCCCCGTGAGCAGAAGCACAAGTGGTTTTATGGTTTCATTCTACTGCCAATCTGACAGTAAACGTTAGAGAGGACCTATCATTTGTCATAAATATGTAACACCCCTCTTTAGGCAAGGTGTCTGGTAGATCTCACCTCACTATGGCACAGCACCTGCTCGAAATCTTTCTGGGAGCTTTATAGAATGCATAAAGATTTTCGTATTTTGCCAGGAGTTGACTCGGGAAACCCCTGTCTAAGCTCCATGAGCCCCAAACACTCTAAAATACCTAAATAACAAATTTAGCTGGTACTCACCCTCTTCGGATCCAGCTCTGTTTTCCTCTTGCTGCTCGGGTTTTGGTGTTTTGATTGCAGTGGTTGCACATCAACAACACACATCACTGCTGTAGCCAATCACTGAGCTCGGTGGCTCATATTGTCTACCTCGGAAAATTATTGTTCTTTTTTTCTTGGAAGCCTGCAGCAGCCTTCTTCAAATTTCTGAGACCCAAAGTAATCTATTCTTTGTGTTTTCTACTATTATTTATAATTATGATGTAAAAGTGCATTATGCTCACTAAGAACATGTGATATAACATAACAATGTATAAACATGTTTGTTTTTTGTACCCTGTAGGTGGATAAAGAGAAAATTGCAGAAACAGTTGGAGACCGGTTTCGTGGAACGATAGCTGGGGCGGGTGACCTTGTTGGCAGACTTTTCAATTGGTGAAATGCCTGAACGTCAGAGAGACTCAACTTCAGAACATTACAAACCTTCTAATTCAATGTCCCGTGTCAAAACATGGCAGAAACAATTGTTGTTCTAGAAAGAAAAAACAAAATAAAAGAACTCCAATATATTTGTTTTTACTGACATAATTGTAAAATTTTAATTACCCACGGAAGAAATGGTCAGAATCAGAGGCGTAGCTAGGGGTACAGCTCAGGGGGGGGCAAAACATCTGAGTAGGCCCCTAACAAGGTAACCGTGGGTACAACTACGGTGGTGAACCCTGATTGTGGGTAAAGAGGAAACTCAGCAAATGACCGCGCTGTTACTGAAAATAAATCTCTAAATAAAGACCAACACTAATATTACCACCATATGGTGACCATATAGTGGTAGTTGCCAGACCTGCAGACCATACAAGTAATTACAGTACAGGTATATATAGTAACTTACAGCTGATGTTCTTTCTGATGGAGTCGTTCATTTTCTCATCTTTTCCATCTGGCCCAGACCGACATGACAACTTCTTCCAGTCAGGAGTCGTCTGCAGAAATTACAACGAAAACACATTTGTCTTCTCACATTTCAAGCCCTGTCCCCATCTATCCCCAACCTGCACAAACTCCTCATCCTGCTGATACCCCAATACTGAGCTGCTGCTGCTGCTGTATGTAACCCTATTACTTCACCTGCTGTGTAGTACAATAATATAACTCCTCTCACTGCTCCGGATAATAATGCCCAACACTGTGCCCTTTACAAAGAAATGATGCCTCCTTTGTGCCCTCTACATGGTAAAATTGCTCCTTTGAAAAGATTAATGCACTGTACAAATACCTTAGAAAAGTGTCCACATTTTGCACCTCTAATGGTTACAATACTCTGAGTGCCCCTATAACAATAATGCTTCTTAAGTACCCACTTAACATTTAACAATGTCCACTGGGTCCTCATATATACAGTATAGTGGAGCCATAGCTCTCGTATAAAGAGTATGATGTCCCCACAGCTCTCCTATATACAGTATGATGGGCCCATGGTTCCCCTATACACAATATAATACTCCACAGCTTCCTTATACACAGTATGGTGGACCCACAGCTCCTATAAACAGACAACCACTATCAGTACATGAATGCAGCACCAGAGCCACTATTGGTAAATGAATGCAGTGCCAGAACCACCATCAGTAGATGAATACAGCACTAGAACCACACGTTTACTCTTCTGCATACTGCCCACAAGGCACTGTGCCTTCACATTAACTATCCTCATATACAATAACAGTCCCTATAGCCCTTGGCTCTATAAGGCGCTTAGGTTTCCCACTTCGGCAGCAGGGTGACGGCCGCAGTAGGGAACCAGTGGCAGAAAGGTGACCGCTGCAGCCGGGTGATGACCTCGGATTAGTTATGGATTGGTACATTTGTACATGATCAGAACCACTGTCAGATCCACTGTCAGTTCGTGAATCCAACTTCTTTATACTGTGCCCCCACTTCTCCATATTTTCCTCAAAGCTCTCACCTCTACATACTATCCCCTCACGCTTCTATCTTTACATGCTGTGCCACTTCTCCATATTGTCATATTGTCCCCCACGCTCTCATCTGTCTATACTGTCCCCCCACGTGTCCATCTCTAGATAATGTGCCTCCATATCTCCATATTGTCCCCAAAGCTCTCACCTCTCCATACTGTCCTGCCATGCGCCCATCTTTACATACTGTTCCCCCACTTCTCCATACTGTGCCCTCACTTCTCCATATTGTCCCCCACGCTCCCATCTCTACATACTGTTCCCTTTTTTTCCACACAAATGTGGCGCCCCTGGGGGTTAAGTCGCCACAGGGGTACTGGACCTCAGAACGAGGTGTGGTATCTCCTCTCCCAGGTAAGGATGGAGTACCACACAGGACCCCAACCACACACTCAACACTACACCACTCCAGTTCTGAAGGGGGCCTAAAGCACCATAGTGCTGCCCCGTACCTGAATGAAGGAGTTGGGGGGGAACCAAAGATAGGGGGAACCAAGTAGTGAGTGAGGGTGGAGGAAGCATTTACCTAAGCACTTTATTAGAATCATATATAACTGGAGGCCATATTATTAACAAGGTCTTTGGTCATGGGTCTTTTGGACGGCAAGTCAGCACAAGGCTGCGGCCGGCTGAGGGTCCTCAGTTCCCGGTCTCAGGCCTCGAGACGGGGGGCCGGGGCAGAGTATAACCGGCTTTGTCCCCGGTCAGAGTTCAACCCAGAAGGCCCAGGAGGGGAGCAGAGGAGATAGGCTCCACAGGCGAAAGGATCTTAGGGGGTGCGGACGGAGCGGTATCGCCACCTGCATACCTTATTCTGGCCCAGCCAGAGAGACCCTGCTGCAAGAGGGGGTACCGGTCCCCGATTATCTGACTTTGCACTTTATGTCTCTGTCGGAAAAGTCCGGAGGCTTATGTGGATCCCAGGGGGATACGGACGGAGCGGAGTCGCCACCTGTATGCCCTAATCTGATTTTATCCAGAGGGACCCGGCCCTACACCACGTTCTCACCACAAGTCACCAAAAAGGGCACCCAGTCGGTCCGGGAGCTACACGCTACCCTTAAAGGACATCGCAGTACCCGTACGGGACTCAGTGGGGGACACAAGGCGAGAGAAGTAGGACAAGAGAGGAACACACTAGAGCGGGGGTCCTGTCAAGTGCTCCTGAACTACCTGGAGTGTGCTGAATCCCACCCTGGCGGCGGCCGCAGCTCGCCGTGTGACAGCAGAGAGAAGCTCTGAGCTGAGTAATCACCACAGTGAGTAAAGACTTGGATGACTTCAACTACTGCCTCTGTCTGTTCTTTCCTCCGCGGCTGTGCACCCGCCAACGCTCTACTCTGCACACCCCCTCTCTCTCCCTACGCTGCCCTGAGGCCCCGCTCCACCTGTGGGGAGCCGCACCAACTAAGCTGCCTGAACACCGGCCTCAGAGGACTGCCGCAGCGCTGGTGATCCTCACCAGAATCTACAGGTGGCGTCACGAACATTTCCCTATCCCATACAACCATGCCTTTTAAGAGTGACCCCAGGGTACGGGCCCAGGAGCTGACCACCGCGACATCCCCATTCCCCAAGGTCAGGCAACAACAAGGCCCGGACGCCGAGTCGTCCCCCATCCCCAATCCTCGCACATTCCCACTTTTCCATATGGTCCCCACTAGCTCCAAATTCTCAATCCTGTTCCCCCATTTCTCCACATTGTCCCCTACACTCCCAACTCTCCATACTGTCCCCCCACTTCTTCATATTGTTCACCCACCTTCCACTCCTGGTCCCATTTTCCCATATGGTCCCCCTACCTTTCCATAATGTCCCCCACTTCTCCAAATGGTCCCCAATGCTCGCTCCTCTCCATACTGTCCCAACAGTTTGCATCTGGTGCACCCATCCCCACGCTGCTCCCTCTCACAATATTCAACACTTCCCCATATGCTGGCAAGACGTGTTCTTTGCCACTCTGTGGCTCAGTGATCTGACAGCAGCAAAGTGATGAGGTCAGCAGTGGCGACCTCTGACCTCTTCACTCCGCTGCTGCACCTTGGGCCGGGGAGATGAGGAGCGCCCCCCTCCTCCCAGCGCTCAGCGCTGCACTGTTGCTGCTCAGAAGTATTCATGTCTAATAGACATGAATATATCTGAGCACAAGGAAAAGGGAGCGCTATGCAGCTGTGGCTGTGCTTAAGTATATCGGCGTAGCGTAGCCTCGGGTGGGCGCCCCGTGGTGGGCCCCCCCCCGTTAGCTACACTACTGGTCAGAATACTTCTATATACGTTGTAACATAGACTTCGAGTCCCATCAAGTCCTGAATTGCTCAGAATGGAGAAAACAGAAAATACAAGAGACGCTATCAGCCAAAAACTGTATCTCCCTTGTCTTTTCATCTAAGAAGATGGCAGACAGCTCATTAAAAGGCTTAAATGAAATTCTACAGTCACTTTATCTGACTGCAGATTGCTGGATCATAACAGTGTGTGATATGTACACTAACAATTTCCCTGTATGCCCCGTGAGAATGGGCAGTTATCATCAGACCTCATGTATGTAATTTATATACATATGGTCATGTGCCGACTAGTCTTAATGGGCTTCTTCTAATAGAAGAGCATTAAGAGATGCCAGATAAGATTAGTTTGCACGTGACTACAAGTACGCAAATCGCATTCATCCGGTCACATGACCTCCCACTTGCATGGGGCCTACCGGGGAAAAACGACAGTGTTGGTGTGGCACCCTGCTACCCACAGGTACCACAGGACCCAAAAGGGTGCATGAACGGACTTCTCCACCAGAGGCCCTCATTACATAACAGACACCTCCACCCTTCCACCTCATACCACCAGAGGGAGCCCTGTTAGGGATATATATATGGAGGATGGAGTTAGATAGAGAGAGAGTGCTGACACTTTTGATCAGTGAAGGAGCAGCACGTCTGCTGCTGTGTTGAGGCCCCCGAGTGTGGCCGAGGCAAGGAGAGAGGAGAGAGAAGTTAACGGGGCAGAGGAGCATCTGAAGCTCACCCCAAGACACAAGCCGGACACCGGGTCCGCGCCTACAGGGTCCTCTACACCCAGTAGGGACAACCGGCATACCAGGAGGATTCCAGACCCCTGGTCAACCTGAAGCTACCATAATTTTACAGAACTTGGAACCACGAAGGCCCTAGCATCCAGGGATAGGGGTAGCCAGAGAAAAAGTTCTACTACCAAGCAGAAAGGTGAGAGTGAAACAGCATAGAAGCTAGGCCTAGTTCCAGGCTGGCCAGAAGCTTTAGAGAGAGGTAGAAACGGACCAGGAGGCCTAATACCCACTCACTGGGGAGAGTCCTGAAGTGCACCCTCCTAATAGGTACCCTGGACCATACCTGCCGTTACACAAGTAAAGGTACTGAAGTGAATCCCCTGTGTGCGTATTCGTCATTCCCCCTGACCCGACCGGGCCACCTCTCACCTGCATCCCTTCCATCAACCCTGCCCCCGGGGCCCGCTCCGCCTGTGGGGAGCAGAAACATCCCAGCTGCCATCCCATCACCCCCGGAGGTCTGCAGCAGTGCTGGTACCCATTATCAGGAGTCACAGGTGGCGTCACGAGACAAAACGGTTAACAAAACCCCTTTTGAAGAGTGATCCCAGGGTAGGGGCCCGGGAGCCGACTGCCGTGACATCTCACAGAAGGTCAAGGCCCTGGTACCGAGTTTCCCCCATATCCCCTTGGGCGAGTCATCTCTTCCTGGCGTCACGAACAGGATTTCGTGCCCGTTATCACCGGGTACTGTGTGCCATATTTGAACTGTATTTCTTCACTGAATTTGGCGCCCGCCCCAGAAGAATGGGCGCCATTATGTGCGTACTCAAAGACAACAAGGAATCACCTCCCATCGTGGGCCGGCTCCCAGAATGGCTCCAAAAGCGAGGCCCGCCCCAAGCAACAGTGACCATGTATGTAGATGTGTCTGTCAAAGTGGGGGGGCCGCTCCTAGGAGTGACCGACAACAGGCTGCCATGGAACCGCCCCCAAAAGGGGAGAGGAGGAGGAGAAAAGCAGTGGAGACAGGGTGTGGTCTTAACCAGTTTAGACAGACCGCACCCGGCAGCCAGCATGGACGGAAGCCAAGACCAAGCCTCCGCCTCTGGCCTGCAGCAGCAAGTGTCCCCCCTCATCCTGGAGGGAGCGACAAGCAAGCTGTCCCCGGAGGATGCCGAATTCCTCCAGGCTGAGGTGCAAGAGCTGAGCCAGTGTGTGGAAAAGGCCCAGCAAGCAGCGGTCGCACGGTGGAAGGAGGAGCTGCTGGTGAAAATCACAGCCCGGCGGCAGTCAGCGCTGCATGTCACCAGCGGCACCCCAGCCCCGGCGGAGCCTTATGAGCACCAAGAGGCCGCGTGCAGCAAAGGAGCAGGTGGGAGAAGTTCCCCTGTCCCGGGTGCTGAAAGCGCCGACCTGCTCCTGGGCCTCCTGCAGCACCCTTCGTTCCCAGCTGACCCGACCAGGCCACCTCTCACCTGCATCCCTTCCATCAACCCAGCCCCGGGGGCCCACTCCGCCTGTGGGGAGCAGAAACATCCCAGCTGCCATCCATCACCCCCGGAGGTCTGCAGCAGCGCTGGTACTGATTATCAGGAGCCACAGGTGGCGTCACGAGACAAAACTGTTAACAAAACCCCTTTCAAAGAGTGACCCCAGGGTACGGGCCGGGGAGCCGACTGCCGTGACACCTCACAGAAGGTCAAGACCCGGGTACCGAGTTTCCCCCAAATCCCCCTGGGCGAGTCATTGGCATTACACATTGTCACAATTTGGAAGTCTACAATAACATAAAGTGACTGCAGATTTTTCATTTCAGCACAGAAAGTCTCTTTAAAAATTGACAAATTGACTGTCCCATAAGGGTTGCCGTGACGTTGCGGCGTGGCTTTTACATTATTTTGATCAAAATTTATGTTAACTAAATACTCTTTATTATTTATCATTATTTCTATGCACTGTGCAATTTATCCATTTACTTTTAGGTATTAGTGTATTTAGCTTTTGTCTTTGTTTTTTTTCTGTCTAATGGCCTTATGTGAACATGCATTTATATTTTGCATGCATATCAATTTACGTTTCAGTTCAGACTCCCAGTTTTTTTTTTTTGTTTATTAAACAGCATAAACCGCTCAGGAAGCAAAACAAAAAAAACAGCCTTTTCCTGCACAAAGTGGTAATACAAAGTAAAATGTCCCTGCAATATTGCGGGTTCGCCCGCTCAGGTCAGTGTCCAGTTCTCAAGTCCTTAGCACAGACCAACACACTGGAGATCCACACATCTCCAGACACAGACCCCAAATGAGACACTTGGTCTCCATTTTATTTACCAAGCCACGCCCATGGGGTGGGGATATATGAGCAGCCACTCCCTCCCATCTCTTATGACTGCTCGTAAAACTCAGTCCTGATACGCCCTATTAACCCTCTCAGCACTATACATGCTGGAGCATGCTTTTCCGGGCTTACATCATCGAAGCTACCAACCTCGATGATACATATCTCCTCTCAAGGACCTGTCCGGTGGCCATCTTACAACAGTTACACTGCAAGTAAAAATAATAGATTGTGCACATATGTCCAGCCCTCCAGTACTATTTTCCTCCATTGTAGTACAAAAAAAGAAAACTGAAACTAATGACATATCTGATTTTATAATGGACTCAATTTTATTTTTTGTGACTTCAGTTTTCTTACTTGATGTCTCACCAAGTTACTAGGTCTCTTCTTTACATTCATGATGCTACTACTTCTCTACAGATTCCCATATCCTCTTCTTTCCTCCAACATGGCCCCGTACTTCCCAGATAACCAAATGCAAACTGGGCAGAGGAAATCTAAGACACACTCATCTCATCACTTTCTAAATGGCCAGTGCTGTCCTTGGTAACATAACTGGTTTAAAGGGAGACTGTCATCACAGAATGACTGTTCCAACCAAGCACAGGTACTCGGTGCACCCTTGGCATGGCCAAATAGTTCAGTCCACCTTCCCACTTATTATTTTTCCATCTATCGCCACTCTTCTCTGGTTCTTTAAAGCAAGAGCTGGCAATCCAAAATAGAGGGTGGGGGCAGTTAGGGCAGAGATAGAATGAAAACAAATAAGAGGGAAGGTGCATTGAATGGTCTGGCCACACCAAGATGGCACTGAGTGCATGTACTTGATTTGATCAGTAATTCTGTTTTGACCGACCACCTTTAAGTTCTGTGTTTCCTGACTATTGCCAGCACACCTGCATGGTTCCCCTTACCCCTCCATGCAGGGACGCTGGCATACTCATAGTCCTGGCCATGCTGTGTGGTCCCCAGCGTGCTCCCTGTCTTCTGCTGTAGAGCATACCGTAGTTCCTGGCGGTGCACCTAGTGCATGCGCACTGTCCTGTACTTAAAGGTGTAGCGCACGCACACAGTAAAATGCTCCTAACCAGTGGCTGGGAGGAATTTTGTAACAGAGTACACCTGCAAGATGGCTCCCCAGCCAAAAGCTGGGAGGCATCTTGTATGTAATGCACCCTCCCCAATAGGAAGGTGCCAAGCACACAGTGAGTCATTAATGAGTGAGGTGGTTTCCTGGTGAAGTTATGAGGTCTCCTGGCAGAGCCTAAACCTCGTCCCCCGGTCCGTGTGCAGCAAGTTCCTGAATCAATATCCGAGACCTGTGTATTTGAATGTGTGCTTTTCCGAGTACCACATATATCCGAAATGCTACAATCAGTCTCTAAATCAGTCCAGTCTGAGTCTCCGTGTCAATAACCGTTCTACAGAGAGTCCAGAACTTAGTAGTCTGAATGGAGCCCAAGTCCTATCCATGTCTGGGGCCAGCAGCTGCAGTTCCGGGGATGGTACCTGGCGGCTACCTGCAAGATTGATGGCACCATCAGTATCTTCAATGAACACCTGGAAGCTGCTTAGCTACACCCCTCCTAGGCAAACCCGGCCCTGTGGCACAGTTGGTCCACGAATCACGAGCACCACCTGCATGCGTAACACCAGGTGGCCGACAGGAATTTAATTTTTTTTTATTGGCAACTGCTAAAAGTAGCCCGGACTTTTCATGGAAACATTAGTAGAGATTAATGATTCACTCGATTTGGCCAACATATTCGATTCGGTACAAATCAAAAGTGCAGTGAAAAGACATTATATTCTGAGGTCTCTCCAGATGACAATGCATAAAATAACAGAGAAAAAGAAGCGATTAAAAATTATACTCACCTGTCCTAGACCCATCCCTCACCTATCCAGCCACCACAGCTCTTCGCCGAGTCCTTTCCTTGCTCCCTCTGGTCTTTGCATCTTCCAGTGCTGCCGATGCCTCACGTGGTCACATGGGGCCTAAATGCTGCGCATTGGTGCCACAAATCCCAGAGGGGTGCATGGACGGACTTCTCCACAAGAGGCCTTCATAGCATTCACACACCTCCACCCTACCACCTCAGACCACCAGAGGGAGCCCGGATAGGGATATATATAAACTGGAGGGTGGGGTTAGGCAGTCAGTCTGTTGAGAGGAGCTCCTGCAGAAGCTAGCCTGCAGTGGAGCTCAGTCAGTCCAGTCCAGACTCAGAGAGCTCAGATTAGTGAGCCAAGGGCGTGCCGACGCCAAAAGAGCGGTGAAGAGTAGCGAGGCCTACTGTCCGTGTGAAGCCTAGTGAGGGCCCCGAGTGCGGCCGAAGGTGAGTGGAAAGAGAGCAACATAGGGGGCAGAGGAGCTTTACCCGCTCACCCCAAGAACATATACCGAACATCGGGTCCGCGTCTGCAGGGATTCCTTACACCCAGCAGAAACAACCGGAACCCCTGGCGAACTATATGTCCCAGGAACACCAAAAGCTGATTACGTACCAGGGTCAGGAGTCAAGGAGGCCCCAGAGACCAGGGAGTGTGAACTCCAACAGAAGGCCCTACCACCAGGTCAGCAGGTGCAAGACAGAGACCAAGTTAGGCCTAGCTCCAGGCAGGTCAGAAACTTATCAAGGAAAGGCAAGGAACAGGAGGCCCCACACCCGCTCACTAGGAAGAGTCCTGATATGCACCCTTCACCCTAAAGTGCCCTGGATCGTGCCTGAAACATCACCAGTAAAGGTACTGAAGTGAACTGTTGTGTGTGTGCCTATCCTTCCTCTGACTCAGCCTGGTCCCCTCTGTCCTGCATCCCTACACTTACGCTGCCCTGAGGCCCAGCTCTGCCTATGGGGAGCCGCACCAACTAAGCTGCCTGAACACCGGCCTCAGAGGACTGCCGCAGCGCTGGTGATCCTCACCAGAATCTACAGGTGGCGTCACGAATATCCCTATCCCATACAACTTTCCCCCCTTCTTTTAAGAGTGACCCCAGGGTACGGGCCCAGGAGCCGACCACCGCGACATCCCCCAAGGTCAGGCAACGACAAGGCCCGGGCGCCGAGTCATCCCCATCCCCTGGGCACGTCATCTCTTCCTGGCGTCACAAACAGGATCCCGTGCCCGCTGCAATGACGGAGTGTTGTGCCCATTGCCACCGGGTACTGTGCGCCTTTAATCAAAACTATATTTAACTGTGGCGAAGATCGCCGCCATTGTTGTGCCGCCGAGCGGGAAGAAGGGCATAACCGCGGGAAACTGAGAGGTGTACCGGCTGAAGCGCGCGTAGCCCCGGACACGCCCCACGCCTCGACGTCAAGCCAGGAAGCGCCAGGTCCTGGAAGGAGCCCCGGTGAGTGCTATGACGTAGGACTCAAGCGATGCAAGGTCCTGAAGGAAGACCGTCACCTGCGGAGCTGCGGCCTACCGGAAGAAAAGAAAAGAAGATAGGCCACGGTTCGCTAGGGGGGCGCCAGAATGTCCGAAGAACAGCACAACGCTGGAGTGCCGGTTAACCGCCCTGATGATCAACCCGCGCCTGGCGCCGAGCAGGCCGGAGCAGCCGCTCCACCAGCAGGGCTTGTAACCCCTGTCATACCCATGGCCCTACCGTAAATTCCCGGAGCGAAGTGGCTCCCCCAGTACAGCGGCAAACCAGATACCCTGTCTGGATTCAAAAGGAAAATATGCGGTATACTGGACATGTACTCTATGACAGGCAAGCAAAGAGCCGCTGTTGTATTGGGACAATTGCTGGTGCTGCGGAGCGGGAAGTAGAAACCTGGTCGGCCGCAGACCAGGAGTCAGTGTCTGCAATCTTTAAAAAGTTACAGACTGTCTTTGAGGATCGTACTGAGACAGACCTCCGGATGAGGTTCTACAACTGCTCTCAGCAACCGGAAGACAGTGATCGGGACTATGCCTGGCGTCTACAAGGGGCCCTACGAGCTCTGAAACAGGTTAGTCCAACCAGCATCGATAATGAAATTAAAATGCTGAAGGAACAGCTTGTCTGGGGACTGAGGCCTCAAGAGGAGAGCAGGACTGTGCGTTGGTGGTCCCTGGATCATCCAGATGCCACCTTTGACAACCTTAAGGACATGGCTATAAAAGGACTGCAGCCCCTGGAAACAACTGCTACCCAATGTTACCAGGGTGGGGCACCCAAGCGCCCGCAGCGTCCACCTTTTCCCCGGTGGCTGCCGAAGCCAAGGTTCAAGCAACGTCCCCTAGTGAGCTGGACAGCCTGCGCTCTGAAGTGCGTCAGTTGAGCAAAACCCTGACCACTGTACTGAGTGCCCTGCAGCTGCGGACGGAGCCCGAGGCAGAGGGAAGGATCCTGCTAGCCGACAGCCCTGAGGATGTCCCCTGGATGAGAAGGAGGAGGAGGATAACGCCACCCCCTGGGAGGACCAGCGACCAACGCCGCCCGCCGAAGGACCCTGTCTGCCACCGCTGCCACAAGACAGGTCACGCCGTCCAGAGTTATCCTTTAAACGAGCAAACCCTGGGGCCGAGGGCCGACACCCAGGAGTAGACCCCTCAGGCCCATCAAACTGGTACCGCAGGTTCGTGGGAGGAAGACCTTTCCTGTCCATCGTGCTGGATGGCATCGCGACACCCGCTCTGCTGGACACAGGATCTCATATAACCATCATGCCTGATGTCCTCTACAAAAGGTTCTGGTCCATAGACTAACTTCACCCGCCAGATCCAAATCTTTCCGTGTATGCCTCAAACGGCCTCCCCCTTAACCTAGTCGGGTTTAAGGATGTGGCAGTGAAGGTGGGAAGAGTGGAACTGAAGGACCAGGGACTAATTGTAGTAGAGACTAATCCGGACGATACAGACTTGTATATGGTACTTGGCACAAACATTGTTAGTAACTGTTTGGGAGAAGTGTTGTTCTTGCTCCAACAGCTAGCTGACACTGCCAGACCAGGGCAGATAAGGGCGCTCCAGAAAGAGATCCGAGCCCTTATGCACCAGCAACAGGTAAAGCTAACAGGCGGTGAAATTGGTAATATACAGATGACAGACCCGGTACCCATTGTGATTTCACCGATGAGTGAAATGCTGATTTGGTGTAGAGCAGCAATAGGTCTCAAAGGACGGAGCTACCAGGCGGTAGTAGAGCCCCTTAGCTCAGAGCATAGACCTACACTCTTGACTGCCAGAGGGGTAGTGGATGTACGCAATGGGAGGGTGCCCGTACGCCTCCTAAACTATGGGGAGGACGAGGTTAGATTACCACGCTATGCCACTGTTGCCAAATTGTACAAGTAAATAACAACTCCATACACACGGCGGAGTCCTTAACCTCACCAGACAAAGTGGAGGATAATGACCCCGGAACCAAGGTGGAGGATTGGTGCCAACAACTCCATGTTGGGACAGATACCACTCCTGCCCATCAGAAACAGGGTGTACACCGGGTGGTTCAGGAATACGAGCAGGTATTCAGTAAGCACCCACTTGACTTTTGGAGGATTAAAGGGGTACAACACCATATACCCACAGGTGACCATCCACCCATCAAAGAACGTTACAGGCCCATACCACCAGCACACTACCAGAGGGCGAAGGAGATGTTGCACGACATGAAGAAGGCAAGGGTAGTAAGGGATAGTTGTAGTCCCTGGGCAGCTCCCCTAGTTCTAGTCAGGAAAAAGGACGGAAGCATGAGAATGTGTGTAGATTACAGACAAGTAAATCGCATTACACATAAAGATGCATACCCTTTACCACGTATAGAGGAATCCCTGGCTGCCTTAAAGTCTGCAAATTACTTCTCCACCCTTGACCTCACTAATGGGTACTGGCAAGTAGCTGTTGCTGAGGAGGATCGGGAGAAGACGGCCTTCACCACCCCGATGGGACTCTGCGAGTTCAACAGTATGCCGTTTGGACTCTGCAACACCCCCGGAACGTTCCAGCAATTGATGGAGTGCTGCCTGGGACACCGCAACTTCGAGACTGTACTGCTATATCTGGATGACGTGATAGTGTACTCCAAAACGTACGAGGACCACTTGAAGCACCTGGCAGAGGTATTTGAATCACTGTCCCGGTTTGGGATAAAGCTGAAGCCCTCCAAGTGCCACCTGCTCAAGCGAAAGGTACAGTACCTGGGGCACATCGTCAGTCCAGAGGGAGTAGCACCAGACCCGGAGAAGGTCACAGGTATCCAGAAATGGCCGGAGCCGAAGAGCCTCAAGGAGGTACGTCAGTTCCTGGGACTAGTCGGGTATTACCGGAGGTTTGTGAAGGACTATGCCAAGAAAGCAGCGCCTCTGCAAGACCTCCTGGTAGGACAGTCCCCCAGAGGCAGAAACCCCCCGTTCCAGTGGGGTAAGGAGCAAGCTGAATCCTTTAAGGTAATGAAGGAGATCCTGACCGGCGAAGAGATCCTAGCCTACCCTGACTACAGCCAACCGTTCCTGCTGCACACTGATGCCAGCAACGAGGGCTTAGGAGCTGTGTTAAGTCAAAAGCAGAATGGCCGAGAGAAGGTGATCGCCTATGCAAGCAGGAAGCTCCGCCCGACCGAGAGGAACCCAGAGAACTATAGCAGCTTCAAGTTGGAGTTCCTGGCCCTGGTCTGGGCCATCACCGAGCGGTTCAAGCACTACCTAGCCTCCAGTAAGTTCACTGCCTTTACTGATAATAACCCCTTGACTCATCTGGAAACAGCCAAGCTAGGAGCCATGGAACAACGATGGATGGCTCAGCTGTCAAACTACCAATTCACTATTAAGTACCGGGCGGGCCGCAAGAACGCCAACGCCGATGCCCTGTCCAGGATGCCTCACCAATCGGACACTGAAGAAATGGATGACCTGGAGGAGATTGAACTACCTGCCTTTCATCGGAATGGGATGGTCCACGAGCAACGAGCCTCCAAGAGGCATCGTGGTAAGACGTTAAACCCCCTGCCTCACCACAGCTGGAAGGAGACCCAGGACAGCGCCCCGGTTGTCAGCCGTATCAAAGAGCTGATAACCCAGGAAGGTTCCTCCCTGGAGAAGGACGCGTCTCTACAAGCCAAGCAGCTGTGGAATGAGAAGAGCCGGCTGTTCATCTATAGAGAGAAACTATGCCGGAGGTACGTCAACCCCAAAACCCATGAGATGGTATGGCAGATCGTAGTGCCCAGGACGGACATCCAGTTGGTGTTGGAGGCCTACCACGATCAAGAAGGGCACTTTGGCTGGAAGAAGCTAGAAACCCTGCTGAAGTGTCGGTTTTATTGGGTAGGAATGCGCAGTTCCATTGAGAGGTGGTGCTGGAATTGTGGACCCTGTAGCCTAAGAAGAAAAGACTACAGCAGCCAGAAGGTACCCCTGCAACCCATCAAGACAACTCGACCTCTGGAGATCGTGGCCCTGGATCATGTCAAGCTGTCACCCAGTCGGTCAGGATATTCTTATGCCCTGACCATGGTGGATCACTACTCCCGGTTCCTGGTGGTCTGGTGGTCGCCCCCGTCAAGGATCTGACGGCAGAAACTGCGGCAAAGACGTTTCAGGCGTACTTCTCAGGCCCCATGGATACCCGGAGCAGGTGCTGACAGATCAAGGCTCAGCCTTTGAAGCCGAATTGTTCAAGGAGTTCTGCCATCTGTACGGGTGTAAAAAGATCCGGACTACACCATACCACCCCCAAACTAACGGTCTCTGTGAAAAGATGAATAACATCGTCATCGACCTGCTGAAGACCTTACCACTAGAGGAGAGAAATCAGTGGCCAGACCTACTACCTGACCTGGTGGATCTGTACAACCACATACCTGTGAGTTCCACCAATTGTACTCCAGCATATCTCATGCGAGCAAGACCCGGGAAGTTGCCCATGGACCTGGAGCTTGGTGTAGTAGAACCAGAAGCAGATATGTCCACTGAGGACTGGGACACGACCAGACTGGAGCAGTACAGTAGAGTACAGGCCTGTGTCGAAGACAGTCTCACTCGGGTGATGGACAAGCAGGAAGCCCACTACAATAAAAGTGCGCCCGCAGAACCCTTCACACCAGGAGAAGTGATGTTAAAGAGGAAAAGGAGAAACCACAAACTTGATGACCAGTGGGAGAGAGAACCCTACACTGTGTTAAATTCAAGATTTGATAACAAGAAGACATGTTTGATTAGCAAAGACGAGGGAATAACGACTGCAACAGTATTGAGAGACCATCTGAAGTTGTGTCCAGATCTGCTAAAGCCCCAAGGAGAAGTGCCTCTCACCGTACCGGAGGAGCCTAAAGAAGCAGTACTCCATACTGACTTAGGAGATTTCCCGGCGGATTGGCCCCAGCTAGGAGGAGCAGTAATAATACCTGTGATCCACTTCTTTCAACAGCCAGAAGACCCTCCGCAGCAAGTAGAACCTGTAAGTGCTTCTGAAGAGCCTGCTCAAGAAGAATCCCCGGAAGGAGGACCCCCGGTTGGAGCAGAGCAAGAAGGCCCAGCCAATGGTATACTTGCCAGTCCCGTACAGAGGTTAAGGCAACCCTATAGTCCCCCAATGCTTAGAACTGACAGAATGGGTGGTAGTACAAACACCAGTACCACATGCATCCCAGTACCACGTAGGTCGACACCTACCACACAAGGTCAGACCACTGTCAGATATAGAGAATAGAGAAGGAAACTCTGACAGTGTAGATATCTGCCCCTGGGGTATTGTCTTGTGCATTTTCATGTATGTGTATCTTGATATGTGCTTTGCCTTACTAATTGACAATTTAAGTGATATGGACACTTCCCTTGTTATCTCTAGTTACCCGTGAGGGTACATAAAGAACTTTGTGGCTGAGGACTGTGTGCAGCCCAAAACTGTTTGCTGTAAATAATTGCACTCCCTGGAGTGCCCCTTTAGGTGACCTCAGAACAAAAACCTGTCTGGCGTGGCAGAAGTGGAGGTCCAACTCAGGATCGCCTTGCCCTGCAGCCACCCCAGGGCCTACATTGAGGGTTTGCTTTGGACAGGTCCCTCAAGCTACCTTGCACTTTACCCGTGAGATGGACACCCTGTCAGGGGACCTCACCGGAATAGACTTAAATTCTGAGGTTGCTTATTGTATGTATGTATATACAGTATTTATTATTTATAATGTTTTATTATGCAACGTTCAAGCAAAGTGCCTCTCATAAAGGGAAGAGTTATTGTTGTTACCTGTTATAAAAATTACTTCAGTCCGGGAGTACTGAGCTTTGCTAGGGGGGAATGTGGCGCCCTGCTGCGCATTGGTGCCACAAATCCCAGAGGGGTGCATGGACGGACTTCTCCACAAGAGGCCCTCATAGCATTCACACACCTCCACCCTACCACCTCAGACCACCAGAGGGAGCCCGGATAGGGATATATATAAACTGGAGGGTGGAGTTAGGCAGTCAGTCTGTTGAGAGGAGCTCCTGCAGAAGCTAGCCTGCAGTAGAGCTCAGTCAGTCCAGTCCAGACTCAGATTAGTGAGCCAAGGGCGTGCCGACGCCAAAAGAGCGGTGAATAGTAGCGAGGCCTACTGTCCGTGTGAAGCCTAGTGAGGGCCCCGAGTGCGGCCGAAGGTGAGTGGAAAGAGAGAAACATAGGGGGCAGAGGAGCTTTACCCACTCACCCCAAGAACATATACCGGACACCGGGTCAGCGTCTGCAGGGATTTCTTACACCCAGCAGAAACAACCAGAACCCCTGGCGAACTATATGTCCCAGGAACACCAAAAGCAGATTACGTACCAGGGTCAGGAGTCACGGAGGCCCCAGAGACCAGGGAGTGTGAACTCCAACAGAAGGCCCTACCACCAGGTCAGCAGGTACAAGACAGAGACCAAGTTAGGCCTAGCTCCAGGCAGGTCAGAAACTTATCAAGGAAAGGCAAGGAACAGGATGCCCCACACCCGCTCACTGGGGAGAGTCCTGATATGCACCCTTCACCCTAAAGTGCCCTGGATCGTGCCTGAAACACCACCAGTAAAGGTACTGAAGTGAACTGTTGTGTGTGTGCCTATCCTTCCTCTGACTCGGCTGGGTCCCCTCTGTCCTACATCCCTACACTTACGCTGCCCTGAGGCCCAGCTCCGCCTATGGGGAGCCGCACCAACTAAGCTGCCTGAACACCGGCCTCAGAGGACTGCCGCAGCGCTGGTGATCCTCACCAGAATCTACAGGTGGAGTCACGAATATCCCTATCCCATACAACTTTTCCCCCTTCTTTTAAGAGTGACCCCAGGGTACGGGCCCGGGAGCCGACCACCGCGACATCCCCCAAGGTCAGGCAACGACAAGGCCCGGGCGCCGAGTCATCCCCATCCCCTGGGCACGTCACGGTCACATGAAGTACAACACATTATTGATATATTGATATGAGAGGGCCGCTGCCAGACTCCTCTGGCAATGGCTTATCTTGCTGCCAAATATTGCTTTCTGTTATTTTACCTACTAACCTAGCATTTCTTTTCATGACTATTTTGGCAAGGATCAAATTAAATTGACAAACTTTTAAAAGTTTGTCAATTTAATTACAATGTTGTACAAAATGTATGGTAAATGAAAAAGAAGAAAAAAGCCACAACTAAGAGTAAGGGAGCCACTAGCAGCAGCAGAAGTACCACCACCACTTTGGGTACTAGTACTAAAATCACAGGTCATATTTGGCCTTTTGTCTCTGACAACAAAAAAAATGGAGAATTTTTGGACTGTTTTTTATTTTAAAAAACATGGAAAGTCTATGCGTGCACCGTGTTATTAAATTAGCTGCTGGTTACTAGCGGGTAGCCTTTTGTTTCTATGTTTAGGTCACTTTGACATTAGTAAGGATGTGTTTAGTCGATATTGACTTTTAGGATCGCTGCTTCCAATAGGTAGTGCTAGAGTTCTAGTCCTCTTCCTCTCTGAAGAGACAATTTGCATATTAAAAAGCTTGAAATGGGTTGTATACAGTGATAGGAGACCTACTTACAGGGCCTTTTTGCAAAACCTTGTTGGAAAAATACACTCAAATAACTCGTCTTAAAACCAACAAAGTGGATTTTACAGATATGTTTTTTATGTTGATTTTTCTGGCTGAAAAATCCACATATAAAGATGTCTTCTAAAAAACTCATTTTTTTAAGTGTTTTTCTTTTTTATATGGGGTGCATAAAGGTGGTGTGGTTTTTGACACATTTCCTCTGCAAAAAACTCACTAAAAAGACAATAAAAATGCATGCAAAAAAACATGTTTTCTGCAATTTATACACTGAAAATATGCTAAATAATTGACATAATGCTTTTTTTTTTAACACGCATTACAAAACCTAACATGTGCAGCACTGATGCTTCTTTTAATTTAGCTTGCTGCAAGCAGATTTGAAGCATTTTTATGTGAATTTTGCCATGGAATCTACATAAAAAAAAACAAATAAAAATCTCAGTTTGATCAAACCCTGATGAAATAAACAGGATTATTTAAAACGCATTTTAAACCTTATTTTAGGGGAATTTTGGAGCGGTTAGTTTTCAAAATCCTTATCAAAAAACCTTTTGTGAACAGATCAAATCTGTGGAACGAGAAGAGTTACAAAGGAAGAGAGAAGTCCCGCTGATGGGCGATTTTCCCAAGATTACAAGGCATTTTTCCTGCTCACAACATCTACAGGAATTCATAAATGAATCAGAAAATGAAAGAATCAACTGGAGTATAAAAGAGTCCTGTATGTTGTGTTACTAGTAGTATTGAGGAAGAACCAGTTGTCTTGTAAGTATTGTATATTTTAATGTAATGTTCACAGTGAGAGTTTATCAGATTATACTTCTGTGCTACTTTTTATTCATCGCTTCTTTCTTCTTTTCATCTAACAGTTTTTATTTTGTATGAAGAATTTTTCACATTTGCAAGTTTAGCTTAAAAGAATTAGAAGTTGAATATCGGTATTTAGCATAAGTTGAGCTATCTGATAGAGAAAGCCATATAATGAAAACTCACATAAAAGCTTTGTGCCTGTGACATGAAATAACGACCCATCATTAGAATACCAGAGAGTTTAAAAAATAATTAAGAGCAATACTCTTTTCCTTTCAGAACCAACCTATAACAAATAATGCACCAAACCACAGCAACATATTGCTCTTTTAATTTAATTTTCTAACAAAATATTAAGTAAAATTTACAAATACATATAATATATATTTTTAACTGTGGTTTGGTGTACTATTCATTATAGACTGGCACTAAAAGGCAAAGAGATAAAAAAAAAATTGTCTTAGATAAAATGTTAGAGTTGATAGCTTAGAGGCAACGACTTAGGAAATGTGACTTATGGGACATGTTCAAAGATTGCTGTGTGAAATTCAGCACCATTTAAATAAATGGAGTCACATTATGACCCCCAAGGTATCAGAACAATCAAGTGGCAAAAAGTTGGAACCAGTAGGATTTTTTGAAATTTGCTTGTTGTGGTACCTAGCAAGTCAGAATGCATCCCCATGGCGAAACGCACGTTGGGAGTGGTGGGTGCCTAAGTTCTGGGAGGTTGACTTTTGAACTTTTCATTCATGTGTGATATTGGTTCATTGTTTGCAGCTGGATTATTAACAAGCGCTACAAGGGGCTCTCTATGGTCATCCTCAGCTGGGCTATACTTTAGGGTCACAGTTGTCTCTGCCTCCTTATTTTTGTCCTTTTTTAGTATGTATGTATATATGTAAGTTCGTGGTGTTAGGTCACCCCCCATGTGCTCATGTATCACATTCACTCCTAATATGTTTTTTTTACTCTTATTTTACTGTATTCATTGTACATGATCAAAGTGATTTATAATTTCTAGAACTGTCTTGCTTGGTTCCTTTTTTTATCTCTTATGCTTTGATGTAGTAATGGCATACAGCAATCTCTTGCTTCATAATTCACAACGTCTGTGCTACAGAACTTCGGAATCCCCTTATTCATATTTTCTATAGCACCAAGAAAAAAGGTCCAAATGGAAATACAAACTTTAATGAGTACATTTATTAGAAAAGTACAACAGAAAATGCAGCATTACTATATGACTCTGCAGTCATGCTTAACCCCTTTACCCCCGAGGGTGGTTTGCACGTTAATGACCAGGCCAATTTTTACAATTCTGACCACTGTCACTTTATGAGGTAATTACTCTGGAACGCTTCAACGGATCCCCCTGATTCTGAGATTGTTTTTTCGTTACATATTGTACTTCATGATTGTGGTAAAATTTCTTCGATATCACTTGCGTTTATTTCTGAAAAAAATGGAAATTTGGCAAAAATTTTGAAAATTTTGCAATTTGCAAAATTTGAATTTTTATGCCCTTAAATCAGAGAGATATGTCACACAAAAGAGTTAATAAATAACATTTCCCACATGTCTACTTTACATCAGCACAATTTTGGAACCAAAATTTTTTTTTGTTAGGGAGCTATAAGGGTTAAAAGTTGACCAGCGATTTCTCATTTTTCCAACAAAATTTACAAAACCATTTTTTTAGGGACCACATCACATTTGAAGTCACTTTGAGAGGTCTTTATGACAGAAAATACCCAAAAGTGACACCGTTCTAAAAGCTGCACCCCTCAAGGTGCTCAAAACCACATTCAAGAACTTTATTAACCCTTCAGGTGCTTCACAGGAATTTTTGGAATGTGGAAGAAAAAAATGAACATTTAATTTTTTTCACAAAAATGTTACTTTAGACCCATTTTTTTTTATTTTCACAGGGGTAACAAGAAAAAATGGACCCCAAAATTTGTTGTGCAATTTCCCCTGGGCACGCAGATACCCCATATGTGGGGAAAAAACACTGTTTGGGCGCACGGCAGGGCTCGGAAGGGAAGGAGCGCCATTTGACTTTTTGATTGTAAAATTTGCTTGAATAATTAGCGGACGCCATGTTGCGTTTGGAGAGCCCCTGTGTGCCCAAACATTGGAGCTCCCCCACAAGTGACCCCATTTTGGAAACTAGACCCCCCAAGGCACCTATCTAGATGCATAGTGAGCACTTGGAACCCCCAGGTGCTTCACAAATTGATTCGTAAAAATGAAAAAGTGGTTTTTTTTTTCACTTTTTCATTTTTACAAATCAATTTGTGAAGCACCTAGGGGTTCCAAGTGCTCACTATGCATCTAGATAGGTGCCTTGGGGGGTCTAGTTTCCAAAATGGGGTCACTTGTGGGGGAGCTCCAATGTTTGGGCACACAGGGACTCTCCAAATGCAACATGGTATCCGCTAACAAATTGAATGGAAAATCGGCTCAAATTGTTAGCGGACACCATGTTGCGTTAGGAGAGCCCCTGTGTGCCCAAACATTGGGGCTCCCCCACAAGTGACCCCATTTTGGAAACTAGACCCCCCCAAGGCACCTATCTAAATGCATAGTGAGCACTTGGAACCACCAGGTGCTTCACAAATTGATTCGTAAAAATGAAAAAGTGAAAAAAAAAACACTTTTTCATTTTTATGAATCAATTTGTGAAGCACCTGGGGGTTCCAAGTGCTCACTATGCATCTAGATAGGTGCCTTTGGGGGTCTAGTTTCCAAAATGGCATCACTTGTGGGGGAGCTCCAATGTTTGGGCACACAGGGACTCTCCAAATGCAACATGGTATCCGCTAACAAATTGTCGGCTCAAATTGTTAGCGGACACCATGTCGCGTTTGGAGAGCCCCTGATGTGCCTAAACAGTGGAGGTCCCCCACAAGTGACCCCATTTTGGAAACTATATCCCTCAAGGATTTTATTAAGGTGTATAGTGAACATTTTGAACCCAGAGGTACGACACAGAATTTGATAACATTAGGTCATCATATTGAATAAGTTGTCATTAGTCTTGAGCGCAAGTGCTCGCTACTTGAGCTTGCATCGGGTACTCAGGTATGCACCATGTACAGCGTGTGCTCGAGTGACATGCTCGAGTCCCCGCCCGGATGTTTCACGGTTATTAGACACCCAAAAAAAAACATGCGGGGATCGCTCGTGCATGGCAGGCAATCCCCGCAAAGCTTTTTTGGCCGCGAAGCATATGGGGCGGAGACTCGAGCATGTCACTCAAATACCCACGATACTCAATGCATACCAGAGCACCCGATGCAAACTCAAGTAGCGAGCACTTGCGCTCAACACTAGTCGCCATGTCGTCATCTTTTTTTCTTACTTTTGAAAAAAATCACAACCCCATCACAACCCTAACCCCAAACCCAGCCCTAACCCTAGACCAACCCTAACCTGAGAGTTTATTTTTTACGCCGTTCCTCGTGCGGTATAAGTGATTAGACGACTTTACTGCAATACCAAAATCATATGGGGTTTTTATGACTGACAGCTGTCACACACTAAAAGACGCATTTTTTGTAAAATCTAGTTTTTGCATCGCCATATTTTGAGAGCTATAATTTTTCCAGATTTTGGCAGACAGTCATGTGACGGCTCTTTTTTTGCGGGATAAGTTGACATTGTTATTGGTGCCATTTTCAGGCACGTGACATTTTTTGATCGCTATCTATTCCGATTTTTGGGAGGCAGAATAAACAAAAACCAACAATTCAGGAATTGTTTTTTTTTTTTTTTTTTATTCTGTTCCGCGTGTGGTAAAATTGATAAGGCAGCTTTATTCTTCGGGTCAGTACGTTTACAGCGGTACCACATTTATATCGTTTTTCTATGTTTTGCACTTTTACATAATAAAAGCAATTTTATAGAAAAAATTATTTTTTAGCATAGCTTTATTCTGAGAGCTATAACTTTTTTATTTTTCGGCTGATGGAGCTGTATGGTGGCTTGTTTTTTTGCGGGACGAGATGATGTTTTCAGCGGTATCATTTTTATTTATATTTGTCTTTTTGATCGCGTGTTATTCCATTTTTTGTTTGGCGGTATGGTGATAAAGCATTGTTTTTTGCTTCGTTTTTTATTTATTTTTTTTACCGTGTTCACTGAAGGGGTTAACTAGTGGGACAGTTTTATAGGTCAGGTTGTTCCGGACGCGATGATACCAAATATGTGTACTTTTATTGTTTTATTTGTTTGTTTTTTTATAATAATATTTATTGATGGGTACATTATATTTTTATTTTTGGTGGATTATATATATTTTTTTTTTTTTTATATTTTTGCAACTTTTTTTTTTTTTTTTTCACTTTCTGATAGTTTTTATACTTTATTACTTTGTCCCACTATGGGACTTTCACTTTTTTTTCTCTGATCGCCTGCATGGCACAGGAATTCAGCACCATCCCTGTGCCATGCATGCTTTCAGCGCTGGGCAGGGAGAAGATTGTTTGGAGATGCACTGCGCATGTCCAAATAATCTTCCTGCTGTCTGGTGACCTGGATGTTGTCATGACGACATCGGGTCGTCATGGCAACATCCTGGAAGCCGCGGCAGACATCCCTGGAGGCCGGAAGAGGAGGTGAGTATCGGCGATCACCTCCCCTTGCCACTGCAATGCTGCGATCGACTGCGAATCGACTTCGATCGCAGCATTGCGGGGGTTAATGTGCTGGGAGTGGTGCGAGACCGCTCCCTGCATATAGCCCTGGGTGTCAGCTATGACAATCAGCTGACACCCGGCGGCGATCGCGCCCGCACAGCCTGTGTGCGGGCGAAATCGCCAGGGCGTACTAATACGTATCAGGTCCATAAGGCCCAGGGCACAGATACGTACTAATATGCCCTTGGTCGTAAAGGGGTTAATAGACAACAAGCAAAAGAAATTCTACCGACTTCAACTGAAAGCAGGATTGTGTTCAAGCTCCAATCAATTTTCCCTCAAGGACAACAGTATGGAGCAAAATTTCCATAAGGGCACAGGTACAGTCAGCTGTGTTAATAATTTGTCATCTCAGAAACCCACTAATCTAGAATTCCCTGTGCTTTCTGGAGGTCTCACATATTGTCCTACAAAACCTCTAGACAAAATACAACTTTGTCTTGACATGGAACTGCGGCACCCCAGGGGTCTGGTTGCCACAGTGGTAGAAATACCATGTCTGAGAGCGAGCATGGGTTTTCCTGGTCAGGAGCACTGTAACATGCAACACCTCCTGCTCCAGTCCAGGGAGGGGAGGAACCTGCCCTTTATAAACTGGGTCTGGGGCGGGGTTAGTCAGTCGAGTCTGGAGTAGTTCCAGAGGAAGGGACAGAGCAGCAAGGAGCTCTGTAGGACACCGGAGCAGAGAGACAGGGATTGGAGCTGATAGAGCTCATCCTGGCAGAAGACGCAGAGAACCAGACACAGGGATCCGAGGCTGTGAGGATTTCCACATCCAGCAGCAGAAACCACCTGGCAGGGGATTTCAGGTCCTCTGGCCATAGGAAGCCCGGAGGCTCAGTCACACGCAAGAGACCGGCACCGCTATCGAGGAGAGGAAGCTACCAAAGGCCCCAAGTCACCAGCCATACGGGTGAGCACCACACGGTACACTCAGGGACGTGGGCTACTACACGACTACAGCAAGGTAGCCAGGAAGAGTGCAGTCAGACGGGAAGGCCTACACCTCCACCTGGCCAGGGGGACTCTTGTTCGCTCACAGACTGACCAGGCCTCTAATGTTAGTCATTACTCCCGGCAGGGCCTTCTTCATTACCAACAGTAAAGACCCTGAACTGCACTGCACGGACTCTGAGTCATTTCTGCTGCGCCCATGCACCGCGACCCTCACCATCTATACACGCTGCCCTGAGGCGATACTCCTCGAGTGGGGAGTTATACTACTCTCTGCTGCGTACACAACATCAGCCTCAGCGGTCTGCCCCGCAGCGGCGGTTCTTACTGACCGCAATCCACGGGTAGAGTAGTCGGACATTTAAACATTAAAAACCAAATAAACAGATCCGCCACTGGTTTGACCACCCTGAGCTACGGGACCGGGTCGCCGCCACGGAGACTACAAACCCCCAGCATTACACAGAGACCCGGCTCCGGGTATTCCCTCACACACGGCCCAGGGGATGCATCAACTTTGGCGTAGTCGGCAGGATTTCGTGCCCGCAACCACCGGGTACTGCGTGCCTGAAGAAAGACTGTGATACTTACCATGGTGAAGTTTCTCGCCATCCGCAGCCGTTTTCCCGCCATCCGCAGCCATTTTCCCGCCATTGGGCACCATTTTTGGGACGCCGCGCGGGAAGAAGAGGGGCGTGGACGCCAAAAGCGTGCGAGAGCTGAAGCCTCACCCTACGTACTGACGCTGCGCAAGGTCCTGGAAGGAGACCAGCGGGCGCCGACGTCACCAGCGCGCGACGCAAAGTCCTCGACCCCGACGATCACCTGCGGAGCCGCGGCCTACGGAGAAGAAGTAACGGAAGGTAGGCCACGGTTAACTAGGAGGGAAGAAGACATCAGGAATGGAGGGAGCTCCCACCGCCAGCTCGGCTGCTGCCGCAGTGATGCCGTTCACGATACCGTATATCCCCAGAGCGGCATGGTTACCCCAGTACTCAGGGGAGTCACATACCCTGAGCGACTTTAAGGAAAGACTGAATAGCCTATTCAAAGTATACCCCCTGTCCAAGGAACAAAAAGTGAGCATCCTGATAGGCCAGTTAATCGGAGCAGCCCAAAGAGAAGTAAAGTCCTGGTCAGCCAGGGAAAAGGGGACTGTAAAGGAAATACTGGCCCGTCTAAAGGACACTTTTGCTACCCGCACCTCAGCAGAGATCAAGCTAAAATTTTATGGGTGCAAACAAGACAGTATACGGGACTATGCTTTGAATTTGCAGGAGGCCCTGAGAGCCATTAAGCAGGCAGACCCTGACAGCGTGCGGTACAAGGATAAGCTGTTGACTGAACAGTTCATTGAGGGTCTACTGTCCAGCGCCCACCGAACCCAGTTGCGTGTAATGGCCTTGCAGAACCCTGATTTAGACTTTGCACAGTTTAAAGACAGAGCCATCCGGGTGCTCCGAGAACCGGCACCAGGTGGCGCTGTAGCCCACAGGCGCCCCGCTATCACCTATCACCAGGAGGCTGCGCCCTTGTCTGCAGAGCCTGTGGAAGCTGATGCACAGGCTTTGGACAAAGCCCCGGCTGCAGACCTGCACCATCAGGTCCAAGAGCTGACCAAAAGCGTTGCCGCGCTAACCAGAACTGTGCAGTCTTTACAGGTGTCCTCTCCAGGAAAGATCCAGCTGGCTTCCAGTCCGGAGGACGTCCCTTGGTGCCGACAGAGGAGGATCCCATCGTCCAGAGGAAGGCCCAGCGACCGCTACGACCAGGACGGACAACCCATCTGCTGCCGCTGCAACCAACCAGGACATATGGCAAGGTACTGTCATTTAAAACGGGCCCAACCTGGGGCAGAGGGCCGACCCCCAGTCATAAGACCATCAGGCCCATCAAGCTGGCGTGATAAGTACGTAGGGGGATGACCAGTCTTGCCTGTGGTGCTGGATGGCATTCCCATGAGTGCACTACTGGACACCGGGTCACAGGTAACCACCATTTCCTGTGTGCTCTTTAAGCGGTACTGGAATGACTCAGATATTACCAGCTACCCAGATGACGATTTGAGCATCATCGCCAGCAATGGTCAGCCCGTGCCGCAGGTGGGATTCAAGGAGGTGACCATCAAAATTGGTAAAGTTGAACTGCCAGCACAAGGACTGATGATTGTGGACATTGACCGTCGTGAAAGCCACCCTAAGATAACCTTGGGTACTAATGTTATTGAAAATTGTCTTGCAGAGATAATTGTCATATTACAGCAGGTTGCGATGAACGCCAGCTCCTGCCAACAGCGTGTCCTACAAAAAGAGATCAGAGCCTTGATGAAAAGGCAACAGGTAGAACTATCTGGTGGTGAGATTGGTAGCGTTAGGATGAGTCACCCGTTCCCTATCGCCATGCCCCCAAAAAGTGAGATGATGATCTGGTGCCGGACTGCAATCGGGTTGAGAGGAAGGGACTACCAAGCCATGGTAGAACCCGTCTACTCAGACAGTAGGCCCACCATTTTGACAGCACGGGGGGGTGGTCGATGTACGCCATGGGGGGGTACCCGTCCGCATACTAAACATTGGGGAAAGAAAAGTATGCCACTCTAGCCAAATTGTTCACCGTTAACCAAAACTCTGTAAAGGCCGTGGAACCCTTGCCTCCATCTCAACCAAAGGAGGGTAACGGCCCCAAGAAACAAATGGAGGACTGGTGTCAGAAGCTGCAGGTGGGCACTGACTCCACTCCCTCACACCAAAAACAGGGAGTCTACCGGGTGGTTCAGGAGTACGAAAGAGTCTTTAGCAAACACCCGCTAGACTTTGGGCGAGTAAAGGGGGTACAACACCACATCCCCACGGGAGACCATCCACCCATAAAGGAAAGATACCGACCTGTACCCCCTGCACACTATCAGAATGCCAAGGGAATGTTGCGAGAAATGAAGGAGGCTGGGGTAATCAGGGACAGCTGTAGCACCTGGGCAGCTCCACTAGTTCTTGTGAAAAAGAAAGATGGCACCATGAGAATGTGTGTAGATTACAGAAAGGTCAACCGTATCACACACAAAGATGCGTACCCGTTACCTAGGATAGAGGAATCTTTAGCTGCATTAAAGTCTGCTAATTTCTTCTCCACTTTGGATCTTACTAGCGGGTACTGGCAGGTTCCTGTAGCAGAGGCAGACAAGGAGAACACCGCGTTCACCACCCTGATGGGTCTCAGCGAATTCAACTGTATGCCGTTCGGGCTCTGCAGCGCACCAGGAACCTTCCAGCGGTTGATGGAGTGCTGTCTGGGGCACAGGAATTTCAAGACGGTCCTGCTATACCTGGACGATGTCATCATGTATTCCAAAACATATGAAGACCATCTGAAGCACCTGGCAGAGGTGTTTGACGCCCTGGCAGGCTACGGCCCAAAGGTGAAACCCTCCAAGTGTCATCTACTGAAACCAAAGGTACAGTACCTGGGACACGTGGTGAGAGCAGCTTGTCAATTCATTAGCATATTTTCAGTGCATTAGGCTGTGTGCCCACGTAGCGTTTTACAAGCGTTTTTGATGCGGAATTTCCGCAGCGGAAACGCTTGTAAAACGCTTGGTAACCCGCAACCCATGATCCCCAATGGGTTTCCGCAACTTCTATGCACATGCTGCGGATTTTTCCGCAGCGTTTATGCCGCGTTCAAAAATCCGCAGCATGTCATTTAATTTTGCGTTTCCGCAAGCGGAATTGCCTTTGTTCAATGCATAAAAAACGCAAGGCAATTCCGCATGTGGAAAACGCGTGATAAACGCGCGAAAAATGCGCGATAAACGCGTGCGGAATTCCGCATGCGTTTTTCCGGGAGAGGACTTGCATTTATGCAGCAGAAATTTTCTGCTGCATAAATGCAACGTGGGCACATAGCCTAAATCGCTGCTAAACATGCATTCTTTTCAAGTTTTTTTTATGCTTTATTTTTGCTGAGGTTTCTGCAAAGTGTTCCAAAAACCACTCCATATTAAAAATAAAAACACATAATAAACTATGTGCTTTTTAGAAGCAATGTTTAAATGTGGATTTGTCAGTCAGAAAAATCAACCTAAAAAAATATTTGCTGTTCATAAGAAGAGTCTTTTGAGTTTGTTTTTCCAATTAGATTTTGCAAAAAGACCCGGTAAAAGTGAAGTGTCACTTCTTCAATATAACCTCTTCCAGCCAGCACTCTTTTCTGCAGAAATTAACACACATACAGTATCTATGACTGACCACTTCTACAGCACCCTCCACACTTTGTTCCCCCAGTTCTACACTGTGCGAGATGATGAAGAAAAATGCAGTAGTACTGCCCTGGTGCTCTGCACAGTAACAGTACCTCCCTTTTGTTCCTCCCACGGTAACACTGACCCCCAAACAATATTAATGCATATGTCCCCTTTTGTGGCCCCATTGTTATAGTAAAACTCCTACTCATGCCCTCATACAGTAGTAATATCTGTTTTTGTGCTCAAATACAACAGAAATGTCCCTTCCCCAGTGGGGCAATAGAGAAGTAATGTACAACGTTACTGTCCTGATACAGTAATAGCATCCATATTTATTGTGTTGATACATTTGGAACATCCCATAATGTGGCTCCATAAATTGATAATATATGACCCATAATGGGGATTATTATTAATGTCCACCGTGTCCACTATTCTGAGCCCCATACAGTAATAATGTCCCTCAATTGGCCCCACACGGTAAATATGTCCCCAAATTGACCTCCTACAGTAGTGTTCAAAATAATAGAAGTCCAATATGACTAACCAGATTAATCTCTGTTTTTGGTATAAATTATATTACCACATGTCAAATAATTTACCAGTTGGGGCAGTAGATTAAGAAAACCAACAGACTCAGCATTCATGATCTGCAGGTTTTTGAGTCTGTGTATTTGAATAATTAATTCAAAGAGGGTGTGTTCAAAATAATAGCAGTGTGGAGTTCAATTAGTGAGGTCAATCATTCTGTGAAGAAACAGGGGTAAATCAGGTGGCCCTTATTTAAGGATGAAGCCAGCACATGTTGTACATGCATTTCTCCTTGAAAGCTGTTCGAGACATTGTTCAGAAGAACGGCGTACCTTGATTAAAAAGTTGATTGGAGAGGGTAAAACTTATAAAGAAGTGCAGACAATAGTAGGCTGTTCAGCTAAAATGATCTCCAATGCTTTAAAATGGAAAGCAAAACCAGACAGACGTGGAAGAAAACAGAAGACTACCATTCAAATGGATGGAAGATTAGCCAGAATGGCAAAGGCTCAGCCAATGATCAGCTCCAAAATGATCAAAGACAGTCTCAAGTTACCTGTGAATACTATGACAGGCAGAAGACGCCTGTGTGAAGCTAATCTCTTAGCAAGAAGCCCCTGCAAAGTCCCATTGTTAAAAAAAAACACATATACTGAAGCGGATACAATTTGCCAAAGAACACATCAACTGGCCTAAAGAGAAATAGAGAAACATTTTGTAGACTGATGAAAGTAAAATTGTTCTGTTTGGGTCCAAGGGCCGCAAACAGTTCGTCAGACAACCCCCAAACTCTGCATTCAAGCCACAGTACACTCTGAAGACTGTGAAGCATGGTGGTGCAAGCATCATGATATGGGCATGTTTCTCTTACTATGATGCCGGATGTATTTACCGCATACCAGGGGTCAAGGACCAGTTTGCATATATTAATATACTTGAAGAGGTCATGTTGTCTTACGCTGAAGAGGATATGCCCTTGAAATGGATGTTTCAACAAGACAACGACCGTAAACACACCAGTAAACGAGCTAAATTTTGGTTCCAGTCTAACAAAATCGAGGTTATAGAGTGGCCAGCCCAATCCCCGGACCTTAATTCGATATAACACTTGTGGGGTGACATCAAAAATGCAGTTTCTGAGGCAAAACCAACAAATGCCAAAAAATTGTGGGATGTAGTCAAAGTATCTTGGGCTGGAATAACAGTTGCCAGGTGCCAGAAGTTGGTTGACTCTATGCAACATAGATGTGAAACAGTTCTAAAAAAAACTGTGCGTATACAACTAAATATTAGGTTAGTGATTCACAGGAATGCTAAATCCTAAAAATAGAGTACATATTGTGAGATTGTAAAGACAAATGCAGATACTGCTATTTAACAGCCCAATGTTCATTTTTTGTTATTTTCTGTAAAGTAGTTAAATTATATACATTTCTCTTCATGTTTTGACTTAGAAACATTGTGCAATGTTCCCAATGCATGGAAATAAAAACTAGTATTACGATGTTGTGCTTAACTCATGTTTTTGAACACACTGCTATTATTTTTAACACTACTGTACAGTAATTATGTTCTCCACTTCCTACTATAAACTGTTACGGATCCGGGTGGTGGAACCTCTGTGCTGGGATGCAAGGAGGGACCAGAGGGGCGTAACTAAGCGCCTACTCGGACCGACCCTGGCCACACAGCGGCTTAGTCGACTATGTGAACCAAGGAGGGACCGGGCAGGTGAACCAGGTGCCACTCTGGGACAGACCTTGTGTGAGAGCAGGCGACTCCCACGGGTCAGATGGCTGAGGCTAACAGTTACGGCAGCAGGTAGCTTGACGGGTGATCCGGGTAGGCAAGCAGGCGGTTACGGCTGGTAGCCAGACAGGTGATCCGGGTAGACGAGCAGGCGGACACAGCAGGCAATCAGACAGGGGTCCGGGTAGGCAAGCCGGCGGGCACGGCCGGTAGACAGGCTGGCGGGCACGGCAGATAGACAGGTAATAGGAAAAACGATGATCCAGCATAACAGACTCCAATAGTAAAAACAAATGTCTTTTATTTAGAATTTTTTAAAAATATCCAGATGGCGATAATATAACTCTAGCTGGTAGAAGAATGATACTAGAAGGGAAACACAGGGGCACCAAGGAGGGGTGCGCTATCAGACGCGTTTCGAGCGAAGACCGCTCTTAAACTTGGTATGAATAAGTGTCAGACATAAGGGGAGGAACCCTTCTTATGCTGGCACTAATCAAGAAAAGGTGCTGCAGGTGTGTAACAACCCAAGATAACAAAAAAAAAAAAAAGTTTCTCTTTTTTTTTTCCCTTTCTCTTTCCTTCTTTCCCGTAAGAGTAATGAATTAAAAAGAAACAGGAATTTTAAAAACAAGAATGAGACACCAAGTCAATAATGTAACATGAACTCTTTTCTATAGTTTAAGCCTGAGGGAATTCTAGTGTAGCGCCCCGAGGGTTCGGCCGCTACAGGGGTATTGCACCTCAGACCAGAGGTGTGATATTCCACTCCCAGGTAAGGATGGAGTATGGACCAGGGCTCAGTTAGCTGCATACAGCACACACACCCCATTTCCGAGGGACAGCTCAACGGTGCTCCCACTAGACAGAAGTGGGGGCACGACCGACTATGTCCCTGGCTGGAGTGGGGAGGGGGGTGGAATACCCAGTGCTGTAGGAGCAGATAGGGGTTGGTTCCTGAGCATAGGAAGGAGCCCATTGGTTGCTGGTCACCTGGGCTCATGGTCAGAGGGAGGTATAAAAGGTGGGCACCATCTTAGCTCTAGAGAAGGGAAGTTCAGTCTGTGAGGAGAGGTTGAGAGGAGAGCTGACAGGGAGCAGCAGCTCAGGCTGAGTGCTGCTCCAGAGGCAGGCCTAGAGAAGAGGCCGGAGCCTGAGAGGAGAAGGAGAAGTGGGCCTGGAGAAGAGGCCAAGGGAAGGAGGAGAAGACAGAACAGGAAAGAAAGAGAAGAGAGAGAGAGAAACAGAAGGGCTCAGGAACAAGAAGGTGGAAGGGACCCTAAGAACCCACGAGAATACAGGGTGAATTGTCAGGCAGATTAAGGGTACCGGATCCCAAGTTGGTGGAGGAGAAACAACCCTCAGCCAAAGACCGGTGGCTGTGACCATTTATTGGTGCAGCACCTCATCAAACCTGCTAGGAAGGCACCATAAAGGACAGCGGGGAACGGGGCCCACGTTTACCTGCACAGGTCCGCGGCGACCGGACAAAAGTGGGTCGCTGGTGAGGCAGGCCAGAGAAAGGATTAAAGGGGGTCCTGTGCCATGCTTCTGAACTGCCTGGGAGTTGACCGAGCCCCTCACCTGGTAGATGCAGCACGGCTCGGGCGGTCACTGCTGACAGAAGTGACCCGGAACAAACGAACTGTGAGTAAAGACCCTGGACTGTAACTTGTCGTCTGTGTGCTTCTTTGCGCCTCCAGCACTACCGGTACTAGGACTCTCACCACCATCACTCCCACCATCCACTACACTGCCCTGGGGCTGCACTCTTCCCGTGGGGAGTCACACCATCCCAGCTGCCTACATCACTAGCCCCAGCGGTCTGCCCTGCAGCGGCGGTTCCTAATGACCACAAATCCACGGGTGGCGTAGTCGGACATTATCATCAGTACGTAGCAGACTACCATTGGTCTGACCACCCTGAGCCGCGGGACCGGGCCGCCACTACTACTCCCAGCGTCTCCCTATTGCCCGATTCCGCGTGCCCCACGGCCCAGGGTGCGAGTCAGCTTTGGCGTAGTCGGCAGGATTACGTGCCCGCTAAAAACGGGTACTGCGCGCCTGAAGAGAAAGAGACTGTTTTTCTGAAAATTGACTGTGCTGAAAATGGCGCCCGCCCCAGAAGAATGAGCGCCATAATGTGCACGCCAAAAGACCACAGGAGGCCGCCTCCCATCGTGGGCCAGGTCTCAAAATGGCGCCAAAGAAGGAGCCCACCCCCAACAGCCATGAGAGCGGCTGTGGAGATGTCCGTCAATGTGGGGGGGCTGCCCCTGAGAGTGATTGTCAGCAGAATGCCCCAGGACCACCCCCTCTGGGGGCGGAAAGAGAAGAAAACTGTGGGGCAGGGCGCGGTCTGGATCAGTCTGGCCAGGCCGCACCCGAAGGTAGAGACAGGAACCAGCTCCAGCGCCCTGGCGCGTGGCCTGCTGCAGGCCGAATCCCCATGCAGCTTCATGGAGCTGCTAGCGCAACTCCCCAAAGAAGACCCAGAGTTCATGCGGCCTGCGCTGGAGGAGCTGGATCGGAGAATGGTCCGGGCGCAGCGGGACGTCATCGCCGGGTGGAAGGAGGAGGTGGCCCAGCAGGCCGTGACCCAGCCGCAAGAGACACTGCCGGCACCCGACAGCACGCCTGCCTCTGAGGACGGTGCAGAAGGAGTGAAGGCTGAAGACAGCGTCGCGGAGGGAGCCACGAGGACCGAGGCAAGTACAGGGGATGTTACCACCCCAGGCCCAGCAGCCGCAAGCCTGCCCCAGCCTCCCGCCGCAGAACCCGAAGCCCCACTCACCGCACCTGTTGCCGCGCCGTCACTGCTCCCAACTAGGCCTCAAGCGGCGAGTGCCGCAGCCCCGCCCCGCCCGGCGCCACGCCCCTTGACCCCAGGCCCCGTAAAGAGAGAAGCGTCACCGGCCCGGTCGCAAGGCCTGAACTCCCCAGGCGCCTCCCAACCACGTGCGCCCCCGGTCCCAAAGCCACCACCCCTTGGGACTGACCTATGCCCTGGTGACGTGGTCACCTTCACCCGCCACGTAGGCGCAAAAGGACCGTACGCCCTACATGTTCATCGGCTCACTGAGGAGGAACTACAACACCGCGGCTATGAGGAGAGCCAAGAGGACCCGGACGGGTCTGAAGAACAGTACGAGGAGGAGAAAGGAGCATCTGGAGGACACCGCTACTAGTAAGTAGCCAAGCACCTGTGTACATAGTTACCCGTCAGGGTACAGAGAACTGTTTACTGCTATGGAACTGTTGACTGTGTGCAAGTTAACCCCCTACATCCCCCAACAGGCTGAGGACTGTGAGCAGCCATTCCCCTTCCCCAAAACTGGCCGACGACTGAGAGCGGCCACCCCTTGTAAATAGTTGTGCTTCCTAAAGCGCCCCCTACTGGTTTTATAAAAAGACTGCAGCATCTACCTCGGGACAGAGAGTCCCTCACGTTTACAAGTTTGCTGAAGTTTTTGCACCTTTAAGAAGAAAGAACACCTGGTCGCAAGTTGCACCGCGACCGTGATCCAAGAATCCAAGAATGTGTTTTGCTTAAAAATTGTTTTATATGAAGAAGTTTAATAAGCTGCTAGAAAATGTTTTGCATAACCCTGAAAACGTTTTATATGACAAATGACAAAAGAGTTCCAGTAGTGTTGAAGATATTTTATAATGTCTAGTGAAAAGAAAAGTGTGTCCCATAAGGGGAATTGAACTGTGTCGTCCATTTCTAAATGTAAAAAGTTATTGAAAAAGTTTTGCATGTCCTGTAATCAACTGTTTTTGCTCTTTTCCAGCCCGAGGACGTGTTGTGCTTTACCAGGGGGGAATGTAGCACCCCGAGGGTTCGGCCGCTGCAGGGGTATTGCACCTCAGACCAGAGGCGTGATATTCCACTCCCAGGTAAGGATGGAGTATGGACCAGGGCTCAGTTAGCTGCATACAGCACACACACCCCATTTCCGAGGGACAGCTCAACGGTGCTCCCACTAGACAGAAGTGCAGGCACAACCGACTATGTCCCTGCCTGGAGTGAGGAGGGGGGTGGAACACCCAGTGCTGTAGGGGCAGATAGGGGTTGGTTCCTGAGCGTAGGAAGGAGCTCATTGGTTGCTGGTCACCTGGGCTCATGGTCAGAGGGAGGTATAAAAGGTGGGCACCATCTTAGCTCTAGAGAAGGGAAGTTCAGTCTGTGAGGAGAGGTTGAGAGGAGAGCTGACAGGGAGCAGCAGCTCAGGCTGAGTGCTGCTCCAGAGGCAGGCCTAGAGAAGAGGCCGGAGCCTGAGAGGAGAAGGAGAAGTGGGCCTGGAGAAGAGGCCAAGGGAAGGAGGAGAAGACAGAACAGGAAAGAAGGAGAAGAGAGAGAGAGAAACAGAAGGGCTCAGGAACAAGAAGGTGGAAGGGACCCTAAGAACCCACGAGAATACAGGGTGAAGGGTCAGGCAGATTAAGGGTACCGGATCCCAAGTTGGTGGAGGAGAAACAACCCTCAGCCAAAGACCGGTGGCTGTGACCATTTATTGGTGCAGCACCTCATCAAACCTGCTAGGAAGGCACCATAAAGGACAGCGGGGAACGGGGCCCACGTTTACCTGCACAGGTCCGCGGCGACCGGACAAAAGTGGGTCACTGGTGAGGCAGGCCAGAGAAAGGATTAAAGGGGGTCCTGTGCCATGCTCCTGAACTGCCTGGGAGTTGACCGAGCCCCTCACCTGGTAGATGCAGCACGGCTCAGGCGGTCACTGCTGACAGAAGTGACCCGGAACAAACGAACTGTGAGTAAAGACCCTGGACTGTAACTTGTCGTCTGTGTGCTCCTTTACGCCTCCAGCACTACCGGTACTAGGACTCTCACCACCATCACTCCCACCATCCACTACACTGCCCTGGGGCTGCACTCTTCCCGTGGGGAGTCACACCATCCCAGCTGCCTACATCACCAGCCCCAGCGGTCTGTCCTGCAGCGGCTGTTCCTAATGACCGCAAATCCACGGGTGGCGTAGTCGGACATTATCATCAGACTACCATTGGTCTGACCACCCTGAGCCGTGGGACCGGGCCGCCACTACTACTCCCAGCGTCTCCCTATTGCCCAATTCCGTGTGCCCCACGGCCCAGGGGGCGAGTCACTAGCATCCAGTACAAAAATCCAAAACGCCTCCCTATTTCTAGGAGTATTTTGTCTGTCTCCGGGGAACAGCTAATAGGCCTTTAGTGCATTTGTGGCGCCCCTGAGGGTTCAGTCGCCACAGAGGTACTGCACCTTACCCAGAGGTGTGGTGTCTCCTTCTCTCAGGTAAGGAGGGAGTGCTGCCCGGAACCCCAACACCCACATTCAACACTACACTGCTCCAGGCCGGCTGGAAGGGCAAGATGCATTGTGTTTCTGCTGAGCCCTGTCCCTGGCTGGAGTGGGGGGGGATCCAAAGAGAGGGGGAACCAGTAGTGGGTGTGGGATGTAGAGTAGGGGAGCACCATTGTAGGAGGTATATAAAGGGAAGCCATCTTAGGGTGGCAGCACAGTTAGTCAGTCAGTAGTAGAAAGGAGAGGAGGGGAGCAGAGTCTCTTCAGGAGCTCTGCTCCATGTGTGGGGCCTAGTAATAGAGGCCCAGGAGGGGAGCAGAGGAGTAAGGCTCCGTTTTACAGAAGGGATCCCAGGGGGTACGGCGAGTGCAGGACGGCACCCGTACGCCCCGAATCTGCCAGGTGTCAGAGGGATCAGGCCGCAAGAAGGGACCGGTTCCTGGCCCAGCCGTGTTACTCCAGGTCTCGGCTGGAAAAAAACAGAGGCTTCTGCACTTCCATGGTGCAGTTGCCACAGTTTCACCTTAGTCACCGTGAAGGTCAAGTAGGTCCGGGAACTCCAGGTTGCCCAGAGGGACTTCAGAGCACCCGATCAGGACTGTGTGTGGGCAGCGCAGGGCAGGAGGGAGAAGACCCAGCGCAAGAAGTCGGTCTAGTAAGGAACATAAAGAAAGTGGGGTTCCGTCAAGCACTCCTGATCTATTTGAAAAAGTGCTGAACCCCTTGGCTGATAGACGCAGTGCGACGCGGGAGGCTGACACCCGTACAGTGTACCTGAGAACCTTGAACAAGAACTGTGAGTAAAACTCGGATGACTGCACTGTACTGCCTCTGTCAGTTATTTCTGCTGCGCCATCTCTCCTGCACCACAAGTCTCAGCATCACCACCATTTGCACCTACACTGCCCCGGGGGCCCGCACCACCTGTGGGGAGCAGAAACATCCCAGCTGCCATTCCATCACCCCCCCGGAGGTCTGCAGCAGCGCCGGTAACCATTACCAGAAACCACAGGTGGCGTCACGAGTAGTGTTGAGCATTCCGATACTGAAATATCGGGTATCGTCCGATATTCGCGGTATCGGAATTCCGATACTTAATTCCGATACTTTTGCAATATCGTATACCGGAATCGGAAGTTCCCATAATGCAATGAGCCAGTTTCATTTTATTCAGCCAATGAGGATCCTAAGAAGTGTGGGCACATCCTGTTAGGCATGTAGGCATCTTAACTAATGGCATGGCTGTGATTGGCTGCTGAAATTATGTCATGATGCACTATAAAAGCCGCCGCCGCCATTTTGAGCTCACTCTGCTGTGAATTCAGTTAGGGATAGGACGCTGTTGTTCTGAGGGACAGTTTTAGCTACCTATTTGGTCTATTCTGCTTTACCCAAGCTACTTTATAAATCGCTGTGCCTTGCAGCGCTAGTGCACAGTTCTCTGTGCTGTTCACCGCTGTCTGCAAGGTCTGTGTGTGTGAGTGCAGCTCACCCTGTAGTGTGCTCTTCAGCCACGTCTGGTTGTAGTGCACTCAGTGTGTGTCACTGCCTCATACATTGTCCTTTTTTGCCAAATAATAATTTTTCCTGATATCTCCTATAAGTGTGGTGGTTCCATCCGTATTCAGCTAAATTGGTTCCAAACACACTATATAGGAGTAGATAGAGAAATTTTTTTTGCCTTGCAGCGCTAGTGCACAGTGCTCTGCATCTGTACTGTTCACCGCTGTCTGTAAGGTCTGTGTGTGTGAGTGCAGCTCACCCTGTAGTGTGTGCTTCAGCCACGTCTGGTTGTAGTACACTCAGTGTGTGTCTGTTGGAATAATACATATTAATCTGTATGTGTATTGCAACAACTACTGTGCTGTTTCATATGTTGTGCATATTGTGAGGTTGTTAACAAAGTTTAGTTAAAAAAAAAATAAAAATTCCCACAGACAGGATGCCCCCTCCTTCTCTTCCTGTGTTGTTGTTATATATGTATTTGATTTCCTCATGCTGCAGTAACACCAGACTCCATGCTGTGCCTATGCTGGATATGAATAAACCTACATTCTGTGTTCTAAACTCTGGATGTCACGCGGAATAATCCTCTACTAACAGGTTATGGGCCCAGATGTACCAGAGTCACAGATCCCCAGAACACAGAGGAAAGAAAAGAAAGAAAGACAGCAAACTGAGAAAAAGCAAAGATGGCCACCAGCAGCAGCTCCATGAAATTTACAGTGCCAAGTCTCACTAACCAGAATTATCAATCCTGGAAATTCAAAGTGAAAATGCTGCTGATAAGAGAAGGTACGTGGAAATACACACAGGAGCCTAAACCTGTCCCACTGCCACAGGAGTGGACAGAGATGGATCAGAAAGCACAAAGTACCATATCACTCAGTATAGATGATGACCAGATTGTGCATGTGTGTAAATGTAATACTGCAAAGGAAATGTGGGAGCAGTTGCAAAAGGTACATGAGAGGATAAATTTAAGCAATAAGCTCTATCTCATGAGAAAGCTGTACCAGTCTAAGCTACAGAAAGGCCAGAATATGCAGGATTACATAAGAAGTGTTCTGGAAGTTGTAGAACGCCTGAGAGGCATTGGGGAAGATCTAAACGACTTTCATGTGGTCGCATTACTGCTTAGTGGCCTTTCAGAGAGCTATGATACGCTTGTAACCGCACTAGATGCGCGTCCAGATGATGAGCTTACACTGGAGTATGTCAGGGGGAAGCTCATAGATGAATATAAGCGAAAGGCAGAAGGTGTAAACAGTAGGACATGCAACACAGAATCTGCTTTACAGACACAAAACCTAACTGATAACAGGAAGCACATAAAAGAAACACGTGAATGTTTTGTTTGCAAGAAATCAGGACATTTGAAAGCTGACTGCAGAGTCTGGAAAGCTAGAATGAATCAGCTGAAAAATCTATGTAATCTTGATCTATGTAACCAGACAATGAAGTGTACTAGCTGCATCACAGGGAAAATGTCTAGGAAAGCTTTTCCTGAGAGAATTAGTACAACAACAGCACAGCCATTAGATTTAATACACACAGATGTCTGTGGTCCAATGAGCACTCTGACTCCAGGGAAGAAGAGATATTTTCTCACATTTATTGATGATCATTCAAGATATACAGTTGTCCACCTGCTTCACAGCAAGAAGGAAGTTCCAGAGAAACTTGAAATATACCTAGCTGAAGTATATAATAAATTTGGAAGAATGCCAAAGATTCTACGTGCAGATAATGGGACTGAATATACAAGTAATGAGACACAGGGCATTTTAAAGAAAAATGGAATCCTATTTCAGACCACTGTACCGTACAACCCAGAGCAAAATGGTGTCGCGGAAAGAAGGAACTGAACACTATGTGAAAGTGGAAGATGCATGTTATTTGATGCAAATCTGCCCACAGCATATTGGGGTGAAGCAATCATGACAGCTTGCTATCTTCAGAACAGACTACCAGGTAAAGCTACAGAGAAAACTCCATTTGAGCAATGGAATAGCAGAAAGCCAAAACTACATCACATAAGAATATTCGGAAGTAAAGCATTTGTACATGTTCCCAAAGAAAAGCGAACTAAGTGGGAATCTCACGCTAAGGAAGGTATCCTGGTAGGCTACAGCGAAACCCAGAAAGGTTATAGGATTCTACACCCAGAAACAAACAGGATCACAATAAGTAGAGATGTAGTGATTGATGAGAACTTTGTATCACCCAAGTTTTGTGACATCACGCAAGTAGTCCAGCTGAAGTCACAATTGCAAGACAGCAACAAGGAGGATGTAGAGGTCTGGCTGGATTCTTCAACTAATGAAGGAACAACAGAAAAATCAGGTGAATCTGAAATCAGGAGATCGTCAAGATCAAATAAAGGTATACCAGCTAAACGTCTATCCTACATTGTCAAGACACTACCTGAGTCAGAGCCGCAGTCATGGGATGAAATGCAAGCACTACCTGTCCATGAAAGAACAAAGTGGATCGATGCCGCTAATGAGGAAATCAAATCGCTTCATCAACTCCAAACTTGGAAACTCACCAAGCTACCAATGGGCAAAAAGGCAATCAAGTGCAAGTGGGTCTTCAAAACCAAATATGACTCTGAAGGTAAAGTCCACAGATTCAAAGCAAGGTTGGTCGCAAAAGGATATTCTCAAAAGTATGGCGTAGATTACGATGCTACATTTGCTCCAGTCGATAAACAGACCACGTTCAGAGCTTTGTTAGCTGTAGCTGCTGTACAAAAGATGTATGTCAGACATTTGGATATAAAAACTGCCTTTTTAAATGGTGACATTGAGGAGGACTTATACATGACTCAACCTGAAGGTTATGTAAAAAGAGGTGAAGAGAATCTTGTTTGCAAACTACAAAAATCTCTCTATGGTCTTAAGCAATCAGCAAGAGCATGGAACACCAAGATGAATAAAGTCTTGTTGGAAGAAGGATTTAAAAGAGGTCAAGCAGATCCGTACTTATACACAAAATATACAGATGGAAAGTGGATGTATATTCTCTTATATGTGGACGACGTGATTGTTGTTCATCAAGACGACGCAGAAATTGGAAAAATGACTGAAATTCTGAATCAGCACTTTGAAACAAAAGACCTTGGAAGTGTGACATATTATCTAGGAATCCAAATCCAGAGAGAGGAAGATGGAAGTTTTCTTCTAAACCAAAGTGCAAAAATTAATTTGATTCTGAATCAGTTTAAAATGTCAGAGGCCAAAGGTATATCAACCCCAATGGAACCATCCTACCTGAAGCTGGAAGGAGAAGATGACCTGTTGCCTAACAATGAGAAATATCGTCAGGCAGTGGGGGCACTTCTATACATATCAACTATGACTCGACCGGATATCACAACAACAGTTGGAATCCTTTGCAGATATGTGGAAAAAACGCGTCAAAGAGACTGGAATGCCGTTAAGAGACTTCTCCGATATTTGAAAGAAACGCAAGATGTAAATTTAAAACTATCTGCAGCAGGAGATCTAGAACTTACCGGCTATGTAGATGCGGATTGGGCTGGTGATTCGCGTGATCGTAAATCCACAAGTGGATACTTGTTTAAAGTTGGAGAAAGTTCAATCTCCTGGTCTAGTAGGAAACAAGTGTCTGTTGCCTTGTCATCTACAGAAGCGGAGTATGTGTCCGCAGCCTATGCAAGCCAGGAGGTTGTTTGGCTAAGACAATTGATGGACGATCTTGGCAAACCGACAACTCAGCCGACGGTGATTTATGAGGACAACCAAGGATGCATTAAACTTGCATGCAGTGAAAAGATCAGTGCTAGAACCAAGCACATTGACGTCAGACATCATCATCTACGTGATTTGATAGATCGTGGCATAATTCAGTTTGTCCATTGTGAAACTGATAAGATGGTAACTGACATTATGACAAAGCCATTGCCATGAGCTAGGTTCCAAGAATTGAGAACCACAATGGGACTAAGAGGATAAGTAGTTGTTGAGTGGGGGTGTTGGAATAATACATATTAATCTGTATGTGTATTGCAACAAATACTGTGGTTTCATATGCTGTGCATATTGTGAGGTTGTTAACAAAGTTTAGTTAAAAAAAAAAAAAAACCTCCCACAGACAGGATGCCCCCTCCTTCTCTTCCTGTGTTGTTGTTATATATGTATTTGATTTCCCCATGCTGCAGTAACACCAGATTCCATGCTGTGCCTATGCTGGATATGAATAAACCTACATTCTGTGTTCTAAACTCTGGATGTCACGCAGATTAATCCTCTGCTAACAGTGTCACTGCCTCATACATTGTCCTTTTTTGCCAATTCATAATTTTTCCTGATTTCTCCTATTAGTGTGGTGGTTCCATCCGTATTCAGCTAAATTGGTTCCAAACACACTATATAGGAGTAGTTAGAGGAGACTTTCTGCAGCATTGTGCCCTGCAGCCCCAGCCAGATTAGTATTAGCCTATTTTTTGTAGCCTCATCTATTGCATTGTAGGTTACCTTCCTACATTGTAATAGCTACAAAAAGTTTGTGATACTATTGGTATTACATCTTTGGGCACATCCAGTGTCTTTTTGTGACAAAAAAAAAACTAAATAAAGTTCACCAAACACTCCACTTTACAGTTGTGTAAGCCACATTAGCTCATATTAAAGTCTAGTCCACACTTTATATAATTAGTGTTTCTTATACCTGTTAGCAGCTGTTCAGGAATAAGCACACTAAGCCCTTAGTACTTTTCTGCCTATCTTTATCAGTCTACCAAGAAGAAGAAGGCAGGGAGTAAGGCATGTGGTCGTGGTCGTGGTCGTGGGCGTGGAGTTTCTGCAGGGAGAGGACGTGAGGATTCTGTGCAGGCAGGGAGAGGACGTGGGGATTCTGTGCCTGCTGCAGGCACCAATGACTCAGCATCCCCCAGTTTTACCAGGGAACAGTCCTTTATGCGCAGCTTTGTAGGAGCTAGCCGTACCCCACTGCTGCGGGAGGACCAAATTGAAGCCGTTGTCGGATGGATGGCAGCTAACGCATCGACTTCAATTAGTTCCAGATCCTCTCAGGTCCTGAGCACTGAAGAGCACCCATCTGTCTCTTCACCACCTGCCAAATTGCCCAGGCAGTCAGAGTGCCCTGGACAGGAGCCATCTCTACTTCTGTTCTCTGAATCTCTTGGCTTGGAAAGAGGGGGCCAGCCAAGCAGAATTGGAGAATTTGAAGAAGAGGTAGTGTGCAGTGATGCGCAACCGTTTTGTCTCTCTGAATCTGAAGAGGCGGGTGGGCCAGTGCCTATGGTCAGCAGCACACCTCAGTACGCATCTGATGATGAGACTCAGGTGCCACTTTCTGGTGCGTACTGTGCTGTCGAGACTACCCAGGAGAAGCAGTTGTTTGAAGAGGGTAGTGTAGATGATGAGGTCCTTGACCCATCATGGCGTGAGGGACAGGAAGGTGGTGGGAGCATCTCTGAGGAAGAGATTCCCCGAACAGCCCAAAAAGGAGGGAGAGGGAGGGGGCAGACTTGGTTGCCTGTAGCCTCCACTTCGGCACCCATTAGGAGCATGGCTCTTCCAAAATCCAAAGCGGGGGCTCCCAAGACTTGCAGTGCCTGGTCCTTTTTTGACACAGTTGCAGATGACATTTGCTTTGTCAAATGCAAGCTGTGTAATCAGAAGGTGAAAAGAGGGAAAAGTGTCAGCAACCTCAATACCACAAATATGTGGAAACATGTGCGGACCAAGCACGTGGTGGAGTTACAAAAACACACTGAAGACCTAGGCCAACCTACAGCACCACCTACCACCTCTTCAGCTCGTGTTGTAGCCTCTTCCTCCAGCTCACACACAGCTGGTTCGGCTTCCTCATAGGATCGCCATGGAAGAATCTCTGGCACTGTTGTACAGAGATACAGTGTAATTCCACCCACAGCACCACTTTCCCAGTCATCCTCACACTCCCAGGCCAGTCTACAGCCATCGTTAGCACAGGCATGGGAGAAAAGGCGCCCATACTTGGCAAACCACCCCCGAGCACAGGCTCTGAATGCTGGAATTGCTAAACTACTGGCCCTTGAAATGCTATCATTCAGGCTGGTGGAGACTGACACCTTCCGTAACTTTATGGCATTGGCAGTCCCACAATACAACGTGCCCAGCGGCTTTTATTTCAGCAGGCAAGCCATCCCTGCCCTGCAACATCATGTGGAGGGAAAAATTAAACAAGCGCTACAAAACGCCGTCAGTAGCAAGGTCCACCTGACCACCGATGCGTGGACCAGTAAGCATGGACAGGGATGATACCTTTCCCTCACTGCCCATTGGGTAAATGTTGTGGAGCCGGGTACAGATCTTGAGAGTGGCGCTGTAAGTGTTCTGCCAACTCCAAGGATTGCAGGAATCCAGTCTGTACACATTGACTCCTCCTCATACTCCAGTTCCTCTGAATCAGCGCTGCAGGAGCCGTCACGGTCTACCTCCACATCGACCCGTGAACGGTTACCTGTTATGATGACCGATATGAGCACAGCCGTGGCCAAACGTCAACAGGCCGTATTAAAATTAATTTATTTGGGGAATCGAAGCCACACAGCGCAGGAGCTCTGGAATGCCATCAAGCAGCAGAGCGACGTGTGGTTTGTGCCAGCGAATCTCCAGCCAGGCATGGTAGTGTGTGACAATGGCCGAAATCTGGTGGCAGCTCTGGGCCTAGGCAACCTCACTCACATCCCATGTCTGGCACATGTGCTCAACTTGGTCGTGCAGAGTTTTTTGAAGGACTATCCGGATCTTGATGCACTGCTTCACAAGGTCCGCATAGAGTGCGCTCACTTGCGGCGTTCCAGCAACGCAAGATCATGCATTGCAGCTCTGCAGCGCCGATTACGTCTTCCGGAACATCGCATCATATGTGACCTACCCACCAGGTGGAATTCAACGTTACATATGTTGGAGAGGTTGTGTGAGCAGCAGGCAGCAGTAATGGAGTACCAGCTGCAGCAGGCGCAAACAAGTCGCAGTGCGCGCCGTTCACACTTCACCACCACTGAGTGGGCCTCTATGAAGGACATTTGCCACGTTTTGCGTGCCTTCGATTATTCCACGCGGATGGCGAGTGCAGATGATGCACTAGTCAGCATGGCTATCCCCCTTATCTGCCTGCTTGAAAAAACACTGCAAGCACTAAGGGACGAGGTTTTGGAAGAGGTGGAGGATGAGGAGTCACAAATGCCATCTGCTTCTCTACAGTCTGCGCAACGTGGTTCCTCACAAAGGCCTAGGCAGGGGACACTTTGTGAGGAGGATGAGGAGGAGTCAATGGATGAGGAAGACATCTGTGAAGAGGAGGGAGGAACACAATGCTCTAGTAGTCAGTATCTAGAGTGAGGGTGGGGTGATGCAGAGCAGGCAGAGATCACGCCTCAAGCAGGGGACAGCATTTCTTGGCCAGTTGGCAGTCTGCAGCACATGGTTGATTTCATGCTGCAGTGCCTGAGAAACGACCGCCACATCGCCCACATTCTCAACACGGCTGATTATTGGGTGTCCACCCTCCTAGATCCTCGCTACCGGGACAACTTACAAAGCCTCATAACACCGTTGAACCGGGAGCGTAAAATGCGGGAGTACCAAGACGCACTGGTGCATTCCATCATGTTCTCCATTCCAATAGAGAGCAGTGCTGCTAGTGCTTTACAAAGCAGCTCAGTGCGTCGAGGCAGCTCTGCACAAAGAGGGAGCAGAAGCAGCGCCTTAGCACAAGGCAAGACTAGTATGGCCGAAATGTGGCAAAGTTTTGTGTCCCCGCCGCCACAAATGTCTACGCCATCACAGACGGCTCCAGTCAGAAGGAGGAAACGTTTCCGTCAGATGGTGACAGACTACATGTCTTTCCCTCTTAGTGTACTCCCAGACGGCTCTTCTCCCTTCAAGTTTTGGGTCTGTAAGCTGGATACATGGCCAGAGCTTAGTCAGTATGCATTGGAGGTGCTAGCTTGCCCTGCTGCTAGTGTATTATCGGAACGCGTCTTTAGTGCCGCAGGTGGTGTACTAACAGACCGTCGCATGCGACTATCCTCCGATAACGTTGACCGGCTTACTTTTCTCAAAATGAACAAGGCCTGGATCTCTCATGAATTTGCCAGTCCTCTTCCAGAATAAATAATTGGTTGGCAACAGTATCCAGGTCTCCTGTTGTGTTCATGTTTCTACCACCTGAACTGTAATCCCTGAGCTCCAACACCGTAAGTTGGCGCACAGAAGTGCCGTCTGCACAGTCAACACTTTCTGCCGTGTTATTGGGGGTTCAGTAACGTCAGCTGTTCCCCTGCTGTGCGGACAGCAATTTCTCCTGCTCTGTCCACATTCTCACTACTACAGATTTTAAAGTTGCTCCAATTACGCCTCTGGCTCCACTCTGTTTTTAGTATTTACCCTGGGTTCCAGCACCGCCAGCTGTTTCCCAGCAGTGTCTTTTGCACGGGTACTCCCTCCTGCCCAGCCTGGTTCCAGCACGCCAGCTGTTTCCGGGTAGTGTCAACGTCACTTTGCCTCCAATGCGTTGTCCTGTCGTGTTGCGGTCGGGTTAGCCGACTCTGTGGTGCCTGCAGTTTAGGTGACTCCTATGTGGGCTGCAGGATCTGGCAATGAAGGCTGGTTCCATAGTGCCAATAGGACAAGCACCCCCTGTAGGACTGTGGGTTTCGGTAACTGCGGCTGGCTCGCGGCCTTGAACTTTTTTTTACATCGGTACCTTCTGCTACCCATCTGGGTTCCAGTACCGTCAGCTGGTTCTCGGCAGTGCCTTTTGGATTAGGTGCCTCCTTCTCGGTATCCAAGTTCCACCAACGTCTGCTGGTCCTTGGTAGTGCTTTCTGGCACAGGTAGCTCCTGCTTAGTAACCGAGTTCCAGTACCATCAGCTGGTCCTTGGTAGTTCCTTTGGCTCTTGTACCTTCTGCTACCCATCCGGGTTCCAGTACCGTCAGCTGGTTCTCGGTACTGCCTTTGGCTTAGGTGCCTCCTTCTCGGTATCCAAGTTCCACCAACGTCTGCTGGTCCTTGGTAGTGCTTTCTGGCACAGGTACCTCCTGCTTAGTAACCGAGTTCCAGTACCGTCAGCTGGTCCTCGGTAGTTCCATTGGCTCTTGTAACTTCTGCTACCCATCCGGGTTCCAGTACTGTCAGCTGGTCCTCGGTAGTTCCTCAGCCTTCTTGTACCTTCTGCTACATTTCCAAGTTCAAGCTTTTTGAAATGGTTCTTGGTAATCACTCTGGATCTCCAAGACGACGACCCCGAAGAAGTTGACCAAGAGGACAAAGAAGAGAAGACAACCACCAAGATACAGAAGAACAAGAGACAGAAAACCAAGAAGCAGAAGTACAAGAAGCTGCAGAACAAAAAGCGGAAGAACATTAAGCATAAGACTAAAAATCAGAGCAAAAGATAATATCTAAATTATAAGCAGAAGATGACTAAGCAGTGTATGGGGGGTGAGTCCGTTCCTCCTCGTGGTGCCCCTGGAAAAGACCTGCTGCTGCAGGCAAAACTGAACGCGGACAAATGCTGTTGTAAATCTTTTGTGACGGGCAGAACGAAAGGTGTAATGTTCAAACTTTTATAGATAACAACTACAGGAATGCCTGTCACAAATAAGAATATGATGAAGAAGAAGATGAAGAAGTAGAATAATAGTTGAATAAGCAGAATATGAAGAATGTAAAAAAAAAAAAAAAAATACGAAGAAAGTGAAGAAGAAGAAGATGAAGAAGAAGTGGATGAAAAAGATGCTGATGCTGAGGATGATGAAGGAGAAAGTGTGGGAGAAGTAAAAAAGAAGGTGAAGAGCATGGAAGTAGTGAAACAAATATCTGACAAAATATAAAAATACTTAACATAGTCAATATTTCCATTACTCAGAATGTCTTAAAAAAAATATTAATTCCTGCTATTCCATTTGATTGGGCAAAACCTCTATGCCTTTGTCTCCCCCACCTCCCCCAATACATTCTACATTATTCTTAGTTGTTTTCCTTCATGTAGAATTAACCTACAAGGAAAGAAAGGGTTTATTTTCATTCCGATATTTCTGTCCCATTGACTTGCATTGGTTTCTGGTATCGGAATCAGCGATATCCGATACTTTTTGGGTATCGGTCCGATCCGATATCGGAAGGTATTGCTCAACACTAGTCACGAGACAAACTGTATACTAAAATCCCTTTTTAAAGAGAGACCCAGAGTACGGGCCCCGGGAGCCGACTGCTGTGACCTCCTAAACAAGGTAAAAGGCCCGGGTACCGAGTCCCCTATATTCCCCCTGGCTGACATACATTTATTATGACAATTAATAAAATGTCTGGAAGCACCAGACATACTACGTACGATTAGATTGATGGGAAATATCATATAAATGTTCCCTCAGGCGCACTTTAAATTTCTTAGTAGTTGATCCGATATATTTTAGATTACAAATAGTGCACTCAGTCATGTAAATAACATAATCAGTGTTACAATTCAGAAACCCTTTTATTGAATATACCTTGGAACTATTTTTATCTGTAAATTTAAATTTTTTTGATGAAACCAGACATGATTTGCAGTTCGTAAAACCGCACTTATGGTATCCACTACTTGATAGCCAGTTACCAGTCGTTTTGGTGGGCTTTCCTCTGTGTAAACTTGGAGAGATTTTGTTGCATATTGTTGGAGCTCTACCTGGAACTACCCTAATTCCGTCTTAATATTGCATCCATGACTGAATCCTCTCTCAGAATATCTATGTTGCGTTTTACAATATTAGATATTGCAGAAAAATGAGTGTTATAGGTGAGAACTAATGTTGGAATATTAGAGCTGGTGTTGTTGTGGTGGTTCCTTTTAGTAATGAGATTGCTTCTAGATTTACTATCTACTATTTTTCTTGCTCTAAGGTCCATTTTGGATAATTTCTACATGATAGTCTAGAATTAATGGTGGTACATGGCATTATACTGCATATTAACCTACTTTCAAAAAACCTATTATTTACCACACTCAATAAACATGACATACGCAGATTTGGTTGTAAAAATTTATGGCCACGGCCTTTATTAAAAATTCTTATACTTAAAAAACCATAACTTTAATAAAACTCTTATAACACCGCAGCTTAGCCATAAGCTCAAGCCCGTTTACCTTACCAACCTGGTGTCCATTCAGTCTCCTGAACGACTAACCCCAAACGGCAATCGTGACTAAAAAGACACGCATGGCCCCGCACCACCAAGGGCAACTCAACCAATGCTTGTAAATTTAGGTTGAATATGTCAAGACCTACATCAGATAGGTGAACACAATCAACCTGAAAAAGGCCTGGCAATCCTCCTTCCAAATCCACATGTTTAAATGAAAACCCACCAATTAGTGGCATGAATTTACTCAAAGACCTGTTTAACCTTTTACGTATTTTCTCACAAAAGTTCAGCTCCGCTGACCTAACCCACAAAAGCCTGGAAATAACCTCAGAAAATATAATCTTAACATTATAAAATGACTTTTTTAACTCTAACAAACTCTTCTTCATCTGGAATAACAGGTCAATAGTGCCCAACTTTCCAATGTTGTTTCCTCCTAGGTGTACGATAATGATGTCAGGGGCCGGAGCTTGAATACCCATTAGGGTCACTTGATCCAGAAGACTGTCCCATCTTTGTCCACTAATTCCAAACCAAAAAATTCTCACTTTATCTGAAGACAATGATAAATTTGGCCCGTAGCAGCGCTGTTACCCCCTCCATTCAGCCCATCGGATAAATAAATGGCCCAAAATCCAGACTGTGACACATAGAAAAGCTACAACAGAAAAAACAATAGTGTTAATTATCTCCTAATGTACAACTTATAACATTTCGAATCCCACCTTCCCAATCTCTTAATGACTTCCTCACTCAATCCCAATCTGGCGGCCTCTGTCACAGCACCAATCCTAAAGGAATTGGTAGAAAAATATCTATCTCCCAACTGCATCACCGACAAACACTTTTTAGGCTATGTGCCCACGATGCAGAAAATCTCCCTGGCAGAAAAAACGCATGCGGATTGTACATGCGTTTTTCCTGCGTAATACATGCGGATTGACAAGCGCTTTCAAAGCGATTTTAGCATCACTTTGAAAGTGCTTGACAACTAGGTCACACTATATAAATCCATGCAAAACAGCATGGATTTATATAGTGTGACCTTTAGAATGGTTAAAAATAAAAAAATAAACCTTGATACTTACCTTCCGATGGCCCGGCGTGTGCTGCTGCACTCGTTCCTGGCTGCCGGGATATCGCGATGCCCTGTACTGAAGGACCTACTGTCACATGACTGTGACGTCACCGCAGGTCCTACAGTCCAACGCGATGTGCCAGCAAAGGAGAAGGAGCGCAGCGCGGGCCGCCAGAAGGTAAATATAATCTTTATTTTATTATTTTTTTTTACAGTTTCTATGGTACCTGGGTGTGGAGGAGAGTCTTCTCTTCTCCACACTCTGGTACCATCCGCACATTAGAACGCGCCAATTACGCAAGTACAGATGCAGTCTTGCGGAATTGGCGCGTTCTAATGCAAGTCAATGGAGGCGAAAACGCAGCACTTCCGCAAAATTAATGGACATGCTGAGGATTTTTGAGCGCAGCATAAACGCTGCGGAAAAATCCGCAGCATGGGCATTGAAAGTTCGGAATTGAATAGGGGACCATGGGGGAAGGTTTACCATGCGTTTATCATGAGTTTACGCTGTGGAAATTTCCGCACCAAAAACGCATGAAATACGCATCGTGGGCACACAGCCTTAAGAATACTCCTAAACTGGAATTGCGTCAGAGGCTCACCAGACCGATGAAGCAGGAACTTCTCTCATTTGCCGGGCGAATATCCAAGTAGCTCCTCACCCTGCAGACTGGACAAATAGCTGCATCAGAAAAACATTTTAAATGAATACCACAACCTTTACCGGACTGATCTGTCTTTGACCTAGCTATAAAAAGCATTAATGATTTTCTTTCCAACTTCACATGCTGCCATGACAATCCTTCTGTGCCAGTCTTACTTCTGGGTAACAGCTCACCTATACGAAGAGCTCCAAAAAACATTGAAACTGCTGCTGTGGAAAATAAATTAGCCTCAAATTCATTATAACAACAAGTAAATGCCACTTCACACAGATTTCTTAGCATAGTTGGGGAAATTGGGCACCTTCCTTCACGAACAAAACGCTTCCTATTGTACCCCTTCAATACCTGCTTAATTAAAAAATAATCATTAATTGGACGCTAACCCAGAATTTTAAGAAAGAAATACCGGATACATTTTTTGCTATTGTTGAATATGCAAGCTCTTTATCAATACATGTCAACAGAAGAGTTAAAGCAGCCTGCTCCGAATACCTGTCAGCTCTCAACCTGCCACCCGCAGAGAATTCTGACCACAGCTGCCAAGCCACCAGGTAACCCTTCCAGGTTGAACCCGCTTGTGACCTTTGCAATAATTCTATCATTAGGCCCAGATTATTCCCCACAAATATCCTGGACAATACTCTCCTATTCGTTGAGCGCGGGGTGCGAGCCTGAAGAAATCCGAGAACTGTAAATGAGAAAGTGATTCAGCAACTGCACTATATTTATTATCAACTTTTACCGCCTTCAGCCAAATGGTCCTTTTGAGACACAACAGAACTAAATGCCTGAGCAGTCTAACTACTAATTTACATTTACTTGACAAGCAATTCACAGCAAGAACTACTCCTTTCCTACTGGAATGAATAAGAATATTCCTATTAGACAACTGCTCTCCCCAAATCGCTATTGACACCAAAATGGGAAAAACTTCTAACAAAATTATATGATTTAAAACGCCATGGTGCCATTTCTCTGCACACCACTTACCACCCAGATAGACACCAAAACCTAAGGAAGAATTTACATCCATATACCACTCCAATTCAACCTCAGCAACAAAGGCAGACTGCCAGATTGATAGGCCATTAAAATACTGCAAAAAATCTAACCAGACTTCTAAATCTTCCTTGACCTCCTTGGTTATGCGCACATGAAACTGTGGGTTCCTAACTCTTGCAATGTGCGTGGACAAGCGTCTACTGAAAACTCTACCCATAGGCATAACTCTAGACGCAAAGGCTAGCAAACCCAACACAGACTCAACTTCATTGACCATTGCTTTCTTCTTACTGAATAATGCTAGCAATGCATTCCTACATTTGTCAATCTTAACTAAAGGTAATCGACACTCGCCCCTAATTGTATCTACTACAATACCTAAATATTCAATACAACTAACCGGATGAATAGTTTTCCCTCTAGCTAGCGGGATACCAAACTCCACACAAATTGATTGAAAGATAGCTAACAGCTCACTACAAACATCAGAATCAGCTGGGCCTACAAAAAGAAAATCGTCCAAATAGTGCGCTATACCACCCTTCATGGACTTGACTGCTGTCACCCACTCCATAAATGAATCAAACACCTCAAAATAAAAACATGATACTAAACAACCCATAGGCAGGCATTAGTGTTGAGCGAGTAGGTTCTGTTAACCCTTTCGGCGAGTATGCTCGGGCCGAGCTCCGAGTATTTATAGCTGCTCGGTGATATGCTTGAATCGCTCCCATGTGCATGATTTGCGACTGTTTGACAGCTTTATTACATGTGAGGAATGTCTATTTCGTACACATTCCTCACATGTAATAAAGCTGTCAAACAGTTGCAAATCATGCACACGGGAGCGATTCAAGCATATCACCGAGCAGCTGTAAATACTCGAAGCTCGGCCCGAGCATACTTGGACAGAACATACTCGCTCAACACTAGCAGGCATTTATCTACATAGAAAGAACCATTAAACTGAAAACCTAGAGAATTAAACCCATTAGGGTGTATAGGCAGCAGCCTAAAGGCAGATTCTATGTCGGCCTTGGCCATTAAAGCCCCAGGCCCAAAACTTTTAACTATCTCCACTGCCGTATCAAATGATGTATAGCTAACAGAAATAACGCTATTGTCAATGCTGTCATTTAAAGAAGACCCGTATGGATATGATAAGTGGTGAATAAGCCTAAACGAATTTGGCTCCTTCTTAGGGACTACTCTCAGAGGTGATAAACGAAAATTCTTAAATGAACGCACCCTAAAGGGGCCCGCTACTCTCCCTTCCACTATTTCTTTACTTAATTTCTTCTCTACCACCTCTGGGTGCAGATCCACAGATTTTAAATTATTCACCCATATGCAGCCTTCCCCCAGGAATTGGGGAATATAGAAACCCTTCGTAAAACCATTAGTTAGTAAGCTGGCTCTCATGCGGTCTGGGTACCGCTCTAACCAGGGGCGCATTTTCTCCAGATTTACTGGAGTCAATGCCCTTGTTAAGGTGCTCCTTTGTGGAGGGCTGTCCTGACAGGCTCGCTTTATTAAAACACCTGGACATAGGATGTGACCCTCCACAAAAGGAGCACTCGTGTTTGTATTTGCAGGTGTTGGGCCATTTACACTGTGTTTCATTGAAAGCAAAGCAAGTACCTTTCCTCATTGTAGTTTGAGACGGTATTTAGCGCTGAACATTAGCAGGTTTGGAGGGCAACATAAGGTTCAGCCACAAACCTACATCCTTAACCCCCCATCTAAGGGATGGGTATACCGATAGCTTCTGTCTAAAATTCTCATCATAGAAATACCAGCTCAGATTACCAAAATGTTTTTATGCCTCCAATACTATTTCCACATGTTGGAAAAGCCCTGAACACTTGCTGGGAAACCTCTCACCCATAACACTGACGTAAATACAAAAGGCTGGCAGCCAATTAGTAAAAGATTGTGGGATCGGTCTGCGTCTATCATCGTCTTTCTCCAGCCCGGACAAAAAGTCTTTAGAAGCTGGCAGCAAAGACAAGATATCCAAATATTCATTATGCCAAATTTATTTATTTATTTTTTTACTGTTATGGGTAAGTGATAACCCAGAGGGGAGACAGTGCATACTAACGCTGCCTTATAACAATCCTCCCCTACCCCTTTAACCCCTGAAGCTACAGGAGTTAACATGGATTCCTGCTCCCCCCTCTCGCCCCCCAGGCCCTGGTCTAAGTGCTTCCATACCTCAGCTACACCTGGGGCCCTGGAGGACAGACTAGCTGGCCTAGAAGGCACAGCAGGGGGCTGTAATAAGTCCCTCAATGAGGACAATACATGTGACAACTGTTCCAAAGTGTAGTGTGTACCATGATGGCTATACTCACCGCCCTCAGGCGACCCGTCCTGACTGCCCTTACGCCTGAAGACCTCGTTCTCTGCGGGCTCTCCAGCTTGCGGACCGTCAGCCTCAGGACCAGCAACGGCTTCTGACGCTCCCAGGGGATGGAGATGACTCAGCACCCGGGCCTTGTTGCCTGACCTTGGGGGATGGGGATGTCGCGGTGGTCGGCTCCTGGGCCCGTACCCTGGGGTCACTCTTAAAAAGACAAGGGGGAAAAGTTTATATGGGAAAAGGAAATGTTCGTGACGCCACCTGTAGATTCTGGTGAGGATCACCAGCGCTGCGGCAGTCCTCTGAGGCGGGTGTTCAGGCAGCTTACTTGGTGTAGCTCCCCACAGGTGGAGCAGGGACTCAGGGCAGCGTAGATGGAGGGATGCAGGACAGAGGGGACCCAGCCGGGTCAGGGGAAGAATAGGCACACATACGACAGTTCAATTCAGTACCTTTACTGGTGGTGTTTCAGGCACAATCCAGGGCACTTTAGGGTGAAGGATGCATATCAGGACTCTCCCCAGTGAGCGGGTGTGGGGCCTCCGGTTCCTTGCCTTTCCTCGATAAGTTTCTGACCTGCCTGGAGCTAGGCCTAACTTGGTTTCTGTCTTGCACCTGCTGATCCTGGTGATAGGGCCTTCTGTTGGAGTTCACACTCCCTGGTTTCTGGGGCTTCGGTAACTCCTGACCCTGGTACGTTGTCAGCGTTTAGGTTAACCTGGGACATGTAGTTCGCCAGGGGTTCTGGTTGTTTCTGCTGGGTGTAAGGAATCCCTGCAGACGTGGACCCGGTGTCCGGTAAATGGTTCTGGGGTGAGCAAGTAAAGCTCCTCTGCCCCCTATGTTGCTCTCTTTCCACTCGCCTTCGGCCGCGCTCGGGGACCTCACTAGGCTTCACACTGGCAGTAGGCCTAGCTACTCTTCACCGCTCTTATGGCGTCGGCACGCCTTTGGCTTACTAACCTGAGCTCTCTCGGAGTCTGGACTGGGCTTCACTTCAGGCTAGCTACTGCAGGAGCTGAACTTCTCACAGACTGGACTTCAGGGCTGCTGAGGCCTAGCTTGCCTCACACAGCAGCCTGTGTGTAGCTCAGCACACTAAGCTCTTCACTCTCACTGCACTGCCTAGCTCCACCTTCCCTATTTATATCCCTAATGGTATCCCTCTGGTGATCTAAGGTGGAAGGTGGAGGTGTGTGAATGCTATGAGGGCCTCTTGTGGAGAAATCCGTCCATGCATCCCTCTGGGATCTGTGACACCTAGGCGCAGCGGGGCGCCACACTTCCTCCAGCCGGTGGTCAACTGAGGCCAGCTTGGTCCTTGTGTGAGGGGTGACATCAGCGGCACCCCTGCGTCCTCGCCTCCTCCCTGGTGTCCCATGTGCCCTCACTGGGGATGGAGAGTATACCACTCTCCTCCTCTTGCTCCTGGCTCCGGCGCACAGGACCGCGCCGCCAGATGACATCATCAGGGCTTCCGGCTCAGCGTCGGTGATGCGCTCCTCCAGTGCTTCTTCTTCTCCGTTAAGTCTGCGGGCAGCACTCGGTCCGGGCACATCTCCCTCATCCTGGTCCAGGCATCGACGGATCCACGACAGGGCACCTTCCTCCCCCATCTTGCGGCGCAGCTCCTCCATCAGGGCATCCATGGTGACACAGGTACGGCGGCGGCAGCAGCAGCACTAGATGAGCAGCGTCTGAGGACTGACACTCCTCAGGCGCTGCCATCTTTAAAACCCTGCACCACCAATGTTTAATAAATATTAGGACCCTATAAGCAGCTGTCGCATAGGGAAGAAGTAGTCTTCCCCCTGCGACACCTCACTGACAGGCTGGCTACCTGAACCAATCCCCAGCATGGCGGGAAACCATTCCAGCCACATTAACCCTTTCAGGAGAGGAAAACAATGCATAATAATGCCATGCATTCCCCTCCTGAAGGTCCGGGTCTTAACATTCTTTTGAGAAGGAAATGGAATTACTACAATTCCTCCTAGCTCTAGTAATTTCTCCTACTGGAATGGCTTTTAGGACATGGGGTGGGTGAAAGCTGTGCGCATGCAAAATTGTATTCCCTGATGTGGGTTTCCTGAATGTTTTAGAAGTGATCAATTCATTATTTTGGCCGTTTAGTTCTAAGTCCAAAAAAGTAATAGAGTTCCGGTTGATGGTGTATGTAAATGGTAAATTAAATTCATTATTGTTCAAATACGATATAAATTCTGGAATGTCATCCATGTTGCCCACCATTAAAATATCATCAATAAATGAGGGATGTACAAAAGGGGTTATGGGCGTAGTACACATAGCATTCCTCCCACCAAGCCATAACAAGATTAGCAACCGAAGGGGAAAATTTAGCCCCCATAGAAACTCCACCAGTTTGGAGAAAAAAATTTCCATTGAACATAAAATAATTGTGTGTAAATAGAAAAAATAAAACTGTTTTAATGAATGATTGAAATTCATGGGAGTAAGAACTATACATATGGTGATCTATGGCAGAGATTGCTATGCGGTGAGGAATGCTAGTGTACAGTGCCGTGACGTCACAGGTAAGCCATGACCATGAATGTGACCAGGTAACATCATCAAATAAATTAAGGACATCGCATGAGTCCTCAAGATGTCATGCGTATTCCAGGTTAAGTGGCAGTAAAGCAGAGTCCAACCATTGACCTAAACTTTCTCCCAGCGAGCCAATTCCTGAGATAATTGGGCGCATGGGTAGTGGTCATTCATTCTTGTGAGTCTTAGGTAAGGCATGTAAGATGGGAATAGTTAGAGAATCCACAATGAGGAATTCTGATTCTTTTTCAGTGAAAAAGCCCAAAGAAAAGCCCTCTTGTACTAATTTGATGAGTTTTTCCTGAAAAAATGCCGTTGGGTCATTGGAAAGAATGGTATATATTTTATGATCTTGCAACATGTTAATAGAAAGGACATAATTCTCACTATTCAAGACCACCACTGATCCACCCTTGTCCGACATCTTGATCACGATGTCTGTTCTTTTGGAAAGATACAAAACCTACAAAAGACAAAAATATATCTCATACCCTACCATCATTATATATAAATGTAAAGCAAAGTTGCATAATAAATATAGGGTACTTAGTGAACTATTTTTGATCAAAAAAAGTATACAAGCCGTCCCACCAGCGGCAAGGTGACCCTAAATTGGGACGGTACCTATACTGCCTATATTAAAAACCTTACTGTATATCAAAGTTGAAGTAATGCATATAAACGGGAGATATATATATGAGATATATTTTTGTCTTTTGTAGGTTTTGCTTCTTTTTGCTAGTGTGAACATGCTCCTATTTTTGCATGTCTACCATCTTAGACCTCAGTTCACATTGCTTGTTCTTTTGGAAAGATAGTCTAAGGCGAGTTTTTCAATTCTGGACAAATTGCACTTTCCTCTATGAATTTGCATGGGTTCCTGCTGTAATGGTTTCAAGTCACATTCTATATTTTCTTGGAATCTGTCCATGGTGTCAGTACGTGTTTGTACTGGATAAAAAACTGAATTTTTGGTCCGAAATGAGGAGATGGAAGATAAATCCTGAATAGGAGTTTCCTCTGAGTTGAGATCTGTTAGGCATGAAAGTGCAAGTTGTTCTGAAAATCTTAAACACCTGTACAGATTGGTATGTTTCTGGGGGAGTGTTTGGTTTTGAGAGTCATCTGACTAGAAATGTTTTTTAATGGTTAAGTCTCTCACAAAACGGTTGATATCTTTGATGATAGAAAAGATATCAAGTTTGCAGTTTGTGACAGCAAAATTTAACCCTTTGGAAAGCAGTCAATATTCAGCAGTAGTGAGGGGAGTGGATGATAAATTAACCTGTTCCGGAGTAGATGTTTGATTGATTCCACATTTTTTTCGGTGCTTGCGACCTGCTCTTCTCCCCCGTTTTTTGAAACTCGCTGTTTTTTTTAAAGTAATATTTGGGGTTTTACATTCACTAGATCTCCCTCAGAGGCATCAGTGGAATTATCTGATTTAAATTCAGATGAGGAAAACGTGAATTGGGATCTAGGTGTGGAACCTATCCTAAATCCACTGCGTTTTAAAATGGATTTAGGAAGTTTTTTAGGGCGTTACCATCTACCCCACTCATATACCTGATCTTTCTCATAATCTATTGTGTCACGGCTGAATTTCTTTTGTTTAGTACAAATAGAATCTTCTAGATCCTGCACCTTTTTTTTTAAAGTTTTTTTTGAAAAATGTCAAAAATCTACAGTGGGCATTGCTGTTTCAATTTTCTCCGTCAATTTAGTTATTTCACACTGTGTGTGTTCTAGTTGTTCAGTCTCGTATTTTAAAATAAGTTCAATAAGTTGAAGGGAGCAAGTGGATAGGATAGTATTCCATTCAGTAACAAATTGTGGACAGTAAACGGTAGTGGGGATTTTTTTGATGCGTAGGCGACGTGGAATCATTTTTTTCAATATAATTATTCAAAGTTGTTTGGTCCCACCATGTTTTGGTTTCATTCAAAGAGAGTTTTTCTATGTCATATTAGATTGTGCACATGTGTGGGTAAATCCAGTTTAGTAGGGTTAATAGTGAAGACTTTAGCAGCACGCTCTCTGTGTGAATGTTCATATAAAGGATCCATGTCCAAAAAAAAACTCCTTTGGTGCGTTATGTATATTGTAATGGAAAACTTGCATAAAATTCACTGTGTTTCCCCAAAAAACTATAATAGTCCAATCTTAGGAGATATGGAGGAGCACGGTGGCAGAGTCACAAAATGGAAAAGGAAAAGGAAAAAAACCAGCTCACCTCCATGAACCAGCTGGGTGTCTCCGGGATCCGTGATCAGCGCTGCTGCTTGCGCTCAGTAGACAGGTAATAGGAAAAACGATGATCCAGCTTCACAGACTCCAATAGTAAAAACAAATGTCTTTTATTTAGAATTTTTTTTAAATATCCAGATGGCGATAATGTAACTCCAGCTGGTAGAAGAACGATACTAGAAGGGAAATGACGCGCCCCTGGGCCTGTGTCGCGCTGCGTTGCGCATGCGGGAGCCTACCCGGAGCCGGATCAGTAGAGGGTTGTAGTCTCGTGGCGGTGACCCGGTCCGTGCCCAGGGAGTCAAACTAGACGGCAGTCTATTAGTAGTAAATAGTTGATGACTACGCCACCCGTTGAGTGCAGCCAGGGAGCTGCTGCTGCAGGGCAGACCGCTGAGGCCGGTGGTAGGATTGTGCAGCGTGATAGTATAACCCCCAACGGGAGGGGTATGGCCTCAGGGCAGCCGACGTGGATGATGGGGGTAGCAGGAACCACTCAGAGACGGTACGGTGTAGTTCAGGGTCTTTACTGGTAACAACGATAGACCCTCCTGGAGTACTTGCTAGCAAACGGGGCCTGGTCAGTCTTTGAGCAGATGGGATCTCCCCTGGCCAGGCGTAGTTATAGGCCTCACAAACTGACTGTACTCTTCTGGCTACCTTGCTAGAAGCTGATGTAAGTAGCCCACGTCCCTGAGTGTACCGTGTGGTGCTCACCCGTATGGCCGGTGACTCGGGGCCTTCTAATGGCTTCCGCTCCACGATGGCGGTGCTGGTCCCACGCGTGTGACCGTGCCTTCGGGCTTCTGGGCCAGAGGACCTGAAATCCCCTGCCTGACGGATTCTGCTGCTGGGTAGAAGTTAGTCCCCACAGCCTCGGACTCCGGGTCCGGTAAAGAATCTTCTTAGTCAGGGCGAGTGCTGCAGCTGCCAGCCCCTGACTCCTTGGAACTCTGCTGTTTCCTATGCTGCTTCTTGTCTCCACTCTCCTTGTCTGACTCACCCTGCCTCAGCCCCGGGTTTATACAGGGGAAGTTCTTCCCCTCCCAAGACTGGGCAGGAGGTGTGGCATGCACAGGATCCCTGACCAAAGGACCTCCCACCTGCTCTCAGACATAACATTACATTACTGTGGAAAACCAGACCCCTGGGGTGCCACAGAAACACAGGGGCACCAAGGAGGGGTGCGCTACTAGATGCGTTTCGAGCGAAGATCGCTCTTAAACTTGGTATGAATAAGTGTCAGACATAAGGGGAGGAACCCTTCTTATGCTGGCACTAATCAAGAAAAGGTGCGGCAGGTGTGTAACAACCCAAGATAAGGAAAAAAAGAAATTCTCTTTTTTTTTTTCTCTTCCCTTCTTTCCCGTAAGAATATACGGGATATAGTAAAACCCAACATAGATATTCTCCAAGTTTACACAGAGGAAAGCCCACCAAAACGACTGGTAACTGGCTATCAACTAGTGGATACCATAAGTGCGGTTTTACGAACTGCAAATCATGTCTGGTTTCATCAAAAAAATTAATATTTACAGATAAAAATAGTTCCAAGGTATATCCAATAAAAGGGTTTCTGAATTGTAACACTGATTATGTTATTTACATGACTGAGTGCACTATTTGTAATCTAAAATATATCGGATCAACTACTAGGAAATTTAAAGTGCGCCTGAGGGAACATTTATATGATATTTCCCATCAATCTAATTGTAGTATGTCTGGTGCTTCCAGACATTTTATTAATTGTCATAATAAATGTGTGGCGCCACAGAGGTACTGCAACTCACCCAGAGGTGTGGTATCCCACTCTCAGGTATGTGCGTTATCAAGGACAACAAGGAACCTCCCATCGTGGGCCGGGTCCCAGAATGGCGCCTAAAGCGCAGCCCGCCCAAGGCGCCTGTGGCCATATACCTGGATCTGTCCATCAGTCTGGAGAAGCCGCCCCCAGGTGTGGCCGACAGCAAGCAGCCATGGGACCACCGAAAGGGGAGAGGAGAGAAGAAACCTTGGAGACAGGTCGGGGTCTCCAGCAGAGCAGCCAGACTGCACCCGGCAGGCAACATGGACGGAGACCAGCCTCAGACTCCAGGCCGTGGCCTGCAGCCAAGTGCGTCATCCCTCAACCTGGAGGGGATCTTGACGAAATTGTCCATGGAGGATACTGGGTTCCTCCGAGATGAGGTGCAGGAGCTAGGCAGAAGGATGGAGGAGGCCCAGCAGGCTGCCGTCGCCGTGTGGAGGGCCGAGCTTCTGGAGAAGTTGCTGACCCGGCAGCAGTCTGCGCTGCATGTGACCGGCAGCGCCCCAGTCCCAGAGGAGCTACTCCCGGACCAGGAGGCAATGGATAGCACCAGAGCGATCGTGGGAGCAGGTAGGAGTGAAATCCCTGTCCCGGACGCCGCTGGCGCTGGTCCATTCCTGGTTCCCCTGCAGGAACTTCCTTCCCCGAGCGCTTACGATGCTGACCTGCTCCTGGGCCCGTTAGCGGAAACTCCTATCCCGGGCGCTTGTGACGCAGATTTTCTCCTGGGCCCCCTTCTAGAGCCAACTGCCCCCACACCTGAATGGGTGTAAGGCCAAGCGGCCTGGGATTGGTCCGCGGAGGTTGAAGACCAGAGCCTCCCTTTATTGCCCGCTCCCACGCCCACGGTTGCCCAGAGAGAAGAGGGAGACCAATTCCGATGGGATAACCCAGCGGGCGACCTGATGGGATTTCCCCGGCAGACCCAAAAGGAGTCCGCACATCGAGAGGAGCATTGCCAGCGGGAACTCCGTCAACTAGAGGCGGAGCGGCGCATCCGGAGGCCCGCAACATGGAGGAGAAAACCCGGGCCCACAAAGCCAAGCCGGCCACGCCCGATCCACTGGTAGAAGGAGTCGTAGTTAAGTTTGACCTGGATGGAGGATGGGGCTTTATCCGGGAATCACAACTTGGCACAGACCTCTTTGTGAATCGGCGGGACGTGGAGTCCCATTTATAGCAGGGACATTCGGAGCGGGATCTGTACCCTGGTGACAAGGTCACCTACACCAGGCACAGAAGAGAGCGGGGCTGGTACGCTCTCCATGTTCATAGGGTGGTGGAGGAGAGTGCACCCTGGCTTCTTGACGGAGATGACCCGGCTGGGCCATCCAGTGGTGGGCCAATGTACCCCCGTAGGGGACCCCACTACTGAACTGTTCACTGGAAAATAAAAGTTGTACTGTATATAGTTACCTGGAAGGGTACATCCTTGTTTGAGTGAACTGGAAAAGTTTGTGTGTGTATTACTTAGTTACCCGGTAAGGGTATAAAAAAACTGTCAGGCTGAGGACTGTGAGCAGCCAAAAACTTTTAAACTGTATATAGTTTGCACTTCTTAAAGTGCTTCTTATTGGTTTCACACAGACCGCAGAACAAAAACCCGTTTGGCGTGGCCGAAGACGTGGTCCAACAGCTGGATCACCTATGCCCTGCAGCCACGCCCAGGGCCTACATTGAGGGTTTTCGGACGGGTCCTTCAAATTGCACCTTCTTCAGTGAGATGGACACCCGGCTATAGATTTCACTGTAGTTTATAGAAAAATGTTTTATTGATGTGAAGAAAATTTTATTGGAGAAAGTTTTATAAACTTTTATATATGCTAAAAGAAATCTGTAATGTTAAAGAAAATGCGCCTCCCATAAAGGGAAGAAAAAGTTTTGATTGTTCTTCTATGTGAATGCATTCTAAAATTTTTGTATGTCTAAAATATCTTGTTTTTACTCTGTTCCAGCCCGCGGACATACTGTGTTTTATCAGGGGGGTATGTGGTGCCCCTGCGGGTTCAGTCGCCACAGAGGTACAGCATCTCACCCAGAGGTGTGGTATCCCACTCTCAGGTAAGGAGTACTGCCCGGGACCCACCCACTTGCATCCATTACACTCCAATTCAGAGGGAAGGGCGAGATTGCTCCTAAGGGAGAGCACAGTCCCTGGTCCCTAGCTGGAGGGCGGAACCATGTAGTGAGTGTGGGTGGAGGAAGAAGTACAGGGGAGCACTTGAGAAGGAGGATATAAAAAGGGAAACCATCTCGGGAGAGTGTGTTCAGTCAGAGGAGGACAGTGAGAGGAGAAGGAGTGGGAGCAGGAGCTCTGCTCAGGGAAGCGGGCCTAGTTAAGAGGCCCAGGTTTGACTGAAGGAAGAGGACGGGAGCAGAGGAAGGCTCCAGAAGTGAGGGAATCTCATGGGCACGGGAAGTGCGGATGCCACCCGTGCGCCCGAATCTGCAGGAAAGTGGAGGGATCAGGCCGCAAAGGGGACCGGCCCCTAACTAGTGGATAACTACAAGGCTCAGCTAGAAACCGGAGGCTTCTGTACTTTCAGGGTGCAGTTGCTCACAGCCGCAACTACCGTATTTTTCGGACCATAAGATGCACTTTTTTTCCCCCAAATTTGGGAGGAAAATGGGTGCGTCTTATGATCTGAACGCAACTTACCGGTGGTGGTGGAGCGGGATCGCAGGGTGGCGGCAGAAGAAGAGGTGAGGAGGGCCGGTATCTGGCTGGGGCTGGGACTGGCCGGGTACCGAGGCTGGTGTATTGCTGTGAGCGGAGTTTGCAGAGCAGAGTGAGCGACTTCCGGTGGCCGCGGCCATGTTCCTGAAGCTGTGCTCTACAGGAAAATGGCCGCCGGAGCCGGCGCATGCGCTCTGCCGAGTCGGCGGCCATTTTCCTGTAGAGCACATCTTAAGGAACATGGCCGCGGCCACTCTGCTCTGCAAACTCCGCTCACAGCAATACACCGGCCCTGGTACCTGGCCAGGCCCGGCCCTCAGCCAGATACCGGCTCGCCTCACCTCTTGTTCTGGCACCAGCACCCCAGGCCAGGCACCCGCACCACAGGCCAGGCATCAGCATCCCAGGCCAGGCACCAGCACCCCAGGCCAGGCACCTGCACCCCAGGCCAGGCACCAGCACCCCAGGCCCCCGCACCAGCACCCCAGGTACCAGGCCCCCAGCCACCAGGTACCAGCATGCATCCACTTCCGCCGGCTTCCTGAAGGACCCTACCTCCTGTGACCATAGCTCGACCGCCCCCCCAGGTAAGATACCTATTCAGACTATAAGACGGACCCCCATCTTATAAAAAATATTTTTTTTCCTATTTTCCACCCTAAAATTTGGGGTGCGTCTTATGGTCCGGTGCGTCTTATAGTCCGAAAAATACGGTATATCGCCGAATAGGTAGCCATATAGGATACAGGGGACTTCAGGTTGCCTGCCAAGATCTGAGGTTATCGGCTTGGGACACTGGTTGCGAGGCGCAGGGCAGGAGGGTGTGAGCCAGCGGAGGAAGACGACCGAGGAAGGCACCCAGTCCCGTTATGTACTCCTGAAACACCTGGGAGTTTGCTGAACCCCTGCCTCGGTAAACACAGGACGACGTGGGAGATTACCCTGATCCTGGTAGCCTGGAGTGCAACAACTGTGAGTAAATCTGAAGACTGCACCCCACTGTGTCCTAGCATTATTATCTGCGCCATCCCCTGCACCACACTGCACAGCAACATCTACCTCATTAATCATCACAGCACTGCCCTGGAGCTTAGCTCTGCCTGTGGAGAGCTGAACCAACTCTGCTGCACTACCACTAGCTCCAGAGGATCTGCACCGCAGCTCCATATAGACGCATATCACAGGTGGCGTCACGAACATTATATATAAAAACTCTATTCCCTTTTCTTTAAAACCCCTTTCATTGACCGCCCTGAGTCACGGACCGGGTCACCGCCACTGTGACATCCCCCAGCAACATTTTTTTTTTTCTTTGTTATCTTGGGTTGTTACACACCTGCAGCACCTTTTCTTGATTAGTGCCAGCAGAAGAAGGGTTCTTCTTCCCTTTATGTCTGACACTTATTCATACCAAGTTTAAGAGCGGTCTTCGCTCAAAACGCATCTGGTAGCGCACCCCTCCTTGGTGCCCCTGTGTTTCTGTGACGCCCTGCCACGCCTAGGTGCCACAGAACCCAGTAGGGTGCAAGGATGGACTTCTCCACAAGAGGCCCTCACTACATTCATACACCTCCACCCTTCCACCTCATACCAGCAGAGGGAGCCCGTTAGGGACAGATATATAGGGAAGGTGGAGCCAGTCAGCTCAGTTAGTTTCAGTTGAGCAGAGAGAAGAGTGTGCTCAGTGAGCGAGCAGCACGCAGGCTGCTGTGTGAGGCAAGTTTAGGCCTCCAGCACGCACTGAAGCCTAGTGAGGGCCCCGAGTGTGGCCGAAGGCGAGAGGAGAGAAGGAGTAACAAGGGGGGCAGAGGAGCGTACCAGGCTCACCCCGAAATATACACCGGACACCGGGTCCGCGCCTACCGGGTCGTTTCATACCCAGTAGGATTCACCGGATACCTGGAGGACTACAAGTCCCAGGTTCACCAACGCTGACTACCGCACCAGGGCTAGGAGTCACAGAGGCCCCAGCGCCCAGGGAGAGTGATCTCCAAAAGAAAGCCCTACCACCAGGTCAGCAGGTGCAAGAGAAAGAGAGAGACAGTAGTCAAGCCAGGCCTAGCTCCAGGCAGGTCAGAGGCTTAGCAAGTGGAAGCAAAGGATCAGGGAGGCCCTATACCCGCTCACTGGGGAGAGGTCCAGAAGTGCACCCTGCCACCGAGTACCCTGGACCATACCTGCACCAACACCAGTAAAGGTACCGAAGCGCACCCCCGTGTGAGTGTCAGTCATTTCTTCCTGAACCGTCCCGGCCATCTCTCCCCTGCACCACCATCCATTACACCCCACGCTGCCCTGAGGCCCGCTCCACCTGTGGGAAGCCATTCCATCACAAGCTGCCCTAACATCTGCCTCAGAGGACTGCTCCGCAGCGGCGGCTCCCTTTAGCCGCAATCCACAGGTGGCGTCACAAACTCTTAAAATCCTCTATAAATATTTCCCCGTTTGTTGACCGCCCTGGGCCATGGACCGGAACAGCCACCATGATATCTCCCGCAAGCATCCATAGGCCCGGCTGCCGAGTACCCACGGCCCTGGGGGCGCGTCATCTCTGGCGTCACGAACAGGATCCCATGCCCGTTACCATCGGGTACTATGCGCCTTAAAAGACTGTAGCATTCACTGTGGTGAAGGTTTCCCGCCATTCCCGAGATTTCCCGCCATTGCCCGCCATCTTCCTGTCTCCGCGCGGGAAGAAGAGGGGCGTCACCGCGGGAACACGAGAGGCGTAACCGCTGGAAGCGCGCGAAGCCTAGGACACGCCCCGCCACTGACGTCGAACCAGGAAGCGTCAGGTCCTGGAAGGAGTCCAGAGGAAAGCAAGGTGGTGGATGAAGACCGTCGCCCACGGAGCTGCGGCCTACCTGATAAGAAGTGAAGAAGGTAGGCTGCGGTTTACTAGGGGGGCGCAACCATGGCCGACAACCAGCAGGCCGCCGGAGCACCGGTTAACGCTCCTGATGCCGAACCTATGCCCGGCGCTGCACAGGCCGGTGCGGCCGCTTCACCAGCAGGGGTCATGCCCCCGTTGATACCCATGGCCCTGCCGTATATCCCTGGAGCGAAATGGCTTCCCCAGTATAATGGCAAACCAGACACCCTGTCTGGATTCAAGAGAAAGATATGCGGTGTACTGGATATGTATTCTATGACTGGCAAGCAGAGAGCCGCTGTTGTGTTAGGATAATTGACTGGTGCCACAGAGCGGGAAGTTGAAACCTGGCCAGCCGCAGACCAGGAATCAGTATCCATCATCTTTAAAAGACTGCAAACTGTGTTTGAAAACCGCACTGAGACGGATCTCCGGATGAGGTTCTACCACTGTGTCCAGAAACCTGAGGACAGTATCCGGGACTACGCCTGGCACTTACAGGAGGCCCTGCGGGCCCTGAAACAGATTAATCCAGCCAGGATACAAGATGAAAATAAAATGCTGATGGAACAGTTCATACGGGGGTTGAGGTCCCAGGAGGAGAGCAGAACCGTACGGTGGTGGGCCTTAGATCATCCAAATTCCACCTTTGACACCCTTAAGGACATGGCTATAAAGGGTCTGCAGCCCCTGGAAACAACAGATACTGCTATTCAGCGTTACCAGGGTGGGGCCACCCCAGTGCCTGCAGCACCCACTGCTCCTTCATTAACAGCTGAAACCAAAATGCAAACAGTGCCCCCTAGCGGGCTGGACAGCCTGTGCTCTGAAGTGCGCCAGTTAAGTAAAACCCTGGCCACTGTCCTGAGCACCCTGCAGCTACAGACGGAGCCTGAGCCAGAAGGAAGGATCCTACTGGCCGACAGCCCTGAGGATGTCCCCTGGATGAGGAGAAGAAGAAGGACAACGCCACCCCGTAGGAGGACAATGCCACCCCAGAGGAGGACAACACCACCCCGTGGGAGGACCAACGACCAACGTCGCCCTCTAGGAGACTTCATCTGCTACCGCTGCCACAAGGCAGGCCACACAACGCGGAACTGTCCTTTAAACGAGCAAACCCTGGGGCCGAGGGCCGACACCCAGGAGTAAATCAACCAGGCCCATCAAGCTGGTATCACCGGTTCGTAGGAGGAAGGCATTTCCTGTCCATCGTGCTGGACGGTATAGCAACACCTGCATTACTGGACACCGGCTCGCAGGTAACCATCATACCTGATGTCCTCTACAAAAGGTACTGGTCCGTAGATGAACTTCAGCCACCAGCCCCGAACCTCTCCGTGTATGCCTCTAACGGCCTTCCTCTTAACCTAGTAGAGGTTAAGAACGTGACAGTGAAGGTGGGGAGAGCGGAACTAAAGGACCAAGGACTGATTGTAGTGGAGTCTAACCCTGGTGATACAGACTTGTATATGATACTAGGTACAAATATTGTCGGTAACTGTTTGGGAGAAGTGTTGTTTTTGCTCCAACAGATTGCTGACACCGCCAAACCAGGGCAGAGGAAGGTGCTCCAGAGAGAGATACGAGCCCTCCTGTACCAGCAACAGGTAAAGCTAACCGGTGGTGAGATTGGTAATGTACGGGTGACAGACCCGATACCCATTGTGATTCCCCCGATGAGTGAAATGCTGATTTGGTGTAGGGCAGCAATAGGTCTCAAAGGACAGAACTACCAGGCAGTAGTGGAGCCCATTAGCTCAGAGCACAGACCTACACTCTTAACTGCCAGGGGGGTGGTTGATGTACGCAATGGGAGGGTACCCGTACATCTCCTAAATTGTGGGGAGGATGACGTTAAGCTACCAAGATACGCCACTGTGGCCAGGTTGTATACTGTGAATGATGATGCCATACACAAAGTGGAATCCTTGACCCCACCAGATACAGTGGAGGACAATGACTCCGAAACCCAGGTGGAGGATTAGTGTCAACAGCTCCATATTGGGACGGACGCCACTCCTGTCCATCAAAAACAAGGTGTACACAGGGTGGTCCAGGAATACGAACAGGTATTCAGCAAACACCCACTTGTTTTTGGGAGGATTAAAGGGGTACAATACCATATACCCACAGGTGACCATCCACCCATCAAAGAACGTTACAGGCCTATACCACCAGCACACTACCAGAAAGCGAAGGAAATGTTGCATGACATGAAGAAGGCAGGGGTAATAAGAGATAGCTGTAGCCCCTGGGCAGCTCCCCTGGTCCTGGTCAGGAAAAAAGATGGAAGCATGAGGATGTGTGTAGATTACAGACAGGTAAATCGCATAACACATAAAGATGCATACCCTTTACCCCGTATAGAGGAATCCCTGGCTGCACTAAAGTCTGCAAATTACTTCTGTACCCTTGACCTCACTAGTGGGTACTGGCAAGTAGCAGTTGCTGAGGAGGACCGGGAGAAGACGGCCTTCACTACCCCGATGGGACTCTGCGAGTTCAACAGTATGCCATTCGGACTCTGCAACACCCCTGGAACGTTCCAGAGATTGATGGAGTGCAGTTTGGGACACCGAAACTTCGCGACCGTGCTGCTATACCTGGATGATGTGATAGTGTACTCCAAGACGTATGAGGACCATTTGAAGCACCTGGCGGAGGTATTTGAGTCGTTGTCCCGGTATGGGATGAAATTGAAACCTTCCAAGTGCCACCTGCTCAAACAGAAGGCTCAGTACCTGGGGCACATCGTAAGTCCAGAAGGAGTAGCACCAGACCCGGAGAAGGACACTGCCATCCAGAAATTGCCGGAACCAAAGAATCTCAAGGAGGTACGTCAGTTCCTGGGACTGGTCGGGTACTACCGGAGATTTGTAAAGGACTACACCAAGAAAGCAGTGCCTTTGCAAGATCTCTTGGTAGGACAGTCCAATAGAGGCAACCCCCCCCCCTTCCAGTGGGGTAAAGAACAGGCTGAGTCATTTGCAGTGGTGAAAGAGATCCTGACTGGCGAAGAGATCCTGGCCTACCCTGACTACAGCCAACCTTTCCTGCTGTAAACTGATGCCAGCAACGAGGGACTAGGAGCTGTGTTGAGTCAGAAGCAGTATGGCAAAGAGAAGGTGATCGCCTATGCCAGCAGGAAGCTTCGTCCTACCGAGAGGAATCCAGAAAACTATAGCTCCATCAAGTTGGAGCTCCTGGCCTTGGTCTGGGCCATCACTGAACGATTCAAGCACTACCTGGCCTCCACTAAGTTCACGGCCTATACTGACAACAACCCCTTGACACATCTAGAGACAGCCAAGTTGGGAGCCATGGAGCAGCGTTGGATGGCCCGGCTGTCAAACTATCAGTTCAGCATCAAGTACCGGGCAGGCCACAAGAACGCCAACGCCGATGCCCTATCCAGCATGCCTCACCAGTCGGACACTGAAGAAGAAGTGGATGACCTTGAGGAGATTGAGCTACCTGCCTTCCACAGAAATGGGATGGTCCATGAGCAGCGCACCTCTAGGGGGTATCGTGGTAAGACACTTAACCCGTTACCTCATCACAGTTGGAAGGAGACCCAGGACAGCGACCCGGTTGTCAGCCGTATCAAAGAACTGATAACCCAGAAAGGTTCCTCCCTGGAGAAGGACGCTTCTCCACAAGCCAAGCAACTGTGGAATGAGAGAAGCCGGCTGTTCATCTATAGAGAGAAGCTGTGCCGGAGGTATGTCAACCCTAGGACCCATGAGATGGTATAGCAGATCGTAGTGCCCAGGACAGACATCCAGATGGTGTTGAAGGCCTACCACGATCAAGCAGGGCACTTTGGCTGGAAGAAGCTGGAAACCCTCCTGAAGAATCGGTTCTATTGAGTTGGAATGCGGAGTTCCATAGAGAGGTGGTGCCGGAATTGTGGACCCTGTAGCCTCAGAAGAAAAGACTACAGCAGCCAGAAAGCACCCCTGCAGTCCATCAAGACCACCCAGCCCCTGGAGATCGTTGCCCTGGATCACGTCAAGCTGTCACCTAGCAGATCAGGCTACTCGTATGCCCTAACCATGGTGGATCACTACTCCCGGTTCCTGGTGGTAGCCCCCGTCAAGGATCTGACGGCAGAAACTGCAGCAAGGACGTTTCAAGCATACTTCTCAGGCCCCATGGATACCCGGAAAAGGTGCTGATGGATCAAGGCCCTGCCTTTGAAGCCGAGCTGTTCAGAGAGTTTTGCCATCTGTACAGGTGTAAGAAGATCCGGACTACACCGTACCACCCCCAAACCAATGGGTTATGTTAAAAGATGAATAACATAGTCATCGACCTGTTGAAGACCTTACCTCTAGAAGAAAGAAACCTGTGGCCAGACAAACTACCTGACCTGGTAGATCTGTACAATCACATACCTGTGAGTTCCACCAATTGTACTCCAGCATACCTCATGAGAGCAAGACCCGGAAAGTTGCCCATGGATCTGGAGCTTGGAGTGGTAGAGCCAGAAGCAGATATGCCAACTGAAGACTGGGATACGACCCGACAGGAGCAGTACAAGAGAGTACAAGCCTGTGTCGAAGACAGTCTAAATAGGGTGAGAGATAAGCAGGAAGCGCAGTACAACAAGAGTGCACCAGACGAACCCTTGACACCTGGAGAAGTTGTGCTGAAACGAAAGAGAAGAAGCCACAAGCTTGACGACCAGTGGGAAAGTGAACCTTACACTGGGTTGAACTCTAGATTCGACAATAGGAAAACCTGTCTAATTAGCGAAAGACGGAGGAAGAACAACTGCAACGGTATCAAGAGACCATCTGAAGTTGTGCCCAAGTCCGCTGAAGCCCCAGGTGGAAGTGCCTCTCACCGTACCGGAGGAGCCTAAAGAAGAAATACTCCATACTGTCTTAGGAGATTTCCTGGCAGATTGGCCTCAACTGGATGGAGCGGTAATAATACCTGTGCTACACTTCTACCAACAGCCAGAAGACTCTCCACTGCAGGTAAGACCTGTAAGCGCCCCAGAAGAGCCTGCTCAGGAAGAATCCCCGGAGGAAGGATCACCGGTGGAAGCAGAGCCAGTAGGCCCAGTAACCAGTGTACCTACCAGTCCCGTAGAGATGTTAAGGCAGTCTTGCAGTCCACCAACACATAGAGCGGAAAATAGCGCAAACATCCACACTACACGCATCCCAGTACTACGTAGGTCATCGCGTAGCACAAAAGGCCAGACCCCTGTCAGGTATAGGGAGTGATTAGAGAAATACTGACTGTATAAATAGTTACCCCGTAGGGTATGTTCTTGTAATGGTTTCATGTGTTTATTTATTGATTTATTTTGCCTTGCTAATGGACAATTTATGTGACATGGGCACTTCTAATTGCATTTAGTTATCCATAAGGGTATATATAAAGGACTGGGTGGCTGAGGACTGTGAGCAGCCCAAAAACTGTCATGTACATAGTTGCACTCCCTGGAGTGCCTCTTGAGTGACCACAGAACAAAAACCCGTTTGGCGTGGCCGAAGACGTTGTCCATCACGTGGATCACTTATGCCCAGGGCCTACGTTGAGGGTTTTCAGGCGGGTCCCTCATGTTCTTCTTTCGGTGAAATGGACACCCGGTTACGGGACTTACTGTAACTTTAATGTTATTATACTTGTCATTGTTATTTTTGTTGTTAACCTGTTTTTTACAAAATGCTTCAGTCCAGGAGTACTGAATTGTATTAGAGGGGAATGTGACACCCTGCTACGCCTAGGTGCCACAGAACCCAGTAGGGTGCAAGGATGGACTTCTCCACAAGAGGCCCTCACTACATTCATACACCTCCACCCTTCCACCTCATACCAGCAGAGGGAGCCCGTTAGGGACAGATATATAGGGAAGGTGGAGCCAGGCAGCTCAGTTAGTTTCAGTTGAGCAGAGAGAAGAGTGTGCTCAGTGAGAGAGCAGCACGCAGGCTGCTGTGTGAGGCAAGTTTAGGCCTCCAGCACGCACTGAAGCCTAGTGAGGGCCCCGAGTGTGGCCAAAGGCAAGAGGAGAGAAGGAATAACAAGGGGGGCAGAGGAGCGTACCAGGCTCACCCCGAAATATACACCAGACACCGGGTCCGTGCCTACCGGGTCCCTTCATACCCAGTAGGATTCACCGGATATCTGGAGGACTACAAGTCCCAGGTCCACCAACGCTGACTACCGCACCAGGGCTAGGAGTCATGGAGGCCCCAGCGTCCAGGGAGAGTGATCTCCAAAAGAAAGCCCTACCACCAGGTCAGCAGGTGCAAGAGAAAGAGAGAGACAGTAGTCAAGCCAGGCCTAGCTCCAGGCAGGTCAGAAGCTTAGCAAGTGGAAGCAAAGGATCAGGGAGGCCCTATACCCGCTCACTGGGGAGAGGTCCAGAAGTGCACCCTGCCACCGAGTACCCTGGACCATACCTGCACCGACACCAGTAAAGGTACCGAAGCGCACCCCCGTGTGAGTGTCAGTCATTTCTTCCTGAACCGTCCCAGCCGTCTCTCCCCTGCACCACCATCCATTACATCCCACGCTGCCCTGTGGCCCGCTCCACCTGTGGGGAGCCGTTCCATCACAAGCTGCCCTAACATCTGCCTCAGAGGACTGCTCCGCAGCGGCGGCTCCCTTTAGCCGCAATCCACAGGTGGCGTCACAAATTCTTAAAATCCCCTATAAATATTTCCCCTTTTGTTGACCGCCCTGGGCCACAGACCGGGCCAGCCACCATGATATCCCCCACAAGCATCCATAGGCCCGGCTGCCGAGTACCCACGGCCCTGGGGGCGCTTCATTTCCCTTCTAGTATCGTTCTTCTACCAGCTGGAGTTACATTATCGCCATCTGGATATTTTTAAATTAAATTATAGCTCTCAAAATATGGCGATGCAAAAACTAGATTCTACAAAAAAATGCGTCTTTTAGTGTGTGACAGCTATCAATCATAAAAACCCGATATGAATCTGGTATTGCTGTAATCGCACCGACCTGAAGAATAAAGTCGTCTAATCACTTATACCGCACGAGGAACGGCGTAAAAAATAAACTCTAGGGTTAAGGTTAGGGTTAGGGTTGGGCTAGGGTTAGGGTTGGGGTTGTATTAGGGTTGGGATTTTTTTCAAAAGTAAAAAAAAAAAAAAAGATGACGATATGGCGACTAGTGTTGAGCGCAAGTGCTCGCTACTTGAATTTGCATCGGGTGCTCGGGTATGCACTGAGTATCGCGGGTGCTCGAGTGACATGCTCGAGTCTCCGCCCCATATGCTTCGCGGCCAAAAAACTCTCACGGGGATTGCCTGCCATGCACGAGCGATCCCTGCATTGTTTTCTTTGGGTGTCTAATAAACATGAAACATGCGGGTGGGGACTCAAGCATGTCACTCAAGCACGCGCGATACATGGTGCATACCTCAGTACCCAATGTAAACTCAAGTAGCGAACACTTGCGCTCAAGACTAATGACAATTTATTCAATATGATGACTTAATGTTATCAAATTCTGTGTCGTACCTCTGGGTTCAAAATGCTCACTATACCCCTTGATAAAATCCTTGAGTGGTGTAGTTTCCAAAATGGGGTCACTTGTGGGGGGTTTCCACTATTTAGTAGTGTTGAGCCACCCCCGTAGTGTTCGAGTTCGGTTCGGTTCGTCGAACACCCGTGTGTTCGCCGAACTGTTCGTCGAACTGTTCGTCGAACACCTTCGAACACCGTTAAAACCAATGGCAGGCAAACAAAAACACATAGAAACACATAGAAAACACCTTCAAAGGTGTCCAAAAGCTGACAAACTGCTCAGAAGACATAACTAACACATGGAAAAGTGACAAGTACATATAGTCATGCGAAAATAAAAGAGGTGGAGGAGTAAAAGGAGGGGGAGACACAGATATAGGCATGTCATGCCCTTCTAAAATCCAAAAAGTGAGAAGCCGACACGGCCAGTCCGCTCCTGCCAGTGCCACCTCCGTGTCGCCGGGTTTGTGCCAGAGCCGCGGTGAACCCTGACGGCCAGCCCCCCTCTCCCAATACTGGTGCCTGTCCGCTGGTGGGTCGAGCGAGCCCCCCTGTGGTGGAGGCAGCTCTAAGCTTTTTAATTTAAATTGTCTCTCTAATTTGAATGAATACACTTTAAATCCATTTACAAGGATCTATTGGAGGGCAAGTCTCATGCCAGCAGCCGCGGTAATTCCAGCTCCAGTAGCGTCCACTAAAGCTGCTGCAGTTAAAAAGCTTTTATAAGGATCGAGCTCGGCTGTCCACCGCAAGGCATCCTACTGCCAGTCCCAGCCCCTATGCCTTGGGGTGCCTCCTGATGCTCTTCACTAAGTATCCCATGGTCCCGAAGCATTTCCTTTGAAAAAATTAAGTGTCTAAACTACAGGTGGTGCAGCTTGCTTAACAGCCGGGATAATCCGCTCACTAGCAGACACTGCTACTAGGCACAAAGTATTTCCTGGGCTAGATGCAGTTAAAAATTTGTAATTAGATACTCTCGTTGGATGCTGAGAAAGCATTCCATAGAGTCTCCTGGCACGCCATATATGATTCTCTTAAAAAGCTTGGGGTAGGGGTCTAGGGGACCCTTTTATAGCCAAAATCACGGCCCTGTATCGCAATACGTCACCTAGGCTGAAGATAAATGGAACTGTAGCACCCTGAGGGCTCGGTTGCTACAGACGTATTGCACCTCACCCAGAGGTGTGATATCTCACTCTCAGGTAAGGATGGAGTGTGGATCAGGACCCGACACCTGCATGCATTACACCACATTGCCGTGGGGCAGGGCGACCAATATGCCCCTGAGATGGGCACGACAGTCCCTGTCCCTGGCTGGAGTGGGGGGAGGGAACACTGAGGAAGGGGAACCCTGTAGTGCAGGAGCAGGGAGGAAGCAGTTCCTGGGTGCATTGAGAAGGGAGTATAAAAGGTGGGCACCATCTTAGTTCAGTGCAGAGAAGTCTGAGCAGAAGTGGCAGGGAGCAGGGGCTCTGCATGAGCTCTGCTCCGGAGGCGGGCCTAGTAACAGAGGCCCAGGCCTGGAAGAGGGAGAAGGAAGGAAGAGGAGCGGAGAAGGCTCCAGGAACGAGGAATGAAGGGATCCCAGGGGTGCGGACGGGCGAGTCGCCACCGCACGCCCGAATCCACCTGCGTGGAGGGGTCAGGCCAAAGGGGGAGACCGGTCCCCGAACTAGTGGAGGCAGGAAACGACCCTCAGCTAGAAACCGGAGGCTCTGACATTTTATGTGGCGCAGCCCCTCGCTACACCCGCTAGGAAGGCACCACATAGGGTCAGGGAAACTGGCGCCAAGTTTACCAAGAGGAGGCCCGAGGCAGCCGGACAGAAGTGTTGGTAAGAAAGGCCAGACAAAGGACACACAAAGGGGGTCCTGTGAAGTGCTCCAAAGTTATCTGGGAGTTGTCTGAGCCCCTCACCTGGTGAGCACAGTACGACGTGGGCAGCCGTTACCTGCAGACGTGGTCTGGATAATAAGAACTGTGAGTAAAGGCCCTGAACTGCATCACTGACTCCGTGTCGTTACTGCTGCTGCCCTGCACCATCACCCCCATCCTCCGCATACACTGCCCTGAGGCTATACTCCTCCCGTGGGGAGTTATGCTACGCTCTGCTGCACCCACAACACCAGCCTTAGCGGTCTGCCCTGTAGCGGCGGTTCACTCTGACCGCAATCCACGGGTGGCGTAGTCGGACATTTAAACATCAAAACCACATAAATAGTTCCGCCACTGGTTTGACCGCCCTGAGCCACGGAACTGGGTCGCCGCCACGAAGACTACAACCACCAGCATCCACCAAAAAGGGTCCAGCTCCGGGTGTCCCAAGGCCCAGGGGGTGCGTCAGAACATTTTCATCACCTTTCACAATCACCAATGGGACAAGGCAGTGATGTCCTCTGTCCCCTCTCTTATACATCCTAGTGACGGAGCACCTGCTCACATCAATTCGCCATAACCCCAATATTAGGTGGATTGAGGTGGGAGGCACCGAGTACAAGTGCTCTCTATTTGCTGATGATGTCCTAGTATATATCACTCAATCACATATATCCATCCATGCTGTTATGGCTGAAATAGATCACTTTGTTACATGGTCAAATTTTAAAATCAATGCAGCGAAGTCTGAGGCCCTCGATGTCTCCCTCCCCAAATCCATATAGGATTCCATCCAGTCCAACTTTCCCTTTGCCTGGCCCTCACAGGGTATCAAATACTTAGGAATTCCTATTCATAGAGACCTCTCCCATCTATGTTATCTTAATTTTGGGCCCTTTATTGAACAACTCCATACAGACCACGGTTGGCAAGTTAGAACTGTAAGATTCACTACGTGAACCACTGGTGTTTTGTGGAAAAGCACATGTACACTGCGTTCCAAATTATTATACAAAAAGTGTTTAGGAGTGATAAGGGAAGAATTTGTTTGTTTGTCAGTTAAACTCATTGATGGTGATGTGTGTCAGGGCTCTTTATATCACTGTAAGCAATTGCAGACACCTGTGCTAATTAGTTTGGCAGGTGTGTCCAATGAAAGGCAAGACTACTTAAGAAGGCTCTCTCACATTATTAAGCAGCCTACATTTTCTGCCAAAATGGGAAAGAAAAAGGATGTGTCGGCTGCTGAGAAGCAACAAATTGTGGAGTGTTTAGGTCAAGGCATGACTACAATCAACATTGTGCGATGATCAGGATGAAGTGTCTTGGCAATCAAGAAGTATGTAGCTGATTCACAGTACACACGTGTGCGTGCTGATAAGGGCAAATTGAGGACCCTTTCCTACAGGCAATTACGTCAGGTTGAAAGAGCAGCGGCAAAAAAGCCTTGTCATAGCAGCAGACAAGTTTTTGAAGCTGCTTGTGCCTCCAACGTCCCCCGAACAACAAGATGCAGGGTCCTTCAGAGGTTTGCAGCTGTGCATGCGCCATCCTGTCGACCTCCTCTATCCACTTCACACAAGCAGAAACGGCTCCAGTGGGCCAAACATTACATGAAGACTGATTTCAAAACTGTTTTGTTCACGGATGAGTGCCGTGCAGCGCTCGATGGTCCAGATGGATGGAGTGGAGGATGGCTGGTTGATGGACACCCCACGCAAACACGGCTACAGCGCCAACAAGGAGGAGGTGGAGTAATGTTTTGGGCTGGAATCATGGGGAGAGAGATTGTCGGCCCCTTTAGGATCCCTGAAGGCGCTAAAGATGAACTCCATAATGTATGTGGATTTTCTCAAACAGCACTTCCTGCCATGGTTCAAGAAGAAGAACCGTGTATTTCACAGCAAGATCATTTTTCTGCATGATAATGCACCATCTCATGCTGCACATAAAACATCTGCATCTCTGGCTGATATGGGCATAAAAGGGGACAAACTTATGGTGTGACCCCCATGCTCCCCTGACCTCTACCCCATTCAGAACCTTTGGAGCATCATTAAAAGGAGTGTCTATGATGGCGGGAGGCAGTTCACATCTAAGCAACAGCTCTGGGAGGGTATTCTGTCCTCATGCAAAACAATTGAAGCAGAAACCATCCAAAACCTGACAAATTCAATGGACGAGAGAGTTCAGAAGCTCCTTTCGAACAAGGGGTCCTATGTGAAAATGTAACATCACCTAGAATAAAGTTTTGAGTTGAAAACTGTTTGATTTCAGTTTCTAACAACCTGCTAATGCTTATAATTTCAAAAATGACCATTTTTTTGGTCTTTATTAAAATGAAAAGGTTGATCGAAAAGTTTGGGGGATCTAAGAGTGTGGCAACCCAGTAGTCATGATTACTTCGAATTCTGACAATATGAGGGTCATGCTGCAGGTAGTGCAGCAAGAAGGCACTTATGTGCCTTGCGCATCTCGGAGCCCCAAAATTATTTTCCGGGCTAGATGCAGCTAAAACTTATTTTTAATTTTAAATCTGGTGAAGCTTTAGTATAGATGGCCTAATAGGATCAGTGCTACACACTGCTACAAAGCCCAAATTATTTTCCAGTCAAGATACAGATAAACATGATTAGTAATTTGAAAGCTTAAAACGGTTGGTAGGGTGATTTTAACCAATCATCAAGCTTTTACTCTCCCCAGGATGACACAGGGGTAGAAAAGTCGTTTCGGATCCATGATTTGTTCATCTTTATGAACGTGAGTCTGTCTACATTATCAGTGGAGAGCCGCGTGCGCTTATCTGTCAGCACACCACCAGCAGCGCTGAACACACGTTCAGACAGAACGCTGGCTGCGGGGCATGACAAGATCTCCAAGGCGTAAGTGGCTAGCTCCGGCCATTTATCCAGATTGGAAGCCCAAAAAGAGCAAGGGTCCAGTGACACAGTCGTGGCTTCAATGTTTACTTGGAGATACTCCTGTACCATCGTCTCTAGGCGTTGACTATGTGTCAGACTTCTTGTCTCCTGTGGCCTTGCAAAGGATGGGCTAAAAAAGTGGTGAAATGATTCCGCAAAATTGATGTTACCAGCAGATACTGTGGTTCTGTTACGGTTTGAGTGCTGAACACTTGACGGTCCCACGGTTGGCAAGTTGGAACTGTGAGATTCACTACGTGCACCACTGGTATTTTGTGGAAAAGCACATGTAAGATTCTGCAACAGTCTCTGCTGATACTCCTGCATGCGTGCATCCCTTTCTATGGCAGGAATAATTTCTGAAAATTTACTTTTGTACCGGGGATCTAACAGTGTGGCAACCCAGTAGTCAGGATTATTTCTAATTCTCACAATTCGAGGGTCATGTTGCAGGTAGTGCAGCAAGAAGGCACTCATGTGTGTTGCGCATCCAGGAGCACCAAGTCCCTGTTGTGTTGGTGGCGAGGTAACAATCATGCTTCCTTCCTCTGTCCTCTCCCCCCAACCTCGCACAACAGAAATGTGATCAAGGTCTCCCTCATCTGATGAGTCTTCCATCAGTTCGTCCTCCACTTCTTCCTGGGCTCCTGCACCTTCCTCACTAGTTTGGCTGCTACCATGCGCCCTGGTAAAACCATCTCCCCCACCCTCACATGCCTACCGCCTTGGTGCTGCCGACCGTCTGGACCTTGCAGATGTTAGCCCTTCCGCATACAACTCCTCCTCCTCTACTTCCTCCACCTCCTCTTGTGCCACCACCTGACTCCGAATTCTGTTTAACATGTGCTCCAGCATGTAAATCACCGGAATAGTCATGCTGATAATGGCATCGTCAGCACTAAACATCTTCGTCGCCATTTCAAAACTGTGCAGAAGGGTGCATAGGTCCCTGATCTGAGACCACTCCTCCAGCGTGATTTGCCCCACCTCTGAATCTCGTTGGCCCAGGCTATACGTCAGAACGTATTGCACCAGGGCTTGTCGGTGCTGCCACAGTCGCTGCAACATGTGCAGAGTTGAATTCCACCGGGTAGGCACATCGCATTTTAGCCGGTGAAGTGGCAGGCCCAACGACTTCTGTAGAGATGTAAGTCGCTGAGCTGCGGGATGCGAACGGCGGAAGTGAGCACACAGCGACCGTGCCCTCTGCAGAAGGCCATCTAGTCTGGGATAGTGGGCTAAAAATTGCTGGACAACCAGGTTCAACACGTGAGCCATACAAGGCACGTGTGTGACATTGCCCCGGCGAAGGGCCGCACCCAGGTTTGCAGCATTGTCGCACACGGCCTTCCCTGGTTTCAGGTCCAGTGGAGACAACCATTCATGAAATTGGTTCTCCAGAGCTGACCACAACTCCTCAGCTGTGTGACTCACATTTCCCAGACATTTCAATGTAAAAACCGCCTGATGACGTTGAGCCCTACTGCCAGCATAGTAAGGAGGTGTGCAGGATCCCTTCTGCGCAGTTAGAAAGCTTGTGGCATGACCAGACAGGCTTTGGGTGCAGGTGGAAGACCGAGAGGAGGTTGAGGAGGCAGAAGCAGTGGAGGAACTTTGACATAAAGAGGATTGACGCACAACTCGTGGGGACGGCAAGACTTGGACAGCAGCCCCTTGTCCTGCTGTCACCATAGTTACCCAGTGCCCAGTCAGCGACATGTAACGCCCCTGTCCATGCCTACTCGTCCAAGTGTCTGTGGTGAAATGCACCCTGTCACACACAGAGTTTCTCAAAGAAGCGGTGATGTTGTGTGCGACATGCTGGTGGAGCGCAGGCACACCTTTCTTTGAGAAGTAGTGCCGACTGGGCATCTGGTACTGGGGCACTGCGACGGACATAAGGTCTCGAAAATCCTCTGTGTCCACCAGGCAGAAAGGCAGCATTTCTGTAGCCAAGAGCTTGCAGATGGTGAAATTCAACCTCTTAGCTTTCTCATGGCTAGGAGGAAATGGTCTTTTACTTGTCCACATCTGAGGGACCGAGGGCTGGCTATTGTGCTTAGACGGGGTTGATAAGGGTGTCCCCGGCAAACTGCCGGTCTGTGAGGAAGATGCAGGCGGACATGTTAGGTTGCCTTGATCCAAAGGTGGTGCTATCGATGTCGGACAGCGTTCAACACCAGCTGGTGTTACCACCTCCAAAGAAAATGATGACCTGCCAATCACGCTGGCTGTTGCAGGTAAAGAGGTGGCAGGTCTGCGCCCCAAAACAGGTGTGACTGCTGTCCCCCCAGTCACAGAGGATGAAGAGGCCGCGGATGCACAAGATATGGCAGACGGTGATTGGCCCGGCCGGCTAGGCCGCATTGTAGCACACTGAGCTTCCCACTGCAACTTATGCTTCATGTCCATGTGCCGGTTCATGCATGAAGTACTCAAACTATGTATTTTTTGGCCTCTACTTAGCTTTTGCTGACAAATGTTACAGATAACATGAGTTGGGTCATCTTTATCGATCTGAAAAAATGCCCAGGCTATGCAAGGCTTAGCACCCATGCGACCTGAAGAGCCACCACGACTTGTGGTGAGAGGCAGTTGTGTTTGAGGATGCAGTTGTTGACGTGCTTCCAGTACTACGTCTCTGTCCAGGAAGGCGCAACCTGACCTCGTCGTCACTAGCATCTTCCTCCACCTCCTCTGCTGACCTCATCTCTTGGCTGACTGTGGGTTGACAGTAAGTGGGATCTCCGACCTCATCATCATCACCCTGTGCGTTATCACACCCGTCGTCCTCAGAGCCAACCTGTTCCTGCCCTGACAAAAAACTAAAGTTGTCGCTCCAATCAGGTATTTGAGTCTTATCATCGTCTTCCTCATTGTCTCCACCAGCAGGAGTTACAGTTTGGGAATGAGGGTCTACATTATGGTCAGAACCTTCTGCGTCTGGTCCTGGATCCGACTCATAAAGATTCTGGGCATCAGTGCAGATCATTTCCTCGTCTGGATTCACAGAAGCGCTGGAGTCGACCTCTGATTCCCAGGCTATAGTATGAGTAAACAGCTCTGCAGACTCAACCATCTGTTCTACCTCATACTCAGACGGGCAGCTGGAGATTTGGGAGCTGTGAGGAAGCAAGTTCGATTTGGGTGACACCTTTGAGGACTGGAGTATTTGTGATGTTGAAGTTGATGTGGAGGAGAGCCCACTTAAAGGAGCACTTGATATCCGTTGAAGCACCTGCTGTTTTTGTGCCTCATCTGGAATTTGTAGCGATTGGCGTGGCCGTAAGAAAGGGATCTTATCACATTGTCCGCTAAAAGAAGTAGACATTTTAGTTTGGCTGGAAGATGGTCTTTCTTCTGCAGATGTTACTGTTGCTTTAACACCTACCCCACGGACACAACCTTTTTTCCCCTTCCCAACACGCCTATTCCCCTTTCCACCAGCAGCAGGCCTTTTTCCACTCATTTTGGTGGTTAACTAATTCACAACTCTGGAGTTGTTTGCACAAAAAAACAATGGATGGTAACCGAGCAGAGCTGAGTGGCCAAACTGTGGTATTAGGCCAAAACTATTGGCTGGGTTAGATGCAGAAAAAAATTATTTTGAATTTGCAACCTGATGGAGGTCAGTATAGATGGACTAATACAAATAGTCCCACACACTGCTAGAAGCCCAAATATTTTTTCAGAGGTACTGTAGATGCAGATAAAAATTATTTTTAATTTGCAACCTGATGGAGGTCAGTATAGATGGACTAATAGACCAAGTCCCACACACTGCTAGAAGCCCAAATATTTTTTCAGAGCTAGATGCAGAAAAAAATTATTTTGAATTTGCAACCTGATGGAGGTCAGTATAGATGGACTAATACAAATAGTCCCACACACTGCTAGAAGCCCAAATATTTTTTCAGAGGTACTGTAGATGCAGATAAAAATTATTTTTAATTTGCAACCTGATGGAGGTCAGTATAGATGGACTAATAGACCAAGTCCCACACACTGCTAGAAGCCCAAATATTTTTTCAGAGCTAGATGCAGAAAAAAATTATTTTTAATTTGCAACCTGATGGAGGTCAGTATAGATGGACTAATAGACCAAGTCCCACACACCGCTAGAAGCCCAAATATTTTTTCAGAGCTAGATGCAGAAAAAAAATATTTTTAATTTGCAACCTGATGGAGGTCAGTATAGATGGACTAATAGACCAAGTCCCACACACTGCTAGAAGCCCAAATATTTTTTCAGAGCTAGATGCAGAAAAAAATTATTTTTAATTTGCAACCTGATGGAGGTCAGTATAGATGGACTAATAGACCAAGTCCCACACACTGCTAGAAGCCCAAATATTTTTTCAGAGCTAGATGCAGAAAAAAATTATTTTTAATTTGCAACCTGATGGAGGTCAGTATAGATGGACTAATAGACCAAGTCCCACACACTGCTAGAAGCCCAAATATTTTTTCAGAGCTAGATGCAGAAAAAAATTATTTTTAATTTGCAACCTGATGGAGGTCAGTATAGATGGACTAATAGACCAAGTCCCACACACCGCTAGAAGCCCAAATATTTTTTCAGAGCTAGATGCAGAAAAAAATTATATTCAGTTTGCAACCTGATGGAGGTCAGTATAGATGGACTAATAGAATGATGCTATGCCCAAAAGATTTTACTTCACTAGGTGCAGTAAAAAAAATGGTATTCTATACACAGGTGTTATATCTTGCAACACAGATAGGCTACTCCACTGACTAACACACTCTGCAATAGGCCAAAAAGGATTAGCTTTGCTAGATTCAGCCAAATGCTGTGAAAAAAACTTGCACAGCACTGGCACAGACCTGCCTGGCAAAAACTGATAGGAACTCATGTAACCTAGTCCTGAAAAGGACTCCAATTACAATTAGTCTTTACTCCCACAACCTATCTATTTAAGAGCACAGACCTCCCTGATAAAAGTCGTAGGAAATGCTGTAACCTAGTCCTTAAAAGGACTGCAATCACAACTATTCCCTACTCCCAAGCTATCTGTATATTTGTGCGAAAATTGGCTTGAAATTAACAAGGTATAGCGCACACAGCAACAGCGGTGCCGTCTAACACGCAGCTGCAGCAGTGAGAAAATGGTGGCGACGGGGAAAATGGCTTGGTCTTATAGGGCAAGGACATGTGACATACACTGCCAATGACACATGCCCTTGCTTGTGTGAAAAAAAGCACTTCGCTCCGTGTGTGCGCTGCTGATAGGCTGACAGATTGCACCTCCCCACTGCAAATGCGGGAAAGAAAAAAAAAATGGAGATCTTCATTGTTCCTGCAGAGATCCATCCCCTGCCCCTCCCCCCACCCCGCTGTACACTCAAACTGCGTATTAACATTAATTTTCATCATTACTGAGAAAAAATCCAGTTATGATTTTGGTGCACGAACAGTTATCGAACATAACCTCGAACAGCCGAATTTTTCTCAAATTGTTCGTGTTCGCCGAACGGCTCGAACACCGCCCAAAACAGCTCGAATTTGAGATTGGCGAACAGTTCGAGTAGAACAACGCTCATCTCTACTATTTAGGCACATCAGGGGCTCTCCAAACATGGCGTCCGCTCTCAATTCCAGTCAATTTTACGTTCAAAAAGTCACACAGTGCTCCTTCCCTTCTGAACTCTGCCGTGCGCCCAAACACTGTATTTTCCCCACATATGGGGTATTGGCGTACTCAGGAAAAATTTCACAAAAGTTTTTGGGGTCCATTTTCTTCTCTTACCCTTGTGAAAATAAAAAAATTGGGGCTAAAACATCATTTTTGTGGAAAAAGTTAGATTTTTTTATTTTCATGGCTCCATGTTATAAACTTCTGTAAAGCACTTGGGGGTTCAGGGTGCTCACCACACATCTAAGTAAGTTCCCTGAGGGGTCTAGTTTCCAAAATGGTGTCACTTGTGGGGGTTTTCCACTGCTTAGGCACATCAGGGGCACATCCGCTAATTATTCAAGCAAATTTTACATTCAAAAAGTCAAATGGTACTCCTTCCCCTCCGAGCCCTGCCGTGCGCCCAAACAGTGGTTTTCCCCCACATATGGGGTATCAGCGTGCTCAGGAGGAATTGCACAACAAATTTTGGAGTCCATTTTTTCCTGTTACCCCTGCAAAATTAAAAAAAATTGGGTCTAAAGTAACATTTTTGTGCAAAAAAAGTTAAATGTTAATTTTTTTCTTCCACATTTCAAAAATTCCTGTGAAGCACCTGAAGGGTTCTTGAATGTAGCTTTGAGCACCTTGGGGGTGCAGTTTTTAGAATGGTGTCACTTTGGGGTATTTTCTGTTATAAAGACCCCTCAAAGTGACTTCAAATGTGATGTGTTCCCTAAAAAATAGTTTTGTAAATTTTGTTGGAAATGAGAAATCGCTGGTCAACTTTTAACCCTTATAGCTCCCTAATAAGAAAAAAATTTTGGTTACAAGATTGTACTGATATAAAGTAGACTTGTGGGAAATGTTATTTATTAACTATTTTGTGTGACATATCTCTCTGATTTAAGGGCATAAAAATTCAAATTTTGAAATTTGCAAAATTTTCAAAATTTTCGCCAAATTTCTGTTTTTTTCACAAATAAACGCAAGTGATATTGAAGAAATTCTACCACAATCATGAAGTACAATATGTCACAAAAAAACATTCTCAGAATCAGGGGGATCAGTTGAAGAGTTCCAGAGTAATTACCTCATAAAGTGACAGTGGTCAGAATTGTAAAATTTGGCCTGGTCATTAACCTGCAAACCACCTTGGGTTGTAAAGGAGTTAATGTCTCCAATCCTAGCCCCATCCTCTAATATTGTCTTTCATCATGGCCATCCTGTAATAATGGTCCCATTCTATCATTATGTCCCTCACTCTGCGATAATGTCCCTATCCTGTAATAATGTCCCTCATTCTGGCCTCCATTCTGTAATCATGTCCCCCGTCTTGGCCCCCATGCATTGGCTAAGACAAACAGAAAAGAGCATGGCTCAGCAGAGAGGGAACACCATTTGACTTTTGGGATACAGATTTTCTTGGAGTAATATCTGGCTGCCATTTGTGTCAAAACAGCAGAAATCCCCAAAAACTTACCCTAGTTTGCAAATGACACTTAGGCCATGTTCACACATTCAGTTTTTGGTCAGTATTTTAAATCTATTTGTAAGCCAAAACCAGGAGTGGGTGATACTGTAAATACAGAAGTGGTGACATGTTTCTATTATACTTTTCCTCTGATTGTTCCACTCCTGGTTTTGGCTTACAAATACTGATGCAAAATACTGACCAAATACTGAATGTGTGAACGTGGCCTTAGGGAAATCTTCTAGTGACTATTTTGACCCCACTGGCGTCTCCCAGAAATTAGTGCACTGTGGATCTTGCAGAGTGAAAATTGCAAACATGTCATTTTAGTACCCAATACATAGTGCCCAGCTTGTGTTTCTGGAGAAAAGTGCCTCGTAAATTATTAAGTGGGTTATCCATAACCTAACAATTGATGATTCATCTGAATATGAGATTAGTGAGGGACTGACACTCCCACAATCAGCTGAAAACTGCTTTGACAGCTGCCCAAACTAATCGTTGTATGAACTGAATCCAACAGCCTCATATATTGATTGGTGGCCAGCTGATCGATGAGTGTGCTGGGTGTTGGGTCCACATCCATCTCATATTACCCACCTACAACCCCTGGCAAAAATTATGGAATCACCGGTCTCGGAGGATGTTCATTCAGTTGTTTAATGTTGTTGAAAAAAAGCAGATCACAGACATGGCACAGAACTAAAGTCATTTCAAATGGCAACTTTAAGGCTTAAGTAACACTAAAAGAAATCAAGAAAAAAAAATGTGGTACTCAGTAAGGGTAATTTTTTTCAGACCAAGCAGAGGGAAAAAATTATGGAATCACTCAATTCTGAGGGAAAAATTACGGAATCACCCTGTAAATTTTAATTTTCAAAACTAACACCTGCATCAAATTAGATCTGCTCTTTAGTCTGCATCTAAAAAGGAGTGATCACACCTTGGAGAGCTGTTGCACCAAGTGGACTGACATGAATCAGGGCTCCAACATGAGAGATGTCAATTGAAACAAAGGAGAGGATTATCAAACTCTTAAAAGAAGGTAAATCATCACGCAATGTTGCAAAAGATGTTGGTTGTTCACAGTCAGCTGTGTCTAAAATCTGGACCAAATACAAACAACATGGGAAGGTTGTTAAAGGCAAACATACTGGTAGACCAAGGAAGACATCAAAGCATCAAGACCGGAAACTTAAAGCAATATGTCTCCAAAACAGGAAATGCACAACAAAACAAATGAGGAACGAATGGGAGGAAAGTGGAGTCAATGTCTGTGACCGAACTGTAAGAAACCGCCTATAGGAAATGGGATTTACATACAGAAAAGCTAAACATAAGCCATCATTAACACCTAAACAGAAAAAAACAAGGTTACAATGGGCAAAAGCAATCGTGGACTGTGGATGACTGGATGAAAGTCATATTGAGTGATAAATCGCGAATCTGCATTGGGCAAGGTGATGATGCTGGAACTTCTATTTGGTGCCGTTCCAATGAGATTTATAAAGATGACTGCATGAAGAGAACATGCAAATTTCCACAGTTATTGATGATATGGGGCTGTGTGGCGCCCCTGAGGGTTCGGTCGCCACAGAGGTACTGCATCTCAACCAGAGGTGTGGTATCTCACTCTCAGGTAAGGAAAGAGTACAGCTCAGGACCCTAACACCTGCATCCAACACACCACTCCAGGCCAGAAGGAGGGGCAAGATGTCTCTGGTACTTGCTGAGCCCCTTTCCTGGCTGGAGTGGGGGGAACCTAGAGAGGGGGAACCATGTAGTGGGTGTGGGTGGAGGAAGTAGTTAAGGGGAGCACATAGAAGAAAGATATAAATAGAGAAGCCATCTTAGAAAGAGAGATGAGTCAGAGGAGGAGAGGTGGAAGGAGCAGAGGCTCTGCAGGAGCTCTGCTCCAGAGGTGGGCATAGTCAGTGAGGCCCAAGTCTGAGGAGAAGGAGAGAAGAGAGGAGAGGGAGCAAGAGAAAGGCTCCAGGAAACAGAATAAAGGACCCTAGGGGTACGAGGCGTGCAGAAGGCCACCCGTACGCCCGCATCTGCCCGGCGGTGGAGGGGTCAGGCCATCTAAGGGGAACCGGTCCCTCAACTAGTAGAAGACTGCACGTCTCAGCTAGAAACCGGAGGCTGCAGTACTTTAAGTCCTGTAGCCACAAGTCCACTCCAGTCTCACCGAGAAGGTAGCCACATAGGACCCAGGGGATGGAACAGACGTCGCCCGCCAAGGCCCGCGGGTACCGGATTGGAGACACTAGGTGTGAGGTGCAGGGAAAAGGCCAGAGAGAGGACACAGAAGGGGGTCCTGCTAAGTACTCCGGAGCTATCTGGGGGTGGACTGAACCCCTCACTGAGTAAGCGCAGCACGACGAGGGAAATTACTTTGGCGCCTGTAATCTGGACTGCAACAACTGTGAGTGAAGACCCTGGGACTGCACTATCTTGTCTCTGTGTTTCTTGCTGCGCCATTAACCCCTGCACTACAACACCCAGCACAACCTGCAACATCTTCTACACTGCACTGCCCTGGAGCTAGCTCTTCCTGTGGAGAGCCACACCATCCCTGCTGCAGTAACATCAGCTTCAGAGGACTGTTCCGCAGCGGCGGCTCCCTTTAGCCGCATTCCACAGGTGGCGTCACGAATTTTATAAACTATAATCCCCTGTAAATATAATCCCCTTTTTATTGACCACCCTGGGTCATGGACCGGGTCACCGCCACTGTGACATCCCCCAGTATCTACCGGCCCGGCACCGGGTACCCCACGGCCCAGGGGGCGCGTCAGCTGCATGTCAGGTAAAGGCACTGGGGTGCTAGCTGTCATAACATCTTCAATAAATGCCCAAGTTTACATTGATATTTTGGACAGTTTTCTTATCCCATCAATTGAAAGGATGTTTGGGGATGATGACATCATTTTTAAAGATGATAATGCATCCTGCCATAGAGCAAAATGGTGAAAACAATCCTTGAAAGAAGACACATAAGGTCAATGTCATGGCCTGCAAATAGTCCGGATCTCAATCCAATTGAAAATCTTTGGTGGAAGTTGAATAAAATGGTCCATGACAAGGCTCCAACCTGCAAAGCTGATCTGGCAACAGCAATCAGAGAAAGTTGGAGCCAGATTGATGAAGAGTACTGTTTGTCACTCATTAAGTCCATGCCACAGAGACTGCAAGCTGTTATTAAAGCCAGAACAAGTGCAACAAAATACTAGTGATGTATTGGAGTGTTCTTTTGTGTGTTTGTTTTTCATGATTCCATAATTTTTTCCTCAGAATTGAGTGATTCCATAATTTTTTCCCTCTGCTTGGTCTGAAAAAAATTACCCTTACTGAGTACCACATTTTTTTTCTTGATTTCTTTTAGTGTTTCTTAAAGCCCTAAAGTTGCCATTTGAAATGACTTTAGTTTTGTGCCATGTCTGTGATCTGCTTTTTTTCAACAACATTAAACAACTGAATGAACATCCTCCGAGCCTGGTGATTCCATAATTTTTGCCAGGGGTTGTATTAGGAGGATAATGACTAGACCCAGAGAAGCCCTGTAAGTGGGTTTTCCCATCTGTAGTAATTCCATATATGTAACTGTGGTTTTACACGTTGCATGGTTCAGAAGGGACCAATTGGATTTCCCAACGTGAATTAAATGGACTGGTTTTTCGCCTGTGAGCTACCAGCTACATGGAGAACTTCCATTTTTCTGTTAACAGAAAACAGTTCTGAGTTGGGGGCTTGTTTTGTGATGAGTTATAGTTTTTGTGTCATTTGTGGATTTTTTAATCTCTTTTTTCTATTCCCTGGACAAGGGACTTAATTGCTGTTTGGGGGCCAGATTGAGGAACTTTATTAGTTTATGGTGGCAAGTGGGGAAAATTATTACTTTAGAGTCCAGTTAGGGACATTATTACTTCTGTAATATTTACTTTTTAGGAAACTGTTCTCCATGGGAGGGGACAAAAGGGGGGTCCTGTCACTGTGCAGGGTGTCACTATGTCGCTTTTTTTCTTCAACTGGTGTAGTATAGAAGTCGGGAGAAAAGTGGGGAATGTGCTCTAGAAGAGATCAGTTATTGATAAATGTGTGTTATTTTCTGCAGAGATGAGTCCTGGCTGGAAGAAGTGATGGCCGTCTGTGCCAGATGAAGAAGAAAAGCAAAGATGAAGAACTTCACCTACAGACATCACTGATGAGTCAGTGTATTACATGTACATTTACACTATATAGTATATACAGAGCTCCTGTGTATGTCACTGGTGACCACTGTATTATCTATACACTACATACAGAGCTCCTGTATATAATATCAACCGAGATCACTGTATTACCTGTACACTACATACAGAGCTCGTGTGTATAATGTCACCGGTGACTGTCCCGGTCACTTGCTGTGACTACCTGCCCGTCTTCCCTGGTCACCACCCGCTTCCTTACAAGGACCGCCCCCTTGTATAGTTGCTCAGAGGTTCCGCCTCCCAGACCCGTTACAATCTGGTTATGATGTGGCAGTATTTGTTCCTTGTATGTGGTATTGTTCGGTCCCTTTGTGGTGGAAATATGTGGTCTGGTCATGGTGTGGCTGTATTTGTCCCTTGTATGTGGTATTACTTGGTCACTTTGTGGTGGTAGTATGTGGTCTGGTCATGGTGTGGCAATATTTGTACCTTTTGTATGTGGTATTGTTGGTGTTGGCATAGTGGATTGTGTTGTGTATGGCGGTCATTTGTTCTCACTGATATTAACTAGGAAAAGTTTTTTTCCATAAGGCCACCGCCCCACTATCAGTATTTGGTCAGTATTTTTTCCTCAGGAGTGGGAGCCAAAACCAGGAGTGGGTGATAAATGCAGAATTGGTGACTTGTTTCTATTCTACCTTTTCTATGATTGTTCCTCACCTGGTTTTGGCTCCCACTCCTGAGAAAAAATACTGACCGAATACTGATAGTGGGGCCATGGCCTCAGAGATTAAATACTTGGACCAGAGCAGCAGAGATGCACTTACAGGGGTTCTCCGGTGAAAACAAGTAACCATCTCTCCACAGGGTAAGTGATAACTTATTGATTGGTGTGGGTCTGACTGCTGGGACCTGCACCGATCGGCAGAATATGGAGCTTTTCTCCCCATTAGACTGGAGCTCATGAGCAACTTGACCACTGATCCATTCATTCCCTCAGTGGCTGTAAGCGTTGCTCTGTTTTAGAAGCCCCCTAAGAGAATGAATGAGGCTGCGGTCAGATGTCCCACCTGTCGCTGTATTTTAAAATGGGGATAAAAGTATCCTGTCAGGGATAAAACTTCCCCATTCTTCCAATCAGTGCGGTTTCCAATGTTTGGACCCAAACGATCAGTAAGTGATCACCGATCCTGAGGAGCCCATGGATCTGTGATAACTTGTTTTAACCAAAGAACCCCTTTAATGCAAACTACCGGAATTGTACATCCCAGTTATAGTGGTGCACAGTATATGTGCAGGAGCCGCCTGTCAATGTTCCACTATAACCGTTATAGCGGATAACAGATATTTGCATATGGCTGTAGGTGGGCCCCTAGAGTCAATTCCCCCTGTGGGCCCCAGACACCCCAGTCCGACCCTGCTGTAAGTAACAGTGTAACTTTCATTGAGGATTTAAACAACAACACAATGACAACACTTTAAGCATTAAAGGAGAAAAACACTAATGAAAAGATTACGGTAATACCCAATGAGAAAATGGTTAAAATTACTGCAAACCCAAGCACACAAGGTGAACAAATACTACCGCACACAGATACAGAACCAAGACGTTCAATAAGATAAAATAGAGGTAAACCACAAGTACGTCTTTCATATAAAGTGAGCACAACTAGTGCATATGAACCTACATCATGGCAGAATATACAGTATCTCAACTTTCAGAACGTGAAACCAGTAAATGGATAAAGGCAGCAGAAACATAAATTAAATCTATGCATGATTCAGGAACTTGGACATTAATGTGAAGCCCAGCTGTGCTTGGTACCACAGATCCTAGAAGGGTGTATTGAAGGATTCCTCCACAAGAGGCCCCCATAACCATTCACACATCTCCACCTTCCACCTCAGACCACCAGAGGGAGCCCGTTAGGGATATAAAAGGGAAGGTGGAGCCAGGCAGTAGTTAGTCTAGACTGGAGTCCACAGTGAGCAGAAGTCTGTTGAGAGAATTCCTGCAGTGGAAGCCTGAGAGAGGTCAGTCTGCAGTGGAGCACAGTCGAGACTCAGTTGTAGCTCAGAGAAGTGAGCTTAGGTGTGCCGGCGCCATAAGATCGGTGAAGCGCGGCAAGCTGCCATTAGTGTGAGTAGCCTATTGAGGGTCCGAGTAGGCCGAAGGCGAGTAGAGAGAGTTAGTTCATAGGGGCAGAGGAGCTTAGCAAGCTCACCCCGAAGAAGAAGCAGTTACCGGACACCGGGTCCGAAGCTTACCGGGATCTCCATGACCCAGTAAGATAAGCCGGAATCCCTGGAGAACTACAGGTCCCAGGATCACTAAAGTGCTGATACGTAACAGAGCCAGGAGACACATAGGCCCCGTGAGTCAGGAGCATGCACTCCAAGAGGAAGCCCTACCACAAGGTCAGGCAGGGCAGGACAGAGACAAAGTTAGGCCTAGCTCCAGGCAGGTCAGAAACTTACTACGCAGAAGCAAGTAACAGGAGGCCCTAAACCCGCTCATTGGGGAGGATCCGGACATACACCCTTCACCCTACAGTGCTCCGGGAAGTGCCTGAATTTCCATCAGTAAAAGGTACTGAAGTGACTATTGTGTCCATCCCTGTTCTTGCTCTGACCCGGCCGAGTCTCTCCGTCCTGCATACCTCGTCCATACCCTGCCCTGAGGCCTAGCTCCACCTGTGGGGAGCCATACCATCTAGCTGCCTTATCACCGGCCTCAGTGGACTGCGCAGCGCTGGTGAATATCATCAGAAACCATAGGTGGCGTCACAAACCCTTTTATAAACTTAACATCTATCAACGCCTTTTTAAAGAGAGACCCCAGAGTACTGGCCCGGGAGCCGACCACTGCGACCTCCTTAAGGCTAAAGGCCCGGGTAACCGAGTCACCCCCAATCCCCTGGGCTAGTCATTAACAGAAACTGTCCAACTGATGACATGACCGCAGATATATTTAAAAAGGCACTAACTGCTGAAAGGCGTCAAAGGCTGATGAAGAAATTAGGACTGATCGAATAAGTCTTCACTGTTGAGAAAGGGTGATGAAATACATGTGACGCGCCCCCTGGGACATATTCCTTTTTGAGGGGAATACCCGGCACCGGATCAGATGGGGGGTTGTAGTCTCCGAGCGGCTGTGACCCGGTCCCGTGCCCAGGGCGTCAAGCTAAGTGTTATGTGGCAGTCCTACAGATGTTATTAAAGTTCTTTTGTGTCGACTACGCCACCCGTTGTGATGCGGTCACTGTGGCCGCCGCTGCAGCAGGGTCCGCTGAGGCTGATGGTGGATGTGCAGCTTGGTGGGATAACCCCCAACGGGAGGGGTATAGCCTCAGAGGGGACAGGCGCAGAGGATGGGGGTTGTGGTGGTGCGATGCAGCCGGCAATGAAGACAGACTCGGGTTGTGCAGTTAAGGGAGTTTACTTACTGCTGATGTTCCGGTCACTCCAGCTGCTAGTGACCACCCGAGCCGTGCTGCGTCCACCAGGTCCTGGATCCGGCCAACCCCCAAACAAGTCCAGAGCGTGGCCCTGAGCTCTCCCTCTGTCCTTTCTTCAGCCGTCCCCACCAGTGATTCACCTAGGTCCAGCTCCCTCGGGCCTTCTGTTGGGACACCCTTGGCCCTGGGTTCCCTGACCCTTCACGTGGTGTGCCTTCGGGGTGAATGTGGTGGGTGACCGTGACAGACACTGCCCACGGTCTCCGGTCTCTGGCTGGGGAATGTCTTTACCCCCACCAGCTTGGGTTCCGGTACCCTCTTGCTGACTCCTCACCCGGTGCTCTAATTTGGGTTCTTGGGTCCCTTCAGTCTTCCCCCTCTGGGTCTTTCTCTTTCTTTCTCCTCTCTCTCTCTCCAGGGCTGCTGTTTCCTTCTCTCTCCTCTCCAACTGACTTGTTCTCAGCGTCTGACCCTGATCTAAGTTGGTGCCCTCCTTATATATCCCTCTATGTGTGAGCTCAGGTGACCAGCACCCAATGAGCTCCTATCACTACCCAGACTGCTCCCCCTATCTGCCCCTACACTACATGGGATGTACCACCCCCCTCCCACTCCAGCCAGGAACAGGCTCGGTTGTACCTGCACATTTCTAAGTGGGAGTACCGTCGGCCTGCTCCTCTGGAATGGGATGTATGTAGTGCATGCAGTCTATCTGAGCTCAGTTCCACACTCCTTCCTTACCCGGGAGTGGAATATCACACCTCTGGGTTGAGGTGCAATACCCCTGTAGCAGCCGAATCCTCAGGGTGCTACATTCCCCCCTGGTAAATCACAGCACGTCCTCGGGCTGTAAGACATAAAACAACACCAAAACATACAAAATTTTATATGAACATATAAAACATATAAACATTATATATATATAAAACTTTTTATATAAACATTCTCGTAGACTTCTCTTGTCTCTGGTTCCTCCTCCGGACACTGTGCAACGTGTGTCCGGGAAAAGTGCGACAGTCTCTTAGAAAAATCTGGTTTTCTTATAAAACCGGTAGGGGGCGCTTTAGGACGCGCAACTATATACAGGGAAGGTGGAAGTTGGCCGCTCTCAGTCCTCGGCCAGGTAGAGGGAAGGGAATGGCTGCTCACAGTCCTCAGCCTGTAGGATGAAGGGGTTAACGGGTAAAACAGTTCACTGGTCCCAACGGGGACTATTTTAGCAGCAGCAACAGTTCCAGTTTCAGTTCCTTTATACCCCGATTGGGTAACTATTTACAGCTCCTGCTCTGCCGCACTCAACGGCGTCTTCCTCCTGCTCTTTCTTGATATGGTGTTGCTTCAGACCCGTCCGGGTCCTCTGGCTCCTCCTCTCCGTACCGCAACTCCTCCTCCGTCAAGCGGTGTACGTGGAGGGCGTAAGGTCCTTTGGCACACTTGTGCCGGGTGAAAGTGACCTCGTCTCCGACGTAGAGGTCACGGCCTTTGTGACCTTCCGGCAGGTGGGACTCGACGTCTCTGCGGGTCACAAAAACGTCACCGCGGTTGTTACGGTCCCGAATAAAGCCCCACCCATGCTGCGGGTTGAACTTTATCACTGTCCCGATGGTGCGGGGACAATGCGCTGCACGGGGGTTCCTCCTAGTCCGGCTCTTCTGCTCCGCGCTCCGGATTTGGGCCTGTTGTTCTCTGGCCCGCCTCTCCTCCCGTTCTCTCGTAAACTCTGCCAGCTGTTGACGGCAACACTCTGTACGTTCAGCTGCGGCTGCCCGAGTTTCTCCGGTGAACCCCATCAAATCTTCTCCCGTGGGGTCCCACACGAATTGGGCTTCTGCTAGAGGAGGCGAGACCCGAGCCACGGGCTTCGGAGCCGGGATTAGGGGCTCACACAAGGGCCCTAGTCTTTGCTGCCGCTCCAGCTCAGGGTACCCTTCGGGCCAGATGAAGGGCCGCCCGTCCGGCCATGTGAGCTGGCCGAAGAGGTCCTCCCCCAGGTGTGGCACCCTAGGTATTGCGGGCGCGGGCGCGGTGGTGGTGGCGCCCGGGTTGCCCAGGCCTTGCGGCCAGGCCTGGGGCACCTGGAAGGTGAAGGGCACCGTTAGGACGGCGGCGCCCTGGGCTACCTGGCCTTGCGACCAGGCCGGAGGCTCCGCGGAGGTAGGGGGCGCTGTTGGTGATGCGGCGCCCGGGGGTACTAGGCCTTGCGACCAGGCTGGTGGTACTTCCTGCTTTGTCACGCTCCGGGTCGGGGCGCGTGACGTCACAGGGGTCGCTGCGGCGGCTTCCGGTCGGGGCCTAGTCCATGGCGGTGACCTGGCGGCTACGGGCACAGCAGGGGGACTTTCGGGCTCTGCGACGGGGAGCTGGGGCAGGTAAGCGGTGTCACGGCTTGGGGTATAGGCGTCCCCTTTACCTGCCTCCATGCGTTCGGCTCCCTCCTCGGCGCCGTCTCCGGCCTTGGGTCCTCCTGCGCCATCCTCAGAGGCGGTCTGCTTCCTCTTCCAGGGTAGCGTGCTCCGCTGACTGGTCTCTGCGTGCTGAGCCATCTCCCGGCTCCACTCCGCCAGTATCTCGCGCTGTACCCGGGCCATTCTCCTTGCGAGGCCCTCCAGGGCAGTTTGTGCACACTCCCGGTCTCGGGGGAGCTGCGCTAGGATCTCCGCTAGACCTAGCGGGGTTGTGGACTCTAGCAGGCTCCTGACCATCGGGTCGGTGCTGCTCTGCTCTGCTTCCGGCAGGCTCCTGGCCAGCGGGCCGGTGCTGCTCTGCCCTCCTTCCTCGGTCTCTAGCAGACTCCTGGCCAGCGGGCCGGTGCTGTTCTGCTTTCTCTCCATCTCCGGGTGAGCTTTTCTGCTGCTCCTCTCCCGGCTTCCTGCCTCCGGGTGCGCTCGCTCCAGACTCCTCCAAGCGACACCCATCTTTTCTCTTTTCTTTCGTCTCCTCCCACTTCGAGGGCGGTCCCGGGGCAACTCGGTGACTGTCCGCTCCAGGGGGAGTTCTTTCACGCTGACAGACACCTCCAGCATCACAGTCTCTGTTGGTGGGGGCGGTTTCCACTTTTGGCGCCATTTTCTGTCCTGGCCCACGATGGGATGTGGCCTCTTGCCCTCCTTTGGCACGCCCATAATGGCGTCCGCTGCTCTTCCAAGGCGGGAAATCTGCGGTTTTGGCGGGAATCGCTTCCCAGTGGCGGGAAACTCGGCAGATGGCGGGAACAAGCTGGAAATGGCGGACAATCGGCGGGAAACGACTGGTGATGGAGTCCGATGGCGTGGACCCTCCGGAACCGGCGGGAGACTTCTTTCTGAGGTAAACTTGCACTTTTCTTCAGGCACGCAGTACCCGGGTGTTGCGGGCACGTAATCCTGCCGACTACGCCAAAGTTGACGCGCCCCCTGGGACATATTCCTTTTTGAGGGGAATACCCGGCACCGGATCAGATGGGGGGTTGTAGTCTCCGAGCGGCTGTGACCCGGTCCCGTGCCCAGGGCGTCAAGCTAAGTGTTATGTGGCAGTCCTACAGATGTTATTAAAGTTCTTTTGTGTCGACTACGCCACCCGTTGTGATGCGGTCACTGTGGCCGCCGCTGCAGCAGGGTCCGCTGAGGCTGATGGTGGATGTGCAGCTTGGTGGGATAACCCCCAACGGGAGGGGTATAGCCTCAGAGGGGACAGGCGCAGAGGATGGGGGTTGTGGTGGTGCGATGCAGCCGGCAATGAAGACAGACTCGGGTTGTGCAGTTAAGGGAGTTTACTTACTGCTGATGTTCCGGTCACTCCAGCTGCTAGTGACCACCCGAGCCGTGCTGCGTCCACCAGGTCCTGGATCCGGCCAACCCCCAAACAAGTCCAGAGCGTGGCCCTGAGCTCTCCCTCTGTCCTTTCTTCAGCCGTCCCCACCAGTGATTCACCTAGGTCCAGCTCCCTCGGGCCTTCTGTTGGGACACCCTTGGCCCTGGGTTCCCTGACCCTTCACGTGGTGTGCCTTCGGGGTGAATGTGGTGGGTGACCGTGACAGACACTGCCCACGGTCTCCGGTCTCTGGCTGGGGAATGTCTTTACCCCCACCAGCTTGGGTTCCGGTACCCTCTTGCTGACTCCTCACCCGGTGCTCTAATTTGGGTTCTTGGGTCCCTTCAGTCTTCCCCCTCTGGGTCTTTCTCTTTCTTTCTCCTCTCTCTCTCTCCAGGGCTGCTGTTTCCTTCTCTCTCCTCTCCAACTGACTTGTTCTCAGCGTCTGACCCTGATCTAAGTTGGTGCCCTCCTTATATATCCCTCTATGTGTGAGCTCAGGTGACCAGCACCCAATGAGCTCCTATCACTACCCAGACTGCTCCCCCTATCTGCCCCTACACTACATGGGATGTACCACCCCCCTCCCACTCCAGCCAGGAACAGGCTCGGTTGTACCTGCACATTTCTAAGTGGGAGTACCGTCGGCCTGCTCCTCTGGAATGGGATGTATGTAGTGCATGCAGTCTATCTGAGCTCAGTTCCACACTCCTTCCTTACCCGGGAGTGGAATATCACACCTCTGGGTTGAGGTGCAATACCCCTGTAGCAGCCGAATCCTCAGGGTGCTACACATGCAATAAGCTACAGACGTATTACAGTTATATGAAAAAGTTTGGGCACCCCTATTAATCTTAAGCTTAATGTTTTATAAAAATTGGTGTTTTTGCAACAGCTATTTCAGTTTGATATATGTAATAACTGTTGGACACAGTAATTTTCTGCCTTGAAATGAGGTTTATTATAAAGAAAATGTGCAGTCTGCATTCAAACAAAATTTGACAGGTGCATAAGTATGGGCACCCTTATGATTTTCTTGTTTTAAATACTACTACCTACTTTTTACTGACTTACTAAAGCACTTTTTTTGGTTTTGTAACCTCATTGAGCTTTGAACTTCATAGCCAGGTGTATGCAATCATGAGAAAAGCTACTTAAAGTGGCCACTTGCAAGTTGTTCTCCTGTTTGAATCTCCTCTGAAGAGTGGCATCATGGGCTCCTCAAAACAACTGTCAAATTATCTGAAAACAAAGATTATTCAACATAGTTGTTCAGGGGAAGGATACAAAAAGCTGTCTCAGCGATTTAACCTGTCAGTTTCCACTGTGAGGAACATAGTAAGGAAATGGAAGAGCACAGGGACAGTTCTTGTTAAGGCCAGAAGTGGCAGGCCAAAAAAAACATCAGAAAGGCAGAGAAGAAGAATGGTGAGATCAGTCAAGGACAATCCTCAGACCACCTCCAGAGAGCTGCAGCATCAACTTGCTGCAGATGGTGTCACTGTGCATCGGTCAACTATACAACGCACTTTGCTCAAGGAGAAGCTGTATGGGAGAGTGATGCGAAAGAAGCCGTTTCTGCAAGCACGCCACAAACAGAGTCGGCTAAGGTATGCAAAAGCACATTTGGAGAAACCAATTTCTTTTTGGAAGAAGGTCCTGTGGACTGATGAAACCAAGATTGAGTTGTTTGGTCATACAAAAAGGCGTTATGCATGGCGGCATAAAAACACAGCATTCCAAGAAAAACACTTGCTACCCACAGTAAAATTTGGTGGAGGTTCCATCATGCTTTGGGGCTGTGTGGCCAATGCCGGCACCGGGAATCTTGTTAAAGTTGAGGGACGCATGGATTCCACTCAGTATCAGCAGATTTTTGACAATAATGTTCAAGAATCAGTGACAAAGTTGAAGTTACGCAGGGGATGGATCTTTCAGCAAGACAATGGTCCAAAACACCGCTCCAAATCTACTCAGGCATTCATGCAGAGGAACAATTACAATGTTCTGGAATGGCCATTCCAGTCCCCAGACCTGAATATCATTGAACATCTGTGGGATCATTTGATGAGGGCTGTCCATGCTCGGCGACCATCAAACTTAACTGAACTGGAATTGTTTTGCAAAGAGGAATGGTCAAAAATACCTTCATCCAGAATGCAGGAAATCATTAAAAGCTACAGGAAGCAACTAGAGGCTGTTATTTTTGCAAAAGGAGGATCTACTAAATATTAATGTCACTTTTCTGGTGAGGTGCCCATACTTATGCACCTGTCAAATTTTGTTTGAATGCAGATTGCACATTTTCTATTAGTACAATAAACCTCATTTCAAGGCAGAAACATTACTGTGTCCAACAGTTATTACATATATCAAACTGAAATAGCTGTTGCAAAAACACCAATTTTTATAAAACATTAAGCTTAAGATTAATAGGGGTGCCCAAACTATTTCATATAACTGTATATGTTGGAGGAGTTACATTGCACTGTCAGCAGATGGTGCTGTTGTATCTGTTCATGCTTAACCCCTTTATGATGTGGGGGGTATTAGAACGCCCCCATGTAATAACCCCCTGTTTAGCGCGGGCTCCGGCATTGAGCCCGCGCTAAACTGGGAACATGTCAGCTGATCTATACAGCTTACATGTGCCCGCAACAGCCACGGGTGGAATCGCGATCCACCCGCGGCTGTTAACCAGTTAAATGCTGCTGTCAGATTGACAGCGGCATTTAACATTGCTGCGCCGGAATCGCGTCTTTGGCTCCGCCCATCGGTGACCCCGTCACATGATCGCAGGTCACCGATGGGTTGGCATGACAACCCGGGGTCTGCAGCAGACCCCTGTGGTTGTCATGTCCAGATTGCTATTAGTGCCGTCCAGTGGTCAGCGTTCATAGCGAGTGAGCAAATCTGCTGCATACAGGCGATCTGCTCGTTGCTTGTATGCAGCAGAGCCGATCAGGCAAGTGCTGCTTCTTGTCTCCCATGGAGACTATTGAAGCAAGCGATCAAGTAAAAAAAAAAAAAAACTTTAAATCACCCCTCTTTCGCCTCATTCAAAATAAAACAATAAAAAAAACATATACACATTTGGTATCGCCATGTTCAGAATCACCCGATCTACCAATATAAAAAAAGAATTAATATGATTGGTAAACTGCGTAATGAGAAAAAAATTCTAGACGTCAGAATTACTTTTTTTTTGGTCACCAGAACAATGCAATAAAATGCAATAACAGGCAATCAAAACATTAAATCTATGCATAAAAATTATATCAATAAAAACGTCAGATCGGCGCACAAAAAATAAGCCATCACCCGGCCCCAGATCCCGAAAAATGGAGATGCTAGGGATGTTTTTTATTTTTTTTAGCAAATTTTGTATTTTTTTTCACCACTTAAATAAAAAATAACCTATACATGTTTGGGGTCTACGAACTCGTAATGACCTGGAGAATAATAATGGCATGTCAGTTTTATCATTCAGTGAACATGGTAAAAAAAAAAACCAAAACTGTGGAATTGCATTTTTTTGTAATTTCACCGCACTTGGAATTTTTTTCCTGTTTTCCAGTACACAATATGGTAAAACCAGTGATGGCGTTCAAAAGTAAAACTTGTCCTGCAAAAAATAAGCCCTCACATGGCGATATCACCTAAAAATAAAAAAGTTATGGCTCTGGGAACAAGGGGAGCAAAAACGGAAAATGCTTCGGTCATGAAGGGGTTAATAAAATGTAATGTATCCAACTGTTTCTTTTGTTTAAACTGACACTCCCTGGTATAGCAGCCACCTTAGGAGCTGTGTGCCCGCGATGCGTTTTTAAGCGTTTCCGCAGCGTTATTTCCTCCGCGGAAACGCTTAAAAAACACTTGCAGCAAGGTCTGCCATGTTCCCCAATGATAATCCGCATGTGCTGTGCATATGTTGCGGAAATTTCCGCTGTGGATTATCATTGCGGAAAAATCCGCAGCACTACCATTAATTTTGCAGAATCGCGGCGAAATCGCCACCATTGACTTGCATTGAATCGCATAATATCTGCATCACTACATGTGCACATGCGGATATTAAGCGATTTAATGTGCGGATGGTACCCAGGTCTGGAGAAGAGCAGACTCTCCACCAGACCCGGGTACCATAAGTACCTGTAAAAAAAAGAATTTAAAATAAAAAATAAAGATTATACTCACCTTTCCGGTGCCCCCTGGTCTCCTCTCAGCGGCTCTGCGGTCTCCTTGTCTTCCGACGGTGGTCAGCAAGAACCTTCCGTGATGTCATTTAGTCATGTGACGGTCACACGACCGCTGACGTCAGTGGTCAGGTGATGGTCGTGCGACCATCACATGACTAAATGACGTCATGGAAGGTCCTTTTTAGAGCACCGCGAGCCGCTGAAGACACCGGATGCATCGCTGAGGATTTTTCCGCAATGATAATCCGCAGCAGAAATTTCCGCAGCATGTGCACAGCACATGCGGATTATCATTGGGATACATCCCAGACCTCTTAACAAGCGATTTTAATGTGTTTCCACGGAGGAAATGCCGCAGCGGAAAGTATTAAATCCGCATTGTGGGCACTCAGCCTAAGACTCGTTTTTTTTATCTCGTTATGTATCAAGTCAACTCTTCCACAAATGTCTGACTGCTGTTATTTCTGCTGAAGACGAACAAATCTGCAACATTGTCCTAGCATCCTGGCAGCCATCATTATGGGAGCTCATTTGCCTCTGAGCAGTCTGTGGCCACAGTTATTGTGGGATAAACTAATGACAGGCAGTAGCCTGTCCTATCTGGGAACAATGATACCCAATTCTTTGATGCTGCAGATCCTTCTGTACAGGCAGCTGCTGCAGCGTTCTTAGTTTGTGCCCAGTCAAATAGTGCCTTAAAGGGGTATTCCTATCTCCAAGATCCTATCCTAATATGTAGTCTCCTGCTGCACATAACACATCTGCATCTCTGGCTGCTGTGGGCATAAAAGGGGACAAACTTATGGTGTGGCACCCATGCTCCCCTGACCTCAACCCCATTGAGAACCTCTGGAGCATCATCAAAAGGAGTGTCTATGATGGCGGGAGGCAGTTCACATCTAAGCAACAGCTCTGGGAGGGTATTCTGTCCTCATGCAAAACAATTGAAGCAGAAACCATCCAAAACCTGACAAATTCAATGGATGAGAGAGTTCAGAAGCCCCTTTCGAACAAGGGGTCCTATGTGCAAATGTAACATCACCTAGAATAAAGTTTTGAGTTGAAAACGGTTTGATTTCAGTTTGTAATAACCTGCTAATGCTTATAATTTCAAAACTGACCATTTTTTTTGTTCTTTATTAAAATGAAAAGGTTGAAAACTCTGCTGTGCATAATAATTTGGAACATGCATTTTGAGTGCAGTTTGAGTGTTTTATTTTATTAAAAATATACTGTTATCATAGGCAGTTTGTACAAAAACCTTTCAATTGTACTCTAATAGTTATTTGACTGGAAAATTACAATGACTGCAATTCATATAGGTAATTTGGGAAAATCTGAGAAAATATTATTTGCATAATAATTTGGAACACAATGTAGGTGTAATATTAATAATATTACCAAATATCTTCAATTAGAATTGTAGCATAGTTTTTCTGATTCACTATGTCTCTTTCCTCATGTGCAGGCATTGCAGGACCTTAGGTATCCATGGTTACAATCACTAGCAGCTAGCAACTGGATCAGTGGTTGTCATAACCATGGATACCTAAGGTCCTGGAATGCCTGCACATGAGGAAAGAGACATAGTGAATCAGAAAAACTATACTACAATTCTAACTAGAGGTATTTGCTAATATTATTAATATTACACCCACTACATATTGAGATGGGATTTTGGAGATGAGAATACCCCTTTAAACCCCTCTCTACTGACTGCAGCTACCAGCGAGGTGAGGCGTTGGTCTCGCTCCTCTTCATCTTCCCATTCTAGGAGTCATTGCAGGCGCCACTCCCGATGCCACTCCAGGGATGTGTAGCACCCCGAGGGCTCGGCTGCTACAGGGGTATTGCACCTCAAACCAGAGGTGTGATATTCCACTCCCGGGTAAGGATGAAGTGTGGACCAGGACTCGGTAGGCTGTATGCACCACACACACCCCATTTCCGAGGGACAGCTCAACGGTGCTCCCACTAGACAGAAGTGCAGGCACGACAGCATCTGTCCCTGGCTGGAGTGGGGAGGAAAACCCAGTGGTGTAGGAACAGATAGGGGTGGGTCTCTGGGCATAGGAAGGAGCCCATTGGTTGCTAGTCACCTGGGCTCACACATAGAGGGAGGTATATAAGGTGGGCACCATCTTAGTTCAGGGTCTGTTCAGAGAGGAGTTCAGCCAGAGAGGGCTGACAGGGAGCTGTGGCTCAGTCTGGGCCCAGCTCCATGAGGCAGGCCTGGAGTGGAGGCCAGAAACAGCAGAGAGGACAGGAACAGAAGAGAAAGGAAACAAGGAACAGAACATAAAGAGAGGCCCAGAGACACGAGAGAAGAAGGAACCCCATAGGCCCAGGAGATTTCGGGTGACGGGTTGGCAGAACAGGGTACCGGAGCCCAAATTGATGGAGGCGACTAATCCTCAGCCAAAGACCGGCGGTCGTGATCATATCTCGGTGCGACCCCTCACTACACCTACCAGGAAGGCACACCGCATAGGGTCAGGGACGCAGAAATCAGCATCCCAAGAGAAGGCCCGAGGCAGCCGGACAAACGTAGAGTCACTGGTGGGGCACGGCCAGAGAAGGGAAGAGAAGGGAGCCCTGTGCCACGATCTGGAATTGCCTGGGAGTTGGTCGAGCCCCTTGCCTGGTGGACGCAGCACGGCTTGGGCAGTCACCACCGGTACCGAGGTGACTAGGACCAGTAAAGAACTGTGAGTAAAGCATTGGAAACTGCAACCACACGTCTCTGTGCTTCTTCGCCGCACCAGCACTACCAGTGCTGGGACGCTCGTGCACCATCACTACCATCATCTGCACTGACTGCCCTGAGGCCATACTTCTCCCGTGGGGAGTCATCCCATACTTGGCTGCGCATACAACATCAGCCTCAGTGGTCTGCATCGCAGCGGCGGTCCCCACTGACCGCAATCCACGGGTGGCGTAGTCGGACAATTATAATACTAATAAGACTGCCACTGGTTTGACCACCCTGGGCACGGACCGGGTCATCGCCACGGAGACTACAACCCCCAGCGATCCGGCTCCGGGTATTCCCCGCACACACGTGCACGCACAACACAGGCCCAGGGGGCGCGTCAGATGCAGGGCGACGTCGTCGCTTCAGATCCTCAAGATGGCACTCTCCATCATCTTCAGATGGTTCTATGAGCGCATCAGGGAGGTCTGGTGGTACCTCTCATTCAAAAAAGTAAAGGCCAGGGCCTAGCAGAGTTTCCAGAGAGCACAGCCTGGTGTCTGCTACTGCTGCAACGCACATCCCTTTATTGGCAGTTCCTGCTCCTCCTGGTGAATTTCAAAATATGGGTGCCTGGGGGGCAGGGGTTTCAGATATGACGCAATTCTAAAAGTGTTACTGGAAAATTGGCCCAGAGCGTACCAGCTGCAGTGCCAGCTCCTAAAGCCCCTCCAGCCCCTATGGCTGGTATACATAAAGACGTTGCATTCTGTAGGGTTAGTCCACTAGGATCTCAAGTGAGATAAATGAGGTAAAAAATAAAATATGGGGTAACCAGTACGTGGACGTTTGGTCCGTTATAACAGCAGATCAAAACACGGTTGACAAAAAAGAGCTGTTCAAGTGATAGTCCTGTTTATGACCGCAGGCCTAAGGTTACAAAAACGATGAACAACTGGTTGCAAGCTTTTGCAATTATTGGCTGTATTACAAGCCAAAATCACCCAGAACGCTGTTCAGAGCTTTTTGTTTACATGGAATCTATTAGAAATCCTATGGCGGATCGGGTTGGTGGCGGCACAATGACAAATTCTGCAGGCATTTGTCATTAATATCATATAGTTTGGCCCGCATAAAATCTAAAATATGATTAGAGACCAAACTGATTCAGCAAACTTAAGAATGACAAAATTTTTATTAATGTTGAGTACACATACAAACATAAAACTGATAAAAAAGCGCCTCCAAACTGTGAGGGACACTGAGTTACATCTGACCTGAGGCGTATATTCACATAAAGTGTGCTACTACTCTTAGGTATGCTGAAATGCAAATACTCTCCCATACATTAACCAATAAGCAAGTGCTAAAGTGGTAAATGGGTGATATATAGTGATGATATACCGTAGCAAAGCCTAAGTAGTGGTACCGGTGTAATATAAAGTCCCTCTCCCCTACGTACGTTTCATCGTCCGACTTCCTCAGGGGGCGTGGTGTTAACCGGGAAGTGTGCTAATTTAATGTTTAGAATCGACCAATGTGGGGCAAAAGATGGTATCATGTGACCCAGATGACATCTGACAATATTGGCACATGACTGCCCCGCCTACAACTTCTGATAACGTGACTTCCGGTTTCCAGCCCGTGGAACGCATGCCAGCAGCGTCCCCAAGGTAACAGGAGGCGCGCTGCACGTGCGCTACCACTGTGGACGGATTCCCCGAAGTCAGGAGTGCAGACATAAGGTGCATGCGCACTGACAGATAAGAACATATGCGGTGCGCTAGGAAAAAGAATAAAGTATAAAATGCCATGTGCGGAAGAGGTCATATGGGAAAAAGGGCTGCTGAGAACATGTGACAATATAAATATGTGTCCAACTAATATGAAAGTGAAAAATAATAATAAAACACAACAATGAAGATATATAGTAAAGGTGACCATAGATTGGGATGTGAAAGAATGGTTGCTCAGTTCTTCCAAGTATAAAGTATGGAGACTTAGAATATATAATGTGCATTGCAGTTAATTATACATAACGTTTGACACAAATTAACAAGTGTGCATTAACATAATAATAATAAGAAAAACACATTTACGACCATCATGAAAATTACCGTGGATTAAAGTGCTAAGTGCAATAGTTATACATATGATTTAGAAAGTGAAATAGTAAGTGAACAAGTATATATAACATACCGGTAATATAACAAGTAGTACATTGCAGCATTAATAAAAACCATATACCACATAAAGAAGCATGCACTATACGTACAGTCAGAGAAGAAATATCTCTCAAGGTAAGTATAAATATAAAAATATTACATATACAGTACAGACCAAAAGTTTGGACACACCTCATGTAAAGATTTTTCTGTATTTTCATGACTTTGAAAATTGTACATTCACACTGAAGGCATCAAAACTACGAATTAACACACGTGGAATTATATACTTAACAAAAAAGTGGGAAACAACTGAAAATATGTCTTATATTCTAGGTTCTTCAAAGTAGCCACCTTTTGCTTTGATGGCTGCTTTGCACACTCTTGGTATTCTCTTGATGAGCTTCAAGAGGTAGTCACCGGAAAAGGTTTTCACTTCACAGGTGTGCCCTGTCAGGTTTAATAAGTGGGATTTCTTGCCTTATAAATGGGGTGGGGACCATCAGTTGTGTTGTGCAGAAGTCAGGTGGATACACAGCTGATAGTCCTACTGAATAGACTGTTAGCTGCTTTTTTCTTGCCATAATACAAATTCTAAGTAAAGAAAAATGAGTGGCCATCGTTACTTTAATAAATGAAGGTCAGTCAGTGCGAAAAATTGGGCAAACTTTGAAAGTGTCCCCAAGTGCAGATGCAAAAACCATCAAGCGCTACAAAGAAACTGGCTCACATGAGGACCGCCCCAGGAAAGGAAGACCAAGAGTCACCTCTGCTTCTGAGGATAAGTTTATCTGTGTCACCAGCCTCAGAAATCGCAGGTTAACAGCAGCTCAGATTAGAGACCAGGTCAATGCCACACAGAGTTCTAGCAGTAGACACATCTCTACAACAACTGTTAAGAGGAGACTTTGTGCAGCAGGCCTTCATGGTAAAATAGCTGCTAGGAAACCACTGCTAATGACAGGCAACAAGCAGAAGAGACTTGTTTGGGCTAAAGAACACAAGGAATGGACATTAGACCAGTGGAAATCTGTGCTTTGGTCTGATGAGTCCAAATTTGAGATCTTTGGTTCCAACCACCGTGTCTTTGTGCGACGCAGAAAAGGTGAACTGATGGACTCTACATGCCTGGTTCCCACAGTGAAGCATGGAGGAGGAGGTGTAATGGTGTGGGGGTGCTTTGCTGGTGACACTTTTGGGGATTTATTCAAAATTGAAGGCATACTGAACCAGCATGGCTACCACAGCATCTTGCAGCGGCATGCTATTCCATCCGGTTTGCGTTTAGTTGGACCATCATTTATTTTTCAACAGGACAATGACCCCAAACACACCTCCAGGCTTTGTAAGGGCTATTTGACCAAGAGGGAGAGTGATGGGGTGCTATGCCAGATGACCTGGCCTCCACAGTCACCAGACCTGAACCCAATCGAGAAGGTTTGGGGTGAGCTTGACCGCAGAGTGAAGGCAAAAGGGCCAACAAGTGCTAAGCATCTCTGGGAACTCCTTCAAGATTGTTGGAAGACCATTTCCGGTGACTACCTCTTGAAGCTCATCTAGAGAATGCCAAGAGTGTGAAAAGCAGTCATCAAAGCAAAAGGTGGCTACTTTGAAGAACCTAGAATATAAGACATATTTTCAGTTGTTTCCCACTTTTTTGTTAAGTATATAATTCCACATGTGTTAATTCATAGTTTTGATGCCTTCAGTGTGAATGTACAATTTTCATAGTCATGAAAATACAGAAAAATCTTTAAATGAGAAGGTGTGTCCAAACTTTTGGTCTGTACTGTATATATATTTTATAAATACAGATACAGATCCCTACCAAGGCCTTACAGCTACAATATAGCATATCAAAGAATCAGAAAGTCCCTGCTAGCAATGTGGAATTCTATTATCTTTGTCCATGATTTATTTATAGTGCAATGTTCATCAACATCACACAACGCTAACCAAAGCCACCGACCAGATGCCATCCACATATAGAGAGAGACGTACCACAGGTAAGTGACCACTGTAGAAATATCTTCCCCTCGAAAATCCAAGACAGCTGAATAGCCCATCGATAGCACGAGTGGTGTATAAAGCGTCAAGAGGAAGGTTGTAGCCACACATAAAGTACGCGATCTGATATAAAGAAAAATACTAATTAAAAAGCGATAAAAAACACAACAGACAATAAAAGCACTTCCCCACCCACCCACAAAACCACAATTAGCCGAATCCAGAAAACAGATTACAGGAAAGCACTGAAACCGAAATTTTCATTAAGACCAATAGGTGCCACTGTTTTAAGTCTAAAAATCCATTTACTCTCGGTCTGAGCTAACATCCTACCAAGATTCCCACCCCTATGGCCCATAGATACTTGGTCTATGGCTTTAACTTTCAGCAAATTGGCGTCACTTTGATGACATAGGTAAAAGTGTTTACGTAAGGTCTTAAGTTGAGTCACATCCTCGGTGATTTTACTTTTTTCGATGTCCCTTACATGCTCCCGAGTTCTTACTCTTAATTCTCCGTTGGTTAGTCCAATGTATATTTTCTTGCAAGGGCATTCAGCAAAGTAAACCACCCCTTTAGAGGAGCATGTAAGTTGATGTCTAATCGCATAGGTCCTTGTATTCGCCGAATTTCTAAAGTCCTTTGCTTTTACCATATTCGCACACAGTGATTGCAGGTATAGAATCCAATTGTGCTAAGCCAAGTATTTTTGTTCTGATGTCTCCCTTCATTTGTTTTTCCCACTGCATATGTTCTTATCTGTCAGTGGGCATGCGCCTTACGTCTGCACTCCTGACTTTGGGGAATCCGGCCACAGTGGGAGCGCACGTGCGGCGCGCCTCCTGTTACCTTGGGGATGCTGCTGGCGTGCGTTCCACGGGCCGGAAACCGGAAGTCACGTTATCAGGAGGTGTAGGCGGGGTAGTTGACGCGCCCCCTGGGCCGCGCGTGTGAGGGGATACCCGGAACCGGACCCGTTGCGGATGCTGGGGGTTGTAGTCCTTGTGTGGCGGTGACCCGGTCCCGTGGCTCAGGATGGTCAACTCAAATGGCAGTCTATTTATGTGGTTTTGATTATATTAAATGTCCGACTACGCCACCCGTGGATTGCGATCAGGATGAACCGCCGCTGCAGGGCAGACCGCTGAGGCTGGTGTTGTGGGTGCAGCTGAGCGTAGTATAACTCCCCACGGGAGGAGTATAGCCTCAGGGCAGTGTATGCGGAGGATGGGGGTGATGGTGCAGGGGAGCAGCAGTAACGACACAGAGTCAGTGATGCAGTCCAGGGCCTTTACTCACAGTTCTTATTATCCAGACCACTTCTGCAGGTAATGGCTGCCCACGTTGTACTGTGCTCACCAGGTGAGGGGCTCGGCCGACTCCCAGGTAACTCCGGAGCATTTCACAGGACCCCCTTTGTGTGTCCTTTCTCTGGCCTGTCATACCCCGTCAGTGACCTCGCTTCTGTCCAGCTGCCTCGGGCCTTCTGTTGGTAAACTTGGTGCCAGTTTCCCTGACCCTATATGGTGCCTTCCTAGCGGGTGTAGCGAGGGGCTACACCATATGAAATGTCGCAGCCTCCGGTTTCTAGCTGAGGGTAGTTCCCCGCCTCCACTAGTTTCGGGGACCGGTCTCCCCCTTTGGCCTGACCCTTCTACGCAGGTAGATTCGGGAGTGCGGTGGCGACTCGCCGGTCCACACCCCTGGGGTCCCTTCGTTCCTTGTTCCTGGAGCCTCCTCTGCTCCTCTTTCTTCCTTCTCCTTCCTTCTCCTTTCTTCTGCTTCCTCCAGGCTCTGGCCTCTCTCTTAGGCCTGCCTGCGGAGCAGAGCCCATGCAGAGCCTCTGCTCCCACCTCCTGCTCCCTCTTCTTCTGTCTGACTGAACTCCTCTGAACACTAAACTAAGATGGTGCCCACCTTTTATACCTCCCTCTAGGTGCACCCAGGAACTGCTCTCTCCCTGCTCCTGCACAACAGGGTTTCCCCTTCCTCGGTGTTCCCTCCCCCAACTCCAGCCAGGGACAGGGACTGTCGCGCTCTGCTTGGAGCATATCGGTCGCCCTGCCCCCCGGAAATGTGGTGTAATGCATGCAGGTATCAGGGTCCTGATCCACACTCCATCCTTACCTGAAAGTGAGATATCGCACATCTGGATGAGATGCAATACCTCTGTAGCAACCGAGCCCTCGGGGTACTACATAGTCATGCGCCAATATTGTCAGATGTCATCCGGGTCGGATGATGTCATCACTATGTATCACCCGTTTACCTCATTAGCACTTGCTTATTGGTTAATGTATGGGAGAGTATTTGCATTTCAGCATACCTAAGAGTAGTAGCACACTTTAAGTGAACATACACCTCAGGTCAGATGTAACTCAGTGTTCCTCACAGTTTGGAGGTGCTTTTTTATCATTTTTATGTTTGTATGTGTACTCAACATTAATAAAAATTTTGTCATTCTTAAGTTTGCTGAATCAGTTTGGGCTGTAATCATATTTTAGATTTTATGCGGGCCGAACTATATGATATTAATGTCTATATTTTGTCAGCAACTCTATTGGAGTTTGTAGAACGATTATGGTTTTTTGATTATAAAGTCATTTGTCATTGCAGCCTGAGATAGATTGTAGTGTCAAGGCCACGGACGTCTGACTTCACCTCATGTTAGCACAAAGGGCTCAGCCATTACCAGGCTCGGCCACTGGTCCCGGCTCCTCAAGGGCTTCAGGGTCAGTGACCGTCAGACGTCTGGGTGCCTGCTGGCTGTTCAATGAAGGTCATTCTAAATTTGCCATCCTCTGCAAGTACAAACACGAATGTGCAGCTTGAGGAGGCAACCACCTTGCAGTTCGTTGCCCCCGTCCCGTAATTAAGCCCCTACCCAAACAATCGGGGACACCCTAAGGTGTTCCATATCGTACCACTATTTTGAGAGATTCTGTTCTTTCCTTGAATGGGTAACACAATTTAAAACCGGATGCAGTTCAATTATCCATTACCTCGACGACTTCCTCTTTGTGACCCCAGGTGATGGTGACCAATGCTGTCATATGTTGTCTACATTTTGTTATTTAATTAAACGGTTTGGGATTCCATCAGCTAAAAAATTGAGGGTCCTACCATGACACTTTCCTTTTTGGGCACTGAAATAGACACAGTTAAGATGGTTTTCTGCTTACCCACATATGCATTGGAAAAATTAAGGGACCTCATTTCAGGTTTTTGTTCAGTCTCAGGTCACCTTAAAACAATTGCAGTCACTTTTGGGTCTCCTTGTCTTTGCTTGCCGGGTAATGCCCATGGGATGCGTTTTTTCACGGCCTTTGTCTTTGACTACATGTAGAGCTAAGGTGCCAGGCCACTGTAGCACCCTGAGGACTCGGCTGCTACAGGGGTATTGCACCTCACTCCAGAGGTGTGGTATTCCACTCCCGGGTAAGGATGGAGTGTGGGACTGAGCTCAGTAGGCTGCATGCACTACATACATCCCATTTCCGGGGGACAGAACTACGGTACTCCCACCAGTTAAATGTGCAGGTACGACAGCGTCTGTCCCTGGCTGGAGTGGGAGGGGGGGGTGGAACATCCCAGTAATGTAGGGGCAGATAGGGGGAGTACTCTGGGTAAAGCTAGGAGCCCATTGGGTGCTGGTCACCTGGGCTCACACATAGAGGGAGTATATAAGGTGGGCACCATCTAGAGACAGGGTCTTTTTAGTCAAGTTCAGCCTGAGGAGAAGCAGAGCAGAGGAGCTCAGCCAGGAGGGCTGACTGGGAGCTGTGGCTCCGGCTGGGCCCAGCTCCAGGGCCAAGCATGAAGAAAGAGGAGGAAGAAGGACCCAGAGAGGCAGAGCCAGAGGGAACCCTAAGATCCCAGAATCAGACCAAAAAGGGTGAAGGGTTGGCAGAAAAGGGCACCGGATCCCAAGCTGGCGGAGGCAAAAGTAACCCTTAGCCAGCAACCGGAGGTCGTGGGCAAGCTTTGCCACGACCCTCACCACATCCACCAGGAAGGTACACCAAGAGTAGGGTCAGGAAAGCCAGAGAAGGTTTTGCCATCAGAAGGCCCAAGGGAACCGGACAAAGGTGGATCCCTGGTGGGGACGGCCAGCAGAAAGAGAGAGAGAGAGGGGAGCTCAGGACCACGCTCCGGAACTGCCTGGGGGTTAGCCGAGCCCCGCACCTGGTGGACGCAGCACGGCTCGGGTGGTCACTCAAGGCCAGAGTGACTAAAGCAACATCAGTGAGTAAAAACTCTGAAACTGCATCCCACGTCTCTGTGCCTCCTTACCGCACCATCACAACCTCCATCATCTACTCCTGCTGCCCTGAGGCCATACCCCTCCCGTTGGGGGTTATACCATCCCTGCTGCACCCATACCACCGGCCTCAGCGGACTGTTTTGCAGCGGCGGCCTTGTGACCGCAAATCAACGGGTGGCGTAGTCGACACACATTCTAACATCTACTGCTAATAGACTCGCCGCTTAGTTTGACTCCCTGGGCACGGACCGGGTCACCGCCACGAGACTACTACCCCCATCTGATCCGGCTCCGGGTAAGCCCCCGTGCGCGCGATGCCGCACGACACAGAAGGCCCAGGGGTGCATCAACTTTGGCGTAGTCGGCAGGATCACGTGCCCGCAACCACCGGGTACTGCGTGCCTGAAGAAAAGTTTATCTGTACCGTAAAAAGAAGTCTCCCGCCAATTCCAGAGGGTCCCCGCCATCGGACGTCGTCCGGAGTCGTTTCCCGCCGGTTGCCCGCCATCTGCAGTCTTTTCCCGCCATCCACAGAGTTTCCCGCCATTGGGAAGCGGTTCCCGCCATCTGAGACGATTTCCCGCCCTGGCAGAGCGGACGCCATTATGGGCGTGCCAGAGGGTGGCAAGAGGCCACCTCCCATAGTGGGCCAGGACCAAGAATGGCGCCAAAAACGAAGACCGCCCCCACCAGCAGAGACTGCAATGATTGAGATGTCCGTCAGCGTGGGGGGTCTGCCCCTGGAACTGACAATCACCAAGTTGCCCCAGGACCGCCCTCAAAGTAGGCGGATCAAGAACAAAAGAGAGAGGATGGGTGCAGCCTGGAGGAGTCTGGAGAAGCCGTACCCGGAGATGGAGGGAGAGTCAGGCAGCACCGACCCTGTGGTCAGGAGCCTGTTGCAAGCTACCACCCCACAAGACCTGGTGGAGATCCTGGCACAGCTCCCCCGAGACCGGGAGCGTGCACAGACCGCGCTGGAGGGCCTCGCACGGAGGATGGCCCAGGTGCAGCAAGAAACGCTGACTGCGTGGAGCAGGGAGATGGCCCAGCAGGCTGGAACCCGCCCGCGGAGCACGCCACCCGAGACGAGGAGTCTGACCGCCTCTGAGGATGGTGCGGGAGGAATGAAGGCCGGAGACGACGCCGTGGAAGGAGCTGAAGAGACGGAGGCAGGTAAAGGGGACGTCACTACCCCAAGCCTAGAAACCGCGAGCCTGCCCCAGCTCCCCGTCGCAGAGCCCGAAATTTCCCCTACCGTGCCCGTCGCTGCACCGCCACCGCTCCAGACTAGGCCTCAAGCAGGAGCCGCGACCACGCCCCCTGTGACGTCACGCGCCTCAACTCCGAGCGCGACCAAGCAGGAGACGCCACCGGCCTGGTCGCAGGGCCGAGTACCGCCGGGCGCCGCCGTCCCCGCTGTGCCCTTTACCTTCAGGGTGCCCCCAGCCTGGTCGCAAGGCCTGGTGAACCCGGGCGCCGCTGCCACCACCGCGCCCTCAACCCACAAAGTCCTACCCCTGGGTGAAGACTTGTTCGCCCAACATACTTGCCCGGATGGGCAGCCCTTTGAGTGGCCACCGGAGTACTACCATCCCCGACTCCGGAAGGAAAGGCCCCTGGATGAGCCCCTGATTCCGGCTCCGGCGCCTGTCAAGATCGTCCCGCTCCCGCTGAAGGAGGCCCAATTTGAATGGGACCCCACCGGGGAAAACCTCATCGGCTTCACCCAAGAGACCCGGGCGGCCGCAGCCCAGCGAGCAGAGTGCTGCCGGCAACAGCTGGAGGTCTTCGACCGGGAGCGGCGAGAGAGGCGGGTCCGCGAGGAGCGGCTGCAAGTGCAGAGTGCAGAACAGAAGAGCCGGACCCGACGGAACCCCAGTGCAGCCCACGGTCCCCGTGCCACCGGGACTGTAATCAAATTCCAACTGCAGCACGGATGGGGCTTCATCCGGGATCACCGCACCCCCGGCGACGTCTTCGTGACCCGCAGAGATGTCGAGTCCCACCTGCCGGAGGGACACAGAGGACGAGATCTGTACCTGGGTGATGAGGTCACTTTCACCCGGCATCAATGTGCCAAAGGTCCATATGCTCTCCATGTACACCGACTGACCGAGAGAGAGCTACAGTGCGAGGAGGAACAAGAGAACCCGGACGGGTTTGAAGGTCACCCGCGAGAAGGAGCAGGAGGATGCCGTTACTGAAGTACGGTAAAGTGGAACTGTACATAGTTACCCGTAAGGGTACAAGAACTGTTACAAGTACTGCTGCTAAGTAAAGTATAGTCCCCGTTGGGACCAGCAAACTGTTACCCGTGTGTCCCTATCCCTTAACAGGCTGAGGACTGTGAGCAGCCATCCCTTATCCCCACTGGCCGAGGACTGAGAGCGGCCACACCCCTTGTAAATAGTTGCGCTTCCTAAAGCGCCCCCTACTGGTTTTATAGAAGAACTGTTTTTCTTCAAGTGACTGTTGCACTTTTACCTGGTCACAAGTGCACAGTGGCCAGAAGAACAAGAACATTTTATAAGAAGAGTTTTATATCAAAAAGTCTTATAATATAAGAAGTTACCCGTAATGTTATGTTGCTGATAATGTTTATAATGTTTTATATATTCGTGTATGTTTTGAAAAAAATTTGTATGTTTGCATGTTTTGCTCTTTTACAGCCCGAGGACGTGCTGTGATTTACCAGGGGGGAATGTAGCACCCTGAGGACTCGGCTGCTACAGGGGTATTGCACCTCACTCCAGAGGTGTGGTATTCCACTCCCGGGTAAGGATGGAGTGTGGGACTGAGCTCAGTAGGCTGCATGCACTACATACATCCCATTTCCGGGGGACAGAACTACGGTACTCCCACCAGTTAAATGTGCAGGTACGACAGCGTCTGTCCCTGGCTGGAGTGGGAGGGGGGGGTGGAACATCCCAGTAGTGTAGGGGCAGATAGGGGGAGTACTCTGGGTAAAGCTAGGAGCCCATTGGGTGCTGGTCACCTGGGCTCACACATAGAGGGAGTATATAAGGTGGGCACCATCTAGAGACAGGGTCTTTTTAGTCAAGTTCATCCTGAGGAGAAGCAGAGCAGAGGAGCTCAGCCAGGAGGGCTGACTGGGAGCTGTGGCTCCGGCTGGGCCCAGCTCCAGGGCCAAGCATGAAGAAAGAGGAGGAAGAAGGACCCAGAGAGGCAGAGCCAGAGGGAACCCTAAGATCCCAGAATCAGACCAAAAAGGGTGAAGGGTTGGCAGAAAAGGGCACCGGATCCCAAGCTGGCGGAGGCAAAAGTAACCCTTAGCCAGGAACCGGAGGTCGTGGGCAAGCTTTGCCACGACCCTCACCACATCCACCAGGAAGGTACACCAAGAGTAGGGTCAGGAAAGCCAGAGAAGGTTTTGCCATCAGAAGGCCCAAGGGAACCGGACAAAGGTGGATCCCTGGTGGGGACGGCCAGCAGAAAGAGAGAGAGAGAGGGGAGCTCAGGACCACGCTCCGGAACTGCCTGGGGGTTAGCCGAGCCCCGCACCTGGTGGACGCAGCACGGCTCGGGTGGTCACTCAAGGCCAGAGTGACTAAAGCAACATCAGTGAGTAAAAACCCTGAAACTGCATCCCACGTCTCTGTGCCTCCTTACCGCACCATCACAACCTCCATCATCTACTCCTGCTGCCCTGAGGCCATACCCCTCCCGTTGGGGGTTATACCATCCCTGCTGCACCCATACCACCGGCCTCAGCGGACTGTTTTGCAGCGGCGGCCTTGTGACCGCAAATCAACGGGTGGCGTAGTCGACACACATTCTAACATCTACTGCTAATAGACTCGCCGCTTAGTTTGACTCCATGGGCACGGACCGGGTCACCGCCACGAGACTACTACCCCCATCTGATCCGGCTCCGGGTAAGCCCCCGTGCGCGCGATGCCGCACGACACAGAAGGCCCAGGGGTGCGTCACCACCATTTCAGAATACAAAGCCCTGAAAGCCAACCTCGCAGTAAGGCGCAAGTTCCCGGACAAATACAATGGTCACACGTACTGCATGTCACGTGAGGGGAGCAACTCAGAGCTATCATTATTCACTGACGCCTCTGGTTGCCATGTTTTTGAGGCAATTTTTGGCTCCAGTTAGTGCACTTCTATGTGGCCAGCAGTATGGAGTGACACAGGCTTGTGTAAGAACCTTGTTTTGCTGGAGTTCTTCCCCATAGTTGTGGCTGTTGAAATTTGGGGAACATTGTTCGGCAGTCAGCACATTTGCTTCTGGACAGACGATTTGGGGTTCGTACAATGCATCTGACGCGTCCCCTGGGCCGTGTGTGTGGGGGGAATACCCGGAGCCGAGTCTCTGTGTAACGCTGGGGGTTGTAGTCTCCGTGGCGGTGACCCGGTCCCGTGGCTAAGGGTGGTCAAACCAGTGGCGGATCTGTTTATTTGGGTTTTGTAATGCTTAAATGTCCGACTACGCCACCCGTGGATAGCGGTCACTGAGAACCGCCGCTGTGCGCAGACCGCTGAGGCTGATGTTGTGTGCGCAGCAGGGGGTAGTATAACTCCCCAAGGGAGGAGTATAGCCTCAGGGCAGTGAGTGCAGATGGTGGGGGTGATGGTGCGTGGGAGCAGCAGTAATGACTCAGAGTCCAGTGATGCAGTTCAGGGTCTTTACTCACAGTTTTACACTCCAAGCCACTTCAGCAGGTGATGGCTGCCCACGTCGTGCTGTGCTCACCAGGTGAGGGGCTCGGCCAACTCCCAGGTACCTTTGGAGTGCTTTTCAGGACCCCCTTCGTGTGTCCTTTCTCTGGCCTGTCGTACCCCACAATTGACCACGTTTCTGTCCAGCTGCCTCGGGCCTTGGCAGGCAAACGTATGTTCCGTTTCCCTGGTCCTATATGGTGCCTTCCTAACGGGTGTAGTGAGGGGCCGTAACACATGCAATGCCACGGCCTCCGGTTACTAGCTGAGGGTAGTTGCGCTCCTCCACTAGATGAGGGATCCGGTTCCCTTTTCTTGGCCTGACCCCCCTACTCTGGTAGCGGCGGGCGTGCGGTGGCGATGGGCCGGTCCGCACCCCTGGGGTCCCTTCAGTCTTCTCCTAGAGCTTCCTCCGTTCCTCTCCTCTCCTTCTGTTTCCTCTCTCCAGGCTCAGGCCTTGAGCCTTGGCCTGCCTGAGGAGCAGAGCCCATGCAGAGCCTCTGCTCCCAGCCTCCTTCTCTCTCTCTCCTCTCTCCCACTTTCTAGTCTCTGACTCTAAGATGGTGCCCACCATATATACTCCCCTATACAGTGCACCCGGGATCTACTCTCCCCACCCACACACTACCGGGTTCCCCCTTTCTAGGTGTTCCCTCCCCCACTCCAGTCAGGGACAGGGACAGTTGTGCTCACTCTTGGGAGCATTGTCGCCCTGTCCCCCGGAAATGTGGTGTAGTGCATGTGGGTGTTAGGGTCCTGAGCCACACTCCACCCTTACCTGGAAGTGAGACATCACACCTCTAGGTGAGATGCAATACCTCTGTAGCAACCGAACCCTCGGGGCGCTACACATCAATAATTTGTCGTCATCGTCACTTCTGGTCCTGGCTTTGCTATGACATTTGGTGCTGCAGTGTATGGAATACAATATCTATTTTAGCTCTCGCCATGTTTCCAATGTTAAAAACGTTGTAGCTGACTCTCTTTCTCATTTCCTAAGACAGGACTTTCGCAGATTGCCTCCGGGTGCAGATTTGGAAGGTACACCATGCCCGGGATACCTATTGGACCTGGTGGACCTAAGATCATGTCGCTTGTAAGCAATACGGTAACTCTGGCGACTTGGCAGTGGCATGGTAAAGCATGGCAGGAGTGCTTGTATGTGGCACCTGGCAGCAGCATAGATTCTCAGGAATCCTCCCGCCTTGAGTGTACTGTTAGATTTTTGTTAAAAATTAGAACTTCTGGGGTTTCAAGCTTGCTTGTCCAGCGTAAGCTTTCTGCAGTGGCATTTTATTTTAAACTAATGGGTTGAGCTGACGTCGCTAAAAGTTTCTTGATAAAACAAGCCCTGAATGGTTGGAAAAAGGAACACATTTGAGCCAAGTCCCGTTGGCCGATTTCATACAGTTTGCTGTCACAACTAGTAGCAGCTACTCGTAGTGTCTGCTCTTCGAACTACGAGGTAGTTTAGTTTTCAGACGCTTTCAGCTTAGCATTCATTTGCACTTTGCGTGTCAGTGAATCACCCCTACCTTCCAAATCAGGACCTGGTGGGTTGTTGTGTGAGGATGTCAGTGTTGGTAATGGTTCAGTCCGGATTCGTATCCAGCGTTCTAAGACAGACATCTACAGCTGGGGCGCATGGATTCTATTATACAAGATCCAGGGTCCGGTCTGCTTCGTTCGCTCTGTCACCAGTTTTCTTTCAGTTAGACAAGATGGAGAGTTTTTTCCAACCCATTCAAATGGCTCTGAGTTGACCCAACACCAATTTCGGGTCGTTTTCGTCCGTTGCCTAGTCTCTTTAGGTATTCAACTACGGGAATTTGGCACCCATTCTTTTCGTATCAGGGCAACAACAGAGGCTGCTAGGGCAGGTCTACCTGAATCGGAAGTTATGCTTATTGGTCGCTGGCATGCTGCATGCTTTGCAGGCTGCATCCACCTGGCTTTGTTATAATATTGTTTTTCCTTTTCATAGGTGGTGTAAGCCTGTCGTGTGTACCCTGGGCCACTCATACATTTTCTGGGCTGCCCAAAGAGCGGACTGCCATCCTGGAGGTCTTAATCTACGTTTTCAAGACATGAATGTTTTTTGGCGCGGTGTTCGTGGTCTAAAGTGAATCCAGGTTTTCCCAAAGGTTGTGCACATTAGTAGAAACGTGTCCGGACCCGTCATCCTGGTCGTTCATGTAGGGGGTAACGATCTCTGCTTCTTGTGCAAGCCGGAGTTATTGACTCTCATGCACGCTGAAGTTGAAAGATTTCACCCATTTTTTCCTGAAATGATCTGGTTTGGTCGGAAATCATGTCCGTGTGGTATGGCAGAGTGCTAGAGATTCGGACGCGGTTGAAAGGGCTTGCCACACTGTCAATTCCCAGATGTCTACTTTCATCCATTCTCATGCTGGGGTAGTGATTCGTCATTGCCAACTTGAAGGGGATAAATAGTAGGCTCATCAGGGAAAATGGGGTACATTTTGCTGACATCGGTATTGATATTTTTCTTTCTGGTTTTCAGGACGGTGTCAGACAGGCAATGTTTTTGCTGGGTGGGGGTCGGAGTCCTGTGTAGGGATGCAAATGCTACTCCATGGTGGTGTGTGAGAAAACTGATCCGTGGTGATCGAGCTGCGAAGGCAGACATGTCTGTCTGGAGTCGGGTTACCAGCATATCGCTTCCCAGCTCCCCAGTTTAATAATGGTTGATACGCCTTAATACGGCTATTGTTGGTTTAAATAAATGCTGCGACCAACATTTAATCAGCAAAAAGGTTACGGTTTGTCTGGACTGGTTATTTCCGATAGTTATAAGGGGAGGTGAATATAAGGGGAATGGAGAGTTGGTACATTTGGGAGGATGGGTCACCATTTAATACGGTTCATTGCATATCAGAAGTCCTATAGGACCAGAGAAGAGTGGAGATAAATGGAAAACAAATAGGTGGAAAGGTGGACTGAACTATTTGGCCAAGTGAAGGGTGCACCGAGCACGTGTACTTAGTTGTAACAATAATTCTGTGCTGACAGTCTCCCTTTAAACCATGACCCTGGTACTGTCGGAGTTACTTCCCCCACCCCTTCTCGACATTCACCTGTACCTTTAACCTTATATTAGGAATCCTCTTCCACTCCTTTATACACTAATGTCAGTAAGACTAGGACACGTTAAATTCTTTGGATAATTATGGCCATAGTAGCCTTCATTTAAACACCATATAAACAAATCAATTTGCATTAATATCAGGCCATGGGAGGGTCCTTGAGGTTCCAAGATCTGGTGAACCAAAAACAGCAACCGTAAACCTTAGCTTGCTCCCAGCCGTTACCCCACTGGCTCGGGAGCACCAGAACCCCATACGATTCAACTGTCCAATAAGTTCCAGAGATCCGACCTTCCACTGCCGTAGATCCCTCCCCCAAATTCACCAGATCAGAACCATACTCTCTTAATGGAGGAATTCCTCTCACAAAGACTCCCCCAAACCAATTTATCTTCAACCTCAAGGACCCCCACACACGCCACCACAAGGGCACCTTGACCCTCTCAATTGACCGAGACCCCCCCTTTAACGGAATGCTATGGCCTTCTCGATACCTTCTTGCAGTCCTAGCGCCCAGAGGTCACTGCCCATCGCGTTTAAGTGTGACCCCGTCGGCTAGCCAGAAATCCTCCCCTCCTTTTTCAAGATCGAAGTGGCGCACGGAAATCCCCCCATTCCAAATCACAGAATTGGATACTGCCCGATTCACCTTTACCCTAGCCTTGTTGATTTTCTCAACTGACCGCGCATTCCTCCAGCATTTCCTAGGAACAATTTCTAATCACACCGTTGTCATCCCCGGAAAGGAGATCCACAGCCGTAAAAGATTGTATTTAATATCTTTCACTAATTCCCTAACGGGCCTAACCCCTAAATCATTCCCTCCCACATGCAACACTAAAATGTCAGGAGCCCTATTCCAACGGGCGCTTTGATGAATCTCTTGTAACACTCTGTTCCAACCCATCCCTCTAAAACCCAGCCACCTGACTACCGCCCTATTCCTGGGAAACCCGCGCTGTTTGCCCTCCTTCCTAAAGTCCGCCCAAAGCGTTCTCCAGTGCACGTAAAAGTGTCCCAGAATACAAACCAACAACGGATCAGAACCTGAAATGGAAGTGTAATAAAGTAAACTTAGAAAATGCTTATATTCCTTAACACCCGAAACTAACATGATACAGTTGTGCTCAAAAGTTTACATAGCCCAGCAGAATTTTTTCTTTCTTGACCTTGTTTCAGAGAATATGAAAGATAACAAAAAAAGTTTTTCTCCACTCATGGTTATTGGTTGGGTGAAGCCACTTATTGTGAAACTACTGTGTTTTCTCTTTTTAAATCTTAGTGACAACTAAAAACATCCAAATGACCCTGATCAAAAGTTCACCTACCCAGTTCTTAATACCCTGTATTGCCCCCTCTAACATCAATGACAGCTTGAAGTCTTTTGTCGTAGTTGTGGATGAGGTTCTTTATTTTCTCAGATGGTAAAGCTGCCCATTCTTCTTGGCAAAAAGCCTTCAGTTCCTGTAAATTCCTGGGCTGTCTAGCATGAACTGCGCTTGAGATCTCCCCAGAGTAGCTCAATGATATGGAGGTCAGGAGACTGAGATCGCCACTAAAGAACCTTCACTTTGTTCTGCTGTAGCCAATGACAGGTAGACTTGGCCTTGTGTTTTGGATCGTTGTCATGTTGGAACGTCCAAGTACGTCCCATGCGCTGCTTCCAGGCTGATGAGTGCAAATTTGTCTCCAGTATTTGCTGATAACGTGCTGAGTTCATCTTTCCTTCAACTTTTACCAAGTTTCCTGTGCCTTTGTAGCTCACACATCCCCAAAACATCAGTGATCCACCTCCATGCTTTACTGTAGGAATGGTGTTCCTTTCATCATAGGCCTTGTTGACCTCGTTCCAAATGTAACGTTTATGGTTGTGGCCAAAAAGTTAAATTTTGGTCTCATCACTCCAAATTACCTTGTTCCAGAAGTTTTGAGGCTTGTCTATGTGCTGTTTGGCGTATTGTAGGCGAGATACTTTCTGGCATTTGCGCAGTAATGGCTTTCTTCTTGCGACTCGACCATGCAGCCCATTTTTCTTCAAGTGCCTCCTTATTGTGCATCTTGAAACAGCCACACCGATAGTTTCCACCTCCCAATACATTTTACTGTTTCTTCCCCAAGCACACATTTTGCTGCTTCGGTTGCCGTCCCCGACCCGAAAATAGTGTGAAGCGAAACGTGATGCATCTAAACCCAGTAAATGTAAACATTTTTGGAAAATCGCCATGAACTGATATTTGGACAGGAAAGACCCGTCCTGATGACATAACAGAGGTCCCCCTTTATTTGGCTTGAGATGATTGAAAAGTGTAAAACAACGAACCAGACACATAAGTGAGTCAGGCACTGCTCCTAAAACAACTCTTCTACCCCGATCTTCTTGATCAGTTTTTGACTTCCGTATCCAGAATTCAATCCCTCCAGAGGTCGCCACCACATCTGCTGCCAATAACCCCTATTGTCTTTTTATTAGGGAATATGATTTCCCCCACCCTTAGCGCCTCAAAAAACGCAAGTGAAAAGGCCAGTCAAAACAAGGAAACCTAGAAATTTGACACACAGGCTGAACTCAGAACCACCACCAACCTTTCTAGAACTCCAAATGACACTGGACGCCTAGCATCTTTTGCATGGGTGCCCTTTTTTCTCTTTACCCCTTTTACTGCTTGTTTAACCAGAAAACTCTTAGTCAGGTCTCTCTGACCACGCAGCTTAAAGCCAAAGGCCAAAGCCACCATGATCCTAGAGAACTTTGCTGCTGACCAACCTTCAGTTGCTCCTTGGCTTAACCATATGAGTAGCACTCCTACCTGATTCTCATACCGCGCCCCAGTCCCAACCTCGACCTGCAGCTGCTCCTTCCATAGGGATCATACCGCTTGGTAAGAAAACCACATGCCCACCGCTACTGAAGACCTAATCAGAGCCTCCCCGGCTTGGAGACCACGCTCCAAAGTTCCGGTGGGCATTCCAGCCCTTTTTCTCCGGCTTCCGGGGCTAACATTCGAAAGCGCTCCCACTGCAAACGAGAAAGAGAGTCAGAGACGGAGCTCTGCCCTTCTGGCAAGTGAGATGCCGTGACGTATGCATTTATAGAAAGGCACTTAAGCACTAGATGACGCAGTACCCTTGTCACTGCAGGGGGGGGGACGCCGTGATACTGTTAATGGCACAAAGGACACCCATGTTGTCGCAGTTAAATCTGACCCTCTTGTTCTTTAACTCACGACCCCATAAATGAACCGCCACCAATATGGGAAAAATCTCTAACAATGTTACGTTTTTTACTAAGCCAGACACAGTCTAGCTGTCTGGCCATCTGGCAGAGCACCATTCCCTTTTGAAGAACGTCCCAAAACCCACACTTCCAGATGCATCCATATATTGTGGTGGCCAAAAGTATTGGCACCCCTGCAATTCTGTCCGATAATACTCAGTTTCTTCCTGAAAATGATTGCAATCACAAATTCTTTGGTATTATTCTCTTCATTTAATTTGCTTGCAAGGAAAAAACACAAAAGAGAATGAAGCAAAAATCAAATCATTGATCATTTCACACAAAACTCCAAAAATGGGCCAGGCAAAAGTATTGGTACCCTCAGCCTAATACTTGGTTGCACAACCTTTAGCCAAAATAACTGCGAACAACCGCTTCCGGTAACCATCAATGAGTTTCTTACAATGCTCTGCTGGAATTGTAGACCATTCTTCTTTGGCAAACTGCTCCAGGTCCCTGATATTTGAAGGGTGCCTTCTCCAAACTGCCATTTTGAGATCTCTCCACAGGTGTTCTATGGAATTCAGGTCTGGACTCATTGCTGGCCAGCTTAGAAGTCTCCAGTGCTTTCTCTCAAACCATTTTATAGTGCTTTTGGAAGTGTGTTTTGGGTCATTGTCCTGCTGGAAGACCCATGACCTCTGAGGGAGACCCAGCTTTCTCACACTGGACCCTACGTTATGCTGCAAAATTTGTTGGTAGTCTTCAGACTTCATAATGCCATGCACACAGTCAAGCAGTCCAGTGCCTGAGGCAGCAAAGCAACCCCAAAACATCAGGGAACCTCCACCATGTTTGACTGTAGGGACCGTGTTCTTTTCTTTGAATGCCTCTTTTTTTTCCCTGTACACTCTATGTTGATGCCTTTTTCCAAAAAGCTCTACTTTTGTCTCATCTGACCAGAGAACATTCTTCCAAAACGTTTTAGGCTTTCTCAGGTAAGTTTTGGCAAACTCCATCCTGGCTTTTTTATTTCTCGGGGTAAGAAGTGGGGTCTTCCTGGGTATCCTACCATACAGTCCCTCTTCATTCAGACGCCGACGGATAGTACGGGTTGACACTGTTGTACCCTCGGACTGCAGGGCAGCTTGAACTTGTTTGGATGTTAGTCGAGGTTCTTTATCCACCATCCGCACAATCTTGCGTTGAAATCTCTCGTCAATTTTTCTTTTCCGTCCACATCTAGGGAGGTTAGCCACAGTGCCATGGGCTTTAAACTTCTTGATGACACCGCGCACGGAAGACACAGGAACATTCAGGTCTTTGGAGATGGACTTGTAACCTTGAGATTGCTCATGCTTCCTCACAATTTGGTTTCTTAAGTCCTCAGACAGTTCTTTGGTCTTCTTTCTTTTCTCCATGCTCAATGTGGTACACACAAGGACACAGGACAGAGGTTGAGTCAACTTTAATCCATGTAAACTGGCTGCAAGTGTGATTTAGTTATTGCCAACACCTGTTAGGTGCCACAGGTAAGTTACAGGTGCTGTTAATTACACGAATTAGAGAAGCATCACATGAGTTTTCAAACAGTGCCAATACTTTTGTCCACCCCCTTTTTTAGGTTTGGTGTGGAATTATATCCAATTTGGCTTTAGGACAATTCTTTTTGTGTTTTTTCATTGAAGACAAATTAAATGAAGATAATAATACCAAAGAATTTGTGATTGCAATCATTTTCAGGAAGAAACTGAGTATTATCTGACAGAATTGCAGGGGTGCCAATACTTTTGGCCACCACTGTACAATTCAAAAGAGCAATTGTCCACTACTTCTTCCATAAGCAACGAACGACCATTATATTGCTCCAAGAATGATTCCCAGACTACCATATCAGCTTTATGCTCAGGGGACAAACTAATGAAATGGTGTGGGGCTCGCACTCCAGCAGTAGCGCTTGCCAACCTCTGTGAAAAAACCCTCCCCAGAGGGAAAATTCGGCACGCGAAGTTCAGTTTACATAAGAGCGATTGTACCTCTCTCAACCTCAATTTCTTTACTCGTCTGGCCCTCGCTATCTTCTTCCTCAATGTCGCCACCTTCTCCTCAGGCAGCCGGAATTCCCATTTAATGGAATCAATCATGATTCCCAAAAAACAAATGCTAGTAGCAGGTCCTTCAGTCTTACCAGGTGCTAAAGGCACCCCAAAATGCTCTGCTGTCCACTGGATTGCCTTCAGAATGTTTTCACATCGAACAGAATCCCCAGGACCAATGCACAAGAAATCATCCAAATAATGGATAATTGAATCAAAACCAGAAATATCGCAAATCACCCATTACAAAAAGGAACTGAAAGCTTCAAACAACGAACAGGACAAGGAACAGCCCATGGGCAAACATCTATCCACGTAAAACCCTCCCCCCAATAACAACCCAATAGCCGAACATTTTCCGAATAAACCGGTAGCAAACAAAAAGCGGCCTCTATGTCTGTTTTTGCCATTAATGCCCCTTTTCTGCATTTCCTTACCCACCGTGCTGCTTCATCGAAAGAAGTATACACCACAGAACATAACTCCGGGTCAATACCGTCGTTCACTGACCTTCCCCTTGGATAGGAAAGGTGGTGAATGAGCCAAAACTTGTTCGGCTCCTACTTGGGCACAACGCCCAAGGGGGAGATGATCAGATCTACCAATGGAGGTTCCTTAAACGGCCCAGACATCCGCCCCAACCTCACCTCCTTGTTCAACTTTTCAATGACCACAGTTGCATACTTATCTGCCAAGCTTAAATTCTTAAGCATCCGGAGAATATCAAATGGGGGTGGGGGGATTTTAAAACCTGCATCAAAACTGGACACCAACAACTCAGCCTTCTCCCTATCTGGGAACCTATTTAGATAAGGGAGCATTGCGGTTAGTTTCATGGGCGTCAACCCTTTGTGTATAATTGGTACCTGACTTTGACTTATTCCTCTTGAAGCAACAAGCGGCCCCATGAGAGGAACCGCTGCAGTTTGAGCACAAGTGCTTAAATTTGCAGTTGCCTCCAAACTTACTCTGGCTGTAGTTGAACTGCCAGCATAGGCCTGGTCTCTGTACCGTGTTCTGTCCCAATGGGCTCCCACTCCCCTGTGCTCCTGGCTGACTGGCAGAGTGGCCGACAACTCCGGTACCCCCGTGAAAGGAATGACCGAATCTAGTTTGAGCCATAACTCATAACCAGATGCCAATGTCCTTCTGGTCCCACCTTATTGCAGGCCGAATGGTCTACTTTTGACGGAACTGCTCGGCATATCGGAGCCAAGATTATCCCCTATAAATCCTACAGGCCTCACCAATAGAGTCCAAATAGCAAAGCAAAGGAGAACAATTCTCTGGTCCTTTTTCACCTGTTACACTTGAGAAGATGGCAAATGCCTGCAACCAATTTGAAAAGGTCTGCGGAATCAGGCACCGCTTTCACTTTTCTTCTTCCTCCCTCTTAATATCCTCCTTCCAACCCTTATCAAGATTAAATTTTTAAATTGGTAGCAAGGAAAAATTTTAACGTATTCATTTCTCCAAATTTTTTCCTTTACTTCTTTTTTAGGGTGAGCCCCCAGCAGCTCCTCGAAACAGATATACACCTCCCCATTCGTCCTGTCATCTAATGCCCTACTGACCATCCCACCCCTTAAATCCCTTAGCCAACCCGCTCCCTCCACCCTTGGTCATGCCGGCCTTTGCCCCACGCTGTGGGGGTGGGGGTGGGGTCGGCTGTGCGCTGGCCTTTTCTGTTATCTTACCAAAGACAGTGCTGGACATTTATAAAGTGATGAATGTGTCTTAGATTTCCTCAGCCCAGTTTGCATTTGGTAATCTGAGAAGTAAGGGGCCATGTTGGAGGAAAGAAGAGGATATGTGAACCCATAGAGCAGCGGCACAATAAATGTAAAGAAGAGACCCAGTAACTTTACTATGCATTCCCCAGGTAATTCAACTTTTTTTATCAAACTGGATTATCCCTATCTTTTTTGCTTTGTGTTACACACAAGCCGCTAGGTTCAGATAGGGTGAGACGGGTTTCATGAATTCTTTGGAATCCTTGGGGAATCGTTACTCAGGGCGACCATAGACTGCAGCTTCTCTCAGGCACACGATAGATTCAATTGCTGATAAGACACATCTGACAAGAGTCTTTTTTTCAACAGTTTAACAGTGGAATTTAATCTGAAGCACGGCCAGTGCAATTCAGGGATATTACAGCAACAATCTTCATTACAGTACAGTCTGAGTTTCTTGAGCAACCGGCTCCAGTAACAATACAGTAGTTTCTTCACAAGGCACAGTATTAGTCTCTTCAGTAGAGTAATTCAGCATAGATTAGATCTCTTAGCAGGCCACTTCTATGCATACACAACCACAGGCTTTTCCTTCACAAGCATTCTTTATCCTGCATGGAGATGGAGGGGGAAGGGTTTGATGAGGGAGATGATCCCTGTGACACAATTCCTTCCAGTCCTTATCTTCCTGCCTGTTAATACTCTGCACTGTTAGTTCAGGGAGTTTATCTGACCTGTGTTTAATGTCTCTCCTGATCTGAATCCTGTTCAGTTGCCTTCTGTCAGATCCAGATAACACACCACCACCTTTCTCTTCGGCTTCAGCCAGACTACAATAGCAAGTTCCCCACAATCTCTGCTAAAACACCCCCTATCTCCTGTGACTGTGTTAACTCCTCTAGTTGCTGGATGCTTCTAAAGCACAACACTTCCTGTCTCCTGTGCTTATGTTATTTGTTACAGTTGCTGGATGCTTTGGAAGCAACAGCACTACTTCTGCATGTCACACTCTTCCCTCCTTTTTGAATGTCGTCCTCGACATTCATCTTAATTGGTCAATCTGACCAATTCTGAGACAGTGGTGAAAACTTAGTAACTATATATATAAATTTGTCATTGTCAAATTGGTATAACATTTATAAACATTGATAACAACCTATTCTTGCGACCTTTTTCTTGTAGGACTCCTGTAAAAAATAAACAATTAACAATTAAAACAATCAGCAACTCTTCCGCTGGAGCTTTTCGTACGTCTTCAACCAGCTCTCTCTCTCACTAGGCCAAAACAAGTCTTTCCACCTGGTAACATTGTCCATACTGTCTCTCGGTGGTGAATATCACTCAAGTGGGCTTACCTGGTCCGCAGGCAGAGATACCTGTTTCCAGTCGACAGTCCTTGGCACTTGACTCGGTTCTCCAAGTGCCTCATACGTCAGCATCACGGGCCTCCTCACTTCTCAAGTCGACATCCTCCTGGTGGGTTGTTCCTCAGATACCACGGGTTCTTTGGTTACAGGAGTTTCTTCTGCTGCACTCATTTCTCGTACTTCCTCAGATGATCTTGGAACTGCCTCTGTAAGTTCCCGTACTTCTCTTAAATCGTCTGTTTCCACCTGGTCTGGTAATTCTGCTACTCCTAAGTGTCGATCGGTCTCTTCAGTGACTGGTGTTCGATCATCTGATCTGAATTGGACTTCATCTGTACTCCTTAGTACAAACTCTGGACTTAGTTCACTCTGTTGAGGATGATACGTTCCTCTCCTTGCCGGTCTGAGAAATACAACGGTGTGCTCTTCCTCATCGGTACTTTCAAGGTCACTATCCACCTCCGGAGCTTCAGTCTGTGGTGGTCCGTTAGTCGATCTCGGTCAATGTCGGTCTGCTTCTGGGAAGTCTTGTTGTGCTGGAAGATTATCACAGGGTAGTAATAAATTCCGATGGACTATTCTGGTTTTATTGTCCCCTCTTTCCAATCAGATTTCATACACTGGACTGTCATCAGCTTTCCTCTTTACGACCACAAACACCTTGTCTTCCCAGTACGAACAAAGTTTTCCTGGACCAACTTTCTCACATACGTTCTTGACTAGCACCCGGCTTCCCGATGCCAATTCTGCTCCATAACATTTTCGATCATAGTGCTCCTTACTCTTGCTCTGTCCTTGCGTAACCACTTTGGATGCTATGTTGTATGCCTCTGCCATCCGTTCCTTCCATTTCCGAACGTACTCTGAATACGTTCTGTAAGTCTCTGACACCGGAGTATCAAACACGATGACGATTGTCAGTCTTGGCGATTGTCCATACAATAGGAAAAAGGGTGAGTAACTTGTTGCATTGCTCTTTGTGCAGTTATAGGCATGTACCACTTTTGACAGAGAACTCTTCCAGTTAGCTGTTAAACTGCGTAACATCGACAATAATGTCAGGTTAAAACGTTACACTTGTCCATTACCCTCTGGGTGATAGGGAATTATGTGGGATCTCTGAATTCTACAGTACTTTCCTATCTTGGCAAAGAGCTGGTTCTCAAATTCTCTTCCTTGATCGTGGTGTAACCTAGTAATGAACCCAAACCTCAAAGCAAAATCATTGAAGATCTTCTCTGCCGCTGTTCGACCAGCTTTATTGGTGGTGGCATATGCTTGGGCAAATCTAGTAAAATGGTCCATCACCACTAATATGTATTCGTAACCACCCTTGCACATCTCGAGATGTAGAAAGTCTAGGCATGAGCGAACATTTCAATGTTCGGTTCAGAAAAGTTCGCCGAAAAAAAATTGATATTCGCCGAATGTTCGTTGAACAGTTCCAAATCCCATAGGAGTCAATAGGGGGACCAAAAAAAATGCATATACAACACTTAGAAACAGGACCAAAAGCTGCCAAAACACATCAAATTAGGTGCAGACACCAGGGAAGTGCCATCAATTGACCCAGAGTACAAGTACTATAATTATTATTACTGTGACAGCGACATTTATTCAGTTGCGCTTTACATGTCAAAAGGGGTCGCCGACTGGTACAACAGGAGAGAGGACCCTGCCAGCGAGGGCGCGCTGTCACAGACGTGGTTTGTGGAACCACTGTGCCACGGACCCCGGAGAGCCTGGAGGGGCGTGACTAAGCGAGCACCGGACTGTTCACTGTTCACTAGAGCCTCTGATGGTGAGCCAAGTACCACTCCAGGACAGATCAATAGATGCGCAGCAGCTGGACCCAGTAGGACAGACTAGATGGTGCAGCAGGCAGAGTCTGTATCAGAGTGCAGCAGGCAGAGTCTATATCAGGAGTGCAGGAGGCAGAGTCTGTATCAGGAGTGCAGGAGGCAGAGTCTGTATCAGGGGTGCAGCAGGCAGAGTCTGTATCAGGAGTGCAGCAGGCAGAGTCTGTAACAGGAGTGCAGCAGGCAGAGTCTGTATCAGGAGTGCAGCAGGCAGAGTCTGTATCAGGAGAGCAGCAAGGACTGGTACGCAACCTTACACAACTTAGACTGCAGAACAGGAAGGTTCCACTACAGCCAACCCAAATAGATGGAGACCCAATCAGGATTCCCCACATTTAAAAAAATTAGTATCAGATGCCAGCAAAGTGGCATCAATTTCACTACTGTAGAAATAGTGTAAATAAGACCCACACCTGTTCCAGTACAGCCAACCCAGGAGATGGAGACCTAACCAGGAGTGTTCACATTGCCCTAAATGGGTGCCTAACACCACCAAAGTGGCATCAATGTCATCAGACTACAAGTAGTTTAACGCAGACCCACATCTGTCCCACTCCAGCCAACCCAATTGATGGAGACACAATCAGAATTCTCCTTATTTCCCAAAATTAGGGCCTAAAACCTGCAGCAACAAGAGCAGGCACATAAGCCATATCACAGACTGCAATTTCAAGAGATCAATGCAACACACTCAAAACGACAACATCGCCTACTCTGTACAGTCTGCAATTGGGGTGATGATTATCCTCTTCATCCGCTGACAGCTGCTTGCCCATCACCTCTTCCTCCTCCATTAGTTCCTTGGCTCTTGCATCTTCACTAACAGTTTGCCTAGTATCACCAAACCCCCTCGATCGCTGTAATCCACCATCACTTGGCATCCGCCTATGTAACGACAGTCTGGAAATTTGAGACATTGGTATCCCTTCTGCATCCTCCTCTTCTTCTGGGGCCACCACCTCCTGTCGCAGGTTATTCAAAGTTTGCTCCAGCATGTACAGTATATGACCAGAATAGTGATGCTGATGACGGCATAGTCAGCACTAACCAGTTTAGTATCCATTTCAAAACCGTGCAGAAGGGTGCAGAGGTCCTTCTGTTCCCACTCCACAAATGTGATATGCCCCAAGTCTGTACGTCGTTGCCCCAAGCTATACATCATGACATACTGCGTCAGAGCTCGTTGCTGCTGGCACAGTCGCTGCAACATGTGCAGAGTGGAATTCCACTGTATCAGCACATCGCAGATCAACCTGTTAAATGGCACGGACAAAGACCTCTGTATTGATGCAAGTCGATGACATGAGAGGTGCGAACGGCGGAAGTGAGCACACCGCTTCCGTACTTTGTGAAGCAGCTCATCCAGGCCAGGATAGTGGCGGAGAACTCGCTGTACCACCAGGTTGAGGACGTGAGCCATGCAAGGCAGGTGTGCGAGCTTGCCTCGGCCTAGGGCCGCTAACAGGTTCGCACCGTTATCGCACATGGCCTTCCCTGGCTCTAGGTTCAGGGGAGACAGCTATTGCTCAAACTGAGCCTGGAGAGCTGCCCACAACTCTCCACCTGTATGACTGCAATCTCCAAGGCATATTAATTTGAAGACTGCCTGATTACGGTGAGCCCTGACTGCGCAGTACGGAGGTGGTGTGTATTCGCTCCGCACCCTTGGAACACGTGTCTCGTTAAGGCAGAGATTGAGTGCGCAGGTGGAGGCCCTAGAGGAGGCGGAGGATGCAGAAGCAGCGGAGGAAGTGGGAAATACAGTGGTTTCTTCAGCAAGCCTTGGGGATTCCAAGATTTGTGGAGCCGACCCTTCCTTGCCTGCCCCCACAACCACCAGAGTCACCCAGTGCCCAGTCAGCGAGATGTAACGCCCTTGGCCAAGCTTACTCGTCCAGGTGTCTGTGGTGAAATGCACCTTGGCACACGTAGATTTAAACAAGGAACGGGTGATGTTGTCTGCGACATGCTGGTGTAGTGCAGGCACAGCCTTCTTAGAGAAGTAATGGTGACTGAGCAACTGTTACTGGGGGACTGCGACGGCCATCAGTTTTTGGAAACCGTCTGTATCTACCAGGCGGAAAGGCAGCATTTCCATGGCCAACAGATTGGAGATGGTGGAGTTCAACCTCTTAGCTTTGTCATGCATAGGATAAAACAATCTTTTACGTGACCACAACTGCAGGACCGAGGGCTGGCTAAGGTGCTGAGAGAGGGTGGAGTATGGTGAACCGGAAAAACTGGTGGAGCATGAGTGAGGTGCAGATGTTACGGTGGATTGAGAAACATGCGGTGTGCTGGTGAAACAAACACAGCAGGCGTGTCCGCTTCCGTTACAGCTAACTGGCTGTCACTCAGCCTGACTGGAGTGGGTAAAGAACCAGAGTTTCTGCGATGGGAGACCTGCGTGACAATACTTGGCACGGTAATAGAGGAGGAGGAAGAAGCAACGGATGCGTTTGATGGGGCAGCTGATGGTTGTTGAGGTGCTCTGGTCCACATTTCAGCGCGGTAAGATTCCCAGTGTAAAGAATGTTGTTTGAGCATGTGAATGTTCATGCATGTAGTAGTCAAATTATTGCAGTTTTTCCCTCTACTGAGTTTTTTATAGCAAAGTTTGCTGATAACGTGAGTTGGCTCATCCTTTGCAGTGACAAAAAAGGTCCATGCTAGGCAACCCTTGCTGCCCCTGCGAGCTGCAGACCCGTGAACGCTGCTGGCCACAGCCACGGTTGTGGCTAAGGATGAAGTGCTCCTCGTGCTTGCATCACTCCGTGTTTGCGTCGTGGGGCAAAATGTAACTTCCTCGTCTTCCTCCTCCACCTCTTCAGATGAGCTACTCGGCTGCGTGACTCTGGGTTCACACTAAGTAGGATTTTCAACCTCGTCATCATCCAATGTGTTATCCTATTCCTCACCCTCAGAGTGACCCCTCTCCTCTTGTTGCCCTGACAGCACAGTACAGTCCGCATGAGCCTCAGGTATCTGAGTCTCATTGGGATCACCTCCCTCCCTTGCGGTTAACGTCTGGTGACGAGGGTCAGGAACCTGCTCGGACCCTACTTTGTCCTGCCCCGAATCCAAGCTAAAAAAATTTTGGCCATCGGTGCAGAAGCTTTCCTCCCCTTGACTTTGTGACTGTGACTGTTTGGAGTACACTTCTGATGCCCATGGTGTAAAATGGGTGAAGAGTAGTGATGACTGAGCACTAAAATGCTTGGGTTCTCGTTGCTCGGGTCGAGCAAATTGGAATACTCGGGTGCTCGACCCGAGCAACAAGCCCAATGTAAGTCTATGGGAAACTCGAGCATTTTTCAGACCACTCCCCCCGGCGGTCTGCAGAGGGCCTAAAAATTGCCCAAATCAATGGGAACAGTGCTCAAATGACATGGGAACAGCATGGGGAAGACCGCTGGGAAGCATCTCTGACTCCTAGATCACTGCTGTCAACAACGTGGTCAGAGTATTATGCCACTTTTACAGACTCACAATAAAACATACAAAAAAGAAACCAAAATGGATTTTCCTGGGAAATATGTTAAGGAACATCCTTTCAGGATAATGACTTGTATGTAAGGCAAAATAAATAATGAAAAACAAAAATACTCCTCCACACCTTGGGCTATGTTCACACGTAGAGTTTTTTATGCATTTTTGCACTTTTGCATTGCTTTCAACCAAGACAAATGGATTCACCGGAAAATGTCATTTTAACATTTTACAACCTTATCTGGCCACGTGGTGTGTGACACATCATCAGACACATGCATACAGTGCTGAAAAGACATGGGAGCAGCATGGGGAAGACCTCTGGAAGCATCTCTGACTTCCAGGTCACTGCCTAAAAGTGTGCCCATCATAAGTGATCCTTGACGCATGCGAAGATGCCTCCCGCCATGCACCTGTCGTTGCAGACTTGCAACAATCACCGTCCACGTCCTTGTCCCAGTGCAGCGTTCAGTTGTCCCTACCCCATTCCTTGGAATGCAAGCGCAAGTATGCAGCCAGCCACCCACCCACAGGCTGCAATACTATAATGCTAAATTTTTGACAGCTGCTTGCATTTGAAATGTGGCCTTTTAGGCTCGTGGAGGCGTAAGCTTTTCATAACCTCATGCCGGCGGCGGCCGGGTGTCCATACTCGGTCCTCAGCCGCCACTATATTTCCCGGTATCGCCTCCGCCTTCCACAAGCACAGGTCCCACTACATTGCCCGTGGCCTCCCCAGTGCACTTACTGGGAAGGACCGCCTAGCCACAAACACGTGGACAGGTGAATGAGGCCTGGGACGGTACGGAGCCAGTCCACAACTTTTTTTTGCTAAGAGTTGTATTTAGCTCGGTGAAAGGACTGGCATAGAGGGAAACCGTATCTACCCTGCGTGTCATTTCTCCCAGGAAGTCCTGTAATTGAGCTTGTTGCAGAACAAATGGCAGCCCGTCCACCATCAACTCGAACTTGTCGGTGGTGCTTTGACACACACACATCTTTCTTTGCGCATTTAATTTCTTGAATACAAAGTTGGACAATGGCCTGATCTGTAATGCGGTTTGAGAAATAACATGCATAAGCATGGCCGATCCACATTAAAAAAGCAGCCCTAGAGTGTCCAGGAACCTTCCCCCACCACTTTACTTAGCCAGGGCTGCTTTTCGGCACGGTTGGACGGGCCCACCAGAGAACCGGAGACTCCTCCGGCGGGCCCTGGCTTCTCCTTCAGGAGAGTTCATAGTGCCGAGGTGAGGCCATGATGATGATAGAGGCCACCATCTGCTTAGTTTTCTGTTACTTGGAATGCAAGTGCAAGTATGCAGCCAGAAAGGCCGCAACACTAAACTGCCAGATTTCTGGGCAGCTTTTTGCACTTGAAAAATTGTCTTTTAAGCTAGTGGAGGCGGAAGCTTTTCACAACCTCATGCCGGCGGCGGCCGGGTGTCCTTACTCAGTCCACAGCCGCCACTATATTTCCCGGTATGGCCTCTGCCTTCCTCAAGCACGGGTCCCACAACATTACCTGTGCCCTCCCCAGTGCACTTACTGGGAAGGACCGCCTAACCACAAACACGTGGACAGGTGAATGTGGCCAGGGACGGTACGGAGCCAGTCCACAACTTTATTTGCTGAGAGTTGTATTTAGCTCGGTGAAAGGACTGGCATAAAGGGAAACCGTATCTACCCTGCGTGTCATTTCTCCCAGGAAGTCCTCTAAAGCTGCTTGCACTTAAAATGTGGCCTGAACCTTATTGCTGGTACTTTTCTGTGGGAATTTGCTTGCCTCCTACCAGCCTGGAATATTTCCAGCAAACTATGGTACGACACCATGGTATTAGTACTGCCCCCAGTACCAGTAGCGAAGCCATCCCCAATTTCCTTCTCAGGAATTTTATTTGGTAGACTGAGTGGCTGCCCAAATACATTTTCTCACAAAGGAGCTGAAGATAGAGTGGCAGTAGGTGCAAGTTTCTCCAGCCTGTTAGATATTAGAGGGTGAACGGCAGCACATTGGATCAGTGGTTAGCACTGAAGCCTTGCATCGCTGGGATCCTGGGTTCAAATCCCAGGAAGAACAACATCTGCAAGGACTTTGTATGTTCTCCCCGTGTTTGCGTGTGTTTCCTCCTCAGTAAAATAGCAGCCATAGAGTGTCTGGGAACCTTCCCACACACTTTTCTTAGCCAGGACTGCTTCTCGGCAGGGTTGGACGGTCCCACCTCTGGTGTGCCTTGGCTTCTACCTCAGGAGAGTTCATGATAGCGCTAACTTTGCAGCTGCTATGGGGCTCTTGAGCAGGTGAGAAAGGTTAGCCCTCAGAATCAAATCCTCTGGTGGGCACAATGTTTTTCAATCTGAAACAGCTTCTCAGTGGGAGTTGAATTTCACCACAGCCATATTCTTTAGCTCGGTGAAAGGACTGGCATAGAGGGAAACCGTATCTAACCCGACTGACATTTCTCCGTCACCAGGTTCCGCTCATTCTCACACACGACCATGCCTGACTGTATGTTCAGCGGTGAGAGCCACAGATCAGGCTGCTGTGTTACAGCTTTCAACAACTCTGCAGCGCTGGGCCATTTGTCAATTAAACATTAAGCATGTTATCTTCAGCACAGCCTGTTGCCGCTTGGCCAAGGCAGTGCTGCAGTACTGTCAGCTTGTGACAGATGTGGTCATTTCGGAGATGGAGGAGGAGGTGCAGGAGCTGAACAATGTGATTACATTGAGGTTAAATTGGTGACGCTGTTTTTTATACTAAAGAAAGATCCTATAGTTTTGTTTTTTTTACATTATTTTTTAAGACAAATGCATTCACCGGGAAATGTCATTTTCACATTTTACGACCTTATCTGGCAATGTGGTGTGTGACACATCATCAGACACATCCTGTTTTATTTATGATGGAGGGACTCTGAAAGTCATAAAGCCTATTTTTATAGGGACATCAGACGGCCTTTACTATTCTTAAAAGGCCAACAGTCGGCCCTAGCAATTGTTAGAAAGCCATCAGCCGGCTATGCTTTGTTGTTCCCATTATTAACAAGTGGGTCTCCTATACTGTTATTGCGTATCCAGTGACTGCAAGGGCTGCCAATACCCCTTTGAAGAGACATAGAGGAGGGTGTCAGTAAAAAAAATGTTCCCATTATAAAGGAGCGTGTCTCCTATAGTGGTAATGCCCATGCTGTGACTGCAAGGGCAGCCAAAATTTGGGAAAAACCCAACTAAGAATTTAAAGACACACGGAGCAGGGCCACAGTAACAAGGTACGACATGTTCCCATTAGAAAGGAGAGGGTCTGCTATACAGTTATAGGGTATGCAGTGAGTCCAATGGCTGACCAATTTTAGGAAAAACCCCACTAAGAATTTAAAGACACATAGAGCAGGGCCACAGTAATGACAAATTTCCATTAGAAAGGAGAGAGTCTACTATACAGTTATAGGGTATGCAGTGAGTCCAAAGGCTGACCAATTTTAGGAAAAACCCCACTAAGGATTTAAAAACACACAGAGCAGGGCCACAGTAACAAGGTACGACATGTTCCCATTAGAAACGAGAGGGTCTGCTATGCAGTTATAGGGTATGCAGTGAGTCCAACGGCTGACCAATTTTAGGAAAAACCCCACTAAGAATTTAAAGACACACGGAGCAGGGCCACAGTAACAAGGTACGACATGTTCCCATTAGAAAGGAGAGAGTCTGCTATACAGTTATAGGGTATGCAGTGAGTCTAACGGCTGACCAATTTTAGAAAAAACCCCACTAAGAATTTAAAGACACATAGAGCAGGGCCACAGTAAGTGAGTCTCCCATAGTGTTGGCCTATGCAGTGAATGCAAGGGCTGCCAAAAATTTGAAGGCCGTTCAATGCCCCTTGGAAGAGACGTGGAGGAGGGCCTCATAAAAAAATGTTCCCATTAGAAAGGAGCGCGCCTCCTATACTTGTAATGCCCATGCGGCCTCAGAGCCGCCACCAGGTTCCGGCCATTGTCACACACGACCATGCCTGGCTGTAGGTTCAGCGGTGTGAGCCACAGATCAGCCTGCTCTTTCAGACCTGTCCACAACTCTTCAGCATTGTGCAGTTTTTCACCTAAGAATATTAGCTTCAGCACAGCCTGTTGCCGCTTGGCCGAGGCAGTGCTACAGTGCTTCCAGCTTGTGACTGATGTGGTCATTTCAGAGATGGAGGCTGAAGAGGAGGAGGAGGCTGAGGAGGATGAGGTGCAGGATCTTTAGCCCGTGGGGGCAACCCTGATTGAACTAGGGCCCGCAATCCTTGGCATCGGGAGGACGTGTTCCGTCCCAAGGTCCGACTGGGTCCCGGATTCCACTATGTTAACCCAGTGTGCCGTCAGCGAGATGTACCGTCCCTGCCCACAAGCACTTGTCCACGTGTCCGTGATTAGGTGGACTTTACCGGTAACTGCGCGTTGTTGAGAGCAAGGCTAATGTTTTGGGACACGTGCTTGTGTAATGCGGGGACGGCACACCGGGAGAAATAGTGGTGGCTGGGGACCGAGTACCAAGGGATGGCCGCCGCCATCAGGTTGTGGAATGCTTCCGTCTCCACGAGCCTAAAAGGCAACATTTCAAGCGCAAGTAGTTGTGAAATGTGAGAATTTAGTAGTGTGGCCTGTGGGGCGTTGGCTGCATATTTGCTCTTGCGTTCCAAGGACTGAGGTATGGACAACTGAACAATGCGCTGGGACAAGGACATGGACGTGCTTCCTGATGCTGCTACTTGAGAGTGTGTAACGACACGTGCAGGGCAGGAGGCATCTTCGCATGCACCATGGACAGGGGATTGGCTTGCATGCACAACAGCGGAAGAAGCAATGGTGCCACCCGCAGACACTTTTCCTGGACCCTGGGGTTCGGCCCACAAAGTCGGGTGCTTTGCTGCCATGTGCCTGATCATGCTGGTGGTGGTCAGGCTGGTCGTTTTGCCACCCCTGCTGATGCTGGCCTGGCAGGTGGTGCAAATGGCCTTTTTGGGGTTATCGGCAGAGTCTTTAAAAAACAACCAGACTCGGGAAGACCTAACAGTTGTACTGGCAACTTCTTTCGTGTTGGTGTTACGGGGAATGGCTGTCTGCCTTCTGTCTGCGGCCAACACACTGCTTCTTCCTGCCTGTTGGGGTGTTCTGACTCCCTCCCCCTGTGTGCTGCTGTCCTCGCTCTGCATGTCCTCCTGCCAGGTTGGGTCAGTTACTATATCATCCACCACCTTGTCTTCCACTTCCGCACCCTGGTCCTCCTCCTGACTTTCTGGCAATTGTGTCTCATCATGGTCCACCTCTTGTGACACTTTCCCACCGTCACCTTCGTGTGACCGTGGCTGCTCAAATATTTGGACATCGCTACACGCGATCTCCTCTTGCCCCGCTTCAAGTGGACCGGGCGAGAGGCCCGAATCTATAAATGGAAAAGTGAACAGCTCTTCAGAGTGTCCAAGTGTGGGATCAGTTGTCTCTGTGTACTCGGCATGGTGGGAGGAAGGAGGAACAGGGTGTGGAATATGCGGTCCAGACTCACGGCTACTGAGACTTGACTGTGTGGAAGACAGGGTGTGGTGGCTAAGTGACTGGAAGCATTATCCGCTATCCAACCAACAACCTTTTGACACTGCTCTGGGTTCAATAGTGGTGTGCTGCGGTCCCCAAGTAATTGGGACGGGAAGGTCAGGTGAGAAGATGTGGTTGTTTGTTGTGGCACAATTTGGCTTGCCCAAGGCCTTGTCCTCGGCCTCTGCATGCACCATAACCATCACGTCTAGTTCCCCATCCCTTGCCACGTGCGTTGCCCATTTTAAATGGAGGATAGTATCTTCCACGCTCACTACAAATGACTGAGTTTGGAGCGAACTTATACTGTATGTGATCTGTGTGATGGAGAAAACAGAGTTTTAAATACCTGACCTGTAGGTAAGTAGTTTGAACAGCAAACTGCGATGAATTGCTTCACTGACAAACTAAAGGAAATTTTTAATGGAGGCCAGAAATGGCAGTATTTTCTGACAACGTATATGTGAGCCGTGTGACGGAGAAAACACGGTTTTAAATAGCTGGATTTCTAGCGCTCTAATATGGAAAAGACCTGGCTGTATTCTGCAGTGCCAACAAGCAAATGGCGCAGAGAAAACGGTGTTCTCTGAATTGCTTTTTAAGAAAATAATGAGGATTAAGATCCAAAGAAAAGTATTCCTGGCCCCTGAGACCTGGGCTTTTGTATAGAAATATTTAACAGCAGCAGAAGGCAGAATTTGAATGGAGCCTCTTGTGCTATATGCACTGCAGTCTGCTATATACACTGCCTGCCTATACACCCTGCCTGCCTGATATCTCTGCAGATGGATTAGTCCTCAGAAGGACTGTTTGTTAAGATGGATATGTAGCGCCCCGAGTGTTCGGCCGCTACAGGGGTATTGCACCTCAGACCAGAGGTGTGATATTCCACTCCCGGGTAAGGATGGAGTGTGGACCAGGGCTCAGTTAGGTGCATACAGCACACACACCCCATTTCCGAGGGACAGCTCAACGGTGCTCCCACTAGACAGAAGTGCAGGCACGACCGACTATGTCCCTGACTGGAGTGGGGAGGGGGGTGGAACACCCAGTGCTGTAGGGGCAGATAGGGGTTGGTTCCTGAGCGTAGATAGGAGCTCATTGGTTGCTGGTCACCTGGGCTCATGGTCAGAGGGAGGTATAAAAGGTGGGCACCATCTTAGATCTAGGTCTAGATCTAGGTTCTGTCCAGAGAGGAGAAGACAGGGAGTAGAGGCTCTGTAGGAGCTCTACTCCAGGAGGGCCTAGTGAGAGGCCGAGGAGGAGGTGAAGGGGAGCTGAGATTGCGTCTCATCCCAGCTCCAAGAGAAAGGAACAGAAAGGAACAGGAAGGAACAGAAAAGGAGAAGAAGAGACAGAGAAACAGAAGGGCTCAGGAACAGGAAGGTGGAAGGGACCCTAAGAAGCCACGAGAATACAGGGTGAAGGGTCAGGCAGATCCCAAGTTGGTGGAGGAGAAACTACCCTCAGCCAAAGACCGGTCGTCGTGATCATTATTGGTGCGACACCTCATCAAACCTGCTAGGAAGGCACCATATAGGACAGCGGAGGACGGGGCCCACGTTTAACCGCACAAGTCCGCGGCAGCTGGACAAAAGTGGGTCACTGGTGAGGCAGGCCAGAGAAAGGACAAAAGGGGGTCTTGAGCCATACTTCTGAACTGCCTGGGAGTTGACCGAGCCCCACACCTGGTGGACGCAGCACGGCTCAGGCAGTCACTACTGGTGCCGAAGTGACCCGGAGCACATGAACTGAGAGTAAAGACCCTGGACTGTAACTTGTTGTCTGTGTGCTCCTTTGCGCCTCCAGCACTACCGGTACTGGGACTCTCACCACCATCACTCCCACCATCCACTACACTGCCCTGGGGCCGCACTCTTCCCGTGGGGAGTCACACCACCTCAGCTGCACCCACCATCAGCCCCAGCGGTCTGCCCTGCAGCGGCAGTTCCTAATGACCGCAAATACACGGGTGGCGTAGTCGGACATTATCTAAAGCACGTAGCAGACTACCATTGGTCTGACCACCCTGAGCCGCGGGACTGGGCCGCCACTACTACTCCCAGCGTCTCCCTACTGCCCAGTTCCGCGTGCCCCACGGCCCAGGGGGCGAGTCAGATATGTGTAATGTACGGTTTTTCTCCCTACACAACCTAATACACAATCAAATCAATCCCTGACGCAGCAGCAGCTCTCCCTACACTGTCTGATCCGGAGTGACTGTGACGAGCATGGCGGCGCCAGGTCTGATATAGACCTGATGACGCTGTGTGGCCAGCCAATCACTGTAATGCCTACAACCAACATGGCCACGGCATTACAGTGCATGGCAGGCAATCCCTGCATGTTCATTGGCTCTCTAAAGAACGCCAAACATGCAGGGAGGGGACCCGAGTTCCCGCCCGAGCAACCCGGAAATACTCGGCGAGCGCCGAGCATCTCGAGCAGTAAGATGCTCGGACGAGCACCGAGCAGTAGCGAGCATGATCGCTCATCACTAGTGAAGAGTTCTACAGACTCGCCCATCTGTGGTTCGCTACAGTCAGTTGGGCTGTTGGCCAATGGGTAATTGGGATGCCACCTCTGTGGACTGTACTGCGTGTGATGTTGAGGTGGAGGAAGAAGAGGAGAGGGCACTGGAAGCAGAGCTTGCCATCTACTGGAGCACCTGCTCTTTCTGAGCCTTATCAACAAGGCGTATCGCTGTGCAGTAGGCCATCCACTAACATAAGTTGTCAGTTGTCTTTGAATAGGACCTGTTTGTGTTGATTCACTAGTGCTTTCACTAACATTACCATGTACCCCACGTACACTTTGAACACTAAGCCTATTCCCCCTTCCACTACGCCCTCTCTTTTTCCCACTCATGTTGGTCAGATAAAGTGGTAGAAGCACGCAATTAACTAAAAAAAATATGTTTTTTTCCTGTGCAATAGCTCAGCACACACCTGAATTTCAGTGACACTAAATGATAAGGTAAGATATGGCCTGCCGTATAACGTTACTAACAGACAAAAGAAATTTGTTAGTGTGCGTGAGGCCGATAAAATCTACAAGATATTCTCCAAACAATTTCAAACTGAGATGTCCCCTGCAGTATTACTTTAGGAACGGAAGAAATTTTTTTTTTGAATGTGGATGAGGCCAGTATGACATAGAATATATGCCTCAAAATATTTCAAACTCAGATCTAGCCAGCTGTATCACTTTACTCAGCACAAAAAATATTTTCGGGTTACTCCGCATAAGCTCTGCGTCCAGCTGACTTTGATCGCCAATGACGTAGTAGCTGGCTTATAGCACTGTATGACTTTTGGCACAGGAAAAAATATTTTTTGGACTGGACCTAGTAAGAGAAGTTTTTTGTTTTTTTTACTGTGAAACCAGGACAAGTTCAACACCACTAAAATAGGATCTGCCTTTTAGCTGACTGGATCAACTTTGCCACAGTAAAAATCCTTTAGTGGACTCTTGTCACGCCAGGTGTGAGTGCAACACAGAGTCATGCCAGGTGTGAGTGCAACACAGAGGGGAAAGGGAAAGAGAGCCCAGACACTAAGGAAAGGGGGAAGAGGTCAGCTCCTAATCTGGACTGTCTGCCCCTAACATCCCTATACAGCCTCCGCAGCACGCCGATCACCTGCCTCACCCTACTATCCCTGGCGTAAGGCTATAGCTGGGGGTGGAAGGCGATGAGCATTAGTCAACCTCCGCTAGCACTCTAAAGACAAAAGGGGAAGAACACACAGGGGAATAACAACTTAGCTTAAGAAGAACTCCAACAGGGCACACGGCCTCAAGACTCCAGAGAGGACGTGATGCTGCTTCAGCCAAGTTCCAAGTACAAATGAGTAAAACCGGCGACGCCCACCTAGGCACACCAGGTATATATACACCCAGACTAAAGGGAGGTAGTCGCTGGGTCCTAAACATAGCGTCCTAACTAGGCAGCTGTCTGCATTGCCAAGCGTGGACATCTCCTGCGAACCACTGCAGGGTGACTGTCTGTCCCTCTGACGCACCCGTGACAGTACCCCCCCCCCCCTCTACGAGTGGCCTCCGGACACTCAGGATCGAGTTTCTCAGTTTCTCTTTTCCTGAGAAACTCGATCCTGAGTGTCCGGAGGCCAGGAGGCCACTCGTAGAGGGGGGGTACTGTCACGGGTGCGTCAGAGGGAAAATAGTGCGTCAATGTGAAAATAGTGAACCTATCTGGGAGAGTTCAACTCTGACGCTGAACCCCACATCCTCTCCTCCGGACCATAGCCTTTCCAATGCACCAAGTATTGCAGAGAATGACATTGGAGACGAGAATCTACTATCCTCGAAATCTCAAACTCCAAATTACCATCAACCATTACTGGGGGCGGTGGTAGAGGTGAGGGCTCAAGAGGTTCTACGTACCTTTTGAGTAAGGACCTGTGGAACACATTGTGAACCTTAAGGGCCCAAGGAAGTTCAAGACAAAACACTGCTGGGTTAATGACTGCGGTAATTTTGTAGGGACCAATAAACCTAGGTCCCAGCTTCCAAGAAGGAACTTTCAATCTTATATTCTTGGTAGACAACCACACAAAGTCATTCACATTCAGGTCCAGACCTGGCAACCATTTTGTGTCAGCCATACTTTTATACCTGTCACTCATGGTATTCAAATTACACAGAACACCCTGCCACACCGAGGAGAGCAACGAAGCAAACCGTTCCTCTTCAGGAACTCCTGAAGCTCCTCTCCCACTGAAAGTACCAAACTGGGGATGATAACCGTATGCACTGAAAAACGATGACCTGCCAGTGGATTCTTGACGATGATTATTGATGGAAAATTCTGCCTGCGGTAAGTAGGATGCCCAATCCTTCTGATTTTCAGAGATGAAACACCTGAGGTATGTCTCCAAGTTCTGATTGACCCGCTCGGTCTGACCATTCGATTGAGGGTAAAAGGCAGAGGAAAAGGACAACTGCACCCCCATTCGAGAACAGAATGCCTTCCAGAACTTGGAAACAAACTGGGTCCCCCAATCAGACACCACATCGGAGGAAACCCTGTGAAGCTTCACAATCTCATTTTGGAACACCTGAGCAAGTGCCTTAGCATTGGGAAGTGCAGGTAAAGCGACGAAGTGAACCATTTTACTGAACCTATCTACTACTACCAAAACCCCAAAACCACCGTTTTGCCTGCAGAAACCAGTAGGTCAGTAATAAAATCCATGGACAAGTGTGTCCATGGCCTGCTAGGGATAGGTAGCGGAAGAAGAGTACCAGACAGACGGGTGTGTGAAACCTTAAAACGCTCGCAAATACTACAAGCAGTTATGTGTTCAATTACATCCCGATGCAACCCCGCCACCAAAAACGACGAGAGAGGAGGTCCGCGGTTGCCTTACCACCCAGATGCCCAGCATGCACCGAGTTATGATGTTCCTTGGTTACTTTACGGCGCAGATCAGGTGGTACAAATAACTTTCCTGAAGGGCAGGAGGCAGAGGGGTCCCCCTGAGCCTCCAGCAACTCACCCTCCAGTTCAGGAAAAAGAGTTTAAATAACTACCCCTTTCTGTAATATCGGTGCAGGAATCTCATGCTCACCACCACCAGGGAAGCTCCGGGACAAAGCATCAGCCTTGACGTTTTTGACCCCTGGACGAAAAGTGACAACAAAATTGAACCTAGTAAAAAACAGGGACCCTATTACTCACGTCATAATGTCTCTCAGCCGAAGACAATTTTTTAGAAAAGAAAGCGCATAAGCGCACAGATGCCATTTACCAGGGGACGAACCCTGAGACAACACAGCCCCATCCCCGACATCTGAAGCATCGACCTCCACAATAAAGGGTTGAGAAACATCGGGTTAACTGAGAATAGGTGCAGTGGTAAAATGATTCTTTAAGGAAGAAAAAGCCTGGAGGGAAGCCTCCGACCAGTTGGAAAAATCAGACCCCTTCTTAGTCATGTCAGTAAGGGGTTTCACTACCACCGAGTTATTTTGGATGAATTTCCTGTAAAAATTAGTAAAGCCCAGAAAACGTTGCAAGTAGTGATGAGCGAGCACTAAAATGCTTGGGTACTCGTTGCTCGGGTCGAGCAAATTGGAATACTCGGGTGCCCGGTCCAAGTAACGAACCCAATGTAAGTCTATGGGAAACTCGAGCATTTTTCAGGCGCCCCCCCCCCCCCCGGCGGTCTGCAGAGGGCCTAAAAATTGCCCAAATCGATGGGAACAGTGCTCGAATGACATGGGAACAGAAGGGGGAAGACCCCTGGAAGCATTTCACACCTTCTCATTTAAAGATTTTTCTGTATTTTCTTGACTATGAAAATTGTACATTCACACTGAAGGCATCAAAACTGTGAATTAACACATGTGGAATTATATACTTAACAAAAAAGTGTGAAACAACTGAAAATATGTCTTATATTCTAGGTTCTTCAAAGTAGCCACCTTTTGCTTTGATGACTGCTTTGCACACTCTTGGCATTCTCTTGATGAGCTTCAAGAGGTAGTCACTGGAAATGGTCTTCCAACAATCTTGAAAGAGTTCCCAGAGATGCTTAGCACTTGTTGGCCCTTTTGCCTTCACTCTGCGGTCCAGTTCACCCCAAACCATCACGATTGGGTTCAGGTCTGGTGACTGTGGAGGCCAGGTCATCTGGCGTAGCACCCCATCACTCTCCTTCTTGGTCAAATAGCCCTTACACAGCCTGGAGGTGTGTTTGGGGTCATTGTCCTGTTGAAAAATAAATGATGGTCCAACTAAACGCAAACCGAATGGAATAGCATGCTGCTGCAAGATGCTGTGGTAGCCATGCTGGTTCAGTATGCCTTCAATTTTGAATAAATCCCCAACAGTGTCACCAGCAAAGCACCCCCACACCATCACACCTCCTCCTCCATGCTTCACAGTGGGAACCAGGCATGTAGAGTCCATCCGTTCACCTTTTCGGCGTCGCACAAAGACACGGTGGTTGGAACCAAATATCTCAAATTTGGACTTATCAGACCAAAGCACAGATTTCCACTGGTCTAATGTCCATTCCTTGTGTTCTTTAGCCCAAACCAGTCTTTTCTGCTTGTTGCCTGTCCTTAGCAGTGGTTTCCTAGCAGCTATTTTACCATGAAGGCCTGCTGCACAAAGTCTCCTCTTAACAGTTGTTGTAGAGATGTGTCTGCTGCTAGAACTCTGTGTGGCATTGACCTGGTTTCTAATCTGAGCTTCTGTTAACCTGCGATTTCTGAGGCTGGTGACTCGGATAAACTTATTCTCAGAAGCAGAGGTGACTCTTGGTCTTCCTTTCCTGGGGTGGTCCTCATGTGAGCCAGTTTCTTTGTAGCGCTTGATGGTTTTTGCAACTAGACTTGGGGACACTTTCAAAGTTTGCCCAATTTTTCCAACTGACTGACCTTCATTTCTTAAAGTAATGATGGCCACTCGTTTTTCTTTACTTAGCTGCTTTTTTTCTTGCCATAATAAAAATTCTAACAGTCTATTCAGTAGGACTATCAGCTGTGTATCCACCTGACTTCTGCACAACACAACTGATGGTCCCAACCCCATTTATAAGGCAAGAAATCCCACTTATTAAACCTGATAGGGCACACCTGTGAAGTGAAAAACATTTCCGGTGACTACCTCTTGAAGCTCATCAAGAGAATGCCAAGAGTGTGCAAAGCAGTCATCAAAGCAAAAGGTGGCTACTTTGAAGAACCTAGAATATAAGACATATTTTCAGTTGTTTCACACTTTTTTGTTAAGCATATAATTCCACATGTGTTAATTCATAGTTTTGATGCCTTCAGTGTGAATGTACAATTTTCAAAGTCATGAAAATACAGAAAAATCTTTAAATGAGAAGGTGTGTCCAAACTTTTGGTCTGTACTGTAGAAGATAATAAACAGCCTTTTTCTTCCCTTTATGGGAGGCACATTACTTGAACATTACAGGTTACTATATAAAACTTTTTAAAGATTAATTTTCTTTACACTCATAAAACATTTTTCACATAAAACATTTTAGCAGGCTACAGAGCAATCTGTAACTGGGTGTCCATTCCACTAAACAAGGTGCAATGCTGATGAACATGAGGGACCCGTCCGAAAAACCTCAACGTAGGCCCTGGGCGTGGCTGCAGGGCATAGGTGATCCAGGTGTTGGACCACGTCTTCGGCCATGCCTAACGGGTTTTTGTTCTGAGGTCAGTCTTGTTGTATAAAACCAATAAGGGGCACTTTAAGAAGTGCAACTATTTACAGTTAAAAGTTTTTAACTGCTCACCGTCCACAAGCTAAATGTCTTTGTACCTTTACCGGGTACTCTAAATAAACACACTTTTCAAAACACACACTTTATACTTTTCAAACTTGTAGCATTCCTGCTATACCCTCCCGGGTAACTATTTACAGTCTTTTCAAACAAACAGTTCAACAGTGGTGCCACCTCCTGGGGAACACCTGGTTCCTGCAGGCTGACCCAGCCGGGTCATCAGCCTTAGACAGCGAGGGTACACTCTCCTCTTCCTCCACCACCCTGTGTACACGGAGAGTGTACCAACCCCGTTCCCCCTTGTGCCGGGTGTAAGTGACTCGGTCACCGAGGTACAAATTTCGGTCGGGGTGTCCCTGTTGGAGATGGGACTCCAAGTCCCGCCGATTGATGAAGAAGTCATGCGGCATGTGGGGCTCTCTTATAAATCCCCACCCGGCCTCTAAATCAAACTTTACCACGGTCCCCTCTGCTCGTGGCTCAGGCGTGATTGACTTTGACTTGCGGGCCCAGGCCTTCTCCTCCATATTTTTCGCCTCCATCTTCTCCCAGCACACCCGCCGGATGCGCCGCTCTTTTTCCAGCTGCCGGAGCTCCCTCTGATAGTGCTCCTCCCGTCGGGCAGCTTCCCTTCAGGTCTCCCGGGGAAAACCCATGAGGTCCTCCTCCGGGTTATCCCACAGGAACTGGTCCTCTTCACTCCCGTAGAGAGCTGAGGGCTCAGGAGCAGGTAGCAGTGGGAGGCTCTGGTCTTCCACCTCCCCGGACCAGTCCCAGGGCAGGCGCCCGTACACCCATTTGGGTGTAGGGGTAGGTGGCTCTTGCAGGGGACCCAGGAGCAAGCAGGTCTGCGTCAGCAGCGTCGGGGATTAATGGCTCCGGGGACGGAGGTTCCGGAAGGGGGCCCAGGAGCAGGTCAGCGCTTTCAGCGCCCGGGACTGCGGGGTTCCGCCAGGGGGCCCAGGAGCAGGTCAGCGCTTTCAGCGCCCGGGACAGGGAGACTCCTCTTACCTGCTCCCGCGGCCGCTCCTGTGCTGCACGCTGCCTCCTGGTTCTGATCAGGCTCCGCCGGGGCTGGGGCGCTGCCGGTAGCACGCAGCACTGGCTGCTGCCTGGTCACCATATTCTCCAGCATCTCCTCCTTCCAGCTGGTGATGGCAGCCTGCTGGGCCTTCTCCATCCGCCGACCCAGTTCTTGCATCTTGGCGTGGAGGAACTCCGCATCCTCCAGGGATAACTTGGAGACCACCTCCTCCAAGGTGAGGGGTGTCTCTGGCTGTTGCAGGCTACAGGCGGGAGCTCGGTCCTGACTCCCGTCCATGCTGCCTGCCGGGTGCGGTCTGTTTAGACTCCTGAAGACTCCGCCCTTTCGCCCTGGTTTCTTCTCTCCTCTCCCCTTTCTGGGGCGGTCCAATGGCTGCTTGCTGTCGGCCACACCTATGGGCGGCTTCCCCAGACTGATGGATAGATCCAGGTATATGGCCACAGTTGCAGGGGGCGGATTGCGCTTTTGGCGCCATTCTGGGAACCGGCCCACGATGGGAGGTTTCTTGTCGTCCTTGATAACGCATATAACGGCGCCCGTACTTCTGGGGCGGATGCCACATTCAGTATAGAACACAGTCTCTAGGCGCACAATACCCGGTGATAACGGGTGGGTTCATATCCTGTTTGTGACGCCAAATATGACGCACCAACTGGGCAGTGGGGTACTCGGTGTCGGGCCTATCGTTGCTAGGGGAGATGTCACAGTGGCGGTGACCCAGTCTGTGACCCAGGGCGGTCAATCAAAAGGGGAATATTATTTACAGGGGATTTATAATTCTTATATACAGTTTGTGACGCCACCTGTGGTATGCGGCTATATGGAGCCGCCGCTGCGGAGCAGGTCCTCTGGAGCTGGTGTGAATGCAGCAGAGTTGGTTCAGCTCTCCACAGGTAGAGCTTAGCTCCAGGGCAGTGTAGATGTTGCTGTTATGGGAGTAGCACTCGTGGTGCAGTGTAGTGCAGGGGGTGACCGCGCAGCAGTAATAATTGACAGAGACAGTGGGGTGCAGTCTTCCAGATTTACTCACAGTTCTCACTTTGCTCCTGGTTACAACTGCAGATCATAACTTCCCACGTCGTGCTTCGTTCACCAGCCAGGGCCTCAGCCAACCCTCAGGTACCTCCGAAGTACATAATGGGACCCCCTTCTGTGTGTTCCTTCTGGCCGTCTCCCTGCACCTCACACCTAGTGTCCCAATCTAGTGACCAAGGACCTTGCCGGGCGACATCTTCTCTGTCCCCTGGGTCCTCTATGGCCACCTTCTTGGTGAGACAGATGTGGCTTGTGGCTACAGTACCTGAAATACTGCAGCCTCCGGTTTCCTAGTTGAGGCTTAAAGAACTCTGCTAGTTTAGGGACCGGTCCCCTCTGTGCGACCTGACCCCTCCACCTCCTGGCAGATTCGGGCGTACGGGTGGCCTCCAGCACTACCCGTACCCCTGGGGTCCCTTCTATGTTGCTGGAGCCTTTCTCCTGCTCCTCTCTCTCTTCAGTCTTGGGCCTCTCTGGCTAGGCCCTCCTCCTGAGCAGAGCTCCTACAGAGCTCTTGCTCCTCTCACTGTCCTCCTCTGACTGAAATCTCACACCCAGGATGGCTTCCCTCTTTATATTATTCCTAACAAGTGCTACCCTGATTTACTTCCTCCTCCCACACCCACTACATGGTTCCCCCTACTTTGGTTTCCCCCACTCCAGCCAGGGATAGGGCTCAGCTGGGAAGCAATGCATCTTGACCCTTCTGCTGGTCTGGAGTAGTGTAGTGTTGGATGCAGGTGTTAGAGTCCTGGGCAGTACTCCTTCCTTACCTGAGAGTGAGATACCACACCTCTGGGTGAGATGCAGCACCTCTGTGGTGACTGAACCCGCAGGGGCGCCACACATACAGTGCTGAAAAGTCATGGGAACAGCATGGGGAAGACCTCTGGAAGCATCTCTGACTCCCAGGTCACTGCCTAAAAGTGTGCCCATCATAAGTGATCCTTGGCGCATGCGAAGATGCCTCCCGCCATGCACCTGTCGTTTCAGACTTGCAACAATCACCGTCCACGTCCTTGTCCCACTGCAGCGTTCAGTTGTCCCTACCCCATTCCTTGGCATGCAAGTGTAGTAGAGACGAGAGAGCCTTTAAGAGAACTCTTACAGGATGCTTCAAAGATGGAGAGAGACTGCCATCTGCTGGCCAGACACAGTCAAGCGGAACCAAGATATACAAGGGAAGTTGAAGAGAGAGCAGATTTAGATGCTGGACCCGATCAGGTGACTTCCAGAAAGGAGTTCCGGGAGATAAGAGGCAAGCGCACCAAACCTGAGGAGTTTTTGGCGCCAAGCAGCAGAGAGGATCAGACGTGTTCCCTGTGTGCAGAGAAGCCCCGCGTGGCGGGCCTAAGCCAGAGGCATCTGAGGTGCCACAGCCGGGCGTCGGTGGAAGAGCTCCGGATCCCTTACAGATGTGACCCAAGTGCTATGCCTGCTGAGGAGACTCGGAACCTGCTTGCGGTGCTGAGTGAGTTGGCGGAATCCGACGTCGCCCGCCGATAGACGAGGTCTGGACCCTCCTACCCAAGGCTTGAGAGATTGCCTCCAACAGCCAAGCAGAAAGGAGTTGAGAGACGGCTGCCCCAGGAAAGTCACGCCAGTGAAAGCAGAGGAGCTGCATATGTGAACAGGGCCGTCACTTCTACTGTTCACTCACGGTACTGGGGCCAATTGCGCTTAGGTACTCAGGTTGGGAGGGGAACGGTTGGGGCTAAAGAAGCTCAACGTGATCTAATTGAATTTGGCTGGAAAAGACTTTCGGCCTAGCGGGAATAACTGTTGACCCCCGCTAGGGCCATATGCAGAGTTAAAGAACTCACGTGGTGTCTCCCATGATTGAGGGCACCACATTACTTTGAGAGACTTCGTATTTTGCTAATATTTCCAATTACTGTTCATTACCCTTTTTGCCAATCCCTTGTTCAGAATACCTGTTATATATATATATATATATATATATATATATATATATATATATATATAAACTGTTTATATTCATCTCTGACTGTTCTCACCTTGTGTTTCTGTGCGTTGCATTCCGGCACCTGCATTACACAAGCGCAAGTATGCAGCCACCCACCCACCCACAGGCTGCAATACTATACTGCCAAATTTTTGACAGCTGCTTGCACTTGAAATGTGGCCTTTTAGGCTCGTGGAGGCGGAGGCTTTTCATAACCTCATGCCGACGGCAGCCGGGTGTCCATACTCGGTCCCCAGCTGCCACTATATTTCCACAAGCACGGGTCCCGCAACATTACCCGTGCCCTCCCCAGGGCACTTACTGGGAAGGACCGCCTAACCACTAACACGTGGACAGGTGAATGTGGCCAGGGATGGTACGGCGCCAGTCCACAACTTTTTTTGCTGAGAGTTGTATTTAGCTTGGTGAAAGGACTGGCATAGAGGGAAACCGTATCTACCCGTATTTACTCCTCTTTGGTCAGACCTCATCTGGAATACTGTGTACAGTTTTGGGCACCACATTTTAAAAAAGACATCGACAAACTGGAGCAAGTTCAGAGAAGAGCGACCAGAATGGTGACTGGTCTGCAAACCATGTCCTATGAGGAACGGTTGCAGGATTTGGGAATGTTTAGCTTGCAAAAAAGAAGACTGAGAGGAGACTTAATAGCTGTCTACAAATATGTCAAGGGCTGTCACATTGTAGAAGGATCATCTTTATTCTCATTTGCACAAGGAAAGACTAGAAGCAATGGGATGAAACTAAATGGGAGGAGACACAGATTAGATATTAGAAAAAACTTTTTGACAGTTAGGGTGATTAATGAGTGGAACAGGCTGCCACGAGAGGTGGTGAGTTCCCCTTCAATGGACGTCTTCAAACAGAGGCTGGACAGACATCTGTCTGAGATGATCTAGTGAATCCTGCTTTGAGCAGGGGGTTGGACCAGATGACCCAGGAGGTCCCTTCCAACTCTACCATTCTATGATTCTATGATTCTATGATTCTACCCTGGGTGTCATTTCTCCCAGGAAGTCCTCTAATGCAGCTTATGGCAGAAGCAATGGCAGCCCGTCCAACATCAACTCGCACTTGTCGGTGATGTTTTGACACACCCACATCTTTCTTTGCGCATTTAATTTCTTGAATACAGAGTTGGACAATGGCCTGATCTGTAATGCGGTTTGAGAAATAACATGCATAAGCATGGCCGATCCACATTAAAAAAGCAGCCATAGAGTGTCCGGGAACCTTACCCCACACTTTTCTTAGCTAGGGCTGCTTTTCGGCAGGGTTGGACGGGCCCACCAGAGAACTGGAGACTCCTTCGGCGGGCCCTGGCTTCTCCTTCTGGAGAGTTCATAATGCCGAGGTGAGGCCATGATGATGATAGAGGCCACCATCTGCTTAGTTTTCTGTTACTTGGAATGCAAGTGCAAGTATGCAACCAGCCACCCACCCACCCACAGGCCGCAACACTAAACTGCCAGATTTCTGGGCAGCTTTTTGCACTTGAAATGTGGCCTTTTAAGCTTGTGGAGGCGGAAGCTTTTCACAACCTCTTGCCGGCGGCGGCCAGGTGTCCATACTCGGTCCCTAGCCGCCACTATATTTCCCGGTATAGCCTCCGCCTTCCACAAGCACGGGTCCCACAACATTACCCGTGCCCTCCCCAGTGCACTTACTGGGAAGGACCGCCTAACCACAACGGTACGGAGCCAGTCCACAACTTATTTTGCTGAGAGTTGTATTTAGCTCGGTGAAAGGACTGGCATAGAGGGAAACCGTATCTACCCCGGCTGTCATTTCTCCGTCACCAGGTTCCGCCCATTGCCACACACGACCATGCCTGGCTGTATGTTCAGCGGTGGGAGCCACAGATCAGGCTGCTGTGTTACAGCTTTCAACAACTCTGCAGCGCTGGGTGGTTTGTCAATTAAGCATTAAGCATGTTATCTTCAGCACAGCCTGTTGCCGCTTGGCCAAGGCAGTCCTGCAGTGCTGTAAGCTTCTGACTGATGTGGTCATTTCGGAGATGGAGGAAGAGGTGCAGGAGCTGAACAATGTGATTATTACATTGTTGTTAAATTGGTGATGCTGTTTTTTAAACTAAAGAAAGATTCTATGGTTGTTTTTTTTTACGTTTTTTTTAAGACAAATGCATTCACCGGGAAATGTAATTTTAACATTCTACAACCTTATCTGGCAATGTGGTGTGTGACACATCATCAGACACTTCCTGTTTTATTTATGATGGAGGGACTCTGAAAGTCATAAAGCCTATTTTTATAGGGACATCAGAAAGCCCTTACTATTCTTAAAAGGTCAGCAGTCGGCCCTAGCTATTGTTAGAGAGCCATCAGGCGACTATGCTTTGATGTTCCCATTATTAACAAGTGGGTCTCCTATACTGTTATTGTGTATCCAGTGACTGCAAGGGCTGCCAAAAATTTGGACACAACCCAATACCCTTTTGAAGAGACATAGAGGAGGGTCTCAGTAGAAAAAATGTTCCCATTATAAAGGAGCGGGTCTCCTATAGTGGTAATGCCCATGCTGTGACTGCAAGGGCTGCCAAAATTTGGGAAAAACCCCATTAAGAATTTAAAGACACATAGAGCAGGGCCACAGTAACAAGGTATGACATGTTCCCATTAGAAAGGAGAGGAACTGCTATACAGTTATAGGGTATGCAGTGAGTCCAACGGCTGACCAATTTTAGTAAAAACACCACTAAGAATTTAAAGACACATGGAGCAGGGCCACAGTAACAAGGTACGACATGTTCCCATTAGAAAGGAGAGAGTCTGTTATACAGTTATAGGGTATGCAGTTAGTCCAACAGCTGACAATTTTAGGAAAAACCCCACTAAGAATTTAAGGACACACGGAGCAGGGCCACAGTAACAAGTACGACATGTTCCCATTATAAAGAAGAGGGTCTGCTATACAGTTATAGGTTATGCAGTGAGTCCAACGGCTGACCAATTTTAGTAAAAACCCCACTAAGAATTTAAAGACACATGGAGCAGGGCCACAATAACAAGGTACGACATGTTCCCATTAGAAAGTAGAGAGTCTGCTATACAGTTATAGGGTATGCAGTGAGTCCAACGGATGACAATTTTGGGAAAAATCCCACTAAGAATTTAAAGACACATGGAGAAGGGCCACAGTAACAAGTACGACATGTTCCCATTAGAAAGAAGGGGGTCTGCTATACAGTTATAGGCTATGCAGTGAGTCCAACGGCTGACCAATTTTAGAAGAAAAAACCTCTAAGAATTTAAAGACATACGGAGCAGGGCCACAGTAACAAGTACGACATGTTCCCATTAGAAATGAGAGGGTCTGCTATACAGTTATAGGGTATGCAGTGAGTCCAACGGCTGACCAATTTTAGTAAAAACCCCACTAAGAATTTAAAGACACATGGAGAAGGGCCACAATAACAAGGTACGACATGTTCCCATTAGAAAGTAGAGAGTCTGCTATACAGTTATAGGGTATGAAGTGAGTCCAACGGCTGACAATTTTAGGAAAAACCCCACTAAGAATTTAAAGACACACAGAGCAGGGCCACAGTAACGACAAATTACCATTATAAAGGAGAGAGTCTCCCATAGTGTTGGCCTATGCAGTGAATGCAAGGGCTGCCAAAAACTTGGAGGTACTTCAATGCCCCTTGGAAGAGACGTGGAAGAGGGCCTCATAAAAAAATGTTCCCATTAGAAAGGAGCGGGCCTCCTATACTTGTAATGCCCATGCACTAAGTGTATGGGCTGAAAAACATTTACCCCTGGGGGGTATACATGAACATACTGTATAAATTTTTTTTTTTACGAGCAATATAAACACCCTTTAAAAAAATTATGTGGGTGTTGCATCACGGACCATGGTCACCCTAGTGATATGGTAACATAGTTTTTAAGGTTGAAGGAAGACTAAGTCCATATAGTTCAACCCATAGCCTAACATGTTGATCCAGAGGAAGGCAAAAAAAAAAACGTGTGGCAAACACTAAGCTCCACATTGGGGAAAAAAATTCCTTCCCGACTCCATACGACAATCAGACTAGTTCCCTGGATCAATGCCCTATCAAGGAATCTAGTATATATAACCTGTAATATTATACTTTTCAAGAAAGGCATCCATGCCCTTCTTAAATTTTAATAGTGAATCACTCATTACAACATCATGTGGCAGAGAGCTCCATAGTCTCACTGCTCTTACAGTAAAGAATCCCCGTCTGTGATTATGATTAAACCTTCTTTCCTCCAGACATAGAAGATGCCCCCTTGTCCCCGTCTCTGGCCTCAGAGTAAAAAGATCAGTAGACAGGTCTTTGTACTGTCCCCTCATATACTTGTACATAGTAATAAGATCACCCCTAAGCCTTCGTTTTTCCACAGTAAATAATCCCAAGTGTAATAACCTGTCTTGGTATTGCAGACCCCCCAGTCCTCTAATAACCTTGGTCGCTCTTCTCTGCACCCTCTCTAGTTCAGCTATGTCTTTCTTATACACCGGAGACCAGAACTGTACACAGTATTCTAAGTGTGGTCGCACTAGTGACTTGTATAGAGGTAAAATTATGTTCTCCTCATGAGCATCCATGCCTCTTTTAATGCATTCCATTATTTTATTTGCCTTTGCAGCAGCAGCCTGACACTGGCCACTAAACGTGAGCTTGTCGTCCACCAATACACCCAGGTCTTTTTCAGTTACAGTTTTGCCCAGTGTTTTACAATTAAGCATATAATTATATATTTTATTTCCTCTGCCCAAGTGCATTACCTTACATTTATCCCCATTAAAGCTCATTTGCCATTTATCAGCCCAAGCTTCTAGTTTACATAGATCCTCCTGTAATATAAAATTATCCTCCTCTGTATTGATTACCCTGCAGAGTTTAGTTTCATATGCAAATATTGAAATATTACTCTGTACGCCCCCTACAAGGTCATTAATAGATATGTTAAAAGAAGGGGGCCCAATACTGACCCCTGTGGTACCCCACTGTTAACTGAGACCCAGTCTGAGTGTTTTCCATTAATAACCACCCTTTGTTTTCTATCACTGAGCCAATTCTTCACCCACATACATATATTTTCCCCTATCCCCATTGTTCTCATTTTATGTATCAACCTTTTGTGTGGAACCGTATCAAAAGCTTTTGAAAAGTCCATCTACACAACATCCACTGCATTTCCTTGGTCCAGTCCGGAACTTGCCTCCTCATAAAAACTGATCAGATTAGTTTGACGGGAACGGTCCCTCGTAAACCCATGTTGATAATGGGTCATGAGGTTATTCTTCTTCAGATACTCTAGTATAGCATCTCTTAGGAAACCCTCCAGGATTTTACCCACAGTAGAGGTTAAGCTTACTGGCCTATAATTTCCAAGTTCGGTTTTGTCCCCTTTTTGAATATTGGCACCACATTTGCTATACACCAGTCCTGTGGTACAGACCCTGTTATTATGGAATCTTTAAAGATTAAAAATAATAGTCTACCTATGACGTTACTTAATTCCTGCAGTACTCGCGGGTGTATCCCATCCGGGCCCGGGGATTTGTCAACTTTAATGATTTTTAGACTCCGCCGTAATTCCTGCTGGGTTAAGCAAGTGACATTTAATGGAGAATTTTTGTTATCACTAATCATGTTTTCTGTCATGCGATTTTCTTTTGTAAATACAGTTGAAAAAAAATCATTTAGCATATTGGCTTTTTCCTCATCCTCATCCACCATTTCACCCAGACTATTTTTAAGGGGGCCAACACTATCATTTTTTAGTTTTTTACTATTTATGTAGTTAAAGAATATTTTGGGATTATTTTTACTTTCTCTGGCAATGATTCTCTCTGCCTCAATCTTTGCTGCCTTGATTTGTTTTTTACAGAATTTATTTAATTTTCTATATTTATTTAATGCCTCATCACTACCTACTTGCTTTAGTTCTCTAAATGCTTTATTTTTGTCACTTATTGCGCCCCTTACAGCTCTATTTAGCCATAGTGGTTTCCTCCTATTTCTAGCATGTTTATTCCCATAGGGTATGTATTGTGCATAGGTCCTATTCAGGATGCTAATAAATTTCTCCCATTTGCTTTGTGTAGCTTTATGTCTCAGGATATCGTCCCAGTTTATTGCACTAAGATCATCTCTCAATCGTTGGAAATTTGCCTTCCTGAAGTTTAGTGTCCTTGTAACCCCTCTACTACACATCTAATTAAAGGTTACATGAAAACTTATTATTTTGTGATCACTATTACCCAAGTGACCCCCAACTCGTATATTTGATATGCGGTCTGGCCTTTTGGTTTAGGTCTAGCAGTGCCCCACTTCTTGTTGGGTCCTGAACCAGTTGTGAAAGGTAATTGTCTCTCATAGTTGTCAAAAACCTATTACCTTTGCTTGAATTACAGGTTTCTGTCCCCCAATGTATTTCAGGGTAGTTGAAGTCCCCCATAATAATGACTTCTCATTGAGTCGCTGCTTCATCTATTTGATTTACGAGGATATTCTCCGCTGCTTCCATTATTTTTGGAGACTTATAACAAACCCCTATCAGTAATTTATTATTTTTTCCCCATCCCGTTATCTCCACCCACAGAGACTCTACATTTCCATTAGATTCACATATATCTGTGGCGCCCCTGAGGGTTCAGTCGCCACAGAGGTACTGCATCTCACCCAGAGGTGTGGTATCCCACTCTCAGGTAAGGATGGAGTGCTGCCCAGGACCCTAGCACCTGCATCCAACACGTCCACCTCAGTAGGGCAGGGCGAGATTGCTCCTAAGGGAGAGCACAGTCCCTGGTCCCTGGCTGGAGTGGAGGGGAACCAAGTGAGGGGTAACCATGTAGTGGGTGTAGGAAGCAGTTTAGGGGAGTGACGCGCCCCCTGGGCCATGGGGTACTTGGTGCCGGGCCGGTCGTTGCTAGGGGAGATGTCACAGTGGTGGTGACCCGGTCCGTGACCCAGGGCGGTCATTCAAAGGGAACTATTTACAGGGGATTTATGTACAAAGTTTGTGACGCCACCTGTGGTATGCGGCTAAAGGGAGCCGCCGCTGCGGAGCAGGTCCTCTGGAGCTGATGTTAGTGCAGCAAAGCTGGTGTGGCTCTCCACAGGTAGAACTTAGCTCTAGGGCAGTGTAGATGTTATAGGTGGTGCTGGGCGTTGTAGTGCAGGGGTGATGGCGCAGATAATAATCACAGAGACAGTGGGGTGCAGTCTTCCGAGTTTACTCACAGTTGTTAAGTTCCTCAGGTTGCACTGTCCAGCTTACAGCCTCTCACGTCGTGCTGCGTTCACCAGGCCGGGGTTCAGCAATCCCTCAGGTAGTTCAAGAGTGCCTGACAGGACCCCTCTCTATGTGCCTTCCTCAGTCGTCTTCCTGCGCTGGCTCTCGCCCTCCTGCCCTGCGCCTCACAATCAGTGTCCCAATCTGGTAGCCTCGGGTCTTGTCGGGTGACCTGCAGTCCCCTGGACCCTCTGTGGCCACCTTTTCGGCGATGTAATTGTGGTTCTGGCCACTGCACCTTGCAAGTACAGCAGCCTCCGGTTTCTAGCTAAGCCTTGTAGTCCTCCACTAGTTTGAGGGCCGGTCCCCTCTGCGGCTTGATCCTTCCACACTAGGTAGATTCGGGCGTACGGGTGGCCTCCAGCACTGCCTGTACCCCTAGGATCACCTCGTTCCTCCTGGAGCCTTCTCTCCTGCTCCTCTCCTCTCTTCTCTCTCTCCTTCTACTGGACCTCTCACTAGGCCCGCTCTGGAGCAGAGCTCGTGCGGAGCCCCTGCTCCCTTCATTCTCCTCCTCCAACTTCACACTCTGACTGGACTCACTTTCCAAGATGGTTCCCCTTTTTATACAGCTCCTTTCATGTGCTTCCCTGAACTATATCCTCCACCCACACCCACTACATGGTTCCCCCTCACTTGGTTCACCTCCACTCCAGCCAGGGACCAGGGAATGTGCTCTCCCTTAGGAGCAATCTCACCCTGCCCTCCTGAAGTGGATGTGTTGGATGCAAGTGTTAGGGTCCCGGGCAGCACTCCATCCTTAACTGAGAGTGAGATACCACACCTCTGGGTGAGATGCAGTACCTCTGTGGCGACTGAACCTTCAGGGGTGCCACAGGAGTACTTCTGAAGGAGCTGTATAAAATGGGAAGCCATCTTGAGACCGTGTGCTCAGTTGGAGGAGGAAAATGAGGGGAGCAGGGGCTCTGCACGAGCTCTGCTCCTGAGAGGGCCTAGTGAGAGGCCCAAGGCTGTGAAGGAGAGAGGAGCAGGAAGGAAGGCTTCAGGAGGAACGAGGGGATCCTAGGGGTACGGGCAGTGCTGGAGGCCACCCGTACGCCCGAATCTACCAGGTGTGGAAGGATCAAGGGGACCGGCCCCTAAACTAGTGGAGAACTACAAGGCTCAGCTAGAAACCGGAGGCTTCTGTACTTTGTAGGGTGCAGTTGCCACAGCCACAATTACATCGCTGAAAAGGTGGCTACACAGGGTCCAGGGGACTGCAGGTCGCCCGACAAGATCCGAGGCTACCGGATTGGGACACTGATTGTGAGGCGCAGGGCAGGAGGGTGAGAGCCAGCACAGGAAGACGGCTGAGGAAGGCACATAGAACGGGGTCCTGTCAGGCACTCTTGAATTACCTGAGGGATTGCTGAACCCCGGCCTGGTGAATGCAGCGCGACGTGAGAGGCTGTAACCTGTACAGTGCAACCTGAGGAACTTAACAAATGAGAGTAAACTCTGAAGACTGCACCCCACTGTCTCTGTGAATTACTGCTGCGCCATTACTCCCTGCACTACACTGCACTACAACGCCCAGCAACATCTATCACATCTCTACACTGCCCTGGAGTTAAGCTCTGCCTGTGGATAGCTGAACCAACCCCGCTACACCAACATCAGCTCCTGAGGTTCTGAACAGCAGCGGTGGCTCCATATAGCCGCATACCACAGGTGGCGTCACGAACTCTATACAAGAACTATAAATCCCCTGTAAATATTCCCCTTTTTGATTGACCGCCCTGGGTCACGGACCGGGTCACCGTCACTGTGACATCTCCCCTAGCAACGACCGGCCCGGCACCGAGTACCCCACGGCCCAGGGGGCATGTCATATCCTCCCGCAAGATGGGTTTTAAGGGTGATTTTACATATAAACACACAACCCCCCTCGCTTGTTTGTACGGTCATTTCTGAACAGACTATAGCCCTGTAAATTAACTGCCCAGTCATGGCTCTCGTCCAGCCATGTCTCAGATATCCCCACCATGTCATAATTATTTTCCAACAAAATGAATTCTAATTCCTCCATTTTGTTGGTGAGGCTTCTGACATAAGTGTATATGCATTTTATGTATCTCTATGGACCTCTATTCCTTCTTACGTTATTGACTGTTCTAACCCCACCCCCAATTTCTTTATTTGTGCCCAGATCACTATCTGCACTATCTTCCCCACCTATAAAATGAATACCCTACCCCCAATCCCTAGTTTAAACACTCCTCCAACCTTCTAGCCATTTTCTCCCTCAGCACAGCTGCACCCTCCCCATTGAGGTGCAGCCGGTCCCTAGCATAGAGTCTGTAGCCAACTGAGAAGTCGGCCCAGTTCTCCAGGAACCCAAATCCCTCCTTCCTACACCAGTTCTTGAGCCACTTATTTATCTCCCTAATCTCCCGTTGCCTCTCTGGCGTGGCACGTGGTACAGGTAGTATTTCAGAGAATACCACCTTGGAGGTCCTTGCTTTAAGCTTGCAGCCTAATTCCCTGAAATCATCTTTAAGGACCTTCCACCTACCTCTAACTTTGTCATTTGTGCACCATGACCGCTGGGTCCTCACCAGCCCCTCCCAGTAATCTGTCAACTCGATCAGCGATGTGCCGGACTCGAGCACCAGGTAGGCAGCACATTGTTCGACGATCCCTGTCTTTGAGACAGATTTCCCTATCTATTCCCCTAATAATTGAGTCCCCCACTACCAGCACCTGACTGGCCTGCTCTGCTCTCCTATTTCCCCCCTTAATGGAGCTGACACTCCTCCGGCTTTCGGGGGACATGCCTTTCTGCAGCAGTGCTACCCCTGTACCGTCACCCCCTCATCTGCCAACTTTGCAAACTTATTGGGGTGTGCCTGATCAGGATTAGCCTCCCTGGCACTCTTCCCTCTACCCCCCCCTTCTAACTGTCACCCAGCTAGCTGCCTCACTATCCTGAAGCTCCCTACTACCACCCTCCCCCACTACCCCAGTGAGCAGCTGCTCAGTGAGCAGCAGACTCATTTCCATATTGTCAATGGATCTCAGTGTTGCCAGCTGCTCATTTACTGTAGATCCAGTAACTGGGCTTCCAAACGCACAATGTGCACACATCCCGCGGAGCAGTATGCAACCCCGACAGGCTGTTCAAGGATTGCATACATGTGGCAATACGTACACTGGATAGCATTGCCAATAATGGAGCTCATCTCCTAATGGGGATTGCACTAGACAGAAATGTTAAGTAAAAAGAAATGTAAAGAATTAATAAAATACAGACAGAAATTCAGTCCAAATTCCTCCCTTCCAAACTCCCTGAATCCAAAGTCACTGAAAAACAAGTCACACAATTACTTCGGATTGTACTTACACTCTGGTCACACTCAGCTCGTTCACACTCGCTAAGGAAGAAGATTTAAAGATGTTTTTTCTTCTTTTTCCCCTTTTGTAGCAATGCACCCTACAGCGCAATGCACTTCCAAAGGACTCCACTGGTGGTGAAGGATGAGGAGAAGGAGGAGGACAAGAGCAAATAGCCAAAATCAGGAAGAGTATACCCATGTGTGGGTGTGAAAAGGTGCATGGGAATACACCTCCCAAGAAAAGACACTGGATTTGAGTTTATGTTACGCTGCTATCATTTGGTGGTGTTGAGAAGTCTGGCCCAATCCAGCCCTTGTTCATTTTTATAAGAGTCAGCCTGTCAGCATTTTCAGTTGACAGGCGGATGCACTTATCAGTTATAATTCCATCAGCGGCACTAAAAACCCGCTCTAATAAAACGCTGGCGGCAGGGCAGGCCAGGACCTCCAAGGCATAGAAAGCCAGTTCATTCCACGTATCCAGCTTGGATACCCAATAATTATAAGACACAGCGGAATCACGGAGGACGTTGGTACGGTCGGCAAGGTACTCCCTCAGCATCTTCCCAAACTTTGCACTCCTTGTGAGAGTACCCCGCGTCTCAGGGCCTGTCCGATGGGAGGGACTGAGAAAACTCTCCCAGAACTTTGACAGTGTTCCCCTGCCTCTGCTGGATTGAAGTTGTGTCTCTCTCGCCTGTACTCCTTGGTTATCCAACGAATTGTGCCCTCTGCCGCCAGCGTTTTCAGATGGGAATTTTTTTAATAGTTCCGCAACAAGGGCCTTCTAGTACAGCCCCATTTTTGTAGACTTGTCCGCCTCAGGAATAAGAGATATAAAGTTCTCCTTGTAGCATGGGTCTAGAAGTGTCACCAACCAGTAATGACTGTCACCCAAAATTTTGAGAACGTGAGGGTCATGGGAAAGGCAGCGCAACATAAACTCAGCCATGCGTGCCAGACTACTAACAGGCAAGAATTCCGTGCCCTCACCAAGAGGCTGACTGATCATGCTCTCCTCCTCCTCCTCTCTGTCCTCTGGCCATCCACGCTGAACAGACGGTATGACAGCTGTGCAGGTAGTACCATCTATAGTGCATGAAATTAGCTCCTGTCCTTCTTCCTCCTCCTCCTCTTCCTCATTGTCACCCAATCCACGTTGGGATGAGATGAGGCTTGGCTGTGTGTAATCACCCTGTATGGTTCATTGCTCCATCTCATCATGCTCCGCCTGCAATGCATCCTCTTTGATTGTGAGCAGAGAGGGTTTCAGCAGAGAAGCGGTATGGTGGCGCTAATTATGGCGTCATCGCCACTCACCATCTTGGTGGAGTCCTCAAAGTTTTGGAGGATGGTACATATGTTTGACATCCATGTCCACTCCTGAGGTCTTATGTGTGGAGTCTGAACTGAATACTAATGGCAACAACTGCCCTCTTCTGCTCACAAAACCTTCCCAACATTTGCAGTGTAGAGTTCCAACGCGTGAGGAAATCACACACCAGTCTGTGAGCTGGAAGCTGCAAACGCTGCTGAAACACTGCAAGGGCGGCGGAAGCTGTAGCTGACTTTCTAAAATGGGCACACAGGCGGCGTACTTTAACAAGCAGATCCGGCAGCTCCAGGTAGGATTTGAGAAACCGCTGAACCACGAGGTTAAGCACATCGGCCAGGCATGGTACGTGTGTGAGCTCGCCTTGCCTCAGAGCCGCCACCAGGTTCCGGCCATTGTCACACACGACCATGCCTGGCTGTAGGTTCAGCGGTGTGAGCCACAGATCTGCCTGCTCTTCCAGAGCTGTCCACAACTCTTCAGCATTGTGCGGTTTTTCACATAAGAATATTAGCTTCAGCACAGCCTGTTGCCGCTTGGCCAAGGCAGTGCTGCAGTGCTTCCAGCTTGTGTCTGATGTGGTCATTTCAGAGATGGAGGCTGAAGAGGAGGAGGAGGCTGAGGAGGATGAGGTGCAGGAGCTGTAGACCTTGGGGGCAACCCTGATTGACCTAGGGCCCGCAATCCTTGGCGTCGGGAGGACGTGTTCCGTCCCAAGGTCCGACTGGGTCCCAGCTTCCACTATGTTAACCCAGTGTGCCATCAGCGAATTGTACCGTCCCTGCCCACAAGCACTTGTCCATGTCTCTGTGGTTAGGTGGACTTTACCGGTAACTGCGTTGTTGAGAGCACGGCTAATTTTTTGGGACACGTGCTTGTGTAATGCAGGGACGGCACACCGGAAGAAATAGTGGCGGCTGGGGACCGAGTACGGAGGGACGGCCACCGCCATTAGGTTGCGGAATGCTTCCGTCTCCACGAACCTAAAAGGCAACATTTCGAGTGCAAGCAGTCATGAAATGTGAGAATTTAGTAGTGTGGCCTGTGGAGCGTTGGCTGCGTATTTACGCTTGCATTCCAAGGACTGGGGTATGGACAACTGAACGCTGCGCTGGGACAAGGACATGGACGTGCTTCCTGATGCTGCCACTTGAGAGTGTGCAATGACAGGTGCAGGGCAGGAGGCATCTTCGCATGCACCATGGACAGGGGATTGGCTTGCATGCACAACAGCGGAAGAAGCAATGGTGCCACCCGCAGACACTGTTCCTGGACCCTGGGGTTCGGCCCACAAAGTCGGGTGCTTTGCTGCCATGTGCCTGATCATGCTGGTGGTGGTCAGGCTGGTCGTTTTGCCACCTCTGCTGATGCTGGCCTGGCAGGTGTTGCAAATGGCCTTTTTGGGTTTATCGGCAGAGTCTTTAAAAACTTTAAAAAACAACCAGACTCGCGAAGACCTAACAGTTGTACTGGTAACTTCCTTCATGTTGGTGTTACGGGGAACGGTTGCCTGCCGTCTGCAGCCACCACACTGCTTCTTCCTGCCTGTTGGGGTGTTCTGACTCCCTCCCCCTGTGTGCTGCTGTCCTTGCTCTGCATGTCCTCCTGCCAGGTTGGGTCAGTTACTATATCATCCACCACCTCGTCTTCCACTTCTGCACCCTGGCCCTCCTCCTGACTTTCTGGCAAATGTGTCTCATCATCGTCCACCTCTTGTGACACTTTTCCACCGTCGCCTTCGTGTGACCATGGCTGCTCGAATATTTGGGCATCACTACACGCAATCTCCTCTTGCCCCAGTTCAAGTGGACCGGGCGAGAGGCCCAAAACTATAAATGGAAAAGTGAACAGCTCTTCAGAGTGTCCAAGTGTGGGATCAGTTGTCTCTGGGTACTCGGCATGGTGGGAGGAAGGAGGAGCAGGGAGAGGAATATGCGGTCCAGGCTCACGACTACTGAGACTTGACCATGTGGAAGACAGGGTGGTGGTGGTGGTGGCTGAGTGACTGGAAGCATTATCCGCTATCCAACCAATAACCTTTTCACACTGCTCTGGGTTCAATAGTGGTGTGCTGCGGTCCCCTAGAAATTGGGACAGGAAGGTCAGGCCAGAAGATGTGGGTGTTTGTTGTGGCACAATTTCGGCTTGCCCACGGCCTTGTCCTTGGCCTCTGCATGCACCATTACCATCACGTCCAGTTCCCCATCTCTTGCCACGTGCCTTGCCCATTTTAAATGGAGGACAGTATCTTCCACGCTCACTACAAATGACTGAGTTTGGAGCGAACTTATATGTGATCCGTGTGATGGAGAAAACAGAGTTTTAAATACCTGGCCTGTAGGTAACTGTTTTGAACAGCAAACCAGTGTCAAAAACTTTGCTGACACACTAAAAAAAAAATTTAATGGAGGCCAGAAATGGCAGTATTTTCTGACAACGTATATGTGAGCCGTGTGACGGAGAAAACTCCGTTTTAAATACCTGGCCTGTAGGTAACTATTTTGAACAGCAATCTGCTGTCAATTGCTTCACTGACACACTGAAAACATTTTTTAATGGAGGTCAGAAATGGCAGTATTTTCTGACAACGTATATGTGAGCCGTCCGTTTTAAATACCTGGCCTGTAGGTAACTATTTTGAACAGCAATCTGCTGTCAATTGCTTCACTGACACACTGAAAACATTTTTTAATGGAGGTCAGAAATGGCAGTATTTTCTGAAAACGTATATGTGATCCGTGTGACGGAGAAAACACAGTTTTAAATAGATGGATTTTTAGCGCTGTAATATGGAAAGGACCTGGCTGTATTCTGCAGTGCCAACAAGCAAATGGCACAGAAAAACGGTGTTCTCTGGATTGCTTTTTAAGCAAATAATGAGGATTAAGATCCAAAGAAAATTATTCCTGGCCCCTGAGACCTGGGCCTTTGTATACAAATACTGTATGTAACAGCAGCAGAAGGCAGAATTGGAATGGAGCCTCTTGTGCTATATGCACTGCAGTCTGCTATACACACTGCCTGCCTATACACCCTGCCTACATGATATCTCTGCAGATGGATTAGTCCTCAGAAGGACTGTTTGTTAAGATGGATATGTGTAATGTACGTCTTTTCTCCCTATACTACCCAATACACAAGCAAATCACTCCCTAGCTCTGCAGCACCTCTCCCTACACTGTCTGATCCGGAGTGACTGTGACGAGCATGGCAGCGCCAGGTCTGATATAGACCTGATGACGCTGTGGGGCCAGCCAATCACTGCAATGCCCACAACCAACATGGCTACATCATTACAGTGCATGGCAGGCAATCGCTGCATGTTCATTGGCTCTCTAAAGAGCGTCAAACATGCAGTTCCCGCCCGAGCAACCCGGAAATAGTCGCCGAGCGCCGAGCACCATGATGCTCGGGCGAGTACCGAGTAGTGGCGAGCACGTTCGCTCATCACTAGTTGTAGGGCCTTCTTGTTCTCAGGACGTTCCCAGTCAAGGACTGCACGGATCTTCTTCGGATCCATCCGAAAATCTAAAGATGACAACAAGTACCCCAAACACTGCACCTCCTGAACAGCAAAAACACATTTTTCTAGTTTGGCATAAAGTTTGCTTTCCTTAATATCTGGAGCACCTGCTTAACATGCCCCCGATGGGTCTCAAAATCAGGTGAATAAACCAAAATATCGTCCAGATAGACCACCACAAACCTCCCCTCCAAATGATGAAAAATATAATTTATGAAATGCTGGAATACCACAGGTGAATTAGTCAAACCAAAAGGCATAACCAGACTCTCTAAATGATCTTCCAGGGTATTGAACGCTGTCTTCCATTCGTCCCCCTCTCTCATTCTAACCAGATTGTAGGCTTCCCTTATATTCAACTTGGAGAATACCTTAGCTCCCACAACCTGGCTGAACAAATCAGGAATCAGAGGAAGAGGGTATGGATCACGGATGGTAATTTGATTTAATTCCAAAGAAATCTAAACAGGGACGTAGACCGCCATCTTTTTCTTCACAAAGAAGAACCCTGCCGCCATGGGCGAAGATGAGGGTCTGATATGTCCCTACTCAGTGGCATACCCCCAATGGCGGCAGGCCACGCGACTGCTATGGGGTCCGTGAGCCGGGGGGGCCCTATAGCAGTCGCCCCCCTTCTGCAACCCCCTCTCCGCTGTTTGATTGCCACCGCCACTGTGTTCAGACATGGCCATGCGCTGTGAAGCTGTGTCTGGTAATAATGACACGCAGGGGAGACACTTCGCCTTTAATTGTGCTTGTGTCGCCCCTGCCGCGTCATTACATCCAGACACAGCCACACAACGCACTCCGCGCGCCCATGTCTGAAAACAGTGTAGACGGGCGGCGGCAATCAAACAGTGGAGCGGGGGGTGCAGTAGGGGGGGGCCCCGATGGAGGGGGGGTGCAGGAGGGGGGGCCCCGATGGAGGGGGGGCCCTGTTTAAGGGAGGCCCGATGGAGGGGGGGCCCTGTTGAAGGGAGGCCCCGATGGAGGGGGGGCCCTGTTGAAGGGAGGCACCGAGGGGGTCCCTGTTGAAGGGAGACCCCGTGGGGGGTCCTTGATGAAGGGAGACCCCGTGGGGGTCCTTACTGAAAGGAGGCCCAGGGGGGTCCTTGATGAAGGGAGGCCTGGGGGGGTCCTTGATGAAGGGAGGCCCCGTGGGGGTCCTTGATGAAGGGAGGCCCCATGGGGGCCCTGTTCAAGGGAGATCCCATGGGGGACCTTGATGAAGGGAGGCCTCGAGGGGGGGCCCTGATGAAGTGCCGGCAATTAAGCAGCGCCGGCGGAGCAGAGGGTGCAGGAGGGGGGGCCCGATTAAGAGCCAGCAATCAAACACCACCGGAGGTCATCCCTGTGGACATGCTGGGAGAGCGGTCTGGGCCCCGACGGCGAGTGGGCCCCTCTGATGGTCCAGAGCCTGTGATGGCCATCAGACATGCCGGCGGCCCTGCACAGCTGGACCGGACACAGGACAAGGGGCAGGTAAGTGAGGCTTGCCACAAGATTCCCCAGTTCCCATATTACATATATTTCTAATGTGTATTGTGTGTATGTCAGTGTGTATGACTGTGTATATATATATATATATATATATATATATATATATATTGGGACATACGAAACTGCATATTGGGATGATGGGATGATGGGCTGCAATGCTAGACTCGACCACTAGATGGTAGCACATTTTTCAAATGCAGACCAGGAAATGACTTCTGGCCTTGATACTGGATTAGAAGAAGCTGCAGTTTTTAACTCTTGACCTGTGATATCGAAAGAAATCAGAGGGAATTCAATGGAAATACTTAAATGAATCAGAACATCCACAGGGCTGGATTAAAGTTTAATAATAGAACCAGGGAAAAAAGATTGTAACTATTTGGGATTATGTGTAGAATATCGGGGTTATACACGCCTGGTGATATATCTGACGCGCCCCCTGGGCCGTGGGGAATACCCGGAGCCGGGCCTTGTGGATGCTGGGGGTTGTAGTCACCGTTGCGGCGACCTGGTCCGTGACCCAGGGCGGTCAAACCAAAGGGGTAGTCTATGTGTGAAGATATGTCAATGTCCGACTACGCCACCTGTGGATTGCGGTTATTGATTGCGGGGCAGTCTGCTGAAGCTGGTGGTATGTGCATCTAGGTGATGTGACTCCCCTCAGGTGGAGTGTAGCTTCAGGGCAGCGTGAGTGGATGATGGTGGTGATAGTGCAGGGAATCAGTAGTGACAACGTGGAGTCTTTGCGATGCAGTCTCAGGGTCTTTACTCACAGTTCTTTCACTCCAAGTTATTACTGCAGGTTTATAACTTCCCGCGTCGTCCTATGTTTACCGAGTGAGGGGCTAAGTCGACTCCCAGGTAGCTCTGGAGCACTTAGCAGGACCCCCTTCTGTGTGTCCTCTCTGGCCTCTCTCCTTGTATCCCACACCTAGCGGCACCTCTGTCCAGTGTCCTCGGGTCTTGGCGGGCGACGTGTGTTCCGTCTCCTGGCCCTATGTGGCTACTTTCCTAGTGGCTGGTGTGGACGGCCTGCTGTACTTGAAGTGCTGCAACCTCTGGTTCCCAGTTGAGCCCTGTAGTCTCTGCTGGTTGGGGGACCCGGTTCCCCTTCTTGACCTGACCCCCCTACCTCCTGGCAGCGGCGGGCGTACGGGTGGCTTGCTGCACGGCCCGTACCCCTGGGGTCCCTTCGATTCCTGTCCTGGAGCTGTTCTGTTCCCTCTCCCTACTCAGGCTCAGGCCTTCTGGCTGGGCCTGCCTGTGGGGCAGAGCTCGTACAGAGCCTCTGCCCCCTGTCAGCACCTCAGTCTGTCTGACTGGTACTGAACTCTCCCACTGACTCTTCTACTCCTGTTCTGTTGAACCAAGATGGTGCCTTCCTATTATACCTCTTACCACTGTGCTCCCAGGATCTACGTCCTCCACCCATCCACTCCATAGTTCCCCCTCTCTAGGTGGTTCCTCCCACTCCAGCCAGGGATCAGGGACACTAGTGCTCTCCCGTAGGAGCATTATCGCCCTGTCCCATGGAAATGTGGTGTAGTGGATGCAGTGTTAGGGTCCTGAGCCATACTCCTTCCTTACCTGAGAGTGAGGTACCACATTTCTGGATGAGATGCAATAACTCTGTGGCGACCGAACCCTCAGGGGCGCCACACACCCCCCTGGTAAAACACAGCACGTCTGTGGGCTGGAACAGAGTAAAAGGCAATTTTTAAAGACATACAAAATTTTTAGGACATGTCTACATATAAGATTATTAACATCACTTCTTCCCTTTATGGGAGGCATACTTCTTTAACGTTACTGGCTACGTTTCATTTACCAAAACATTATAAACACTTTCTTCACATGTTATAAAACATTATAAACATTTCCTTTGCGTATAAAACATTTCCGTCACAAACATTCTTCCTATTTTGGCATTTGTCATATCTATAAGGCATATAAAGCATTTTCAAGTAATCTTTGATTAACTGGCCACAGTGCAATTCGTGACCAGGTGTCCATTTTCTTTAAAGTGCAACTTGCAACTGGTAACAGACGAACATGAGGGACCCGTCCCAAACCCTCAACGGAGGCCCTGGGGTGGCTGCAGAGCTTAGACGATCCAGATGCTGGACCTCGTCTTCGGCCACTTCCAACAGGTTTTTGTTCTGAGGTACTCGTTGTAGGTTCTTATAAAACCAATATGGGGCACCTCAAAAGGTGCAACTATTTACAAGGAGTGGCTGCTCCCAGTCCTCAGCTGGTCAGTCTTTGGACCCGCTACGGGTAACTAAGTAAACGGGTAACATCACAAACGTTAACTGGCAGTGTCCATTCTGCACGGGTACTGGTGACTGTGTATAGCCTTTAATAGAAGTGCTCCCTCTGGGGAGGCTCTGGTCCATGGGAAGATGACCCAGCTGGGTCTTCAGTCTCGCAGAGGTGGAACTCACTCTTCTCCTCCACTCTGTGAACATTGAGGGCATACCATCTCCTGACTCCTCGGTGCCGGGTATATGTAACAATGTCTCCGGGGTAGAGGTCCCGATCAGGATGACCCGCTCTGAGATGAGACTCCTTGTCCCTTCTATTCACAAACAAGTCAATGTCTGTGTGCGGGTCCCGGATGAACCCCCATCCGGCCTTTAAATCGAATTTAACCACGGTACCCTCTTCTCTGGGGCCGTGAGCGGCCTCGTTGAACTGACGGGCCCGGGTCTTTTCCTGCAGGTTCTGGGCCTCTAATCTCTCCCACCGCTTGCGCCGTGAGCTGCGCTCTTTTTCAAATTGAGCCAGCTGCTGGCGGCAGAACTCCCTGCGGCGGGCCGCGGCTGCCCTGGTCTCCTGGGAGAACCCCATTAGATCCTCCCCCGAGTGATCCCACTCGATTTGGGCCTCCTCCTCCGGTACCTGGGAAGCGGCGGCAGGCTGTGGAGCGGGCAGGAGTGAGGGCTGCTGGTCCTCCACCTCCGCAGAGCAGTCCCACCGGCAACATCGGTACACCCACTCAGCGGGCAGGGGAGACGGCTCCTGCAGGGACCCAGAAGCTGTGCGGGATCGCTGGTGCTCAGAGGTAGCAGCGTTGAGGTCTGAGGGACGTGCAGGATTGGCGCGCCCGGGATTTGCGGGGCTTGCGGCGGGGCCTGGAGAGGGCCGCTGCTGATCACGCCCGGGGTCAGAGGGCGCGGCTTTGGGCCTGGGCGCGGGCTGGTGGTAGTAGCGCCCGGGATCAGAGGACTTGGCTGCTGGCTCGGGCCGTCGCTGGTGGCGCCCGAGGCTGGAGGGCTTGGCTGCGGGAGCGGGCCGCCGCTGGTGGCGTCCGGGGCTGGAGGGCTTGGCTGCGGGAGCGGGCCGCCGCTGGTGGCGCCCGGGGCTGGAGGGCTTGGCAATAGGCGCAGCTGCGGGGGTAGGAGCAGGCTGGAGGTGGTAGCGCCCAGGAGCAGCGGCTCCACCAGGGGACCAAGGAGCAGGTCGACGCTGGCAGCGCCCGGGACAGGGAGACTCCTCCTACCTGCTCCCGCGGCCGCTGCTGCGTCTCGCGTCGCCTCCTGGCGCTGGTCAGGATCCGTGACGCCTGGGACACTGCCAGTGCTGAGCAGCGTCCTCTGCTGACGGTCCGCCATCCTCTGCTCCATCTCCCGCTTCCATCCGGCGATGGCGTTACGCTGGGCCTTCTCCATCCTCCGGCCCAGGTCTTCCATCCCGGAGCGGAGGAACTCCGAGTCCTCCTGGGGCAGCTTTGCCACAAGCTCCTCCAGGGTGTAGGGTGCTTCAGACTGCAGCATGCCGCTGGCTGGGGCTCTGGTGCTGCCGTCCTCCATCTTCCCCACTGGGTTTGATCTGTCTAGACTGATCCAGACCACACCCTGTCTCCCAGTTTTCTTCTCTCCCCTCCCCTGCTGGGGGCGGTTCCAGGGCAATTTGCTGCGGTCCCATGGCAGTCTGCTGTCGGTCACCTTCAGGGTCAGCCTCCCCACCTTCATGGACACACTGGCATACATGACCATTGCTGTTTGGGGCGGGTTCTGCGTTTGGCGCCATTCTGGGACCTGGCCCACGATGGGAGGTGGTTTCTTGTTGCCTTTTAACACGCACATAATGGCGTCCGTTCTTCTGGGGTGGGCGCTACATTCAGTACAGTGAAATAGTCTCTAGGCACACAATACCTGATGATAATGGGTTGGTTTCGAATCCTGCCGACTACGCCAAATTTGATGCGCCCCCTGGGCCGTGGGGAATACCCGGAGCCGGGCCTTGTGGATGCTGGCGGTTGTAGTCACCATGGCAGCGACCCGGTCCGTGACCCAGGGCGGTCAAACCGAAGGGGTATTCTATGTGTGAAGATATGTCAATGTCCGACTACGCCACCTGTGCTCTCCCGTAGGAGCATTATCGCCCTGTCCCCAGGAAATGTGGTGTAGTGGATGCAGCGTTAGGGTCCTGAGCCATACTCCTTCCTTACCTGAGAGTGAGGTTCCACATCTCTGGATGAGATGCAATAACTCTGTGGCGACCGAACCCTCAGGGGCGCCACATATCTCATCAACATCTCATAGGAATATAGGTATAATTATTGTTCTGTATGGGGATTATGGCTAAAATATCACAAATACTCATGCCCAGTAACATATTTTATCATTTTATTTTAAGAACATATATTTATATATATATATATATATATATATATATACATATATATATGTTCTTAAAATAAGATGATATATATATATATGTTCTTAAAATAAAATGATAAAATATGTTACTGGGCATGTGTATTTGTGATATTTCACCCATAATCCACATACAGAACAATAGTTATATCCATGTTCCTATCAGAAGTAGATGAAGTATGTTCCTTGGCATGTGTATTTGTGATATTTTAGCCATAATCCCCATACAGAACAATAATTATACCTATATTCCTATGAGATGTTGATGAGATATATCACCATGCGTGTGTAACCCCGATATTCTACACATAATCCCAAATAGTTACAATCTTTTTTCCCTGGTTCTATTATTAAACTTTAATCCAGCCCTGTGGATGTTCTGATTCATTTAAGTATTTCCATTGAATTCCCTCTGATTTCTTTCTATATCACAGGTCAAGAGTTAAAAACTGCAGCTTCTTCTAATCCAGTATCAAGGCCAGAAGTCATTTCCTGGTCTGCATTTGAAAAATGTGCTACCATCTAGTGGTCGAGTCTAGCATTGCAGCCCATCATCCCATCATTCCAATATGTAGTTTAGTACGTCCCTATATATTTATGTCTGTTTTATGTGTTTTTAAGAATGTGTTCAAATATGTACGTATCTGTGTATGTGCTTGTCTGCATATGTATGTGTGCATATCTGTGTACCATCTGCATGTCTGCGTACCGTGTGTGTGCATGTCTGCGTACCGTGTGTGTGCATGTCTGCATACCGTGTGAATGCATGCTTGCTTGCTGTGTGCGTGTACGTGCATGTCTGCATATGTGAAGGGTGAGGGGGCAGCCTTTGCCCTGTGTTATATACCTACATTTCTCTGCGGTATCTGTGCATCATGAATGCGGTATGTATTAAAGGGATCACTGAGACTCTTTCGCCCGGGGCCCACGAAATCCTGGAGCCGGCCCTGGTTGATAGCAATGATGGAGGAGGAAACGTCATGTGACACTCTCTCTCCCATCATTCCTCCTCTGTGTCTGGCGCAGCGGCGTGATGACGCTCCACTCTGTGTCAGACAGTGGAGCTGGCAGCTGCTGAGGTGATGACAGAGACGCGCTGCAGAGACTGAAGCAGCGGGGAACGAGGAGCGGTAAGTATGTATTTATTTATTTTTGTAAATCAGTGAGTACTGATAATACTGGAGGACTGGGGCTGCATTTTACCCTATGGTGGGGACTGCCGTTTACCCTATGGTGGGCTGCATTATACTGCATACAGAACCATGGGGAGTGCATTATACTGTGTGGAGGACCATGGGGAGTTCATTATACTGTGTGGAGGACCATGGGGAGTGCATTATACTGTGTGGAGGACCATGGCGAGTGTCATCTACTGTGTGGAGGACCAAGGTGAGTGCATTATACTGTGTGGAGGACCATGGGGAGTTTATTATACTGTGTGGAGGACCATGGGGAGTTCATTATACTGTGTGGAGGACCATGGGGAGTGCATTATACTATGTGGAGGACCATGGGGAGTTCATTATACTGTGTGGAGGACCATGGGGAGTGCATTGTACTGTGTGGAGGACCATGGCGAGTGTCATCTACTGTGTGGAGGACCAAGGCGAGTGCATTATACTGCGTGGAGGACCATGGCGAGTGCATTATACTGTGTGGAGGACCATGGGGAGTTCATTATACTGTGTGGAGGACCATGGGGAGTGCATTATACTGTGTGGAGGACCATGGCGAGTGCATTATACTGTGTGGAGGACCATGGGGAGTGCATTATACCGTGTGCAGGACCATGGGGAGTGCATTATACTGTGTGGGGGACCATGGCGAGTTCATTATACTATGTGGAGGACCATGGGGAGTTCATTACACTGTGTGGAGGACCATGGGGAGTGCATTATACTGTGTGGAGGACCATGGCGAGTGTCATCTACTGTGTGGAGGTCCATGGGGAGTTCATTATACTGTGTGGAGGACCATGGGGAGTGCATAATACTGTGTGGAGGACCATGGGGAGTGCATTATACTGTGTGCAGGACCATGGGGAGTGCATTATACTGTGTGCAGGACCATGGGGAGTGCGTTATACTGTGTGGAGGACCATGGGGAGTGCATTATACTGTGTGGAGTACCATGGCGAGTGTCATCTACTGTGTGGAGGACCAAGGTGAGTGCATTATACTATGTGGAGGACCATGGGGAGTTCATTATACTGTGTGGAGGACCATGGGGAGTGTCATCTACTGTGTGGAGGACCAAGGCGAGTGCATTATACTGTGTGGAGGACCATGGGGAGTTCATTATACTGTGTGGAGGACCATGGGGAGTGCATTATACTGTGTGGAGGACCATGGGGAGTGCATTATACTGTGTGGAGGACCATGGGGAGTTCATTATACTGTGTGGAGGACCATGGGCAGTGCATTGTACTGTGTGGAGGACCATGGCGAGTGTCCTCTACTGTGTGGAGGACCAAGGCGAGTGCATTATACTGTGTGGAGGACCATGGCGAGTGCATTATACTGTGTGGAGGACCATGGGGAGTTCATTATACTGTGTGGAGGACCATGGGGAGTGCATTATACTGTGTGGAGGACCATGGAGTGCATTATACTTTGTGCAGGACCATGGGGAGTGCATTATACTGTGTGGAGGACCATGAGGAATGCATTATACTGCGTGGAGGACCATGGGGAGTGCATTATAATGTGTGCAGGACCATAGAGACTGCACTATACTGTGTGCAGGCCCATAGGGACTGCATTATACTGTGTGGAGGACCATAGGGACTGCATTATACTGTGTGGAGGACCATGAGGAGTTCATTATACTGTGTGGAGGACCATGGGGAGTGCATTATACTGTGTGCAGGACCATGGCGAGTGCATTATACTGCGTGGAGGACCATGGCGAGTGCATTATACTGCGTGGAGGACCATGGCGAGTGCATTATACTGTGTGGAGGACCATAGCGAGTGCATTACACTGTGTGGAGGACCATGGCAAGTGCATTATACTGTGTGGAGGACCATGGCGAGTGCATTATACTGTGTGGAGGACCATGGCGAGTGCATTATACTGCGTGGAGGACCATGGCGAATGCATTATACTGCGTGGAGGACCATGGCGAGTGCATTATACTGCGTGGAGGACCATGGCGAGTGCATTATACTGTGTGGAGGACCATGGGGAGTTCATTACACTGTGTGGAGGACCATGGGGAGTGCATTATACTGCGTGGAGGACCATGGCGAGTGCATTATACTGCGTGGAGGACCATAGGGACTGCATTATACTGTGTGGAGGACCATGAGGAGTTCATTATACTGTGTGGAGGACCATGGGGAGTGCATTATACTGTGTGCAGGACCTTGGCGAGTGCATTATACTGCGTGGAGGACCATGGCGAGTGCATTATACTGTGTGGAGGACCATGGCGAGTGCATTATACTGCGAGGAGGACCATGGCGAGTGCATTATACAGTGTGGAGGACCATGGCGAGTGCATTATACTGCGTGGAGGACCATGGCGAGTGCATTATACTGCGTGGAGGACCATGGCGAATGCATTATACTGCGTGGAGGACCATGGCGAGTGCATTATACTGTGTGGAGGACCATGGGGAGTTCATTACACTGTGTGGTGGACCATGGGGAGTGCATTATACTGCGTGGAGGACCATTGCGAGTGCATTATACTGCGTGGAGGACCATGGCGAGTGCATTATACTGTGTGGAGGACCATGGCGAGTGCATTAAACTGCGTGGAGGACCATGTCGAGTGCATTAAACTGCGTGGAGGACCATGGTGAGTGGATTATACTGCGTGGAGGACCATGGCAAGTGCATTATACTGCGTGGAGGACCATGGCGAGTGCATTATACTGCGTAGAGGACCACGGAGTGCATTATACTGTGTGCAGGACCATGGGGAGTGCATTATACTGTATGGAGGACCATGGGGAATGCATTATACTGTGTGGAGGACCATGGGGAATGCATTATACTGCGTGGAGGACCATGGGGAGTGCATTATAATGTGTGCAGGACCATAGGGACTGCATTATACTGTGTGCATGACCATAGGGACTGCATTATACTGTGTGGAGGACCATAGGTACTGCATTATACTGTGTGGAGGACCATGAGGAGTTCATTATACTGTGTGCAGGACCATGGCGAGTGCGTTATACTGCGTGGAGGACCATGGCGAGTGCATTATACTGCGTGGAGGACCATGGCGAGTGCATTATACTGTGTGGAGGACCATGGCGAGTGCATTATGCTGTGTGGAGGACCATGGCGAGTGCATTATACTGCGTGGAGGACCATGTCGAGTGCATTATACTGCGTGGAGGACCATGACGAGTGGATTATACTGAGTGGAGGACCATGGCGAGTGCATTATACTGCGAGGAGGACCATGGCGAGTGCATTATACTGCTTGGAGGACCATGGCGAATGCATTATACTGCGTGGAGGACCATGGCGAGTGCATTATACTGCGTGGAGGACCATGGCGAATGCATTATACTGTGTGGAGGACCATGGCGAGTGCATTATACTGTGTGGAGGACCATGGCGAGTGCATTATACTGTGTGGAGGACCATGGCGAGTGCATTACACTGTGTGGAGGACCATGGCGAGTGCATTATACTGTGTGGAGGACCATGGCGAGTGCATTACACTGTGTGGAGGACCATGGCGAGTGCATTATACTGTGTGGAGGACCATGGCGAGTGCATTATACTGTGTGGAGGACCATGGCGAGTGCATTATACTGCGTGGAGGACCATGGCGAGTGCATTATACTGCATGGAGGACCATGGCGAGTGCATTATACTGTGTGGAGGACCATGGCAAGTGCATTATACTGTGTGGAGGACCATGACGAGTGCATTATTCTGAGTGGAGGACCATGGGGACTGCATTATACTGTGTGCAGGACCATGGGGAGTGCATTATACTGTGTGGAGGACCATGGAGTGCATTATACTTTGTGCAGGACCATGGGGAGTGCATTATACTGTGTGGAGGACCAAGAGGAATGCATTATACTGCGTGGAGGACCATGGGGAGTGCATTATAATGTGTGCAGGACCATAGGGACTGCACTATACTGTGTGCAGGCCCATAGGGACTGCATTATACTGTGTGGAGGACCATAGGGACTGCATTATACTGTGTGGAGGACCATGAGGAGTTCATTATACTGTGTGGAGGACCATGGGGAGTGCATTATACTGTGTGCAGGACCATGGCGAGTACATTATACTGCGTGGAGGACCATGGCGAGTGCATTATACTGCGTGGAGGACCATGGCGAGTGCATTATACTGTGTGGAGGACCATAGCGAGTGCATTACACTGTGTGGAGGACCATGGCAAGTGCATTATACTGTGTGGAGGACCATGGCGAGTGCATTATACTGTGTGGAGGACCATGGCGAGTGCATTATACTGCGTGGAGGACCATGGCGAGTGCATTATACTGCGTGGAGGACCATGGCGAGTGCATTATACTGTGTGGAGGACCATGACGAGTGCATTATACTGAGTGGAGGACCATGGGGAATGCATTATACTGTGTGCAGGACCATGGGGAGTGCATTATACTGTGTGGAGGACCATGGAGTGCATTATACTGTGTACAGGACCATGGAGAGTGCATTATACTGTGTGGAGGACCATGGGGAATGCATTATAATGTGTGCAGTACCATTGGGACTGCATTATACTGTGTGCAGGACCATAGGGACTGCATTATACTGTGTGGAGGACCATAGGGACTGCATTATACTGTGTGGAGGACCATGAGGAGTTCATTATACTGTGTGGAGGACCATGGGGAGTGCATTATACTGTGTGCAGGATCATGGTGAGTGCTTTATACTGTGTGGAGGACCATGCGGAGTGCATTATACTGTGTGCAGGACCATGGGGAGTGCATTATACTGTGTGGAGGAACATGGGGAGTGCATTATAATGTGTGCAGGACCATTGGGACTGCATTATACTGTGTGCAGGACCATAGGGACTGCATTATACTGTGTGGAGGACCATAGGGACTGCATTATACTGTGTGGAGAACCATGAGGAGTTCATTATACTGTGTGGAGGACCATGGGGAGTGCATTATACTGTGTGCAGGACCATGGCGAGTGCATTATACTGCGTGGAGGACCATGGCGAGTGCATTATACTGCGTGGAGGACCATGGCGAGTGCATTATACTGCGTGGAGGACCATGGCGAGTGCATTATACTGCGTGGAGGACCATGGCGAGTGCATTATACTGCGTGGAGGACCATGGTGAGTGCATTATACTGCGTGGAGAACCATGGCGAGTGCATTATACTGCGTGGAGGACCATGGCGAGTGCATTATACTGCGTGGAGGACCATGGCGAGTGCATTATACTGCGTGGAGGACCATGGCAAGTGCATTATACTGTGTGGAGGACCATGGCGAGTGCATTATACTGTGTGGAGGACCATGGCGAGTGCATTATACTGCGTGGAGGACCATGGCGAGTGCATTATACTGCGTGGAGGACCATGGCGAGTGCATTATACTGTGTGGAGGACCATGGCGAGTGCATTATACTGCGTGGAGGACCATGGCGAGTGTATTATACTCAGTGGAGTGTGGAGAGGTGTGGGGGCCATTATACTGTATGTAGGCCCACTATACTGTATGTAGGCCCACTAAATCCTTCATGACTTGTCTCTCAGGGCCAGAAAGATTATATAGTCTGTACTTTGGTAGTTTAGCTCCGGGGGTCAGGTTAATAGGACAGTCATAAGCAAGATGAGGAGGCAAATCCTGACACCCCTTTTCAGAAAAAACATCCTCAAAATCAGACAGAAAAGCAGGCAGTATCCCTGTAGCGACAACAGCAATAGATACATTCAGACAGTTCTCCTGGCAGTAATCTCCCCATTCAGTAATCTCCCCGGTTTGCCAATCCGCCAACAGATTATGTTTAACAAGCCAGGGCATACCTAAAACAATCGGAGTAGGGAGATTTTCCAAAACATAGCAAGGGATGATTTCACAATGAACTGACCCCACCCTCAGTTTTACACTATGTACAATCTGAGTAAATGCTTTCTGTTCAAGTGGCGCCGAGTCAATGGCAAAGATGGGAATAGGTTCAGCTAAAGCACAGCAAGCAAGACCATGAGTTTTCACAAACTCAGCATCAACCATGCTGACTCCGGCTCCACTGTCAACAAACACAGAATTTTTTTCGGTTTGGCTCTCTAGCACCATCTCTGCTGTCAGGACAAAGCGGGAACTGCAGTTTGACCACAAATGCACCCCTTGTTGATCCAAGTCCAGACTACTGAGAGTTAAACGAGTCTCCTTTTGTTTAGAAATTGAAGGACAAGAATACGCCTCTTTTCTTGTGAATCTCTGGGGAGCTGTATGTAGAGAAATCCCCTAACTGCATAGGTTCCTCCACCTCCTCCAGTACTGGTTCACCCCCAGACCGCTCCCTTGGCAAAGGTACACAACCCCGACAAGAAGGCCACGGAGAAGAAGGTTGCACCCGTCTATCCCGAAGGCGCCTATCCAGACGTATGGCCAAAGACATGACAGCCTCCAAGGACTGAGGGGTATCATATACAGCCAAGGCTTCTTTCAACCTTTCAGTAAGCCCCTCACAAAATTGACTTTTAAGGGCTGAGTCATTCCATTTGGAATCCGTTGCCCATCTACGGAATTTCGAACGGTACGTTTCCACTGACCGAATCCCCTGCTGAAGGCGACGTAGCTTTGACTCAACCAAGGCGACTCGGTCAGGGTCATCACAGATGAGGGCCAGAGCTCCAAAAAAAACCTCCACAGACTGGAGACAAACTGAGTCCTGCGGTAATGAAAAGACCCATGAATGAGGATCGCCCTGTAGTAGAGAGATCACAATACCAGCCCATTGCTCCTCATTACCGGAGGAGTACGGACGAAGTTTGAAGTACAATTTGCCTGCCTCCTTAAACACAAAAAACTTGTCCCTACCTCCTGAAAACCTGTCCGGGAGGGCAACCTTGGGTTCAGACAGGTCTACCAGCAGAAACCCCTACATTGGCGGCCTGTAACCGGTGATACTGCTGCTGAACCTCACAGAGGAGGTCATTCACCTCCAGAAACAGACAGCGGAACTGCTCTGCGAGCTCTGCAACTGATCCCATACTAAAGGGAGTAAGGAAAAAAAAAGGTGCACGCCCAAAAACACACAAAGAAAAAAGAATAAAATATCAATCTTGAGTCGTTTTTTTTTTCGTGTTTTTTTCTTTTTCCAAAAAGTGCTCTGCCGGTTATAATGTCATGCCAGGTGTGAGTGCAACACAGAGAGTCACGGCAGGTGTGAGTGCAACACAGAGGGGAAAGGGGAAGGGAGCCCAGATTAGGTGATCTCCTAATCTGGACTAGCGTCACCCTGTCTCCCACTAACGTCCCTATACAGCTTCCGCAACTGTCGCCAATCACGTGCCTCACCCTACTATTCCTGGCGTAAGGCTATAGCTAGGGGTGGAAGGAGATGAGCATTAGTCAACCTTCGCTATCACTCTAAACACAAAAGGGGAAGAACACACAGGGGAATAACAACTTAGCTTAAGAAGAACTCCAACAGGGCACACGGCCTCAATACTCCAGAGAGGACATGATGCTGCTTCCGCCAAGTTCCAAGTAGAAATGAGTATAACCTGCGACACCCACCTAAACATACCAGGTATATATACACCCAGACTAAAGGGAGGTAGTCGCTGGGTCCTAAACACTGCCTCCTATCTAGGCAGCTGTCTGCATTGCCAAACGTGGCGATCTCTTGCAAACCACTGCAGGGCGACCGTCTGTCACCTCTGACACACCCGTGACAACTCTACCTGCCAACCAAAAATATATATAGGTTTGACTGTGCGTACAAGCTGACTTTGACCGCCACTGACGTACTAGCTGGCTTATAGCACTGTATGACTTTTACATAGTAACATAGTAACATAGTTTTTAAGGTTGAAGGAAGACTAAGTCCATCTAGTTCAACCCATAGCCTAACATGTTGATCCAAAGGAAGGCAAAAAAAAACATGTGACAAACACTAAGCTCCACATTGTGGAAAAAAATTCCTTCCCGACTCCATACAACAATCAGACTAGTTCCCTGGATCAACGCCCTATAAAGGAATCTAGTATATATAACCTGTAATATTATACTTTTCAAGAAAGGCATCCATGCCCTTCTTAAATTTTAATAGTGAATCACTCATTACAACATCATGCGGCAGAGAGCTCCATAGTCTCACTGCTCTTACAGTAAAGAATCCCCGTCTGTGATTATGATTAAACCTTCTTTCCTCCAGACGTAGAAGATGCCCCCTTGTCCCCGTCTCTGGCCTCAGAGTAAAAAGATCAGTAGAAAGGTCTTTGTACTGTCCCCTCATATACTTGTACATAGTAATAAGATCACCCCTAAGCCTTCGTTTTTCCACAGTAAATAACCCCAAGTGTAATAACCTGTCTTGGTATTACAGACCCCCCAGTCCTCTAATAACCTTGGTCACTCTTCTCTGCACCCTCTCTAGTTCAGCTATGTCTTTATTATACACCGGAGACCAGAACTGTACACAGTATTCTAAGTGTGGTCGCACTAGTGACTTGTATAGAGGTAAAATTATGTTCTCCTCATGAGCATCTATGCCTCTTTTAATGCATCCCATTATTTTATTTGCCTTTGCAGCAGCTGCCTGACACTGGCCACTAAACGTGAGCTTGTCGTCCACCAATACACCCAGGTCTTTTTCAGTTACAGTTTTGCCCAGTGTTTTACAATTAAGCATATAATTATACATTTTATTTCCTCTGCCCAAGTGCATTACCTTACATTTATCCCCATTAAAACTCATTTGCCATTTATCAGCCCAAGCTTCTAGTTTACATAGATCCTCCTGTAATATAAAATTGTCCTCCTCTGTATTGATTACCCTGCAGAGTTTAGTGTCATCTGCAAATATTGAAATATTACTCTGTATGCCCCCTACAAGGTCATTAATAAATATGCTAAGAAGAAGGGGGCCCAATACTGACCCCTGTGGTACCCCACTGTTAACTGAGACCCAGTCTGAGTGTTTTCCATTAATAACCACCCTTTGTTTCCTATCACTGAGCCAATTCTTAACCCACATACATATATTTTCCCCTATCCCCATTGTTCTCATTTTATGTATCAACCTTTTGTGTGGAACCGTATCAAAAGCTTTTGAAAAGTCCATGTACACAACATCCACTGCATTTCCTTGGTCCAGTCCAGAACTTGCCTTCTCATAAAAACTGATCAGATTAGCTTGAGAGGAACGGTCTCTAGTAAACCCTTGTTGATAAACCCATGTTGATATTGGGTCATGAGGTTATCCTTCTTCAGATAGTCTAGTATAGCATCTCTTAGGAAACCCTCCAGGATTTTACCCACAGTAGAGGTTAAGCTTACTGGCCTATAATTTCCAAGTTCAGTTTTTGTCTCCTTTTTGAATATTGGCACCACATTTGCTATACGCCAGTCGTGTGGTACAGACCCTGTTATTATGGAATCTTTAAAGATTAAAAATAATGGTCTATCTATGACGTTACTTAATTCCTGCAGTACTCGCGGGTGTATCCCATCCGGGCCCAGGGATTTGTCAACTTTAGTGATTTTTAGACGCCGCCGTACTTCCTGCTGGGTTAAGCAAGTGACATTTAATGGAGAATTTTTGTTATCACTGATCATGTTTTCTGTCATGCGATTTTCTTGTGTAAATACAGTTGAAAAAAAATCATTTAGCATATTGGCTTTTTCTTCATCCTCATCCACCATTTCACCCAGACTATTTTTAAGGGGGCCAACACTATCATTTTTTAGTTTTTTATTATTTATGTAGTTAAAGAATATTTTGGGGTTATTTTTACTTTCTCTGGCAATGATTCTCTCTGCCTCAATCTTTGCTGCCTTCATTTGGTTTTTACAGAATTCATTTAATTTTCTATATTTATTTAATGCCTCCTCACTACCTACTTGCTTTACTTCTCTAAATGCTTTCTTTTTGTCACTTACTGCGCCCCTTACAGCTCTATTTAGCCATAGTGGTTTCCTCCTATTTCTAGCATGTTTATTCCCAAAGGGTATATATTGTGCACAGGTCTTATTCAGGATGCTAATAAATGTCTCCCATTTGCTTTGTGTAGTTTTATGTCTCAGTATATCGTCCCAGTTTATTGCATTAAGATAATCTCTCAACCGTTGGAAATTTGCCTTCCTGAAGTTTAGTGTCCTTGTAACCCCTCTATTACACATCTTATTAAAGGTTACATGAAAACGTATTATTTTGTGATCACTATTACCCAAGTGACCTCCAACTCGTATATTTGATATGCGGTCTGGCCTATTGGTTAATATTAGGTCTAGCAGTGCCCCCCTTCTTGTTGGGTCCTGAACCAGTTGTGAAAGGTAATTGTCTCTCATAGTTGTCAAAAACCTATTACCTTTGCTTGAACCACAGGTTTCTGTCCCCCAATGTATTTCAGGGTAGTTGAAGTCCCCCATAATAATGACTTCTCCTTGAGTCGCTGCTTCATCTATTTGCTTTACGAGGATATTCATCCGCTACATCCATTATTTTTGGAGACTTATAACACACCCCTATCAGTAATTTATTATTTTTTCCCCCTCCCCTTATCTCCACCCACAGGGACTCTACATTTTCATTAGATTCACATATATCCTCCCACAAGACGGGTTTTAAGGATGATTTTACATATAAACACACACCCCCCCGCGTTTGTTTGTACGGTCATTTCTGAACAGACTATAGCCCTGTAATTTAACTGCCAAGTCATGGCTCTCGTCCAGCCACGTCTCAGATATCCCTACCATGTCATAATTATTTTCCAACAAAATTAATTCTAATTCCTCCATTTTGTTGGTTAGGCTTCTGGCATTAGTGTACATGCATTTTATGTATCTCTCTGTACGTCTATTCCTTCTTACTTTATTGACTGTTCTAACCCCACCCCCAATTTCTTTATTTGTGCCCAGGTCACTATCTGCACTATCTTCCCCACCTATAAAATGAATACCCTCCCCCCCAGTCCCTAGTTTAAACACTCCTCCAACCTTCTAGCCATTTTCTCCCCCAGCACAGCTGCACCCTCCCTATTGAGGTGCAGCCAGTCCCTAGCGTAGAGTCTGTAGCCAACTGAGAAGTCAGCCCAGTTCTCCAGGAACCCAAATCCCTCCTTCCTACACCAGTTCTTGAGCCACTTATTTATCTCCCTAATCTCCCGTTGCCTCTCTGGCATGGCACGTGGTACCGGTAGTATTTCAGAGAATACCAGCTTGGAGGTCCTTGCTTTCAGCTTGCAGCCTAATTCCCTGAAATCATCTTTAAGGACCTTCCACCTACCTCTAACTTTGTCATTTGTGCCAATGTGCACCATGACCGCTGGGTCCTCACCAGCCCCTCCCAGTAATCTGTCAACCCGATCAGCGATGTGCCGGACTCGAGCGCCAGGTATGCAGCACACTGTTCGACGATCCCTGTCTCTGTGACAGATTGCCCTATCGGTTCCCCTAATAATTGAGTCCCCCACTACCAGCACCTGCCTGGCCTGCCCTGCTCTCCTATTTCCCTCTTTACTGGAGCTGACACTCCTCTGGCTTTCAGGGGACATGCCTTGCTGCAGCAGTGCTACCCCTGTACCGTCACTCCCCTCATCTGCCAACTTTGCAAACTTATTGGGGTGTGCCAGATCAGGACTAGCCTCCCTGGCACTCTTCCCTCTACCCCCCCTTCTAACTGTTACCCAACTAGCGGCCTCGCTGTCCTGCAGCTCCCTACTACCACCCTCCCCCACATCTACCCCAGTGAGCAGCTGTTCAGTGAGCAGCAGACTCCTTTCCATATTGTCAATGGATCTCAGTGTTGCCAGCTGCTCATTTAGATCCAGTACCTGGGCTTCCAAACGCACAACGTGCACACATCTCGCGCAGCAGTAAGCAACCCCGACCGGCTGTTCAAGGAATGCATACATGTGGCAAGATGTACACTGGATAGCATTGCCAATAATGGAGCTCATTTCCTAATGGGGATTACAATATACAGAATGTAAAGTTAAAAGAAAATGAAATAATTAATAAAATACAGACAGCAATTCAGTCCAAATTCCTCCCTTCCAAACTCCCTGAATCACAAGTCACTGAAAAACAAGTCACACACTTACTTTCGTTTGCATTTACTCTCCGGTCACACTCGCAAACTAAGAGATTTAAAGAGTTTTTTTTTTTTTTCCCTTTTGCAGCAATGCACCCTACAGCTCAATGCACTTCCAAAGGACTGGATGCCCAACCAGCTGCCCCTTATAAACCCTTAATTATGACCCCTCCTCCTTAATTAACCCCTTGTGAGTATAGCTACTCCTCAGGATTTTAGTGCAATGTAGTTAACCCTTAAATGCACAGGTAGTAAACTAAAAAACTGTAAAACTGTAGTGAGAAAATAGGTTTTAAAAAGCCCAATAAAACTAAACAGGTAGAAAAGCACTCAGCAGGTCACAATTCAGCAACTCACGGCAATTCCCAAATACCTCTTCACTGAAAAACAAGTCACACGCTTACTTTCATTCGCACTTACACTCCGGTCACACTCAGCTCGTTCACACTTGCAAACTAAGAGATTTAAAGAGTTTTTTTTTTCCCTTTTGCAGCAATGCACCCTACAGCTCAATGCACTTCCTTTTGGCACAGGATAAAATATTTTTTGGACTGGGGCTAGTAAGAGAAGGTTTTTTTTTACTGTGAAACCAGGACAAGTTCAATGCCACTAAAATAAGATCTGCCTTTTAGCAGACTGGATCAACTTTGCCACAGTAAAAAAAAAAACTTTGGTGGACTCTGCCTGCCAACCAAAAATATAAATATGTTTGACTGTGCGTACAAGCTGAATTTGACCGCCACTGACATAGTAGCTGGCTTTTAGCACTGCATGACTTTTGGCACAGGAAAAAATATTTTTTGGATTGGGCCTAGTAAGAGAAGTTTTGTTTTTTTTACTGTGAAACCAGGACAAGTTAAACGCCACTAAACACAGCATTCTTTATACTGCATGGAGATGTAGGGAGGAGGGTTTGATGAGGGAGATTATCCCTGTGACACAATTCCTTCCAGTCCTTATCTTCCTGCCTGATAATACTCAGCACTGTTAGTTTAGGGAGTTTATCTGACCTGTGTCAGAATTCTGTGTTCTGAATCCTGTTCCTGTTGCCTTCTGTCAGATCTAGATAACACACCACCTTTTTCTTTGGCTTCAGCCAGACTACAATAACAAGTTCCCCACAATCCCCCTGGGGCTCTGCTAAAACACTCCCTGTCTCCTGTGACTGTGTTAACCCCTAGTTGCTGGATGCTTCTGAAGCACAACACTTCCGGTCTCCTGTGCTTGTGTTATTTGTAACAGTTGCTGGATGCTTTGGAAGCAACAGCACTACTTCTGCATGTCACATTTGTCACTAAGAAAAATCACTGTGGTATTGTTCAAAGTGAATCACATTTCATCTTGAAAGACACAAAATACATTCAACATGTATTGCAGTAGCCATTCTCAGCTACAATTTTTCTGACACCGAATTGCAGATCTTTCTGCTATCATTTTATGAGGAATAATGTTACACTGTTACCGCAGGTTTCATTATTTACAGTGTTTAATGCTTCCTATAACTTATCTGTTTATGCTGGGTTCATATATATTGGTTTTGTTTTTAATGCCTGAACCACACTCAACTGGATGATGCGCATGCTCAATGTCTATGGTGGTGCTGATAAACGTATGAAATGTTTCGCTCTCTGGGCTGGGCGACGTGAGACATCAAGTAACAAAACTGAAGTCACCAGAAACAGTGTAGCATCGGCGTCTCTGCCCCGTTCTAGGCAGAGACGCCGTCCCTCTCACCTCCCCGCTCCTGGCGCGGCGTCCTCCAGCGCTGCTCTCCCCGCTGCTTCCGGCGCGCGCTCCTTCCCCGGCAGTGTGCTTAGGGCGCGCACGCGCTCCCCCTCTCTTAAAGGGACCGCGCGCGCCGTCCTAAGGAGTCCCCGGCCAATTGCCGGAGGACCTCCCATATAAAAGGCACCTCCTCCAAAATGGAGGTGCCCGAGCAATGTTGTAGCACAGTTCACTACTCTGCTTCAGCCCTCAGGTCCCGTTGCCAGTTTCCTGCCAGATACCTGCCAGTCTGCTATCTAACTCCTGCCTGATTTTCCTGCTACCTGCCTGCCAGCCTGAGGTCCGACGGTCTGCCTACCGACTCCTGTCAGTCTGTCTAAGGACCAGCTTGCCCGCTCACCTGGGAGCGCACATCTTCTACCTGCCTGCTTGCCTGAGGTCCGACGGTCTGCCTTCCAACTCCTGTCAGTCTGTCTAAGGACCAGCCTGCCCGCTCACCTGGGAGCGCACACCTGTTACCTGCCTGCTAGCCTACCTGGAGGCTCCGCCGTCACGTGCTGTGACCACCTGCCATTCCAGAGACTCCTGCCCGCTCACCTGGGAGCGCACACCTGGTACCTGCCCGCTAGCCTACCTGGAGGCTCCGCCGTCACGAGCTGTGACCACCTGCCATTCCAGAGACTCTCGCTTGCTCACCTGGGAGCACACATCAACCATCTGCCTGCTAGCCTGCCTGGAGGCTCTGCCATCACAGGTCGTACCTACCCTTTACCCAGAGACTGCCCCGGTCACTTGCCGTGACCTCCTGCCCGTTCTTCCAGAGACTGCCCCGGTCACTTGCCGTGACCTCCTGCCCGTTCTTCCAGAGACTGCCCCGGTCACTTGCCGTGATCTCCAACCCGTTCACTCAGAGACTGTCCCGGTCACCTGCTGTGACTGCCTGCCCGTCCTCCCTGGTCGCCACCCGCTCCCTTACAAGGACCGCCCCCTTGTATAGTAGCTCAGAGGTTCCGCCTCCCAGACCCGTTACAGTTTGCTCGGGCCATGGAACCCGGTGGCACCCAAGCTCCCTCGCTCTCGGACCTGTGTCATGAACTGTCCCGTCAAAGGTCCCAACAGGAGTCCATCCTGGGTCACCTGCGGAATGTCAATACTCGCCTGGACACTCTGACTGCTCCACCAGCAACCTCCGCCAGTGCCATGTCTCGCAATCCGGCAGCTCCGCTGCCCACTAATACCATGATATCCTACCCCGGACCCCGGCTTTCTGCACCTCCTCGCTTCGGAGGCGACTCCGCCCAGGCTCGGGGCTTCATAAATCAGTGCACCCTGCACTTTGAACTATTGTCCCACCAGTTTAACTCCGACCGAGCCAAAATTGCATTCATCATGTCCCATCTCACCGGGGAGGCCCTGGCCTGGCTAAATCCTCTATGGGAGAGAGGAGACCCCCTGGTGTCCAACTTGCCTGCTTTTCTCACGGCTTTCCGGAAAGTCTTCGACGAACCCGGACGGAAGACCTCATCCGCATCATCACTGCTACGCCTCCGTCAGGAAAGTCTCACCGTGGGCCAATATGCCATACGGTTCCGTACCCTTGCCTCGGAGCTGGCCTGGGATAATGACGCTCTGGTTTCAGTCTTCTGGGAGGGTCTGTCCGGCCGTATTAAAGATGAACTTGCCGGTCGGGACATTCCTACCACCCTCGATGACCTGATAACTCTTGCCACCCGGATTGACCTGCGGTTCCAGGAGCGTGCCAAAGAGGTCACCCGTGAGAGGAGGTTTCCACGCCTAGCTCCTACTTTTCAGCAACCCGTCACTCCCTCCGTCTCTCCTGAGCCTATGCAGGTCGACCAGACCAAGATGGTCGGTTCTCGCCAAGAATCTCGCCGAGCCGAGGGAAGCTGTTTCTATTGTGGCAGTAAGAAGCCCTTCATCCGTTCCTGCCCGGAAAAGCCGGGAAACGCCAGTGTCTAGGACCACTCGGAGAGGTCGTCCTAGACAAAAGTAAGTCCTCTCCGTCTCTGACCTTACCGGTCTCTATTGCTTGGGGATAGAACTTGCTTGAACTCGCCCATCTGGATTCTGGAGCTGCTGGAAACCTCATCGTCCAGTCTCTGGTAGAAAGATACCATATTCCCACCAAGTCCCTGGCTGAGCCATTGTCAGTTGCCTCCGTGGATGGAAGACTTCTCTCGGAGACCATCCTGCTCGTCACCGAACCTATAACCCTACAGGTGGGAATGCTGCACTCTGAGGAGATCTCATTCCATGTGCTGTCCGGACTTTCTCACTCCTTGTTGCTAGGTCTACCTTGGCTCCAGACACATGAACCCGTATTGAACTGGCGGTCCGGTGAAGTACTCCGATGGGGTCCTGACTGCCATAGGACCTGCCTGGTTCCGGTCCGTCCACTTCGCCCTCAGCCTACTCCAGCTAACTTACCTGGTCTCCCGGCTCCCTACTGGCCCTATGCGGACGTCTTCGGTAAGAAGGAAGCTGAGACGTTGCCGCCCCATAGGCCATACGATTGCCCGATCGACCTGGTACCTGGCACCACTCCTCCCCGTGGGCGTATCTACCCGTTATCTGCAGCCGAGACCCGAGCCATGTCTGAGTACATTGAAGAGAATCTGGCTAGGGGATTTATCCGAAAATCTACCTCCCCGGCTGGAGCCGGATTCTTCTTTGTCAAAAAGAAAGACGGCTCGCTACGTCCCTGTATTGACTACAGAGGACTCAATCTCATTACGGTAAAAAACAAATATCCCCTGCCACTCATCTCCGAATTGTTTGAACGGCTCAAGGGCGCCAGGATCTTCTCCAAGCTGGATCTTCGAGGAGCGTATAATCTGGTCCGTATCCGTCAAGGAGACGAGTGGAAGACGGCATTCAATACCCGGGACGGTCACTACGAGTACCTTGTGATGCCCTTCGGTCTCTGTAATGCTCCCGCGGTCTTTCAGGAACTAGTCAATGACATCTTCCGTGACCTCCTGTACTCCTGCGTAGTGGTATACCTGGACGATATCTTGGTCTTCTCTCCGGATCTCCCCACACACCGGAGGGATGTTCGTCAGGTCCTGCTTAGGCTTCGGCAGAACCACCTTTACGCCAAATACGAGAAGTGCCTCTTCGACCAGACCTCCCTTCCGTTCTTGGGCTATGTCATCTCCCAAACTGGTCTGCAAATGGATCCCGAGAAGCTCTCTTCCGTTCTAAAATGGCCTCGTCCTGAAGGTTTGAAGGCGATACAGCGATTCCTGGGCTTCGCTAATTATTATCGTCTTTTCATCCCACACTTCTCGTCTCGGACTGCTCCCATATCTGCACTTACCCGTAAGGGGGCTAACCCCAGGATATGGTCGCCTGAAGCCGAGGAGGCCTTCCTCTCCCTAAACAAAGCCTTCGCCTCTGCTCCCGTCCTGCACCGTCCGGACTGTAATAAACAATTCTACCTGGAGGTTGATGCTTCCTCCTCTGGAGCCGGAGCGGTGCTCACCCAGAAATCTTCTACCGGGAGAATGGTAACGTGCGGCTTCTTCTCCAAAATCTTCTCCTCGTCGGAGCGCAACTACTCCATTGGAGACCGGGAATTGCTAGCCATCAAATTGGCACTAGGAGAGTGGCGCTATCTGCTTGAAGGGGCTCTCTACCCGGTAATTATCTACACGGATCACAAAAACCTGGCATATCTCCAAAATGCCCAGAGGCTCAATCCTCGCCAGGCCCGGTGGTCGTTGTTTTTTGCCCGCTTCGACTTCACTCTTCATTTCCGTCCGGCGGACAAGAACGTCAAAGCTGATGCCTTGTCTCGGTCCTTCCTATCCTCTGATCAAGAGGAGGAACCTACGCACATCATCGACTCCTCCAAGGTGATGAATGTGGCCCCCTTGGATCTAACTCGTCTTCCACCCGGTAAGACGTTCATAGCTGTGCCAGATCGGGAGAGGGTTCTTCGCTGGGGACATTCTTCTAAACTAGCTGGTCATGCTGGCCAAAAGAAGACCTTTCAACTTATTGCCCAGCATTACTGGTGGCCTACCCTACGTAAGGACGTGGTAGACTTCGTCGCGGCCTGTTCATCCTGTGCCCGTAACAAAGTTCCCCGACATCTACCTGCCGGCCATCTCCTGCCCCTTCCCGTACCTGCTGCTCCTTGGCAACACATCGCTATGGACTTTATCACCGACCTTCCAGTTTCTGCCGGTTGTACCATCATTTGGGTTGTCGTTGACCGTTTTTCTAAGATGGCCCACTTCATTCCCCTGCCTGGTCTTCCGTCTGCACCCGAGTTGGCTAAAGACTTTATCCGCCACATCTTCCGTCTCCATGGCCTGCCCCTCCACATCGTGTCGGATCGTGGGGTTCAGTTCACCTCTCGTTTCTGGAGAGCCACTTGTAAGCTGCTGGACATTACCCTGGATTTCTCCTCCGCTTACCACCCTCAGTCCAATGGTCAAGTGGAGCGGATCAATCAAATCTTGTCCAGCTACCTCCGGCACTTCGTGGATGCTCACCACTCGGACTGGGTGGATCTCCTACCGTGGGCCGAGTTCTCTTATAACAACCATGAGAGCGAGTCCTCTTCCAAATCCCCGTTCTTTATAGTTGGTGGTCAACATCCCCGGATTCCACTTCCTGTCTCCGTTTCTGTGGACAACCCTGCTGCGGAGTCTCTTGTGAGCGAATTTTCTACTATTTGGGAGAGCACCAGGTCCGCTCTTCTTCTCTCCTCTGAGCGGATGAAGAGATATGCTGATAAGAGACGTCTGGATCCGCCCCAATTCCGTCCGGGAGACAAGGTTTGGCTCTCATCCAAACATGTGCGGCTCAAAATACCCTCCTACAAGTTGGGCCCTTGATTCATCGGTCCCTTCGAAGTCCTCAGGCAAATTAACCCTGTGGCCTACAAATTAAAACTCCCGGCCACCCTACGGATCCCCAACTCCTTCCACGTATCTCTCCTCAAACCCGTTGTCTTTAACTCTTTTTCCAAAAATCCAGGTGCCCCTCCTGCTCCGGTTTCCGCTGATGACATCTTTGAGGTAGAGAGTATTCTGGCCTCCAAGAGGGTAAGAGGAAAAACCTTTTTTCTGGTAGATTGGAAGGGGTTTGGTCCTGAGGAGAGAACTTGGGAAACCAGGGAGAACATCAACGCCCCGCTTCTCCTTGAAAAATTTCTTTCTGGCCAAAAAAAGAGGGGGCCTAAAGGGGGGGGTACTGTAGCATCGGCGTCTCTGCCCCGTTCTAGGCAGAGACGCCGTCCCTCTCACCTCCCCGCTCCTGGCGCGGCGTCCTCCAGCGCTGCTCTCCCTGCTGCTTCCGGCGCGCGCTCCTTCCCCGGCAGTGTGCTTAGGGCGCGCGCGCGCGCGCTCCCCCTCTCTTAAAGGGACCGCGCGCGCCGTCCTAAGGAGTCCCCGGCCAATTGCCGGAGGACCTCCCATATAAAAGGCACCTCCTCCAAAATGGAGGTGTCCGAGCAATGTTGTAGCACAGTTCACTACTCTGCTTCAGCCCTCAGGTCCCGTTGCCAGTTTCCTGCCAGATACCTGCCAGTCTGCTATCTAACTCCTGCCTGATTTTCCTGCTACCTGCCTGCCAGCCTGAGGTCCGACGGTCTGCCTACCGACTCCTGTCAGTCTGTCTAAGGACCAGCTTGCCCGCTCACCTGGGAGCGCACATCTTCTACCTGCCTGCTTGCCTGAGGTCCGACGGTCTGCCTTCCAACTCCTGTCAGTCTGTCTAAGGACCAGCCTGCCCGCTCACCTGGGAGCGCACACCTGTTACCTGCCTGCTAGCCTACCTGGAGGCTCCGCCGTCACGTGCTGTGACCACCTGCCATTCCAGAGACTCCTGCCCGCTCACCTGGGAGCGCACACCTGGTAACTGCCCGCTAGCCTACCTGGAGGCTCCGCCGTCACGAGCTGTGACCACCTGCCATTCCAGAGACTCTCGCTTGCTCACCTGGGAGCACACATCAACCATCTGCCTGCTAGCCTGCCTGGAGGCTCTGCCATCACAGGTCGTACCTACCCTTTACCCAGAGACTGCCCCGGTCACTTGCCGTGACCTCCTGCCCGTTCATCCAGAGACTGCCCCGGTCACTAGCCGTGACCTCCTGCCCGTTCTTCCAGAGACTGCCCCGGTCACTAGCCGTGACCTCCTGCCCGTTCTTCCAGAGACTGCCCCGGTCACTTGCCGTGACCTCCTGCCCGTTCTTCCAGAGACTGCCCCGGTCACTTGCCGTGATCTCCAACCCGTTCACTCAGAGACTGTCCCGGTCACCTGCTGTGACTGCCTGCCCGTCCTCCCTGGTCGCCACCCGCTCCCTTACAAGGACCGCCCCCTTGTATAGTAGCTCAGAGGTTCCGCCTCCCAGACCCGTTACAAACAGAACTGAGCCCACCATAAAATCAGATATGTGATTAGTTTCAGTTTGCTTTTTCTGTGCTACAACTGAGGAAAATAGTACTGGAGGGCTGAACATATGGGAACAATCCATTATTTTTTCTTTCAGTGGAGCTGTGTATAGAAAAAAAAGGTAGCAAAATAATCAACTTTGGCTACATGTGTTATTTTAATTAAACCTGGAAAACTGTGAATTAAATTACAATATATAGAACAATTAGATCAATAAAGTATTCAGACTTTTTTACATCATTTTCTCAGAGTGGACGCAGATATCTTTGTCAATTTTTAAAGAGATTTTCCATGCTGAAATGAAAAATCTGCAATCACTTTATGTTACTGTAGACTTCCAAATTGTGACAATGTCCAAAGCTAACACTGTTGCTTTTTCCCGGTAGGCCCAATGCAAGTGGGAGGTCATATGACTGGATGTATGCAATTTGAATACTTGTGGTCACGTGCAGACTAATCTTATCTGATATCTCTTAATGCTCTTCTATTAAGTGAAGCCCATTCAGACTAGTCGGCACATGACTATAAGTAAGTAAATTGCATACATGAGGTCAATTCACCACCCATTCAAACAAGCAAATCGTTAGTGTATGTCTCACACACTGTTATGATCCAGCAATCTGCAGTCACATAGAGTGGCTGCAGAATTTAATTTCAGCCCAGACAACTCCTTTTAATGATCTTTGTGCCATGTTTTTGGCTGATAGCTTCCCTTGTAGTCTCTGTGTTCTCCATTCTGAGCAATGCAGGACTTGATGGGACTCGAAGTCTATGTGGCAGGTTATATAGAAGTATTCAGACCATTTATCCCATTGGTAATAACAATTTTACAATTATGTCAGTATAAACAAATATATTGGATTTCATTTATTTTTGTTTTGCTTTGAAGAACAATCATTATATCTGCAATGTTTTGATACAGGATATTGAATTAAATGGTTTGTAATGTTCTGAAGTTGGGTCTCTCTGACGTCCAGGCATTTCACTAATTTAACGAATAATAAGTTTTCCAATAAATATAGCCGCCCCAACTATTGCTGCAAGAGCCACTCCTCCAAATGATGATCCAATTTTTGCTTCTTCCACCTATAGGGTACAAAGAACAAACCTGTTTATACATTGTCATGTTATATCACATGTGCTTAGTGATCATAATGCACTTTTATATCGTAAATCTGAATAGTAGTGGAAGACACAAAGAATAGATTACTCTGGTTCTCATAAATGGGAAGAAGGCTACTGCAGGCTTCCAAGAAAAAAAAGACGGAAAAAAGGAGGCAATTGTGGTTTATCCGCGCTGCGGATAAGTAATGATGATCCACATTGTGGGATGTGAAAAACGGAATTTTTTATTTATGGTTCTTTAGTCAAAGCATTTCAAAGTCATTCCAGACTTCTTCCTCAGGACGAAAACTGTATACGTACACGATCTGGATCCTCATTACTTATTCACAGCACGGATAAACCACAATTGGCTCCTTTTTTTCCTTTCTCTGGTAGGAAGACCTGTGGATCTGCTGCAGCTGTATCCTTTATAGCATTATTTCATTATTTTTGGATAAGACCCTATTTGCGCCCTTTTTTTGCTCTTAGTTTTCTACTATAAGAAAAAACAAAAAGCAATGGTTTTCCGAAGTAGACAATGTCAACTCCTGGCAAAAGACGAAAATGCTTCTACATTCTATAGAGCTCCCAGCAAGATTTCGGAGGAGGTGTTGTGCCATAGGGAGGTGAGAACTACCAGACACCTTGCCTACAGAGACTGTCTTAAAGGAGTGTTACTGTACATACATATTTATGAGAAATGATAGGTCCTCTCTAATGTTTGCTGTCAGATTAGTAGTAGAATGAAATCATAAAACCACTCTGAAAGAGGTCGTCTGAAACCTAAGGTGAATTCCATAACAAATGTCAATTTAACTTAATAATGTAATCACTTTTATAATGTACTTCACTTAAACATCTCTCTCATTCCCTCTCTAACTTCATGATCATTTTGTTTTGTTTGTTTTTTTACTTCCGATGATGTTTCGCTTGAATTTCCCAGCATGCACTGGGGATTCTTAAACATGAAGTCATCTGGGGGCTGGCACTGCAGTCACTACCCCAGATGACACAAAGTGTCATCAGAGACGTCCATTTCAGGGGCTGGGTGTGACTTTGAGTCACTTCTCAAGGGACAAGCCTAGAGTCAGGGTAGTCAAGGAGTCTTAGGTCAAAAGCAAGGAGGGTACATGATAAACAGAGGGAAGAGACAAAGGCATAGTTAGGTAACGGTCCTAGGTCAGAATACCAGGAAGAAAGCGGATCAGAGCAAAGGGAGGGGGCAAAACGAATGATCAGAATGAGGTCCAAGGTCAGGCAGCAAAAAGATCCAAAAGCAGAATACAAGGCAAAAAGAAACAAACAACAGAGAGCTGAATGTCTGTCTGGCAGAGATCCTAGACTGACAGCCCAGCTAGGTAGCTGGGAATCACCTGGGACAGGGAACACCTGAAGGCAGCCCAGAACCTCCCTGTCTCAGATTGGCCGACCGAGCTGTCAATCAAAACACCGACAGCTCAGCATGCCTCCGCACCAGATTGGACAGCTAAGCTGCAATAAGTAACTGCATGCCAGACACATTGAGGGGTGGAATTGTGACACTGGGATATTCCCTGCTCTACTGAGCATGTGTTGGTTGTCCATTCTGACGCATGTGTAATGCCCCAAAGTTGTGGTATATGTACCTTTAAGATGTAGGAGAGCTAGCAGCTACCTAATTATGTGTGCACAATGTTCATATTTTCCCTTTGCATATAATGTACCTTAGGATCCAGTACAAAGAAGTGTTTTAAATATGCATAAAGTGATGTACTTATTATCTTCTCCTATCAGGAGATTGTTAAGGGTTAACAAATCTGCCCTGCCTTCCATATATGGCAATAAGGTCACATGATTACACCACATGACCAGGTCCTGGGCTTAGCACCCAGAGAGAAGGAGATATTTTGTGTCTGTTGTCTTTGTCTATAAGGCTATGTGCCCATGATGCAGATATGCTCCGGATTTTTTCCTGAGCGTTTCTGCATCTCCCTGGCAGAAAAAACGCATGCGGATTGTACATGTGGATTGTACATGCGGATTGTACATGCGTTTTTCCTGCCAGGGACATGCGGAAGTGAAGCGTTCTTGTTCACTTGCATTTCCGCATGCGGGTGTCAAGCGCTTTCCAAGCGATTTTAGCATCACCTGGAAAGTGCTTGTCAACTTGGTCACACTATATAAATCCATGCAAACGGCATGGATTTATATAGTGTGACCAAGCTACGATGCTGCAAATGCAGCATCAATAGGAATTTTTTTTTTTTTTTTTAAACGTTATACTCACCTTCAGATGGCCCCCGGTCTCCTCAGCGATGCATCCGCTATCTTCAGCGGCTCCCGATGCTCTAAAAAGGACCTTCCATGATGTCATTTAGTCATGTGATGGTCACGCGACCATCGCATGACCGTCACATGACTAAATAACGTCACAGAAGGTCCTTGCAGACCACTGCCGGAAGCCAAGGAGACAGCAGCGCCGCTGAGAGGAGAACGGGGGGCGCTGGAAAGGTGAGTATAAGGCTGAGTTCACACGATGCGTTTTTCATGCGTTTCCGCGGCGTTTTTGCAGTTGCGTAAACGCCACGGAAACGCATGGAAAACGCATGGTAGAAGGGAAGCAATGTTCCCCAATTGAAATCCGCATGTGCTGTACCCATGATGCGGATTTTTCCGCAGCGTAAACGCTGCGGTCAAAAATAAGCGGCATGTCGATGGTACCCGGGTCTCCTCTTCTCCAGACCCGGGTACCATCCGCGCATTGAAGCGCATGATATCCGCATGTGCACGTGTAGTCATGCGGATGTCATGCGGTCCAATGCAAGTCAATGGCGGCTAAAACGCTGCGATTCCGCAAAATAATTGGTAGTGCGGCGTATTTTTCCGCAATGATAATCCGCAGCTGAAATTTCCGCAGCATGTACACAGCACATGCGGATTATCATTGGGGAACATGGCAGACCTTCTACCAAGCGTTTCTTAAGCGTTTCCGCAGCGGAATTGCTGCTGCGGAAATGCTTAAAAAATGCATAGTGGGCACACAGCCTAAAAGCTGAAGGAACAGGTAGGAAAGTCAGAGCTCCTATATATGAGACACCACAGCCTCAGCTGCAGGCAGCTGTGTGATAGACTCTGCATATAAGCAGAAGCGGGTACTCAGGAATCACCGCACCATTTATGTATCTGCATCATTATACTGGAAAGTAACTGTGCTTCCTGCTATGGAATTGAATCTCTGTTGAATTATCATTTGTCTGAATGTACCTGTGTTTGCATGCAAAAAGTAAAGTAAGCTTATCAATAGCCTCATTGGCCTCTCTGTTTTTCTGGACTACTGGAGTGCACTATATACTGTATATATATATATATATATATATATATATATATATATATATATACATACATACATACACACAGTATATATATATACACTGCTCAAAAAAATAAAGGGAACACTTAAACATCAGAATATAACTCCAAGTAAATCAACCTTCTGTGAAATCAAACTGTCCACTTAGGAAGCAACACTAATTGACAATCAATTTCACATGCTGTTGTGCAAATGGACTAGACAATAGATGGAAATTATTGCCAATTATCAAGACATACACAATAAAGGCCACATCTCAGTACCAATGCTTTCTGGCTAATGTTTTGGTCACTTTTGAATGTTAGTTGTGCTTTCACACTCGTGGTAGCATGAGACTGACTCTACAACCCACAGAAGTTGCTCAGGTAGAGCAGCTCATCCAGGATGGCACATCAATGCGAGCTGTGGCAAGAAGGTTTGCTGTGTCTGTCAGCATAGTGTCCAGAGGCTGGAGGTGCTACCAGGAGACAGGCCAGTACACCAGGACACGTGGAGGGGGAGGTAAGAGGGCAACAACCCAGCAGCAGGACCGCTACCTCTGCCTTTGTGCAAGGAGGAACACTGCCAAAGCCCTGCAAAATGACATCCAGCAGGCCACAAATGTGCATGTGTCTGCAGAAACGGGTAGAAACCGACTCCATGAGGGTGGTATGAGGGCCCGACGTCCACAGATGGGGGTTGTGCTCACAGCCCAACACCGTGCAGGATGCTTTGCATTTGCAACAGAACACCAGGACTGGCAAAGTCGCCACTGGTGCCCTGTGCTCTTCACAGATAAAAGCAGGTTCACACTGAGCACATGTGACAGACGTGACAGAGTCTGGAGACGCTGTGGATAGCGATCTGCTGCCTGCAACATCCTTCAGCATGACCGGTTTGGCAGTGGGTCAGTAATGGTGTGGGGTGGCATTTCTTTGGAGGGCCGGACAGCCCTCCATGTGCTCGCCAGAGGTAGCCTGACTGCCATTAGGTACCGAGATGAGATCCTCAGACCTCTTGTGAGACCATATGCTGGTGCGGTTTGCCCTGGATTCCTCCTAATGCAGGTCAATGCCAGACCTCATGTGGCTGGAGTGTGTCAGCAGTTCCTGCAAGATGAAGGCATTGAAGCTATGGACTGGCCCGCCCGTTCCCCAGACCTGAATCCGATTGAGCACATCTGGGACATCATGTCTCACTCCATCCACCAACGTCACGTTGCACCACAGACTGTCCAGGAGTTGGCGGATGCTTTTGTAGCACCCTGAGGATTCGGCTGCTACAGGGGTATTGCACCTCAACCCAGAGGTGTGATATTCCACTCCCGGGTAAGGATGGAGTGTGGAACTGAGCTAGTAGGCTGCATGCACTACACACATCCCATTTCCGGGGAACAGACCGATGGTACTCCCACTAGAGAAATGTGCAGGTACGACAGTGTCTGTTCCTGGCTGGAGTGGGAGGGGGGTGGAACATCCCAGTAGTGTAGGGGCAGATAGGGGGAGCAGCCTGGGTAAAGCTAGGAGCTCATTGGGTGCTGGTCACCTGGGCTCACACATAGAGGGAGTATATAAGGTGGGCACCATCTTAGATCAGGGTCAGTCTGTGAGACGTCAGTCAGTCAGCCACAGTCAGTCAGTCAGACAGTCTGTCTGAGAGCCTGAGAAGCAGAGCAGAGGAGAAGAGAGAGAGACCCAGAGGCGCAGAGGGGACCCCAAGAGCCCATAAGAGAGCTAATAGGGTGAAGGGTCGGCAACAGGGTACCGGATCCCAAGCTGGCAGAGGCTACAGCACACCTTAGCCAGGAACCGGAGGTCGTGGGCAGGATCTGCCACGATCACCCACTAAATCCACCCGGAAGGCAGACCAAGAATAGGGTCAGGGAGCCCAGAGGAGGCTTGACCAACAAGAGGCCCGAGGGAGCCGGACTTAGGTGGATCCCTGGTGGGAACGGCCAGAAGAAGGGAGAGACAGAAAGGAGCTCAGGACCACACTCCGGAGTTGCCTGGGAGTTGACCGAGTCCAGGACCTGGTGGACGCAGCACGGCTTGGGTGGTCACTGCTGTACACAGTGACCCGAGCAACACCAGTAAGTAAAACCCTGGAACTGCATTTTATGTCTCTGAGTCTCCTTGCTGCACCTTCACAACCACCATCCTCCACGGCTGACCCCCTGAGGCTATACCCCTCCCGTTGGGGGTTATACTACCTAAGCTGCACTCACATCATCAGCCTCAGTGGACCCTGCTGCAGCGGCGGCCTTTTGACCGCAAATCAACGGGTGGCGTAGTCGACACAAAGAACTAATAACATCTGTAGGACTGCCACACTCTGAGCTTGACACCCTGGGCACGGACCGGGTCACAGCCACTCGGAGACTACAACCCCCATCTGATCCGGCTCCGGGTATCCCTAACAACACTGGCCCAGGGGGCGCGTCACTTTCGTCCAGGTCTGGGAGGAGATCCCACAGGAGACCATCCGCAACCTCATCAGGAGCATGCCCAGGCGTTGTAGGGAGGTCATACAGGCACGTGGAGGCCACACACAATACTGAGCCTCATTTTGACTTGTTTTAAGGATATTACATCAAAGTTGGATCAGCCTGTAGTGTGCTTTTCCACTTTAATTTTGGGGGTGACTCAAAATCCAGGCCTCCATTGGTTAATAAATTTGATTTCCATTGATGATTTTTGTGTGATTTTGTTGTCAGCACATTCAACTTTGTACAGAACAAAGTATTCAATGAGAATATTTCATTCATTCAGATCTAGGATGTGTTATTTGAGTGTTCCCTTTATTTTTTTGAGCAGTGTATATTGTAAGGTGGCTGCCGGACAGGTTTTGGAAGGGAGGTATGTGTCCTCGAGGTGCCAAGCTTCGGTGATGTAGGACCCGGAGAAGCAGGCTCCAGCACACATAGTACTGAGAGGAATTTAATTGGCCCCGGATTACAGGGCCGGGTTTTACGAGCAGCTGAAAGAGCTGGGGGGGGAACAGCTGCTCACTTACCTCCAGTCCAGGTCTTGGAAGGCTGATTTAAGACAGCTGCGCCTGTCTCAGTCTGTCTGTGTGTTGGGCAAGGTGTGCAGACCTCGCATGTTCTCCTTAGACTCTGCAGGAGGCAGAGAAAAGCACATTGTCTAAACGGCTGAGGCCGTGCTGCATGGACTTGTTATTTTGAGCTTTGTTCTGTTATTCCTTTGTTGTGCCAGGAAAAGGCTGTTACTTTTATTTTCCACACTGGTGTATGAACACTAAATAAACCACCAGTTTGTGTGAACCCGCGGACTGCATCCAACGCGGCTCAGTGAGTACAAATCCCTACAATTGGTGCTAGAAGCACGGGCACAGATCTCAAGCGGCAGTGTGACTGCTACAAGTAGACGTACTTGTGTGAACCTGGGCCTACCTCCAACGCGGCTCAGTGAGTACAAATCCCTACAATTGGTGCTAGAAGCACGGGCACAGATCTCAAGCGGCAGTGTGACTGCTACAAGTAGACGTATATGTCCTGGGTGAAGTCGGCCATAAGCCAACAAGTGTCGCCGGACAAAATGGAGGACCTGCTTAAACATCTGTTGCAGGCACAGCAGGCGCAACAAGCGCAGCACCAGCAGCAACTTCAGCAACAGCAGCAGCAACTTCAGCAACAGCAGGCTCAGCAGGCGCAGTTCCAGCAGCAATACCTGCAGAGCCAGCAGAACATACAGCAGCAGCAACAGGAGCAGCAGCAGGAAACAAATAAACTTCTGATGCAGCAGTTCCAACAGCAGCAAAGACAAATGGAGAAATTGCCTTCAGAGCAGTGGGCGGAGGTACTGGCGCCATATTTGACAGGCGAGCCGCCGAAGGCCTATTATGATTTGGCCTTGCAGGACGCAAAAGAGTACACTAAGTTGAAAACTGAGATTTTGGCGCGCTTGGGAGTGACTCTGACTGTCAGGGCTCAACGGGTGCACCACTGGGCCTATTGCAGTGGCAAACCTCCCCGATCCCAGATGTTCGACCTTCTACACCTGGTCCAAAAGTGGTTGCAACCTGAATCTTCCTCCCCAGCACAGATGGTGGAGAAGGTCGTTATAGACAGGTTTATACACTCTCTCCCGAGGTCGGTGAAATCCTGGGTTGCCCAGGGAGATCCCCATAATGCCGATGATTTGGTGGGGTTGGAAAGATACCAGGCGGTTGAGAGTCCGTTGGGAAAACAAGGTGTCGTAGCCTCTAAATACTGGGGTTCCCAAAAGGCGGCGGACACCCAAAAGAAGGGAGCTAGAGACACACCTGGGGGGCGTCCTAGAGTTTAGGAGGGGTTGAGTTGCTGCCGAAGATCCCACCCCATAATATAGTGTATTGGAGATGTCATACCCCTGGCCACACTGCCGCCCGGTGTCCCATAAACTCTGAGCCAATGGACTGCAACATGGGCCGGCGTTGCTCCTATTTTGCCTACCCCGCCTGCAGCGCGGTTCCTCAACATGGCGAGGGCCCCCAGGCATGCTCAGTGTCAGTAAATGGGGCACAAGTCTCTGGACTATTGGACTCAGGAAGTTTGGTGACCCTGATAAGGGCCACACTCCCTCATCGACTTGTTCCTGGGAAGGTGGTGGGTGTCTGGTGTATCCATGGGGACGCTAACAACTATCCTGTGGCCCAGGTGGATGTAAACACGGACTGTGGTACCATATCTCATGAAGTGGCGGTTGTTAAGGACCTATTGCATCCCATAATAATTGGTCGTGACTTTGCAATATTCTGGGAAATTTGGGGGAAAGCAGGGACACCTGGTTGCTCGGACGACAGCCAGATCGCCCATAAGGAAACTTACCCGCAAAACATGGTAGATGAGTTTCCCATGTGTGTATTTGTGGGCCATGAGGATGAGGCAACATCCACTGAGGCCAATATCCCTGAGCTGGAGATGTCTGAGGGAAACTTTGGAACTGCCCAACTCAGGGATTTAACTTTGAAAGGGGCTTTTGAAAATGTCACTGTGTTAAATGGAGTGCCTCAGGAACCGGGGGCTGACACTCGGTTCCCTCATTTTGCTGTGAATGGGGATTTGCTGTACAGAGTAACCAAGCCAAGGGGTAAGGTAATAGAACAGTTACTGGTGCCAGGGCCATATAGACCAAGGTGGTCACCTGGGTGCAGACAAGACTCAGGAATGGATCCTCCAGAGATCCTACTGGCTAGGTTGCTATAGAAAAATAGACTTATTGTCGTTCCTGCCCCACATGCCAGATAACCTCCCCAGTGGCCAACTTCCGCAGTCCCCTAGTGCCCCTACCCGTCATCGAGGTTCCATTCGAACGCATAGCCTCTGGTCAAGACAGCCCGAGGGCATCAGTATATCCTGGTGGTATTAGATTATGCTACACGGTATCCGGAGGCCGAACCACTACGAAACTCCTCAGCCAGGTGTATAGCCCAGGAGTTAGTCCACATGTTTTCAAGAACGGGGCTGCCTAAGGAGATCCTAACAGACCAAGGAACTCCATTTATGTCGAAGGTCATGAGGGAATTATGCAAGACATTGCAGATTGCACAACTGAGAACCTCCGTGTACCATCCCCAGACCGATGGACTGGTCGAGAGGTTTAACAAAACCTTGAAAGCAATGTTGAGTAAAGCAGTGGAAAAGCATGGCCGAGACTGGGACTGTCTGCTTCCCTATCTGTTGTTCGCCATCAGGGAAGTTCCCCAAGCTTCCACAGGTTTCTCCCCATTTGAACTACTCTATGGACGACACCCTCGAGGACTCCTGGATGTGGCGAAAGAGTCCTGGGAAGCTGAGACCACTCCCTATAGGAGCGTGGTGGAGCACATTGCCCAGATGCAAAAGAGGATTGCCCACGTGATGCCCATTGTGAGGGAGCACCTCCTCAAGGCACAAGAGGCACAGTCCAGGGTGTATAATAGGTCGGCCTGGGTGAGATCGTTCAACCCAGGAGACCGAGTGCTTGTGCTAGTGCCCACAGTGGAGAGCAATTTCATGGCCAAGTGGCAGGGCCCCTATGAGGTGGTAGAGAAAGTGGGGCAAGTCAACTATAAAATCCACCAACCAGGGAAGAGAAAGCCCTACCAAATTTACCATGTTAACTTGATTAAGCCATGGCAAGATAGAGAGCCCATGGAAGCTCCCTCTTTAGTGGCTGAGGCAGAGGCCAATGTGAAAGAGGTCAAGGTGGCAGAGTCACTGTCACGTGCCCAAAAGCAACAGTGCAAAGAGTTGCTACAGCGAAATAAAGACCTGTTTTCGGAGTGGCCAGGACTCACTAAGGTCATAGAGCATGAGGTTCTCACAGAGCCTCATGTTCGCGTCAATCTAAAACTATACCGGATCCCCAAGGCCCGCAGAGAGGTGATCTCAAAAGAAGTGAGGTGGATGCTTAACCTGGGAGTCATTGAAGAGTCCAAAAGTGGATGGTCCAGTCATATAGTCTTAGTGCCGAAACCAGATGGGGAATGGCGGTTTTGCAACGACTATAAGAAGCTGAACGAGGTCTCAAAGTTCGACGTCTACCCAATGCCTAGGGTAGATGAGCTTATCGAAAGGCTAGGACCCACTCGGTACATCACCACTCTGGACCTCACCAAAGGATATTGGCAAATTCCCCTGTCCAAAGAGGCCAAGGAGAAGACAGCCTTCTCGACGCCAGACGGATGTTATCAATATGTCAGGATGCCGTTTGGGTTGCAGGGAGCTCTGGCTACCTTCCAAAGAGCCATGGACCGGATCTTAGTACCCCACAAAAAGTATGCAGCAGCCTACCTAGATGACATCGTCATATTCAGCCAGGACTGGGAAAGTCATCTGGACAAAGTTCAAGCCATACTTGATGCCCTAAGGAAGGTGGGCTTTACTATCAACCCGAAGAAATATGCCATAGGGATGGAGGAAGCCAAGTACCTAGGGTACGTGGTTGGTAGAGGGGAAATAAGACCTCAAATAAATAAGGTCGAGGCGATCTTCAACTGGACACAGCCCCTCTCGAAGAAGCAGGTCAGGGTGTTTCTAGGCATTGTGGGCTACTATCGAAGATTTGTCCCTAACTTTGCCCTGATAGCAGCCCCGCTGATGGATCTTCTGAAAGGGATGAAGTCAGCTATGGCCAAGTGGTCCCCGGAAGCAGAAGCGGCCTTCCAGGAGTTGAAACTGGTCCTCTGTAAACAGCCAGTCTTGGTGGCGCCCAACTTCTCCAAGGAGTTTGTGGTTCAGACGGATGCATCGGATGTCGGGCTGGGAGCAGTCTTGTCCCAGGAGATTAATGGAGAAGAAAACCCTGTAATATACCTCAGTCGGAAGCTCTCCACTTCTGAGAAGAACTACTCCATTGTAAAAAAAGAATGTTTGGCCATTAAGTGGGCGTTAGACACTCTGAGGTATTACCTGTTATGTAGAAGGTTCAGGTTAGTGTCAGACCATGCCCCACTGAGGTGGATGCGAGAAAAGAAGGGGAACAATGCCAGAGTGACTAGGTGGTTCCTGGCTCTACAAGATTTTAGTTTCCGGGTAGAGCATAGGCCTGGGAAACAACATGGGAATGCTGATGCCTTGTCAAGGGTTTATTGTATGGTGACAGAAGGTGCCAAGCCCCCCGGTTTTGGGCAGAGGGGAGGGGTAGGTAAGGTGGCTGCCGGACAGGTCGTGGACGGGAGATATGTGTCCAAGCTTCAGTGATGTAGGACCCGGAGAGGCAGGCTCCAGCACACATAGTGCTGAGAGGAATTTAATGGGCCCGGATTACAGGGCCAGGTCTTATGAGCAGCTGAAAGAGCTGAGGGGGAACAGCTGCTCACTTCCCTCCAGACCAGGTCTTGGAAGGCTGATTTAAGACAGCTGCGCCTGTCTCGGTCTGTCTGTGTGTTAGGCAAGGTGTGCAGACCTTGCATGTGCTCCTTAGACTCTGCAGGAGGCAGAGAAAAGCACTTTGCTTAAATGGCTGAGGCCGTGCTGCATGGACTTGTTATTTTGAGCTTTGTTTTGTTATTCCTTTTTTGTGCCAGGAAAAGGCTGTTACTTTTGTTTTCCACACTGGTGTATGGACACTAAATAAACCACCAGTTTGTGTGAACCCGCGGACTGCATCACTGTGTGAACCTGGGCCTACCTCCAACACGGCTCAGTGAGTACAAATCCCTACAACATATATATATATGTACAGTATATATATATATATATATATATATATATATATATATATATATATACAGTACAGACCAAAAGTTTGGACACACCTTCTCATTTAAAGATTTTTCTGTATTTTCATGACTATGAAAATTGTACATTCACACTGAAGGCATCAAAACTATGAATTAACACATGTGGAATTATATGCTTAACAAAAAAGTATGAAACTACTGAAAATATGTCTTATATTCTAGGTTCTTCAAAGAAGCCACCTTTTGCTTTGATGACTGCTTTGCACACTCTTGGCATTCTCTTGATGAGCTTCAAGAGGTAGTCACCGGAAATGGTCTTCCAACAATCTTGAAGGAGTTCCCAGAGATGCTTAGCACTTGTTGGCACTTTTGACTTCACTCTGCGGCCAGCTCACCCCAAACCATCTCGATTGGGTTCAGATCTGGTGACTGTGGAGGCCAGGTCATCTGGCGTAGCACCCCATCACTCTCTTTCTTGGTCAAATAGCCCTTACACAGCCTGGAGGTGTGTTTGGGGTCATTGTCCTGTTGAAAAATAAATGATGGTCCAACTAAACGCAAACCGGATGGAATAGCATGCCGCTGCAAGATGCTGTGGTAGCCATGCTGGGTCAGTATGCCTTCAATTTTGAATAAATCCCCAAAAGTGTCACCAGCAAAGCATCCCCACACCATCACACCTCCTCCTCCATGCTTCACGGTGGGAACCAGGCATGTAGAGTCCATTCGTTCACCTTTTCTGCGTCGCACAAAGACAGGGTGGTTGGAACCAAAGATCTCAAATTTGGACTCATCAGACCAATGCACATATTTCCACTGATCTAATGTCCATTCCTTGTGTTATTTAGCCCAAACAAGTCTCTTTTGCTTGTTGCCTGTCCTTAGCAGTGGTTTCCTAGCAGCTATTTTACCATGAAGGCCTGCTGCACAAAGTCTCCTCTTAACAGTTGTTGAAGAGATGTGTCTGCTGCTAGAACTCTGTGTGGCATTGACCTGGTCTCTAATCTGAGCTGCTGTTAACCTGCGATTTCTGAGGCTGGTGACTCGGATAAACTTATCCTCAGAAGCAGAGGTGACTCTTTGTCTTCCTTTCCTGGGGCGGTCCTCATGTGAGCCAGTTTCTTTGTAGCGCTTGATGGTTTTTTCAACTGCACTTGGGGACACATTCAAAGTTTGCCCAATTTTTCGCACTGACTGACCTTCATTTCTTAAAGTAATGATGGCCACTCGTTTTTCTTTACTTAGCTGCTTTTTTCTTGCCATTATACAAATTCTAACAGTCTATTCAGCAGGACTATCAGCTGTGTATCCACCTGACTTCTGCACAACACAACTGATGGTCCCAACCCCATTTATAAGGCAAGAAATCCCACTTATTAAACCTGGCAGGGCACACCTGTGAAGTGAAAACCATTTCCGGTGACTACCTCTTGAAGCTCATCAAGAGAATGCCAAGAGTGTGCAAAGCAGTCATCAAAGCAAAAGATGGCTACTTTGAAGAACCTAGAATATAAGACATATTTTCAGTTGTTTCACACTTTTTTGTTAAGTATATAATTCCACATGTGTTAATTCATAGTTTTGATGCCTTCGGTGTGAATGTACAATTTTCATAGTCATGAAAATACAAAAAAATCTTTAAATGAGGTGTGTCCAAACTTTTGGTCTGTACTGTATATATATATACCATCACACTACCAGAAAACAGAAGTTAATTAAGTGCACCGTGGTGTCTCAAACTAAATTTTCTTTTATTTTTTTAATTCCTGCCTTAGTGAAGTGGAAACATCCGCACACCACATGCGTGACCTATGGCAGAGTAGTGCATCACTGGCATTACACATGCTCAGTATGCACTCCCTGCTCACTGTGCTATATTCTTTTGAATGTGCATTCACATTGCACTACATTGACGTCAAGAGAAGTGATGAGCCGGCAACAGAGCACAATGTCAGTGGACAAAGGAGAAAATGTGGAAGGCAGGGAGAACAGAGACCAGACCAGCCCACTAATCAAATGTCACTGATGACATCCCGTTTCAGGGAGATGACATCCATTTCAGATTTCATACACATTAGATGGTTGAAACCCAAACGATGCCTTCAGCCAATCGCTTGGCTAACAGCCATCTCAGCTGACTTTACCATACACAGGAGGGCTCGTTTGGCCAAGCACTCCTAACTTCTCTATGAGAAAGCTACCAGTTAACACTTTGGCTGGTGGCTTATCTCTTGAAGAACAAAGTGACATGCAGTACAAAATCTGATGTGTGCAATCTATAGTATATCTCTCCCAACAATTACTGTTGCTAAATCATATTAAATCAAAACATTTAATATCTGCTGTGTTGTCCTGTTGATACAATCTGTATTACTGTGTATATAGCAGTGTATTGGTTCGGATACAGTACACCTCAGTGTGTTACTTCCTCTAGCTGCAGCTGTTGCACAGTTCATGGGGATAAATCTACCCTAGCCCGCAATCCCAAATATGTAAGTGTGGGGTCCCATAAATTAGAGTGCTGTAGCAGCCTTTAGTGTGGGAACAGCCTTTTCAATAGGTCCATTGGGAAAGCAAGCATGGGTGCAGCCAAGGTGCAGGGTGGCAAGTGCGATATAAAGTGTAGTATGCCTTGACAACCGTAATACACACATCAGTCCCATGTAAAGCACATGACTATTGCAGCCAATCATTGCATACAGCTGTCATGCTGCTGACGTGGACAGCACAAGATCACTGATCCACATGATCAGCAGCAGCCATGTGCTGTCGACACAACATCACTGCTGAAGCCGTGTCAACAAAGGCTGGGGGTAAAGGAGATACGGTGTAGGAATGGAAGTAGGTAATTTTGGATTTGTTATTTTTACTCAAATAAAGACTTTGGCTTCAATACATCAAGGAGTTTTCACTAGCTTTCTGGCGTAAAACTGCTTGAAATGTCACAAAACTTTGTTCTACCTAAAGGTTGTGTAAAAATTTTTGTGAGGTTTTGCACAGTCAAAGCTAAATTCGCCAAAGTGGGTGGAATTGGGGTGAAATGGGCATAACAAAGTATACCAATCAAATTAATCATATTTTGCGCCTCAAAAGTAAGGTAATTTAAATGTAACTAGATAAGGGCAGGCAAGTCATTTGCCCCAGTCGCAGCCGGTAAGGTGGTGCCGTCAGGCCACCTAATACAGCGATCCATATCTTCCATGCGGCATTTTACTGCCCCTCCCCTAACGTGACCAAGTGTGAGTTTAGTTGGCACAGTGACCAGGTAGTACTTGAGGATGTGGCCTGGCTGACAGACAGACGAGCATGAGGAGAAGGTGTAGGAGGACAACTGGAGGCTTTCTCTGATTGCTGTCCGGCTTGCTTTTTCCAAATGAGCAGTTTGTCACTTCATGTACTGACACAGAGCCGTAGTTCCTAGTCTAAGTCAACTAAGGCGTCTATTGCTTATTTTCCTCTCACAGAGTTTATAGACTTCCAAAGGATTTGTGGCGCCCCTGAGGGTTCAAGTCGCCACAGAGGTACTGCACCTTACCCAGAGGTGTGGTGTCTCCTTCTCTCAGGTAAGGAGGGAGTGCTGCCCGGAACCCCAACACCCGCATTCAACACTACACTGCTCCAGGCTGGCTGGAAGGGCAAGATGCACTGTGTCTCCTGCTGAGCCCTGTCCCTGGCTGGAGTGGGGGGAACCAGTAGTGGGTGTGGGTGGAGGAAGTAGTTTAGGGGAGCACTTTTATAGGAGGTATATAAAGGGAAGCCATCTTAGGGTGGCAGGACAGATTCAGAGAACAGTCAGTGAGTTGTAAGGAGGGGAGGAGAGTCTCTTTAGGAGCTCTGCTCCATGTGTGGGGCCTAGCAATAGAGGCCCAGGAGGGGAGCAGAGGACAAAGGCTCCGTTCTGCAGAAGGTATCCCAGGGGGTACGGTGAGTGCAGGATGGCACCCGTGCGCCCCGAATCTGCCAGTTGTCAGAGGGATCAGGCCGCATGAAGGGACCGGTCCCTGGCCCAGCCATGCTACTCCAGGTCACGGCTGGAAAAACCGGAGACTTCTGCACTTCCATGGTGCAGTCGCCACAGTCTCACCCTAGTCACCGTGAAGGCCAAGTAGGTCCGGGAACTCCAGGTTGCCCAGAGGGACTTCAGAGCACCCGATAGGGACTGAGTGTGGGGAAGCGCAGGGCAGGAGGGAGAAGACCCAGCGTGAGAAGTCGGTCTAGTAAGGAACATAAAGAACGCGGGGTTCCATCAAGCACTCCTGATATATTTGAGAAAGTGCTGAACCCCTGGTCTGGTAGACGCAGTGCAACGTGGAGGCAGACACCCGTACAGTGTACCTGAGAACCTTGAATAAGAACTGTGAGTAAAACTCGGATGACTGCACTTCACTGCCTCCGTCAGTTATTTCAGCTGCGCCATCCCGACTGCACTACAAGCCCCAGCATCACCACCCACCGTCAAACTCTACACTTCCCTGACGCCCACTCCACCTGTGGGAAGCTGTTCCATCCTAGCTGCCTATCAACTGCCTCAGAGGTCTGCAGCAACGCTGGTACAAATTACCCGAAACCACAGGTGGCGTTACGATCAAACTACAAATCCCATATAAACTATCCCCTTTTTGTTGACCGCCCTGGGCCACGGACCGGGCCAGCCACTGTGACATATTCCCCCCCAGCATCCATAGGCCCGGACAGCGAGTACCCCACTGCCCTGGGGGCGTGTCAGATTGTTTGGCAGCAAAGTGCAAAAGAACTTTCACACGACTCGACATTACCATGACCAGAGCTTTTAGGCACTATTGAGCCTCCTCCACCAGTAGCACATGCAGTGTCATCTGCTCCTGAGTCTACCACAGAAGATGCAAATTTTCCTCCCAAGATTTTTTAGTTGCATGTAGTCTTGGTTGTGTATGGCCAAGGCCAAGACCCTCCTCCTCTATTGACAATACCTCCTGGCACCACTCGCTTGTTGATAGATCTTGTCCACCAGAGACTCATCATCTTTATTGTCAACCCTGACTCGACTGACAGCTACCTTTGTGTGGAAAATGCTCTGAGCTCCTTGTCGTCCACCACTTTATTCCAGCCTCGAGATACTCTGTGGCTCTGAGAGCTGCTACCACTGCTATTACCATGGACCCATATTACCATGACTGACAGAGCCTGCCACTCAGCTAGCCCTTTGAATCAAGTCCTCCATCTCCTCCAGTTCCATGTCATCCAAGTATAAAGGCTGACTGCCCATCTCTTCTAATAAAGCAACTAGAAGAACTTGTTCTAGGGAAGTATATTTCTTAGCCCCGAGGGTGTTGTGGTTAAAGGGATTAAAGGGTTGAATGGATAGAGGTCACATTAACGGAATTTAAATTTCACTATATACAGTATTAAGTGTTATGGCGGCAGAGGTGGTGGACTGAGCAGAACATTTACTCAATCTGATAATGTCTCTGTCAGAGGTAATATTATCCTGCTTTTGCTGTTTCAGCCTCCACTTCTTCCCAACTAATACGCTTGGCAGAGGCAAAGTTGGGTAAGTGTGACCTGTGTTTGGCTCTACTACTGTCGGGAGAGCTATTGCCAGCTGTGCCGTTGGTGTGGCTACTAATAGTTCCCATATTTCTTTCCATAGTATGCAGGTTTTTTTGTTTTGTTTTTCTCTGATGCTACCAAATCCATTGCCATTGCCACTTTTTCATTTACCATACATGTTGGACACAAGTATAACGTTAAACATTTTTTTACTACACTTATCCAAATCTACAAAAATATGTAATCAGCCAGAAATACTGGGTAGGGTACACTTGACAACCATAAAGGCCAGTGCAACAACAGACTGCCCGTAGTATTATTATAGAGTGTACATGTCAGCAATTTGACAACTCAAACAGGTGTGCCAAAACAGACCTGCACAGTTAAATATCTCAATTTAGTGTAATAATTTCTTTTAATATATTTTGTTAAGCAGATAAATTGCCAAAAAAGGATAAAGTAATAACAAATGCCTAGAGTTAGATGCCTGGCTTCCAAATGCAGCAGAAGCCAACAGTATAGTTGTGGGGTATGATAGCTAGTACAACAGATATGCAAATAAATAAAATATATGTATAATTCTTTTGATGATAATTTTATTATCTTAAACACTATCTTCACCCTTGACAAAAAACAAGAAAACGTTGTTTGATAAATACATGCACAGAAAGGAGCATGAACAAAAAGCAACAGCATACAGCATTTTCTGACGCACTGTTGTTAAATTGCACTAGCTAAATTGCACCCATTATGAATGCTGAACAGATTCTTTCAAAGTGTATGTTGTGTCCCATGATTTGGGAATTTATGGACTGTATTGCATTTCATTTAGTTCCTATATATTGTTGTTTCATTGCTATACAGTAATGTTTGCTTTCTTACAAGATTGTCCCTTCTCTCTCCCTGTCTCCCTCTGATATGGCTGTGATGTAGCTAACTCCTCCCTTCTTCTTCATGTTTCTTTCACATTCACCATCTTAAGCCATGATAGAGGCTCATGTGCTTTCACCCTGCATCTAAAAAAGTCTTTTTACCTGCTGCTGTATGTACTACAACAAGATTCCTGCAAGAAAAATAAAGCTTCACCTGAATCTTCACAACGTGTCTTCCTGCAGCCGAGTTAAACTATCTGTGGACATCGCTTCCATGTGAATAAGGTGAAGAGGCAATCTGGAAACAGTGCCTCACAGCGCCCTATACTTGCAGCACATCCATGAAGAACAGAATAGTGTATGAGATCGAAAGAGTGCTGAACTCACCCAGAGGAAGAGACATCGTGAGACGCCTCTTGACCCGGGAGGCATTTTGGATCTATAATCTCGACACTTGTCATCCAAATGGTCTCAATGCACACAAGGAAATTATGTTCCACTATTAAGATCTTATTCTGATATTATTTTTCTGGAATATTTTTTCTCAATTTATATTTACATTTTTGTATTTTTCCACATAATTGTGGACTTATTGTTTATGTTTTATTCATTATTTGCACATTTGTTTCTTTATATTTGAATTTGCATGTTTTTTAACAATGTGAATTTTATGCAAGTTCCTATTGGTCACTTTAGCATACTTAGTAGTGATGGGCGAGCACTAAAATGCCCGGGTACTCATTGCTCGGGTCGAGCACATTGGAATACTCAGGTGATTGACCCGAGCAACAAGCCCAATGTAAGTCTATGGGAAACTCGAGCATTTTTCAGGCGGCTCCCCCCCGGCGGTCTGCAGAGGGCCTAAAAATTGCCCAAAATGATGGGAACAGTGCTCAAATGACATGGGAACAGCATGGGGAAGACCCCTGGAAGCATTTATGACTCCCAGGTCACTGCTGTCAACAATGTTGTCAGAGGTATTAAGCCACTTTTACGGACTCACAATAAAACACACAAAAATGAAACCAAAATGGATTTTCCTGGGAAATATGTTAAGGAACATCCTTTCCAGGGTAATGACTTGTATATAAGGCAAAATAAATAACCAAAAACAAAAATACTCCTCCACACCTGGGGCTATGTTCACATGTAGCGTTTTTGATGCGTTTTTGCACTTTTGCATTACTTTCAACCAAGACAAATGCATTCTCCAGGAAATGTCATTTTAAAATTTTACAACCTTATCTGGCCATGTGGTGTGTGAGACATGATCAGACACATCCTGTTTCATTTATGAAGGAGGGACTCTGAAAGTCACAAAGCCTATTTTTATAGGGCCATCAGGCGGCCTTTACTATTCTTAAAGGGCCATCAGCCGGCTATGCTTTGTTGTTCCCATTATAAAGAGTGGGTCTCCTATACTGGTATTGTGTATGCAGTGAGTGACAGGGCAGCCCAAAATTTGTACGCACCTCAATATCCCTTTGAAAATTTGGACACACCCCAATACCCCTTTGAAGAGACTTAGAGGAGGGCCTCCTGAAAACAATGTCCCCGTTATTAGGAAGTGGGTCTTCCATTGAGTTTGCCTATGCAGTGAATGTAAGGGCTGCCAAAAATGTGGAGGCACTCCAATGCCCCTTGGAAGAGACGTGGAGGTCAGAGGGCCTCCAGAAAACAATGTTCCCATTATTAGGAAGTGGGTCTCCCATTGTGTTTGCCTATGCAGTGAATGCAAGGGTTGCCAAAAATTTGGAGGCACTCCAATGCCACTTGGAAGAGATGTAGAGGGCCTCATGAAAAAATGTTCCCATTATTAGGAAGTGGGTCTCCCATAGTGTTGGCCTATGCAGTGAATGCAAGGGCTGAAAAAAAATTGGGAGGCACTCAAATGCCCCTTGGAAGAGACGTAGAGTGCCTCATGAAAAAAATGTTCCCATTATTAGGAAGTGGGTCTCCCATAGTGTTGGCCTATGCAGTGAATGCAAGGGCTGCCAAACATTGGGAGGCACTCCAATGCCCCTTCCCATTAGAAAGGAGCGGGTCTCCTATATTTGTAATGCCCATGCACTAAGTGTATGGGCTGACAAATATTTACCCCTGGGGGGGGGGGGGGGACATGAACGTACTGTATAAAAAAAGGCATCATGAACACCCTTTAAAAAAATTATGTAGGTGTTGCATCACGGATCACGGTCACCCTGGTGATATGGTTGTGGAGGATGAGGAGAAGGAGGAGGACAAGAGCAAATAGCCAAAATCAGGAAGAGTATACCCATGTGTGGGTGTGAAAAGGTGCATGGGAATACAGCTCCCAGAAAAAGACACTGGTGTGAGTTTATGTTACGCTGCTATCATTTGGTGGTGTTGAGAAGTTTGGCCCAATCCAGCCCTTGCTCATTTTTATAAGAGTCAGCCTGTCAGCATTTTCAGTTGACAGGTGGATGCGCTTATCAGTTATAACTCCACCAGCGGCACTAAAAACCCACTTTGATAAAACGCTAGCAGCAGGGCAGGCCAGGACCTCCAAGGCGTAGAGAGCCAGTTCATTCCACGTGTCCAACTTGGATACCCAATAATTATAAGGCACAGAGGAATCACGGAGAACGTTGGTATGGTCGGCAAGGTACTCCCTCAGCATCTTCCCAAACTTTGCACTCCTTGTGAGAGTTCCCATGTGCCTAACAGCCTGAGCGATGGGATGGGCTGAGAAAACTCTCCCAGAACTTTGCAGTGAGTGTTCCCCTGCCTCTGCTGGATTGGAGTTTTGTCTCTCTCACCTGTGGTCCTTGGTTGTCCAATGAACTGTGACCTCTGCCGCTAGCGTTTTCAGATGGGAATTTTTTTAAGGGCCTTCTGGTACTGCCCCATTTTTGTAGACCTGTCCGCCTCAAGAATAAGAGATAGAAAGTTCTCCTTGTAGCATGAGTCTAGAAGTGTCACCAACCAGTAATGACTGTCACCCAAAACTTTGATAACGCGAGGGTCACGGGAAAGGCAGCGTAACATAAACTCAGCCATGCGTGCCGGACTGCTAACAGGCAAGACTTCCGTGTCCTCACTAAGAGGATGACTGACCATGCTCTCCTCCTCCTCCTCCCTTTCTTCAGGCCATCCACACTGAACAGACGGTATGACAGTTGTGCAGGTAGTACGGTCTATAGCGCATGAAACAAGCTCCTGTTCTTCCTCCTCCTCTTCCTCATTGTCACCCAATCCACGTTGCGATGAGATAAGGCTGGGCTGTGTGTAATCACCCTGTATGGCTCCTTGCTCCATCTCATCGTGCTCTGCCTGCAATGCATCCTCTTTGATTGTGAGCAAAGAGCGTTTCAGAAGATAGAGAAGCGGGATAGTGACGCTAATTCTGGTGTCATCACCGCTCACCATCTTGGTGGAGTCCTCAAAGTTTTGGAGGATGGTACAGATGTCTGACATCCATGCCCACTCCTGAGGTCTTAAGTGTGGAGTCCAAACTGAATACCGACAGCCTTGTTGATGCTGGTAGTCAACAACTGCCCTCTTCTGCTCACAAATCCTTCCCAACATCAGCAGTCTAGAGTTCCAATGTGTGGGGACATCACACACCAGTCGGTGAGCCGAAAGCTGCAAACATAGTAACATAGTAACATAGTTTTTAAGGTGGAAGGAAGATCTACTTCAACCCATAGCCTAACATGTTGATCCAGAGGAAGGCAAAAAAAAAACATGTGGCAAACACTAAGCTCCACATTGGGGAAAAAAATTCCTTCCTGACTCCATATGACAATCAGACTAGCTCCCTGGATCAACGCCCTATCAAGGAATCTAGTATATATAACCTGTAATATTATACTTTTCAAGAAAGGCATCCATGCCCTTCTTAAATTTTAGTAGTGAATCACTTATTACAACATCATGCGGCAGAGAGCTCCATAGTCTCACTGCTCTTACAATAAAGAATCCTCGTCTGTGATTATGATTAAACCTTCTTTCCTCCAGACGTAGAAGATGCCCCCTTGTCCCCGTCTCAGGCCTCAGAGTATAAAGATCAGTAGACAGGTCTTTCTACTGTCGCCTCATATACTTGTACATAGTAATAAGATCACCCCTAAGCCTTTGTTTTTCCACAGTAAATAACCCCAAGTGTAATAACCTGTCTTGGTATTGCAGACCCCCAGGTCCTCTAATAACCTTGGTCGCTCTTCTCTGCACCCTCTCTAGTTCAGCTATGTCTTTCTTATACACCGGAGACCAGAACTGTACACAGTATTCTAAGTGTGGTCGCACTAATGACTTGTATTGAAGTAAAATTATGTTCTCCTCATGAGCATCTATGCCTCTTTTAATGCATCCCATTATTTTATTTGCCTTTGCAGCACCTGCCTGACACTGGCCACCAAATGTAAGCTTGTCGTTCACCAATACACGCAGGTCTTTTTCAGTGACAGTTTTGCCCAGTGTTTTACAATTAAGCATATAATTATACATTTTATTTCCTCTAACCAAGTGCATTACCTTACATTTATCCCCATTAAAGCTCATTTGCCATTTATTAGCCCAAGCTTCTAGTTTACATAGATCCTCCTGTAATATAAAATTGTCCTCCTCTGTATTGATTACCCGGCAGAGTTTAGTGTCATCTGCAAATATTGAAATACTACTCTGTATGCCCCCTACAAGGTCATTAATACATATGCTAAAAAGAAGCGGGCCCAATACTGACCCCTGTGGTACCCCACTGTTAACTGAGACCCAGTCAAACGCTGCTGAAGCACGTCAAGGGCGGCGGAAGCTGTAGCTGACTTTCTAAAATGGTCACACAGGCGGCATACTTTGACAAGCAGATCCGGCAGCTCCGGGTAGGATTTGAGAAACCGATGAACCACGCGGTTAAGCACATGGGCCAGGCATGGTACATGTGTGAGCTCGCCTCACCTCAGAGCCACCACCAGATTCCAGCCATTGTCACACAAGACCATGCCTGGCTGTAGGTTCAGTGGTGTCAGCCACAGATCTGCCTGTTCTTTCAGAACTGTCCACAACTCTTCAGCGTTGTGCGGTTTGTCACCTAAGCATATTAGCTTCAGCACAGCCAGTTGCCGCTTAGCTGAGGCAGTGCTGCAGTGCTTCCAGCTTGTGCAGATGTGGTCATTTCTGAGATGGAGACTGAAAAAGAGGAGTAGACTGAGGAGGATGAGGTGCAGGAGCTGTAGACTGTGGGGGCAACCCTGATTGACCTAGGGCTCGCAATCCTCGGCATCGGGAGGATGTGTTCCATCCCAAGGTCCAACTGGGTCGCGGCTTCCACTATATTAACCCAGTGTGCCGTCAGCGAGATGTACCGTCCCTGCCCACAAGCACTTGTCCACATGTCCGTGGTTAGGTGGACTTTAGCAGTAACTGCATTGTTGAGGGCATGGCTAATGTTGTGGGACACGTGCTTGTGGTGTAATGCGGGATGGCACACTGGGAGAAATAGTGGAGGCTGGGGACCGAGTACCGAGGGATTGCCGCCGCCATCAGGTTGCGGAAAGCTTTAGTCTCCACGAGCCTAAAAGGCAACATTTCAAGTGCAAGCATTCGCGAAATGTGGGAATTTAGTAGTGTGGCCTGTGGGGCATTGGCTGCGTATTTGCGCTTGTGGTTCAAGGACTGGGGTATGGACAATTGAACACTGCGCTGGGACAAGGACATGCTTGCTGATGGTGCTAGTTGAGAATGTGCAACCACAGGTGCAGGGCAGGAGGCATCTTCGCATGCACTATGGACAGGGGATTGACTTGCACGCACAACAGCAGAAGAAGCAGTGGTGTCACTCGCAGACACTGTTCCTGGACCCTGGGGTTCGGCCCACAAGGTCGGGTGCTTTGCTGCCATGTGCCTGATCATGCTGGTGGTGGTCAGGCTGGTAGTTTTGCTACCCATGCTGATACTGGCCTGGCAAGTGGTGCAAATGGCCTTTTTGGGGTTATCGGCACAGTCTTTAAAAAACAACCAGACTCTGGAAGACCTAACAGTTGTACTGGCAACTTCCGTCGTGTTGGTGTTACGGGGAAGGATTGCCTGCCTTCTGTCTGCGGCCACCACACTACTTCTTCCAGCCTGTTGAGGTGCTCTGCCTCCCTCCCCCTTCGTACTGCTGTCCTCGCTCTGCATGTCCTCCTGCCAGGTTTGGTCACTTACTATATCATCCACCCCCTCGTGTTCCACTTCCGCACCCTGGTCCTCCTCCTGACCTTCTGGCAATTGTGTCTCATCATCGTCCACCTCTTGTGACACTTTCCCACCGTCGCCTTCGTATGACTGTGGCTGCTCAAATATTTGGGCATCACTACATGTGAGCTCCTCTTGCCCCGCTTCAAGTGGACCAGGTGAAAGGCCCGAATCTATAAATGGAAAAGTGAACAGCTCTTCGGCGTGTCCAAGTGTGGGATCAGTTGTCTCTGGGCTCTCGACATGGTGGGAGGAAGGAGGATCATGGTGAGGAATATGCAGTCCAGACTCACAGCTACTGAGACTGTGTGGAAGACAGGGTGGTGGTGGTGGCTAAGTGACTGGAAGCATTATCTACTATCTAACCAATAACCTTTTCACACTGCTCTGTGTTCAATAGTGGTGCTCTGCGGTCCCCTATTAATTGGGACAGGAAGGTCGAGCGAGAAGATGTGGGTGTTTGTTGTGGCACAATTTCAGCTTGCCCTCAGCCTCAGCCTCTGCACCATCACGTCCAGTTCCCCATCCCTTGTCACGCGCCTTGCCTATTTTAAATGGAGGACAATATCTTCCACGCTCACTACAAATGACTGAATTTGGAGCGAACTTATATGTGATCCGCGTGACGGACAAACCACAGTTTTAAATAGCTGGCCTCTAGGCATCTATTTTTAACAGCAAACTGGTGTCAATAACTTCACTGACACACTGAAACAAAATTTTAATGGAGGCCAGAATGGCAGAATTTTCAGCGAACCTATATGTGATCTGTGTGACGGATGAACTACAGTTTTAAATAGCTGGCCTGTAGGTAACTATTTTTAACAGCAAACTGGTGTCAATAACTTCACTGACAAACTGAAACAAAATTTTAATGGAGTCCAGAAATGGCAGAATTTTCAGCGAACTCATATGTGATCCGTGTGACAGACAAACCACAGTTTTAAATAGCTGGCTTGTCCTGTAGGTAACTATTCTTAACAGCGACCTCATGTCAATAAATTCGCTGACACACTGAACCAAAATTTTAATGGAGGCCAGAAATGGCAGAATTTAGAGCGAACTTATATGTGATCCATGTGACGGACAAACCACAATTTTAAATAGCTGTATTTTTAGCGCTGTAATATGGAAAGGACCTGGCTGTATTCTGCAGTGCCAACAAGCAAATGGCACAGAAAAACGGTGTTCTCTGGATTGCTTTTTAAGCAAATAATCAGGATTAAGATAAAAAAAAAAAATTCTGGCCCCTGATACCTGGGGCTATTTCTACAAATATCTGTAAAAGCACCAGCAGACAGAACTGGAATTGACCCTCTTGCTATATGCAATGCAGTCTGCTACATACCCTGCCTGCCTAGCACTGATATCTATGCAGCTGGATTAGTCCTCAGAAGGACTGTTAGTTGAGACGGATATGTGTAGAGAATCTTGTGGAATGCCTACACTGATAAACCAAATCTCTCCCTAGCTCAGCAGCACCTCTCCCTACACTGCCTGTTTTTACCTTTGAGAAAGCGTGTGTTTAACACTCGAAACGTGCGTACGTAGGGCTCTGCACTTTCTGCTTGTGCATTCCCTGGGGGGGCTTCACCTGCCACATGGGTAAGGTTTCTTTTTATTGAACTATTCGATGGTGGTTTTTCTGATAAACTTTCATTTACACATGTGTGACATAGGACAGATTGTATATGTAGCGCCCCGAGGGCTCGGTTGCTACAGGGGTATTGCACCTCAACCAGAGGTGTGATATTCCACTCCCAGGTAAGGATGGAGTGTGGACCAGGGCTCAGTTAGCTGCATGCACACACGCACACTCACCCCATTTCCGGGGGACAGCTCGACGGTGCTCCCAGATGCGGGTGACTCGCCCCCTGGGCCGTGGGGCACTCGGATCCGGGCAATAGGGGAAACGGTGGGAGTAGTAGTGGCAACCCGGTTCCGTGGCTCAGGGTGGTCAGGCCAGTGGTAGTCCGTTATGTGCTGATGATTATGTCCAACTACGCCACCCGTGGATTTGCGGTCATTAGGAACCGCCGCTGCAAGGCAGACCGCTGGGGCTGATGATGTATGCAGCTGGGATGGTGTGACTCCCCACGGGAAGAGTGCGGCCCCAGGGCAGTGTAGTGGATGGTGGGAGTGATGGTAGTGAGAGTCCCAGTGCTGACAGTGCTGGAGGAGTAAGGAGCACACAGACAACAGGTTGCAGTCCAGGGTCTTTACTAGAACAGGTAAATTGACCCACAAACAGTCCCGGCTAGGAGGGGACCTGGATGTCTGAGAGCAACGGGGAAATTGGCCCTGGTCATGGTGAGGGTGTAGGCCTACTGTGCTTTCTGTGCTCCTTCTGGCTATCTCCTCCTTATAGGGTAAAAGCCCACGTTTCCGAGCTCTCCGTGTATTCTCGCCTGTATGACCTGCGACGTGGGTTCCTTTCTTCTCCCGCCTGATACGGCTTTGCTGGTCCCTTCTGTTGTGGCAGAGCCTCCAGGCTTCTTAGGCCAAGGAATATACAGTCCCCTGCGGACTGGTTATCTGCTGGGGGATGTGGAATCTTCCCAGCCTCAGACACCAAAGTCTAGTAAATTAAGTCCGTTATCTGCCAAGACAGGCTCTCTTCGCCTCTTGTCTCTGGCTTGTGGCTCTCCTCCTGCCACAGTTCCTCTTAGGTGCAATACAACTTTCTGTCCCTGCTCTGCTCCGGCACACGTCTCAATGCTGAGACAGGTCATCCAGTTCTCCCTAACCCTGCCCCCAGTACCAGCTTTTATAGGGGCAGCCAGCTCCCCCTACTGGCCTGAGACAGGAGGCATTGCATGCTAATGTTCCCCTGACTAGAGAACCTCCCCCTTGCTCTCAGACACAGCTTTATTACATTTTGTGGCATCCAGTCCAGGGTGACACATTCCCCCCTAGTGAAATTTAGTACTCCGGGACTAAACAATAAACAAATACAATATGCATAACCATAAAACATTAACAGACAGACGACGCACAGATGGAGTTCTTAAGGTCACAGTGTGGCCTGTGACCGGGTGTCCATATCACCAATACAACGGGGAGCCTTAACCAGGTGGGGGTCTGTCCTACCCCAAGTCCTTTACAGTCTTAGTTCATTCCTGGGTTAGGCTCCGAACGCAGCCCATACAAAGTCCCGGTTACTAAAAGTCCATAACCTTCGAGTCTGTACGGCAACTGTAAGGAACTGAAACACACAATTACTAATCACGCAGGTAACTTGGCAAACAAATCAACATTTGGCAACAGGGTTATTTACAATTTTAGCGCACTCTATATTTTCCAGCGAGCGGGTATCTGCCCCTTTGTGCTCCTGGTTGATCTACGTAGCCCACTGTCTGGTGGTGGACCAACCTGGCTTTCCCCACTTGCGTTAGGGGTACAGCTACCAGCTGGGTGTACAGGTAGGGCAGGCAGCTGTCTGCGGGTCCTTTGGCTTACCGCAGGCATGGCAGGCTCACTGTCAGCAGAGGGTTGACTCTCCTGGGCTGCTGGTACAGGCTCTTCTGCCTCTGGAGCTGCTTGCTCTTCTTCACCTTCCGGCTCTGATGTTGATTGTTGCTGTGCCGATTGCAAGAAATGCAGGACGGGTACCACTATGGCATCATTTATGCGAGTCCAGGACTGAGGGACCGCTCCAAGAACGGTGCTGATCATTTCTTCCTTGTCCTCTGTGGGTTCAAGGTCACTCTGATCCTCTTCTGCACTACGGAGTTGCTCGGGGCATCTTTTGAGGTGGTCCCTGGAGACGACACTAGTGGTTTCTCCTCCGTCCTTGGTGATTACGCACACCTTTGGGTTGTCGTGGTCAGACTGCAGTACGGTGTAGGGTTGCCTTTCCCACTGGTCGTCCAACTTATGTAGCCTTCTCTTCCGCTTCAGGACCTGCTCACCAGGTTCTAGGGGACCAGCAGGGGCGTGTTGGTTGAAGAGTCTTTCTTGCCTTTCTCTCACCTGGGCCAGGCTCCTCTCCACACTCTCCTGTACCTTCTTGTACTGCAGTTGCCTTTCTGTATCCCAATCTGCATCCGGGGAGGTGTCCTCAGGCGTTAGGACTCCCATCTCCAGGTCTACGGGCAGCTTACCTGGTCTGGCTCGCATCAGGTAAGCCGGGGTGCAGTTTGTAGCATTCACCGGGATATTGTTGTATAGGTCTATTTGGTCCGGCAGTTTTTCTGGCCACAGGCTGCGTTCCTCCAGGGGCAACGTCTTCAGGAGATCAATGACTATATTGTTCATCTTCTCACACATCCCGTTGGTTTGTGGATGGTAAGGCGTTGTCCGAATCTTCTTACAGCCATAGAGGTTGCAAAACTCCTGGAAGATTTCAGCCTCGAACGTTGGACCCTGGTCTGTCAGGACCTGCTCTGGATACCCGTGTGGACGGCAGAAGTATTGCTGGAAGGCTCTGGCCGCTGTTTGGGCTGTCAAGTCATTTACCGGGACCACCACTAGAAAACGGGAATAGTGGTCCACGATTGTCAGGGCATAGATGTATCCCAACCTGCTTGGAGCCAATTTGACATGGTCCAGAGCTACCAGCTCAAGAGGCTGCGTGGTGACGATGGGCCTCAAGGGTGTCTGCTGGCTGGCACGGTCCTTCCTCCTTAGGTGACAAGGGCCACAGTCTCTGCACCACTTCTCTACAGCCCCTCTCATGCCGACCCAGAAGAACCTTCCTCTTAGCAGGAACTCCAGTTTCTTCCAACCGAAGTGTCCCGCTCTGTCATGGTAAGCCCCCAGGACCATAGCTGCATCCCGCCTTGGAACCACGACTTGCCAGGTCAGCTCGTGCGTCCGGTGGTTGACAATCCTTCTGCACAGCTTGCCTTCATAGAGGAACAGCTTGCTCTTCTCCTTCCACAGCTGCTTAGCTTCCTCTGGAGCATCCGGATCCATGCGGGAGTTTTCCTGGGTCAGCAGATCTTTCACCAGGCGGATGGCAGGGTCACTATCTTGGGTCTCAGCCCAGCTGTGGTGAGGTAGGGGATTGATCATCACAGTTGTTAGATCCTCCTCCTTCACGCGGTGGGAGTATTGAGCGGCTCCATACCGGTGAAACGCGGGGAGTTCTACCTCCTCCAGCTCTTCTGGGTCTTCGTCACCTTCAGGTAAGTGAGGCATCCTCGATAGGGCGTCAGCGTTGGCATTGGTTTTGCGGGCCCGGTACTTGATCACGAAGTCATAGTTGGAGAGACGGGCCATCCACCGCTGTTCTAGGGCACCCAGTCTTGCATTGTCCAGGTGTGTCAACGGGTTGTTGTCCGTGTACAGGGTGAACTTTGCGGAGGCCCGGTAATGCTTGAAGCGTTCAGTCATGGCCAACACTACCGACAAGAATTCTGGCTTGAAGGAGCGGTAATTCTCCGGGTTCCTCTCGGTAGGCCTCAGCTTCCGGCTGGCGTACGCGATCACCCTTTCTCTGCCCTGTTGGTTTTGGGACAGTACGGCTCCCAGTCCCACATTACTGGCGTCTGTGTGGAGGATAAAAGGCTGGCCATAGTCAGGGTAGGCCAGGATCTCATCCCCCGTGAGGGCCATCTTCAACTGGCGGAAGGACTCCTCTTCCGGTTTATCCCACTTGAAGGGTGGCTTTTGACTTCTGGACTTAGACTGTCCGATCAGGAGGTCCTGCATAGGAGCTGCCATCTTAGTGAACCCGGGGATGAACATTCGGTAGTAGCCTACCAACCCGAGGAACTGTCTCACCTCTTTGATGTTCGAGGGGCTTGGCCAGCTCTTGATTGCCATGACCTTGTCAGGGTCGGGGGCTACTCCTTCCGCACTTACCATGTGCCCTAGGTACTGGACCTTTGGTTTCAGCAGGTGACACTTCGATGGTTTCACCTTCAGGCCATAGCCTGCCAGGGCTTCGAACACCTCGGCCAGGTGCTTTAGATCGTCCTCATAGGTCTTCGAATAGATGATCACGTCGTCCAGGTAAAGGAGGACCATCTCGAAGTTTAGGTGCCCTAGACAGCATTCCATCAGCCTCTGGAAGGTCCCTGGTGCGTTGCAGAGCCCGAAGGGCATACAGTTGAACTCACTCAGTCCCATCGGGGTGGTGAAGGCGGTCTTCTCTTTGTCAGCCTCTGCCACAGGAACCTGCCAGTACCCACTAGTAAGGTCCAAAGTAGAAAAGAAGTTAGCTGATTTTAGTGCGGCTAAAGACTCCTCTATTCTAGGCAGCGGGTATGCGTCTTTATGGGTGATACGGTTGATTTGTCTATAGTCTACGCACATTCTCATGGTGCCGTCTTTCTTTTTCACCAGAACCAAGGGGGCTGCCCAGGGGCTACAGCTGTCTCTAATGACCCCAGCTTCTTTCATTTCTCTTAGCATTCCCTTTGCGTTCTGATAATGTGCAGGGGGTACAGGTCTGTGTCTCTCTTTTATTGGTGGGTGGCTCCCGGTGGGGATGTGGTGTTCTATCCCTTTCACTCTGCCGAAGTCTAGCGGGTGCTTACTAAAGACTCTCTCGTACTCCTGTACCACCCGGTAGACTCCTTGTTTTTGGTGCAGGGGAGTGGAGTCAGCACCCACATGGAGTTTCTGGCACCAGTCCTCCTTTTGTTTCTGGGAGCCATTACCCTCCGCCTGTGGAGATGGAGGCAAGGGTTCCACGGCCCTGATAGCTTTGTGTTCGACAACAAACAGTTTGGCGAGTGTAGCGTACCTGGGTAAGTGTACTTCCCTCTCCCCAATGTTGAGGATGCGGACGGGCACCCTCCCATGACGGACATCAACCACCCCCCGTGCTGTCAAAATGGTGGGCCTGCTGTCCGAGTACACGGGTTCTACCATGGCTTGGTAGTCTCTACCTCTCAACCCGATTGCAGTCCGACACCAGATCATCATTTCACTTTTGGGAGGCATGGAAATGGGGAATGGGTCACTCAGTCTTACGCTACTGATCTCACCACCAGACAGTTCTACCTGCTGCCGTCTCATCAGGGCTTTTATCTCCTTGTTGAGGACTCTCTGTTGGCTGGAACTAGCATTGACCGCCACCTGTTGTAGAATTACAATTACCTCTGAAAGACAATTTTCAATCACGTTAGTACCCACAGTTATTTTAGGGTGACTTTCACGACGGTCAATGTCCACAATAATCACTCTCTGTGCCGGTAGTTCAACTTTACCAATTTTAATGGTCATCTCCTTGAACCCCATCTGCGGCACGGGTAAGCCATTACTGGCGATGATGCTCAAGTTACTGTCTGGATACCGTGTGATATCAGCATCAGTCCAATACTGCTTAAAAAGTACATAAGGGATAGTGGTTACTTGCGACCCAGTATCCAGCAAGGCGCTCATGGGGATACCGTCCAGCACCACGGGTAAAACCGGGCACCCCCCAACGTACTTATCACACCAATTATAAGGGCCTGGTGATCTTATGCCTGGGGTTAGGCCCTCTGCCCCAGGTTGGACCTGTTTAAATTACAGTACCTGGAAATGTGTCCGGGCTGGTTGCATCGACGGCAAATGGACTGTCCATCCTCTGCGTAGCGGTCTGTGGGCCTCCCTCGGAACGACGGGATCCTCCTCTGTCGACGCCACGGGACATCCTCCGGACTTGAAGCCAGCTCGATGGGTCTTGACGGGTCCATTTGCAACGCCTGGACGGTCCTGGTCAACGCCGCGACGCTCCTGGTCAGCTCCTGGACTTGGTGGTGCAGGTCTTTCAACGGGGCTTGGTTCAGGGCCTGTGCATCAGCCCCCACGGGGTCCATAGAGGAGGGCGCCGCCTCCTGGTGGTAGGTGAGAGCAGGGCGCCGGGGGTTTATAGCGCCACTGGCTGCGGATTCACGGAGCACCCTTATGGCCCTGTCCTTAAATTGGGCAAAGGTCAGATCAGGGTTCTGAAAGAACATGAGGCGCAGTTGGGCCCTGTGGGCACTAGACAGCAGACCTTCTATGAATTGTTCTGTTAGCAGCTTATCCGTTTCCTGCACACTGCCAGGGTCAGTTTGTTGGATAGCCCTCAAGGCTTCCTGCAGATTTAAGGCATAGTCTCTGATGCTGTCCTGTGCCCGCTGCTTACATCCATAGAACCTCATTTTAATTTTAGCGGAGGTACGTGTGTCAAAGATAACCCGCAGCCGGGCCAGAATACCCTTCACGGTTCTTTTCTCCTCAGTGGGCCATGATTTTACCTCCCTCTGGGCTGCGACAGTCAACTGCCCTGTTAATATGCTGACCTTCTGTTCCTCTGTCAGGGGGTAAGCTTGGAACAAACTGTACAGCCTTTCCTTAAAGTCAGTTAGGGCATGGGGCTCCCCTGAGTACTTGGGCAGCCCGGCCGCTCCAGGGATGTAGGGCAGGGAAAAGGGCATCACCGCTGCTGCAGCCGCGTTGGTGGTACTGGGCGCCTCTGTGTCCGACATCTTTCTCCCCCCTAGTCAAGCGTGGCCTACCTTCCGATGATCCTCTTCTGTAGGCCGCGGCTCCGCTGGTGCTGCTCTGGACGAGGACCTTGCGTCGCGCTCCTGTGACGTCAGCGTCGCTCTCTCTCCCTTCCAGGACCTTGCGCAGCGTCGGTGCGTGGGGCGGAGCTTCGGATCTCGCGCGGTTTGGACGTCCACGCCCCTCTTCTTCCCGCGGGGCATCCTGAAGATAGCGTCTGATGGCGGGAAAACGACTGAAGATGGCGGGAACCGATGGAAGATGGCGGGAGACGGCTGGAAATGGCGGGAAACGGCTCCGGATGGCGGGAAACCTCTTTTCAGGTAAGTGCAAAGTCTTTTCTAGGCACGCAATACCCGTTTTTGGCGGGTTGGTTGCAATCCTGCCGACTACGCCAAAGCTGACTCGCCCCCTGGGCCGTGGGGCACTCGGATCCGGGCAATAGGGGAAACGGTGGGAGTAGTAGTGGCAACCCGGTTCCGTGGCTCAGGGTGGTCAGGCCAGTGGTAGTCCGTTATGTGCTGATGATTATGTCCGACTACGCCACCCGTGGATTTGCGGTCATTAGGAACCGCCGCTGCAAGGCAGACCGCTGGGGCTGATGATGTATGCAGCTGGGATGGTGTGACTCCCCACGGGAAGAGTGCGGCCCCAGGGCAGTGTAGTGGATGGTGGGAGTGATGGTAGTGAGAGTCCCAGTGCTGATAGTGCTGGAGGAGTAAGGAGCACACAGACAACAGGTTGCAGTCCAGGGTCTTTACTAGAACAGGTAAATTGACCCACAAACAGTCCCGGCTAAGAGGGGACCTGGATGTCTGAGAGCAACGGGGAAATTGGCCCTGGTCAGGGTGAGGGTGTAGGCCTACCGTGCTTTCTGTGCTCCTTCTGGCTATCTCCTCCTTATAGGGTAACAGCCCACGTTTCCGAGCTCTCCGTGTATTCTCGCCTGTATGACCTGCGACGTGGGTTCCTTTCTGCTCCCGGCCTGATACGGCTTTGCTGGTCCCTTCTGTTGTGGCAGAGCCTCCAGGCTTCTTAGGCCAAGGAATATACAGTCCCCTGCGGACTGGTTATCTACTGGGGGATGTGGAATCCTCCCAGCCTCAGACACCAAAGTCTGGTAAATTAAGTCCGTTATCTGCCAAGACAGGCTCTCTTCGCCTCTTGTCTCTGGCTTGTGGCTCTCCTCCTGCCACAGTTCCTCTTAGGTGCAATACAACTTTCTGTCCCTGCTCTGCTCCGGGACACGTCTCAATGCTGAGACAGGTCATCCAGTTCTCCCTAACCCTGCCCCCGTACCAGCTTTTATAGGGGCAGCCAGCTCCCCCTACTGGCCTGAGACAGGAGGCATTGCATGCTAATGTTCCCCTGACTAGAGAACCTCCCCCTTGCTCTCAGACACAGCTTTATTACATTTTGTGGCATCCAGGCCAGGGTGACACACGGGCACAACTGACCATGTCCCTGGCTGGAGTGGAGAGGTGGGAAGAGAACCCAGTGGTGTAGGAGCAGACAGGGGGAGGTTTCTGTAGCATAGGAAGGAGCTCATTGGGTGTAGGTCAACAGAGCTCAGACACAGAGAAGCAGATAAAAGGTGGGAGCCATCTTAAGTCAGAGAGAAAGAGAGCAGAAGTTCAGTTCAGTCAGAGCTGACAGGGAGCTGCGGCTCAGCCTGAGCTCAGCTCCATGAGGCAGGACTAGAGAGAAGGCCGGGGCCAGAGAGGAGAAGAGAAGAAGGAGAAGGAAGGAGAAAAGACAGAGGAGTAGAAAGGCTCCAGAAACAAGAAGGCAGAAGGGACCCTAGGAGAGCAGAACGGACAGCAACCGTTGCAAACCCGCGTTATATCGGGTGAAGGGTCAGGCTGTGGAAGGGTACCGGATTCCCAAGTTGGTGGAGGTAAATCATTCCTCAGCCAAGAACCGGAGGTCATGATCATTTATTGGTGCGACCCCCCCGCCAAACCTGCTAGGAAGGCGCCATATAGGATAGCGGGAAGTGAAGGCCAACGCTTACCCGACACGGTCCGCGGTAGCCGGACAGAAGTCAGGACACTGGTGGGGCACGAGAGGCCAGAGAAAGGACAGAAGGGGGTCCTGTGCCATACTCCTGAATTGCCTGGGGGTTGACCGAGCTCCTCACCTGGTGGACGCAGCACGCTCGGGCAGTCCTTGCTGACAGAAGTGACTTGGATATCAACTGTGAGTAAAAGATCCTGGACTGCATCATTGGACTCTGTGTGATTTCTGCTGCGCCTGCACCATCACCCCCAGCATTCACCTGCACTGCCCTGAGGCTACACTCTTCCCGTGGGGAGTTATCCTACCCCTGTGCTGCACCCCAACACCAGCCTCAACGGTCTGCCTCGCAGCGGCGGTTATCTCTGACCGCAATCCACGGGTGGCGTAGTCGGACATTCAAAACACTGATAAATAGACTGCCACAACATTTGGTCTGACCACCCTGAGCCACGGGATCGGGTTGCCACTACTACCCCCAGCATCGTACAGAAGCCCGGTTCCGGGTACCCCACGGCCCAGGGGGCGAGTCATATACATGTCAAGATTCCACCTATCAGTCGTAATATAATACCTGCTATACTTGCATGTTGCATGTGTTTTCCCTACCCCAAGGTTTTTGCTTGTTGCTATTTTGACTGTCCTTGTTATTTGTAAGAATGTTTTTAACCAGTTAATAAAAATGTACATTTTATACACACTCCCCTTGCTCCTCCTCTTTTCAAGTCTTCATTTAGAAGTGTTCTAGATTTCTTTACATGTATGAATGATCTATGATGATCTAATTAATTGTATTTCATTATGCCTATGGGACTTGTATTTCTAAACTGCCTGATTGCGGAGTAGACTGACGAGCATGGCGGCGCCAGGTCTAATATAGACCTGATGACGCTGTGCGGCCAGCCAATCACGGTAATGCCACAACCAACATAGCTGTAGCATTACAGTGTGTGGCAGACTATCCCTGCATGTTGATTGGCTCTCTAAAGAGCGCCAAACATGCAGGGAGGAGACCCGAGAATCCGCCCGAGCATCTCGAAAGTGCTTGGAGCTCGCCGAGTACTTCCGAGATGCTCGGGCAAGTACCGAGTACTTGCGAGTGACTCGCCCCCTGGGCCGTGGGGTACCCGGAACCTGGCCTTCTTGTGTACGGTGCTGATAGGGGTAGTAATGGCAACCCGATCCCATGGCTCACGGTGGTCAGACCAAATGGCGGCAGTCTATTTATCAGTATTTTGGAATGTCCGACTACGCCACCCGTGAATTGCGGTCAGGGATGACCGCCGCTGCAAGGCAGACCACTGAGGCTGATGTTGGTGTGCAGCACAGGGATAGGATAACTCCCCACGGGAAGAGTGTAACCTCAGGGCAATGTAGGTGGATGCTGGGGGTGATGGTGCAGGCGCAGCATAAATCACACAGAGTCCAATGGTGCAGTTCAGGCCTTTTACTCACAGTTGATATCCAAGTCACTTCTGTCAGCAATGACTGCCCAAGCCGTGCTGCGTCCACCAGGTGAGGGGCTCGGTCAACCCCCAGGCAACTCAGGAGTGTGGCACAGGACCCCCTGCTATCCTTTCTCTGGCCTCTCGTGCCCCACCAGTGACCACGCATCTGTCCGGCTGCCTCGGGCCTTCTCTGGTAAAACTTGGTGCCAGTTTCCCTGACCCTATGTGGTGCCTTCCTAGCGGGTGTAGCAAGGGGTCGCACCAATAAATGATCACGACCTCCGGTTTTTGGCTGAGGGATGATTTACCTCCACCAACTTGGGAATCCAGTACCCTTCCGCGGCCTGACCCTTCACCCGATATAACGCAGGCTTGCAACGGTTGCTGTCCATTCTGCTCTCTTAGGGTCCCTCCTGCCTTCTTGTTTCTGGAGCCTTTCTACTCCTCTGTCTCTCTTCTTTCCTTCCTTCTCCTTCTCCTCTTCTCCACTCTGGCCCCGGCCTTCTCTCTAGGCCTGCCTCGTGGAGCTGAGCTCAGGCTGAGCCTCGGCTCCCTGTCAGCTCTCTCTCCTTTACTCTGCTCTGCTTCTCTGAACTCCCTCCTAAGATGGCCCCCACCTTTTATCTGCTTCTCTGTGTCTGAGCTCAGGTGACCTGCACCCAATGAGCTCCTTACTATGGTCCAGAAACCGTCCCCTTCTGCTCCTACATCACTGGGTTCTCTCCCCCCTCCCCACTCCAGCCAGGGACATGGTCAGTTGTGCCTGCAATTATATGGGAGCACCGTCGAGCTGTCCCTCGGAAATGGGGTCAGTGTGTGTATGCAGCTAACTGATCCCTGGTCCACACTCCATCCTTACCTGGGAGTGGAATATCACACCTCTGGTTGAGGTGCAATACCCCTGTAGCAACCGAACCCTCGGGGCACCACATGAGTATCCCGTCTCATCACTACTACTTAGGTCTTATGTGACCAGACAATGTGAACTGAGGTCTAAGATGGCAGACATACAAGAAACAGAGGCATGTTCACACTAGCAAAAAAGAAGCAAGACAAAAATATATCTCATACCCTACCATAATTATATATAAATGTAAAGCAAAGTTGCATAATAAATATAGGGTACTTAGTGAACTATTTTTGATCAAAAAAAGTATACAAGCCGTCCCACCAGCGGCAAGGTGACCCTAAATTGGGACGGTACCTATACTGCCTATATTAAAAACCTTACTGTATATCAAAGTTGAAGTAATGCATATAAAAGGGTAGACAAATAGGACCGGGTCCCAACTCCAGACCACCTAGGCCCGTGGTAAGCTACATATATGCCAATCAGCTCAACAAAGGGCATGCCACACCCTTAAATTGCACAGAATGCAAACAAGTCAAAAAACCAGACAATGTGAACTGAGGTCTAAGATGGCAGACATACAAGAAACAGAGGCATGTTCACACTAGCAAAAAAGAAGCAAGACAAAAATATATCTCATACCCTACCATAATTATATATAAATGTAAAGCAAAGTTGCATAATAAATATAGGGTACTTAGTGAACTATTTTTGATCAAAAAAAGTATACAAGCCGTCCCACCAGCGGCAAGGTGACCCTAAATTGGGACGGTACCTATACTGCCTATATTAAAAACCTTACTGTATATCAAAGTTGAAGTAATGCATATAAAAGGGTGGACAAATAGGACCGGGTCCCAACTCCAGACCACCTAGGCCCGTGGTAAGCTACATATATACCAATCAGCTCAACAAAGGGCATGCCACACCCTTAAATTGCACAGAATGCAAACAAGTCAAAAAACCAGACAATGTGAACTGAGGTCTAAGATGGCAGACATACAAGAAACAGAGGCATGTTCACACTAGCAAAAAAGAAGCAAGACAAAAATATATCTCATACCCTACCATAATTATATATAAATGTAAAGCAAAGTTGCATAATAAATATAGGGTACTTAGTGAACTATTTTTGATCAAAAAAAGTATACAAGCCGTCCCACCAGCGGCAAGGTGACCCTAAATTGGGACGGTACCTATACTGCCTATATTAAAAACCTTACTGTATATCAAAGTTGAAGTAATGCATATAAAAGGGTAGACAAATAGGACCGGGTCCCAACTCCAGACCACCTAGGCCCGTGGTAAGCTACATATATACCAATCAGCTCAACAAAGGGCATGCCACACCCTTAAATTGCACAGAATGCAAACAAGTCAAAAAACTAGGCAGTATAGGTACCGTCCCAATTTAGGGTCACCTTGCCGCTGGTAGGACGGCTTGTATACTTTTTTTGATCAAAAATAGTTCACTAAGTACCCTATATTTATTATGCAACTTTGCTTTACATTTATATATAATTATGGTAGGGTATGAGATATATTTTTGTCTTGCTTCTTTTTTGCTAGTGTGAACATGCCTCTGTTTCTTGTATGTCTGCCATCTTAGACCTCAGTTCACATTGTCTGTTTTTTTGACTTGTTTGCATTCTGTGCAATTTAAGGGTGTGGCATGCCCTTTGTTGAGCTGATTGGTATATATGTAGCTTACCACGGGCCTAGGTGGTCTGGAGTTGGGACCCGGTCCTATTTGTCTACCCTTTTATATGCATTACTTCAACTTTGATATACAGTAAGGTTTTTAATATAGGCAGTATAGGTACCGTCCCAATTTAGGGTCACCTTGCCGCTGGTGGGACGGCTTGTATACTTTTTTTGATCAAAAATAGTTCACTAAGTACCCTATATTTATTATGCAACTTTGCTTTACATTTATATATAATTATGGTAGGGTATGAGATATATTTTTGTCTTGCTTCTTTTTTGCTAGTGTGAACATGCCTCTGTTTCTTGTATGTCTGCCATCTTAGACCTCAGTTCACATTGTCTGGTTTTTTGACTTGTTTGCATTCTGTGCAATTTAAGGGTGTGGCATGCCCTTTGTTGAGCTGATTGGTATATATGTAGTTTACCACGGGCCTAGGTGGTCTGGAGTTGGGACCCGGTCCTATTTGTCTACCCTTTTATATGCATTACTTCAACTTTGATATACAGTAAGGTTTTTAATATAGGCAGTATAGGTACCGTCCCAATTTAGGGTCACCTTGCCGCTGGTGGGACGGCTTGTATACTTTTTTTGATCAAAAATAGTTCACTAAGTACCCTATATTTATTATGCAACTTTGCTTTACATTTATATATAATTATGGTAGGGTATGAGATATATTTTTGTCTTGCTTCTTTTTTGCTAGTGTGAACATGCCTCTGTTTCTTGTATGTCTGCCATCTTAGACCTCAGTTCACATTGTCTGGTTTTTTGACTTGTTTGCATTCTGTGCAATTTAAGGGTGTGGCATGCCCTTTGTTGAGCTGATTGGTATATATGTAGCTTACCACGGGCCTAGGTGGTCTGGAGTTGGGACCCGGTCCTATTTGTCTACCCTTTTATATGCATTACTTCAACTTTGATATACAGTAAGGTTTTTAATATAGGCAGTATAGGTACCGTCCCAATTTAGGGTCACCTTGCCGCTGGTGGGACGGCTTGTATACTTTTTTTGATCAAAAATAGTTCACTAAGTACCCTATATTTATTATGCAACTTTGCTTTACATTTATATATAATTATGGTAGGGTATGAGATATATTTTTGTCTTGCTTCTTTTTTGCTAGTGTGAACATGCCTCTGTTTCTTGTATGTCTGCCATCTTAGACCTCAGTTCACATTGTCTGGTTTTTTGACTTGTTTGCATTCTGTGCAATTTAAGGGTGTGGCATGCCCTTTGTTGAGCTGATTGGTATATATGTAGCTTACCACGGGCCTAGGTGGTCTGGAGTTGGGACCCGGTCCTATTTGTCTACCCTTTTATATGCATTACTTCAACTTTGATATACAGTAAGGTTTTTAATATAGGCAGTATAGGTACCGTCCCAATTTAGGGTCACCTTGCCGCTGGTGGGACGGCTTGTATACTTTTTTTGATCAAAAATAGTTCACTAAGTACCCTATATTTATTATGCAACTTTGCTTTACATTTATATATAATTATGGTAGGGTATGAGATATATTTTTGTCTTGCTTCTTTTTTGCTAGTGTGAACATGCCTCTGTTTCTTGTATGTCTGCCATCTTAGACCTCAGTTCACATTGTCTGGTTTTTTGACTTGTTTGCATTCTGTGCAATTTAAGGGTGTGGCATGCCCTTTGTTGAGCTGATTGGTATATATGTAGCTTACCACGGGCCTAGGTGGTCTGGAGTTGGGACCCGGTCCTATTTGTCTACCCTTTTATATGCATTACTTCAACTTTGATATACAGTAAGGTTTTTAATATAGGCAGTATAGGTACCGTCCCAATTTAGGGTCACCTTGCCGCTGGTGGGACGGCTTGTATACTTTTTTTGATCAAAAATAGTTCACTAAGTACCCTATATTTATTATGCAACTTTGCTTTACATTTATATATAATTATGGTAGGGTATGAGATATATTTTTGTCTTGCTTCTTTTTTGCTAGTGTGAACATGCCTCTGTTTCTTGTATGTCTGCCATCTTAGACCTCAGTTCACATTGTCTGTTTTTTTGACTTGTTTGCATTCTGTGCAATTTAAGGGTGTGGCATGCCCTTTGTTGAGCTGATTGGTATATATGTAGCTTACCACGGGCCTAGGTGGTCTGGAGTTGGGACCCGGTCCTATTTGTCTACCCTTTTATATGCATTACTTCAACTTTGATATACAGTAAGGTTTTTAATATAGGCAGTATAGGTACCGTCCCAATTTAGGGTCACCTTGCCGCTGGTGGGACGGCTTGTATACTTTTTTTGATCAAAAATAGTTCACTAAGTACCCTATATTTATTATGCAACTTTGCTTTACATTTATATATAATTATGGTAGGGTATGAGATATATTTTTGTCTCGCTTCTTTTTTGCTAGTGTGAACATGCCTCTGTTTCTTGTATGTCTGCCATCTTAGACCTCAGTTCACATTGTCTGGTTTTTTGACTTGTTTGCATTCTGTGCAATTTAAGGGTGTGGCATGCCCTTTGTTGAGCTGATTGGTATATATGTAGCTTACCACGGGCCTAGGTGGTCTGGAGTTGGGACCCGGTCCTATTTGTCTACCCTTTTATATGCATTACTTCAACTTTGATATACAGTAAGGTTTTTAATATAGGCAGTATAGGTACCGTCCCAATTTAGGGTCACCTTGCCGCTGGTGGGACGGCTTGTATACTTTTTTTGATCAAAAATAGTTCACTAAGTACCCTATATTTATTATGCAACTTTGCTTTACATTTATATATAATTATGGTAGGGTATGAGATATATTTTTGTCTTGCTTCTTTTTTGCTAGTGTGAACATGCCTCTGTTTCTTGTATGTCTGCCATCTTAGACCTCAGTTCACATTGTCTGGTTTTTTGACTTGTTTGCATTCTGTGCAATTTAAGGGTGTGGCATGCCCTTTGTTGAGCTGATTGGTATATATGTAGCTTACCACGGGCCTAGGTGGTCTGGAGTTGGGACCCGGTCCTATTTGTCTACCCTTTTATATGCATTACTTCAACTTTGATATACAGTAAGGTTTTTAATATAGGCAGTATAGGTACGGTCCCAATTTAGGGTCACCTTGCCGCTGGTGGGACGGCTTGTATACTTTTTTTGATCAAAAATAGTTCACTAAGTACCCTATATTTATTATGCAACTTTGCTTTACATTTATATATAATTATGGTAGGGTATGAGATATATTTTTGTCTTGCTTCTTTTTTGCTAGTGTGAACATGCCTCTGTTTCTTGTATGTCTGCCATCTTAGACCTCAGTTCACATTGTCTGTTTTTTTGACTTGTTTGCATTCTGTGCAATTTAAGGGTGTGGCATGCCCTTTGTTGAGCTGATTGGTATATATGTAGCTTACCACGGGCCTAGGTGGTCTGGAGTTGGGACCCGGTCCTATTTGTCTACCCTTTTATATGCATTACTTCAACTTTGATATACAGTAAGGTTTTTAATATAGGCAGTATAGGTACCGTCCCAATTTAGGGTCACCTTGCCGCTGGTGGGACGGCTTGTATACTTTTTTTGATCAAAAATAGTTCACTAAGTACCCTATATTTATTATGCAACTTTGCTTTACATTTATATATAATTATGGTAGGGTATGAGATATATTTTTGTCTTGCTTCTTTTTTGCTAGTGTGAACATGCCTCTGTTTCTTGTATGTCTGCCATCTTAGACCTCAGTTCACATTGTCTGGTTTTTTGACTTGTTTGCATTCTGTGCAATTTAAGGGTGTGGCATGCCCTTTGTTGAGCTGATTGGTATATATGTAGCTTACCACGGGCCTAGGTGGTCTGGAGTTGGGACCCGGTCCTATTTGTCTACCCTTTTATATGCATTAGAATCATAGAATCATAGAATCATAGAATGGTAGAGTTGGAAGGGACCTCCTGGGTCATCTGGTCCAACCCCCTGCTCAAAGCAGGATTCACTAGATCATCTCAGACAGATGTCTGTCCAGCCTCTGTTTGAAGACGTCCATTGAAGGGGAACTCACCACCTCTCGTGGCAGCCTGTTCCACTCATTAATCACCCTAACTGTCAAAAAGTTTTTTCTAATATCTAATCTGTGTCTCCTCCCATTTAGTTTCATCCCATTGCTTCTAGTCTTTCCTTGTGCAAATGAGAATAAAGATGATCCTTCTACAATGTGACAGCCCTTGACATATTTGTAGACAGCTATTAAGTCTCCTCTCAGTCTTCTTTTTTGCAAGCTAAACATTCCCAAATCCTGCAACCGTTCCTCATAGGACATGGTTTGCAGACCAGTCACCATTCTGGTCGCTCTTTTCTGAACTTGCTCCAGTTTGTCGATGTCTTTTTTAAAATGTGGTGCCCAAAACTGTACACAGTATTCCAGATGAGGTCTGACCAAAGAGGAGTAAAGACCGATAATGACTTCACGTGATCTAGACTGTATGCTTCTGTTAATACATCCCAGAATTGTATTTGCCTTTTTTGCTGCTGCATCACACTGTTGACTCATGTTCAGTCTATGATCTATTAGTATACCTAAGTCTTTTTCACATGTACTGTTGCTTAGCTCTATTCCTCCCATTCTGTATATGCTTTTTTCATTTTTATTGCCCAGATGTAGTACTTTGCATTTTTCCCTGTTAAAAACCATTCTGTTGGTTGCTGCCCACTGCTCCAGTTTATTTAGGTCTTTTTGAATCCTCTCTCTCTCTTCTCTAGTATTAGCTATCCCTCCTAGCTTTGTGTCATCAGCAAATTTAATCAGTTTACCCTCAATTCCTTCATCTAAATCATTGATAAAGATGTTGAACAATACAGGTCCCAGGACGGAGCCCTGTGGTACCCCACTTGAGACATTCATCCAGCTGGATGTGAAGCCATTTACAACCACCCTTTGAGTCCGATCACTAAGCCAGTTATGAATCCACCTAACAGTTGCCTGGTCCATTGCATACTTGGTCATTTTTTCAATAAGGATGATGTGAGATACTTTGTCAAATGCTTTGCTGAAGTCAAGATATACTATATCTACAGCATTTCCCTGATCCACCCAGTCAGTGATTCTGTCATAGAAGGAAATTAAGTTAATCTGACATGACTTGTTAGTTACAAACCCATGCTGACTCTGGTTAATCACTTCATTCTTATCCATGTACTTACATACATGTTGTTTAATAATTTGTTCAAAGATCTTTCCTGGTATAGAAGTCAGACTCACCGGCCTATAGTTCCCTGGGTCCACCTTTTTCCCCTTTTTGAAGATAGGAACAACATTTGCTCTTCTCCAGTCTTCTGGGACTTCTCCTGTTCTCCAAGAATTTTCAAAGATTATGGAGAGTGGTTCTAAAATTTCTTCTACAATCTCCTTCAGTACTCTGGGGTGTAATTCATCTGGACCTGGAGACTTGAACTCATTTATGTTAGCTAAATATTCCCTCACAATCTTTCTGTTTACTGATAACTTGGATTCCTCTATTCCTTTAAAAGGACAGTGAAGATCAGTTGATGTTACATTTTCTTTCTGAGAGAAAACAGATGCAAAATAGGAATTAAAAAGTTCGGCCTTCTCAACATCCTCTCTTACCATTTCTCCATTTTCATCCTGTAAAAATCCTATAGCATCTTTGACTTTTCTTTTACTTTTGACATACCCCCAAAATCCTTTTTTATTGCTTTTGACATCTCTTGCAAGCCTTAATTCATTGTCAGCTTTAGCTAACCTGATACGTGCCCTACAGGATCTGCAGACTGCATTATAATCTTCTTTAGATATGTCTCCCTCTTTCCATTTAATAAACATTTCTTTCTTTCTTTTTAGCATGTGTTTAAGTTCTGTGTTCATCCATCCTGGTTTCCTTAAATGCTTCCCATTCTTCCTACTTTTCGGGATTGTTAACGATTGTGCTTTGAGAATCTCATTTTTAAAAATTTCCCATCCTTCCTGGACATTTTTGTCCTTAAGGACATCCAGCCATTGGATCCCTCCTATTCTCTTTCTGAGTCTCTTAAAATCTGCCTTTCTAAAATCTAACCTTGAAGTTTGAGTCTTCACATGTCTTCCTCCTCTAGTTATCCAAAATTCTATAATAGCATGATCGCTGCCTCCTAGGGTCCCAGCCACCTTTACCTCCTCAACCATTTCCTCCCTGTTTATAAGGATTAGATCCAAAGTAGCAGATCCCCTTGTTTTCTCCCCTACCTTTTGGAAGATAAAGTTGTCAGCAAGAGAGGATAAGAATTTGCTTGACCTGTTAGTTTTACTTAAGAGAGATTCCCAACAAATGTCTGGATAGTTGAAATCTCCCATGACCACTACGTCATATTTTTTGGAGAACTTGGTCATTTGATACATAAAGAGTTCATCCATATCTTCAGCTTGCCCAGGTGGCCTGTAGTAAATGCCTACAATGGTGTCCTTTCCGTTGTTCTCTCCTTGTATTCTTACCCAAACAGTTTCCACAGAACTCCCAGTCTCTGAAGCTTCAATCTCTGTGCAGATATACGCTTTTCTAACATACAATGCAACACCTCCTCCTCGTTTATCAAGTCTGTTTCTTGCAAATAAGTTGTATCCTTTTAGCCTTTTATTCCAATCATGTGTATCGTCCCACCAAGTTTCAGTGATTCCAATGACATCATATTCCTTTTCCTGCATTAGTAGTTCCAATTCTCCTTGTTTGTTGCCCATGCTTTGTGCATTTGTATAAAAACATTTTAGTTTGTGATTGGTTTCTCTTCCTCCCATATTTTTATTATTTAGATTTTTTTGTCTTTGTTCTTCTTTTCCACTTCCAGTAGCAGAGATCTCAATAGTATTTGTCAGCTGTATGGCTTTTTCTGGCCTTTTGCTTCCCTTCCCACATTGTTCTAGTTTAAAGCTCTTCTGATGAGTGTAGCAAGGCGACTTCCAAATACATGTTTTCCAGTCTTCGTAAGGTGCACCCCATCTCTAGCAAGTAGTCCATCGTATAGGTAATTCATTCCGTGATCCAGAAATCCAAATCCTTGTTGACGGCACCATCGACGTAGCCAGTTGTTCACCTGTAGAATCTTATTACACCTCATTGTTCCATGGCCATCCACTGGGAGGATGGATGAGAAGACCACCTGCGCTCCCAATTCTTTCACTTTCTTGCCTAAGTCTTCAAAGTCACTGCAGATGGTTTCCAGGTCCTTTCTTGCGGTGTCATTTGTCCCCACATGTATTAGCAGGAATGGGTAGTGATCTGTAGGTCTGAAGAGTCTTGATATCCTGTCAGACACATCTTTAATTTTTGCTCCTGGAAGACAGCACATTTCTCTTGAGGTTATGTCTGGTCTGCAGATAGCGGCCTCTGTTCCTCTTAACAGGGAATCCCCCATGACCACCACTCTCCGTTTTTTCTTCACAACGTTCTTCTTTCTCCATCCAGGAGGATTCTGAGGGCTTACAAGGTTATTCATTGCTGGCAAAGTCTTATCTTGCTGTATTTCTTCATGGTTCTCCTGTGTGAGAGCCTGGTACTGGTTCCTGAGCAGTATGGGTGCTGACTGCCTCTCGATCCTCCTGCTTCTGTGGGTCACATGCTTCCATTCCTCTGTTTCGTCAGGTGCAGTTCGAATTTCTTCTCTTTCTGAATCATGAAGAGATAATTCTGCTCTGTCTAAGAACTCTTCACCTTCCTTAATGATTTTCAAGGTAGTTAACCTCTCTTCTAGATTTCGCAACTTTTCCTCCAACAGGGACACAAGCTTGCATTTCTGGCATGTGAAGTCTGGCTTTTCCACTGGCAAATCTGTGAACATGTAGCAGGATATGCAGCTCACCAAATGGCTCCTGGACTCTTCCATGTTCTTATTGTTAATGTTCTGAAAACAGTGAAAAAAGCTTAAAAAAAAAGCTTCAAAATGCGCGCGCCTATCGGCGCGCGGTTTACCGATGTCCTCTTTTCAGCTCCAACAGCCAAAATCCAGTGTTCTTTGAGCTCGCGGAGACTCTTCACTTACCCCAAAATGCAGTGGGAATATGCAAATTATCTCCTCAGGACTCCTCCCCTGGTTCAACTTTGATATACAGTAAGGTTTTTAATATAGGCAGTATAGGTACCGTCCCAATTTAGGGTCACCTTGCCGCTGGTGGGACGGCTTGTATACTTTTTTTGATCAAAAATAGTTCACTAAGTACCCTATATTTATTATGCAACTTTGCTTTACATTTATATATAATTATGGTAGGGTATGAGATATATTTTTGTCTTGCTTCTTTTTTGCTAGTGTGAACATGCCTCTGTTTCTTGTATGTCTGCCATCTTAGACCTCAGTTCACATTGTCTGGTTTTTTGACTTGTTTGCATTCTGTGCAATTTAAGGGTGTGGCATGCCCTTTGTTGAGCTGATTGGTATATATGTAGCTTACCACGGGCCTAGGTGGTCTGGAGTTGGGACCCGGTCCTATTTGTCTACCCTTTTATATGCATTACTTCAACTTTGATATACAGTAAGGTTTTTAATATAGGCAGTATAGGTACCGTCCCAATTTAGGGTCACCTTGCCGCTGGTGGGACGGCTTGTATACTTTTTTTGATCAAAAATAGTTCACTAAGTACCCTATATTTATTATGCAACTTTGCTTTACATTTATATATAATTATGATAGGGTATGAGATATATTTTTGTCTTGCTTCTTTTTTTCTTAGGTCTTATGTGATTCACTTTCATGCAGCTCAGACAAAGCCTAAATCTCTTTTGGTTTAAATGTTTTAAAATACTTGGAATAAACGTTGGAATTTTGGGAGCTAGATATTTTCCTTGTTTGCTTGGACTCCACATGTGGTCCTGCACGTTCAATCCTGACATGAACAGAGATGTGCCATAACACTTTTTGCGCTACATAATTGTAATTCAGCTTTTGCAATGCTTCTTTGCAGATCTCGATTCAACTGTGCAATGCAAAATTACAGAAAAAGAAAACTCACTGTCAGTGTATGTTTCTGCCGAACACTATGAAGAGCAGAAAAAAATGTCTATGAATTTACAGTTGGCAACCTAGCTTTAGGGTTTGCTTTATTCATTATTGTATTTGTAATTTTTTGCTCATTGTTTGGTATTTTTTTTCACCTATTTTTTCACTTTTGACCTTATTCTTCGTCTAATTTGTGCCTTTTTTACAGTCTATTTTATATGTGATCCCCTGTTTTTTATGTTCATCATTGTGGGAACGATTTGCTAATTTTTTGCACAAATGTAATCCAATCTCCCTCTGGAATAATTTTATGTCCATTCTAATTTTGCCTACAAATTTTCCATCATTTTAGGGGAATTTGTGACATTTCGAGCTAAAATTTAGCATAAAAGGTTAAAAACAAAAATAACAAATATTTTGGATTTTGCAGAAAATTCATGAACCATATGTTCCTCTTTGAAGAAATTTTGATACAAAAAAAGTCAACAAATACAAGAGGTCAAAAAATAAAAGTGATTTTTAAAAACTCACTGGTGAAATGGGCCCTATGTCTTTATACTGACGTAAACTACTAATAAATTACCTGGTCACAGAAGGGGATGCCATATCGTAGTTCAGTGACAAAATGTTCACAGTTAGCTTTGAGAACATTATATCTCTTCGTCTTCCCCACTTCCATTCGTGCAGCATTTACAATTTTTCCTGGTGGGTAAGGGTCTGCTTTCTTGTCATATTTGTTATTGACCTTATAGTCATAGGGAGAAAACTTTAAATACTCTTCTTTCACAACAGCTACAGCTCCAATTGCTGTGAAAAAACTGCCCAAACCATTGGGATCTGAGTAAAAGCCACAAACATTCACATTACATAATGCATTTAGCAAAACAATTAAATCCTAAATCTAACATATAATCCTAAATCTATTACACATGACAAAGGAATAAAAAAACAGTGCCTTACAAGTGTATTCACACTCTTCAGCCCCATTCATCAAGACCAGCGTGAACGGCGCAAGTCTTCATAAGGGAGCATTCATTAAGAGGCACACTCCTCTTAATGACTTAGAAGCCTCTGACAAGTGGCTTATTTTATTCCTACTGCTTTCAGTTATTGGTATTCTTTTTGGGGTATTTTTTCTTTAAATCCACAATATGGTTCCAGAAATGTGGGCTTTTTCTTCAGTGCTAATTTTTATGGTGATTACTTCTAGAACAATCCCGCAATATTTTAGGATGTTCCATGGCTGAAATCCCAAATCCTTAATGGTTAGAGGAATTGATAAAGTTCACTGTGTCATCAGAGGAAGGGGGGCAACATCAATTGTCTTCTTGCACAGCGTGAGTGTAGATGGATAGTGACTTGTTCTATTCTTACGAACATCTTCTCCATTGTTTCACGCCTTTTTATTACGTGTATGTCATTTTAATATCTTTAATATGTGGGTTATCCTTTTATGCAACTGATCCTATGAATATTAAAGTCATCATATACAACTAGCACTTTATGGATATGTACAGTGGCTTGCGAAAGTATTGACTTTTTACCTATTTTGTTACATTACAGCCTGTGTTTACATATTTTTGTAATCCGATTTGTGTGTGATGCATCAGCACTAGTGATTAGTGTTGAGCGAGTATGTTTTGTTACCCTTTCGCCAAGTATACTCGGGCGAGCACCAAGTATTTACAGCTGCTCGGTGATATGATTGAATCACTCCCGTGTGCATGATTTGCGACTGTTTGACAGCTTTGATACATGTGAGGAATGTCTGCTTCTTACACATTCCTCACATGTATTAAAGCTGTCAAACCGTCGCAATAAATACTCGGTGCTCGCCCGAGTATACTCGGTGAAAGCGTTAAAAAAATATACTCGCTCATCACTAATCAGCACTAAATAGTCCAAGTTGGTGAAGTAAAGTGAGAAAAATTTTGGCATAAATTTAATTTATTTTATCAAATAACTAAAAATTGGCATGTGCCTATGTATTCACCCCTTTTGCAATGAAGCCCCTAAGAATTTCTGGTGCAAGCAATTACCTTCATAAGTCACATGCTTAGTGAGAGGGCGTCCACCTGTGTGCAAATTAAGTGTCACATGTCTGTCAGTATATACACTTTACCTTTTATGAAAGGCCACAGAGGCTGCAACAAAATTAAGCAAGATGCACCACTAACCAAACAACACCATGAAGACCAAGAAGATCTCCAAACAAGTCAGGGACAAAGTTGTTGAGAAGTACAAGTCGGAGTTGGGTTATAAAAAATTATCCCACTCTGATGATCTCCTCGAGCACCATCAAATCCATTATCATCAAATGGAAAGAACATGGTACCACAACAAACTTGCCAAGAAAGGGCTGACCACCAAGACTCTCAGCCCGAGCTAGGGGGGCATTAATCAGAGAGCCAGGACAGAGACCAAAGGTAACCCTGAAGGAGCTGCAGAGTTCCCAAGCAGAGACAGGAGTATTTGTCCATATGACCACAATAAGCCGTACACTCTTTAGAGGCGGCCTTTATGGAGCAGTGGGCAGAAAAAAAGCCTTTATTTACACACAAAAATTGTAAGGCTAGCTTTTAGTTTGCCAAAAGACATGTGGGAGACTCCCCAAATGTATGGCAGAAGGTGCTGTGGTCAGATGAGACCAAAATTTTAATTTTTGGCCACCAAGGTAAATGTTATGTCTGGGCCAAACCAACACAGCTCATCACCCCAAGAACAGCATCCCCACAGTGAAACATGGTGGTGGAAGCATCATGCTGCAGGGATGTTTTTCAGCAGCAGGGACAGGGAAAATGGTGTGAGTCAAGGGGAAGATGGATGGTGTGAAATACAGGGATATTCTTGAGCAAAACCTGTTTAGTCTGTCAGTGATTTGAAACTGGGACACAAGACAATGACCCAAAGCATACTGCTAAAGCAACACTTGAGTGGTTTAAGGGGAAACGTGTAAATGTTCTGGAGTGGCCTAGTCAAAGCCCAGACCTTAATCCAACTGAGAATCTGTGGTCAGACTTGAAGATTGCTGTTCACCAAAGGAAACCATCTAACTTACAGGAGCTGAAGCAGTTTTGCCTTGAGGAATGGGCAAAAATCCCAGTGGCAAGATGTGGAAAGCTCATAGAGACTTATCCAAAGTGACTTGTAGATGTAATTGCCACAAAAGGAAGCTCTACAAAGTTCTGATTTTAGGGGGGGGGGGTGAATAGTTATGCACTCTGAAGTTTAGAGTTATTTTGTCCTATTTGTTGTTTGCTTCACAATAAACAGAAAATCAAATGTTCACAGTTGTATACATGTTCTTTACATGAACTGATGCAAACCCTCAAAAAACAGGGAAATTCCAGTATTTGAGGTAGCAAAACACGAAAAGAAAAAGCCAAAAAGTGAATACTTTTGCAAGTGACTGTATGTGTGCCTTTTGCCAATTATATTATGAATGAAAAAAGAAAAAGATGGGAAGGAGAGAAGAAAGAGTAGGGGAAAAAGGAAAATAGGGGATTATTATATATTTTTTAGCATTTGTACTTTGTATGTTACATATATTTTTGCTATCACTCTTGTGTATTTTTTTTCTGCAATATCTGTTGGATTATAGTTCTACTGTATTGATCTCTGTATCTACTTTATTATATGTAATAATGTCTCATTAATCATGCTTTTTGTGTTTAATTCTTTTTTTTCCCATTATTAATCATGTATATTTTCACAACTATCACTGCCATAATCATTATCTTTTTCTTTCATATATCCTATGCAAATTACTTCTTCAGAGAGGAAGAGGACTTGAATAGAGATGAGCGTTGTTCTACTCGAACTGTTCGCCAATTTCAAATTCGAGCTGTTTTGGGCGGTGTTCGAGCCGGTCGGCGAACACGAACAATTTGAGAAAAATTCGGCTGTTCGAGGTTATGTTCGATAACTGTTCGTGCACCAAAATCATAACTGGATTTTTTCTCAGTAATGATGAAAATTAATGTTAATACGCAGTTTGAGTGTACAGCGGGGCGGGGGGAGGGGCAGGGGATGGATCTCTGCAGGAACAATGAAGATCTCCATTTTTTTTTCTCTTTCCCGCATTTGCAGTGGGGAGGTGCAATCTGTCAGCCTATCAGCAGCGCACACACGGAGCGAAGTGCTTTTTTTCACACAAGCAAGGGCATGTGTGATTGGCAGTGTATGTCACATGTCCTTGCCCTATAAGACCAAGCCATTTTCCCCGTCGCCACCATTTTCTCACTGCTGCAGCTGCGTGTTAGACGGCACCGCTGTTGCTGTGTGCGCTATACCTTGTTAATTTCAAGCCAATTTTCGCACAAATATACAGATAGCTTGGGAGTAGGGAATAGTTGTGATTGCAGTCCTTTTAAGGACTAGGTTACAGCATTTCCTACGACTTTTATCAGGCAGGTCTGTGCTCTTAAATAGATAGATTGTGGGAGTAAAGACTAATTGTAATTGGAGTCCTTTTCAGGACTAGGTTACATCAGTTCCTATCAGTTTTTGCCAGGCAGGTCTGTGCCAGTGCTGTGCAAGTTTTTTTCACAGCATTTGGCTGAATCTAGCAAAGCTAATCTTTTTGGCCTATTGCAGAGTGTGTTAGTCAGTGGAGTAGCCTATCTGTGTTGCAAGATATACCACCTGTGTATAGAATACCAATTTTTTTACTGCACCTAGTGAAGTAAAATCTTTTGGGCATAGCATCATTCTATTAGTCCATCTATACTGACCTCCATCAGGTTGCAAACTGAATATAATTTTTTTCTGCATCTAGCTCTGAAAAAATATTTGGGCTTCTAGCGGTGTGTGGGACTTGGTCTATTAGTCCATCTATACTGACCTCCATCAGGTTGCAAATTAAAAATAATTTTTTTCTGCATCTAGCTCTGAAAAAATATTTGGGCTTCTAGCAGTGTGTGGGACTTGGTCTATTAGTCCATCTATACTGACCTCCATCAGGTTGCAAATTAAAAATAATTTTTTTCTGCATCTAGCTCTGAAAAAATATTTGGGCTTCTAGCAGTGTGTGGGACTTGGTCTATTAGTCCATCTATACTGACCTCCATCAGGTTGCAAATTAAAAATAATTTTTTTCTTCATTTATCTCTGAAAAAATATTTGGGCTTCTAGCAGCGTGTGGGACTTGTTCTATTAGTCCATCTATACTGACCTCCATCAGGTTGCAAATTAAAAATATTTTTTTTCTGCATCTAGCTCTGAAAAAATATTTGGGCTTCTAGCAGTGTGTGGGACTTGGTCTATTAGTCCATCTATACTGACCTCCATCAGGTTGCAAATTAAAAATAATTTTTTCTGCATCTAGCTCTGAAAAAATATTTGGGCTTCTAGCAGTGTGTGGGACTTGGTCTATTAGTCCATCTATACTGACCTCCATCAGGTTGCAAATTAAAAATAATTTTTTTCTTCATTTATCTCTGAAAAAATATTTGGGCTTCTAGCAGCGTGTGGGACTTGTTCTATTAGTCCATCTATACTGACCTCCATCAGGTTGCAAATTAAAAATAATTTTTTTCTGCATCTAGCCCAGCCAATAGTTTTGGCCTAATACCACAGTTTGGCCACTCAGCTCTGCTCGGTTACCATCCATTGTTTTTTTGTGCAAACAACTCCAGAGTTGTGAATTAGTTAACCACCAAAATGAGTGGAAAAAGGCCTGCTGCTGGTGGAAAGGGGAATAGGCGTGTTGGGAAGGGGAAAAAAGGTTGTGTCCGTGGGGTAGGTGCAGAAGAAAGACCATCTTCCAGCCAAACTAAAATGTCTACTTCTTTTAGCGGACAATGTGATAAGATCCCTTTCTTACGGCCACGCCAATCGCTACAAATTCCAGATGAGGCACAAAAACAGCAGGTGCTTCAACGGATATCAAGTGCTCCTTTAAGTGGGCTCTCCTCCACATCAACTTCAACATCACAAATACTCCAGTCCTCAAAGGTGTCACCCAAATCGCACTTGCTTCCTCACAGCTCCCAAATCTCCAGCTGCCCGTCTGAGTATGAGGTAGAACAGATGGTTGAGTCTGCAGAGCTGTTTACTCATACTATAGCCTGGGAATCAGAGGTCGACTCCAGCGCTTCTGTGAATCCAGACGAGGAAATGATCTGCACTGATGCCCAGAATCTTTATGAGTCGGATCCAGGACCAGACGCAGAAGGTTCTGACCATAATGTAGACCCTCATTCCCAAACTGTAACTCCTGTTGGTGGAGACAATGAGGAAGACGATGATAAGACTCAAATACCTGATTGGAGCGACAACTTTAGTTTTTTGTCAGGGCAGGAACAGGTTGGCTCTGAGGACGACGGGTGTGATAACGCACAGGGTGATGATGATGAGGTCGGAGATCCCACTTACTGTCAACCCACAGTCAGCCAAGAGATGAGGTCAGCAGAGGAGGTGGAGGAAGATGCTAGTGACGACGAGGTCAGGTTGCGCCTTCCTGGACAGAGACGTAGTACTGGAAGCACGTCAACAACTGCATCCTCAAACACAACTCTGCCTCTCACCACAAGTCGTGGTGGCTCTTCAGGTCGCATGGGTGCTAAGCCTTGCATAGCCTGGGCATTTTTTCAGATCGATAAAGATGACCCAACTCGTGTTATCTGTAACATTTGTCAGCAAAAGCTAAGTAGAGGCCAAAAAATACATAGTTTGAGTACTTCATGCATGAACCGGCACATGGACATGAAGCATAAGTTGCAGTGGGAAGCTCAGTGTGCTACAATGCGGCCTAGCCGGCCGGGCCAATCACCGTCTGCCATATCTTGTGCATCCGCGGCCTCTTCATCCTCTGTGACTGGGGGGACAGCAGTCACACCTGTTTTGGGGCGCAGACCTGCCACCTCTTTACCCGCAACAGCCAGCGTGATTGGCAGGTCATCATTTTCTTTGGAGGTGGTAACACCAGCTGGTGTTGAGCGCTGTCCGACATCGATAGCACCACCTTTGGATCAAGGCAACCTAACATGTCCGCCTGCATCTTCCTCACAGACCGGCAGTTTGCCGGGGACACCCTTATCAACCCCGTCTAAGCACAATAGCCAGCCCTCGGTCCCTCAGATGTGGACAAGTAAAAGACCATTTCCTCCTAGCCATGAGAAAGCTAAGAGGTTGAATTTCACCATCTGCAAGCTCTTGGCTACAGAAATGCTGCCTTTCCGCCTGGTGGACACAGAGGATTTTCGAGACCTTATGTCCGTCGCAGTGCCCCAGTACCAGATGCCCAGTCGGCACTACTTCTCAAAGAAAGGTGTGCCTGCGCTCCACCAGCATGTCGCACACAACATCACCGCTTCTTTGAGAAACTCTGTGTGTGACAGGGTGCATTTCACCACAGACACTTGGACGAGTAGGCATGGACAGGGGCGTTACATGTCGCTGACTGGGCACTGGGTAACTATGGTGACAGCAGGACAAGGGGCTGCTGTCCAAGTCTTGCCGTCCCCACGAGTTGTGCGTCAATCCTCTTTATGTCAAAGTTCCTCCACTGCTTCTGCCTCCTCAACCTCCTCTCGGTCTTCCACCTGCACCCAAAGCCTGTCTGGTCATGCCACAAGCTTTCTAACTGCGCAGAAGGGATCCTGCACACCTCCTTACTATGCTGGCAGTAGGGCTCAACGTCATCAGGCGGTTTTTACATTGAAATGTCTGGGAAATGTGAGTCACACAGCTGAGGAGTTGTGGTCAGCTCTGGAGAACCAATTTCATGAATGGTTGTCTCCACTGGACCTGAAACCAGGGAAGGCCGTGTGCGACAATGCTGCAAACCTGGGTGCGGCCCTTCGCCGGGGCAATGTCACACACGTGCCTTGTATGGCTCACGTGTTGAACCTGGTTGTCCAGCAATTTTTAGCCCACTATCCCAGACTAGATGGCCTTCTGCAGAGGGCACGGTCGCTGTGTGCTCACTTCCGCCGTTCGCATCCCGCAGCGCAGCGACTTACATCTCTACAGAAGTCGTTGGGCCTGCCACTTCACCGGCTAAAATGCGATGTGCCTACCCGGTGGAATTCAACTCTGCACATGTTGCAGCGACTGTGGCAGCACCGACAAGCCCTGGTGCAATACGTTCTGACGTATAGCCTGGGCCAACGAGATTCAGAGGTGGGGCAAATCACGCTGGAGGAGTGGTCTCAGATCAGGAACCTATGCACCCTTCTGCACAGTTTTGAAATGGCGACAAAGATGTTTAGTGCTGACGATGCCATTATCAGCATGACTATTCCGGTGATTTACATGCTGGAGCACATGTTAAACAGAATTCGGAGTCAGGTGGTGGCACAAGAGGAGGTGGAGGAAGTAGAGGAGGAGGAGTTGTATGCGGAAGGGCTAACATCTGCAAGGTCCAGACGGTCGGCAGCACCAAGGCGGCAGGCATGTGAGGGTGGGGGAGATGGTTTTACCAGGGCGCATGGTAGCAGCCAAACTAGTGAGGAAGGTGCAGGAGGCCAGGAAGAAGTGGAGGACGAACTGATGGAAGACTCATCAGATGAGGGAGACCTTGATCACATTTCTGTTGTGCGAGGTTGGGGGGAGAGGACAGAGGAAGGAAGCATGATTGTTACCTCGCCACCAACACAACAGGGACTTGGTGCTCCTGGATGCGCAACACACATGAGTGCCTTCTTGCTGCACTACCTGCAACATGACCCTCGAATTGTGAGAATTAGAAATAATCCTGACTACTGGGTTGCCACACTGTTAGATCCCCGGTACAAAAGTAAATTTGCAGAAATTATTCCTGCCATAGAAAGGGATGCACGCATGCAGGAGTATCAGCAGAGACTGTTGCAGAATCTTACATGTGCTTTTCCACAAAATACCAGTGGTGCACGTAGTGAATCTCACAGTTCCAACTTGCCAACCGTGGGACCGTCAAGTTAAAGCACTCAAACCGTAACAGAACCACAGTATCTGCTGGTAACATCAATTTTGCGGAATCATTTCACCACTTTTTTAGCCCATCCTTTGCAAGGCCACAGGAGACAAGAAGTCTGACACATAGTCAACGCCTAGAGACGATGGTACAGGAGTATCTCCAAGTAAACATTGAAGCCACGACTGTGTCACTGGACCCTTGCTCTTTTTGGGCTTCCAATCTGGATAAATGGCCGGAGCTAGCCACTTACGCCTTGGAGATCTTGTCATGCCCCGCAGCCAGCGTTCTGTCTGAACGTGTGTTCAGCGCTGCTGGTGGTGTGCTGACAGATAAGCGCACGCGGCTCTCCACTGATAATGTAGACAGACTCACGTTCATAAAGATGAACAAATCATGGATCCGAAACGACTTTTCTACCCCTGTGTCATCCTGGGGAGAGTAAAAGCTTGATGATTGGTTAAAATCACCCTACCAACCGTTTTAAGCTTTCAAATTACTAATCATGTTTATCTGTATCTTGACTGGAAAATAATTTGGGCTTTGTAGCAGTGTGCAGCACTGATCCTATTAGGCCATCTATAATAAGCTTCACCAGATTTAAAATTAAAAATAATTTTTAGCTGCATCTAGCCCGGAAAATAATTTTGGGGCTCCGAGATGCGCAAGACACATAAGTGCCTTCTTGCTGCACTACCTGCAGCATGACCCTCATATTGTCAGAATTCGAAGTAATCATGACTACTGGGTTGCCACACTCTTAGATCCCCCAAAATTTTCGATCAACCTTTTCATTTTAATAAAGACCAAAAAAATGGTCATTTTTGAAATTATAAGCATTAGCAGGTTGTTAGAAACTGAAATCAAACAGTTTTCAACTCAAAACTTTATTCTAGGTGATGTTACATTTTCACATAGGACCCCTTGTTCGAAAGGAGCTTCTGAACTCTCTCGTCCATTGAATTTGTCAGGTTTTGGATGGTTTCTGCTTCAATTGTTTTGCATGAGGACAGAATACCCTCCCAGAGCTGTTGCTTAGATGTGAACTGCCTCCCGCCATCATAGACACTCCTTTTAATGATGCTCCAAAGGTTCTGAATGGGGTAGAGGTCAGGGGAGCATGGGGGTCACACCATAAGTTTGTCCCCTTTTATGCCCATATCAGCCAGAGATGCAGATGTTTTATGTGCAGCATGAGATGGTGCATTATCATGCAGAAAAATGATCTTGCTGTGAAATACACGGTTCTTCTTCTTGAACCATGGCAGGAAGTGCTGTTTGAGAAAATCCACATACATTATGGAGTTCATCTTTAGCGCCTTCAGGGATCCTAAAGGGGCCGACAATCTCTCTCCCCATGATTCCAGCCCAAAACATTACTCCACCTCCTCCTTGTTGGCGCTGTAGCCGTGTTTGTGACGCGCCCCCTGGGCCATATTCTTTAGGGGAATACCCGGAGCCGGATCAGATGGGGGTTGTAGTCTTCCGAGTGGCTGTGACCCGGTCCGTGCCCAGGGTGTCAAGCTCAGTTGTATGTGGCAGTCCTACAGATGTTATTAAGTTCTTAATGTCGACTACGCCACCCGTTGTATTGCGGTCACTATGGCCGCCGCTGCAGCAGGGTCCGCTGAGGCTGATGGTGTTGGTGCAGCTTTTGATGGTATAACCCCCAACGGGTGGGGTATAGCCTCAGGGGGTCAGGTGCAGAGGATGGGGGTTGTGGTGGTGCAGCATAGATGGTAATGAAGACAGAGTCGGGTTGTGCAGTTTAGGGTATTTACTCACTGCTGATGTTCCGGTCACTCCAGCTTCAAGTGACCACCCGAGCCGTGCTGCGTCCACCAGGTCCTGGACTCAGCCAACCCCCAAACAAGTCCGGAGCGTGACCCTGAGCTCTCCTTCTGTCCTTTCCTCTGGCCGTCCCCACTAGTGATCCACCTAGGTCCAGCTCCCTCGGGCCTTCTGTTGGGAGACCCTTGGCCTTGGGTTCCCTGACCCTCCACGTGGTCTGCCTTCGGGGTGGATGTGGTGGGTGGCCGTGGCAGACGCTGCCCACGGCCTCCGGTCTCTGGCTAGGGTGTGCTTTTGCCCCCACCAGTTTGGGATCCGGTACCCTATTGCCGACTCTTCACCCGGGGATTGAATTTGGGTTCTTAGAGTCCTTTCTTTTTACCCCCTCTGGGTCTCTCTTTCTTCTCCTCTCTCACTCTGGCTCAGGCCGCTCTGCTCCTCTGCTCTCTTTCACTCCTCTGCAAAGGCTGACTGACTGACTCCACTCTGACAGACTGACTGACTCCACTCTGACAGACTGACTGACCCTGATCTTTGATGGTGCCCACCTTATATACTCCCTCTATGTGTGAGCTCAGGTGACCAGCACCCAATGAGCTCCTAACTTTACCCAGGCTGCTCCCCCTATCTGCCCCTACACTACTTGGGATGTACCACCCCCCTCCCACTCCAGCCAGGAACAGACTCGGTCGTACCTGCACATTTCTAAGTGGGAGTACCGTTGGTCTGTTCCCCGGAAATGGGATGTGTGTAGTGCATGCAGCCTACCGAGCTCAGTTCCACACTCCATCCTTACCCGGGAGTGGAATATCACACCTCTGGGTTGAGGTGCAATACCCCTGTAGCAGCCGAATCCTCAGGGTGCTACATTCCCCCCTGGTAAATCACAGCACGTCCTCGGGCTGTAAGAACAAAACACCAAAACATACAATTTTTGCATAAACATCATAATAAAACATTATATAAAACAACATATATTAGCAGCATCATAAAACTTTTCATATAAAACTTTTCTTCGCTTCTTGCTCCTCCTCCGGTCACTGTGCAACGCGTGACCGGGTAAAGTGCGACAGTCTTTTCTTGAAAAAAAAATGGTTTTCCTATAAAACCGGTAGGGGGCGCTTTAGGACGCGCAACTATATACAAAAGGGAAGGTGGCCGCTCTCAGTCCTCGGCCAGGTATTAGGGAGGAATGACCGCTCTCAGTCCTCGGTCAGTGGGATTTAAGGGTTAAACGGGTAAACAGTTCAATTCTCTGGTCCCAACGGGGACTACATTAGCAACAGTAACAGTTCACTGTGCCCCGACGGGCAACTATATACAGCTTCGGCTCCGCTGTACTTAACGACGGCGTCCTCCTGCTCTTTCTTTATGGTTACCTCTAACTCTAGTTTCAGACCCGTCCGGGTCCTCTTGTTCTTCCTCCTCACACCGCAGCTCTTCCTCCGTCAGGCGATGCACATGGAGGGCGTAGGGTCCTTTGGCACACTTGTGCCGGGTGAAGGTGACCTCGTCCCCGATGTAAAGGTCACGACCTCTGTGTCCCTCCGGTAGGTGGGACTCAACGTCTCTCCTGGTCACGAAGACGTCACCTGGGGTGCGGTGGTCTCGGATGAAGCCCCACCCATGCTGCATGTTAAACTTAATCACAGTCCCGGTGGTGCGGGGACTATGCGCTGCACGGGGGTCTCTCCTGGCCCGGCTCTTCTGCTCCGCGCTCCTTACTTGAGCTTGCTGTTCCCGGACCCGCCTCTCTCTCCGCTCCCTCTCGAAGACCTCGAGTTGTTGGCGGCAGCACTCAGCACGCTCCGCTGCAGCTGCCCGAGTCTCTTGAGTGAACCCCATGAGATCTTCTCCGGTGGGGTCCCACTCAAATTGGGTCTCTTCTAGCGGGGGCGAGATCCTCTTCATGGGCTTTGGAGCCGGGATCAGGGGTTCGCACATGGCCCTTGCTTTTTGCAGCTCCAGCTGGATGTATTCTTGGGGCCATACGAAGGGCTGCCCATCCGGGCACGTATGCTGGGCGAACAGGTCCTCACCCAGGTGCGGTACTTTAGGTGTTATGGGCGCCGTGGTGGTAGCGGCGCCCGGGTTAACCAGGCCTTGCGACCAGGCCTGGGGCACCTTGAAAGTAAAGGGCACCGTAAGAACGGCGGCGCCCTGTGTTACTTGGCCCTGCGACCAGGCCGGGGGCTCCGCGGAGGTAGGGGGCGCTGTTGATATTGCGGCGCCCGGGGGTACTAGGCCTTGCGACCAGGCTGGTGGTACTTCCTGCTTGGTCACGCTCGGGGTCGAGGCGTGTGACGTCACAGGGGTCGCGGCTGCGGCTTCCGGTTGAGGCCTAGTCTGTGGCGGTGACGTTGCGGCTACGGGCACGGCAGGGGGTACTTCGGGCTCTGCGACGGGGAGCTGGGGCAGGTGCGCGGTTTCCCGGTTTGGGGTAGAGACGTCCCCTTTACCTGCCTCCACTCGTTCGGCTCCCTTCTCGGCGCCGTCTCCGGCCTTCAGTCCTCCCGCGCCATCCTCAGAGGCGGTCTGTCTCCTCGTCTTGGGTGGCGTGCTCCGCTGACAGGTCTCGGTCTGCTGGGCCATCTCACGGCTCCACTCCGCCAACGTCTCTCGCTGCACCCGGGCCATCCTCCTTGCGAGGCCCTCCAGAGCGGTCTGTGCACACTCCCGGTCTCGGGGGAGCTGTGCTAGGACCTCCACTAGGCCTAGTGGGGTCGTTGTTTCCAGCAGGCTCCTGACCAACGGGTCGGTGCTGCTCTGCTCTCCTTCCGTTGTCTCCAGCAGGCTCCTGGCCAACGGGCCGGTGCTGCTCTGCTCTTCCTCCTCCGTTTCTAGCAGGCTCCTGGCCAACGGGCCGGTGCTGCTCTGCTTTCTCGCCATCTCCGGGTAAGCTCCTCCGATACTCTTCTCCAGGCTTCTTGCCTCCGGGTGCGCTCTCTCCAGACTGCTCCAAGCGGCACCCATCTCTTCTCTCTTCTTTCGTCTCCTCCCCCTTCGAGGGCGGTCCCGGGGCCATTTGGTGACTGTCAGCTCCAGGGGCGGTTCTTTCACGCTGACAGACACCTCTAGCATCACAGTCTCTGTTGGTGGGGGCGGTTTCCACTTTTGGCGCCATTTTCGGTCCTGGCCCACGATGGGAGGTGGCCTCTTGCCACCCTCTGGCACGCCCATAATGGCGTCCGCTCTTCCAAGGCGGGAAACCTTTGGAAATGGCGGGAATCGCTTCCCAGTGGCGGGAAACTCTGCAGATGGCGGGAAAACGCTGTTAATGGCGGACAACCGGCGGGAATCGATCTGTGACGGAGTCCGATGGCGGGGACCCTCCGGAACCGGCAGGAGACTTCTTTTTGAGGTAAACTTGTTCTTTTCTTCAGGCACGCAGTACCCGGGTGTTGCGGGCACGTTATCCTGCCGACTACGCCAAAGTTGACGCGCCCCCTGGGCCATATTCTTTAGGGGAATACCCGGAGCCGGATCAGATGGGGGTTGTAGTCTTCCGAGTGGCTGTGACCCGGTCCATGCCCAGGGTGTCAAGCTCAGTTGTATGTGGCAGTCCTACAGATGTTATTAAGTTCTTAATGTCGACTACGCCACCCGTTGTATTGCGGTCACTATGGCCGCCGCTGCAGCAGGGTCCGCTGAGGCTGATGGTGTTGGTGCAGCTTTTGATGGTATAACCCCCAACGGGTGGGGTATAGCCTCAGGGGGTCAGGTGCAGAGGATGGGGGTTGTGGTGGTGCAGCATAGATGGTAATGAAGACAGAGTCGGGTTGTGCAGTTTAGGGTATTTACTCACTGCTGATGTTCCGGTCACTCCAGCTTCAAGTGACCACCCGAGCCGTGCTGCGTCCACCAGGTCCTGGACTCAGCCAACCCCCAAACAAGTCCGGAGCGTGACCCTGAGCTCTCCTTCTGTCCTTTCCTCTGGCCGTCCCCACTAGTGATCCACCTAGGTCCAGCTCCCTCGGGCCTTCTGTTGGGAGACCCTTGGCCTTGGGTTCCCTGACCCTCCACGTGGTCTGCCTTCGGGGTGGATGTGGTGGGTGGCCGTGGCAGACGCTGCCCACGGCCTCCGGTCTCTGGCTAGGGTGTGCTTTTGCCCCCACCAGTTTGGGATCCGGTACCCTATTGCCGACTCTTCACCCGGGGATTGAATTTGGGTTCTTAGAGTCCTTTCTTTTTACCCCCTCTGGGTCTCTCTTTCTTCTCCTCTCTCACTCTGGCTCAGGCCGCTCTGCTCCTCTGCTCTCTTTCACTCCTCTGCAAAGGCTGACTGACTGACTCCACTCTGACAGACTGACTGACTCCACTCTGACAGACTGACTGACCCTGATCTTTGATGGTGCCCACCTTATATACTCCCTCTATGTGTGAGCTCAGGTGACCAGCACCCAATGAGCTCCTAACTTTACCCAGGCTGCTCCCCCTATCTGCCCCTACACTACTTGGGATGTACCACCCCCCTCCCACTCCAGCCAGGAACAGACTCGGTCGTACCTGCACATTTCTAAGTGGGAGTACCGTTGGTCTGTTCCCCGGAAATGGGATGTGTGTAGTGCATGCAGCCTACCGAGCTCAGTTCCACACTCCATCCTTACCCGGGAGTGGAATATCACACCTCTGGGTTGAGGTGCAATACCCCTGTAGCAGCCGAATCCTCAGGGTGCTACATTTGCGTGGGGTGTCCATCAACCAGCCATCCTCCACTCCATTCATCTGGACCATCGAGCGCTGCACGGCACTCATCCGTGAACAAAACAGTTTTGAAATCAGTCTTCATGTAATGTTTGGCCCACTGGAGCCGTTTCTGCTTGTGTGAAGTGGATAGAGGAGGTCGACAGGATGGCATATGCACAGCTGCAAACCTCTGAAGGACCCTGCATCTTGTTGTTCGGGGGACGTTGGAGGCACAAGCAGCTTCAAAAACTTGTCTGCTGCTATGACAAGGCTTTTTTGCCGCTGCTGTTTCAACCTGACGTAATTGCCTGTAGGAAAGAGTCCTCAATTTGCCCTTATCAGCACGCACACGTGTGTACTGTGAATCAGCTACATACTTCTTGATTGCCAAGACACTTCATCCTGATCATCGCACAATGTTGATTGTAGTCATGCCTTGACCTAAACACTCCACAATTTGTTGCTTCTCAGCAGCCGACACATCCTTTTTCTTTCCCATTTTGGCAGAAAATGTAGGCTGCTTAATAATGTGAGAGAGCCTTCTTAAGTAGTCTTGCCTTTCATTGGACACACCTGCCAAACTAATTAGCACAGGTGTCTGCAATTGCTTACAGTGATATAAAGAGCCCTGACACACATCACCATCAATGAGTTTAACTGACAAACAAACAAATTCTTCCCTTATCACTCCTAAACACTTTTTGCATAATAATTTGGAACGCGGTGTACATGTGCTTTTCCACAAAACACCAGTGGTTCACGTAGTGAATCTTACAGTTCTAACTTGCCAACCGTGGTCTGTATGGAATTGTTCAATAAAGGGCCCAAAATTAAGATAACATAGATGGGAGAGGTCTCTATGAATAGGAATTCCTAAGTATTTGATACCCTGTGAGGGCCAGGCAAAGGGAAAGTTGGACTGGATGGAATCCTATATGGATTTAGGGAGGGAGACATCGAGGGCCTCAGACTTCGCTGCATTGATTTTAAAATTTTACCATGTAACAAAGTGATCTATTTCAGCCATAACAGCAGGGATGGATATATGTGATTGAGTGATATATACTAGGACATCATCAGCAAATAGAGAGCACTTGTACTCGGTGCCTCCCACCTCAATCCACCTAATATTGGGGTTATGGCGAATTGATGAGAGCAGGTGCTCCGTCACTAGGATGTATAAGAGAGGGGACAGAGGACATCCCTGCCTTGTCCCATTGGTGATTGTGAAAGGTGATGAAAATGTTCTGACGCACCCCCTGGGCCTTGGGACACCCGGAGCCGGACCCTTTTTGGTGGATGCTGGTGGTTGTAGTCTTCGTGGCGGCGATCCGGTTCCGTGGCTCAGGGCGGTCAAACCAGTGGCGGAACTATTTATGTGGTTTTGATGTTTAAATGTCCGACTACGCCACCCGTGGATTGCGGTCAGAGTGAACCGCCGCTACAGGGCAGACCGCTAAGGCTGGTGTTGTGGGTGCAGCAGAGCGTAGCATAACTCCCCACGGGAGGAGTATAGCCTCAGGGCAGTGTATGCGGAGGATGGGGGTGATGGTGCAGGGCAGCAGCAGTAACGACACGGAGTCAGTGATGCAGTTCAGGGCCTTTACTCACAGTTCTTATTATCCAGACCACGTCTGCAGGTAACGGCTGCCCACGTCGTACTGTGCTCACCAGGTGAGGGGCTCAGACAACTCCCAGATAACTTTGGAGCGCTTCACAGGACCCCCTTTGTGTGTCCTTTGTCTGGCCTTTCTTACCAACACTTCTGTCCGGCTGCCTCGGGCCTCCTCTTGGTAAACTTGGCGCCAGTTTCCCTGACCCTATGTGGTGCCTTCCTAGCGGGTGGAGCAAGGGGCTGCGCCACATAAAATGTCAGAGCCTCCGGTTTCTAGCTGAGGGTCGTTTCCTGCCTCCACTAGTTCGGGGACCGGTCTCCCCCTTTGGCCTGACCCCTCCACGCAGGTGGATTCGGGCGTGCGGTGGCGACTCGCCCGTCCGCACCCCTGGGATCCCTTCATTCCTCGTTCCTGGAGCCTTCTCCGCTCCTCTTCCTTCCTTCTCCCTCTTGCAGGCCTGGGCCTCTGTTACTAGGCCCGCCTCCGGAGCAGAGCTCATGCAGAGCCCCTGCTCCCTGCCACTTCTGCTCAGACTTCTCTGCACTGAACTAAGATGGTGCCCACCTTTTATACTCCCTTCTCAATGCACCCAGGAACTGCTTCCTCCCTGCTCCTGCACTGCAGGGTTCCCCTTCCTCAGTGTTCCCTCCCCCCACTCCAGCCAGGGACAGGGACTGTCGTGCCCATCTCAGGGGCATATTGGTCGCCCTGCCCCACGGCAATGTGGTGTAATGCATGCAGGTGTCGGGTCCTGATCCACACTCCATCCTTATCTGAGAGTGAGATATCACACCTCTGGGTGAGGTGCAATACGTCTGTAGCAACCGAGCCCTCGGTGCTACAGTTCCATTTATCTTCAGCCTAGGTGACGTATTGTGATACAGGGCCGTGATTTTGGCTATAAAAGGGTCCCCTAGACCCCTACCCCAAGCTTTTTAAGAGAATCATATATGGCGTGCCAGGAGACTCTATGGAATGCTTTCTCAGCATCCAACGAGAGTATCTACTTACAAATTTTTAACTGCATCTAGCCCAGGAAATACTTTGTGCCTAGTAGCAGTGTCTGCTAGTCAGCGGATTATCCCGGCTGTTAAGCAAGCTACACCACCTGTAGTTTGGACACTTAATTTTTTCAAAGGAAATGCTTCGGGACCACGGGATACTTAGTGAAGAGCATCAGGAGGCACCCCAAGGCATAGGGGCTGGGACTGGCACTAGGATGCCTTGCGGTGGACAGCCGAGCTCGATCCTTATAAAAGCTTTTTAACTGCAGCAGCTTTAGTGGACGCTACTGGAGCTGGAATTACGCGGCTGCTGGCATGAGACTTGCCCTCCAATAGATCCTTGTAAATGGATTTAAAGTGTATTCATTCAAATTAGAGGGACAATTTAAATTAAAAAGCTTAGAGCTGCCTCCACCACAGGGGGGCTCTCTCGACCCACCAGCGGACAGGCACCAGTATTGGGAGAGGGGGGCTGGCCGTCAGGGTTCACCGCGGCTCTGGCACAAACCCGGCGACACGGAGGTGGCACGGGCAGGAGCGGACTGGCCGTCTCGGCTTCTCACTTTTTGGATTTTAGAAGGGCATGACATGCCTATATCTGTGTCTCCCCCTCCTTTTACTCCTCCACCTCATTTCTTTTCGCATGACTATATGTACTTGTCACTTTTCCATGTGTTAGTTGTGTCTTCTGAGCAGTTTGTCAGCTTTTGGACACCTTTGAAGGTGTTTTCTATGTGTTTCTATGTGTTTTTGTTTGCCTGCCATTGGTTTTAACGGTGTTCGAAGGTGTTCGAAGGTGTTCGACGAACAGTTCGACGAACAGTTCGGCGAACACACGGGTGTTCGACGAACCGAACCGAACTCGAACACTACGGGGGTGGCTCAACACTAGACTTGAACTCTAGTGCCACCTATTGGAAGTAGCAATCCTACAAGTCATTATTGGCCCTTTAACGAGCCTTGAAATATGACTTAGGATAAAAGCCAAATCAGAATCTCAATTTGTAGACACGGTGTTTCGGGGTATTGCCCCTCATCAGTGCAAAGTATGAGGTTTGATTTGGCTGAGTGAGAGGCTAAGACTGGGATCTAAGGGGTAACGTTTCTCCTTGTGGAGAATGACATGCCAGGTCCTCATACCTGGCATGTACAACACTTTGCAGAGGTACAAGTGTTTACCAATTTTTCACAAGGGGTAAACAAATATGACATGACATACCTCATGTGTGCGCTATGCAAATGTGACATGCCTGATGTGTGCACTGTGCAACTGTGAAATGCCTGATGTGTGCACTGTGCAACTGTGAAATGCCTGATGTGTGCGCTATACCAGTGTGACATCTCTGATGTGTGTGCTATGCTAGTATGGCATGCCTGATGTGTGTGCTGTGCAAGTCTTACGTGCCTAATGTGTGGACTGTGCAAGTGTGAGAACTCTGAGGTGTGTGCTGTGCTAGTGTGATGTGCTTATGTGACATGCCTGATGTGTGCACTGTGCTAGTGTGACATGTCTGATGTGTGTGCTGTGCAAGTGTGACATGTCTGATGTGTACGCTGTGCAAGTGTGGCTCGCCTGATGTAAGCGCTGTGCAAGTGTGACATGCCTGATGTAAGCGCTGTGCTTGTGTGACATGCCTGATGTGTGCCCCGTACCAGTGTAACATCTCTGATGTGTGTGCTATGCTAGTATGACATACCTGATGTGTGCAGTGTGACATGCCTGATGTGTGTGCTGTGCCAGTGTGACCACTCTGATGTGTGCGCTGTGCTAATGTGACATCCCTGATGTGTGCGCTGTGCTAATGTGACATCCCTGATGTGTGTGCTGTGCTAGTGTGCCTTTGCTCTGTGTTTGCCCCTGTCAGTTAGCATTGATCAATCACAGTGATTTCCAGGTCCTTATTACTGTGATTGGTCCTCCGGCAGTTCATGGTGATTTGCTGTTATTGCTTGCAGCAGCAGTTACTTCTACATTACTTGACAAAGTGACGTATTAAAGCAATGTGATAAATGTATTGTAATGTGCATTAAGGACTTCCCATTCATTATATGTAATGGAAAGGGATAAGGGTTAGTATAGTGTTTCACTGAATAACTAAATGTATTCTTGGTAATCAGAGTGTAATGTGTTGATAAAAGATCAGTTAGGGGCGTAACTGCAAATGGTGCAGGGGCTGCAATTGCACCCGGGCCCTGGAGGTCAAGGGGCCAAAAATGTCCCTTTTACCTGTATGAAAAGACCAATACTATTAAAGACCAATACTATTAAAGACCAGTACTATTAAAGACTTGTAATAATTAGGGGCCCCGATGGAAATTTTGCACTTGGGCCCATGAGCTTCAATTACGCCACCGATCACAGTGGAATATAGTTGGTATACTTTATTTCTATACGATGGCTATAATCACTTAAACATCATGCTATCTTACCTGTTAAATGAACAACTTTCCCGTCTCCAACACATACTCCCCAATGATGATAACGAATGTGGTCAAATTCAATCAAGTTGCCTGGTTGTGGTAAAGGTCCCTTTGAAAAAAAACAATATAAATCTAAAGCGTATGTATTACTAGAAATAATTTTTCTCTTCCTCCTTAGGTAGTTGAAGATGTACTTTATGTTAAAGAAATTTTGTGCCTGGTTGATCATTTGCCTCTTTTTTAAGTTACTTTACTTTTTTTTGTCTTGTGGTATTCGCTGACATTTTTTTTGCTGCCCAATTTTATTAAGCTGGGGCATGTGGTCAAACAATTTGCACAGATTCAAAAATGCTCTTTTTTATCTCTGTAACATTTTACAACTTTTTAGGGCAAAAAGTCACATGTTTTGCAAAATAAAATGACGTAAAAATTCCAAGCAAAAATACAATCACTCCAGGATAGGATTGGAGTACATTTGTGACAAAGTGCGACTTTTTGAAAAGTCGAAAGCAGAATTTGGTGCAAATAAAAAAAAAGTCCAAAACACCAAAAGCTTGTTAAAAAAAAACAAGCGCATAAGCGATAATAAATTGGGTTCTCTGCATCTAATATGAATAAGGATCCAGGATTTTATCAAAACATTTCAATTCTGAATTTATGTATTTTATTAAAGTCAAATATTATTTAAAGGTTATTTCAAACATTTCAAGTAAGGAATTGTATACGGCAGACATAGAGATACATTGACCAGCATTTCTATAGGGACAATTAGGAAGCCCCATGCACATTCAGATGCATGTGGGATGCTCCAACTAGAATACAAAAGTGAAGGATGGCAAGTTTTGCAATTGACTTTAGTTCTTCAAATATTATATTTATAATAATACTATGGTAATGTAAAGAAGACGTGTAGAAAATCTGCCATCTACACTTACCTGGCATGGCATGGCTCCTGTTTTCTAAGTATTCCTTTCACTTCTATAAATTTGTCTATGAAAAATTGAAGTAGTTATGAGTTTAAATAGCAATTATATTTGCATTCACCATATTGTTCTACCATACACCTATCTTTTTCTCAAAATCTACCATCCTAGACAGGCAAATCATCAGCCACAGATGCAGAAAGATAGCAAAAATGGAAAGACACCAATCAACATTAACCAATTCCCAACCAGTATGTTGTACAGTACCAGTCAAAAGTTTGGACACACCTGTTCATGCAATGCGTTTCCTTGTTTTTATTGGAGTGTACACATTGTAGATTCAGACTGAAAATAGCAAAACTACAAGGGAACATATATGGAAACGAGGAGTAAAGAAATACATGTGAAGCAAACCAGAATATGTGTTAACTCTTAGATTCCTCATAGTACCCGTCGTAGAAAAAAATAAAAAATCCATAAGACCCCAATACAATGAACATATGGGCTTAATTATAGCTAGGGAAGAGAGAGACAACTAACACTTAAACCTCCATTGAAGTAGGGACATATTGCAGTGACCAGGTAATTAAAATAGGAAGATCTGCTCTGGGGAAAATACCAAAATGGGATTTGTTTACGAAGATGTGGGGAAATACACTTTCCAAGTATAAGCTTCCTCTGATCAAAGCATAAGTTCGCTGTGATAGTGTTCCATTTTCCTAATCCGAGTGCTTCCCTCCATAAAGATAAGAGCCATTCCTACATCAGGTTTAGTAATTCTCTTTCGTTATTCCTTTTTATTTTATTTTATGTAATTGTATACAGTACAGACCAAAAGTTTGGACACACCTTCTCATTTAAAGATTTTTCTGTATTTTCATGACTATGAAAATTGTACATTCACAATGAAGGCATCAAAACTATGAATTAACACATGTGGAATTATATACTTAACAAAAAAGTGTGAAACAACTGAAAATATGTCTTATATTCTAGGTTCTTCAAAGTAGCCACCTTTTGCTTTGATGACTGATTTGCACACTCTTGGCATTCTCTTGATGAGCTTCAAGAAATGGTCTTCCAACAATCTTGAAGGAGTTCCCAGAGATGCTTAGCACTTGTTGGCCCTTTTGCCTTCACTCTGCGGTCCAGCTCACCCCAAACCATCTCGATTGGGTTCAGGTCTGGTGACTGTGGAGGCCAGGTCATCTGGCGTAGCACCCCATCACTCTCCCTCTTGGTCAAATAGCCCTTACACAGCCTGGAGGTGTGTTTGGGGTCATTGTCCTGTTGAAAAATAAATGATGGTCCAACTAAACGCAAACCGGATGGAATAGCATGCCACTGCAAGATGCTGTGGTAGCCATGCTGGTTCAGTATGCCTTCAATTTTGAATAAATCCCCAACAGTGTCAGCAGCAAAGCACCCCCCACCATCACACCTCCTCCTCCATGCTTCACGGTGGGAACCAGGAATGTAGAGTCCATCCGTTCACCTTTTCTGCGTCGCACAAAGACACGGTGGTTGGAACCAAAGATCTCAAATTTGGAACTCATTAGACCAAAACACAGATTTCCACTGGTCTAATGTCCATTCCTTGTGTTCTTTAGCCCAAACAAGTCTCTTCTGCTTGTTGCCTGTCCTTAGCAGTGGTTTCCTAGCAGCTATTTTAACATGAAGGCCTGCTGCACAAAGTCTCCTCTTAACAGTTGTTGTAGAGATGTGTCTGCTGCTAGAACTCTGTGTGGCATTGACCTGATAACTAACCTTTTTCTCAGGGGAAAAACTTCAGGTCACTCGGCCATTTAAGGAACAGTCCTTAAAAAACAACATGGCAACTGCCATACAGAAGAACTCAGGGCATGTGAGGTTTGTTTCTTAGCCTCCAACAGGGTGACCACAGGGAGCAGTAAAAAAAAACAAAAGCAGCAGCTCTTTAGCCATCTTTCTTGGATTCCCGCCGCTCCTTCATCAACGCACTCCATGCGGCAGAGGAAGGTGGGGTCCGCCACCTCCATGGCTGATCAGGGTATCTAGCTGCTCCCAGGTCGTCTTGTGTGGACCCCTCAGCCACAGCACCACCATTGGCCATTAGGGCAGCACCATAGGTTGTGATACTGCAGTTCTGTATTACCTGCAGAAGGGCAGTGGTCACCGCTCTTCGTTCCCTTGATCCTCTGGCCATTGAAGGGGCATCGCGGCTCTCTCCCTGGGTACGGGAGGCTGTAGGTGCTGTTTCACCTTTGGCCCACTCGGGGGTAGGGGCCTGTTCAGTTGAGCCCTGGATAGACTTAGCCTCATGGCTTTGTGTATCACCTGCCATGGGGACTCTCCCCCCAGTATGGGCCTCTCTATCAGGGGTACCCAGTCTGACTTTCTCTGCAGACTTTCCTCCCAAACGCGGTGGGCCTGCGCCCAGGCCTTTTCTCTGGACAGCTGCTCCTCCCACTCCTCAGTGTCGCTGTCCTGGTATGGGTGGACCGGGGCTGCCGCGTACCAGCCCTTCCTGCACCAATGCTTGACAAACTCCATGATTTCTCCGGCGTATAGGCTGTGAAGCCAAGGAAGCAGGAACTTCCTCTTCACTACACTCTGATTACCTGCAGAAGGGCAGTGGTCACCGCTCTTGGTTCCCTTGATCCTCTGGCCATTGAAGAGGCATTGCGGCTCTCTCCCTGGGTACGGGAGGCTGTAAGTGCTGTTTCACCTTTGGCCCGCTCGGGGTAGGGGCCTGTTCAGCCGAGCCCTGGATAGACTTAGCCTCATGGCTTTGTGTATCACCTGCCATGGGGACTCTCCCCCCAGTATGGGCCTCTCTATCAGGGGTACCCAGTCTGACTTTCTCTGCAGACTTTCCTCCCAAACGCAGTGGGCCTGTGCCCAGGCCTTTTCTCTGGACAGATGCTCCTCCAACTCCTCAGTATCGCTGTCCTAGTATGGGCGGACCAGGGCTGCCGCGTACCAGCCCTTCCTGCACCAATACTTGACAAACTCCATGATTTCTCCGGCGTATAGGCTGTGAAGCCAGGGAACCAGGAACTTCCTCTTCACTACACTCTGATTGACATAAACTTCATCGCCTGAAAATTCCTCTTCCAGAAAACTATGCCCCTTATCTGGATCAAAGGCGATTACACGCCCCCTTGTCTGGGGCCCTCTTACGGTCAATATTGGAGCCTTCCAGCTATCCCCTGAGGTAAATGTCAGTCCACTTTCTCTCCTCTATCATGTCAGGGCGCCAGGGGGGATGGACCATGCATAGTGTGCACTTCTGCATGGTCCCTAGGGGCAAACATCAGGAGGTCATGCTCCAACATTCTCAAGTGTACCACTGCGGTCTCCCGCTGCTCGGCCTCTCGGGGTTGTATCGGAAGGCAGCCATCCCTTGCAGGGTCTGGCAGCTCTGAGCGAGGAGGGACAGCTCCACGAGGCTCCCGTGGTGGTGTGGAGGGGGGTCACCTGTAAAAATCTTCTTTCTCTTCTGCCAGCACTTCGCAGGTGGAGGGAAACTCCTCAGTTTCTCGGGGAGTCAGTTTCGGCCCAATAGAGGGGAAGGCAACCGGGTCAGGGGTCATAGGCCTCGCAGCTGCTGCGGCCATATCTGGTTCAAAAGCACCGGAGGTGCAAGTGTCAGAGTCCGGAACCTCAGGGCCTGGCTGTGGGGCTCCTCCCTGGGGCATTTCACTCCAGCACCAAATCTTAATTTCGTGCAGGAGTCGACCTACCTCCACTTGGGGTACTGTGGTCCATTGGACTACCAGTGGCGATGGCACCGTCACACCGGCAGTTGCTCCTAATGGATAGTAGGTCCCAGTGGCGGTCCCTGGGTCTCAAGGTGGATCATTTCCTCAGTTCCTGGTAATGCTGACGAAGCCGGCGCTTCCTCCTCCTGTTCCTGTGACATGTGGAAGGTGCTGTACGGCTCCATACTAGCACGTGTCTTCTCAGCAGCTCGATGTGACAGGAATGGTGGCTCCAGGTCTTACATGCTTCTTTCCCGGTCCAAACTCCGCCTCATCCTGGGCCGGCCAGATGACGCGGTACAATCAGCGTCACCCATCACTCCGGGCAGTCCCGCTCATGGCCGCACCCACTGTCCGCGTTGTCGCTTATCCAGTGTGCCAGTCTTCATCTTAAACGGCGCCCTCTTCTTGGAGGCAACTCCTCTTCTGGGCCGAACCCTGGCTGCTGGATGTCCTCTTCTCCAGGCCGGCCTCTGGATGGGTTGGGGGTATCTTCACGCCACCATTCTCTGTCTCCACCCACGAAAGTTCAGTCTTTTACCGCCAATCTCCCCCATGTTGGGACTCACGTTGTCGGCAGCCATCTTATGATCGCCATTTTCATCCGCCATCTTGGTTCGTACGTTTTTCATTATTTTCCATTTGATCTGTTTATCTTCAGGTGCTTCTTTTGTGCCAGGGGCATTTTTCTTGCGGTCCTTCTTCGGCGTTCTCTATCTTATGCCGCAGGACCTGTTGACCCCGCTGTTTGGATGCGAGGACTTTGCATCCTGCCGACTACACCAAATGTAACGGGGGGCAGGGTGGTAGTCAGTGGCAAGGGGTATTAGCTGATTTTCCTCACCCCGGCCCGCTACAGTCATATGGGGACTTGCTTGTCCCTGGGTGCATGTGGTGTGCTGTACTGGGTGCTGTACTTGGTGGGAGTCTCTACTCACTGTCATACTTGGTTTGGGCAAATGCAGTTCTTCTGAGCCTTGAATGAGAGACAACACAGTATTTTAAAAATAACACAGTCCAATTTACTTTACCAGCACGGCCTTGGAAAGCAGGGGATTACAGATACAACACAGTTTGTATATCAGGGCACTTGAAGGTGTTAAGATACAGTAACAGTCCCCACACAGTGTTCCTCACTGTGGGTCTCAGCCCTAGGGGAAAACTGCCTCCTGAATTACAAGTGGGGAAGCTCCTGCTTCACCCCACAGCTCCCGCTGCCAGACTCTATTAGGGACCACCTCACTGCTAAGGCTGCCCTACTCCTGACACGTTCAATGATGCCCACCGGCTGAAAGAGGCCAGAGTCCACAAATTGACTTAATGAGTGCAGACTGTACTGTAGTGTGCCCGTTGCTGCTAATCCTATATGTTCCCACACACACCCGTCCTTGTTCTTCCTCTCTTGCTTCTGACACATCTGTCCTTACTGACTGTCACTTCTTAACTAACTAAAATGGCCGAACTCAACTCCCAGTAATCCCTCAGTCTGTAACTGGGGCGGCCCATACTAGTTAACCCTGCGTAACCCAACTTACATAAGGGTACAGTAGTATCAATATGCAACACTGTTGCCATCTAATGGCCATATCATAAACAATACATTTTATGATGACTATACTACACAGGTTTATTAAAACAGCTCTAGAGGGAAGTGGGAATCCTCTACCTCCTCCTCACACCAGTACTGTACCAATTGGTGCATTGGGAGTCCGTTCCACACAGGTTGACTGCCAATGCACTACTGTAATATCCCTGGGGGTGTGCTGGCATGGCTTTCCATCTCCCACCATGCAAGACCGCCAACTTACCTACCAGGCTGTGCACTGTACTCCTCTGCTTGCTGTGTGCATGTCGCTTGTCAGCTGGCTTAGGGTGGCGGCACTGGTACTTCCTGATTCTTAAAGTTACAGTGTGCACAGTCCTAATGCGTCCCCAGCCTATTGCTGTGAGTCACTGGATACTTAAACCTCCTCCACCCAGTGGGAGGTGCCTGAGAAACACTTTCTTACAGTGTGTTCTGTGCAACTGTGAGTTGCCAGGTCCTGTCCTGAATCTTGTCTGTTTCCGCCACCCTGGGGGCTAAGTACCCAGTCCCGTTACCTACATCTGTGACTTCTTGTCTATTTCCGCCACCCTGGGGGCTGAGTACTCAGGCCCATTACCTGTATCTGTGACTTCTTGTCTATTTCCGCCACCCTGGGGGCTGTATGCCCAGGCTCGTTCCTGTATTTCGTTCCTTTGTCAGTTCCTGTCTGAACTGTGTCCTAGCCCGTTACCTGTTTGTCTCTATGTCCGATTCATGTTAGCAGAGCCCTGTCCTGTCTGCCCGCACCTGCAGCTCTGCTCTGCTCTGCCCTGCTCCGCTTGTCCTCCACACCTGTGGTTCTGCTCTGCTCTGCTCCGCTTGTCCTCCGCACCTGCGGCTCTGCTCTGCTCTGCTTGTCCTCCGCACCTGCGGCTCTGCTCTGCTCCGCTTGTCCTTCGCACCTGCAGCTCTGCTCTGTTCTGCCCTGCCCCACTTGTCCTCCACACCTGCGGCTCTGCTCTGCTCTGCCCTGCTCTGCCTGACCTCCTCACCTGCGGCTCTGCTCTGCCCTGCTCCGCCTGACCTCCGCACCTGCAGCTCTGCTCTGCTCTGCCCTGCTCCGCCTGACCTCCACACCTGCGAATCTGTTCCAGTATCCCAGTCTGTACAGGTCCCTATCCAGCCTGTTTATCTACATGCCAGTACCCGCCTTTCTTTATACCAGCTGTGCCTGCCAGTACCCGCTTGTCTGTATACCAGCCGTGCCTGCCAGTACCCGCCTGTCTGTATACCAGCCGTGCCTGCCAGTATCCGCCTGTCTACATACCAACCGTGCCTGCCAGTACCTGTCTGTCTGCATACCAGCCAAACCTGCCCATTCCTGCATTTCCCGGTGTGAGTCAACAGCTGTGACCGGGGTCTGACCTGGAGTAGCACCTGGGCCACCTCCCATGTCCCTCCTCGGACAACAGAGTTGATTAAGCCACCGTGCATCTGTGATCGGATCTGGCGAGACCTATAGTCACGCCTCTCCAGGCACTCCTCGGTTCGTGGCCCAGTGGGACCACTAACCACGTTCACGCCAAACAGTCCAGGAGTGAGCGTAACAGTTTGCTCAAGCCATGGTCCCCATTGAGCCCCATGGCCCTTCGCTCTCGGAGACATGTGAATCCTTTTCTGGCGAATACATGCACCAATAAAAAAATTTTCTCAAGCTGAGTTCCAGGCGATTTACGCACCAGCCCAAATAGAGCTATCAGCACTCGTTCCTGCGGATCCACCACGGTATTATGGGGATCCAAAACAAAGCCATGCGTTTGTGGAGCAATGCATGCTGCATTTCAAATCCTATGCTCACTATTTTCCCACTGATCAGGTTAAAGTAGCATTTCTGATGTCCTTCCTAGTGGGTGATGCCTTGAATTGGATCACCCCCCTATGGGAAGCAAGGGATCCTATTGTCTCTGACCTGCATGTATCACCAAGACAATAATTTCTGCAAGACAATTTTCAATGACATTAGTGCCTAAGGTTATCATGGGATGACTTTCTCAGCGATCAATGTCAACAATTATCATTCCTTGCGCCGGCAATTCCACTTTGCCAACCTTTATGGTCACTTCTTTAAACCCCACTTGAGGTACGGGCTGACCATTGCTGGCATGGATGCTTAAATGTTCATCTGGACGGCGGGTAATGTCCGAGTCAGTCTAGTATCGCTTGGAAAGAATGTAGGGGATAGTGGTCACCTGGGACCCAGTGTCCAGCAACGCGCTCATTGGGATGCCGTCAAGCACGACAGGTAGGACCGGTCGTCCCCCCACATACTTGTCTCGCCAGTTGCGTGGGCCTGGTGGTCTTACGCCTGGGGGTTGGCCCTCTGCCCCAGGTTTTTGCTCGTTTAAATTACAGTACCTTGCATAATGTCCTGGCTTGTGACAGCGGCGGCAGATGGGTTGTCCGTCCTGGTCGTAGCGGTCACTGTTCCTCCCTCTGGTTGGTGGAATCCTCCTCTGTCGTCGCCACGGGACGTCCTCCGGACTAGAAGCCAGCTGGATCTTTCCTTTGGGATGTACCTGCAAGGACTGCACAGTTTTGGTTAGTGCAGCTACACTTTTAGTCAGCTCTTGGACCTGAAGGTGCAGGTCTGTAGACGGATCATTGTCCAGAGTCTGTGCATCAGGGGGCGCGTTACATCCAGATGGTCATTAATGAACTTCAAACAGGCCTGGACATGAGCTGGTGAAATGTGAACGAGGGACGGCCACAGGACAAGGGGTACTGCAGCAATCAGCATACACATGCAAAGATTAGATGATATAACATAAATATTTACTAACCAGTTGATAAAAACAAAGGAAAGGATGATAGGTAAACAGAGTATATATACCAAATATAATAACAGCAGTTACTCTCAATAACACCGACTAAGGGAATGCACAGGTATACTTAAACAGAATCAACAGTTATATGCAGGCAAAATACAATGCGATTCACCCTTTTTATGCATAAATCAATAAAATGACAGTGTTGTGCCAATACTTTAGTAATCATCTATTCGGAGCAGTTTTTTCTAAATGTCTCTTGCAAAAGAGGTCTTTTCTCCTAACTAACTAGACCTCTGTAAGGCTATTTATATATACGCATATATATTCAGATGTAAGATGGTACCGGTATGTCCTGAGACTGAAGTAGAGAGGTCATTGTAAGCTGAGTCGCGAATAATCATAAACGCAATCTTGAATCTCTTGGTGAATGGTCACCTCTCCAACGCAGGGCCTCCATAAGTCCTTAGACATGAGGCCTCACGTGGCCTAGCCCAAGATGCTGTGTACTTGGTTGTCTTTACCGAGTCGGCTCATGTCAAGCCAAACAACACATCCCAGAGTCATCAACAACAGATCCAGAGTGGCACCGCTTTATCCAGAATTTTCCCAGGGCTCAGCACCTCCACTTGCCTCCGGTCTTTTCTTTGCCTCACTCCAACCACCCACCAACTGCCAAAAACCCCATGCTCTAACTCAGGCCTCACACTGCTGCCTTCATCTGGCAAGATCATATATTACATCACAAATCTATAACAATGCAGTGAAGTATGATTAATCTTTACATTGGCTTGAGCAGGGGGACCTTGCTTGCCCTGCAGGATTTTAATCCATGACGGCGTAGTGTGTTACTAACGGTAATGTTTGAGAGTTTGGTCCCAACTCTCTTTAGGTCATTGATCAGGTCCTCCCATGTAGTTCTGGGCTGATTCATGACCTTTCTCAGAATCATCCTTACCCCACGAGGCGAGATCTTGCATGGAGCCCCAGATCAAGGAAGATTGACAGTCATCTTGTGTTTCTTCCATTTTCTAATAATTGTGCCAACAGTGGTTGCCTTCTCACCAAGCTGCTTTCCTATTGTCCTGTAGCCCATCTCAGCCTTGTGCAGGTCTACAATTTTGTCCCTGGTGTCCTTAGGCAGCTCTTTGGTCTTGGCAAGGTTGGAGTGTGATTGATTGTGTGGACAGGTGACTTTTATACAGGTAACGAGTTCAAACAGGTGCAAATAATGCAGGTAATGAGTGCAGAGAGGAGGGCTTCTTAAGGAAAAACTAACAGGTCTGCGAGAGTCAGAGTTCTTGCTGGTTGGTAGGTGATCAAATACTTATTTCATGCAATAAAATGCAATTTAATTATTTAAAAATCATACAATGTGATTTTCTGTTTTTTAGTCTTAAATTCTGTCTCTCACAGGTGAAGTGTACCTACGATAAAAATTACAGACCTCTCCATTCTTTGTAGGTGGGAAAACTTGCAAAATCGGTAGTGTATCAAATACTTATCTTCCCCACTGTATCTATGACTGATCACTTCTACAGCAACCTCCACACATTATTCCCCACTTCTACACTGTGCCAGATGAAGAAGAAAAATACAATAGTACTGCCCTGGTGCCCTGCACAGTAATAGTACCTCCTTTTTGTACCAGCCATGGTAATAGTGACCTCCAAACAATGATAATGCATATGTCCCTTTTGTGTCCCCTTTGCTACCTCATATAGTAGTAATATCTGTCTTTGTGTTCAAATACAACTGAATGCCCCCTTCCCAGTTGGGCAATACAGTAATAATGTACAACATTTCAGTCTTCATGCAGTAATAACTTCCACATTTCTTGCCTTGAAACATTTGGAACATCCTATAATGTGGCTCGATAAATTAATAATGCATGAGCCATAATGGGGAATATTATTTTTTTTTAAACCAATTATTTTTATTTAGGTTTCAAAAATTTTACAGCAAACAGTTATCAATATACATATAACAATTCACATAACGTGTAATAATACAGTCAAAACCCTCTCCCCCCTCCCCCCTCCCGCCAATACTCCTTATGCCGGGCATACCTGGGAACATTGACAATCATATTACCGCCATCCATGCGGACCATATTTTCCCAAAAGTTCTCTCTCCATGTGACGCGCCCCCTGGGCCAGTGTTGTTAGGGATACCCGGAGCCGGATCAGATGGGGGTTGTAGTCTCCGAGTGGCGGTGACCCGGTCCGTGCCCAGGGTGTCAAGCTCAGTGTGTGGCAGTCCTTATGATGTTACTAGATGTTCTTTTGTGTCGACTACGCCACCCGTTGAATCGCGGTCAATACGGCCGCCGCTGCAGCAGGGTCCGCTGAGGCTGGTGATGTATGTGCAGCTCAGGTAGTATAACCCCCAACGGGAGGGGTATAGCCTCAGGGGGTCAGTTGCAGAGGATGGGGGTTGTGGTGGTGCAGCGGGGATGGAAATGAGACTCAGAGTCGGGCTGTGCAGTTCAGGGTTTGTTTACTTACTGCAGTTGTTCTGGTCACTCCGGCCTTAAGTGACCACCCGAGCCGTGCTGCGTCCACCAGGTCCTGGACTCGGCCAACCCCCAGGTGATTCTGGAGCGTGGTCCTGAGCTCCCTTTCTGTCCTGTCCTCTTCTCTGGCCTTCCCCACCAGGGATCCACCTATGTCCGGCTCCCTCGGGCCTCTTGGTGGTAAACCCTTGTCTCTGGGTTCCCTGACCCTATTCCTGGTCTGCCTTCCGGGTGGATTTAGTGGGTGATCGTGGCAGATCGATCCTGCCCACGACCTCCGGTTCCTGGCTAAGGTGTGCTGTAGCCTCTGCCAGCTTGGGATCCGGTACCCTGTTGCCAACTCTTCACCCTCTGGTCTAATTTGGGCTCTTGGAGTTCCTTCTTTCTCCCCCTCTGGGTCTTTCTTTCTCCTCTCTCTCTCTTGGCCTTGGAGCTGCTCTTCTCCTCTGCTCTCTTCCTCTGTCTCTGCAAAAAGACTGACAGACTGACCCTGATCTAAGATGGTTCCCACCTTATATACTCCCTCTATGTGTGAGCTCAGGTGACCAGCACCCAATGAGCTCCTAGCTTTACCCAGGCTGCTCCCCCTATCTGCCCCTACACTACTGGGATGTTCCACCCCCCTCCCACTCCAGCCAGGAACAGACACTGTCGTACCTGCACATTTCTCTAGTGGGAGTACCGTCGGTCTGTTCCTCGGAAATGGGATGTGTGTAGTGCATGCAGCTAACTGAGCTCAGTTCCACACTCCATCCTTACCCGGGAGTGGAATATCACACCTCTGGGTTGAGGTGCAATACCCCTGTAGCAGCCGAATCCTCAGGGTGCTACATTCCCCCCTGGTAAATCACAGCACGTCCTCGGGCTGTAAGATATAAACATAAACATCCAAAACATACAATTTTTTTTCATAAACATAAACATATAAAACATATAAAACATCATCAGCAGCAATAAACTTTTCATATAAACATTCTTGTTTCTGGTTCCTCCGATCACGGTGCAACTTGTGACCGGGTAAAGTGCGACAGTCTCTTGAAGAAAAACAGTTTCCTATAAAACCGGTAGGGGGCGCTTTAGGAAGCGCAACTATATACAAGGAGATATGGCCGCTCTCAGTCCTCGGCCAGGTATTAGGAACTAGGGACACACGGGCATCAGTTCAATTGGCTGGTCCCAACAGGGACTATATTTTAACTAGAACAGTTCTTGGTACCCCGACGGGCAACTTTATACAGTCTCTCTCTACCGTACTTCAACGACGGCGTCCTCCTGCTCTTTCTTTAGATTCTTCAGACCCGTCCGGGTCCTCTTGCTCCTCCTCACACCGCAGCTCCTCCTCCGTCAGGCGATGCACATGGAGGGCGTAGGGTCCTTTGGCACACTTGTGCCGGGTGAAGGTGACCTCGTCCCCTACGTACAGGTCACGACCTCTGTGTCCCTCCGGCAGATGGGACTCCACGTCTCTGCGGGTTACAAAGACGTCGCCGGGGGTCTGATGGTCTCTAATAAAGCCCCATCCGTGCTGCATGTTGAATTTTATCACAGTCCCGGTGGAAGGGGGACCATGAGCTGCACGGGGATTCCTCCTGGTCCGGCTCTTCTGCTCCGCGCTCCTTATCTGCGCTTGCTGTTCCCGGACCCGCCTCTCTCTCCGCTCCCTCTCGAAGACCTCGAGCTGCTGCCGGCAGCACTCTGCACGCTCCGCTGCGGCCGCCCGAGTCTCCTGAGTGAACCCCATGAGGTCTTCTCCGGTGGGGTCCCACTCGAACTGTGCCTCCTCCAGCGGGGGCGAGGTCCTCCTTACAGGCTTCGGAACCGGAATCAGGGGCTCGCACATGGGCCTTGCTCTCTGGAGTTCCAGCTGAATGTACTCCTGGGGCCATATGAAGGGCTGCCCATCCGGGCACGTATGCTGGGCGAATAGATCTTCACCCAGGTGCGGCACTCTAGATGTTGAGGGCGCGTTGATGGTAATGGCGCCCGGGTCGACCAGGCCTTGCGACCAGGCCTGGGGCACCTTAAAGGCAAAGGGCACCGTAAGAACGGCGGCGCCCTGGGTTATTCGGCCCTGCGACCAGGCCGGTGGCTCCGCGGAGGTAGGGGGCGCTGTTGGTATTGCGGCGCCCGGGGGTACTAGGCCTTGCGACCAGGCCGGTGGTATTTCCTGCTTGGCCACGCTCGAGGTCGAGGCGTGTGACGTCACAGGGGTCGCGGCCGCGGTTTCCGGCTGAGGCCTAGTCGGCGGCGGTGACGATGCAGCGACGGGCACGGCAGGGGGAATTTCGGGCTCTGCGACGGGGAGCTGGGGCAGGCACGCGGTTTCCCGGTTCGGGGTAGAGACGTCCCCTTTACCTGCCTCCGTCCGTTCAGCTCCCTTCTCGGCGCCGTCTCCTGCCTTCATTCCTCCTGCGCCATCCTCAGAGGCGGTCTGTCTCCTCGTCTCGGGTGGCGTGCTCCGCTGACGGGTGCCGGTCTGCTGGGCCATCTCTCGGCTCCACTCCGCCAACGTCTCTCGCTGCACCCGGGCCATCCTCCGTGCGAGGCCCTCCAGCGCGGTCTGTGCACACTCCCGGTCTCGGGGGAGCTGTGCTAGGATCTCCAGCAGGCCTTTTGGAGTGGCGACCTGCAACAGGCTCCTGACCACTGGGTCGGTGCTGCCTGACTCTCCCTCCATCTCCGGGTACGCTCTCTCTGGACTCTCCTCCAGACGTCTTGTCTCCGGGTGCGCTCTCTTCAAACTGCTCCAGGCGACACCCATCTTTGCTCTCTTGTTCTGTCTCCGCCCACATCGAGGGTGGTCCCGGGGCAACTTCAGTTCCAGGGGCAGTTCTCTTACGCTGATGGACACTTCCAGCATCACAGTCTCTGTTGGTGGGCGCGGTTTCCGCTTTTGGCGCCATTCTTCGACCTGGCCCACGATGGGAGGTGGCCTTTTGCCACCCTCTGGCACGCCCATAATGGCGCCCGCTCCCCCAAGGCGGGAAATCTTCTGAAATGGCGGGAATCTTCTCCCAGTGGCGGGAAACTCTGTGGATGGCGGGAAAAGACTGCAGATGACGGGCAAATGGCGGGAACTGATCCGAGATGGCGTCCGATGGCGGGGACCCTCTGGAATTGGCGGGAGACTTCGTTTTGAGGTAAATGCGAACTTTTCTTCAGGCACGCAGTACCCGGTTGTTGCGGGCACGTAATCCTGCCGACTACGCCAAAGTTGACGCGCCCCCTGGGCCAGTGTTGTTAGGGATACCCGGAGCCGGATCAGATGGGGGTTGTAGTCTCCGAGTGGCGGTGACCCGGTCCGTGCCCAGGGTGTCAAGCTCAGTGTGTGGCAGTCCTTATGATGTTACTAGATGTTCTTTTGTGTCGACTACGCCACCCGTTAAATCGCGGTCAATACGGCCGCCGCTGCAGCAGGGTCCGCTGAGGCTGGTGATGTATGTGCAGCTCAGGTAGTATAACCCCCAACGGGAGGGGTATAGCCTCAGGGGGTCAGTTGCAGAGGATGGGGGTTGTGGTGGTGCAGCGGGGATGGAAATGAGACTCAGAGTCGGGCTGTGCAGTTCAGGGTTTGTTTACTTACTGCAGTTGTTCTGGTCACTCCGGCCTTAAGTGACCACCCGAGCCGTGCTGCGTCCACCAGGTCCTGGACTCGGCCAACCCCCAGGTGATTCTGGAGCGTGGTCCTGAGCTCCCTTTCTGTCCTGTCCTCTTCTCTGGCCTTCCCCACCAGGGATCCACCTATGTCCGGCTCCCTCGGGCCTCTTGGTGGTAAACCCTTGTCTCTGGGTTCCCTGACCCTATTCCTGGTCTGCCTTCCGGGTGGATTTAGTGGGTGATCGTGGCAGATCGATCCTGCCCACGACCTCCGGTTCCTGGCTAAGGTGTGCTGTAGCCTCTGCCAGCTTGGGATCCGGTACCCTGTTGCCAACTCTTCACCCTCTGGTCTAATTTGGGCTCTTGGAGTTCCTTCTTTCTCCCCCTCTGGGTCTTTCTTTCTCCTCTCTCTCTCTTGGCCTTGGAGCTGCTCTTCTCCTCTGCTCTCTTCCTCTGACTCTGCAAAAAGACTGACAGACTGACCCTGATCTAAGATGGTTCCCACCTTATATACTCCCTCTATGTGTGAGCTCAGGTGACCAGCACCCAATGAGCTCCTAGCTTTACCCAGGCTGCTCCCCCTATCTGCCCCTACACTACTGGGATGTTCCACCCCCCTCCCACTCCAGCCAGGAACAGACACTGTCGTACCTGCACATTTCTCTAGTGGGAGTACCGTCGGTCTGTTCCTCGGAAATGGGATGTGTGTAGTGCATGCAGCTAACTGAGCTCAGTTCCACACTCCATCCTTACCCGGGAGTGGAATATCACACCTCTGGGTTGAGGTGCAATACCCCTGTAGCAGCCGAATCCTCAGGGTGCTACACATGCCTCCGCCTATAAATGCTTTCCTCTAAATGCATTACCGTACGTGTCTGAGCAATAAATTCCCTCCTAGTGGGGGGTTCCGAATCTGTCCATTTTCGTGCTATTAGTTTGCGTGCCACATATAGCAATCGCGCTATCGCCACTTTGTAATGTTCGGAGACAGGTATTCCATCCACCTCCCCCAAAACACACAGCACCGGGTTTCTGTCAATTGTACATGTATAAGCCCTCTCAATTTTGCTGACAACGAACAACCAATAAGCCACCAACCGTGGGCATGACCATAGCATGTGTAGCAGTCCGGCCTGGTCCGTGCCACATCTAGGGCAATTGGAATCTCCCCTCAAGCCCGCCTTGTACAGGCGCAGCGGTGTTTTGTATGTCCTATGTATTATGTAGAATTGGGAAATCCGTGCCTGCTCGCTTAAAGAGATCTTCGGGACATATTCTAGAATCGCCTCCCATTGTTCTGTTGTGAGGGTACCCACCTCCCTTTCCCATTTACTCTTTGCAATGAGGTGATTCCCCCCCAGATAGGAGTGCAGTAGGTCATGATATAAGCTCGATATGACTCCCCTCGTCCCTCCCTTCATACACACAAAGTCTAGTACAATGTCACCCTGAACCGTCATGTCTCCCAATCCACACTGTTCCCTCCAAGCATGTCGAAGCCTATAGTATTGAAATCCCCATACCAAAGGCAAATCAAATTCTTCTCTCAATTTCTCAAAGGTCTTCAGGTCCGTTCCACTCTGCAGCTGGCACACATATCTCACTCCTTGCGCCTTCCAATTGCCCATTTGACACAGCTTATTAAGTTCCAGCAGATGTTCATTGCCCAACACCGGTGAGTACTTAGTCAGCCCGTCCACCCCCCTGATCTTTTTAATAGTATCCCATACCTTCTGAGTCAAGCCTAAGGTAGGATATATTGCTCCCAATTTCTTAAAGGTACCATCCTCTAACGCCTGGACCAGTGGGCGTCTCCCCGACACATGTACCAGCACCCGGCAAGCTGCCCCTCCACAATCGGGCTCTCTCCATCCCCTGACATGCTGGCCTTGTACTGCCAAGAAATAGACCCAGGGATTGGGAGCGGCCAATCCTCCCTCCTCCTTCCCATTTTGCAGCGTTCCCAATTTAATCCTTGCCTGCCTCTTGCCCCATATCAAGGATCTGAAGATAGAATCAATACCCTGAAACCGTTTTTTTGGTAGCCATATCGGTGAGTTGTGCAAAACGTACATTAGTTGTGGCATAAGGACCATCTTAATCAGGTTAGTTCTACCCGTCACCGTCAAAGCCAATTGGCACCATGCGCCTATTTTCTTTTTAAATTTCTCTAGCAGAGGAACTAAATTCAGATCCGTGAATCGTGTCAATGGAAGCGCCACCCATATCCCAAGGTATTTAAATTGTGAAACCAGCTGGAGCTGCTTCCCCCCCTCATCTATCTCCTCCGCTTTTATTGGTCTATCTACAGCCATGACATAAGACTTGTGCCAGTTTATCTCCAGTCCCGAAATGCTCCCAAATTGTTTAATTACATCCATCGTGCACCCCAATGTCTCTCCTGCATTTTCCAGAAATAACAGGATGTCATCGGCATACAGTGATATTTTTTCTTCCAGCCTCCCAAATTTAAATCCGACCACTCCTCTCTCAGCTCTTATTTTGGCCGCCAGGGGCTCCACTGCCACCGCAAACAATAGCGGGGACAGCGGGCACCCCTGCCTTGTGCCCCTATGTAAGTCAAACATCCCGGACCGTTCACCATTCACCTTAACTACCGCCCTTGGGGATGAGTACAATAACTTCACCCAGGCCATGAATGCGGGGCCAAATCCCATTATTTCCATGATTTTCCATAAATATTCCCATTCCACGCTATCAAATGCTTTCCTAGCGTCCAACGACATCACTATTCTCCCGCCACCATTATCAGCAGGCAGCTGCATATTAAGAAATAATCTTCTCAAGTTAACAGCCGTGGAGCGGTTGGGCATAAAGCCTGACTGGTCCTCGTGAATAACAGTATGCGCAACCCCGGTGAGCCGGGTGGCCAGGATCTTAGCGAGTATTTTGACATCCGTTGTCAACAACGATATGGGCCTATACGACTCCGCATCCATGGGGTCTTTCCCCTCCTTTGGCAGAACCACTATCACCGCTTCCTCCATTGATCTCGGTAACGCCCCCTTCTCCAAAGCCTCATCAAACACAGATTTCAATTTTGGGGCTAGCAGTTCCACCAGCTCCCTGTACACCTCCCCAGGTAGACCATCAGCACCCGGTGATTTGTTATTGGGCATAGACAGAATTGCACATTCCACCTCCTCCACACTCACAGGTTCATTCAACCTTAACCTATCTTCCTCAGACAATTTAGACAGTGAGATGCCCTCCAAGAATTCCTCTACGTCCCCCTCTGTGTCCCGTACTCTTGAATTGTACAGTGCCATGTAATATTCCTTAAAGACCTCCAATATGTCCTTTGTGTCTGTCAGAGTCGTCCCCGCTTGGTCTCTCAACCTGTACACCCTGGAAGACTCCCTCTGTGCAGCAGATATCACCGCCAACAAGCGACCCACTCTCTCTCCTTCCTCAAAGAATTGGGCTTGCTGAAATGCCCTTTTCCTCTCGGCTTGCATCATGTGCAGTTTATTAACTGCCTACTGTGCCAATTTTAGTCTATTGTGAGCTACACTCGTTGGCGCCAAAATCATGTCTGCCTCTGCCCTTGTCAAGTCATCCTTTATTTGTTGATCTGCCAATTTAGTTTTGGTCTTACACCGTGAGATCTCACTTATAAAGAGTCCCCTCGTAAATGCCTTCATAGCCTCCCACACCACTGTAGCCTCAGCACTCCCTTCATTAACTTGGAAGAAGTGCTCTAGTTCTTTGGTTATGCCACCCATATCCACCACTTTAAGCCACGTCGGGTGAAGACGCCAACCTCCCCTCTGACCCTGAGCAGATCCCACTAGAAGCGTGACAACCATAGGACTATGATCCGATAGAGTCCTCTGTAGGTATTCCACCTCCCCCACCATCCCATCCATAGCAGTATCCCCAAAAGCCAGGTCTATCCTTGACAGTGTTCCGTGTGTAGCCGAGTGACACGAGAAAGTCCTCTTACCCTCATTTCGTACTCTCCACAGATCCACCAGCCCCAGCTCCCCCACGTAGGTGCCAAATGCAGTCATTCCATCCCGTCCAGCTTCCATACCTGCCGGACGTACTTTATCCCAGTGATCATTCATGGTGTTGTTAACATCTCCCATAATCAACATCGGAGCCTCCCCCCATCTGGCCGTCAAGTCCATTACTGCTTGAAGTTCCTTTTTAGAATAAGGTGGAGGGATATATAAAGCCACTAAAATCATTTTGTGTCCATACAATCTGCACGCAATCCATACATACTGCCCTTCACTGTCTACTTGCACTGCCAGCTCTTCATAATGAGCGTTTTTGTGTATTAGGACTGACACCCCCCTGGAGTACGAGGAATAAGTAGAATGATATGTCTTTAACATCCACCCTCTCGATAGCCAGTGCCTAGTATCTCTAGTGAGATGGGTCTCCTGTAAGCACGCAATCATAGGATCACAAGATCTGATGTGATTCAGAACTGCTGCCCTCTTAATCCTGTCAGATATACCACGTACATTCCAACTTAAAATCCGAACCGTACGGTTACTCATTGTGTATTAGAAAAAACAATCCACCATCATCAAGTAACATCTTTCCATTTTGTTCCCCAGCATACCAGGTCAAACAGCATAAGCAACCCCATTTTCCCACAAATCCAACCCATCCACCTCCCCCCCTCCCTCCCCCTCCCCCCACCCTTCTCTTGTCACTCTCTTCCCAACGTGAGAGTGGGAGCTCAAAGAACCTGAGCAACATCGTAGTATACCGCATATCAACATGCGCCGTGTCCTCCTCCAGCATTGGCAGTCTCTCCACCACATAATCAATAGTATGCATAGTCCCGAACCATTAATCAAACAAATTAACTATAAAACTATAAAACGTAGATCCCAGCGGGGGTTTCTCCCCCTCCTCTGCGGTTTCGCAGAGCAATGTAGAACCACAACCCTGTCCAGTAGTCAGGATAACAGGGTCGTGTATTCACCGTGCCGAGTCCTCAGCTTCTCTCAATTTGCTCCGGTTCCGCTCCAACCACGAAGCGGCCTCTACCGGTGACGGGAAAAAATTGACCTTTCCAAAGGCTTCCACTCTTAATTTAGCAGGATAAATTGTAGAGTATTTCACATTCAAAGAGCGGAGCTGTTTCTTCACTTCACCATACCGTAGCCGCAGCTTTTGCACCTCAGCCGAGTAATCCGGGTATATTTCAATGCGTTTGCCCTCCAGGGTGAGATCTGTCAATTTTCTGGCCTTACGTAAAATAGTGTCCCGGTCTCTGCAGTTCAGGATTCTGGCTAACATCGTACGAGGGCCCTCTCCAGGCACTGGGGGTCTCATGGGCACACGATGGGCACGCTCCACAGCAAACACCCTCGACAGGATATTAGACCCAAACTTTCCCAGCAGCCAGGTTTCAACAAAGGTCGTGGGGTCAGCACCCTCAGCTCTTTCAGGGATGCCCACAATACGCAAATTGTTCCTGCGTGACCGGTTTTCCAGGTCATCGTTTTTATTAGCCACTACCGTGATCCTCTGAGTGTGCTGTTGTTGCGTCTTTTGCACTGAGGTTAAATGATCTTCTGTTACGCCAACTCTGCCCTCCACCTCAGTCAATCTGGCTGTAACTTTCTGCATAGAAGCCTCAATGCCTCCCATGTCGGCTTTCAGACCATTCACCTGCTTTGTCAGAGCAGTTAAAGCAGTCTTGCAGTATAAGACAGCCTGGAATACATCTCGCAGAGTCGGCTCTGCCTCATCTGAACTTTCAGCTGCCAGCACAGTGTCACCATCCCCCTCCTCCTGCTGTACATTATGTAGCACAGGCATCTCCTCACCGTCTTCCTCCTCATCTCCATGCTTCTCACTGCCTTCACTTCCTTCTTCATCTGCCTCCATGCCCCTCGCATACCTGTGCAGCCGTGCTGAAGCCACCAGCCTCCGTGCATAGGCTGTGTTCCTCCTTCCCGCCTCTTCCTCTGTCTCGGTGCCATCTTGGGCTGAGGCACTGCTGCAGGCCCCGGCATCCTTCTGCCTTTTGCGGCCCATGTTGGTCTCTCTGAGTCTGGCAGAAGCTCGCCTCTGACTCCCGGGACCCTCAGACAGCAGTTCCTGATAAGGGATTTGGCTGATTCGGGCTCTGTGCAGGATAATTGAAGCTAATGGTGGTGGAGAGGCACTGCCACCCGACCTCTCACATCAAGAGCTAGGCCACGCCCCGGGGAATATTATTAATGTCCACAATGTCCACTATTCTGATCCCTGTGAAGACCTGGGGTCTTCCATGGGCATAACTACTACTCAGACAACACAGGGTGAGGGTAAAACAGTGTGGCAATACATTATTGAACCACCAAACAGACAATGAACACATAGAACAGTCCCAGGAAATACCCAAGATGGTGCAAAATTCCAGGGCCAACTACCTCAACCAATGGTCTCCCGCTTTTGGTGGGCACCCACTGAGAAGATGTAGTGGCAAGCTTAGGCAGCTGACAGTCCATCAAGGTACAAGGCCAGGAGACCCGAGGATCCCACCCTGGCCTCTCTGAGAGTTTCCATGGGGCCAGATGACTGGTTGGTCCCAATCTGGCTTCCCCAAACATCTCCATGGGTTTCAGGCGACAGGAGGGTCCCACCTGTCAACCCCAAACAACATATCAATGGGCCCCACATTGTAATAATGTCCCAAAATTAACCTCCTACAGTAATTATGTAATTATTTTCTCCACTTGCTACTATAAATATAAATTTATGTAATAAGGCAATCAAGAATTCTGGCCCTTATCCTGTCATAATCTCACCTATCCTAGTACACACCCTTTAACAATGTCCGATCCGACATTCGGGCTCATTTTTTTAATGATGTCCCCCATCCTGTAATAATATTTTCTCTCATCATAACCATCCTGTAATAATGGCCCCATTGTGATAATGACCCCTATCCTGTAATAATGTTCCTCATTCTGGCCCTGGGTGAAAGAAGTTTTCGTGGGCCCCGGGCGGGTGAAAGAGTCTCAGTGGGCCCCTTTAACACATGCCAAAATTCATGATGCACAGATACGGCAGAGAAACATATATATAGTACAATGCCAAAGATTTTACTTCTTACATTACGTGAGTGATATCTATTGTAAATTTTACAGTACCTCAGAAACCGACGAATCCTCGCAGCCCACAGTACGTGACTAGGGGGAGTCAAAAGTTTTCATCTCTGTACTTGGCCGCATTCATGTTTCCTTCAATTACAACCAGTCGTCCTGTCCCTGCAGCTGAAAAACACCCCCATAGCATGATGCTGCCACCACCATGTTTCTCTGTTGGGATTGTATTGGGCTAGTGATGAGCAGTGACAGGTTTTCTCCACACATACCGCTTAGAATTATCACCAAAAAGATCTATCTTCGTCTCATCAAACCAGAGAATCTTATTTCTCATAGTCTGGGAGTCCTTCATGTGATTTTGAGCAAAGCCTATGCGGGCTTTCATATGTCTTGCACTGAGGAGAGGCTTCCGTCGGGCCACTCTGCCATAAAGGCCCGAGTGGTGGAGGGCTGCAGTGATAGTTGACTTTGTGGAACTTTCTCCCATCTCCCTACTGCCTCTCTGGAGCTCAGCCACTATGATGTTGGGGTTCTCCTTTACCTCTCTCACCAAGGCCCTTTCCCACGATTGCTCAGTTTGGCTGGGCAGCCAGGTCTAGGAAGACTTCTGGTGGTCCCAAACTTCTTCCATTTAAGGATTATGGATTTGCAACCTTGGCCAGATCTGTGCCTTGCCACAATTCTGTCTCTGAGCTCCTTGGGCAGTTCCTTTGAGCTCATGATTTTCATTTGGTCTGACATGCACTGTGAGCTGCGAGGTCTTATATAGACAGGTGTGTGCATTTAATTAAACACAGCTTGACTCCAATGAAGGAGTAGAACCATCTCAAGGACGATCACAAGGAAATGGACAGCATGTGACTTAAATATGAGTGTCTGAGCAAAGCGTCTGAGTACTTATGACCATGTCATATTTCAGTTTCTCTTTTTTAATAAATTTTAAAAAATTTCTATATTTCTGTTTTTTCCAGTCAAGATGGGGTGCAGAGTGTACTTTAATGAGAAAAAAACGAACTTTTTAGAATTTACCAAATGGCTGCAATGAAACAAAGAGTGAAAAATTTAAAGGGGTCTGAATACTTTCCGTACCCACTGTATATGACGCGCCCCCTGGGCCGTGGGGTACTCGATTCCGGGCCAGTCGGTGCAGGGGATGTCACAGTGGCAGTGAACTGGTCCGTGACCCAGGGCGGTCAATAAAAGGGGATTATAGTTTTTATAGTTTAATGTATGTGACACCACCTGTGGTATGCGGCTATATGGAGCCGCCGCTGCGGTGCAGATCTTCTGGAGCTGATGGTGACGCAGCAGAGTTGGGACAGCTCTCCACAGGCAGAGCTTAGCTCCAGGGCAGGAAATGGTGATGTTATAGTGATGTTATATGCTGTGCAGTGTAGTGCAGGGGATGGCGCAGATAATAACCAGCAGTTTCCTCTTATCTTTACTTACGGTGGTTAGGCACAGGTACTAGCTTGTAGTAGAGGTCCGGATGACCTGGAAGCAAGTTGGGAATCCACCTCGCCAGGTGAAGTTGGAGGCCTTCCCTTTGTGCTAATCTCTTTGGCCCTGCTGCTTATAGTTGTGCTGTGGCCCTCGTCCCTGAGTAAAATGTCTCTGTGCTCACCCGTATGACAGGCTGCTCGGGCCTTCCTGGAGTGTCATTTCCACGTGGTGGTACTGGGCCCTATGTGCTGCGGAGCCTCCGGGTGTCTGATGGGGCCAGGAGACCTGCAGTCTTCTGCCCTCCAGTTTCTGCTGCTGGGCCTTCAGTGCCCCACAACCTCGGACTCCGGTGTCTGGTTCTTCTACGCTCCTCTCTGGGGTGAGCTGCCGTGCAGCTCCACTCCCCAGGTCTTTCCCCTTCGCTGTCCTGACTTCAACTCCTCTCAACTGCTCTAACTAATCCCGCCTCCAGATCCCAGTTGCTAAGGGGAGGAGCTCCCCTTGCTGGTCTAGAGCCAGCAAAGTGTTGCATGCTAGTATACCTGACTAGGGGACCCCTGCTTGCTTCCAGGCATGACATCACCTCTTGTGAGAGAGGCAATGCCACTGTGGCAACCGGACCCCAGGGGTGCCACATTCTCCCCTAGTTAAATTCAGTACTCCCGGACTGAGGATACCTTTTTGAATTAACAATCAACAATAATAACAATTCACATTAAAAATAGTTTACAAAGACAAAAATTACAAAAAACCCAACCAAACATTTATAGCAGTCACTGGGGCGCTTAGTCTTTACGCCACAATCCGGGGATTGTCTTTTTCCGGATAATTGAAATTTGGCTGATGGGAACTGCATCAACCCACTTTGTGTATCGTCCCTGGGCGTGTCTTCAGGGCACTCTGTCGTTGGGCCTGGTCTTCGGCCACGCCTGCGGTCTATTTTCAAGGCCACTTACTATTATTACTTACTTACTATTTTCAATATTGTCCTGACTACACCTAGTCCTGTGGTCCAATTGTCCATAAATTTAACAACTATATATATCCAAGATTAGTTAACGGTTACAACTATATATAACATACACGTTAGTTCCTCCAGCGGGCAGGAAGCTGACCTTTAGTACTTCGGGTCGATCTACGTGGTACATTTGTTGTCACTGACCTACCCTGGTCCCTAATGTCTACCCCTGGTGTGGTGGGTTCAGTGTGAACTACACTACGGGTAGTCTGAGGTAACACCGGTAGGCTGGGTAATCTCCTACGAATTCTTTGGCTCACCCTGGGTATGACAGGTTCACTGCTAGCAGAGGGTAGATTCTCCTGATCTGCTGCTGATGAAGCATCTGTCTCTGGGGCCGATTGGTCTCTCTGCTGTTCTGGAGCCTCTGCAGCTTCCGGTGAGGCCGCTTGGAGAAAGGTCATGACCGGTACCACAATTGCTCTGTTCACCTACGTCCAAGACCGGGGAAATGCTCCAAGGACTGTCTGGACCATTTCCTCCACTTTTTCTCTTTGCTGAGGGCTGTCTTGGTCTTCTTATTTGTGTTTCAACTGTTCAGGGCATATCTTCAGGTGGTCTCTTGAGACTGCCGCTGAAGTTTCCCCTTCATCTTTACTGATGAGGCACACTTTAGTGTTATTGTAATTCGAGGGTAGGACGGTGTATGGCTCAACCTCCCACTGGTCATCTAATTTGTGGACTCGTCTCTTCCTCTTGAGTACCTGTTCTCCAGGTGATAAGGGAACGGCAGGTGCATGCTGATTGTAAGTTTTCTCCTGCTTTTGTCTCGCCTGGGACAAACTTCTCTCCACACATTCTTGCACCTTGCGGTATTGTTTCTGCCACTCTGTATCCCAACCTGCATCTGGTGATGTCGTCTCTCGTGTTAAGACTCCCATGTCTAAGTCAATGGGTAACTTGCCAGGTCTTGTACTCATCAGGTAAGCGGGTGTACAGTTGGTGGAGTTCACCGGGATGTGGTTATATAGATCCACCAAATCTGGTAACTTCTCTGGTCACAGGCTATGTTCTTCAACGGGCAACGTCTTCAACAGGTCTATTACCACCTGGTTCATTTTCTCGCACAACCCTTTGTTCTGGGGATGATAGGGCGTCGTCCTTATTTTCTTGAAGCCGTACAAGTTACAGAATTCCTGGAAGACTTCTGCTTCAAAGGCTGGACCTTGGTCAGTCAGTACTCGTTCAGGGTAACTGTGCGGGCGACAAAAGTGGTTGTTTGGTGATTATGGGCTGCAGGGGAGACCTCTGGCTGTCATGGTCTTTCCGTCTCAGGTTGCATGGACCACATTCCCGACACCATCTCTCGATTGTTTTCCTCATGCCAACCTAGTAGAATCGCTCACGTAGCAGGACTTCCAACTTCTTCCACCCGAAGTGTCCTGCTCCATCGTGGTACGCTTCTAAGACCATTGGCGCATCCCGCCTCGGGACTACCACCTGCCAGAGCAGCTCATGTGTCCGGGAGTTGATACTTCTTTCCCTCGTAGATGAACAGTTTGCCCTTCTGCTTCCACAACTGTTGGGCCTCCTGTGGAGCATCTGGATCAGGGTGCGAGTCAGCTTGTGTCAGCAACACCTTTACCAGGCGGACAGCCGGGTCGCTATCCTTCGTCTCTGCCCATCCATGATGGGGCAATGGATTGAATGTGGCCTCTCTGTTGGCAGAGCGCTTGTCCCTCACACAGTGGGAGCACTGGGTCACCCCGTGACGATGGAAAGCGGGTAGCTCTATCTCCTCCAGCTCTTCCGGGTCTTCTCCCCCATCTGGCAAGTTGGCCATCCTGGACAGCGCATGAGCTTTAGTGTTTTTATGCCCCGCCCGATACTTGATGGTAAACTCGTAGTTAGACAGTTGGGCCATCCATCGTTGCTCCAGGTGTGTCAGCGGGTTGTTGTCTGTGAAGACTGTAAATCTGGAGGAGGCGAGGTAGTGTTTGAAGCACTCTGTTACAGCCCAGACTATGGCTATAAACTCCAACTTGAAGGAACTTTAGTTGTCGGGGTTCCTTTCCGTAGAACGGAGCTTCCTGCTGGCGTAGGCAATCACCCTCTCTCTACCCTGCTGTACCTGGGACAGCACCGCTTCCAATCCCACGTTGCTGGCATCCATATGGAGTACAAAGGGTTGGCTATAGTCGGGGTAGGCCAGGACTTTGTCTCCAATAAGAGACATTTTCAGTAGAGTGAAAGATTCGTCTTCTGGTTTACCCCATTTGAACAAAGGTTTCGGGTTCTTGACCTTCTTGGACTGGCCCACTAAGAGGTCCTGCATGGGTGCCGCTATCTTGGTGAAACCCTTGATGAATCTCCTGCAGTAGCCTACCAGCCCGAGGAACTGCTGCACTTCCTTGATAGTGGAGGGTCTTGGCCAGTCCTTCATCACAGTGACTTATTCAGGGTCTGGTGCTACACCTTCGGTGCTTACCACATGACCTTGATACTGCACCTTGGGCTTTAACAAGTGGCACTTGGATGGCTTTACTTTCAGGCCATAACCTGATAGGGCTTCGAACACCTCGGCCAGGTTGCTCCAGGTGGTCTTCGTATGTCTTCAAGTAGACGATTACGTGGTCTAGGTACAGCAGGACGGTTTCAAAGTTTTTGTGTCCTAGGCAACACTCCATTAACCGCTGGAAGGTTCCTGGGGCGTTGCAGAGCCTGAATGGTATGCAGTTGAACTCGCTGAGGCCCATTGGTGTTGTAAACGCGGTCTTTTCTCTGTCCGCCTCTGCCACAGGAACCTGCCAGTACCCACTGGTGAGATCCAAAGTGAAGAAATAGTTAGCTGATCTCAATGCGGCTAATGATTCCTCAATTATGGGTAATGGGTAGGCATCCTTATGTGTAATGGGGTTAATATGCCTGTAATCAATACACATCCTCATTGTACCATCTTTCTTTCTAACGAGAACTAATGGAGCTGCCCAGGGGCTACAGCTATCTCTGATCACCCCAGCCTCCTTCATCTCCCATAACATTCCTTTGGCACATTGATAGTGAGCTGGGGGTACAGGCTGGTACCTCTCTTTAATAGGCGGATGATCTCCCGTGGGGATATGATGTTGGACCCCTTTTACCTGCCCAAAGTCTAGTGGGTGTTTGCTGAAGACTCACTCATATTCTTGGACCACCCGGTATAATCCATGCTTTTGGTGCAAAGGGGTGGAGTCAGTGCCCACTTGTAGCTTCTGACACCAATCCTCCATCTGCCCCTTGGAGCCATTATCCTCCGCCGGTTTGGATGGAGGCAAGGGTTCCACTGTCTTTATTGCGTTGTTACTGAGAGTGAATAGCTTAGCAAGGGTAGCATACCGTGGTAAATGGACCAATTCAGGATGCGTATCGGTACTCCTCCCTTGCGGACATCGACTACCCCCCTGTCTGTCAAGATGGTGGGCCTACTATCAGAGTACACGGGTTCTACCAGGGTCTGATAATCTTGACCCCTGAGACCGATTGCTGCCCAACACCATATTAACATTTCACTCCTAGTGCAATGGGGAATGGATCACTCATTCTGACACTGCCAACTTCTCCTTCAGACAGCTCTACCTGTTGTCTTTTCATTAGTGCTCTGATTTCCTTCTGCAGAACTCGCTGCTGACTGGAACTGGTAATCTCTGCAAACTGTTGCAACAAAAGAATAATTTCCCCAAGACAATTCTCTATCACATTGGTGCCTATAGTTATCATAGGATGACTTTCTCGGCGATCAATATCAACAATAATCATGCCTTGTGATGGCAATTCTACTCGGCCAACTTTTATGGTCACCTCTTTATACCCCACCTGAGGCAAGGGCTGACCATTGCTGGCATAGATGCAAAGATGTTCAACTGGACGGCAGGTAATGTCTGAATCAGTCCAGTATTGTTTATAAAGGATATATGGCATTGTTGTCACCTGGGACCCAGAGTCCAGCAGTGCGTTCATTGGGATGCCATCAAGCACGACAGGTAGGATAGGTTGTCCTCCCACGTACTTGTCTCGCCAGCTTTGTGGGCCTGGTCGTCTTACTCCTGGGTGTTGGCCCTCAGCCCCAGGGGTTGCTCGTTTAAATTACAGAATATTGCGTAGTGCCCCGCCTTTTGACAGCGGCGGCAGATGGGTTGTCCGTCCTGGTCATAGTGATCACTGTTTCTCCCTCTGGTCGGTGGAATTCTTCTCTGTTGTCGCCACGGGACATCATCCGGACTAGAAGCCAGCTGGATCCTTTCCTTTGGAGACACTTGCATGGCCTGCACGGTTTTGGTTAACGCAGCCACACTTTTGGTCAGCTCCTGGACCTGAAGGCGTAGGTCCGCAGACGGATCATTATCTAGGGTCTGCGCGTCAGCCTCCACAGGTGCCCGGGAAAAGGACGCCACCTCCTGGTGGTATGTGATAGCTGGGCGCCGGAGGGATGCAGTGCCACCTGGGGTTGGTTCTCGTAGCACCTGGATGGCTCGGTCTTTAAATTGCGCAAAGTCCAGATCAGGGTTTTGCAGAGCCATAATGCGCAGCTGTGTCCGGTGGGCGTTAGACAGGAGACCCTCAGTAAACTGCTCAGTTAGCAATCTGTCCTTGTCTGGCACACTGTCGGGGTCTACCTGTTTAATGGCCTGCAGCGCCTCCTGCAGATTTAGAGCATAAGGGTACACTGTCCTGCACCCTTTGTTTGCACCCGTAGAACTTCATCTTAATTTCTGCTGCGGTGCGGGTGTCAAAGGTATCTTTCAACCGGGCCAGTATTTCCTTAACAGTGTCTTTGTCCCTGCCGGGCCAGGACTTCACCTCTCTCTTGGCTACACCGATTAGCTGGCCTATGAGGATGCTGACTTTTTGCTCCTCACACAGGGGGTACACTTTAAACAAACTGCGCAGCCTCTCCTCAAAGTCGGTCAGAGTGTGCGACTTCCCTGAATACTGGGGCTGAATCCTCTCCCAGGTTGGGAATCTTCCTCCCCCCTAGTGAACCTCAGCCAGGTCCTGGGTTTCTACTGACGTACCAGTATGCTGCTCTGCAGGCAGGAGGGATCGCTTACCCGGTGGTTCCAGATCGGTTCCCTGGGGTGCCACATATATATATCAGAGCTAGGCAGGCAGGCAGTGTATGTGGCAGACTGCAATGCATACAGCACAAGAGGCTCTATTCCAGTTCTGTCTGCTGCTGCTATTACAGATATTTCTAGAATTAGCCCCTGGTATCAGGAGCCAGGGATTTTTTTGCTTAAAAAGCAATCCAGAGGACACTGTTTTTCTGCTCCATTTGCTTGTTGCCACTGCAGAATACAGCCAGATCCTTTCCATATTACAGCAATAAAGATCCAGAAATTTGTAGTGAACGTGGAAAATATTGGCCTCCACTTAAATTTTGTTGCAGTGTGCTAGTGAAGCTATTGACACTAGGTCGCTATGAAAAATAGTAACCTACAGGCCAGCTATTTAAAACGATGGTTTTCCATCACACGTATCACATATAATTGTTCTCCAAATTCAGCCATTTCTGGCCTCCATTTAAATTATGTTGCAGTGTGTCAGTGAAGTTATTGAAACAAGGTCGCTGTGAAAAATAGAAACCTACAGGCCAGCTATTTAAAACTGTGGGTTTCCATCACACGTATCACATATAGAGATGAGCGTTGTTCTACTCGAACTGTTCGCCAATCTCAAATTCGAGCTGTTTTGGGCGGTGTTCGAGCCGGTCGGCGAACACGAACAATTTGAGAAAAATTCGGCTGTTCGAGGTTATGTTCGATAACTGTTCGTGCACCAAAATCATAACTGGATTTTTTCTCAGTAATGATGAAAATTAATGTTAATACGCAGTTTGAGTGTACAGCGGGGCGGGGGGAGGGGCAGGGGATGGATCTCTGCAGGAACAATGAAGATCTCCATTTTTTTTTCTCTTTCCCGCATTTGCAGTGGGGAGGTGCAATCTGTCAGCCTATCAGCAGCGCACACACGGAGCGAAGTGCTTTTTTTCACACAAGCAAGGGCATGTGTGATTGGCAGTGTATGTCACATGTCCTTGCCCTATAAGACCAAGCCATTTTCCCCGTCGCCACCATTTTCTCACTGCTGCAGCTGCGTGTTAGACGGCACCGCTGTTGCTGTGTGTGACGCGCCCCCTGGGCCATATTCTTTAGGGGGAATATCCGGAGCCGGATCAGATGGGAGTTGTAGTCTTCCGAGTGGCTGTGACCCGGTCCGTGCCCAGGGTGTCAAACTCAGTTGTATGTGGCAGTCCTACAGATGTTAATAAGTTCTTAATGTCGACTACGCCACCCGTTGTATTGCGGTCACTATGGCCGCCGCTGCAGCAGGGTCCGCTGAGGCTGATGGTGTAGGTGCAGCTTTTGATGGTATAACCCCCAACGGGTGGGGTATAGCCTCAGGGGGTCAGGTGCAGAGGATGGGGGTTGTGGTGGTGCAGCATAGATGTTAAAGGAAGACAGAGTCGGGTTATGCAGTTAAGGGTATTTACTCACTGCTGATGTTCCGGTCACTCCAGCTTCAAGTGACCTCCCGAGCCGTGCTGCATCCACCAGGACCTGGATCCAGCCAACCCCCAAGCGAGTCCGGAGCGTGACCCTGAGCTCTCCTTCTGTCCTTTCTCTGGCCGTCCCCACTAGTGATCCACCCAGGTCCAGCTCCCTCGGGCCTTCTGTTGGGAGACCCTTGGCCTTGGGTTCCCTGACCCTCCACGTGGTATGCTTTCGGGGTGGATGTGGTGGGTGGCCGTGGCAGACGCTGCCCACGGCCTCCGGTCTCTGGCTGGGGTGTGTTTTTGCCCCCCACCAGCTTGGGTTCCGGTACCCTGATGCCGACTCTTCACCCGTGGATTGGATTTGGGGTCTCAGAGTCCTCTCTTCTGTTTCCCCCTCTGGGTCTCTCTTGCTTTCTCCTCTCTCTCTCTCTGGGCTGCTCTGCTCCTCTGCTTCTTACTTCTCTGCAAAGGCTGACAGACTGACCCTGTTCTTAGTTGGTGCCCACCTTATATATCCCTCTATGTGTGAGCTCAGGTGACCAGCACCCAATGAGCTCCTATCTTTACCCAGGCTGCTCCCCCTATCTGCCCCTACACTACTTGGGATGTACCACCCCCCTCCCACTCCAGCCAGGAACAGACTCGGTCGTACCTGCACATTTCTAAGTGGGAGTACCGTCGGCCTGTTCCTCGGAAATGGGATGTATGTAGTGCATGCAGCCTACCGAGCTCAGTTCCACACTCCATCCTTACCCGGGAGTGGAATATCACACCTCTGGGTTGAGGTGCAATACCCCTGTAGCAGCCGAATCCTCAGGGTGCTACATGTGCGCTATACCTTGTTAATTTCAAGCCAATTTTCGCACAAATATACAGATAGCTTGGGAGTAGGGAATAGTTGTGATTGCAGTCCTTTTAAGGACTAGGTTACAGCATTTCCTACGACTTTTATCAGGCAGGTCTGTGCTCTTAAATAGATAGATTGTGGGAGTAAAGACTAATTGTAATTGGAGTCCTTTTCAGGACTAGGTTACATCAGTTCCTATCAGTTTTTGCCAGGCAGGTCTGTGCCAGTGCTGTGCAAGTTTTTTTCACAGCATTTGGCTGAATCTAGCAAAGCTAATCCTTTTTGGCCTATTGCAGAGTGTGTTAGTCAGTGGAGTAGCCTATCTGTGTTGCAAGATATACCACCTGTGTATAGAATACCAATTTTTTTACTGCACCTAGTGAAGTAAAATCTTTTGGGCATAGCATCATTCTATTAGTCCATCTATACTGACCTCCATCAGGTTGCAAACTGAATATAATTTTTTTCTGCATCTAGCTCTGAAAAAATATTTGGGCTTCTAGCAGTGTGTGGGACTTGGTCTATTAGTCCATCTATACTGACCTCCATCAGGTTGCAAATTAAAAATAATTTTTTTCTTCATTTATCTCTGAAAAAATATTTGGGTTTCTAGCAGCGTGTGGGACTTGTTCTATTAGTCCATCTATACTGACCTCCATCAGGTTGCAAATTAAAAATATTTTTTTTCTGCATCTAGCTCTGAAAAAATATTTGGGCTTCTAGCAGTGTGTGGGACTTGGTCTATTAGTCCATCTATACTGACCTCCATCAGGTTGCAAATTAAAAATAATTTTTTTCTGCATCTAGCTCTGAAAAAATATTTGGGCTTCTAGCAGTGTGTGGGACTTGGTCTATTAGTCCATCTATACTGACCTCCATCAGGTTGCAAATTAAAAATAATTTTTTTCTTCATTTAGCTCTGAAAAAATATTTGGGCTTCTAGCAGTGTGTGGGACTTGTTCTATTAGTCCTTCTATACTGACGTCCAGCAGGTTGCAAATTGAATATAATTTTTTTCTGCATCTAGCTCTGAAAAAATATTTGGGCTTCTAGCGGTGTGTGGGACTTGGTCTATTAGTCCATCTATACTGACCTCCATCAGGTTGCAAATTAAAAATAATTTTTTTCTGCATCTAGCTCTGAAAAAATATTTGGGCTTCTAGCGGTGTGTGGGACTTGGTCTATTAGTCCATCTATACTGACCTCCATCAGGTTGCAAATTGAATATAATTTTTTTCTGCATCTAGCTCTGAAAAAATATTTGGGCTTCTAGCGGTGTGTGGGACTTGGTCTATTAGTCCATCTATACTGACCTCCATCAGGTTGCAAATTAAAAATAATTTTTTTCTGCATCTAGCTCTGAAAAAATATTTGGGCTTCTAGCGGTGTGTGGGACTTGGTCTATTAGTCCATCTATACTGACCTCCATCAGGTTGCAAATTAAAAATAATTTTTTTCTGCATCTAGCTCTGAAAAAATATTTGGGCTTCTAGCAGTGTGTGGGACTTGGTCTATTAGTCCATCTATACTGACCTCCATCAGGTTGCAAATTGAATAAAAACATTTTCTGCATCTAGCTCTGAAAAAATATTTGGGCTTCTAGCGGTGTGTGGGACTTGGTCTATTAGTCCATCTATACTGACCTCCATCAGGTTGCAAATTAAAAATATTTTTTTTCTGCATCTAACCCAGCCAATAGTTTTGGCCTAATACCACAGTTTGGCCACTCAGCTCTGCTCGGTTACCATCCATTGTTTTTTTGTGCAAACAACTCCAGAGTTGTGAATTAGTTAACCACCAAAATGAGTGGAAAAAGGCCTGCTGCTGGTGGAAAGGGGAATAGGCGTGTTGGGAAGGGGAAAAAAGGTTGTGTCCGTGGGGTAGGTGCAGAAGAAAGACCATCTTCCAGCCAAACTAAAATGTCTACTTCTTTTAGCGGACAATGTGATAAGATCCCTTTCTTACGGCCACGCCAATCGCTACAAATTCCAGATGAGGCACAAAAACAGCAGGTGCTTCAACGGATATCAAGTGCTCCTTTAAGTGGGCTCTCCTCCACATCAACTTCAACATCACAAATACTCCAGTCCTCAAAGGTGTCACCCAAATCGCACTTGCTTCCTCACAGCTCCCAAATCTCCAGCTGCCCGTCTGAGTATGAGGTAGAACAGATGGTTGAGTCTGCAGAGCTGTTTACTCATACTATAGCCTGGGAATCAGAGGTCGACTCCAGCGCTTCTGTGAATCCAGACGAGGAAATGATCTGCACTGATGCCCAGAATCTTTATGAGTCGGATCCAGGACCAGACGCAGAAGGTTCTGACCATAATGTAGACCCTCATTCCCAAACTGTAACTCCTGTTGGTGGAGACAATGAGGAAGACGATGATAAGACTCAAATACCTGATTGGAGCGACAACTTTAGTTTTTTGTCAGGGCAGGAACAGGTTGGCTCTGAGGACGACGGGTGTGATAACGCACAGGGTGATGATGATGAGGTCGGAGATCCCACTTACTGTCAACCCACAGTCAGCCAAGAGATGAGGTCAGCAGAGGAGGTGGAGGAAGATGCTAGTGACGACGAGGTCAGGTTGCGCCTTCCTGGACAGAGACGTAGTACTGGAAGCACGTCAACAACTGCATCCTCAAACACAACTCTGCCTCTCACCACAAGTCGTGGTGGCTCTTCAGGTCGCATGGGTGCTAAGCCTTGCATAGCCTGGGCATTTTTTCAGATCGATAAAGATGACCCAACTCGTGTTATCTGTAACATTTGTCAGCAAAAGCTAAGTAGAGGCCAAAAAATACATAGTTTGAGTACTTCATGCATGAACCGGCACATGGACATGAAGCATAAGTTGCAGTGGGAAGCTCAGTGTGCTACAATGCGGTCTAGCCGGCCGGGCCAACCACCGTCTGCCATATCTTGTGCATCCGCGGCCTCTTCATCCTCTGTGACTGGGGGGACAGCAGTCACACCTGTTTTGGGGCGCAGACCTGCCACCTCTTTACCCGCAACAGCCAGCGTGATTGGCAGGTCATCATTTTCTTTGGAGGTGGTAACACCAGCTGGTCTTGAGCGCTGTCCGACATCGATAGCACCACCTTTGGATCAAGGCAACCTAACATGTCCGCCTGCATCTTCCTCACAGACCGGCAGTTTGCCGGGGACACCCTTATCAACCCCGTCTAAGCACAATAGCCAGCCCTCGGTCCCTCAGATGTGGACAAGTAAAAGACCATTTCCTCCTAGCCATGAGAAAGCTAAGAGGTTGAATTTCACCATCTGCAAGCTCTTGGCTACAGAAATGCTGCCTTTCCGCCTGGTGGACACAGAGGATTTTCGAGACCTTATGTCCGTCGCAGTGCCCCAGTACCAGATGCCCAGTCGGCACTACTTCTCAAAGAAAGGTGTGCCTGCGCTCCACCAGCATGTCGCACACAACATCACCGCTTCTTTGAGAAACTCTGTGTGTGACAGGGTGCATTTCACCACAGACACTTGGACGAGTAGGCATGGACAGGGGCGTTACATGTCGCTGACTGGGCACTGGGTAACTATGGTGACAGCAGGACAAGGGGCTGCTGTCCAAGTCTTGCCGTCCCCACGAGTTGTGCGTCAATCCTCTTTATGTCATTTTTCCTCCACTGCTTCTGCCTCCTCAACCTCCTCTCGGTCTTCCACCTGCACCCAAAGCCTGTCTGGTCATGCCACAAGCTTTCTAACTGCGCAGAAGGGATCCTGCACACCTCCTTACTATGCTGGCAGTAGGGCTCAACGTCATCAGGCGGTTTTTACATTGAAATGTCTGGGAAATGTGAGTCACACAGCTGAGGAGTTGTGGTCAGCTCTGGAGAACCAATTTCATGAATGGTTGTCTCCACTGGACCTGAAACCAGGGAAGGCCGTGTGCGACAATGCTGCAAACCTGGGTGCGGCCCTTCGCCGGGGCAATGTCACACACGTGCCTTGTATGGCTCACGTGTTGAACCTGGTTGTCCAGCAATTTTTAGCCCACTATCCCAGACTAGATGGCCTTCTGCAGAGGGCACGGTCGCTGTGTGCTCACTTCCGCCGTTCGCATCCCGCAGCTCAGCGACTTACATCTCTACAGAAGTCGTTGGGCCTGCCACTTCACCGGCTAAAATGCGATGTGCCTACCCGGTGGAATTCAACTCTGCACATGTTGCAGCGACTGTGGCAGCACCGACAAGCCCTGGTGCAATACGTTCTGACGTATAGCCTGGGCCAACGAGATTCAGAGGTGGGGCAAATCACGCTGGAGGAGTGGTCTCAGATCAGGGACCTATGCACCCTTCTGCACAGTTTTGAAATGGCGACGAAGATGTTTAGTGCTGACGATGCCATTATCAGCATGACTATTCCGGTGATTTACATGCTGGAGCACATGTTAAACAGAATTCGGAGTCAGGTGGTGGCACAAGAGGAGGTGGAGGAAGTAGAGGAGGAGGAGTTGTATGCGGAAGGGCTAACATCTGCAAGGTCCAGACGGTCGGCAGCACCAAGGCGGCAGGCATGTGAGGGTGGGGGAGATGATTTTACCAGGGCGCATGGTAGCAGCCAAACTAGTGAGGAAGGTGCAGGAGCCCAGGAAGAAGTGGAGGACGAACTGATGGAAGACTCATCAGATGAGGGAGACCTTGATCACATTTCTGTTGTGCGAGGTTGGGGGGAGAGGACAGAGGAAGGAAGCATGATTGCTACCTCGCCACCAACACAACAGGGACTTGGTGCTCCTGGATGCGCAACACACATGAGTGCCTTCTTGCTGCACTACCTGCAACATGACCCTCGAATTGTGAGAATTAGAAATAATCCTGACTACTGGGTTGCCACACTGTTAGATCCCCGGTACAAAAGTAAATTTGCAGAAATTATTCCTGCCATAGAAAGGGATGCACGCATGCAGGAGTATCAGCAGAGACTGTTGCAGAATCTTACATGTGCTTTTCCACAAAATACCAGTGGTGCACGTAGTGAATCTCACAGTTCCAACTTGCCAACCGTGGGACCGTCAAGTGTTCAGCACTCAAACCGTAACAGAACCACAGTATCTGCTGGTAACATCAATTTTGCGGAATCATTTCACCACTTTTTTAGCCCATCCTTTGCAAGGCCACAGGAGACAAGAAGTCTGACACATAGTCAACGCCTAGAGACGATGGTACAGGAGTATCTCCAAGTAAACATTGAAGCCACGACTGTGTCACTGGACCCTTGCTCTTTTTGGGCTTCCAATCTGGATAAATGGCCGGAGCTAGCCACTTACGCCTTGGAGATCTTGTCATGCCCCGCAGCCAGCGTTCTGTCTGAACGTGTGTTCAGCGCTGCTGGTGGTGTGCTGACAGATAAGCGCACGCGGCTCTCCACTGATAATGTAGACAGACTCACGTTCATAAAGATGAACAAATCATGGATCCGAAACGACTTTTCTACCCCTGTGTCATCCTGGGGAGAGTAAAAGCTTGATGATTGGTTAAAATCACCCTACCAACCGTTTTAAGCTTTCAAATTACTAATCATGTTTATCTGTATCTTGACTGGAAAATAATTTGGGCTTTGTAGCAGTGTGCAGCACTGATCCTATTAGGCCATCTATAATAAGCTTCACCAGATTTAAAATTAAAAATAATTTTTAGCTGCATCTAGCCCGGAAAATAATTTTGGGGCTCCGAGATGCGCAAGACACATAAGTGCCTTCTTGCTGCACTACCTGCAGCATGACCCTCATATTGTCAGAATTCGAAGTAATCATGACTACTGGGTTGCCACACTCTTAGATCCCCCAAACTTTTCGATCAACCTTTTCATTTTAATAAAGACCAAAAAAATGGTCATTTTTGAAATTATAAGCATTAGCAGGTTGTTAGAAACTGAAATCAAACAGTTTTCAACTCAAAACTTTATTCTAGGTGATGTTACATTTTCACATAGGACCCCTTGTTCGAAAGGAGCTTCTGAACTCTCTCGTCCATTGAATTTGTCAGGTTTTGGACGGTTTCTGCTTCAATTGTTTTGCATGAGGACAGAATACCCTCCCAGAGCTGTTGCTTAGATGTGAACTGCCTCCCGCCATCATAGACACTCCTTTTAATGATGCTCCAAAGGTTCTGAATGGGGTAGAGGTCAGGGGAGCATGGGGGTCACACCATAAGTTTGTCCCCTTTTATGCCCATATCAGCCAGAGATGCAGATGTTTTATGTGCAGCATGAGATGGTGCATTATCATGCAGAAAAATGATCTTGCTGTGAAATACACGGTTCTTCTTCTTGAACCATGGCAGGAAGTGCTGTTTGAGAAAATCCACATACATTATGGAGTTCATCTTTAGCGCCTTCAGGGATCCTAAAGGGGCCGACAATCTCTCTCCCCATGATTCCAGCCCAAAACATTACTCCACCTCCTCCTTGTTGGCGCTGTAGCCGTGTTTGCGTGGGGTGTCCATCAACCAGCCATCCTCCACTCCATTCATCTGGACCATCGAGCGCTGCACGGCACTCATCCGTGAACAAAACAGTTTTGAAATCAGTCTTCATGTAATGTTTGGCCCACTGGAGCCGTTTCTGCTTGTGTGAAGTGGATAGAGGAGGTCGACAGGATGGCATATGCACAGCTGCAAACCTCTGAAGGACCCTGCATCTTGTTGTTCGGGGGACGTTGGAGGCACAAGCAGCTTCAAAAACTTGTCTGCTGCTATGACAAGGCTTTTTTGCCGCTGCTGTTTCAACCTGACGTAATTGCCTGTAGGAAAGAGTCCTCAATTTGCCCTTATCAGCACGCACACGTGTGTACTGTGAATCAGCTACATACTTCTTGATTGCCAAGACACTTCATCCTGATCATCGCACAATGTTGATTGTAGTCATGCCTTGACCTAAACACTCCACAATTTGTTGCTTCTCAGCAGCCGACACATCCTTTTTCTTTCCCATTTTGGCAGAAAATGTAGGCTGCTTAATAATGTGAGAGAGCCTTCTTAAGTAGTCTTACCTTTCATTGGACACACCTGCCAAACTAATTAGCACAGGTGTCTGCAATTGCTTACAGTGATATAAAGAGCCCTGACACACATCACCATCAATGAGTTTAACTGACAAACAAACAAATTCTTCCCTTATCACTCCTAAACACTTTTTGCATAATAATTTGGAACGCGGTGTACATGTGCTTTTCCACAAAACACCAGTGGTTCACGTAGTGAATCTTACAGTTCTAACTTGCCAACCGTGGTCTGTATGGAATTGTTCAATAAAGGGCCCAAAATTAAGATAACATAGATGGGAGAGGTCTCTATGAATAGGAATTCCTAAGTATTTGATACCCTGTGAGGGCCAGGCAAAGGGAAAGTTGGACTGGATGGAATCCTATATGGATTTAGGGAGGGAGACATCGAGGGCCTCAGACTTCGCTGCATTGATTTTAAAATTTTACCATGTAACAAAGTGATCTATTTCAGCCATAACAGCAGGGATGGATATATGTGATTGAGTGATATATACTAGGACATCATCAGCAAATAGAGAGCACTTGTACTCGGTGCCTCCCACCTCAATCCACCTAATATTGGGGTTATGGCGAATTGATGAGAGCAGGTGCTCCGTCACTAGGATGTATAAGAGAGGGGACAGAGGACATCCCTGCCTTGTCCCATTGGTGATTGTGAAAGGTGATGAAAATGTTCTGACGCACCCCCTGGGCCTTGGGACACCCGGAGCCGGACCCTTTTTGGTGGATGCTGGTGGTTGTAGTCTTCGTGGCGACGATCCGGTTCCGTGGCTCAGGGCGGTCAAACCAGTGGCGGAACTATTTATGTGGTTTTGATGTTTAAATGTCCGACTACGCCACCCGTGGATTGCGGTCAGAGCGAACCGCCGCTACAGGGCAGACCGCTAAGGCTGGTGTTGTGGGTGCAGCAGAGCGTAGCATAACTCCCCACGGGAGGAGTATAGCCTCAGGGCAGTGTATGCGGAGGATGGGGGTGATGGTGCAGGGCAGCAGCAGTAACGACACGGAGTCAGTGATGCAGTTCAGGGCCTTTACTCACAGTTCTTATTATCCAGACCACGTCTGCAGGTAACGGCTGCCCACGTCGTACTGTGCTCACCAGGTGAGGGGCTCAGACAACTCCCAGATAACTTTGGAGCGCTTCACAGGACCCCCTTTGTGTGTCCTTTGTCTGGCCTTTCTTACCAACACTTCTGTCCGGCTGCCTCGGGCCTTCTCTTGGTAAACTTGGCGCCAGTTTCCCTGACCCTATGTGGTGCCTTCCTAGCGGGTGGAGCAAGGGGCTGCGCCACATAAAATGTCAGAGCCTCCGGTTTCTAGCTGAGGGTCGTTTCCTGCCTCCACTAGTTCGGGGACCGGTCTCCCCCTTTGGCCTGACCCCTCCACGCAGGTGGATTCGGGCGTGCGGTGGCGACTCGCCCGTCCGCACCCCTGGGATCCCTTCATTCCTCGTTCCTGGAGCCTTCTCCGCTCCTCTTCCTTCCTTCTCCCTCTTGCAGGCCTGGGCCTCTGTTACTAGGCCCGCCTCCGGAGCAGAGCTCATGCAGAGCCCCTGCTCCCTGCCACTTCTGCTCAGACTTCTCTGCACTGAACTAAGATGGTGCCCACCTTTTATACTCCCTTCTCAATGCACCCAGGAACTGCTTCCTCCCTGCTCCTGCACTGCAGGGTTCCCCTTCCTCAGTGTTCCCTCCCCCCACTCCAGCCAGGGACAGGGACTGTCGTGCCCATCTCAGGGGCATATTGGTCGCCCTGCCCCACGGCAATGTGGTGTAATGCATGCAGGTGTCGGGTCCTGATCCACACTCCATCCTTATCTGAGAGTGAGATATCACACCTCTGGGTGAGGTGCAATACGTCTGTAGCAACCGAGCCCTTGGTGCTACAGTTCCATTTATCTTCAGCCTAGGTGACGTATTGTGATACAGGGCCGTGATTTTGGCTATAAAAGGGTCCCCTAGACCCCTACCCCAAGCTTTTTAAGAGAATCATATATGGCGTGCCAGGAGACTCTATGGAATGCTTTCTCAGCATCCAACGAGAGTATCTACTTACAAATTTTTAACTGCATCTAGCCCAGGAAATACTTTGTGCCTAGTAGCAGTGTCTGCTAGTCAGCGGATTATCCCGGCTGTTAAGCAAGCTACACCACCTGTAGTTTGGACACTTAATTTTTTCAAAGGAAATGCTTCGGGACCACGGGATACTTAGTGAAGAGCATCAGGAGGCACCCCAAGGCATAGGGGCTGGGACTGGCACTAGGATGCCTTGCGGTGGACAGCCGAGCTCGATCCTTATAAAAGCTTTTTAACTGCAGCAGCTTTAGTGGACGCTACTGGAGCTGGAATTACGCGGCTGCTGGCATGAGACTTGCCCTCCAATAGATCCTTGTAAATGGATTTAAAGTGTATTCATTCAAATTAGAGGGACAATTTAAATTAAAAAGCTTAGAGCTGCCTCCACCACAGGGGGGCTCTCTCGACCCACCAGCGGACAGGCACCAGTATTGGGAGAGGGGGGCTGGCCGTCAGGGTTCACCGCGGCTCTGGCACAAACCCGGCGACACGGAGGTGGCACGGGCAGGAGAGGACTGGCCGTCTCGGCTTCTCACTTTTTGGATTTTAGAAGGGCATGACATGCCTATATCTGTGTCTCCCCCTCCTTTTACTCCTCCACCTCTTTTCTTTTCGCATGACTATATGTACTTGTCACTTTTCCATGTGTTAGTTGTGTCTTCTGAGCAGTTTGTCAGCTTTTGGACACCTTTGAAGGTGTTTTCTATGTGTTTCTATGTGTTTTTGTTTGCCTGCCATTGGTTTTAACGGTGTTCGAAGGTGTTCGACGAACAGTTCGACGAACAGTTCGGCGAACACACGGGTGTTCGACGAACCGAACCGAACTCGAACACTAGGGGGGTGGCTCAACACTAATTACATATAAGCTCGCTCCAAATTCAACCATTTCTGGCCTCCATTTAAATTTTGTTGCAGTGTGTTAGTGAAGTTATTGACACCAGGTTGTTGTGAAAAATAGTATCACATCTAAGTTTGCTCCAAATTCAGCCATTTGTAGTGAACGTGGAAAATATTGTCCTCCATTTAAAATGGGCAAGGCGCCGGCAAGGGACGGGGAAGTGAACGTGATGGTGATGGTGCATGCAGAGGCCGAGGCTGTGGGCAAGCTGAAATTGTGCCATAACAAACACCCACATCTTGTCGCCCGACCTTCCTGTCCCAATTACTAGGAGACCGCAGCACATCACTATTGAACCTAGAGCAGTGTCAAAAGGATGTTGGTTGGATTGCAGATAATGCTTCCAGTCACTTTGCCACCACCACCACCACCCTGTCTTCCACACGGTCCAATCTCAGTAGCCGTGAGTCTGGACAACTGATCCCACACTTGGACACTCCGTAGAGCTGTTCACTTTTCCATTTATAGATTCGAGCCTCTCGCCCGGTCCACTTGAAGCGGGGCAAGAGGAGATCGCATGTAGCGATGCTCAAATATTAGAGCAGCCATGGTCACATAAAGATGACGGTGGTAAACTGTCACAAGAGGTGGATGATGATGAGATACAATTGCCAGAAAGTCAGGAGGAGGACCAGGGTGTGGAAGTGGAAGATGAGGTGGTGGACGATGAAGTCACTGACTCAACCTGGCAAGGTGACATGCAGACCGAGGACAGTAGCACAAAGGGAGAGGGAGGCATAGCATCACAACAGGATGAACAAGCAGTGTGGTGGCCACAGACAGAAGGCGGGCAAGCGTTCCCCGTAACACAAACACAACAGAAGTTGCCAGTACAACTGTTAGGTCTTCCCAAGTCTGGTTGTTTTTTAAAGACTCTGCCGATAACCCCAAAAAGGCCATTTGCACCACCTGCCAGGCCAGTATCAGCAGGGGTTGCAAAACTACGAGCCTGACCACCACCAGCATGATCAGGCACATGGCAGCAAAGCATCCGACTAAGTGGGCTGAACCCCAGGGTCCAGCAACAGTGTCTGCGGGTGACACCACTGCTTCTTCTGTTGTTGTGTGTGCATGCCAATCCCCAGCGTTCAGTTGTCCCTACCCCAGTCCTTGGAACCCAAGCGCGAATCTGCAGCCAACGCCCCACAGGCCACACTACTAAATTCACACATTTCGCGAATGCTTGCACTCTAAATGTTGTCTTTTAGGCTCGTGGAGACGGAAGCTTTCCGCATCCTGATGGCAGCGGCTATCCCTCGGTACTCGGTCCCCAGCCGCCACTATTTCTCCCGGTGTGCCGTCTCCACATTACACGAGCATGTGTCCGACAATATTAGACGTGCCCTCAACAACGCAGTTACTGGGAAAGTCCACCTAACCACGGACACGTGGACAAGTGCTTGTGGGCAGGGACAGTACATCTCGCTGACGGCACACTGGGTTAATATAGTGGAAGCCGGGACCCAGTCGGACCTTGGGACGGAACACGTCATCCCGACGCCAAAGATTGCGGGCCCTGGGTCAATCAGGATTTCCCCCACATTCTTCAGCTCCTGCACCTCCTCCTCCTCTTCAGCATCCATCTCCAAAATGACCACATCAGTCGCAAGCTAGAAGAACTGCAGCACTGCCTCGGCCAAGCCGCAGCAGGCTGTGCTGAAGCTAATATGCTTAGGTGACAAACCACACAATGCTGAAGAGTTGTGGACAGCTCTAAAAGAGCAGGCAGATCTGTGGCTGACACCGCTGACCCTACAGCCAGGCATGGTCGTGTGTGACAATGGCCAGAATCTGGCGGCTGCTCTGAGGCGAGGCGAGCTCACACACAAACCATGCCTGGCCCATGTGCTTAACCTCATGGTTCAGCGGTTTCTCAAAACCTACCCGGATCTTCTGAATCTGCCTGTCAAAGTACTCCGCCTGTGTGCCTATTTTAGAAAGTCACCTACAGCTTCCGCCGCCCTTGCCGTGTTTCAGCAGCGTTTGCAGCTTCCGGCTCACCGACTGGTGTGTGATGTTCCCATGCGTTGGAACTCTACTTTGCAGATGTTGGGAAGGATTTGTGAGCAGAAGAGGGCAGTTGTTGACTACCAGCATCAACAAAGCCGTCAGTATTCAGGTCAAACTCCACACATAAAACCTCAGGAGTGGACATGGATGTCAAACATCTGTACCATCCTCCAAAACTTTGAGGACTCCACCAAGATGGTGAGTGGTGATGATGCCATAATTAGCGTCAACATCCCGCTTCTCTTTCTTCTGAAACGCTCTCTGCTCTCAATTAAAGAGGAAGCATTGCAGGCAGAGCACGATGAGATGGAGCAAGGAACCATACAGGGTGATTACACACAGCCCAGCCTCATCTCATCCCAACATGGATTGGGTGACAATTAGGAAGAGGATGAGAAGGAGGAAGAACAGGAGCTAGTTTACTGCGCTATAGACGGTACTACCTTCACAACTGTCATACTGTCTGTTCAGCATGGATGGCCTGAGGACAGGGAGGAGGAGGATGAGGAGTAGAACATGGTCAGTCATCCTCTTGGTGAGGACACGGAAGTTTTGCCTCTTTGCAATCTGGCACACATGGCTGAGTTTATATTACGCTGCCTTTCCCGTGACCCTCGCGTTGTCCAAATGGGTGGCAGTTATTACTGGTTGGTGATGCTTCTAGACCCACGCTACAGGGAGAACTTTGTCTCTTATTCTCTTGCAGGACAGGCCTAATAAAATGGTGCAGTACGAAAAGGCCCTTGTTGCGGAATTATTTAAAAAATTCCCATCTGAAAACGCTGGCGGCAGAGGTCACAGTTCGTTGGACAACCAAGGAGTACAGGTGAGAGAGACACAAATGCAATCCAGCAGAGGCAGGGGAATACTGTCAAAGTTCTGGGACAGTTTTCTCAGACCCTCAGGCCCTGAGCCGCGGGGTACTCTCACAAGGAGTGCAAAGTTTCTGAAGATGGTGAGGGAGTACCTTTCCGACCATACCAACGTCCTCAGTGATTCCTCTGTAACTTATAATTATTGGGTATCCAAGCTGGACTCGTGGCATGAACTGGCTCTCTACACCTTGGAGGTCCTGGCCTGCTCTGTCGCTAGCGTTTTGTCAAAGCGGGTTTTTAGTGCCGCCGGTGGAATTATAACCGATAGGCGCATCTGCCTGTTAACTGAAAATGCTGACAGCCTGACTCTTATAAAAATGAACAAGGGCTGGAGTGAGCCATACTTCTCAACACCACCGAATGATAGCAGCATAACATAAACTCAAATACCGTGTCTTTTTTGGGGGAGGTCTAAATCTATTCCCCTTGAACCTCTGTCTTGACACCCAGACATGGGTATACGCTTCCTGATTGTGTCTATTTGCTCTTGTCCTCCTTCTTCTCCGCATCCTCATCCTCCACCACCATATCACCACCATATGTACCATATCAACATATCTATGTCTCTTGCAAGGGGCATTGGAGATTCTCCAAATTTTTGGCATCCGTTGCATTCACTGCATAGGCAAACAGTATGGGAGACCCACTTCCTAATAATGGGAGCATTTTTTTCAAGAGGCCCTCCGACCTCTACTTCTATTGCAAGGGGCATTGGAGTGCCTCCAAATTTTTGACAGCCATTGCAGTCACTGCATAGGCAAACAGTATAGGATCCTTTCTAATGGGAATATGTTGTTAATGAGGCCCACCTCTATGTGTCTTTAAATTGTTATTTTGGCAGCCGTTGTTATTGTTAAATTGTTTGATTTTGGCAGCCGTTGGACTCACTTCATACCCTATAACTGTATAGCAGACCTACTCCTTTCTAATGGAAACATGTCGTTACTGTGGCCCAGCTCTATGTGTCTTTAAATTGTTAGTGGGGTTTTTCCCAAATTTTGGCAGCCCTTGCAGTCACAGCATGGGCATTACCACTATAGGAGACTCGCTCCTTTATAATGGGAACATTTTTTTTACTGAGACCCTCCTCTATGTCTCTTCAAAGGGGTATTGGGTTGCGTCCAAATTTTTGGCAGCCCTTGGAGTCACTGCATATGCAATAACAGTATAGGAGACCCACTCGTTATAATGGGAACAACAAAACATAGCCGGCTGATGGATCTCTAACAATAGCGAGGGCCGACTGCTGGCCCTTTAAAAATAGGTTTTGTTACTTTCAGAGTCCCTCCATCATAAATGAAACAGGATGTGTCTGATGATGTGTCACACACCACATGGCCAGATAAGGTTGTAAAATGTTAAAATTACATTTCCCGGTGAATGCATTTGTCATAAAAAATAACGTACAAAAAACAGTAGAATCTTTCTTTAGTAGAAAAACCAGAGTCGCCAATGTAACCTCAATGTAATCACATTGTTCAGCTCCTGCACCTCCTCCTCCTCCAGATCGGCTTCCATCTCCGAAATGTCCACATCAGTCACAAGCTGAAAACACTGCAGCACTGCCTTGGCCAAGCGGCAACAGGCTCTGCTGAAGATAACATTCTTAATACTGCTTAGGTGACAATCCGCCCACGGCTGCAGAGTTGTTGAAAGCTGTAACACAGCAGCCTGATCTGTGGCTCTCACCGCTGAACATACAGCCAGGCATGGTCGTGTGTGACAATGGGCAGAACCTGGTGATGGAGAAATGACAGCTGGAGTAGATATGGTTTCCCTCTATGCCAGTCCTTTCACCGAGCTAAAGAATATAGCTGTGGTGAAATACAACTCCCACTGAGAAGCAGTTTCAGACTGAAAAACATTGGGCCCACCAGAGGATTTGATTATGAGGGCTCACCTTTCTCCCTCACTCAAGAGCCCCATAGCAGCTGCAAAGTTTGCGCTATCATCATGAACTCTCCTGAAGGAGAAGCCAGGGCCCACCCGAGGATTCTCTGGTGGGACCATCCAGCCCTGCCAAGAAGCAGTCCCAGCTAAGAAAAGTGTGTGGGAAGGTTTTTTTACTGAGGGGAAAATCCACGCAAACACGGGGAGAACATACAAAATCCTTGCAGATGTTGTCCTTGCTGGGATTTGAACCCAGAATCCCAGCGCTGCAAGGCTTCAGTGCTAACCACTGAATCAATGTGTGTTCACCCTCTGACATCTAACAGGCTGGAGAAACTTGTACCTACTGCCACTCTATCTTAGGCTCCTTTGTGAGAAACTAATGTATTTGGGCAGCCACTCAGTTTACCAAATAAAATTCCTGAGAAGGAAATTGGGGATGGCTTCGTTACTGGTACTTGGGGCAGTGCTAATACCATGGCGTTGTACCATAGTTTACTGGAGATTGTTACGCTTGCTCCCGGACTGACTGGCATGAGCGTGATTAGTGATCCCGCTGTACCATGAACCGAGGAGTGCCTGGAGGGGCGTAACTAAGTATCAACTCGGTCCGACCAAGGTCGCACGGCAGCTCAGTCGACTCCGTGACCAGGGAGGAACCGAGCAGAGGGACCAGGTGCTACTCCAGGTCAGACCCCGGTCACAGCTGTTGACCCACACCGGGAAATGCAGGAACAGGCAGGTTAGACTGGCATATTGACAGGTGGGCACTAGTAGGCACGGCTGGTATGCAGACAGATGGATATTGACAGGTTCAGCTGGTATGCAGGCAGGTGGGCACTGGCAGGCACGGCTGGCATGCAGACAGGTGGGCACAGGCAGGCACGGCTGACATGTAAACAGGCGGGTACTGGCAGGTAGGAACGCAGGCAGGATAGGGACCAGTACAGACTGGGACACAGGAACGGAGCCGCAGGTGCGGTGGACAGCAGAGCGAAACTGCAGATGCGGTGAACAAGCAGAGCAGAACCGCCGGAGCGGTGAACAAACAGAGCAGGGTGAAACCGCAGATGCAGTGAGCAAGCAGAGCGTAGCAAAACCGCAGGTGCGGTGAACAAACAGAGTGGAGCAAAACCGCAGGTGCGGTGAACAGGCAGAGAGGAGCAAAACCGCAGGTGCGCGAACAAGCAGAGCGGAGCAAAACCGCAGGTGCAGTGAACAAGCAGAGCGGAGCGGAACCGCAGGTGCGGAGAACAAGCAGAGCGGAGCGGAAACGCAGGTGCGGTGAACAAGCAGAGCAGAACGACAGGTGCAGTGAACGAGCAGAGAGGAACCGCGGGTGCGGTGAACAAGTAGAGCAGAACAGAGCAGAAGGTGCAGGCTGACAGGACAGGGCTCTGTTCACATGGAAGAGACTGGAAAATACAGGAAGATGGTTAGAACACAGGAGGTAGATACGGAGGAAGGGAAAGGGGACAGGCGAACCAGATACACACAAGGTACTTACAATGAAGTAGCGAGTGGACACAAAACTCACAAACAGAAGTACAGAGACAACGAGTTGGAGTTAGGTGCAGGTTCAGACACTGCAGGAAAAGGGAAGGTTCAGACATAGAGACAAACAGGTAAAAGGGGCTAGGACACTGTTCAGACAGGAACTGAACCGGGAACAAGATACAGGAACGAGCCTGGGAACTCAGCCCCCAGGGTGGCGGAAACAGACTAGAAGTCAGAGATACAGGTAGCGGCCCTGGGTACTCAGCCCCCAGGGTGGCGGAAACTGACTAGAAGTCACAGGTACATGTAGAGGCCCTGGGTACTCAGCCCCCAGGGTGGCGGACAGACTAGAGTCAGGACAGGACCTGGCAACTCACAGTTGCACAGAACAGACTGTAAAAAAGTGTTGATCAGGCACCTCCTACTGGGTGGAGGGGGTTTAAGTATCCAGTGACTCACAGCAATAGGCTGGGGACGCATTAGGACTGCGCACACTGTAGCTTTAAGAATCAGAAAGCAACAGCGCCGACGCCCTAAGCCAGCAGACCAGAGACATACAAACAGCAGGTACTGGAGCAAAAGTGTGCAGCCTGGCCTGAAAGGTAAGATTGCGGTCTTGCATGGTGGGAGATGGTAAGCCATGCAAGCATGCCGCCAGGGATGTTACAGAGATATTCCAGGCTGGTAGGAGGCAAGCAGATTCCCACTGAAAGGTACCAGCAGTAATGTCAGGGACCCGCGCTTGTGGAAGGCGGAGACGATACCGGGAGAAATAGTGCCGGCTGGGGACCGAGTATGGACACCCGGCCGCCGCCGGCATGAGGTTGTGCAAAGCTTCCGCCTAAACGAGCCTAAAAGGCCACATTTCAGGTGCAAGCAGCTTTAAAGGACTTCCTGGGAGAAATGACAGCTGGAGTAGATATGGTTTCACAAGTACTTTAACCAAGCTAAATAATATGGCTGTGGTGAAATACAACTTTCAGCAAAAAAATGTTGTGGACTGGCTCCGTACCGTCCCTGGCCACATTGACTTGACCACGTGTTTGTGGTTAGGCGGTCCTTCCTAGTAAGTCCACGGGGGAGGGCACGGGTAATGTTGTTGGACCCGTGCTTGTGGAAAACGGAGACGACACCGGGAGAAATAGAGGCGACTGAGGACAGAGTATGCACACCATGGCGCCGCCGGCATGAAGTTGTGAAAAGCTTCTGCTTTCACGAGCCTAAAAGGCCACATTTCAAGTGCAAGCAGCTGTCCAAAAATGTGGCAGTATAGTACTGCAGCCGGTGGGTGGGTGGCTGGCTGGCTGCATACTTACGCTTGCATTCCAAGGAATGGCATAGGGATAACTGAATGCTGCGGTGGGACAAGGACATGGACGGTGATTGTTGCAAGTCTGCAACTACAGGTGCATGGCAGGAGGCATCTTCGCATGCGCAAAGGATCACTTATGATGGGCACACTTTTAGGTAGTCACCTGGGAGTCAGAGATGCTTCCAGGGTCTTCCCCATGCTGATCGCATGTCTTTTCAGCACTGTATGCATGTGTCTGATGATGTGTCGCACACCACATGGCCAGATAAGGTTGTAAATAGTGTTGAGCGAGCACTAAAATGCTCAGGTGCTCGAAGCTCGGGCCAAGCTCGCCGTGATACTCGGGTGCTCGACCCGAGCAACGAGCCCAATGTTGGTCTATGGGAGACCCGAGCATTTTTGCGGCGGCACCCCCGGCAGTCTTTTAAAAGCCTAACAAGTGCCCAAAACGATAGTGACAGTGATAAAATGACATGGGGACAGCATGGGGATCGCCCCAGAAAGCATTTCTGACCTCAGGTCACTCCTGTCAACAACATGGTCAGAGGTATTAAGCCACTTTTAAGGGCTCACAATAAAACGTTCAAAAACTAAACTGTGAAATATGTTATTAAGGAAGTTCCTTTCCAGGGTAAAGACTTGTGTATAAGGTAAAATAAATAACCCCAAAAAAAATACTCCTCCACACCTTGGGCTATATTCACAAGTAGCATTTTTTATGCGTTTTTGCACTTTTGGATTGCTTTCAACCGTGACAAATGCATTCACCGGGAAATGTCATTTTAACATTTTACAACCTTATCTGGCCATGTGCTGTGTGACACATGCATACAGTGCTGAAAAGACATGGGAACAGCATGGGGTAGAACCCTGGAAGCATCTCTGACACCCAGGTCACTGCCTAAAAGTGTGCCCATCAGAAGTCATCCTTGCCGCATCAGAAGACTTTCAACTATCCCGGTGCAAGTTCTTGTCCCAGGGCAGTGCTCAATTGTACCTCCCCCATTCCTTGCAATGCAAGCACAAATATGCAGCCAACCACCCACCCACCCCCAGGCTGCAATACCATACTGCTTGCTTGCACTTGAAATTGGGCCTTTTAGGCATGTGAAGGCAGAATCTGGCCACCACGTCATGGCTGCGTTGGAGGCCTGGTATCCATACTCAGTCCCCAGCCGCCCGGCGGTCGGGTGTCCACACTCGGTCCCCAGCCGCCAGGGGGCGGTCGGGTGTCCAATCTCGGTCCCCAGCCGCCTCGCGGCCGGGTGTCCACACACGGTCCCCAGCCGCCTGGGGGCAGCCGGGTATCCATAAAAGGTCCCCAGCCACCCCTATTTCTCCTTGGAACATCCCCCCACACACTTTTCTTAGCCCGGCCTGCTTTAGGGCAGCATTGGACGAGCCCACCAGAGAACCAGACTCCTCAGGTGGGCCCTGGCTTCTCCATCAGGAGAGTTGAGAGTGGCAAGGTGAGGACCATGATGATGATGATACAAGTTAGCATCTGCTTTGTTTTCTAGGAATGCAAGCGTAAGTGTGCAGCCTGCCACCCACCCACCCGCAGTCCGCAATACCATACTGCTTGCTTGCTTGCACTTGAAATTGGGCCTTTCAGGCATGTGGAGGCGGAATCTGGCCACCACGTCATGGCTGCGTTGGCGGCCTGGAATCCATACTCAGTCCCCAGCCGCCCGGCGGCCGGGTGTCCACACTCGGTCCCCAGCCGCCCCGCGGCCAGGTGTCCACACATGGTCCCCAGCCGCCTGGGGCAGCTGGGTGTCCATAAACGGTTCCCAGCCGCCCCTATTTCTCCTTGAAACATCCCCCCATCCAATTTTCTTAGCCCGGCCGGCTTTAGGGCAGCATTGGACGAGCCCACCAGAGAACCAGACTCCTCCGATGGGCCCTGGCTTCTCCATCAGGGGAGTTGAGAGTGCCAAGATGAGGAGCATGATGATGATGATAGAAGTTAGCATCTGCTTTGTTTTCTTGGAATGCAAGCGCATGTATGTAGTAGCGGCTAGGCCTGAGGTGGTCAGCGTTTTGGCGCATATCTTACCTCCTCCGAGAATTGCTGGATGTTTTCCTGCTACTATTCCAGTTCTATGACTCCCGTTAAAACAAAGCTTCAGGTGATAAATGATGGATGAGGCAGTGGCAAAGGAGAAAGAACAAGAGGAACAGGGATCATTCACATCAATATCAGGCCAGTCAACCATATATTTCTTGTAGGATATGTTTCTGCAACAAAAGGAGCGGTTCGGCTACACAGTTATAGGGCATACAGTGAGTGAGTGCAATGCCTACCAAAACTTTTGAGGCACTCCAATGCCCCTTGGAAATGACATGGAAGTCAGAGGGCCTTAACTAAACCGTTTTTTCCATTTATAGCAACTGGGTCTCCTGTACACTGTTGGCCTAAGCAGTGAATGGAAGGCTTTCCAAAAATTATGAGGAACTGCAATGCCCCTTGAAACAGACGTGGATTACAGCGTACTAAAAACCTTCTACCCATTATTGGGGAGTGGGTCTCCCTTAGTTTTCGCCTTTGCATTGAAAAGCAAAAGCTGACTAAAATTAGGAGGAAATGCAATGCCCGTTGGAAGAGTCGTGGAGGTTAGAGGTAATTAAAAACAACATTTCAATGCCCCTTGGAAGAGCTGTGGAGTTCAGAGTGGCTTAAGAAGACGGTTTTAATGCACCTTACAAGAGCCATACAGTACAGCATCTTAAAAACATTATTCCCATTATTGGGGAGTGTGTCTCCCATAGTCTTTGCTTAAGCCTTCCAAGCAAAAGCTGCCAAAAATTAGAATGGAGGAACTTGCAATGCCCCTTACAAGAGCCATGCAGTACAGCATATTACAAACATTATTCCCATTATTGGGGAGTGGGTCTCCCATAGTATTTTCTTATGCCTTCCAAGCAAAATCTGCCAAAAATTAGGACGGAGGAACTTTCAATGCCCCTTACAAGAGCCATGCAGTACAGCATATCACAAACATTATTCCCATTATTGGGGAGTGTGTCTCCCATAGTCTTTGCTTACGCCTTCCAAGCAAAAGCTGCCAAAAATTAGGACAAAGGAACTTTCAATGCCCCTTACAAGAGCCATGCAGTACAGCATATCACAAACATTATTCCCATTATTGGGGAGTGTGTCTCCCATAGTCTTTGCTTACGCCTTCCAAGCAAAAGCTGCCAAAAAATTAGGACAAAGGAACTTTCAATGCCCCTTACAAGAGCCATGCAGTACAGCATATTACAAACATTATTCCCATTATTGGGGAGTGGGTCTCCCATAGTATTTGCTTATGCCTTCCAAGCAAAAGCTGCCAAAAATTAGGACGGAGGAACTTGCAATGCCCCTTACAAGAGCCATGCAGTACAGCATATTACAAACATTATTCCCATTATTGGGGAGTGTATCTCCCATAGTCTTTGCTTATGCCTTCCAAGCAAAAGCTGCCAAAAATTAGGAGGAAATGCAATGCCCGTTCGAAGAGTCGTGGAGGTTAGAGTTAATTAAAATCAAAATTTCAATGCCCCTTGGAAGAGCTGTGGAGTTCAGAGTGGTTTAACAAGATGCTTTTAATGCCCCTCGGAAAAGTGGTGGAGGTCACAGTAGCTTAACAAGATGCTTTTAATGCCCCTCAGAAGAGACGGTTTTAATGCCCCTCGGGAAAGTGGTGGAGGTCCCAGTAGCATAACAAGACGGTTTTAATGCCCCCCCGGAAAAGTGGTGGAGGTCCCAGTAGCTTAACAAGACGCTTTTAATGCCCCTCGGAAAAGTGGTGGAGGTCACAGTAGCTTAACAAGATGCTTTTAATGCCCCTCGGAAAAGTGGTGGAGGTCGCAGTAGCTTAACAAGACGGTTTTAATGCACCTTACAAGAGCCATACAGTACAGCATCTTAAAAACATTATTCCCATTATTGGGGAGTGTGTCTCCCATAGTCTTTGCTTATGCCTTCCAAGCAAAAGCTGCCAAAAATTAGAATGGAGGAACTTGCAATGCCCCTTACAAGAGCCATGCAGTACAGCATATTACAAACATTATTCCCATTATTGGGGAGTGGGTCTCCCATAGTATTTGCTTATGCCTTCCAAGCAAAAGCTGCCAAAAATTAGGACGGAGGAACTTGCAATGCCCCTTACAAGAGCCATGCAGTACAGCATATTACAAACATTATTCCCATTATTGGGGAGTGGGTCTCCCATAGTATTTTCTTATGCCTTCCAAGCAAAAGCTGCCAAGAATTAGGACGGAGGAACTTTCAATGCCCCTTACAAGAGCCATGCAGTACAGCATATCACAAACATTATTCCCATTATTGGGGAGTGTGTCTCCCATAGTCTTTGCTTACGCCTTCCAAGCAAAAGCTGCAAAAAATTAGGACAAAGGAACTTTCAATGCCCCTTACAAGAGCCATACAGTACAGCATATTACAAACATTATTCCCATTATTGGGGAGTGGGTCTCCCATAGTATTTGCTTATGCCTTCCAAGCAAAAGCTGCCAAAAATTAGGACGGAGGAACTTGCAATGCCCCTTACAAGAGCCATGCAGTACAGCATATTACAAACATTATTCCCATTATTGGGGAGTGTGTCTCCCATAGTCTTTGCTTATGCCTTCCAAGCAAAAGCTGCCAAAAATTAGGAGAAAATGCAATGCCCGTTCGAAGAGTCGTGGAGGTTAGAGTTAATTAAAATCAAAATTTCAATGCCCCTTGGAAGAGCTGTGGAGTTCAGAGTGGTTTAACAAGATGCTTTTAATGCCCCTCGGAAAAGTGGTGGAGGTCACAGTAGCTTAACAAGATGCTTTTAATGCCCCTCAGAAGAGACGGTTTTAATGCCCCTCGGGAAAGTGGTGGAGGTCCCAGTAGCTTAACAAGACGGTTTTAATGCCCCTCGGAAAAGTGGTGGAGGTCCCAGTAGCTTAACAAGACGCTTTTAATGCCCCTCGGAAAAGTGGTGGAGGTCACAGTAGCTTAACAAGACGCTTTTAATGCCCCTCAGAAGAGACGTGGAGGTCCCAGTAGCTTAACAAGACGGTTTTAATGCCCCCCCGGAAAAGTGGTGGAGGTCCCAGTAGCTTAACAAGACGCTTTTAATGCCCCTCGGAAAAGTGGTGGAGGTCACAGTAGCTTAACAAGATGCTTTTAATGCCCCTCGGAAAAGTGGTGGAGGTCGCAGTAGCTTAACAAGATGCTTTTAATGCCCCTTACAAGAGCCATACAGTACAGCATCTTAAAAATATTATTCCCATTATTGGGGAGTGGGTCTCCCACAGTCTTTGCTTATGCCTTCCAAGCAAAAGCTGACAAAAATAAGGACGGAGGAACTGTCAATAATGGCAACACGGACCACGGTCACCCTGGTGGTATAGTGGTGGTGGAGGCTGAGGATAAGGAGAAGAACATAAAACAGCCGAAATGAGGAAGCGTATACCGATGTGTGGGTGTGAATCGTTGCATGTGAATACACCTCCCAAAATAACACAGTGGATTTGACTTTATGTTACTCTGCTGTCATTTGGTGGTGATGAGAAGTCTGACCCAATCCAGCCCTTGTTCATTTTGATAAGGGTCAGCTTGTCAGCATTGTCAGTTGATAGGCGAGTGCGCTTATCAGTTATAATTCCCCCAGCGGCACTAAAAACACGCTCCGCTAGTGGCAGGGCAGGCCAGGACCTCCAAGGCGTACAGAGCGAGTTCATTCCAAGTGTTCAGCTTGGATACCCAATAATTAAAAGGCACAGAGGAATCACGGAGGACGCTGGTACAGTCAGCAAGGTACTCCCTCACCATCTTTTGAAACTTTCCACTCCTTGTGAGAGTACCCCACGCCTCAGGGCCTGTAAGCTGGGCGGGTCTCAGAAAACTGTCCCAGAACGTTGACAGTGTTCCCCTGCTTCTGCTGGATTGGAGTTGCCTCTCTCTCGCTTGTACGCCTTGGCTGGTCAACGAACTGTGACCTCTGCCGCTAGCGTGTTCAGATGGGAATTTTTTTAACAGTTCTGCAGCAAGGGCCTTCTGGTACTGCCCCATTTTTATAGACCTCTCCACCTCAGGAATAAGAGAGTGAAAGTTCTCCTTGTAGCGGGGGTCTAAAAGTGTCACCAACCAGTAATGACTGTCACCCAACATTTTGACAACGCGAGGGTCACGGTTAAGGCAGCGTAACATAAAGTCAGCCATGCGTGCCAGGCTGGTAACGGGCAAGACTTCCGTGTCCTCACCAAGATGACGACTGACCAAGCTCTACTCCTCCTCCTCTTCCCCCCTGTCCTCAGGCCACCCACGCTGAACCGACGGTATGGCAGTTGTACAGGTACTACTGTCTACAGCGCATGATACAAGCTCCTGTTCTTCTCCTCCTCTCCCTCATTGTCCCCCAATGCACGTTGGGATGAGATGAGGCTGGGCTGTGTGTAATCGACCGCTACAGCTTCTTCATCCATCTCATCATACTCTGACTGCAATGCCTCCTTTTTAATTCTCTGCAGAGAGCGTTGCAAAAGACAGACAAGTGGAATTCTGACACTAATGATGGCATCATCGCCACTCACCATCTTGGTGGACTCCTCAAAGTTTGTCAAGATGGTAGATATGTCAGACATCCAGGTCCACTCCTGAGGTCTTATGTGTAGAGTCTGACCTGAATAACGACGGCCTTGTTGCAGCTGATACTCCACAACTGCTCTCTTCTGCTCACAAATCCTTTGCAACATGTGGAGGGTAGAGTTGCAACGTGTGGGGACATCACACACCAGTCGGTGTGACAGAAGCTGCAAACGCTGCTGCAACACAGCAAGGGCGGCGGAAGCTGTAGCCGACTTGCGAAAATGAGCTAACAGGCTGCGTACTTTGACGAGCAGATCTGGCAACTCGGGGTACGATTTAAGAAACCGCTGAACCATGAGGTTAAGCACATGAGCCAGGCATGGTACGTATGTGATCTTGCCTCGCCTCAGAGCCGCCACCAGGTTACGGCAATTGTCACACACGACCATGCCTGGATGTAGGTTCAGCGGTCTCAGCCACAGATCTGCCTGCTCTTTCACAGCTGTCCACAACTCACAAGCATTGTGAGGCTTCTCACCTAAGATTATGAGTTTCAGCACAGCCTGTTGCCGCTTGGCGGAGGCAGTACTGCAGTGCTTCCAGCTTGTAACTGATGTGGTGATATCTGAGATGGAGGCTGAACATGAGGAGGAGGAGGAGGATGATGCGCAGGAGCTGTACACTGTGGGGGCAACTCTGACTGACATAGGGCCCGCAATCCTCGGTGTGGGGAGGATGTGTTCCGTCCCAAGGTCCGACTGGGTCCTGGCTTCCACTATGTTTACCCAGTGTGCCGTCAGGGAGATGTACCGTCCCTGGCCACAAGCACTTGTCCACGTGTCCGTTGTCAGGTGGACTCTCCCAGTAACTGCGTTGTTGAGGGCACGACAGATGTTTTGGGACACGTGCTTGTGTAGTGCGGGGATGGCACACCAGGAAAAATAGTGTTGGCTGGGGACCGAATACCGACGGACGGCTACCGCCATAAGGTTGCGGAAGGATTCCGTCTCCACCAGCCTAAAAGGCAGCATTTCCAACGCAAGCCGTCATGATTTGTGCGAATTTAGGACTGTGGCCTGTGGGGCATTAGCTGCGAATTTCCGCTTTCGTTCAAAGGTTGGGGATATGGACAATTGAACGCTGCGGTGGGACGTGGACGTGGACGTTGATGCTGTTTCTTGAGAAACTGCCATAACAAGTGAAGACTGAGAGGAGGGGGCATCTTTGCATGCAGTATGGACAGGGGATTGCCTTGCACACACAACAGGGGGTTCTATTGCACGCACAACAGCGGAAGAAGCAGTAGTGACACCCGCTGACACTGGTCGTGGACCCTGGGGTTCGCCCCACAAAGTCGGGTGCTTTGCTGCCATGTGCCTGATCATGCTGGTGGTCGTCAGGCTGGTAGTTTTGTCACCCCTGCTGATGCTGGCATGGCAGGTGGTACAAATGGCCTTTTTGGGGTTATCAGCAGAGTCTTTAAAAAAATTCCAGACTCTGGAAGACCTACAGGTTGTACTGGCAACGTCCCTCGTGTTGGTGTTACGGGGAACTGCTGACCGCCTTCTGTGTGCGGCCATCACACTGCTTCTTCCTGCCTGTTGGGGTACTCTGCCTCCCTCACCCTTTGTGCTGCTGGCCTCGCTCTGCATGTCGTCCTGCCACGTTGGGTCAGTTACTAGATCATCCACCACCTCCTCCTCTTCCACTTGTGCACCACGATCCTCCTCCTCACTTCCTGGCAATTGTGTCTCGTCATCGTCCACCTCTTGTGACAAATTGCCAGCGTTGACTTCCTGTGGCCGTGGCTGTTCAAATATTTGGGCATCGCTACATGGGATCTCCTCTTCCACCACTTCAAGCGGAGCAGGCGAGGGGCACAAATCTGGAAATGGACCAGTGAACAGCTCTTCAGAGAGTCCATGTGTGGGATCAGTTGCTGTCTGACGAAACTCGGCATGGTGGGAGGAAGGATCATCAGGGTGAGAAGGAGTATGCGGTCGAGACTCACGGCTACTAAGAGTTGACCATGTGGAAGATATACCGGAGGTGGTGGTGCCCAGGTAACTGGAAGTATTATCTGTTATCCAATTAATAACCTGCTCACACTGATCAGTTCGCAATACTGGTGTTGTTCTGTGCTTCCCTAGTAATTCGGTCAAGAAGTGGGAGCGAGAAGATGTGGCTGTTGGTTGTGGCACATTTTCACCTTGGCCACGGCCCCGTCCTCTGCACGCACCATCACCAGAACGTCCAGTTCCACGTCCCTTGCCACGCGCCTTGCCCATTGTAAAGGAAGTAAAATAGCTTACACTCGCACTATCAATGGAAAAAGGGTAATAAAAAGTAGATTAGAACTGTGGAAGAGGAAAACCACAGTTCTAATTCTCTGGCCTACACCCGACTCTTTTAAACAATCTGAACAATCAGGGAGAAACTATTACTGTTTTTCTTTACGGAAAAAATACCAAAAGCTGAATAATAGAGATTTTTTACCGTGGAATGGCAAAACCACAGTTATTGTTTACTGGGTTATACCAGAAAATTTTAAATAGATATATTTGCTGCTGAACAGTGAGCGACACACTCACACTGGTTTTTTTTAGGTAAAAATGGCCCAAAAGTGGATAATACAGAGATTTGACCCGTGGAACTGCAAAACCACACTTGTATTTCTCGGGCCTACACCAGACTATTTTCAACAGATATATTTGTGTCTGAACAATCAGGAGACACTACTGTTTTTCTTTACAGCAAAAAATGCCAAAAAGCAGGATAATACAGAGATTTGACCCGTGGAACTGCAAAACCACACTTGTATTTCTCGGGCCTACACCAGACTATTTTCAACATATATATTTGTGTCTGAACAATCAGGAGACACTACTGTTTTTCTTTACAGCAAAAAATGCAAAAAAGCAGAATAATACAGAGATTTGACCCGTGGAACTGCAAAACCACACATATTTCTCGGGCCTACACCAGACTATTTTCAATAGATATATTTGTGTCTGAACAATCAGGAGACACTATTATTTTTTTTTTATGGCAAAAAATGTCAAAAGCAGGATAATAGAGATTTTTTACCGTGGAACAGCAAAACCACAGTTATAATTTACTGGTGTATAGCAGACTATTTTCAACAGATATATTTGTGTCTGAACAATCAGGAGACACTACTCCTGTTTTTCTTTACGGCAAAAAATGCCAAAAGCAGGATAATAGAGATTTTTTACCGTGGAACAGCAAAACCACAGTTATAATTTGTTAAATCAGGAGGAAAACGGAGTATTTATAGACAAAATACAATCAAGTTTTATTAAGTACATTTAAAAACATGAATCTGTAACACACAGATAGCACAGGCAAGGATTTATATAAAGACAAATATGTGTACAGCATAGAATATAATCATAAAAATTGATGCACCAAACTCACTCAAACCCGTGTTAAGGATTTATAGTTGCAAACACAGGTATATAGTACCAGAATGGGTAAATGGAAAGCCGCAATTGGCTAATTAAATCTACCACAAATTGTGAGTAGCAAAGTCTCACATTGTATGTAAAGGATAATATGAACAGAGCCCAATCATTTTTGTAAACATATAAGTATCATGTCAATCAAGTACAATGTCCATAGCTTACCCAAAAAATAGAATGGCAGGAAAGGTGCAATGTGCAATGAGCTGATACACATAAGGACCCCTAAGAGACCCCTACGCGCGTTTCGCTTTTCAATGTAATCGCTTCATCATGGGGGATAAGGCAGGCAATCAGAATAGGACCTTAAATTCACCTGGCAACAAGTCACATGGTATCAGGGTGGCCAATAATAGAGCGCTTGACATTTTCAGATGCAGGCGAACGACCTGAGAGACCGTTTTTGTCAGAGGGGGTATAGCAGGAGAAGTATCAGGGCAGGCTTCAATAGGGCCAAAAAAGTGTCCCGTGGGCAATTACTTCAATCTAGGAATATGGGAAATGGGTCTGACCAAACAGTCAGATTCATTTCCACTTATAATCATGAGTGGGAAACAATGAGGCAGGCTATGTTGAAGCATTGGTCCGTACTTAAGATTGAACCTTGTTTTGCAGAATGCCTGGGTGAGGGGCCATCTATGACCCCAAGGCGCAGTAAAAATTTAAAAGATCTACTGACACGCAGTCACTATGCCCCCCCTGTTCCCGGACTGTTTGGTTCTCGACGACCCCTTTTGGGCTGTTTTCCCTGCGGCCATTGCGTCGCTTGTACCAACATCATCCGATCCACAACTTTTTCTTCCGTTGACGGCACACGTACCTTTAATATTAAGCAATACATTACATGTAGTACAACACATGTGGTGTATTACGCCACATGTGATTGTCCAAAAGTGTACGTAGGACTTACGTCAATGAAATTACGAGTCAGTACTAGGGAACATGTCCGTGATATTGGGACCGCGGGAGCAACTTTGGATGTGTCCACCATTAAAACCTTACCACGCCATTTCAGGCAATTTCATAACTGTAGCGCTAAATCATTGTGTGTTAGAGGTATCGATGTGGTCCATGCAGGCATTAGAGGTGACAATTTAAAGAAAATGCTCGCACAAAAGGAAGCAAGGTGGATAACTGTATTGGGATCCATTATTCCGCATGGCCTTAATGAGACTGTGAATTTTGCATCATTCTTGTAGACCATACATCAACCCAATGCTCTTTTTTACATATTTTTCCCTTTTCCTTTGTTTTAATTGATATTTTGAATTTTATGTGTTAGTGTTGTTCTAATTTTTGTATTTTTGTTCTAATTTTCTTTATATTAGTGATCTTTTCTTTCTATGGCCATTTGAATTGGACTTTTCATTCATCAAACCTTTTTGGGAAAATGGACTTTGTTATTCCCTCTCAACATATATGGATTACCTTCTGACAGCCATTCATTCAAGTCATTATCATACATGATCATTGTTGATTTGTTATGTATCTGTTATCTTATTTGTTTTTTCTGTATTAGTAAGTATTTTTTTACCATATGAGGTTGTGGCTTGGGGTTTTTGCTCCTCTATGGCTTGATGATGCGGTGCGCATGCGCAGATCGGGTCACGCGTGCACGGGGTCCCTGGGGCGTCTTGTGCTGCTGTGCGCGTGCGCCTGGGTGACGCGTCCTGGCTCCCGCTCATGCGCGTGGACGGTGATGCCACCTGGGGACAGTCTGGCAGCGTGTCTCCGAGCGCGCATGCGCCAGAAGCACGTCATCAAGCTGGGCGTAATCAAGTAAACCCATGTGACCTACACTTCAGGTCCTTTTGGCTATGTGGTAAATACACTTGCGTCACAAGCGCTCTATTATTGGCCACCCTGAAACCATGTGACTTGTTGCCAGGTGAATTTAAGGTCCTATATTTGTGTCTGAACAATCAGGAGACACTATTATTTTTTTTTTACGGCAAAAAATGTCAAAAGCAGGATAATAGAGATTTTTTACCGTGGAACAGCAAAACCACAGTTATAATTTACTGGTGTATACCAGACTATTTTCAACAGATATATTTGTGTCTGAACAATCTGGAGACACTACTACTGTTTTTCTTTACGGCAAAAAATGCCAAAAGCAGGATAATGGAGATTTTTTACCATGGAACAGCAAAACCACAGTTATAATTTACTGGTGTATACCAGACTTTTTTAAATATATATATTTTCGGCTGAACAGTGAGCGACACACTCAAACTAGTTTTTTTAGATACAAATGGCCCAAAAGTGGATAATACAGAGGTTTGAACCATGGAACTGCAAAACCTCCTTCACACTGTACAAATACCCATCTTATTAACCTCTTGGTGTGTCCCCCCCCCCCACACACACTTTTTTTTGGGGGGGGGGACACCAAAAGGTTAATAAGACGGGTATTTGTACAGTGTGAAGGAGAAAAGAAAAGAGGATTTAGATGAAAAAAAAAGGATTTTTCCTTGTCCCCGAGACCTGGAGCTAAGTCCAGCAATTTCAGCAACAGGAGCACACAGGACTGTAATGCAGCATTTGCTGGTATAACCACTGCGTCTCCTATACAGCCTGCCTGATATCTGGGATGGATATTAGTCCTGAGAAGGACTGTTTGTTTGATCTGGCAGCCTTTACAGACACTACACTAACTATTTCGCAGGATATATCTCTCCCTAAATCAGCAGCGCTGTCCCTACACTGTCTGATCCGGAGCGATTGTGTCCAAGATGGCGGCGCCCGGTTTTAAATACTCGAGGTGACGCTGTGCGGCCAGCCAATCACTGTAATGACCACAAACAACATGGCTGCTACATTACAGTGACTGGCTGGCAATCCCTGCATGTTCATTGGCTCCGTAAAGAGCGCCAAACATGCAGGGCGGAGACCCGAGCTCCCGTCCGAGTAACCCGGAAATGCTCGGTGCTCGCCGAACATCCCGAGTAGCGTGATGCTCGGGCGAGTACCGAGCAGCGTCGAGCATGCTCGCTCAACACTAGTTGTAAAATGTTAAAATGACATTTCCCAGTGAATGCATTTGTCTTGGTTGAAAGCAATGCAAAAGTGCAAAAACGCATCAAAAACGCTACGTGTGAACTTAGCCCAAGGTGTGGAGGAGCATTTTTGTTTTTGGTTATTTATTTTGCCTTATATACAAATCATTACCCTGGAAAGGATGTTCCTTAATATATTTCCCAGGAAAATCCATTTTGGTTTCATTTTTGTATGTTTTATTGTGAGTTCGTAAAAGTGCCATAACACCTCTGACAAAGTTGTTGACAGCAGTGACCTGGGAGTCAGAAATGCTGACAGGGGTCTTCCCCATGCTGTTCCCATGTCATTTGAGCACTGTTCCCATCGATTTCCGCAATTTCTAGCCCCTCTACAGACCACCGGGGGGGCCGTCAGAAAAATGCTCGAGTTTCCCATAGACTTACATTGTGCTTGTTGCTCGGGTCGAGCACCCGAGTATTCCAATGTGCTCAACCCGAGCAACGAGCCCCCAAGCATTTTAGTGCTCGCCCATCACTAGTTCTAATACCTTAAGACATATATGTGAATTTTTAAAACTCATCGATCGAAGTATATATTTTTACCACTGTCTATTTATTTCACTCTTATCACCTTGCATGCACATTGATATTTACCCCTCATATGTGGGGTATTTGTCTGCTGTGCTAATAATTATTATTAATAATAATAATAATAATAATTTTTATTTCCATAGCGCCAACATATTCTGCAGCACTTTACAATTTTAGAGGGGACTTGTACAGACAATAAAGACATTACAGGATAACATATAACTTAGATACCAGGAGGAGTGAGGCCCTGCTGCTCACAAGCTTACAATCTATGAGGAAATAGGTAGACACGAAAGGTAAATGATAAAATGTGCTTATATTGTACGGTCAAGCCATAATATACTAAATGGAGTGTTCACATAATTCTGCATGAACCAGTCACCAGCCAGTATGTGTTCGGTACAGACACAGATGGCTATTAAGCACATGGGGGTGTGTGAACTGATGCTACGAAGGTCATGATTTTGAAGAAAATTTTGTATGGGCAAAACAGGGATAGTTAGATAAGTGAGGTGAGGCTATAGGCCAATCTAAAGAAATGCGTTTTTAGGTTACGCTTAAAGCGCGCCTGTCAGCAGGATAGTGCTTCATAAACCACATACACTGTCAGGTGGGCGCCGTTATACTGAGTAAAATGATACCTTTGTTGATGAAATCTGTCCTGTGGTTCTTTTAGAATATTTATTTTCATTTCTGGCATAATGATATCCCTTTGGAAAGGGGCTTTATCTTGTGCTCTGCTTATGTATTCATATTTCTGCCTTCTGACAGGTCACTGTGCTTTCAATGACCGGCCTTCTATTTTAAATACTGCCTGTGTAATTTGTGTACCATACATGAAATTTACATGCACCAAAATGGCCCCTGCCGCCCGCGCATGCACCGTAGTATCTCTCGGCAACCGAGAAATGCTACTGCACAAGGACGCGTGGCAGGGGCCATATTGCTGTAGACAAACTTATTTTTCCTCCAGCAAAATGGCGCGTGCGCAGTAGCATCTCTCGGCAACTGAGAGATGCTACTGTGCATGCGCGGGCGGCAGGGGCCGTTTTGGTGCATGTAAATTTCATATGTAGCACACAAATTACACAGGCAATATTTAAAATAGTATTCAGGTCACTGAAAGCACAGTGACCTGTCAGAAGGCAGAAATATGAATACATAAGCAGAGCACCAGATGAAGACCCTCCCCAAAGGCCTCCCCGAAACACGAGCATCTCTTTATGTCAGAAATAAAAATAAAGATTATAAAAGAACCACAGGACGGATTTCATCAACAAAGGTATCATTTTACTCAGTGTAACGGCACCCACCTAACAGTGTATGTAATTTACTAAGCACAGTCCTGCTGACAGGTGCGCTTTAAGAGACTACTAAGCACATGACCATAGTATGTAAATTGCATACATGAGGACAGATGACCTCCCATTCTCACAGGGTATACAGGGAAATCATTAGAGTATGGCAATCTGCAGTCACATAGAGTGGCTGCAGAATTTCATTTCAGCCCAGACAACTCCTTTTAATGAGCTTTGCGCTTTGGCTAATAGCTTCCCTTGTATTTGCTGTGATCTCCATTCTGAGCAATGCAGGACTTGATTGGACGCGAAGTCTATTTGACAGGTTATATAGAAGTATTCTGACCATTTATCCCATTGGTAATTACAATTTTACAATTATGTCAGTAAAAACAAATATATTGGAGTTCATTTATTTTTGTTTTGCTTTGTAGGACAATCATTGTTTCTACCATGTTTTGATACAGGATATTGAATTAAATGGTTTGTAATGTTCTGAAGTTGAGTCTCTCTGATGTCCAGGCATTTCACTAATTTAAACGAATAAGTCTTCCAATAAATATAGCCGCCCCAACTATCGCTGTAAAAATCCCTGTAAATGATGCTCCAAATTTCGCATCTTCCCCCTATAGGGAACAAAACACAAACATGTTTATACATTGTCATGTCATATCATATGTTCTTAGTGACCATAATGCACTTTTACATCATAATTCTGAATGGTGGTAGAAGACACAAAGAATAGATTACTTTAGATTTCAGAAATAGGAAGAAGGCTGGTTTCAGGTTGCAGGTTTTCCGAGGTAGACAATATGAGCCACTGAGCTCAGTGATTGGATACAGCAGTGATTCGTGTTGTTGATGTAACGTCACCATTGCAACCAGAACACCAATACCTGAGCAGCAGCGGGGATCCGGGGAAGTTGAGTACCATCTGTATTTGTTATTTAGGTATTTTAGAATGTTTGGGGTCCACTTTCTTGACAGTTGAAAACCCCTTTTAAGTTGTTTTAATCTCATTTCTTGTAATAGAGTATGGATCTTAGCAGGGCCGGCGTCAGCACCCGGCGTACCCGGGCAAGTGCCGGGGCCCTGGAAAATCAGAGGGGCCCACCGCCCACCCACTGTCGGGGCCCACCGCCCTCCCACTGTCGGGGCCCACCGCCCACTCACTGTCGGGGCCCTGGCCGCTTCCTCGGCACCTGTTCAGGGACGCAGGCGCTGCTTGATTGCCGACACTCCCCCAGTCCCAGACATGGCCGCGCGCTGTCCGGCTGTGTCTGCTAGTAATGACGCGACAGGGTCGACGGCACTGCACCTTTAATTGTGTTTGTGTGTCGCCCCTGCCGCGTCATTACTAGCAGACACAACCGCACAGCGCGCGGCCATGTCTTGGGGGAGTGCCGGCAATCAAACACCGTCAGAGCGGAGGTCCTGCACAGATGGGGGGGAGCAGCCCGGACCCGGCCGCAAGTGGGCCCCTCTGATGGTCCGGGGCCATGATGTCTGTGACACGCCGGGGGCACTGCACTGCCCCATACCCGAGGAGCTGCTGGACAGGACACTGGACCGGGGACAGGTGAGTGAGGCTTCCCCAATCCCCATATTAAAAATATTTGTAATGGGTCTGTGTGTGTGCATGTATGTGAATGTCAGTGTGTATGACTGTGTATATATATTTGTCTGTTTTATATAAGTCTTTAAGAATTTGTGTAAAAATGTGTGTATGTCTGTATGTGTACATATCTGTGTACCGTGTGTGCGTGCATATGTCTGCGTACCGTGTGTGCGTGCATATGTCTGCGTACCGTGTGTGCATATGTCTGCGTACCATGTGTACATATGTCTGCGTACCGTGTGTGCATGCATATATCTGCGTACCGTGTGTACATATGTCTGTGTACCGCGTGTGCGTGCGCGTGTCTGCATATGTGAAGCATGAGGTGGCAGGCTGGGCCCTGTGTACTATATATATATTTCTCCGCCGTATCTGTGCATCATGAATGTTGGTATGTGTTAAAGGGGCCCACTGTGACTCTTTCGCCCGGGGCCCAGAAAAACCTGGAGCCGGCCCTGGATCTTAGGCAGGGGGTTCCCGAGTCAACCCCTGACAAAATACAAAAATCCTTCTGCATTCTATAGAGCTCCCAGCAAGATTTCAAAGCTCTGCCATAGTGAGGTGAGAACTACCAGACACCTTGCCTACAGAGACCATCGTAAAGGACCAGCACCTTGCCTATAGAGACCATCTTAAAGGGGTGCTACTGCACATACATATTTATGACAAGTGACAAGTCCTCTCTGACTGTTGCTGTCAGATTAGTAGTAGAATGAAATCATAAAACCACTGTGAATGGGGTCATCTGAAACCTAAGGTGAATTTCATAATAAATATCCATTTAATTTAATAATGTAATCACTTTTTTAATGTACTTCACTTAAACATCCCTACCATTCCCTCTCTAACTTCCTGTTGTTGTTTTTTTTTTGGTTGCTTTTTTACATCCGATGATGTTTAGTTTGAATATCCCAGCATGCACTGGGGATTCTCAAACATGAAGTCATCTGGGGGCCGGCAGTGCAGTCACTTCCCCAGCTACTGTCACCACCCTGAACGAAGTTTACGGAGCATGCGCCAGTTGTCAATTTTGATGCATGAGCTTTCTTCTTACTATGGTATGTTGCTTTGAATGTGCACTGACATTGTGCTCCCTTGCGGGTCTAAAGCGAATTTACGAACCAGAGAGAGAGCACAATGTCAGTGTTCATTAAAAATGAGAGAACGCTGCAAGTAGGGAGGACAGAGACCAGACCTTTAATATATATATATATCATTGAAAACATCCTGTTTAAGGGCGATTAAGTTCATTTCAGATTACATACACATTAGATGGTTGTAGGCCGAACGATGATTTGGCCGACAGCCATCTCAGCCGACTTTCCCATATGCAGGAACACACGTTTGGCCAAGTACTCCTGTGTTCTCTTTGAGAAGCTTCCGACCGACACATCAAGCCAACTCTCCCACAGACAGGAGCGTTCGTTTGGCCGAGCGCTCCTGTGTTGTCTATGAGAAAGCCGCCGGCTGACACTTCGAACGGCGGCTTATTTCCAGAAGAAAAATGCGATCGGAAGTCCAAAATTGGATGTGTGCAATCAACATCTCTCCTAACCATAACTGTTGCTAAGTCATATTAAACCATTACATTTAATATCTGCTGTGTCGTCCTGTTGCTGCAACACAACATTACTGCTGTAGCCATCTCAACAAAGGGTGGGGATAAAGGAGATGCGGTGTAGGAATGGAGGAAGGTAGTGTTGGATTTCTTATTTTTATGCAGATAAAGACTTTGCTCCAATACATCAAGGAGCTTTCACCAGTTTTATTGCGTAAAACACCTTGAAATGTTGCAAAACTTTGTTCCACGAAATGTTGGGGGTTTTCCACTTTTATGCCAGTCCCAACTAAAGTTGTCAAAGTGGATGGAATTGGGGTGAAATGGGAATGGTGTTTCCATATCTTTTTGGCTGATTCATCAATTACAACTTTTTGAAAAGTTGCAACATTTTTGAACAAATTTAATCCAATTGTAATTTTATGTCCATCTTAATTTTGTGCAGAAATTTTGCATCATTTTAGAGGAACTTGTGACTTTTTGCGCTAAAATTTAGCATAAAAGGTTAAATATAAAAATAACGAGCATTTAGGATTTTGCGGAAAATTCATGAACTATATCCCCCTCTTTGGAGAAATTTTGATACAAAAAATGTCAACGAATACCAGAGGACATAAAAAGAAAAGCGATTTTTTTAAAATCACTGGTGAAATGGGCACTATGACTTTATACTGAAGTAAACTACTAATAAATTACCTGCTCACAGAAGGGGATGCCATATCGTAGTTCAGTGACAAAATGTTCACAGTTAGCTTTGAGAAGATGATATCTCCTCTTCTCCCCTACTTCCATTCGTGCTGCATTTACAATTTTTCCTGGTGGGTAAGCGTCTGCTTTCTTGTCATATTTGTTATTAACTTTATAGTCAATGGGAAAAAACATTAAATGATCTTCTTTCACAACAGCTTCGGCTCCAATTGATGTGGAAAAACTGCCCAAACCATTTGGATCTGAGTAAAAACCACAAGCATCCACATATTGTAATGTGCATATCAAAACAATTAAATCCTAAATCTAATACACACGACAAAGAAATAAATAAATACAGTGCCTTACAAAGGGTATTCACACTCTTCGTCCCCGATTCATCAAGACCAGCATTAACCACACGAGTCTACATGAGGGGGCATTCATTAAGAGCCACTTACTAAGATCACGCTCTGATCAAACGATGATCAGAGTTTGATAAAAGTGTAATTTGCATAATTGACCCAATTCACTCGGATGAGAGAATATACGGTCGTCTGTAGCTGCCCTAATAATATTAATTTTAGAGTATCCTGGCAGTTGGTGTGTCTTTATTCTGTCTCGCTCTCCTCTGCCGTGCTGTTTTCATGATGTCGGACTTGCATTCCCGATATGTGCTATGACAAATCCTTGCCCTGGACATGTGCAGCCCACCTTGACTAACGGGAAATATGAGCGGGTTGAAGGGGCCAAGCATTCACATAATACTATCGGCGTTATAGTTGTGTTGCGATACTGGTATAGTACTGCTGGAAACCAGTGGCCGAAGGAGCACAAGCAGGAACAGCAAGCAATAGTAAAAGTTCTTGGAGATAGCAAGGAGTTGTAGGAAACAATCCATAGATGAATAGAACAGTCTGGGTAAGAATGTTCAAGAGCTGGAGACTGAAACTAGGCTAAAAGCTAGACAAAATACTCAAGCAATGAGTGAGAGATCCATGAGGATTTAAGTAGGCCCAAACAGGAAACAAGATGGATTCTGTAGATTCAGAAACCGCCATCTTGGTAAAGGGCAATTGCAGAACACAACAGCCGCCTTCAGTGGTAAGGAGTGAAACTGCAGCATAATATTAAAGTGAACAATAGCGGCCACTAGTGGTCAAACTGTAGAAGGGCAACAGAAATCCTCAAAGTTGGCTCGGTGCCAATCATATGATCGGACTGGCGTAATATTTAAGATGCTTTAGGAAAAACTATAACTACACTCCCTGAGGAAACAATATATGCAAAACACGAGTTGTGATCAGCGGCAGAACTAAAGGCACATAATGGGTTGGATCATCTCTGACCTTTGCTGGCATGATCTGATATATCATGGTGTAGCATTACCACTTTCTGTTTTCACTTTCATGTTGTTGATCACTAGACTATACACCATATGACTATAACCTACATATTGTTGTTATATTAATTGGAGATGGCATATACAGGATATCATTGTGTGTCTTTCCCTTAGACATATTTATTTTCTTACTATTTGACACAATGTGGCCAACATAATTTAATACATTATAATGAAGCTCTTGCACTTTGTGTTCTTATTTGCATATAATTGATTGCTAGTTTGTATACCAAATTACTATAACTTATGCATTATTGCCATATTAATTAACATTTAGTATACTTTTGAAGCCAAAAAGAGACTAAGTGGTTCTCACTTTACATACTTTAAATCCAATTGGCCTTAATATTAGCTTTGCTCCTTCCTTATTAAAAAAAAAAACCAAAAAAAACACATTAGTCTTTTACACTACCATCTGTGTATAATTGTACTGTGTTGTTCTCCCTCCTCCCATGAGGGACTTCTGTAAGTTGTTTTTAATATCCTTTTTTAGATCTTTTTTTTTTTTCGCACAGTGTCTTGTGTTAATAAGGAAATGCTAGTCACTGGACCTATGATATAAGTCCAACGAAAGACAGCACATTTCATCCTCTACTGTCATGGCCGAAAGTGTTGGCACCCTTGAAATTGTTCCAGAAAAATGAAGTACGGTATTTCTCCCAGAAAATTATTGCAATTACACGTTTATTTCCTTTGTGTGTATTGGAATAACACAGAAAAGACAGATAAAAAAGGCAAATTGGACATCATTTCCCCAAAAAAAAAAAAAAATGAGTTGGACAAAATTGTTGGCACCCTCAGCTTAATATTTGGTTACACACCCTTTGGAATAAATAACTGCAATCAATCGCTTCCTATAACCATTAATAACCTTCTTACACCTCTCAACTGGAATTTTGGACCCCTCTTCTTTTGCAAACTGCTCCAGGTCTCTCATATGTGAAGGTATCTTCTCCCAACAGCAACTTTAAGATCTCTCCACAGGTGTCCAATGGGATTTAGATTCTGACTCATTGCTGGCCACTTCGGAACTCTCCAGCACTTTGTTTCCATCCCTTTCTGGGGAATTCTTGAAGTATGTTTGGGGTCATTGTCCTGCTGGAAGACCCATGACTTAGGACACAAACCCAGCTTTCTGACACTGGGCACTACATTGCCACCCAAAATCCTTTGGTAATCTTCAGATTTCATGATACCTTGCACACAGTCAAGGGACCTAGTGCCAGAAGCAGCAAAACATCCCCAAAACATCTTTGAACCTCCAACATATTTGACTGTACATGCTGTGTTCTTTTCTTTGTAGGCATCGTTCGGTTTTCAACTTCTCCCCTTTTTATCTGGTTTCAGGTGTGATTTTCATTTTGCCCTCACCTGTTACTTGCCACAGGTAATAATAATAATAATTTTTATTTATATAGCGCCAACATATTCCGCAGCACTTTACAATTGAGCGGGGACATGTACAAACAATAAATTCAATACAAGGTGAGACAGTTTAAACAGTTACATCAGGAGTGAGGTCCCTGCTCGCAAGCTTACATTCTACAAGGAAATGGGGGGACACAATAGGTGGAAAGTGCTTGTTATTTCAGGTCTGGCAATTATAATAAGTCAGGATTATCATATAAAGCTGTATGATCCGGTCATCAGCCTGTATGTTCAAGTGCAATACTCAATTACCGAGTGCAGTTATCGTGTGCATGGAGGGTGTAGAGACAGATGAACAGTAGGGAGCAGATTCTGAATAGTATTTAGGAGGGAACAGGGGAAAGTTAGTTTACTGGGTATTTGAGGTGGTAGGCTTGTTTAAAGAGATGGGTTTTTAAAGCGCACTTGAAGACATCGGGGCTAGGCATCAATCGGATCGTCTGGGGTAGAGCATTCCAGAGAATTGGCGCAGCACGAGAGAAGTCTTGGAGACGGAGGTGCGAGGTTCGGATTATGGGGGATGTTAATCTTAGGTCATTTGTGGAACGGAGGGCACGTGTAGGACGATAGACTGAGATGAGAGAGGAGATATAAGGTGGTGCAGAACTGTGGAGAGCTTTGTGGGTGAGAGCAATGAGTTTATATTGGACCCTGTAGCAAATGGGTAACCAGTGTAATGAATGGCACAAGGTGGAGGCATCGGTGAAGCGGCTGGACAGAAATACGACCCTGGCTGCCGCATTCAGGACAGATTGGAGAGGGGAAATTTTGGTAAGAGGGAGACCAATCAGAAGAGAGTTGCAGTAGTCCAGACGAGAGTGAACAAGAGCGACAGTAAGAGTTTTAGCAGTTTCAAAAGTGAGATAAGATCGGATTCTGGAGATGTTTTTAAGATGCAGGTGACAAGAGCCAGTGAGTGATCGGATATAGGGAGTAAAGGAAAGGTTAGTGTCGAATATGACCCCAAGGCAGCGGGCGTGCTGCTTGGGAGTTATGGTTGAACCCTCCAAGGTAATTTTGATGTTAGGTAGAGTTAGGTTAGTAGAGGGGGGAAACACAAGAAGTTCAGTTTTGGAGAGATTCAGTTTAAGATAGAGGGAGGACATGATGTTAGAGGCAGCAGACAAACAATCCTTGGTGTTTTGTATTAGGGTAGGTGGATGTCAGGGGAAGAAGTGTATAATTGGGTGTCGTCAGCATAGAGATGATACTGGAACCCAAATCTGCTGATTGTTTGTCCAATAGGGGCAGTGTATAGAGAGAAGAGGAGGGGGCCTAGGACTGAGCCCTGCGTAACCCCGATAGTAAGGGGATGAGGAGGGGAAGAGGAGCCGCTAAAAGATACAGTGAAGGAGTGGTCAGAGAGGTAGGAGGAGAACCAGGAGAGAACGGTTTCCTTGAGGCCTATAGAGCGGAGCATAGTGAGGAGGAGCTGGTGATCCACAGTGTCAAATGCTGCAGAGAGATCCGGAGAATCAGCAGGGAGCAGTGACCTTTGGATTTGGCTGTTAGTAGATCATTAGAGACTTTAGTGAGGGCAGTTTCAGTAGAATGTAAAGAGCGGAAACCAGATTGTAGAGGGCTGAGGAGAGAGTTATCTGAGAGAAAGCGGAGTTTGAGCGAGCATCAGATGCTTTAAACAAAGTTGTTTACCCCCAATTTTAGAAAGAGGACAACAATTTTGTCAGGCCCTTTTTGGGGTTTTGTGTGAAATGATGTCCAATTTGCCCTTTTTCTCACTTTTTTTGTGTTGTTCCTATACACACAAAGGAAATAAACATGCGTATAACAAAACATGTGTAATTGCAATAATTTTCTGGGAGAAATGCTTAGAGTTCTAGTCCTCTTCCTCCTCTTCAATTTGCTTATTTCTTAGAGGAGCATTGCGGCTTAAAAGTCTCCTCACCTTGGCATGTCAGGCTTGACTTCTCACTCTCCACAAGGAAAAACGTTACCCCTTGGATCACGGACAGAGGCCTCTCACCCAGCCAAACCAGATCTCACACTTTGCACTGACGAGGGGTAGTACCTGCAAACACCGTGTCTGCAAATTGTGATTTTTGTTTTGGCTTTTATCCTATGTCATATTGCAAGGCTCATTAGAATGTCGATATTGACTTTTAGGATCGCTACTTGCAATAGGTGGCACTAGAGTTCTAGTCTTCTTCCTGTCTGAAGAGACAATTGTCTCATTGTTTGGAACCAATTTCAATGGTACCAACACTTTTAGCTATGACTGTATATAGACATTTTTTTCCACTGGGTGGATTCATTCTGTGAACCCCAATTACTCCATCAAGGAAGCACAAAAATATCATAAAAAATATTATTTATTTATATATCTTGTTTTTTTTTAATTAAATTCTTTTCATTCTTGTAGAAATCCATTTTGCTGTTTTAGCCATCTTTGATGTGTGTGCTGGGCTAGTATGACTTGCCTGATGTGTGCGCTGTGCAAGTGTGAATTCACCTGATGTATGTGCTGTGCTAGTGTGCCTTTGCTCTGTGTTTGCCCGTCAGTTAGCATTGATCAATCACAGTGATTTCCAGGTCCGTATTACTGTGATTGGTCCTCCGGCAGTTCATGGTGATTTGCTGTTATTGCTTGCAGCAGCAGTTACTACTACATTACTCGACAAAGTGACGTATTAAAGCAATGTGATAAATGTATTGTAATGTGCATTAAGGACTTCCCACTCATTATATGTAATGGAAAGGGATAAGGGTTAGTACAGTCATGGCCAAAAGTTTTGAGAATGACACCAAAATTATATTTTCACATGATCTGCTGGCCTCTGGTTTTTATTAGTGTTTGTCTGATGTTTATATCACATACAGAAATATAATTGCAATCATATTATGAGTACCAATAGGTTATATTGACAGTTAGAATGAGTTAATGCAGCAAGTCAATATTTGCAGTGTTGCCCCCTCTTCTTCAAGACCTCTGTAATTCTCCCTGGCATGCTCTCAATCAACTTTTGGACCAAATCCTGACTGATAGCAGTCCATTCTTGCATAATCAATGCTTGCATTTTGCCAGAATTTGTTGGTTTTTGTTTGTCCACCCGTCTCTTGATGATTGACCACAAGTTCTCAATGGGATTAAGATCTGGGGAGTTTCCAGGCTATGGACCCAAAATCTCTATGTTTTGTTCCATGAGCCATTTGCTTTATGGCAAGGTGCTCCATCATGCTGGAAAAGGCATTGTTGGGCGCCAAACTGCTCTTGGACGGTTGGGAGAAGTTGCTCTTGGAGGACATTCTGGTACCATTCTTTATTCATGGCTGTGTTTTTAGGCAAGACAGTGAGTGAGCCGATTCCCTTGGCTGAGAAGCAACCCCACACATGAATGGTTTCAGGATGCTTTACAGTTGGCATGAGACAAGACTGGTGGTAGCGCTCACCTCTTCTTCTCCGAATAAGCTGTTTTCCAGATGTCCCAAACAATCGAAAAGGGGATTCATCAGAGAAAATGACTTTGCCCCAGTCCTCAGCAGTCCACTCCCTGTACCTTTTGCAGAATATCAGTCGGTCCCTGATGTTTTTTCTGGAGAGAAGTGGCTTCTTTGCTGCCCTCCTTGAAACCAGCCCTTGCTCAAAGAGTCTCCGCCTCACAGTGCGTGCAGAAGCACTCACACCAGCCTGCTGCCATTCCTGAGCAAGCTCGGCACTGCTGGTAGTCCGATCCCGCAGCTGAAACAGTTTTAAGATACGGTCCTGGCGCTTGCTGGTCTTTCTTGGGCGCCCTGGAGCCTTTTTGACAACAATGGAAGCTCTCTCCTTGAAGTTCTTGATGATGCGATAGATTGTTGACTGAGGTCCAATCTTTGTAGCTGCGATACTCTTCCCTGTTAGGCCATTTTTGTGCAGTGCAATGATGGCTGCACGTGTTTCTTTAGAGATAACCATGGTTAACTGAAGAGAAACAATGATACCAAGAACCAGCCTCCTTTTAAAGTGTCCAGTGATGTCATTCTTACTTAATCATGACTGATTGATCGCCAGCCCTGTCCTCATCAACACCCACACCTGTGTTAATGGATCAATCACTAAAATGATGTTAGCTGCTCCTTTTAAGGCAGGACTGCAATGATGTTGAAATGTGTTTTGGGGGTTAAGTTTCATTTTCTGGGCAAATATTGACTTTGCAAGTACAGTAATTGCTGTTAAGCTGATCACTCTTTGACATTCAGGAGTATATGCAAATTGCCATTACAAAAAATGAAGCGGTAAACTTTGGAAAAATTACTATTTGTCTCATTCTCAATACTTTTGGCCATGACTGTATACTGTTTCACTGAATAACTAAATGTATTCTTGGTAATCAGAGTGTAATGTGTTGATAAAAGATCAGTTAGGGGCATAACTGCAATTGGTGCAGGGGCTGCAATTGCACCCGGGCCCTGGAGGTCAAGGGGCCAAAAATATCCCTTTGGCCTATATGAAAAGACCAATACTATTAAAGACTTGTAATAATTAGGGGATGGAAATTTTGCACTGGAGTCCATGAGCTTAAATTACGCCACCGATCACAGTGGAATATAGTTGGTATACTTTATTTCTATACGATGGCTATAATCACTTAAACATCATGCTATCTTACCTGTTAAATGAACTACTTTCCCGTCTCCAACACATACTCCCCAATGATGATAATAAAAGTAGTCAAATTCAATCAAATCGCCTGGTTGTGGTAAAGGTCCCTTTAAAAAAAAAAACAATATAAATCCATTACTAGAATCAATTGCTAGAAGCAATTTTTCTCGTCCTCCTTAGGTGATTGAAAATGTCATTTTTATTAAAGAAATTTGGGGCCCGGTTCATCATTTGCCTCTTTTTTAAGTTACATGTGGTATTCGCTGGCATTATTTTTTTTTTTGGCGCCCAAATTTATTAAAATGGTGCACGTGGTCAAGAATTTTGTCAAAACTGCTCTTTTTATGTCTTTAACTAAATTTACAACTTTGTTAGCGCAAGAAGTCACTCATTTTGAAGAATAAAATGACGTAAAATTTCCTGGCAAAAATGCAATCACTTCAGGATAGGACTGGAGTGAATTTACTACAAACTGCAACTCTTGAAAAGTCGAAAGGTGAATTTGGTGCAAATAAAAAAAAAAGGTCCAAAACACCAAAAAAAAGTGTAAAAAAAGACAAAACAGGCACATAGGCAATTATTAATTGGATTCCCAGCATCTAATTTGAATCATAATTATATCAATACAAAGCAAATTTAGTTTTTTCATAACTTGTGATATTTCTGTTCTGTTTTCAGGGATTTTATTAAAGTCAAACATTATTTAAGGGTAATTTCAAACATTACAAGTTATGAACTGTGTACGGCAGTTATAGAGATTCTTTGGCCATAATTTCTATAGGCACAATTAGGAAGCCTCATGCACATTCAGATGCATGTGCGATGCTCCAACTAGAATGCAAAAGTGAATGGTGGCAAGTTTTGCAATTGATTTTTGTTATTCAAACATTATACTTATGATAATACTATAGTACTGTAGAGATCATATAAAGATGAAGTGCACAAAAAATAGAGAAGTTTTAATTTAACAAAAATATAATTTCCCCCAGAAGAAGGCTGTAGCACCGAAACGCGCGTCGAGGATTTGGCACCATATTCCAGCACAGGTATAACCTTTGTGTTCATGCGGCACCCCAGGGTTCTGGTTGCCGCAGTGATAGAGATATTATGTCTGAGAGCAAGTGGGAGGTTTCTCTGGTCAGGATCCCTAAACATGCAACACGGCCCACCCAGACCTGGGAGGGGAGGAATCTGCCCTTATAAACTGGGTCTGGGGCGGGATTAGAGAGTGAAGCCCCAGACAGAGACGCAGTCTGGTCTGGAGAGCAGCAGACGCAGGGAAGGATACATCAGGAGCTCTGTAGGAGCAGTAGCTGAGGACCAGGGGCTGGAGCTGAGCAGAGATATAGCTCGCCCTGGACGAAGACACTAAAACCGGACACAGGAGTCCGAGGCTGTGGGGACTGATATATATACCCAGCAGCAGAAACCAGCCGGCAGGGGATTCCAGGTCCTCTGGCCATAGAAGCCCGGAGGCTCAGTCACAAAGAAGGGACCAGCACCGCCATCCAGGAGCGGAGGCTAACAGAAGGCCCCAAGTCACCAGCCATACGGGTGAGCACCACACGGTATACTCAGGGACGTGGGCTACTTGTAACCGCTGACAGCAACGTAGCCAGGAAGAGTGCAGATTAACAGGGAGGCCTACAACTCCACCTGGCCAGGGGAACTCCTGCTTGCTTGCAGACTGACCAGGCCCCTTATACTAGCCAGTACTCCCGGGAGGGTCTGCCTTGTACCATCAGTAAAGACCCTGAACTGCACCACACGTCTCTGTGATTCCTTGCCGCACCAGCACCATTAGCACTGGGACCCTCACACCATCACTCCCATCATCTCTCACATTAGCTGCCCTGAGGCAATACTCCTCCCGTGGGGAGTTATCCCATACTCAGCTGCGCAAACATCATCAGCCTCAGCGGTCTGCAGCGCAGCGGCGGTCCCCACTGACCGCAATCCACGGGTGGCGTAGTCGGACAATTAGAATACCAATAGACTGCCACTGGTTTGACCGCCCTGGGCACGGACCGGGTCACCGCCACGGAGAACTACAACCCCCAGCGATCCGGCTCCGGGTATCCCCCTGCACAGCAGCACACAGGCCCAGGGGGCACGTCATTTACGTTATGTCATTTTGTTTTTTCCCTTATTTATGCTTTGTTAGGGAATTGTGAGCGCTGCATAGGTTGTGGGTTATTGGACACGATAGATGCTCTTAAGATTATTTGCAACTGCTGCAGTATAATTATTTATGATCTTGGTATGGTCTATTCATAATTTGGGTATTATTAGGTATATGTTTATATTAAATTCTTGTTTTCTATCGCTGGCATGTGGTGCCACCCTTTTGGCTTATCTGTTTTAATATATGTTTCAACTTATATCTCAATAAAATTATATTGTTGTTAAATTAAACCTTCTCTCTTTTTTTTTTTTGTGTACTTCATCTTTATATGATCCCTAAATTCTTGGTGCATGACTATATGACGTAATTCTGTAATCTAGAGCAGGGTTCCCCAACTCCAGTCCTCAAGGCCCACCAACAGGTCATGTTTTCAGGATTTCCCTAGTATTACCCAGGTGATAATTACATCACCTGAACAGGCAATAATTCCATCACCTGTGTAATAGTAAGGAAATCCTGAAAACATGACCTGTTGGTCGGCCTTGAGGACTGGACTTGAGGAACACTGATCTAGAGTACATACTAACTTATATAATTTTTTTTACTTTATGTACTCATGCAAGTTGATAATATTTGCTGTATAGTAATGTAGAGTAGACCTGTAGAAACTCTGCCATCTACACTTACCTGGCATGGCATGGCTTCGGTTTTCTAAGTATTCCTTTCACTTTGTCTATGGAATATTGAAATAGTTATATAAAATAGCAAGTATATTTGCTGTCGCTCCATTATTTTACCATACACCTGTGTTCTTCTCAAAATCTACCATCCTAGACAGGCAAAGCATCAGCCACAGATGCAGAAAGATAGCAAAAGTGGTAAGACACCAATCTACATTAACCAGTTCCCAACCAGTATGTTGTACAGTACCGGTCAAAAGTTTGGACACACCTGTTCATGCAATGGTTTTCCTTGTTTTTATTGAAGCGTACACATTGTAGATTCAGACTGAAGATAGTAAAACTACAAGGGAACACGTATAGAAACAAGAAGTAAAGAAATACATGTGAAGCAAACCAGAATATGTGTTAACGCTTAGATTCTTCATAGTACCCCTCTTTTAATTTGACAGCTTTACACCCTTTTGGCATTCTCTCAAGCAACTTCATTAGGTGTCACCTGGAATGGCTTCCACATGAATACTTATGCCTCGTTAAGACTTTATTTGTGGAATCATCATCCTTCAAAAAATGCTTGCGACTTCAAGTGTGTGTCACGATTCCTCCATTCAGTGTGGTGAGTGGCAGCTCAGCCATCCAATCTGGGGCAGGGGTGTACTGAGCTGTTAGTATCATGACAGCAGCTCAGACATCCAATCTGAGACATGGATGTGCTGGGCTGTCAGTGTGGTGAGTGACAGTCCAGTCACCCAATCAGGACCGGGGCATGCTGGGTTTCATACAGGTGTCTCCTGTTCGGAATGATTCCCAGGCCATTTATCTGGTTGTTAGTTTCTGATCTATGCCAGTTGCAACTTAGCTCAAATGGTGTGCACTTGCTCTGTTCTCTGTGTTCCTGTATTTGATTTTTGTTGCCCAACCTTGGACCTTGCTTTTGGCCATCTGTTTGCTTTGCCCTTTTGTCTTAATCCTCTACCTTTCCAGAAGTAAGACCTCAGACTGTGACTTGACTACGCCTTTGCCTTACCCGTTTGTTTATAACGAGTCATTTTGGTATTTGACCCCAGACCTCTTGACTACCCAGCCTTGCGGTTTGTCCTTGAGTAGTGACTAGCTTCACAGTGTGTTTTGCAGAGACAGTTTTGGTAGACAGTTCCATACAGTGCCAAGTCTTACTCAACAAATGTTCTAAACCAGAATAAAGCAAGAACCACTCAACTAAGTAAAGAGAAACAACAGTCCATTCATTACTTTAAGATATGAAGGTGTCAATCTAGAAAAGTGCTAGAACCTTGAAGGTATCCTCAAATGCAGTGGAGAAATCAATCAGTATGATAAAACTGGCTCACATGTTGGCCCAGGAGAAGAAGAGCAAAAATTATCTCTGCAGCAGAGGATAAGTTCATCAGAGTTACCAGCCTCAGAAACTGCAAAATAACCACTCAAATATCAAGTAGCAGATGCATCTTTACATCAACTGTCCAGAGTAGACTGCAAAAAGCTGGCCTTTATGGTTGAAGTGCTGCAAAAGATCCACTACTGAGGACTGCAAACAAGAGACTTGTTTGGGCCAAGCAACACAAGGACTGGACATAACATCAGTGGAAATCTGTGGTCTGATGAGTCAAAATTTGAGATTTTTGGTAACAACCTCCATATCTTTGTCAAACACAGAAAAGGTAAACGGATGGTTTCTACATGTTTGGTACCACCATGAAGCATGGAGGGGGAGGAAGAGGTGTGATGGTGGAGGAGTGCTTTGCTGTTGACACTATTGGTGATTTATTCCAAATACAAAGCCCATTTACCCAGCATGGCAACCACAGCATTATGCAATGACATGCCATCCTTTCCGGTCTGCATTTAGTGGGTCCATTATTTGTGTTGCAATAGAACAATGACCCAAAACACGCTTCCAGGCTATGTAAGGACCATGGGATGGAGATGTCAAGTGACACAGCCTCTTCAATTACCCAACCGCAAGACAATTGAGATAGTTTGGGGATGGCTTGGACTGCAAAGTGAAGACAAAACAGCCAACAAATGCACAGCACCTTTGACAATGCCTTCAAAGCTGTTAGAAGCCATCCAGATGACTACATGATGAAGCTGCTTGAAAGAATGCCGATGAGTGTAAAGCTGTCACCAAGGTAATATATGGGTACTTTGAATAATCTGAGGTTTAACAAATATTCTTGTTTGCTTCTCTACTTGTTTCTATATGTGTTTCCTCAAGGTTCTTCTGCCTTCAGACAGAATCTACAATGTGCACATTCCAATAAAAACAAGAAAAAACATTGCTTGAACAGGTGTGTCCAAACTTTTTACTGATACTGTACATTAGGTGCATTGGGAGTCCGTTCCACATAGGTTGACTGCCAATGGAAGTCTTCTGAAGTCTTCTGTAGCCTCCATCTTGGTGCACCTCAAAAGCCCAGCTTGTCGTTACTATTTTGCAGGATCACAGTGAATAAAAAAAATATATAAAAAGCAGACAAAAACCCCCGCCCCCCCCCAAAAAAAAACTAATTATATTTTGTATTGCCGAGTTTGTAAAAGTCTGATTTGTTAAAATATTACATTTTTTAATGTGGCACCCCTGCGGGTCCAGTTGCCACAGAGGTACTACATCTCAACCAGAGGTGTGGTACCCCCCTCTCATGTAAGGAGGGAGCACTACACGGGACCCATGCACCTACATCCAACATTACACCACTCCAGACCAGCAGGCGGGGCAAGATACACTTGGTCACTGCTGAGTCCTGTCCCTGGCTGGAAGAGGGGGAACCAACAGAGAGGGAACCATGTAGTGGGTGTGGGTGGAGGAGGTAGATCAGTGGAGCACTGAAAGGAAGAGTATAAAAAGAAGGCTAGAAAGTTCTAGAAGGAGTTAGTTGGAGTTGGGAGGTTAGGAGGAGCTCTGCTCAGGGGAGCAACGAAGGAGTTGAGAGAGGAGTCGGGCCCAGTCAGGGAGGCCCAGGAGGAAAGTGAGGAGAGAAGACTGCAGGAGTAGGAAAGGCTCCAGAAAGACAGAAGGGATTCCAGGGGTCCAAATTAAATAAAAAAGTGGTCTATAGGGCGCTAAAAGAATGAACACAGAAGGAATTCCAGGGGCGCGGCGAGTGCAGGACGCCACCCGTGCGCCCGAATTCACACTGACGTGGAGGGATCAGGCCGCAGTAGGGGACCGGCCCCAACCTAGTGGAGTACTTTAGGTCTCAGCTAGCAAACCGGAGGCTGCAGCATTTCAGGTGCTGCAGCCACACTCCCCACCTAATCTCAGAAAAGGTGGTCTTAGAGGACCAAGGGGACAGAGAGGACGTCGCCCGACAAGGCCCGTGGGCACTGGCTTGGGACACTGGGTGTGAGGCGCAGGGCAGGAGGGCGAGAGCCAGAGCAGTGAGACGACCTGGAGAGGTACACAGAACCGGGTCCCGTCCAAGTGCTCCTGAGATACTTCAGAGTTTGCTGGATCCTTTTCCCCGGAGGACACAGGACGATGTGGCGGTTACAACCGGCTGCAGCGGTAACCTGGAACTGCCTAAGAACTATGAATAAAGCCTGAAGACTGCACCCCACTGTGTCCTTGACTCATTACTGTGTCACCTGCCCTGCACTACACTGCATCGACAACATCTACCTCTTAAAATCACCATATCCTGCCCTGGAGCTTAGCTCTGCCTGTGGAGCGCTGAACCAACTCTGCTGCGTCACCATAAGCTCCAGTGGATCTGCACCGCAGAGGCGGCCCCATATAGCCACATGCTACGGGTGGCGTCACAAACATTATCCCAAAAACTTTATTCCCCTTTCCCTTTTCTTTATTTCACCGCCCGGGGTCACGGACCGGGTCACTGCCACCGTGACTACCACAAAAAGGACGGGCCCGGCTACTGAGTACCCCACGGCCCCAGGGGGCGCGTCATTTAACCTATACAGTAAAGGGCATAATGAAAAACAAGTGTAAGAAGATCACAATTCAAACCTAAAAAATGCAATAAACTGAACAGCTGAGATCATCAAAGCAGGAAAGCTCCAGAGATTCTGAACTGAACAGACTAACCCCTGCAATGCTAGCACAAACCTGCACTATTTATTATGATAGTGAATTGCTTCTAATCAGTGCAGGAGAATGTCAAATCAGACGCCACGGTCTTCTGGCCCCTCTCTGTTGTGGTAAGCCCGTGACACTTCCATATGAATCCAAAATTTTATTATAACAAAAATATTTAAAAATGAAAAAGAAAACTGCATGCACCACCACCACTAAAAATATATTAAAATTCAAGGCAAACACGTTTCGGACGCATGTTCTTAATCACAATGATTAAGGATATGCGTTTTCTTTCTCCTTTTGGAATACTTTTGTTATAATAAAAAAAATCTTCATACAGAATAGAGAGACTGTCCGATGGAAAAAGAGGAGGAAAGCGATGAAGAAAAAGTAGCACAGAAAAATAATCTAATAAGCTCTCATTGTGAACATTTCATTAGAATATACACTACTTACAAGGCAGATGGTTCTTCCCCAATACAATTTGTATTACAACATACAGGTCTCTTTTATACTCCAGGTATTCTTTCACTTTCAATGTTTTGTTAATCTTGAGCAAACATTGAAAGTATTTTATTACTGTAACGTGGCACAGGGAGGTAGGTTTGGGCGAGGTACTCGTTTCTTACGTCCCAGCACGTTACATGAAGGTGGGGGTTCCGGCTGGGTGCGAGGACCTTAGCTGTGCTGGCGATACGCCCTTGCAGACAACATGGTGCCGATGTATTCGGACGGCCAAGATCAGATGTTACAGAGTTCACGAATAAACATATTTTTACTGAAGAATAACTTGGTAAGAACTATATACAGCAGATATAACCCCAAAAAGAGGGGAAATTTTATATGGGAATTCCAAAAGCCAAGTAGAAGAACCAATGAGAAACTAACTCCTGCATAAGTAAAATATAATATAAATCTTTATTGAATATATAACAGTATTAAAAACACATAAAAATGGAATGTAATGCAGAGAATAAATAAATGGTATCTTAGTTACATGCGAAAAATATAGCACAGCAAATAAAGCTTAGCCCCTATAATCTCATCAGGCTCTTTGGGTCTCCTCATGAGGATATAGGGGCTGAGCTTTATTTGATGTGCTATATTGTTTGTCCTATACTGTAACCCGCGGTTCCACATCCTTTTTCCATAGGAAAATTTCTGTGCCAATATGGTGGCTACTCAACTTCCTTTCCTACTGACGCCTCTGGACTACCACGCAGGGAATTTTCTCTTCGTCTCGCATCACCTTCCCATTTTGTTCCATTACCTTTCTGATAGATAACTTCATACCGTCCCGCTAGGCTTCCTGCCCCAGGCCCCGATATTTCATCCTCTTCTTTCTCAATATTTCTATCCAGACTGCTACTCACTTTTCTGTCAGGTTTCTTTTCTCTACAGGGTCTTACTATCTGGCTCCTTTGTCTCCCTCCCGATATAATGAGCCACTTGCAGTTCCACGGTACCGTGAGCACCCACTTCATGTGGTTCTGCTACTTAGTGTTAGAACCCTCCTGTTTGTTTTTTCCATCTTGTGTTTTGCGGTCACGTGACTATCTGCCTTTATATTCCAGCTCCGCTCTTTTGGCTGTGCTTGACTTCAGTGTTGACTGTTTCGCTAGCCAGGTGCTTCGGTGCCTATCTCTGTCAATTCGCTTGGTCCTTCTGGGACCTCTAGTACCTTTTTAGTCAGTTTGTCTTTTTGTGTTCTGCAACAACTTTCTCTGTTCAGGAGGTGTCCCATTTTTCTTCCAGTCCTTAGTTCTTTTAGGGACTCCTTCCTTTATTATATAGGTCTTCATTCAGACTAGCCGAGGACTTAGTCGGGTCCGTTCGCAAGGAACAGGCAGCCCGCTACATTGTAGGGACTGTAGGGACAGCTTTCCCCTTTCTTTCCTTAGTTCATGTTGCAGATCATAACACTTAGCCAGACCTGAGGTCTGCTACTACTGAAGACTCGTCCCCGTCTGACCTCCTGACAGGAAACTCTCCGCTGTCTCCTCACCTAGCCTCTCCCATTTTGGGCTAGTCCCAACTGTTAACCCTATCTCTTCCTATTAACTCCCTGCTGCTGGCAGATCACAACCTCATCACATAACAATGCAAATTGTTAAATACACAAACATTATAACGCATTACAGCAATACACATGTATTCAAGGGGGAACATGGGCACACCAGGGCCGGCTCCAGGTTTCCATGGGCTCCAGGCGAAAGAGTCTCAGTGGGCCCCTTTAACACATACCATGATTCATGATGCTCAGATACGGTAGAGAAATATAGGTATAGTACAATGCCAATGATTTCACTTACTTCTTACATTACATGAGCGATATCTATTGTAAATTCGACAATAGCTCAGAAAGCAACGAATTCTCACAGCGCACAGTGCGTGTCCTGGGGGGATTCAAAAGTTTTCATTTTAGACCTGACAGTATAGTCCTCCATACAGTATTTTGGGCACTACATAGTCCTCCATACAGTATTATGGGCACCACATAGTGCTCCATACAGTATGGGCCCCATGTAGCGCTCTATACAGAATGGGCCCTATATAGTCTTCCATACCGAATAATGGACACCATATATTGCTCTGTACAGAATAATTGACCCCACATATTGCTCCATACAGAATAATGGGCCCCAAATAATGTTCTATACAGAATAATGGGCCCCATATATTGCTCCATACAGAATAATGGACCCCATATAATGCTCCATATAGAATAAAGGGCCCCATATAATCCTCCATTCAGAATAATGGGCCCCATATAATGCTCCATACATAATAATGGGCCCCATATAATGCTCTATACAGAATAATGGGCCCCATATATTGCTCCATACAGAATAATGGACCGCATATATTGCACTTACAGAATTATTGACTCCACAAAATGCTCCATGCAGTATAATGGGCCCCATATATTGCTCCATACAGAATGGGCCCCATATAATGCTCCATACAGAATGGGCCCCATATAATGCTCCATACAGAATTGGCCTCATATAATGCTCCCTACAAAATGGGCCCCATATAATGCTCCATACAGAATGGGCCCCATATAATATTCCATTTAGAATGGGCCCCATATAATGTTCCATACAGAATGGGCCCCATATAATGCTCTATACATAAAAAAATCAAATACTCACCTCTCCACGTTCCTCGCTGGCTGCATCTTCAGCGTGTTCTGGCTCTCTGCACTGCTCTGTAAAGATGTCATTGCGACCTCTGCCCTGAGACATGAGAGTCAGAAAAACGCGGAAGAGGCTGGCACTGCGGAGGAAGAGGTAAGTATTTCAAACAGTTTAAAGCATGGAGGGGGGTCTGAGCCCTCCCAACTCACTGGCCCCATAGTGTGCTGATGTCCCAAACAGCGAGTGGATCCCCCCCCCGCATGCTCAGTGCGCCGGCCCTGGGCAATACCTCCATCTCCTTACACCACAAAAGACAATCATTGCTTATCCTAAGAACTTCTCTCTTCCTTACTCAACCTTTCTCCTCGCCCAGCCCTAATGTCATGATTCTGTTGTCAGATTTCTCAGGGCCAGGAGCTCTTTCACTGTCTCTAATGCAAGGAGTGTCCTTACTATTCCTGCACGCACGATTACAGGGATAAATGAAAATAGCAATCATACAAATATTCACTCACAGACAACAGAGAAGAACACCGAGGAGTAGTGATGAGCGAGTATGTTCTGTTAAACCTTTCGGCGAGCATGCTCGGGTGCTCGCAAAGTATCTTCAGTGTGCTCTGGTGTTATGTTTGAGTCACTCCGTGCTCATGATTTGCAACTGTTTGACACTTGTAGTACATGTAAGGAATGCCTAAGAAACAGGCATTCCTCACATGTATTAAAGATATCAAATAGTCGCAAATCATGCTCACGGAGTAACTCAAACATAACACCAGAGCACACTGAAGATACTCGGAAAACACCCGAGCATGCTCGTATATCTCAAGTAATGAGCATGCTTGCTCATCACTACTGGGGAGAAAAGGAAGGGAAACTAAATAGAAGAGGATGAGGCAGTACAATACTTAATACAGGCAATCCAAATATAGGAGTCCTCCTTTTGTGCACTGCACCTTATATACTTCCTCATACCGTTATTGTAGTTTTTTTTATATGACTATGAATTGGACATTATAAATATATTACATTTCTTATATTACTATTGTGCTGTGTATGCTGTCATGCCTACTCTTTTTATTATTTGTTGTCTATTTTATCATGTCTCGTAATTTTGTGTTTTTAATCAGTCTTGTCATATTTTGGTGTCCTTAATAAAAATGTAATTATATTGAATTATCTTGATTGTTTATATTACTGTTTTCCTCTTTTTATAGAGTATATATAGGAGAGGGAGTGGCCAATCCTAAACAACTGAGATCATCCAAGCTGGGATGCTTCAGAGACTCCAAGCTGAACAGATTAACCCCTGCACTGCTAACAGAAACCCGCACTGTTTAATATGAGTAAACGTGCTTCTGATCAGTGAAGGAGTAAGTGAAATCAGACACTGCAGTCTTCTGGCCCCTCTCTCATGCAATAAACCTCGTCTCCCGAGATCTCGGTGACTCACAATCCAGAAACGTCAGTGGCTGGATGAAAGATGCAATAGTCTGTCTGAATCCCAGAAACTCACTCAGCTTTTATGCACACACACTGATTACAAGCAAATAGGTCACAGGTGAGGATGTTATCTTTAGTAGCCATTCAAACCCATTTGTGTCAAATTCTGTGCATGTTATCAGGCCAAAATCACCAGGGTATGTGAACTTTTGATCAGGGTCATTTGGATGTTTTTGGTTGTCATTAAGATTTTAAAAGAGAAAACACAGTAGATTGACAATAAATGGCTTCACCCAACCAATAACCAAAAGTGGAGAAAAAGTTTTTTGTTATCTTTCATATTCTCTGAAACAAGGCCAAGAAAGGAAAAATTCTGCCGGGGTATGCAAACTTTTGAGCACAACTGTAAGTATTTGATCACCTACCAACCAGCAAGAGTTCTGGCTCTCACAGACCTGTTATGTTTTCTTTACGAAGCCCTCCTACTCTGCACTCATTACCTGTATTAATTGCACCTGTTTGAACTCGTTACCTGTATAAAAGACATCTATCCACACACTCAATCAATCAAACTCCAACCTCTCTACCATGGCCAAGATCAAAGAGCTGTCTAAGGACACCAGGGACAAAATTATAGACCTGCACAGGCTGGGATGGGCTACAAGACAATAGGCAAGCAGCTTGGTGAGAAGGCAACAACTATTGACACAATTATTAGAAAATGGAAGAAACACAAGATGACTGTCAATCTTCCTCAGTCTTGGGCTCCATGCAAGAATGCATGCTTCCTTTCCCAGCGGCCTGCATTCCACCTTGGAACATGCTCTGAGCGCAAGCACTTACGTCACTTTCGGCCGGCGGCCATCTTTTGCATACTTATCTTTCAGCATGCAGTCAACCTTGGAACGCATCACCGTTTCTATTGGTTAAAATGGCACAGACATGCCCTTTCCTTTTCAGGCAACCTATTATCATATATCTATATATCACATGATTGTGTTCCATATTGGAACACATACATCACTTCCTCTCCCGTACCTATCCTATTTCTTTCACACAACTGCACTTTATTCTCACCGTAATTGATAAATGTTTATTGGATGAGACACCATTTATTTAGATTTGCTATTTAGTATTTCATTCACTCCTTGAGAAAGCCTCTGAGCGAAACGTACGTCGTGGTTGTGGGGCCTTTACATGTGTTATTCTCTGTTTTATGTCTGATATATGCAGTGTATTTATACCAATATTGTTGGTGTATTTATTTAATGTTATTTTGTACTGCTAGTTATACACTTTTCACTATATCTTTATATACACAGACAAATATTTATATTTCTCTCAGAGAATATAGCACTACTCATATAATAATCCAACCCCCCCTTTTTTCGAATACGTTTCTTCGCGAACTTTCTATTGTGCTTTTGCTCCCCACCTTTTTATCTTTATGTATTATTATTATATTTTTAATATATTTATTTCTGTGGTCATTCACCGCTTTTTGTGTATAATGTATTAGAAACCTGATGTGAATACAGACATTTTGTATCATATACCTTGTGCTGTATTTCTGTCCTGATTAATGTGAGCAAGACATGTGCTGCTAACAGCAGTATTCTCTACTAAAGCGCAGCTTGTATTATTAAATGTAGATACTATTAACACTCTGTATGTTACACACACAATGTATATTACACAAATGCACTGCATGTCTCACACATAAACAGCATGGCCCACATGCACGTCATATACAGTATGCAGAACATACCGGGCTCCAGCCTCCACCCTGGGATCTTTGCTCACATGACCATGATGTTGCAGAAGGTCCTTCTACACTTCTAACCTCAAAAACTGCACTGATAATGCAAGACTGGGATTATCAGTGCAGGTTCGGTTTTGTACAGGCAGGCAGCCACAGACTGATGGCCCACTGAACCTGCAGCTGTGAAGGGTCTCACCTTTTGTGGAGAAGGGCCCTGGTCATTGCCTAGTTTACTTCCACCCCCCAACACTAACCCTGAGTACTTGCATTAAACAGTTTTATGTGCAAATTGTCTCTTCAGAGAGGAAGAGGACTAGAACTCTAGTGCCACCTACAGGAAGTAGCAATCCTAAAAGTCACTATTGACCCTTTTAAGGGAATCTGTCACCACTTTGAAGTTATCAGACCTCTACTATGGGCATACAGGTTATAGAAAAGTAAATCTATACATACCTGTATGGCCCATAGTAGAGGTCTGATTGCAGAGAAATCTGTTTTTATAAACTCAGTTTTCCACAGGCTTGGCGTCCAGGGGACACCAAGCAATACCTGCTTATGTGCTTATTATTTTCCCGAAATCCCCGCCTATATGCTTAATTATCATATCTCCCCCCTCCCCGGCATGTCACAGGGCCCTGTGATGTGCACTCTGCTCCCTGACTTATGGGCATGCACAAAGCGCCGCTCACAGAGCACACTTGGCTTCATCCCGGCTCCGTCTCTCTGTGCACTGCGCTTCAGGGTTCTATTGCGCAGGCACTGGGAAGTGGCAGTGAGTCCCCAGCGCCTGCGCAATAGAACCCTGTGGCGCAGTGCACAGAGAGACGGGACCAGGATGAAGCAAAGCGCGCTCTATGTCAGCTCTATGTGAGCAGCGCTTTGCTCATGCCCAGAAGTCAGGGAGCACAGTGCACATCACAGGGCCCTGTGAAAGCTACAGAATGTGATTTGTTATGTGACCCTAAATTGGCCGTAACCCCGTTGATGCCTGTTACTACACCTTTTCCTGCCTCAAAGAATAATCCCACTCCCACCTCCTCCCTCCCACGGCCATCTTACTACACCTCTTACTTGTTGTGGGAGGCCCGGAAAGCCCCAATCCAGCCTATATCCACTACTAGATCCGTCCGGTGCATATTACCAGCCACCAGCACAGGTGGAAAAGCCCGTAGTCCCAGAGTACCCATCTGAAACTAATGTGACACCCTCTGCTCCAGTCCACGATGCTGAGACGCTTCCCCTGTTTCCTATGGGAGTCACCCACAACCCTGGGGATATCCTCCTCAACTCCCCAGAATTTCAGGCCAGACTGCTCTCCCTCCGCCAACATACTGTTACTCAAGACGATACGGAGCCAGATGAGGGATGGGCTCAAGATACTCCAGCCCCCCCCCTCCTTTACCCCATACGTCTCCTATGGCATCCTCCACCCCATATCCATTACCCGTACTCCGGCCCTTGCTCCAAGCAACTGCTGAAAGAGCACCACCCCTCAGCCCCTCAGAAGTCTGGGACCCCTGCCGCTCCCGTAATCTAGTAGACCCATCAGGACGCCCTGTCACTCTGTCAATAGGCTATGGTGACATCCTTACACATCGGGTGGGGGCCATGGTCAACCCTGCAAACACCTGTATGAGCCATGTTGGAGGATTGGCTCGCAAAATTTCCCTTGCTGTTGGTTCTACTCTGGCTGCAGAATGCCAGGCTCACTTAGCCGAAAACGGAGAGCTTTCAAAAGGCCATGGTTTCCACAAAAGCAGGACCCAATAGTACGTATGAATCCGGCCTAGAATACATGAAACAGTTAAAAGCCTGGGCTCAGAATCGCTTGTCAGATCAAGCTGGGTCTGTACAAGATGTTCAACAAGACCCTGATGAATCTGTGGAAAGATCTGCTGCAAGACTCAGCATGCATTTTAAGGATCTCGGATACAGTCCTCACGTCAAGATGCAGGCCGCCCTGTTGGTTCAGGCCCTAGTAGATGGCCTACAAGACGCTCTCAGAGATGACGTTCTGAGGGTACGCCCCGAGATTCGTTCTTCTTCTTTTAACGACGTAGTGAACATTGTCAAAGCTTTCCAAAAAGCCATGCTAAAAATGGAAAAGGATACTAAGCCAAAGAAGAAAACCGCTCCTGCCATGCTATATCAAGCTCAAGAAAGCTACCCACCCCCTGGCAACCAACATGGAATCAAGTGGGTAATGGTTAAAGGCACAGGTGATGATACTCCTCCCACATATAGAAGACAAGACAGAAGAGATGACAAGGGATCATCTAGAAACAGGAGACAATCTCGTGATTCTGAAGGACGAATGTTGTGTTGGGAGTGTGGTAGCCTTGACCACATCCTCAGAGACTGTCACTTTACAGGTGGACCATCAACCACTGGAGTTCCTGGTGGACACTGGGGCGGCCACATCTGTCATTTCCTCTGCACAGCTCCCTCCTTCTGTATCCCTATCACCGGATACCCTCACCTGTGTTGGGGTGGAAGGCCAACATATTTCCTCTCCACTCACAGTCCCTGTGTCTGCAGGACCGTTCACCGGAGTACTCACAAGATTCTTGGTCTCTGAAACTTGCCCTGTCAATCTGTTGGGAGCCGATCTCTTAGAGCGAATGAAGGCAACAATTACCTTCGGAAACCATGGGATGGAGCTTCTTTTGCGGGACCCTCATTCCGAACAAGGGACTGAAGACCGCTGTGTTCTTAAAGCCTTCCCTCTCATGATGATGACCATACAACCTCACAGTTCCCTCACTCTCTATGGTCCAGTGGGCCAGAGGACGTTGGCCTCCTGCAGGTTCCCCCGGTCCGAGTACACCTCAAGCCTGGACACAGGTACCCACGGTTACCACAATACCCCCTCAAGGCTGCACAAGAACAAAGCTTGGGTACCCAAATCGCTTCCCTCCTGGAATCAGGAGTCCTTGTCAGATGTGTATCTCCATGCAATACACCCCTCTTTCCTGTAAAAAAGAAAACCGCTCCGGGAGAGTCTCCAAGATACCGGTTGGTTCAGGATCTCAGAGCCGTCAATGCAGCTACCATTTTAGAAACTCCAGTGGTACCCAACCCAAACACCCTTTTGTCTCAGGTGCCTCCAACGGCCACCTTGTTTACGGTGTTAGATCTGGCCAACGCCTTCTTCAGTATACCCTTACATGAAGATTCGTGGTTTCTTTCTGCCTTCACCTTTCAAGGAGCACAGCTTATATGGACCAGGACTCCGCAAAGAGCCCAGAACTCTCCTAACCAATTCACTTATTCTATGAAGTCTATTCTGGAGCCATGGGTTCAAGAGAACCCTCAGGTCACCCTTCTACAGTATGTAGATGATCTTTTACTCTGTGGCACTGAAGAAAATTTGCCAGAGATGTCAGCATCCCTTCTCTGGTTTCTTCACTCAGCTAACTGTAAAGTCTCAAAAGGCAAAGTCCAATGGTGTCTGCCCAAGGTCATTTTCCTCGGACATTGTATATCACAAGGTGCTAGACATCTGACTGAAGAAAGAAAACAAGCCATCATGGATATCACCTTCCCAACCACCTACTCCGCTATGCAGACTTTCCTTGGCCTCATCACTTACTGCAGGCAATGGATCCCTGATGCCTCAAAGCTCATGCAACCCCTGTACGATTGTTTCAAGGATGAAGGCTCAGTTTGGCTTCATGCTGAAGATCCACGTGTTTCTCATCAACACAGACTATGTTTTGACCGCCTTAAACAGGCTGTTGTTTTTGCCCCGGCCTTGGGCTTACCAGACTATACTCAGCCATTTCACTTTTTTGTCTCGAAATCGGAAGGTCATGCCTCTGGAGTTCTAGCACAACGCTATGATCATAAGTATCGGCCTTTGGGCTACTACTCAGCCCGCCTGGACCCTGTCGCCCGAACTGCCCCCACGTGCCTTAAGGCGGTCCACGCTTCTCACATCCTCTTTGACAAGTCAGCTGATATCGTCCTTGGACATGATCTAGTTATACAGGCTGGCCATGATCTCTCAGCTGTTCTGCAACAAACATCTCCGAAACATCTAACCAACCAAAGACACCTGCGGCTGCAGTGTTCCCTATTGTTGCCCTCCAATATAACATTTACCAGATGTCTGACTATCAATCCTGCCACTTTGTTTCCACCTTCTAGGGGGGAAGGTGAAGAGGGTGAAGGTCCATTGGTGGAACCTCATGATTGTATAAAAATTTTGCAGGAAGAGACTTCTGCTCCAGAGAATATGGTGGCACATCCGCTCGCAGACCCTGCCTTGCACCTATGGACTGATGGATCCCGTTTCGCAGACCCTCAAGGGAAGTTCCACACGGGATATGCTGTCACAATAGATCTAACAGTTCTGAAGGCTGAAGCTCTACCACCATACATGTCTGCACAAGAAGCTGAACTTGTGGCTCTCACAGAGGCCTGCCACCTGGCAGCAGGAACAAAGGCGTATATATATATATACCGATTCCAGGTATGGACATGGAATTTGCAACGATTTTGGACTTTTGTGGAAGTCTAGAGGATTCATCACAGCTACAGGTACACCAGTGAAACATGTCTCATGGATTAAGGCCCTAATGAAGGCCCTGGAACTACCCATTCAGGTTGCTGTTATGAAGGTCAAGGTTCATGGAAGACTAGAATCCAGAGAAGCCAGGGGCAACCACCTAGCTGACCAAGCAGCCAAGACTGCAGCAGTGGAGAATGTGTCATCAAAGTGGCAGGAAAAGGAAGAAGAGATGGGAGAGACCCTGCAAACCGTAGCTGTGACGCTCACTAGAGCAAGAGCCAAAGAACAGCCGGCGGAAGACCATACAAGTCCAGCGGAGACACGAATGGAATCCAGGGGGGTCAGGATGCCTGAAGAAAAATTGTGTGAGGAACAAAGGGAGACCCCCACTGAAGAAGTCAAGCAATGGAAAGCGGCAGGAGCCGTGCTGGCAGGTCGCAAAGATTCAAAGGTCAACTCGACTCTTTACCAAGTGGATGGGAAGCCTTGCTTGCCTAGACGCATGTACTCAGCTGTGGCAGCATGGGCTCACGGGCCTACACACAGAGGAAAGAATCAAGCCTTGGCATGTATCAAGAAACTGTACTTTGCACCCGGAATCTCTTCCACTGTGACTGCGTACTCAAAATCCTGCTCTGTCTGCGCTACCTGCAACCCAACGTGTACGGCACGGGTCCCTCTCCAACACCTGGCTAAACCAGACTACCCTTGGCAGAGAATACAAGTCGACCATATCCAAATGTCTAAAGCAAGAAAATAGGAGTACGTTTTGGTAGCCGTGGATATGTTCTCAGCCTGGCCCGAGGCCTACCCGGTTGTCAACATGACTGCTAAAGTCACAGCCAAGAAACTGATCACCGAAATTGCCTGCAGATTTGGAGTTCCCCAAGTCATAGAATCGGATCAAGAACCAGCTTTCACAGCAAATATCTACGAAGAACTCTGGAACATGTTGGGAACAGATTTGGGCCTCCACACTCCATACCATCCTGCCAGTTCAGGCAAAGTGGAAAGGATGAATTCCACACTCAAGACCCAGCTCTTGAAAATGACCCAAGATCATCCCCTCCCCTGGCCCGACCCACTCCCCATAGTATTGCATCACATCACACACACTTCTCAGGCCAAACATGGGCTGACTCCCTATAAAATTTTGTTTGGGACCCCACCCAAGATAGGAGAGATTAGGCCCCAAGAGTTGTCTGAAACACATGATAGAGTGGTAAAATTTGTGATTGCCTTGTCTAGAGAATTGACTAACACCCGCTCTCCAGTATCTGCTTCTCTCCCAGAATCTACAGGTGATGCAGTACATGATTTCATCCCAGGCGATCTAGTGTATGTGAAGAAGTTTGTCCGGAAAGACTGCCTCCAGCCGCGGTTCGAGGGACCGTACACTGTGCTTCTCACCACCCCGACGGCTCTGAAGCTTGAGGGCAAGAGCACCTGGATTCACGCCTCCCACTGCAAGAGAGACAGAACGAGTCTATAAAAGATGACTACCTTCTTCTATATCCTTTCCATATGCTTACTGTCTGTCCCAGAGTGGACAGCTACCACACAGGGGTAGATACCTCCTTCTTCTCAAGTTGGTTGGGAGGGCTCAAGGGATTCTTCCAACAAGTTTGTCTAGTAATGGGAGGCCTACTAGTATTGGGCCTGGTGGTCCTGTGCTGCATAGTCCCCTTATACAGGAAAGCTATAACCAATGCTGTCCCAACCTCCGGGACCTTTCTGAATCAAGAAACCACATCTCTGTTACATGATGATACCAGTAAGGAAGATATGGAGAAATACACTCCTTTGAACAAGCCTGACCAGACCCCCCATGATAGAGTCCAATTGAAAGATCTAGTTTAGGATCAGTTGGGAGAACTCCATGTGTCATTTAGGGTAGGACTCAATTGTTTGGGGGCGTCCCATAAGGGGGCAGCTTCTAAGATGATTGGGTGAAGAAATCCACCTCCCCTCTCCCCACACATGGACAGTCTCAAAGGCCCCAAAGCAAAGGAAAGCTTAGTGTTTAGGGGGGAATGTCAGGGTAAAAGAGAATATATATATTTGTAACTTTTATATTCTTGTAACTTTTATACGCTTTTTTGCTAATGTACTAACCACCATTTTGTGTCATATAACAATAAGCTTTCCTTGCTACGTAATTACTCAAATCGAAACTTAAACTAAGACATTTCCAGTGTTGCCAAGACATTTCAGAGAAACGAAACAAGATTATAAGCTGACGGCTGCAATATCTGCCCAGAGACTGAGATAAGGAGATGTGGACCAATCAGGAGTGGCCAGACATTGGACTTTCATGGTTTACCCCGCCCCGGACAACCCCTTTTCCCTCCCATTATGTAGTGTATTTAGATTTGTGCATGTAAAAATAAAGGCAGAACAATGCTGAGGACGTTGACTGTAGTAGTCTTCTGAGCATGCTCTGAGCTTGAACCAGCTTGTTGTCTGACTCATTCTTTGAATGGTTGACCCATGCTCATAGTTTGAATTTGGAGTGACTGGAGGACGAGTGGAATGTCATCACGACCCTCACAAAAGGACCTGCCATGACGTCATTTAGTCATGTGACAGGTCACGCGACCGCTGACGTCAGCGGTCGCGTTACCTGTCACATGACTAAATGACGTCATGGCAGGTCCTTTTAGACCATCGCGGGCTGCAGGGGAGCCAGGACGGATCGCTGAGGAGACCGGGGGCCATCAGAAGGTAAATATAATGTTTATTTTTTATTTTAAAATCTTCTTTTTTTTTTTACAGGTACTATGGTACCCGGGTCTGGAGGAGAGTCTCCTCTTCTCCAGACCCGGGTACCATCCACACATTGAATCACTTAATATCCGCATGTGCACATGTAGTCATGCGGATATTAAGTGATTCAATGCAAGTCAATGGCGGCAAAAACGCAGCGCTTACGCAAAATAATTGGTAGTGCTGCGGATTTTTCCGCAATGATAATCCGCAGCGGAAATTTCCGCATCATGTGCACAGCACATGCGGATTATCATTGAGGAACATTGCAGACCTTCTACCAAGCGTTTTTTAAGCGTTTCTGCGGCGGAATTGCCGCTGCAGAAACGCTTAAAAAACGCATAGTGGGCACACAGCCTTAGAAACCTTTTTATGTCCCAAAATGTATTTGTGGGGAAAAAAAAAAATAGAAAGTTAATATAAAGAGTCACGTTGATCAAAGTGTTACAATTGCTTTTATTAAAAATAAACAAAAAGAATAGAAAAAGAAGCAGCAGAAATAAGAAATCTTGGTCCAGATTTTTTTTTTTTTGTGCTTTGGATTTTTAGCTTTTACCTTCCAGAATCTTTAACTTTGGATGGGAAAGGGCACGTAGAGTCTGGCAAAGTCCGTTGCAAACTAGTGTTCGTTATACAATATCTCTGCAAAATCACATCCATATATACAGAGATAAGCATGTATCAGGCCCAAATATTACATATATAACCATGAATATCCCCATACTATATCCTTTAAGTTATAGACAAATCTTTAGATTGCACACAGAAATTATAGAATTGAATGTGTAAAAGCGCAAGAAACCATCTATGTATGGTATATGCTTTATTAAACATTAGCGCTTCAATGGAAACATGTAACATAAGGCACAAATATAAGTTCTGTGCACGGTTTGCATGAAATCTAGGCATATTTTAGGGTAAACCATGAATCGTATTGTAGGAGTAAGACAAGGGCTGGTTTAAGACTATTTTGCAATACTAGTCAGAGGTGTGTTGCTTGACTTGACATGTAGATTGAAGAGATCCATGCTACCAGAAGCTAGAAAGAATCACCCAGCGGACTTTTTTACAAGTCCAAATTATGGACCCGATTTGTTAAGAATAGTGTTTTGCATGCCAGCCTTAATAAATGGACCTGCCGGAGTAAGGAGCTCCTAATTCATTAAGAGGTCAGGGACCCGGAGAACATTTCTGGCAAAGTTTTGATGAAGCTGGCTGGTTGACCATTTTGGCAAAGCTGGCCGGGACTCACGTAAAAATGACAAAAGTTGAGAAAAAACACAAAAAATTGGAAAAATATCTTCATGAATTGGGTCTCATGAGTTCTCTGACAAGATTTTCAGAGTAAAATGTAACGAGTACTTCTCGCTGCCCACGGTTCGTGCGGCATAAATCTCCTGATAGGAAAAGTAGCTTTACTTGAGCAGAACCTATTTTCTAGTATTAGTGTGAATGCCTTTAAATGGTTATTCCCATCTCCTACATTTTTATAGCATGTCCCCAGACTATGCCAGAAACGTATAGCATATGAGGATCCAGCCAATGGGACCTGCTTTACTTCCATTACAGGGATTATCCAGTGAAAAAAAAGTTATCACCTGCCCATAGAATGTTGGATAACATTGATTGGAGGGGGTCCGACTCCTGGTTCCCACACCAATCGGCAGAACAGGGAATTTGTACCCCTTGGTTAGAATAGAACAGCTGTCAAGCATACCCCATTCTAATGAGGATAAAAATGCCCCATTCTCCCGATCGGTGAGGGTCCCAGCGGTCAGACCGCCACCGATAAGTGATAACTTATGGAAGTTTGATCAAACACCACATGGAATAGACTTGTTTTGAACCATGTGTTATATTTCTCAAATAAAAAAAACCCTCAATGCCTGGAACCTTGCTCCGCTTGGTAGATCTTTTGGATTTTTTTTTAAGACATTAGAAATTCATAAAATTTTCGGGGCAAAAAACAACAACATAACTCGTCAAAAGTGGGCTCATGAAGAATAATTAATGATTGAAGGGAAGAAAGATAAAGCGGACTTGGCGGGAACAAAGCTGTAAATTTACCCCATAAGCCCCTGCGTTCTGTGTGCCCCCTTCTTATCAGTTAAAGGGAACTGAAGAAAAAGACTACAGCATCCCCCCATACATATTGGATTAATGTTGGCTGATATTGACGGGTTTGGACGACACTCTAATGTGTATGGGGGCGTTGACCAACAGATTGTCTGGGGAGATGTTGACCGGGCATGTCCGATTTTGGATGGCATTGCTCTCCATCGGAGATAAGCCGCCAGCACAGATGTTTTTTGGGGTCTTTATGAGAAAGAGCAAAGCAGTGCTCGGCTGAACAAACCCTCCTGTGTATGGGAGAGCCGGCCAAGAGGGCGGTCGACTGAAACATCAGATGAAGTATTGTTTCGCTGACAGTCATCTAATGTGTATGGGAGGCTTAAGATGCTCACTTATGTAGCTAAGCTTGTATGAAAACTACAATGTGACCACTCCATAAACTTTATTGGTATGGATTGGAACAGGTTTTTTTTTATTATTATTTTAGGGAACTAAAGTAACAAACCTCCTTTCAACGGAAAGTCCATTGGACACACAGAGTTCTGTGTTACACGTATATACACAATTTATGCATCTAAAACCCTTTTTATGCTCTATACCCTCTACAGACTATAAGGCACTTTACAGGATCATAATAAAGCCCCTTTAGAAATACAGAAATAGCAATAATATAAACCGAGGGGGGGGGGGGGGGGGGAAGAGCAGCTACCCAACTAAACTAAGTAATTACCTACCTAAACCCAATAAAATATGAATATATATAATATTGTTCGTAGATATCATAGATGTTAGGAATGCACGCGAGTCCAAAGAGGTTGTCTAAAATTAGAAAAATAGGGCTTCCTTCTTTAAAAAAAGAACAGCGCCACACCCGTCGATAGGTTGTGTGTGGTACTGCAACTCAACCCCAATCTTTCAATAGAGCGGAGCTGCAATACCAGACAATTGGTGTACAGATGTGGCGCTGTTATTGGAAGTAAGGGAGCGATGTTTTTCTATTCCTGGACGATCCCTTTAATATGTGAGGACAGGCTGCGCTTAGTCAATACTATAGTCAGCGTTACAGGGTAACATAAAGAATATACTGGACTCTGTTTTAAAGTGCGGGGTATAAGATACAAAACACTGCGCTTCCCCAAACTTGTTGCTGGATGCAAATGGGAATGTGGTCCCCCCCATATTCAGTAGGGAATGTATAGATAAGTTTAATGGTGAAGGCTGGAAAGAGTATAGAAAAGGCACCGCGATCATATATTCTTAGGTGGCATTGCTGGAATGGCTGTGGTTCAGGATGGTGACTTGTGCTGGAGGCAGGAAAGACGTGATATGACTCCGCTCTGCCGTCACTTTTGCTTCTTCCTCTCTGGTGGCGCGCCGACCGCCGGTTCTGTAAAGCGACGAGTGGAGTTGCCCAAGTGGTTTGTAGCCTGTTGTGGTATTTAAAGCAGAGAAGGAAAACATTAATTCAGATTAAATTATATTATTTATAACTTTAAAGGGAACCTGTAAACCGGTTTCTCTGATATAAAGTAGGGCCAGCACCTGTATGCCTTCTTATACAGCATTCTAGAATGCTGTATATAGAATGCCGTATATATGTCCCCACTGCGCTCTCCATAAAGCAAAACAGTTCTTTTATTATACTCGGGGCGGTCCGGTCTGATGGGCGTCGCTGTTCTTGATCTGGCGCCTCCTCTCTTCTTGCTTCATGTGGATGATGCATTCTACATCATCCATACAGTGTCCTCCATCGCACTCTTGTGCAGGCGCACTTCTCTCTGCCCTGCCGAGGGGAGAGCAAAGTACTCTAGTGCGCATGCGCCAGCACTCTATGGCCTTTCCCTGCACATGCGCATTACTTATACTTTGCTCTACCCTCAACAGGGCAGAGAAGCGCGCCTGCACAAGAATGCGATGGAGGACACTGTGTGGATGATGTACAACACATCATCCACATGAAGCAAGAAGAGAGGAGGCGTTGGATCAAGACTGGACCACCCCGTAGGTGAGTATAATAAAATCTAATTTATCTAAAGCACTCTAGAATGCGGTCACATGGGGCGTATAGGTGCTGGCCTTACTTTACATGAGAAAAATCTGGTGACAGGTTCCCTTTAAAAGTACTATTTAAACATATATGGTATATATGAGGACACTCTCTAACATACACTTCACACCGTGCCATATATAAGGGCCGTACATCCTGGATTTCAAAATTATTATTATTTTTTTAATTATAGGCTGAAGTAGACGTCATGAGCTGCAATGATTGGCTGCAGCGGTGATGTGAGATGTCAACATGATGTTACCGATGCAGTCAAAGCACAAAAAAACGGAGCAGCTGGTGCTGGACCAGGGGAAGGTGAGTACTATATGGCTTTGTTATTTTACATTACTCAAATTGTTCGGATACCATTTTTCTAAAATTAATAGCAATTGCTCATCTGCTTATTAGTGTTAAATGTGATGTTGGCTCCTAGATATAGAGCACGATGATGCGACCATGTATTGTAGCAGCTTTCAAATAAATCATACGTAAAAAAGGAGTGAATTGATTATTGTTAATGTTAGCAAGGTTTCTGCAACCCTGACGTGTGACCCTATCCTCAGCAGAACTAATAAAACATATAAGGTCATTCCCAACACAAGAGAGGTGATTACTTGTTGACCAGTGGGGAGTCCGACCACTGAGACCCCTACCAATCCAAAGAAAGGGGACTTGAAATGCCTTATTGGAATGGAACGGTAGCTGCACTCGCGTGCCACCGATTCACTCACTGTCTGTTGGCCTACAGGAGAAAGCCAAGAGCTGTCCTCTAACTATAGGACTGCCAGACGTAGCAGGGGACTGCACTTGGCTTTCTCCTACATGCCCGTAGAGAGCAAATGGATCAGTGGCATGCAAGTGCAGCCATTGCTCCATTCATTGTCTATAGGACTCCCAGAGGTAGCAATTAAAGGAGCTGAGACACGGTGGAAGGTGTCAAGACGGAATATCTCCTAATCCCATTGTGGTCATAAGCTTTTGAATTACCCTGTATGTCAATGTATATATAATTAATTCCCAACTTCGATGCAGAGACCATACAGTTACAATGAAATACAATCGCAGATCAGACTTCACCTTACCTGATCTAGAACATAATCTGCACTGGAGTCTATGACTTTCCCGAGGTCTCTGTACTGTCCTGAATACTTGATGTAGCCCCATGACAAGAGTGCAATGAGAATTAATCCCATTGCACAGTTTAACAACTGGGCTATCACGCCTAATCCCACAAAGCCGGTGATACCGGAGGCCATGTATAACGCTGCCACCAAGGCCAGTAGCACCGCTGGGGTACGAAAAGCGGTGAAGATGTTCTTGCTCTCGTTGTGCTTGCAGAAAGCGGTGTACATGTCCTCCAGGTTCTTCTCCAGCTCTTCTCTGTACTGTCGGCTAAATTCCACTCCTCCCATTTTCTTTGCACGGTCAAAAGCAGACAGTGCCTCGTCTTTGCAAACAGCGTCTCGATCCCGCAGGACATCAGGAGACACGTATGGCTTCTCTCCTCCACAAATCTATCAAAAGGGAACAAGGATTATGATGAGATATAATCTACCAAGAGACACATAAGGAGAGTTCTAAACTTAGGTTATGTTCAGACTTTGCGTTTTTGGAGCATTTTTTTCTGCACTAAAAACCAGAGTGTCTGCAGGGAAAAATTTTTGTTGCGTTTTTACGTGCTTTTCTTTGCAACTCTTTTTACTCATTCATTTGTATGGGTGAAAAGCGCTGCAAAAACACTAATAGAATTGACATACTGGGACTTGGCAAAAATGCAGCAAAGCTCAAAATCCATGTGGGAGAAAAACAGCGTGTGCATGATATTTCAGAAATCTCATTGATTATGCTAGTACTGTAAAATGCTGCTTGTATGCACTTATGTAAAAACTGCAGCAAAAACACCGCGTGTGAACATTCCCTTATGGTGCCACCTGTTGCAGTTTAGAATTCAGACAAAACCCTTTTTATGTGTTCAATCTGAGAAAATAGACATAAAACGTTATTCCCATCATTACAAAGTTATAACCCATTAATTGGAAAGGTGATAATTTGCTTATTGGTGGGGGTCCGACCACTACAAAGCATTGTCTGAATGGAGCGGTGACTAGATGTGCGCATCACTGCTCCATTCATTCTCTATGGGACTGTCAGCGATAGAGTACAGCGTTTTACTTTTTTCTCCCAGTCCCATAGAGAAAGCGATTCATAGGACCCTGGACAAGCGGCCATATTGGTAGTCTACAGCCGTCGGACTAGAATCCCTGCAACATCGCAGTAACCATGTCCTTCCAGACAGAGGAGAAAGTACACAGACAAGCAGCAGTCCTGGGAAGAGTTGGAATGGGAGTGTAAAGTCTTTAATTTTTTTGTAAAAACATTCAGAATAGTGAAAAAAATATATTAAAAAAATGGCTTGGCACAAATCAAGTAAAATGAGATACAGTCTTTTCAGATGGCACTTAAGAAAATGTCAAAATCCACTCACTTTCTCCATACTGCTGTTGTATAAATCTTTAGCCGAAGCTACGGCTGCCAGGTTATTGGCTTCTGCAGTTGCCTAAGAAGAGAGAGCAAAGTTTTTAAAGCACAAGAGAAGATGGAAGAAGCCTGTGTGAACTTGGCAGGCGCTACAATGTCACTCATACCTGCAGCATGGATTTAGGATGGGGTAAGTCTTCACCTTGATAAATCTTTATGTAAGCCTTATAAGAAAAAAATATAAATATTATTACATTACTAATCTAAAAGTTTCATTCTTTAGTTATTATAACTAAGAAACCACAAAATAGTCTGAAAATAAAGATGGTCTCTAATACAAGTTGTAATTTATTTAATCAGTCAATATTTAATCAATGAACTGATAATGTCACAAGGATGACTGATGAAATGTAGCAGTCGGGGGATAAGGCTACATTCACACAAACATATTTTTGGTCTGTGTGGAGAATGGACCGCACATGGATCCAGTGCTAGCCTATGTGCTCGTGCACCCGGGTTATTTTTCACACATATGACCAATTTTCAGGCTATTCATCCTGTGCTCATCTGCTCTACCGATGGGCACTTGGAGCCGGTCACGTCTACAATTTGGGGACGAGACTGGACCAAGTTTTACAATGGATGTCTGAACTTAGACTAAAAGGTGAGTTTGTGTATAATTTTTATTGCAGTGTTAAAATCCAGAAAAATCAGGCTCTCCCCCTCTACATTTCAACATTTTGGCAGCTTTTTGTCGCATTTCTGTCACTTTTAATTGCAAAAGTACTGCAGCATGATTTGCTGGTCTTGCCGTCAAAAAAACGGATGGAGCCATTGTAAGTCTGTTGGGCGCAGTACGAATCCACCATTCAACGGACCTGGCACTTCATCATGATTAATAACCTATCAAGTAATATAAATATAAAAAAAAAAACTGACCGGCACTTCCAAGCAGAAAAAGACAAATGTGAACAGGTGCAAACTAAGAGAGCCACTCTATATATAACTAACAAATTAAAGCAGCAGTCTGAAAAACTATAGTATGCCAACATAGAATATATGAAATTGGAATTGCATTACTGCTGTAGAAAAGCAGTTAAAAAAATGAAGGTACTTAGCGCATAAATTGACCAATTCATGTGAGCTCAATAGCCACCGACAAGGCGTACCCCTTTGTTGAGACCCTAAACCCAACATGATGTTTCTCCTTTTAAACTGAGCTTGATCCTACCTGCCTATATAATTGTAGGCTTTTAGCCCAGGAGAGGCATCATGTTAGGTTTAGGGTCCCAATAAATGGGTACGCCTTGTCGCTGGTTGTTGGGCTCCCATGAATTGGCCAATTTATGCACTAAGTACCTTCATTTTTTTAACTTCTTTTCTATAGCAGTAATACAATTCCAATTTCATATATTCTATGTTTGCATACTATAGCATTTCAGAGTGCAGCTTTAATTTGTTAGCCATCAAGTAATATATACAGACTTCAGTTTAGACTGGCAGGCTTTCAAAACCAATAAGTAATTAATTAAACAGCACAAGATAAGTTCTAACATTTTGCCAGGTTAAAAAACACCCAAGTTACCTTAAAATACTCCAAAAGTCCTCTGCAAGTTACTTTTGCACCATTGATCTCTTTTTCCATCAGGCTTCGGGGGCCAAGAACAAGAGGAACGATTTCACTGAGCTGCTCTGTGAACTCCGGAGCAATGTCTAAGAAAAAATAATAATAAAAAAAAAATTAAATGAATCATGGGTTATTGTTTGGTCACTTTTACATTGCCATGTGCCCTGCTCTTGACATGCAATTCAAATTTCTAAATTGGCCCCAATTCTTCCAACAGACCCACAATATTTCTTACGGGGGGCCCATGCACAGTAGATAGCTGTCAGCTGAACGATGGTTTGGCCGGCAGCTATGTCTCTCCATATACAGGAGCGCTCCTCTGTTCTTTATGAGAGAGCGGCTGCAAACTCCTCTTATTCCACCGGGAACAAAAGTATCATCAGTCCAGAACCGGACATGCAGGATTCTTATTTCCTCAACATCATCTATGTGGTGAAGGTCAAGAGGCCCCCATACACATTAGACTGTCTTTCCCATACAATGCCTATGTAATGAAACAATAACATGGAAATTTTAACCAACCTTTCAGGCGGCCATCAAATTGAGGACTAGTTGCGACCTTGAGTCCAGGGTGTGGAAGAAGGAAACAGTTGACATTGGTGAAACAGGAGTGAATGTGCTTTCGTACATTCTGGATCTCTTCATGCTGATGTTCCTTTACCTGTTGGGAAATATTTGGTTATAAACCCAAAAAAAGAGTGATAATCCAGCCCTTATGAACAATGTTGCTTTACATTTTTAAATGCCCGTCTCATTTGTGAGACTTTATTGGTGGGACATGAAAAAGCTAAAAAAAAGGCAAATGTCTCACTCACCACTGGAGTCTTTATGACTGCATTCACACAAAGCATTAGATCCATATATTTAGTGCCAAGAATAAGAGGGTCGTTTCATGAGAATTTGCAGCAGAATGCCTGTGTCTAAATAAGAGGGTCGTTTCATGAGAACTTGCAGCAGAATGCCTGTCTGCTTCTGAATCAGAGGGTTGTTTCATGAGAACTTGCAGCAGAATGCCTGTCTGCTTCTGAATCAGAGGCTCATTTCATGAGAACTTGCAGCAGAATGCCTGTCTGCTTCTGAATCAGAGGGTCGTTTCATGAGAACTTGCAGCAGAATGCCTGTCGGCTTCTGAATCAGAGGGTCATTTCATGAGAACCTGCAGCAGAATGCCTGTCTACTTCTGAATCAGAGGGTCATTTCATGAGAACTTGCAGCAGAATGCCTGTCGGCTTCTGAATCAGAGGGTCATTTCATGAGAACTTGCAGCAGAATGCCTGTCTGCTTCTGAATCAGAGGGTAATTTCATGAGAACTTGCAGCAGAAAGCCTGTCTGCTTCTGAATCAGAGGATCATTTCATGAAAACTTGCAGCAGAATGCCTGTCAGCTTCTGAATCAGAGGGTCATTTCATGAGAACTTGCAGCAGAATGCCTGCGTCTGCTTCTGAATCAGAGGGTCGTTTCATGAGAACTTGCAGCAGAATGCCTGTGTCTGTTCTGAACCCGAGGGTCGTTTCATGAGAACTTGCAGCAGAATGCCTGTGTCTGCTTAAGAATAAGAGGGTCGTTTCATGAGAACTTACAGCAGAATGCCTGTGTCTGCATCTAGCTCCACCCTCCTCCATAAAACTTTATGAGCACCAACTGTCAACTCCAATCTCAGTAATGGGAAAATATGTCTTCACTGAAGACAGATTTTACCCATGAAATGTGAATGATCAGTCCAGGAGGAGAAAGAAGCAGATTTCTCTGATAAGATATATTACAAAGTTTCTTATTGTTATGTGTATGTACTACTGATTTATAAAAATAAGAAAAACTTTTCTTTTTAAAGGCTAAATTATTTTTCTTTTAAACAAGTACAGCCTTGAAGGAAAGCAGGCAAAATCATTCCTTCAAACATATATCAAAACTTACCCGTAATCTCTTTTCCAGAAACCTATCGCCTCCCTCAGCTCCATATGGATACTCATAGGGAAAGCTCCAATCGCGAACCAAAAACATCAAAGTCTGAAAGGATAATTAACCAACATCAATTTTTCAACCTAAACCTTGTAAAAAAATAAGAAGCATAGGGTCACTTTAAAACAAATACTTTTTCTTTCCTCTATCCTTGATAAAGCTGAAAAACGTCATAACAAGGAAAGAAAGGAGGATTTTTCAAGTCAGTTTTGCTAGAGGCTGCGTTGCTGTTAATTGCGACAAAAGTTGGAAAAATATATAAATGTGGACAAGCAGCAAGCCGTGGCATTTTACTATATCCAGTTCTACAAACTGACATGCATGGAGCAAGTAATTCTAAAGTCTCGCACAGATGATTGATAAATGCATGCTGCGGTAGATTTGGTCATATTTTAGATCAAAAAAAGTAAAAATAAAATAAAAAGTAAAAAAAAGACCATAGAAATAAGCTTCTAAAAACAGTTTTCTAATTTAAAGCGTAACCGTCGTTTTAATTTTAACTCCATAAATCAATATAGTACACGTGAAAATAAGCAACTTTGTAAATTATCATATCAGAAAAATGTGCTTCTTTCTCTGCCAAAATTGATCAGTCAGTATCAAAATTCTAAGGTAAAATCTGTATTTAGTAAAGACAGATTTTCCCATTACTGAGATAGGAGATGGCAGCTGCTACTGATAAGATTCTATGTAGATAGGAGAGTGAGGAGGAAGGAGGAGCTCTGACTCAGCTCCTCCCATCTACATAGAGCTTTATGAGCACCAACTGTCATCTCCTATCTCAGTAATGGGAAAGTCTCTTCACTGAATACAGATTTTACTTTATATTTGAGAATTTTGATAATGACTGATCAATTCTGGCAGACAAAGAAGCACATTTTTCTGATATGATAATTTACAAAGCTGCTTATTTTCATGTGTACTATTGATTCATGAAATAAAAATTAAAACAGATACCATATTTTTCGGACTATAAGACACACCGGACCATAAGACGCACCAAGGTTTTAGAGGAGGAAAATAGAAAAAAAAAATGTACCATTTACCAAAATCATGAATATTCTCTACAACCCACGGGAGTGAATATTTATGGACTTTAATAGCGGGCACACTGACCGCCGGCCGCTGCAGGAGCCGCGCTGCGCGTACAGTGTGAGCGAAATTAAGGAAAATTAATATTCACTGCTCTCCAAGCCCCATCACCCACAGCCACCCATATACATTCGGACTATAAGACGCACTCCCCACTTTCCTCCAAAATTTTGGAGGAAAAAAGTGCGTCTTATAGTCCGAAAAACACGGTATTCTAAGGTAAATGGTCTTGAATAGCTGCATATATGTAGTTATATATATATATATATATATATATATATATATATATAATGTATGTATATGTCACAAATGTGAAATTCCTTCTAGTACAATTGATTTTGCTTCTTATATATGCAAAAAAAAACAGTATAGAAAATAAATAAAAAAAATTACAGTGCATAATAGTCTTATAAATCAAGTGTGAAAACAAAGCATAAGGCTAGGGGTTCAATGGCATTATTTGTTATATGTATAACAGACAATGTTCCTTAGGAAACAGTATTGGGATGTGACCAGAACAAGGCGACAACCATAACTTGTAGAACTTGGACATCCTGTATATCTTTTTTTCACCTTTCTACTGCTTCCTTGCTTCCAATGAAAGGACATATTATATAAAGTGAGGTTCTTTGTTGGGCACAGCCGTCTAAAAGTTACAAATCAAGGGCCAATTTTGTGGTGAGCCCAATACACCACACAACAAGTCACCAGGTCAGAGGTGTCCAGTTTTTGCTCTTATTTTATTCTAGCTGCTCCCCTGAGTATACCATTTAATTTTTTTTTACTTTACATCTGCCATACAGTTCCAAAGATATGGCCCTTTTTATCTGATGCAAATGTTTATGGTCTTTATAGGGAGGGAGCAACCTAAAGACTTGCCCCTGAGGATCCTGTAAGCCACACCCCTAAGGACCATAAAAATGAGGACAAGATAAAAATTCCAATATTTCTGGAACAGTATGGCAGATTTAAAATAAAAAAACGCAACATGGAACACTCAGGGGAACAGAAGGAATAAAATAAAACCAAAACACTGGCCACTTTTAACCACCTGGTGACAGGTCTCCTTTAAGCAGATATCTTTAGTGGATAGAAAATACTACATAGTAACTCACCTGAAACGGCTTCAGGAAGATTTCATCCATAGCTAAACGCCCATATTCAGTAAAGAGCTGAAAAATAACATAAAAAATATGCATTATGTGAAATTACAAAAAAAAAAAAAAAAGTTTCTGAAAAAGTTTGAGCACCTGAATAAAGACGCTTTGAATGTTAGACTCTCACTTTGAGCTGTAAAATTAGGTATCAGAAAGTAATGCAGACCACAAAAACCCTTTGCAAGAACACTATGAGGGCCATTTATATTTCTATTCGCGACAATATTTGGTGTAAACTACATTTCGTGCTCTAAAACGGAGCAAAAAACAAAACATTAATCACTAAAAGTTAAAAGAAGAAAGCAAGAAAATGGCACAGATCAGGTGAAGATTTTATTTTCTGGCAGCCCCAAATTTGCCAAATGTATTAAGAGCCATGTGCATTCTAATAAATGTAATACAATCGGCAAGTTTTTCCCTATCCTATGGATAGATGGCAACTTCTAAAGATGGGAATCACCATTTAAGCTCCCTGACTAACACTGGAATGATAAGGTTCTTGCTGCCTCCAGCCACCATTAGAGGGAGCTCAGTGTCAATGGATCTATGCAGGTTTAACCAAACTCAATACAGGCTGTAAAAAGTGGAATGCAGTGAGTGCCCCCTGGTGACAGCTGCAAGAAAGCCCTTCGACTGTGTTGAGAAGCTGTTTGGCGCTTTGCCCCCTCGGCAGTCATGTGGTCTGCCTGTCACGCAAGGTGGGAAAGATTTAGTGCAACACATAGGGAAGAGGGAAAGGAAGCCCAGACTCTAGGGAAAGGGGGGAGTGGAGACCTCCTGGCTGATAGAATATCACACTGTCTCTCCTAACGTCCCTATACTGGTTCTTCACCAATTGCCGCACACATTCCTCGCCCTGTCTTTTCCTGGCGTTTGGCCCTGACTAGGGAAGGAAGGGGATGAACGCTAGTTGATCCCCACTGAACACTAAAGACAACAAGGGGGAACAAACAAAGGAAAATTGCTTAGCTTTAGACGACTCCAGACAAATGCGCACACGTCCTCAAGCTCCAGAGAGGAAGAAGTACTGCTGTTGCTAAAGCCTTCACAAGGCATAATGAATATCGCCGGCACTTCCCTCTGGCACACAGCAGGTATTTATACACCCAGGCCAGGGTGTTAATTAGCCAGAGGAAGGTAGCCGCTGGGTCCTAGAGACAGCCTCTAAGAAGGTGTCTGTAATGCCAAACGTAGAGATCTCCTGCAACCAACTGCAGAGCGAGTGTCTGTCACTTCTGACACACCCGTGACACTGCCTTTGTGGATATGTTATTGTCCAAAGTTTGGCCTAAAAATTGCATCCTCTGAATATGGCAGGCACAAACCTGCAGTGTATACAGTGGTATTGGTTATGAAATTAGTAAAAGGTGAAATAATGCCAGACAAGGAGAATAAGCAAAACATGTCCGTGAAGTACAAGCAGTCCAGTTGGGTTTGCCTTTAACTCAAAAATCATGATTCTTGGAATTATGAACACATATAAGATGAAGGAGAAACGTTCCCCCTTATAACCAGTCAGATGTTTCTCACCCAGCTAAATCATACATCCTGCTTTGCACTGATGAGGGGCAAACACCCAGAAATACGTGTCAGTAAATGGATTATCTGGTTTGGCTCATTATATTAAGTCATGTGGCAAAGTTCGTTAAAGGCTCAATAGTGACTTCAAGGATTGCTATCTCCAATAGGTGGCGCTAGGGTTCAAGTCCTCTTCCTCTCTGAAGACTGAAGAAGACATGACAAACCTGCAAAACTAGGTAATATACTAAAAGCAGAATTGTATAGCCAAATTAAAAAAAACAAAAAAGAATTGTCCTACCTGGAGCTGTTGGAGGTCGTCCTCTTGTATGTTCTGGGACAAGTTGTAAATCTTTAAAGTAAAGAAGGTAAGTAATGGCATAATACTATGCCTGCTAAAAAAGGTTCACTGAATATTCACCAGATGTAATTTTTTAAAAAAATTAGGCAGAATGTGTTACAAAAGTTTTCTGGTTCTGTAGAAATGAATTTTCTAGAGGTTTTCCAACAATTTACACTTATATCTACCAGCAGGTTAGGAGATCCATCTGATCATTGGCGGATCCACCTCTGGCACTGCTAACAATCACTATAACTTAGCCCCCATTTATCCTTATTTCACGATCACTGTGATCCTGAATGGGTGCTCCCGCACTACTTAAAGGAATTGTCCAACTTTGAGGACATTTTATTTATTTAAATGCATATATTCGGGGCTAAACATCAATTTTGCAATAGGGTTCCATTAAAAAATTTGCACCATTTGTTTTTAAAGGCTCATTTATCAACTTTTATGTGGCATACAGTCATAAATTAACTGAGAGGAGCTTTAAAAAAAAAAAAAAAAAAAGAGAAAAAAAGCCTTACAAACTCACTGACAGATTCTCAGTTAACTCACTCTGCAACCAGCAATACACAGTACAACACAGATAAAACTGAAGGCAAAGGGTGCAAGAGTATAAAGGGGTCTTCCAGGACTACTGATCAGCGGATATCTGCTCTGGCAGCATCCTGATGGAAGCAATATACAGGCTGTAACTCCACAGCGCTGCATATTGTCCAGTGAGTGCTGTCGAGTACTCTCCAAGTATAAATCGCTTTTCTCTTTATATAATTAGCCAACATCTATTTTACAAAAATGTGCATGCAGATTTGAAATCCACACCATGCTTTCATGTTACATGTGAATGGGCTTTGAAAAACCCATTGACTTGTATTGCAGTGTAAATTGCTCCAGATTTGTGGTGCGGACTCTCCCTTGTGTGAACTTACACTTAGTCTTTCAGTGCGCAATGAAAGACTTCAAGTCCTAGAATCTTCCTGTTCGCACTGCGCCGCCGCCACCAGCCTGCACTGCGCCGCCGTCGCCAGCCTGCACTGCGCCGCCAGCCTGCACTGCGCCGCCAGCCTGCACTGCGCCGCCGCCGCCAGCCTGCACTGCGCCGCCGCCGCCAGCCTGCACTGCGCCGCCACCAGCCTGCACTGCGCCGCCACCAGCCTGCTCTGCGCCGCCACCAGCCTGCACTGCGCCGCCACCAGCCTGCACTGCGCCGCCACCAGCCTGCACTGCGCCGCCACCAGCCTGCACTGCGCCTCCACCAGCCTGCACTGCGCCTCCACCAGCCTGCACTGCGCCTCCACCAGCCTGCACTGCGCCTCCACCAGCCTGCACTGCGCCTCCACCAGCCTGCTCTGCGCCTCCACCAGCCTGCTCTGCGCCTCCACCAGCCTGCTCTGCGCCTCCACCAGCCTGCTCTGCGCCTCCACCAGCCTGCACTGCGCCTCCACCAGCCTGCACTGCGCCTCCACCAGCCTGCACTGCGCCTCCACCAGCCTGCTCTGCGCCTCCACCAGCCTGCTCTGCGCCTCCACCAGCCTGCACTGCGCCTCCACCAGCCTGCACTGCGCCTCCACCAGCCTGCACTGCGCCTCCACCAGCCTGCACTGCGCCTCCACCAGCCTGCACTGCGCCTCCACCAGCCTGCACTGCGCCTCCACCAGCCTGCACTGCGCCTCCACCAGCCTGCACTGCGCCTCCACCAGCCTGCACTGCGCCTCCACCAGCCTGCACTGCGCCTCCACCAGCCTGCACTGCGCCTCCACCAGCCTGCACTGCGCCTCCACCAGCCTGCACTGCGCCTCCACCAGCCTGCACTGCGCCTCCACCAGCCTGCACTGCGCCTCCACCAGCCTGCACTGCGCCTCCACCAGCCTGCACTGCGCCTCCACCAGCCTGCTCTGCCTGGACTCCTAAACCCATTACGGAACTGCAAGGGGCTGTGAATAACGCTCTGTTCAGCCCCTTGCAGTGACGTGAATTCTTCCTACACAACACAGGGTCACCTGGTGCAGAAGCCATGTCGTCATCATTAGAACATGTACAACTGAGCGTCCAAAGGGATGTGACACTGAATTGTATCATATAATAGTAAGCTGCTGCACCTGCAGATAGGGACACTGTCATTTTAGATGTCACCGAATGATCCCTTTAAGAATTAGTATCTCAAGCTTTATCTATTAAAGAATAGCATGTTAATCATCTCTGAGGATAAAAAAGGATATAAACCAAAAAGATGTACATGAAAAAAAAAGTAACAAAAAATGAACAGAACAAGAGAAATGAAAAACAAATGAAATGAAGAAATATAGCCGGCAGTCTACGTACCTGGATAGAGCTCGTCATGGTACTCAGAGCAAAAATGGTAGCACAGTCCTTTACTGTGGACTGACTGTCAAATGCGCCCTGTGTATCCATCAGGACCACCGCAACCTGTCATGGAGAAGAAGAAAAAAATCTCATAAAAGTTATCTTAAAGGGGTACTCTGATGAGAGATAATTGTGTTATATATTCATAGAAAATAATATAACTGTCTGATCGCTGAGGTGTCAGCTGTGTTTGTAATTTATGCAACTGTACGGCAATTTATTCAACTGTACGGCTGGCTAATCCACGCTTCTCTTGACCTTTGAGGCAACTGATGAGGATGATTGGACTCCACATTCTCGCTAAGGGTGAAGGGTGTAATGGCGGGATTCTCACTCACTTCATCAGAAATTTATGGCATATTAGCTACATATCATAAATGTCTGTGGTCAGGCAGATTATATTGGTTACATATATGAATAAGCCATGTATGCCTAGAGCATTAATAATTCAGGACGATAAAGTGAATATTTCTCACCTCCTTGCCATCCGGTTTCTGCATGGTGAACACCTCACTCCAGATTTGGATACCAGTGGTGTCGGGTTCAGAGCCCCCTTTCCAAGAAAATCCAGTAAGTGGTTCATCTTCCGTCCCCAGCCAGTTCCTGGCATCACCAGCTTTCTGCAGAGTCCATAAAACCAAAGAATATTAAAACCTGTGGGTACAAAGATTATCTCAGCACAGGAACATTTTTTTTAATCACATCCAATTGTGGAACTTATTATTATTCCAAGATCTATTGATTAAAATGAACTTTGTTTGTGGAAAAATCCCTTTACGTTATTAAAGGAATGGGTGAACAGCAGCACCAAGACAGGTTGTCAAATTTGGGGTTAATTCAGTTTGGAAAAAGACACCTTATTGCAATGTACAAATATATGAATAGAGAGTATAGAGATCTGTATAATGATCTTTCTACACCTGTAAGGATGACAAAGAGGGCATCCTCTACAGCTATAGGACAAAAGGGTTAATCCTTATACAGTGGTGGCCAAAAGTATTGGCACCCCTGCAATTCTGTCAGATAATACTCAGTTTCTTCCTGAAAATGATTGCAATCACAAATTCTTTGCTATTATTATCTTCATTTAATTTGTCTTCAATGAAAAAACACAAAACGAATTTTCTTAAAGCCAAATTGGATATAATTCCACACCAAACCTAAAAAAGGGGGTGGACAAAAGTATTGGCACTGTTTGAAAAATCATGTGATGCTTCTCTAATTCGTGTAACTAACAGCACCTGTAACTTACCTGTGGCACCTAACAACAGGTGTTGGCAATAACTAAATCACACTTGCAGCCAGTTAACATGGATTAAAGTTGACTCAACCTCTGTCCTGTGTCCTTGTGTGTACCACATTGAGCATGGAGAAAAGAAAGAAGACCAAAGAACTGTCTGAGGACTTGAGAAACCAAATTGTGAGGAAGCATGAGCAATCTCAAGGCTACAAGTCCATCTCCAAAGACCTGAATGTTCCTGTGTCTTCCGTGCGCAGTGTCATCAAGAAGTTTAAAGCCCATGGCACTGTGGCTAACCTCCTTAGATGTGGACGGAAAAGAAAAATTGACGAGAGATTTCAACGCAAGATTGTGCGGATGGTGGATAAAGAACCTCGACTAACATCCAAACAAGTTCAAGCTGCCCTGCAGTCCGAGGGTGCAACAGTGTCAAGCCGTACTATCCGTCGGCGTCTGAATGAAAAGGGACTGTATGGTAGGATACCCAGGAAGACCCCACTTCTTACCCCGAGACATAAAAAAGCCAGGCTGGAGTTTGCCAAAACTTACCTGAGAAAGCCTAAAACGTTTTGGAAGAATGTTCTCTGGTCAGATGAGACAAAAGTAGAGCTTTTTGGGAAAAGGCATCAACATAGAGTGTACGGGGAAAAAAAAGAGGCATTCAAAGAAAAGAACACGGTCCCTACAGTCAAACATGGTGGAGGTTCCCTGATGTTTTGGGGTTGCTTTGCTGCCTCAGGCACTGGACTGCTTGACTGTGTGCATGGCATTATGAAGTCTGAACACTACCAACAAATTTTGCAGCATAACGTAGGGTCCAGTGTGAGAAAGCTGGGTCTCCCTCAGAGGTCATGGGTCTTCCAGCAGGACAATGACCCAAAACACTTCCAAAAGCACTATAAAATGGTTTGAGAGAAAGCACTGGAGACTTCTAAGGTGGCCAGCAATGAGTCCAGACCTGAATCCCATAGAACACCTGTGGAGAGATCTCAAAATGGCAATTTGGAGAAGGCACCCTTCAAATATCAGGGACCTGGAGCAGTTCGCCAAAGAAGAATGGTCTACAATTCCAGCAGAGCATTGTAAGAAACTCATTGATGGTTACCGGAAGCGGTTGTTCGCAGTTATTTTGGCAAAAGGTTGTGCAACCAAGTATTAGGCTGAGGGTGCCAATACTTTTGTCTGGCCCATTTTTGGAGTTGTGTGTGAAATGATCAATGATTTGATTTTTGCTTCATTCTCTTTTGTGTTTTTTCCTTGCAAGCAAATTAAATGAAGAGAATAATACCAAAGAATTTGTAATTGCAATCATTTTCAGGAAGAAACGGAGTATTATCTGACAGAATTGCAGGGGTGCCAATACTTTTGGCCACCACTGTAGATGGCAATACTGTACGAGCAGTGAGACTACATATTCTCTACTGTACAAGCAGGAAGACTACATATCCTCTACTGTACAAGCAGCGAGACTACATATCCTCTACTGTACAAGCAGCGAGACTACATATCCTCTACTGTACAAGCAGCGAGACTACATATCCTCTACTGTACAAGCAGCGAGACTACATATCCTCTACTGTACAAGCACGGAGACTACATATCCTCTACTGTACAAGCAGCGAGACTACATATCCTCTACTGTACAAGCAGCGAGACTACATATCCTCTACTGTACAAGCACGGAGACTACATATCCTCTACTGTACAAGCAGCGAGACTACATATCCTCTACTGTACAAGCAGCGAGACTACATATCCTCTACTGTACAAGCAGGAAGACTACATATCCTCTACTGTACAAGCAGGGAGACTACAAATCATTTACTGTATGAGCAGGGAGACTACATATTTCTTACTGTACAAGCAGCAAGAATACAAATTATTTACTATATAAGCAGTGAGACTACATATCCTTTACTGTATGAGCAGTGAGACTACATATTCTTTACTGTACAAGCAGTGAGACTACATATTCTTTACAGTACGAGCAGTGAGACTACAAATCGTTTACTGTATGAGCAGTGAGACTACATATTCTTTACTCTACAAGCAGTGAGATTTCATTTTATAGGTACATAAAATGGGTGGTACACATCACCTGGCTATACACGTATCTCAGCATGAAGTCGAGCAGGAATGATTTCCCTTTCCGGAATGCACCGGCCACGGAAACAACGACAACATCCAAATCCCGAATATGGTCCTGAAGCAGCACAGAGGCGAGAGCCTCCTCGTCCAGCTGGAAGGAGTGATCATCCTTTTGCACAATCACTACCTGGACAGGACCAGGAGTTGACGGGGCCATGTCTGCAGACAAACACAGACAGAGGATGAATATCAGTCTGAACACATAAGACAAGTATTTTATGCAAACTTTAAAGGGACGCCCCGGCTCACACATTTCTCATTTATATTAAGGGACACTTTCCTGAATGCATCTCCCATTTCTACAGGAGAAATTCCCGAAAAAGAGCTCATTGTTGAAGAACTTTGTGAACCAGCTAATTAGACAATGCATGAGATACTGACTTAAAGGGGTTGTCTTATGTTATTTAAAGAGAACCTGTCACCTGATTAATGCTGCCCAAATCACAGGCAGACGGATTCAGATCCTGGCTACATGAATGCAGTCAGGTATATTTTTCTCTCAAAAGCTCATAGAAAATATAGTTTAAAGATATTGCTGGGTAACATTACTGGAGACGAGACTGGTTTGGTGCCGCCCTAGGTGATTGACAGGTCTCTTGCTATAGGAGAGACCTGTTAGTCACCTGCAGCAGCGCTGGGAATAGGTGGCCGGGGGCGGCACCGGACTACCCCCTTGCCTGGTCTTCTAGCTACATATTTTCTAAAATGCTGGAGCGATTTAGGAAAAAAAAAAACATACAGTACAGACCAAAAGTTTGGACACACCTTCTCATTTAAAGATTTTTCTGTATTTTCATGACTTTGAAAATTGTACATTCACACTGAAGGCATCAAAACTATGAATTAACACATGTGGAATGATATACTTAACAAAAAAGTGTGAAACAACTGAAAATATGTCTTATATTCTAGGTTCTTCAAAGTAGCCACCTTTTGCTTTGATGACTGCTTTGCACATTCTTGGCATTCTCTTGATGAGCTTCAAGAGGTAGTCACCGGAAATGGTTTTCACTTCACAGGTGTGCCCTGTCAGGTTCAATAAGTGGGATCTCTTGCCTTATAAATGAAGTTGGGACCATCAGTTGTGTTGTGCAGAAGTCAGGTGGATACACAGCTGATAGTCCTACTGAATAGACTGTTAGAATTTGTATTATGGCAAGAAAAAAGCAGCTAAGTAAAGAAAAACGAGTGGCCATCATTACTTTAAGAAATGAAGGTCAGTCAGTGCGAAAAATTGGGCAAACTTTGAAAGTGTCCCCAAGTGCAGTTGCAAAAACCATCAAGCGCTACAAAGAAACTGGCTCACATGAGGACCGCCCCAAGAAAGGAAGATCAAGAGTCACCTCTGCTTCTGAGGATAAGTTTATCCGAGTCACCAGCCTCAGAAATCGCAGGTTAACAGCAGCTCAGATTAGAGACCAGGTCAATGCCACACAGAGTTCTAGCAGCAGACACATCTCTTCAACAACTGTTAAGAGGAGACTTTGTACAGCAGGCCTTCATGGTAAAATAGCTGCTAGGAAACCACTGCTAAGGACAGGCAACAAGCAGAAGAGACTTGTTTGGGCTAAAGAACACAAGGAATGGACATTAGACCAGTGGAAATCTGTGCTTTGGTCTGATGAGTCCAAATTTGAGATCTTTGGTTTCAACCACTGTGTCTTTGTGCGACGCAGAAAAGGTGAACGGATGGACTCTACATGCCTGGTTCCCACCGTGAAGCATGGAGGAGGAGGTGTGATGGTGTGGGGGTGCTTTGCTGGTGACACTGTTGGGGATTTATTCAAAATTGAAGGCATACTGAACCAGCATGGCTACCACAGCATCTTGCAGCGGCATGCTATTCCATCCAGTTTGCGTTTAGTTGGACCGTAATTTATTTTTCAACAGGACAATGACCCCAAACACACCTCCAGGCTGTGTAAGGGCTATTTGACCAAGAAGGAGAGTGATGGGGTTCTACGCCAGATGACCTGGCCTCCACAGTCACCAGACCTGAACCCAATCGAGATGGTTTGGGGTGAGCTGGACCGCAGAGTGAAGGCAAAAGGGCCAACAAGTGCTAAGCATCTCTGGGAACTCCTTCAAGATTGTTTGAAGACCATTTCCGGTGACTACCTCTTGAAGCTCATCAAGAGAATGCCAAGAGTGTGCAAAGCAGTCATCAAAGCAAAAGGTGGCTACTTTGAAGAACCCAGAATATAAGACATATTTTCAGTTGTTTCACACTTTTTTGTTAAGTATATAATTCCACATGTGTTAATTCATAGTTTTGATGCCTTCAGTGTGAATGTACAATTTTCAAAGTCATGAAAATACAGAAAAATCTTTAAATGAGGTGTGTACAAACTTTTGGTCTGCACTGTATATATGTATATCTCGGGTGCCATCGTCCAGGCAGGCTCTGATTCATGCTGCCCATGATTTGAGCAGCATGAATGAGTTATGTAATCTGACAGCAGCATGATGTAGGGACAGAGACCCTAATTCCGGTGATGTATCACTTAGTTTACTGGGTGCAGCAGTTGTGATACAATCACAGTTTTCTCTGCTGCAGATTTAGCAGTTCTCGGAATGTTGAGCCCTGTATAACCCCGCCCACATCACCGATTGGCCACTTCTTGTGTACACTGTATATTGACAGCTGCTAATCAGTGGTGGGGGCGTGGCTGGACTAGGAGGCATGAGACACCTAGTCTGGTAGTGATAATCTCCTGCTGATAAAACACTGATTTTATTGAAACAGCAGCACACAGCCCAGTAAGTGACACATTGCTGGAATCAGGGTCTCTGCCACGACATCATGCTGCTCTCAGCTTACATAGCAAAAATCTGTTGCCAGATTCCCTTTCATGGGTAAAATTACAATTTGTAAAAAATAAACTGTACAATTGACTCTTACGAACGCAGGGACTTTACATTTTACTCTTTACTGTTTACTGCCAAGGTTACGCTGAATATAAATAGGAAAGAATAACTTAAAGACCAATACAAGGTAATAAAAGTAATGCATATCCTAAATGACATAACAATAAAGTCCTAAAATTAATTATCCACTATCAAAACAATAATAATGAAAAAAACAAAAGTCTCTAAACTGTACGAACAACATGATGAGATCTAGATGCTTATTATACAGCAGATTCTTGACCGCACTGATTGAATAATTAAATGACTGTAGTGCTGCGGAATATGTTGGTGCTATAGAAATACAATTATTATTAATATCTGATCAAGGAAAAAAGGTAAAGAGAAAACAAGAATTTGTGGGCTAAATAAAAAGTGCCAAAATTATGGGCGTAGGAGCAGCAACACCAAGGAGAGGAAACGTAGAGTCCGCGGCCAACAGATATGACTCATAGGACACACGGCTATATTATGCTTAGACATTTTTTAACCATGAACTGGCATGAAAAATGAGTGAGATGAAACATATTTTCGAGGCACGAAGGGGAAGATTTAGGGAAGGAATAAGTCATGCACAGAAAAGGAAAACTAAAAGTGAGAAAAGGGGGGTACTACAACAGAACAAATACTGTAAAGCAGGGGGTGATCCGGAGAACGGCACGCAGAACACTTCTACTAAAGAAGCCCCCCAGAAAAATCAAGAGAGAGGTATCCAAGGCTCCAGTTTAAGGGGAATCTGCTAGAAACTTTAACCGCAGTTGATCCCTTTATGACCCCAAAATGCTGATCCAGGAGCAGAGAAATTGCATTTTGAAGTCCCATATATATGTGTCTGGCAATGCATTAGAGCATGAAGATGCACTTACAGCTTCTCAGCCTCACGCTGCATTTCCTACCTAGCCGCACCGTCACCTGACTGATTGACAGGCCGGTGGCCGGGTACCAGAGTAAATGACCTGTCAATCAGTCAGGTGAGGGTGCTGCTAGGTAGAAAATACAGCGTGAAGCTGAGAAGCTGTAAGTGCATCGTCACATCCCAATGCACTGCCAGAACTTCAAAACCCAATTTTTCACTGCAGGGACATGGCATTGGGGTCAGAAAGGGATCGACTGGCTTATCTTTTAAAGGGCTACACAGTCATAATAATGGCTTCCTTTGAAAAAAAAACTTTATTCACTCAAAAGAAAGTGATAAAATCCATTTAAAACCACCGCCAACATGATTTCGGACATAACCAAGAATGTATTGTGCATCGTAAATGTGTTTTTTGTGGAACAGGTTTTAATGGATTTTATGGCTGATGATACCTTTCTCCATTTAGATGCTTGGATTTTAACATGCTCAATCCTTTTTTTTTGTTTTTTTTCAGGAGACCACCAGAGTTGTCTGGCAGGGGCTTATTCCCCGCTCTCTACTTAGCCAGTCCAGAGTGAGTAGGGATCAAAATCTAAAGTTTGTGGCCCCCTTAATTTTGGGACATGAAAAAAAGGAAAAATTACACTCAGAATGGGTGAGGTCAGATTTATCTCTTTCTTTTTTTCCGCCTGAGGAATGTGGGGAGGTATAAGAAATCACAGACAGACAAACTACTGTAATCTCATGCAAAACCTTCAGCCGCACCCTCATAAATACCAGAATGGATGGGCGAGGGATCAACAATACCAATGGAGATGGATGGCAATGTGACATCAGTTTAGATAAGAAAACGAAAACTTATTTTTGACAAAACTCAAAATCTGTTTTGCAGACGCTGCGGTAAAGTGAATATATAAAACGTGATCATTTATCTTATTAGTGGCAAGGGACATTGTCTTCACCTTCTGAAGCCCCCGTTTTCCTACCTTCAGCTCACTCAAGCTGCAAGGAAAAAACATCCAAAAGGGACTGAAATCACCCGCACTTCCCCAAAAAATATGCAGGTCAGATACAACACATTCGCACTACCTCTAATATTCATTTACAATCAAAATTATTCAACTCACATTGCAAATTTGCTTTATTATTAGCAAAATTTACAATTTTTCTGCGATAAACCAATCAAACCAGAACATTTTAAATAGCTCACCACAACTAATAAAACATATGATTTAGCTCACCACAACTAATACAACAAATTATTTCTAAAAAAAAAACACTTAATGACTTTTGCAGTCTGTAGTAGAGCCCTTCTAGCTGTTATGACCTGCTGCACATGTGATACATAGCCAGATGCCAGCTGCTGGCAACGTTTCTGAGGGATCTTAGCCCATTTATTTGTGTGTTGTATATCCATAAGGGTATGTTGATTGTTCACCACAAAAATATCTCCCAGGTTCCTACGCCTTGTACATATATGTATTCAAGCTGTTGTGCCTTAACATAACTGAAAAAAGTGAGCACCTTAAATTAGGGGCCTGAAATGAGAGATCATTATCACTCTAAGCAACCCTACACCAAAAGGCGATCTGTCTCTCTATTTTTTACACTTTTGAGTCATGAAGGGAACATTATCGTGACTCCCTAAAAAGCAGAGAGTCAGGAGATCTGTCAATAGATTTCACAACATAAACTGGATTTCCCAAACCTGATAAGGATGTCATATTTACTTTGACAATCTGTGTCAGAATGGTTGTATAATCCTACATGAACGTTTAACAATCTGTAAGTTTCAATTTTTGCCCACCTAGTCTTGATCCACAGCTCCTCAGTGTACCTCCTCCCTGTGGAGATCTCACACTGCTCAGTACAAGCTGCAGCTGTCAGTCAGGCTGGGTGGGTAGGTGAGCGGAAACTATATACACTTGGATTTGTGAGCTATTTCATTCTATAGCTAGACTCATGAAATGTCAGGATTATACAGCTATTCTGATATAGATTTTCAAAGTAAATACACCAGTCTGATCAAGTCTTATGATCTGTTTAATAATGTAAATCAGTTTGTATTGTGAAATCTATTGACAGACCTGCTTTAGAGTCTTGGAACGGGATTAATGTGTGGTCCAGGTCACTAGATTGAAGCTGCAGACAAACACTGTTTAGAGCCACGAGTCTTCCTTGGAGGTGAGATCGACCTGAGTGCAAAGGTTAATTTACATGCAATGTCAGACTGTGGTGCCAAGGGTCCACCAGTAACATCAACTCCAGGGCCCCATTTATCAGCTACATGCAAATATGACTTTACCCAAGTTTATTGTGCCAAATACTGCTTATATAAGAAATTGATGGCCCACCAGAGGATTCTCCTGTTCTCCGGTGGGCCAGTCCGAGCCAGTTTACACAGGCTAATTTCTGCCCATAAATAAGAGCCAAATCAACTTTATACAAGTCGATCGGCGCTTGTTTAATGGCCCGTTCACAATGGCCAACACAAACTTACAATAGGTAATACGATAGAGCTGTCCCCCATACAGCATGTGTGATATTGGCAGCACATCACCTGTGTACGCAGGGCAATGTGCTGCCGACAGTGATAAATAATAGCCAGTATTAATGATCCGATCAGCCGATGGACAAGCATTTGGCTCATTCATTGGATGATCGGTGACATTGATTAATGATCGGAAAAGGTTCTTATGAATGAGAATCGGTCCGTGCGTTCTGTAGCGAAGCCTAATACAAAGGTCACGGGTGATTATTTTAATTGTGGCACAATTGAAAAGCTTTTATCATATTTTTCTCTAATTTACGCTGGGTAACAATCACTGCGGTAGCTCGGGAACTTGCACATCATAACAATTATTGACTTGAGTAAACCGCCTAAGACCCAAACAACAGACAATACTCGCTTTCACCATGGCAGGACTTGTTAAGTGAGTACATACTTGTGGCTCGGCAGTGACATGTGCGAGTTATTCCCTTACTCATCGCCAATAACTCAAATTCTTTTCCATCCAAAAAAAAAAAAAAAAGTTTTCTGCAACAACTCACAAATCACAACAAATACATATAAGTAGATAAGATTCTGTGTCACTAACCAATATATAACCGACAGATAGACACCAAACCATAAGAATGGATAAAATTACTGACTTTTATTAAGTAATTAATAAAAACATATTAAAAGACAAAAAACAAAGAATAGTAAAATGGGAAAGGTCAATATGACACACACAAAAGTACACTAAGGTATAGTATGGTAAACCTATCAACGTAGTTATATGCCCATCAATCGAAATTGACAAAGGTGTATCAATCTCCACAAATAACAAGCAAAGTGCACTGTGCAATTAGATATGAAGCTAATCCATAAATAAATAAAATCGTACTAAATCCAAGTGGATAAATATTAAATAAATATATAGATATAAATACAAAGTGATGGGTATTGTATTGAAGTGGTAAATATGACTAAGACAAATGCACTAAACGTACAGGTAAGTAGGTGAATGGATAGGTACTAACCTCACAATGTATAGTGTCACATGTGTGCGTCCTGCATCCAACGCGCGTTTCGCTGTCGCTTTCTCAAGGATACTCATGAGAATCCTTGAGAAAGCGACAGCGAAACGCGCGTTGGATGCAGGACGCACACATGTGACACTATACATTGTGAAGTTAGTACCTATCCATTCACCTACTTACCTGTACGTTTAGTGCATTTGTCTTAGTCATATTTACCACTTCAATACAATACCCATCACTTTGTATTTATATCTATATATTTATTTAATATTTATCCACTTGGATTTAGTACGATTTTATTTATTTATGGATTAGCTTCATATCTAATTGCACAGTGCACTTTGCTTGTTATTTGTGGAGATTGATACACCTTTGTCAATTTCGATTGATGGGCATATAACTACGTTGATAGGTTTACCATGCTATACCTTAGTGTACTTTTGTGTGTGTCATATTGACCTTTCCCATTTTACTATTCTTTGTTTTTTGTCTTTTAATATGTTTTTATTAATTACTTAATAAAAGTCAGTAATTTTATCCATTCTTATGGTTTGGTGTCTGTCGGTTATATATAACAACTCACAAATGTAAAAACTAAGAACTTCTGTTACAGAAATGGGCAAAGCTGCAAACTAATAAGGATCTACATCTATATATAATGAGTGTGTCTTCTGCATGACCGCCTTTCAATTGTTTCCCTTAGGCTAAGATCAGACATGAAAATGAAAAAAAAATAAATAAATCATCCATTTTTTTTTTTTAGTATTTTTCATGCCCGGATGATGTACTGTGTGTCCGTTTTCCATGACTTTATGACATCAATTTTTTAAACTCACAAATATTTTTTTATTTATTTATTTATTTTTTTTTAAAAAAGGCCCAATTAATTTTCCAATATAATCTTTGCAGTGGGTCTGAGGTTATTTTAAAGGCACTTAGTGAATTTTTTCCCCGCTCAGAAAAATGGAAACCTTATGTTAAGTAACAAAGTGACTGACACAGGACCATGTGCTGTTCATTTTTTAAACGTACAGAAAAGTTAAAATAAAAGTTTAAAAAGTTTTGAAAAGTTTACATGAATGCAGCGTTGGGCTAAGTAAAAACATCACATATTATTTTGGAATTTGTGTAATTATATAAAATCTAATAGCCATTTTGTATTTTACACTGGCCAATGGTTGTGGAAGGAGTATTCTTACAAATGCTTGTTTGATGGATTCTAGGCCTTGACCATTACAATCAGTTTTTTTCCCCATATGCAGTAATGTTAAAAAAGTCCTACATCTTCCTAGGCTCAGGATTACATTTCTTCTTAACAAAAGCCCAGAAAATGATTCCCTGAAATATTTGCACTAAGCTAGTGTTATCCCTCGGGTTACACAATGCTGCTGCTATTTAATATGCAATGGCAGAAAGTTCAATCAATTATTATACCAGGGGTGGACATGCCATTGGTGCAACCTCTGCAGCCGCATGGGGGTCCAAGAGGTAAAGGGGGCCACTAATGCCTCCAAAACTGCAAGCAGCTCCTGTCACATTTTGCATTGTGATGAAGTATTGGAAGGCAAAGGGCCCATATAGTCTCCTTGCACAGGGACCCTCTTCTGGCTGTGGCCGCCCCACTATTATATAGTACGGACAGGCCGCTGATCTCCTTACCCAAACTCCACGGCCTCATATACGCCAATGAGACTTGTTCAGTTCGGATTGGGAGACCCATAGCCGATCCAGACATGGTGGTCCGTACTCAGAAGGAATATGTCTGACAGGTGAAATCGGCCTTACCCAAGCTGAATTCTGCTCTCCTACCAGATGAGGACGGCCTAATCTACAAGTAAGGGCCCATTCACACAAATGATGATCATGTGCAAGATCAGTCAAAACTTGGACTTAAAACCAAAGGGCCAATTTGATCGTAACGATTTTCTGCATGGAGAATGGTCTAATCCCCCATTTAAAGTCAATAGGTTCCTGAAATTGGAACGCACAGACACAAAACTGTTTAGACTCGGATGGAAAAATCGTCCGTTTTCATTAGCTTCACATCGATCATCTGAACAGGGCCTGATACATTACGGGAAAGCTGCTGCAACATGTGCAGAAAAAGTTTCCCAATACATAGCGTTACAGTGTGTTGTCACTAATTAGATGAGGACGATCCAGACCAGTAAAACCGGACGTAATTATCTTCTTTTTTTTTTTTTTTTTTTTTTAAGAGACCAGATCTGGAAGCTAGCATGGCCTGAACGTGACGCCTGCAGTGTGCAATGGAAACAGCAATGCTACAATTACATTAATGACAGGTATAGTCACTGCTGTACACATACTTGTCCTGGGAAAACCTGTTTATAATATTAGTAAGGCCAAGATAAGCATGCATGGGCGAATACCGGTATCCACAGGGTACAGCTGAGGTCCCCGTACACACTAGATAAAAGTCAGCTCAATCGGTTAAGGTTCAACTATATAGTGTCTATGGGGACTGGGCAATGTGAATGTGACCCTAACCCTTCTTTTCTCCAGTAGATAGATGGAGGGTACTATGGGGAATTAAGCCCCCTGTACACTTTAGAAAGAGGTCAGCCGATCGATCGTTCAGCCGTTCATTCGGTCGTCAAACCTGTCTACTGTCTTTGGGGTGGGCCTTATTTTACAATCCAAGAGATGCTCTCAAAGCAGATTTGTCAAAAAACTTCATAAAATAAATTGCCTGCATTATTAAATAAACCTCTAAATGCCCCCATACACATTAAACTAAAGCCAGCCGAGCCCGCTGATATCGGCCGATAGTCTAAGAGTCCATTTACGTCGCAAGGTTATCAGAACCTTCCATTCACGTTAATTTTGCAATGCAAACATGCTGTCGATCACTTGTTCGTCGGGTGAAACGATCCTTTGTGCTGCACAAAAGATCATCGCAACGTGCCGTGTAAACAGGACCTTTGCTACCGAGAACAATGGAAGCTTGTGTGCACTGAACAATCTATTACAAATGGCACAGTGCACGTCATTAATCTTGGTTTAATGTTAGGTATGTGCCCACGTAGCGTTTTACAAGCGTATATGCTGCGGAATTTCCGCAGCGTAAACGATTGTGAAACACATCGTAATCCGTCCCACATGGTCCCTAATGATAATCCGCAATTTCAATGCCCATGCTGCGGATTTATCCGCAGCGTTTTTGATGCGCTCAAAAATCCGCAGCATGTCCATTAATTTTGCGTTTATGCATGCGGAATTGCCTTGTCAATGCAATAAAAAATGCAAGGCAATTCCGCATGTCCCAAAGGCTGTGTGCCCACGTAGCGTTTTTCAAGCGTTTACGCTGCGGAATTTCCGCAGCGTAAACGCTTGTTAAACGCTAGGTAATCCGCACCCCATGGTCCCCAAGGGGATTCCGCATGTTCTATGCACATGCTGCGGATTTTTCCGCAGCGTTTATGCTGCGTACAAAAATCCGCAGCATGTCATTTAATTTTGCGGAAGCGCAGCGGAACTCCCGCCATTGACTTGCATTGAGACGCACAGAAACCGCGACTGTACATTTTTACAAGCGGATTATATGCGTCTCTATGTGCGGATGGTACCCAGTTCTGGAGGAGAGGAGACTCTCATCCAGACCTGGGTACCATTGTACCTGTTAAAAAAGAATAAAATAACAAATAAAGTTTATATTCACCTGTCCGGCGGCTTCTCTCTGAATGCCAGCAGCGCTGAAGGACCTTCGGTGACGTCACAGTCATGTGACCGCAGGCCCTTCACCGCTCTGTCACGCGATATGCCGGCAGCCGGGAACCAGCCAGGAAGCAGCGCTGCAGCCACGCCGGGGCCTCGGGGGTGAGTATAGCTTTATTTGTTTTAATTTTTACGGTTCACACTGTATAAATCCATGCTGTTTGCATGGATTTATACAGTGTGACCTAGTTGTCAAGCACTTTCCAAGTGATGCTATCGCCTGGAAAGTGCTTGTCAATCTGCATGCGGAAACGCATGTGAACCCGCATGTGGATCCGCATGTATTCTGCAGGAAAAACGCATGCACAATCTGCATGCGTTTTTTTCTGCCAGGGAGATGCAGAAATGCTGCAGAAATTTTCTGCTTCATTTCTGCAACGTGGGCACATAGCCAAACGCTTCTAAAACGCGCAAAAAATGCTTGCCAAATTCCGCAAGCGTTTTTCCGGGAAAGGACATGCAGAAATGAAGCAGAAATTTTCTGCAGCATTTCTGCATGGTCTTGGCAGTCAAAAACGCTTGCGGATTTTACATGCGTTTTTGACGCGTTTTTACATGCGGATTTGACTTGCGTTTTTCAAGTCCATTGGGACCTCAAATCCGCATGCAGAAACACACAAATAATGGACATGCTGCGGATTTTTCCGCAATGAAAATCCGCTGCGGAAAAATCCGCAGCATGGGCACAGAACATGCAGATTTTCATTGGTGATCATGGGGCACGGATTACCAAGCATTTTTAAAGCGTTTCTGCTGCGGAAATTCCGCATCAAAAATGCATCGTGGGTACATACCCTAAAAGAACCATATACAGTACAGACCAAAAGTTTGGACACACCTTCTCATTTAAAGAATTTTCTTGACTTTGAAGATTGTACATTCCCACTGAAGGCATCAAAACTATGAATTAACACATGTGGAATTATATAGTTAACAAAAAAGTGTGAAACAACTGAAAATATATCTTATATTATAGGTTCTTCAAAGTAGCCACCTTTTGCTTTGATGACTGCTTTGCACACTCTTGGCATTCTCTTGATGAGCTTCAATAGGTAGTCAACGGAAATGGTCTTCCAACAATCTTGAAAGAGTTCCCAGAGATGCTTAGCACTTGTTGGCCCTTTTGTCTTCACTCTGCGGTCCAGCTCACCCCTAACCATCTCGATTGGGTTCAGGTCTGGTGACTGTGGAGGCCAGGTCATCTGGCGTAGCACCCCATCACTCTCCTTCTTGGTCAAATAGCCCTTACAGAGCCTGGAGGTGTGTTTGGGGTCATTGTCCTGTTGAAAAAAAAAATGATGGTCCAACTAAACTCAAACTGGATGGAATAGCATGCAGCTGCAAGATGCTGTGGTAGCCATGCTGGTTCAGTATGCCTTCAATTTTGAATAAATCCCCAACAGTGTCACCAGCAAAGCACCCCCACACCATCACACCTCCTCCTCCATGCTTCACGGTGGGAACCAGGCATGTAGAGTACATCCATTCACCTTTTCTGCGTCGCACAAAGACACGGTGGTTGGAAACAAAGATCTCAAATTTGGACTCATCAGACCAAAGCCCAGATTTCCACTGGTCTAATGTCCATTCCTTGCGTTCTTTAGCCCAAACAAGTCTCTTCTGCTTGTTGCCTGTCCTTAGCAGTGGTTTCCTAGCAGCTATTTTACCATGAAGGCCTGCTGCACAAAGTCTCCTCTTAACAGTTGTTGTAGAGATGTGTCTGCTGCTAGAACTCTGTGTGGCATTGACCTGGTCACTAATCTGAGCTGCTGTTAACCTGCGATTTCTGAGGCTGGTGACTCGGATAAACTTATCCTCAGAAGCAGAGGTGACTCTTGGTCTTCCTTTGCTGGGGCGGTGCTCATGTGAGCCAGTTTGATGGTTTTTGCAACTGCACTTGGGGACACTTTCAAAGTTTGCCCAATTTTTCGGACTGACTGACCTTCATTTCTTAAAGTAATGATGGCCACTCGTTTTTCTTTACTTAGCTGCTTTTTTCTTGCCATAATACAAATTCTAACAGTCTATTCAGTAGGACTATCAGCTGTGTATCCACCAGACTTCTGCACAACACAACTAATGGTCCCAACCCCATTTATAAGGCAAGAAATCCCACTTATTAAACCTGACAGGGCACACCTGTGAAGTGAAAACCATTTCCGGTGACTACCTCTTGAAGCTCATCAAGAGAATGCCAAGAGTGTGCAAAGCAGTCATCAAAGCAAAAGGTGGCTACTTTGAAGAACCTAGAATATAAGACATATTTTCAGTTGTTTCACACTTTTTTGTTAAGTATATAATTCCACATGTGTTAATTCATAGTTTTGATGCCTTCCGTGTGAATGTACAATTTTCATAGTCATGAAAATACAGAAAAATCTTTAAATGAGTAGGTGTGTCCAAACTTTTGGTCTGTACTGTACGTATGGTGGTCTTCTGACTCTACCCCAACGGATGACGGAATGGATTCGGAATCAGGTTGGATTCAGAATATCCGATTTCGGACCCTTTTGTTTTCCCAGAGATAAACCAGAAGAGTCTGGTAGTCAGCTGAGCAAGTGCTCCTGTGTATGGACCTGATGAGGCTGGTGCACTGACTTTGAAGATTCGTGTCAGAATAGTTGTCCAATATTAAAGCAAAAGATGTATTCATGCATTAAATGCTTGCAGATATAATTTTTCTGACTAGCCAATGAACGTATAACTCCTTTTTCTGACAGCACTTACATACATTTTTCTGGCTAACAAGGTACCAAAGTTAGGAAAATTTACAGCCATACTGACATGGATTTTCAAAGTAAGTACAGCAGGGTCATCAGGTGCAATATATATTTAATAACATATGCAATTTATTTGATGTAATCTGGTGACAGATCCGATTTTATTTTGGGTATGAAAACTTTCAAGGAGGGTTACACATAGATTATGAAAGTAAGTACAGTAGGGTCATCAGGTCTATTGATCAATTATTGCAGTTTTATCATCTGGTGACAGAACTGCTTTAATACGACACAGTTTGTTTGTCACCAGTTTTGTGCCCTGACCTTGCAGTACTGTAAAGCGGGGTGTGCTCTTGCCCTATATTTACAATCGAGGGTCCGCTCCTCCCTCCATTGAGTTATATTTCTGTTAGTCCCTGTGACTTGTTCTGCCGTACGGTATTATTAGTATGACTGACAATGTAGTAGTAGTAATTGTGGAAACAAACGCATAGTTGAGATTTTTGGGGATCGGCTATTGATAACCCTTTGTGTGCTGTAACAGCACGAGTCAACAGGTGAGAGTTGGGGAATATTTTAGTGAATAGGTAAGGGTGTGCCTGCCTCCGAGGACTATTGATAACGTGAGGTGTCTCAGACGCTGGATTGCTGCTGTTTGACCCTTGTACACATATGCGAAAAAAAAACATTCTATGTTGCTTTCTCTAAATTTAGTTTTGGGTTGTCCTACATCAAATCAGACTTACTGCAAATGTCCAACTCTGAGTTGGTTATAAATCAATTTAGAAGATCAAGAAGCTATAAGGACTCCAGATTACGCTGTTAGATTTAATTGTGAACAGCATTCTGCAGCTCGCTATGTACTGTGATACATACAGGCTGTAGAAATCAAGCTAAGCAAAAAAAAAACAAAAAAAACACTACTAAAAAATTCCCTAAAAGACAAAAATATCTGCATTTAATTATAACCAAATGTCCACGAAGATAACCGTAGCCTTAAACAGTATGTGCAGGATTGGAAAGCGATCGCTGCTTTCTCCAAAAAATAGTTACAACTCCCTAATAATTAGTCTTTCTTTCGTGAAATGCCCCCATCTATCGTAAATGCAGCAACCAGGTGTATATCTCTGTGCAGCTGATACACCCATGCCTGCACGCTGTGCCAGACATTACACTGGTTGCTCATCAACCACAGAATACAATATAAGGCCGGCATCACTCTACCATATAACACGGCCGAGTGCTATGCGATAAAACATTGAATAGCCCAGTGTTATACAGTGGGGATGCTAAGATCAGCAATTATTTTCTCATGCCGATTCGGCATCCGTGGCATGCATCGGCGGCCTGGTTCACTTTAAGTCCCAAAAAACAGGAACTCATCGAATGTTAAATTCATCACACAATAAAGCCATAATTATTATCAAATTATCACAGTCATAAAAAATACCTGCCTGTTCTATACATACAAGGTTCGGGCCACAGTTATAAAATCGGGTTGCAACTTCATAGCCAAAAGAGGAAAAACTTGGGGTAACATGATATCATCTGGCTTATATATCTGTCACATTCTTACCCAGAATACTCTAACTTTGTTACAGGGTACTTTTTTTTATTATTTTGTTCTTTTTAATGTGGTAGATTGAAAAAAAAAAAAAAAAGTATTTTTCATCATAACACCAAACAATATAACATTAAACATCTTATTAACTGCAACACATGTTGTCTTTGTTGCAGATTACATGTTTAATAAAGTAAAGAAGAAAGCTGTGATGTCACGACTACAACCTGTGACCACTGCAGCCAATCGATGCCCAGTGATTGGCTGTGGCAGTCATGTGATACCGTGACGGAAAGGCTGCAGCTGTGTCGGAAAGATCAAGGGCAGCTGCCATTAGGCTGGAAAACCCTGTAAAATTTCTTTCACTACTGAAATTGCAATAGTCAAAAGTAGATTTTTTACCCTGAACCTTATTTTCCAGTCTAATCGTTGTATGGAGTTCCGGTCACCCACCACCGATCAGACATTGATTAACTATCCTAACCAGGGCTGTAGAGTCGGAGTCAGTGTCCATTTTGGTGGAGTCGGAATCGGAGTGGGTATAAAATGGACCAACTCCTAATATATATAATAAATTGGGTGCAGTAGTTCAATGCAGTTTGTGGGGAATATTTTTTCATAAGTTTGGGAAAGTTATGAAATGTCCTATGAATGTCTGTCCTATTCCTGATCTAAGTGTCCAGACTTTTAGCTGAGATTAATCTGTGCTACAGTAAATTTATCACTTAAACATGAGCCATGTATGAGGGAGTCGGAGTTGTGGAAACTGAGGAGTCAGGAGTCAGAGGTTTGGCTTACAGACTCCACAGCCCTGATCCTAACGATAGGCCACCAATGTTAAACTCCAGGACAACCCATATAATGGGTATCCACATTTTCAAGAATAAGCTGTCCTGTGTGTGTACATGAGCAATAACATATCTGGTAATTAGATGACTTGTATCCTGCATTGTCACCAGTTTCCCCCTCCATCTCTAATTTGCAATCCACTGGCAGCTGCTGCGTGAAGACTTGCCGCTATGATGAATCCAATAAGAGCACATTCCTGCTCTTCATTTCTTTCTAGGACACATAAGCAGCAGCATGAAGGACATTATACAGCAGAGCTGAGCTGTTTGGATGTGAATCAGCTCTGCGGAGCTCAACTCCATCTTTCTGTCTCTCCACAGAATGCAATAGGAGGTGTGATATGACATTGTCTGTCTTGTCTGAACAAGTCAGGCTTGAGCTATTTTTTTTTTATGAGTGGATGACAAATTCAGGAGGAAGAAGGAGGGGATAAATGTGTCTGATGATTGTAAACGGAAGCAGATTTCTCTGATAAGATATATTAGAGATTCGTATAGTCGCCTGCACAATTCATTTATGCAAAGTTTGTCGAAAGTACAGTTCCATTTTAAGCTTATGAAAATTAAAGAAGCACTGCCATCAAAGTTTTTACCCTCTTAATATATTGCAGTCGTCATATTATACAGCACTGTGTACTTACAAATGCTCATTTTGCCTTTCTATCCAGCTATTTCTCCTCTATTCCATTAGGTCTATGACATCACATGATTAAAAAAAACGGACTATCTGAATCCTTCTAAGCTCTATGTAGAAACAGGAAGTCTCTTGCCACGCGAGTCATCATCAGAACTACAAATCTCAGTCATTGAAAGAAAAAAAACTATGTAGTTCTGATGATAACTCATGCAGGGATGAGACTTCCTGTTTCTATATAGAGCTTAGAAAGGCAACAGGAAGTCTCTTTTCCCTGCGTGAGTCATTAGGGTTCGCTCACACTAGCATATAAAATAAAATAAAAAAATTGGTCCCATTCTCATCCAGGAAAGTGGGACAATTTTTTTCTCAGCTGTCACCCGTATGCAATCTGTTTTTTTTTTTTTACTCAGCAGCTATTAATCTTATACATGATCATTTACAGTTTGCTGCAGAATTGTAATGTATCTGTAAGAATCGGATGCCGTACTGATAGTCCATATGGCATGTGGTTTTTTTTCTTGCACTGTCCGATTTCGAAGTGCAACCGCAGCACGCCGGATACAGCTGAGAAAAAATACACAGATCTGCACTGCCTCATTAAATAACACTGGTCCGAGTGCAATCCGATTTTTCATCGGATTGCACTCGTCCGATTTATATGCTAGTGTGAATGAGGCCTTAGAACTACAATTCTACATGACTGCAAAGCCCCAAAGGGAGAAGCAGAGCAGTTGGTTCAGGAGTTGAACAGGAAGGTAGAGCTTGGCTGCCACGGACTTAGCAGTGTAGTATTGTAGTTCTAATGATGACTCATGCGGGAAAAAGAGTCTTCCTATTTGTACATAGAGCTTAGAAGGATTCAGCTAGTCAGTTTTTAATCACGTGATGTCATAGACCTAATGGAATAGAGAAGAATTGACTGGATAGAAAGGCAAAATGAGCAAATGTATGCACACAGTGCTATATAATATGATGATTACAATATATTAAGAGGATAAAAACTTGGATGGGAGGAGGAGTGCTTCTTTAAAAAAAACTACCTGTAGTAGAGGAGAGTCATAACTTGAAACTCATGCACCTCAATGCAAAATGTTCTAGAGCGCCCCCAGGTGTTTAATAGTACTAGTCTCCTGATATGGGCCAAAGGGACCTGTTGGGCCGCCTCTTAGGCATCAAGGTCTGGGTACAACTGCAACACCTGCACCCACTATAGTTACGCCTCTTCTAGACCATGCTGCGCTTTCAAATATAACACCAAATAAAAATAAAAAAGCGCTGCATAAAGTAATAAACAAGGTGGTTGCAAAATGCTCAATTCACATTTCGAAATGTATTATTTTTTCTTTATTTTGTGTCCCATTGTGTTGTACAATCAATGACACCAATTGACAAAACATTAAAAGAAAAATAGGAAAATGTTAGGTGGGGACCACACAGCAACAGGTATAAAACTGGTGCAAGCAGCTGCTGGAGGCGACCAATCAGTACACAGATTTCATTTTATCAACTGCACTGCCAATATAAAAGCTGGGCTCTGATTGGTTACTTATGCCACATTGTATTTTGGTATACATAAAACCCCAGGCTGCTGACAAGAGGCAGTTATTACTGCAGCGTTCAGTAACAGGGAGAGAAGAAGCCCATGACTCCCTGTAGTCTCTTAATGTGAATTACACACCACATAAAGGCTCCTAATGTCACCACATAAACTTTCCCTAACATGTAACCCACCCAACTACAACAAAGCAGCGAGCAAATAGCACTTCTAACTGACAACCAACCTGATGCTGTCCGGGAGCTCTGCAACGCAACGGGAGAAGCGCAAGGCGGGGCAGACGAAATATTCTATGGGGTTTCGGGAATTGTAGTCCCGCAACGGATATTTTCTACAATAACGCTCACTACTGAACTACACTTCCCGAGTAACTCCGCGCGCTTTTTTAAATCGCAAAGCTTTATTTAAAACACTGTTTTCTACACACTTACTGTTTTCAAAAGTAGCTTTTGTTCCCATTATCGCATTTTAAAAACTGATACCAATTAGACTAGTAAATGTATAATTAACAAATTCTAGATTTCAATCTGTTTAAAAATAATAGTGTGACTTTTATAACATTAGCCCAGTGTTAATAAAGTTTCTTATATACAAAAAAAAAAAAGAGGAACATGCCAGAAAGGCAGAGTGCGCATGCTCATTAGGAGTTCCTCAGCGCAACGCCCAAACGTTATAATTTCTGCTGGGAAAAAAGCCCCGCCTTCCGCTAACGTCGCCCGTTCGCTGCGTCATTGTGTCGGTGTCGCGCCTGTTCGCTCGGTGATAGGAGAAGGACGGGAATACGCACGTATATATTATCTAATTATTGTATTTCTACTGCTGGTGTGGATGCTAATATGTTATCTGTGTGAGGTGGCCGGGCATGGTGGACTGTACCATTCTGCCTGGGCTCATCTCCCCCTGCGTTGTCAGGCATTAGGTGCGTCCTGATGGGCTTGTGTGACTGCGGCAGCATGTAGGGTGTGTATGCGCACATATGTGTAGTATGTATATAATATGCATATGTGTGTGTGTATATATAGTATGTGTATATATATATATATATATATATATATATATATATATATTTTATTTTTTCTTTAAATTTATTTATTTATTTTTTTAGAGGTCTCACATTTTGCATATGTTCCAATATCTGAACTAGATTGCACATCATGCTCACTATAGGCCCAACTATATGGAGTCATTGACGTGACAGTAACCTGTTTGTATATGTGTGTGTGTGTGTATATGTATATATATATATATATATATATATATATACACACTTAATATTGCCAGTCATGTGTATATACATATACAGAATCTGGAAAACAAATTTTTGCTTGTATCAATTTTTTTGACATCTTTCTAAATCCCCCTTCCATCTTCTTCCTCTGAGAACCAGATTGCTCCATGTTAATGGTTAATTTGAGGTGGAGATAATAGGGAGAGTAGTCCTGGTGGTGGGACACTTTATTGATAAACCGTGCTGCGCCTTGTCTCAGGAGCCTTACCTAGATGCCTGTATAATGTACGGACTAAGTGCTCATTTATACATCTGAGTTTTATTTTTCTGTGCATGAGAAAAATAGACCGCTTATTCTGATCAGAGTGTGGTCAGTGTCATCGTACGTGGAGAAAAAAAAAAAAAATTCTCTTTTCTGACAGTACATGAAAATGGAATGTAACTAGGATATCATCCGAGTGCGGTACGATTTTTTTCACAGACCCATAGACTTGCATTGTCAATTTTGATCCAACTCTTGGATCAAAATTGGGAAATGTCTCTGATATTTTCCGCTGACCACTCTGTCCAAGGGATAAAATCGGACATGTAAATGGCCACATAGAATATCATGGGTACGAGTGGTATCTGTGAAAACCACAGCTAGGGCTCCAATTTTCACATATGAGTGGTAAGATCAAAACGTCTCAATCGCTTATCCCTGACTTTTGGACATGGCAGGACGTCCTAATTCGAAGGGAGCATTCAGATTTTGATGGACAGGATGAGGAAACTGTATGTACATGTTGACTAACACCTCATACACGCATGCTGATTTCAAATGAACATTCATGTGTTTTCATTGGGGAAGGGCGTATAAGCGATCCCCAGTCGGAGCTTATCTCAACTGAGACCAAAAATATTGGTCACAGAAGTTCAGCTGATCCCGATCACTCCTCCAGAAAATGTGCAGCGTCTGCGCCATGTCGGTACAAACCTTTAAAACCCTGGCACATATTAGGTAAAAGTTGTTTGATCCTGCTGAGTTTGACAAGATCGGGGAACCATACATGTATGGGGGACTCAAGGTTTGTGTTGTTGGAATTGCATCACCCGATCCTTTCCTTCTGCAGGGAGATACAGTGGGCAGATGATTCTGGCTCAGCTCTCTCAGAGAACACAGGAACACTGGACTGAGCCTGAGCGCTCCTGTGTATGGTCATTGCTGGGATTGCTCACTCTATGTAACTGCAGACATGGGAATCTGCACAGTGCACGCTGTCAGGATTCTCCGGCACTGGGGGCGGTCAGTCAAGTATGTGATTTGCATACATCTGGCCACATTCCGACTAGATGTGTCCTGCCTCACTCAATTCACTTGTATTGAGTGAGGCAGAGCACGTCTAGTTGGCACATGACCACATGTATTCAAATCACAAACTTGCGGTCACTGATCTGCCCAGCACCGGAGAATCATGACAGTGCGCACTGTGCGGATTCCCAAGTTTGTAGTTAAATAGAGTAACTGTGACTTGAACCCCATGCCTGGACAACCCCTTTAAGGCTGTGTTCACAGCTACACCATTACGGTCACTGGATTCAATTCTGGGCCGTTGGAGTGCATCAAGTGACAGAAATAGCGTTTTGGTGGGGGGGGGGGGTTCCATTCGGCGCCCATAACTGCACAGTAATGTAAATGAGCACCAGAGCCTAAGAATGGCACTAAAAGCAATGTCCATCCCTAGCCCTTGCCCAGCTTGCCTATAGTACATATATTTTCAAGCTATTAATTTTATTGTATTTTCTGATGTACTCGTGCTTTCTCAAACATCCATGTGTTGTCTACATACAGTGATTGCCAGCAACAATGGCCGAAACTGGTGGACATCAGTCTTCACATATTTCCTCCTCATCGGTTGGAGAGAAGGGCGGCAGCTGTGCAGGTAGAATTCCAATCTGTATACTGATATATTACCGTGACACGTGCTTTTCTTCTTTTATATGCATACAGATGTATTGAATAGCTTAGGCACGCCTTATGACTAAGTGATGTTTCTTCTCTGATGGATTCCTAGAATGTATTACACGCAGAATATTTCCTTTTAAAATGTATTTGATGCAGCTGATGCAACTTTTAGGCCCTGATCTCATCTGCTTTATGTAGTATTGCAGTATGCATCACTATTACTACTGTCAAAAATGCTGGAAACCTAACGGACTCTGCCAGATTTTTTTATATAAAATAAAAAAATATATAATGTATTTTAGTTAGAATATAGCTCTGTGGGGGATATCAGAGACTTCCTTCTGCCAATGTAAATTATACTCAGAGGAGCAGGGAAATAGTACCCGGTTATGTGATATTTTTAGCCAATTACATTATTATCCGGGTCGCTCCTTTGTTGTGTGATCGACTACAAAGCATAATTAGACTGGGAATAGCATTTTTTTCTGCATTAGTTTTAGGTTACAAAGTGTTGTCAGATTCCTTTTATTAGAATTATTTCCGAAAGCGGCTGGAAATTAAGTAGCACCACTAAGAGACTCTGAAATTTGCAGTTGTCCCAAATCTTCACCGTTAAGCCATTTTTTTTAAGATCTATGATTTAGTCAGTATTTTGTATAGTTTTGCTCTATCGTAGGAGTAAACTTACTAAATTGTCGGAAGTACCAAAGCCCTTACTAACAAGACACCATTAACGCCTGGCAGACCCCTTTTGAGTTTAGTTTCTGTCGGGTTCCAGTATAGTGTCTGACAATGATATTACAAAATCTGCCGCTGAAGCTTCAAACAGATGCCCCAAACAGATGCGAATGGTCCTAAACCAGTAGTCAGCTGTATTTCGGTCTATACAGTGTTATCAGGGTTGTCTGGTGCAACTCCCTTCCGCATCAGGAGGCGAGTGGTGCTGACCACCCGGGACACGTGCACAATCGACAGGTGTTGCGTACCTGTCTGTTCCTTGGTATAGGTCACGTGCACACACCCCGGCAGGTGTGTGCAGACAGACATCAGCGCCACTTACCTGCAGGCGTGCAAGTGAGCGCTGCCGAACAACCACTTTAAATCTATTGACTGTAACTTCTGTATATCCCGACAAATTATTCATTATTTGGAAGTAGCCAGGTAACTTACACTTCTGTGTGCTCTTTAGTTTGCAATGTTTTTATTCCTTTCTTTGTACTCTTTGCCTCTTTACCCTGAAATATGTATTTAGAAAAAAGGCCACTTTAGACCATTTTCTGCAAACTGCTCTTTTTCACTGTAGATACCAACCAATGGCTGTTGATCTGCAGTGTTTGGGATTTTTAAGGTCCTGTAGTTAAAAAGTTGTTCATGCAGAAACGCAGATCTGCAGTCCATTAGTGGAAACCCAGAGTGGACCACAGCAGAGATCGACTAGTTATTTGTCTTTTTATCTTAAACCATTTTAAAGGGAATCTGTCAGCAGGTTTTTGCTATGTAATCCGAGTACAGCATGAAGTAAAGGTTAAAACACTGAATTGAATGATGTGTCACATGTCAAGCTGTGTGGTGGTGTTTACTTACACTGAAGGTTTAATCACATTGTGATTAACATTGCTTTGACTAGCTGGCACATGTGCAGTCGATGACTCCACCCCCTTCTGTGATGAGCAGCTCACTGTCTATACACATGGGGAGCCTGGTGTCGGCGGGGTTAGCTTTTTCAGCTCTGCTGCATTAAGTAAAAACTCTTGATTGTGTGAAAACGTCTGCACCCAGTAAATTAAGTGATACATTGTTGGATTCGGGGTCTCTGTCCCTACATCATGCTGCTCTCGGATGAGGTAGCAAAAACCTGCTGACAGATTCCCTTTAACAAGAATATTGGAAAGCTAGTCAGTTCAAAGGTGGGCAACTAGATTATTACACGCAGTGGAAGATTTCTCGTATAACGAGAGGTTAGAAAAGTTGGGATTATTTCGCTTAGGAAAAAGATGCCTCAGCGATGATCCCATTTACATATATAAACGTGTGCTTAATTCAAAGGACTGGCACATAATATATTCCCTCTAAAGACCTTACAAAGGACCAGGGGACATTCATTATGGGTGGAGGAAAGGCGATTCTGACATCTAAATAGGAAAGGGTTCTTTACAGTTAAGCAGTCATACTGTGGAATGCCCAAACTCAGGGGGTTAAAAAATGGCTGGATGCTTTTCTCACAACAAAAGGCATTGTGGGTTATAAATATAGTAATAGAGAATGTAGGTTTGGTGGAGAAAGGTTGAACTTGATGGACGCATTTCTATTTTCAATCTGTGTAACATTGTCGTCCAAAACAACAACCTTCACAGACCAACTATGAATGACAAGTCTTTGAGAAAACAGATGAAAACTATGCAGAAATGGGAAATGGAGGCAAGAGACATGGGGTTGGCTACTTAATGGGTTTACATTAGCGAGAGTTTCCTAGATTGAAATTCAAGCGTCTCATTTGTACATGGAAAATTTCATATAATTCAGCAGCTAAAAGCTTTAAGGGATCAATGATTACAATGGGTCTGTTGGGAAAACTGCTGTAGACGTCGAAAATTTTCATTAGGGTAGGGCTACATTGCAATTTGGTCACCTACAGGTCACAGTAAAATTGTGTTACTTGATAAAAGGCAAAATATTTGAATTACTATTGAGACATTGTGGTTGTAAAAGTCAAAATTAACAAGGCTTGCATTTGTCGGGGAGATAGAGGCTTAAATTGTAAGTGCACATTTTGGAGACTAAGTGGACCTGTCACTTTATCATAAACAATGAGTTAAAGATCTTGTAAAAACCCCTGCGCTCCCCTGATTTTGCCGCTCTTTTCCGTTTTGTGCTGTGTCGCTCCATTGCAGTGATCACATTTGTTTCTTCTGGAGAGCGCTATGTGAAATCTCTGCTTTGTGGTCCAACTGTGAATTTCTTCAGTCTTCTCTGGGGCCACACCCAGTTGAGCTGTAAAGCAGAGATTTCACATAATGCTTTCCAGAATAAACAAATGTGAATATCTGTGCATTGTAGCGACGCAGTGCAAAATGGAAAAGAGCGACGGAATCAGGGGAGCTTTGGGATTTTTACAATGTATTTAGCGCAATTTTTTGAGCAAGTGAAAGGTCTTATTTAATAGAATTAGCAGATCCATGTGCTCAAGAGAAATAATATGACTGGTATCTTGCGTTTTTAGAAATTATTCCCCTGTACACTTAGATGCATCAGACGTTTCTCCTTCTGCTTTTTTCCCCTTTTCTTAGGCTTTTTTTTTAGCAGCAATTTTTTTTGATCCCTTACTGAAGACAGATCTGTAGACAGATTTGAGCAGTTTTTGAGAGTGATTGATCATTGAAGAAATAACCTTTTTTTCTCTCTATCATCTATTACAAACTTTCTTAAAAAAATGATTAAAATAGCAATACCAGAAGAAATGTATAAATCTCTTCTGTCGTGCAGGAAAAGTGACATGCCCGCATTTACAGTTGAGTTATCCTAAAATTCCAAGTGCTAATAAGCACAGCTTAGCGTTTGATTGGGTAGCAAAGCCATATAAAATACTATCACTTTTCCATCTCTCCTGGTCTTTTTTTCAAGTGTGTTTTTGTGGTGTTGTGGATATACTGGCCTGTTGACCCGTCTTTTCTGTTGGTTTCCAAAGTTGTAACTTCTCTAAACTATGTGCTGCTCCCTCACTTCCTCCTATTTCTGGCATGGATTGTGCTGGTGTAACAAAGCTTGCTTTTGTTTCTATTAATCATCTGGAGCCTAAGGAGCTATAATCGCAATGTGACACTATGGCGTGCATGCAGCAGTTACAATAATAGTCTGTAAGTGCTAATGAGGATATTCTTTCACCAACGCAAATTGATTCACAGAAATTGTCTAGTACTTTTTGGCTTGTGACACTTAAAGGAAATCTGTCACCAGGTTTCTTCTTTACCCTAGGATGAGAAAAAATGACTTTTGTTCTCATTGGGGGGGAAGGAGGTTTGACTTTTGGATAAACAGATAGAGGAAGGATAGGCTGATCTGGAGCCTTGAAAACTGTTACACCCGCCTGGCTGCAGTGACTGAGAAATATCATCTCGGCAGCAGGGAGAAAAGTAACCCTGGCATTATAGCCTACAGGGTTATGAGGGTGGAGGAAGGACTAGATCGATCTGAAATAACACAAGAAATGCAATATTGTAGAACTGAAGCTTCTTTGTAATGTATACAGTAGACGTATGCAAGGTCATATTCAGAATCTGGAGGAAGACCAGAGCTAGTGACATGCATTGTAAGCTTATCAATTTGTACTTTTTTTTTTCCTAAACATCAACCATCTCCTTTCTCTAATTTTCAACTGCTTTTTCTTTTTGTATACTTTACTTTGCACACCTCTCCTCCTTTTGCAGCAGAAACCACTCAGATTTGTCACTTATTTTACTACTTATGTTAACAATTATTTGCTTGTGTCTTTGTGTTTAAAGGAAATATTTGGGAATCCCCTTTGAATTACTGTATGGGCCAAGTATCTTGTATGCTTTAAAAAAAAAAAATACTCTCCCCTGGATTCCCTATTGCTCCTCCTCTTCCTCCTGGCTAGATACTCTGAACTTCTCTCCTTTTCGTCTTACCTGATTGATGACTAACCGCTGCAGCTAATTTTTGGAAATCCCTAAACTTTTCCAGATAGTGCAGAAAGATGTTCGGTTGTCAATTATGGTGGTAAAAGAAAAAAAACTACCTTTCTTGACACATGCAAACAGTATATCTGTTTAATTGTACCTTTTATCCAAATTTCTGCCTGAAGATAGGTTAAAAGGGTTTTTCCTTTTTCAGCTACTGTTATTCTTTGTATAATGAAAAGCTGTACAGTTTACCAAAATGCTTTCCCGGCCAGTCATTCTTGTTTTTCTTGATCTCTGCTTATTATCATTCATTAGAAACCTGTGTTTACAACCAGGGGCTAAAAAGAGGTCCTGATTATTTGTTAGACCTATTTGTGTGACCTGACCTGTTAAAGCTCCGATGCAAAGACTCACAAATCGAGCACCTGTGTCTGTATCACATGACCAAAACAGATTTTTAGCTCCTAGAATTAAACCGTAAAACAGAGTTCTTCAAAAGTGAGAAAAAAATGTTTAGTGGGAACCGATCATGTGAAAAAAAAACCCCTGTTATTTATTTGCAGGTATGGGGTTAATCTGCAGTTTAATAGCGTTCTGAAGGTGACTGGCGTCGGCACTGAGAGCCCCACTGCCAGGAGGAAATTAACTTTATTCCCCCTAGCAGCCTTGGGCTTTCAGCTATAGTGATGGGCCGGCTTGGCTTCAGGCACTGCTCAGTGTATAGAGAGAGGCGACTGTAACCACGCACTTGTTGCCAATTGTCTTGAAATACTTTTCTAGTTTAGTTCTCACTAGTCATCTGGGCGGAGCTTCAGTGGAGACGACTAGTCATGGCTTCCTTTTTTTAGCGTGTCCACTCTGTGTTGATTGAAGGTCCAGTTCAGCACACCAAGACCATGCCTAGCCCCTACTGAAGCACCCCCCCAAATGGTGAGATTGAGTGGAGCGCAGTAGTATCGGAAATGTTAAAAGCAGGATTTAAACACAAGGACTTCTAGACAGATATTTTGAGAATACTGAAAGTGATTTAATAACTACATTTTTGATGTTGGGTTCACTTTAAATAGAAGAAAATCTGATGTTTGCTGGCTAATAAGCATTGGGTGCACTATGAAGTTTGGCAGGTAGAAATGGTAACATTTGTAATTCAAAATGGTTTTAAACTGTTCGTCCCAATCATTTGTGATGAGTTGCTGGGGCGAGAGCATTGAGTGTAGAGATCATGTTGCTGGTCACATCTGATAAAGCCCAGTTATCAGCATGTTGGGGCCCAGTAGAAAAAACCCGAGAAGCCCTGTTTATACAGAGGAGTAGTCAGCGTGCGTTTGTTTTCCTACATTGTACTGATTTTAGGATTTTTGAGGTCTATTCTATACTTTGTTTAAAACTTATATACATTTGTTTTTAGAATGTGTAACCTTTATGTGTAGATATCGAAAAGTTTGTACCTTGCAGCAGCTGATTGCACTAGCATTTTTTTTCTATTTAGCTGGATCTGAGAGGGTTATACAGAGCTAATCCTTCTGTGATCTTTTGTAACAAAAATGGCAGCACATGAGTGCAAACAAAGGATGAATCCTTTATTAACAAAAACGGAGGCAGCACTTCAAGCCAGTGAAAAAGATGGATATTCTATTTGGTATGCTGTGGTACATTCTTGTATCCACACTACTGCCTTCATTCACGAGCCTGCTTCATCCATCTGTGTACATGTGCACACATTATAATCTATGGTCCTTTTCATATGTGCTTTGTTTTTGTGTATTTTTTTTGGGGGGGGGTGACTTTTGGAGCGATGGTCAGCCAAAAAAAAAACCAGATGTCTTGCTTTGGTCAGATTGGCATACTAAAGTTGCCCATTCTAAGAAATAAATCCTGTTTAAAAAAAAAAGTGGGAAAAACGCATGCCGATGCATCGTGGTAGCTGACTTTCTTACTCTGAATGATACCTGCACATTTTGTATAAAAATGTATTTAAATCCATATGTGGCACAGCTGAATTTGTCATTTAGTCAGTTGACTATGTTCTTTGAATCATAACTGCTGCAAGACTCCTGGTGGCCCTTGATAAGGCAGATGAAATTCAACATGCCCAATCCTAATTTTCTCGGCATCTGCTGTAAGGGGAGATGCTGGATTAAAATCGGTGGGCTCCGACACATAGGGGCCAATCCATTAATAAAGGAGTTGCGCACACCAGGTTCAATGAAGGGCTCGCTGGAGTGTGATGAGCCACTATTTAATGAAATCGGCGCATGCCCCTTGCCAGAATTTATACTTCAGTTAGGAGCTGGAGTAGCATCTCTAGAGCAACAAACTGCAACGCTTTTGCTGAATTTGATGTTTGATGGGTGGACGTAGCCACATCCCATCCTGCTCAAGCGATTTCGAACTGATGTGAAACCACCAAATGTTTTGCGCAACTCCACTTTGCTTAAAAATTTAGCAATTATTTTTAACCCTCCCAAAGTGTTTCATTCCAGTTTTCTGGCATAAAAGCCTTAATGAGTCGGGCCCTAAATATCTAGCGTATGTGGTCAGCTTACAGTTCCAGGTTAACCTACTGATAATGTATCCTAATGTCATGAGTTGTGCCAAACTCTGCTTCTCTCCATATGAGTTATTTAGTGTTATAGCGATGTTGAAATTAAATGATCCAAAGAAGTTCTGTATGACCCACTCAGACATTAAGGAGGGTGGCCATTACTTCTACATTGATTGCCTATCCTTAGGATAGGGCATCAATGTCTGATTTTCTGGGGTTCGACACCCAGCACGCCCACCGATCAGCTGTTATCGGTGCCAGTGGTCGGAAGTACTTACTTGTGGAGCTGGCCGTCTACTTGTAGTGGCTGGGGCTTGGTAGTGCACATCTACCCCCTATTCAAATCAATAAGAGGCTGTGTAGTACCCCTCAGTGGCAACTACAAATAGATGGAGCAGCTCCGCAAGTAATTACTTCCGGCCGCCGCCGATACCAGCTGATCAGCGGGGGGTGCTGGGTGTCAGACCCCGGCCGATCAGACATTGATGACCTATCCTAAGGATAGGTCATCAATGCTAAAGTGTTGGACAACCTCTTTAAAACTGTTTTAAACAACAATGATAACCACTTGGGCAATTAAATGTAGCATTGTAGCTCCTGCTCTCTTGTACCCATCTGACCCCATTCTTTAATTGCTCTGTCAATGAGTCCATTGTAAAAGTCATTGCCTTGTCATGAAAAGGCAATATTTGTTAGTTGGACGCTTTACAGACTTTTCTCTGACACCCTTCTCTCCAGAACTTCATCCTAAACACCCGAGTCCAGAATCTCCTGGATCTCCTTTTGAAATGATTGCCAACAGCTCAGGCTTTGAGTTCAAGGACTGTGAAGACAAAGCTACTAGCCATGGACTTTCACAAATTTCTGCCCAAAGGCCCCTCTATGACCAGTCTCCTGAGGCCGAACCATTCTTAGCTGGGTACAGAAACCCAAGTTTTTCTGACAATGAGGAGCAATTTATTAGAAAGTCTTCTATGCAGAATGTCATAACACACAGGCCGGAGGACTTTGAGTCTGGATATTTGGCTACTGTTGAAGCGCCTATTAAGTCATCTGACCATCGGATTACATTTTTGCACGAGGGCATAGAAAAAACTTGCAAACCATCAAAAAATTATAGCTGTGTGGAACACCATGTAGACACATGCGACTATCTCGGTACTGTAAAAACTGAAGATGGTTCTTATGATTCAAAAACTGATCTTCGGTGGCCAGATGTAGAGGAAGACCTGGATAGCTCTGGAGAGTCTGACGATACAGTTATAGATGCCGGATGGAGAGTAAAAGCTTCAGTGGCAGATCAAAGGGAACATGCCGAGGATGGCTGGGTTGAACTTGGTGATGCACAACATGGGAATGAACCTAGAAGAGAAGACCTAAAATCTGAGACTGCGATAACCAATTCCAAAACATTACCTTTAACCAATAGTGTTTCGGAAAAGCTCAGCGGCACAATTTCAAAGACCCCAGACTCCCCACATAGTGAAAGTTTTGTTGACTTGGCAGAAACGAGTATTAATGACCCTCATACAGGAACTACACACCAGTCTGAGCCCATAGAAGATGAAGTGCAGGAAAGTTTGACAATTGAAGCACTTAAAGCATTGGCTGCTGGGGTACAAGACTGGAACTCGGAAAGTCGTGAGTCCTCTCCAGAAATCCCTTCTCCTCATTTTTCCAGCTTTCAGGAAAGACCAGATCAAGAACTCCACCTCGAATCTACTATTACAACTATCAAAGGTAAAGAAGAATTGTTATCCAATGCACCTTTGGCATGATCCTCACATTTTTGACTTATACCGTTCATGCCTAGTCATCTGTTGTTGGCATGCACAATTGGCATGAGCCATGAACCACTGGCATGCGCTAGATGTCTTAATACCCATTGCAGATACGCCTCATAGATGCCCAGCGGCACATCTTTGACTCACCGCATGTGCAGCTTGCTCTTGGCAAAGCAATCTGCCCTCTCTGTACACATTGCTGCCATGCACGGCTATCCAGTTTTTACCTTTACCTGCTTCTTGTACTTTTTATGTAAGTTTGAATTGGCATGTATGTATCCTTCCTGTGTACTTCTCCTTATCTACTGTGCATTTAATTGTATGTATATATGAATATATATTACATACTTATTTCTCATTCTCTCAGGCTTTCTGTAAAAGAAAATTGCATCTAAAACACAAAATTCCTTAAAGGGGCTATCCAGTACTTTTTATATTGATGGCCTATTTGTGTAGGATAAGTCATCCATATCAGATCGGTGGAGGTGCGACACCTGGCACTCCTGTCGATCAACTTTTGCCAGTGTCAGCAGCAACCGTATGTTATCAGTTGTGGAATAGAATAGCTCCTTCAACTGTACAGTGTCCGCATCTAGGTATTGCATATCCAAACCTATTCATTCGATTAGGGGCAGATGTGCAGTACCCGGCCGCGGCCACTATACAGGTGATGGCGTTGAGCTGTACAGCTCCGCAACTGATCACATTCATCCAGCATCGGGATCACCTAATTGGCGGGTGGGCCGGGTTTCGTACCCCCTATGTTTTTTTTTTTTTTTATAGAAGGCCTAGCCCATTGGTAGACCATCAATATAAAAGTACTGAGCAACACCCTTTTTTATTTTTTCCTCCCTCAATTGCTGGCTTGTGTTGTGGATAGGTCCATGAAATTCTCCAAATTCCCACTTCAGTTATATAGTGTTCTCTATAGCCATTGTTATACATGTAGGCTCTATGATCCAAGTCCCTATTTTCATTGTCACTGAATAGTATTATATAGTGTTATAAAACAATATAAAACCCACAATACCCATTAGTCTGCCAGATTTTTCTGACGCAGTCTTCTAATTAGTTTTGTAGAGAATGGAGGTGTGAAAGGGACGCCATCATCAGAAAATGACCTGTTGATTAAATCAGGTTTTTGTTTTAAATTTACAAACATTTTTGTCAATATTCAACATTACACGTGTACATGGCCAAAATGGATGGATCCTGACACTATATTTTGTATTGAAGTGTTTAATGAGCATGTGCGAGGAGTACACAATCCTAATAGGCGGTTACAGCTGACTCTGCTCTCCCTTCCATTACAGTAATCTTTGCACATGCTCATAAGAAGTTTCAGTACAAAAGATGAGGTCAGAGTCTGACCATTGTGGCTAATGTACATGTGTTGTTTCCTGAAACAGAAAGTTAAAGCCTAAAAAAAAAAAGCCCCACTGGTTCCTAGGAAACCAAGTCGGCTTTTCTATGCAGAGAAAATACTGCTTTTCTTCTGCAAATGGAACTAATGTACCAACCCGAGTTACAGGGGAAATCGGCAATAAAACAAAAGTATTCTGTTCAAATGCCCCCACCAAAGGTCTTATAATTCCTTATGGGGGGCACAGTGTGCAAAAGAAATGAAAAAATAAAACAAGAAAAAAAATGAATAAACAAAACTTGAAAACTACCAGTCTGAATCTGTTTCTGACCCCATCCCCTGTGGGGGAAAAAAGTATGTTTAATATATAAAAATAATTTCTACTGAAAGGGGAACACCACATAAAATGTTTTCAGCAGTCCTTTGTGTCAATAAAAATAAATAAAATAACACATGTATTTAATTTTTTTCTTAATATTTTCCCCCAGTATCTGCAAAATAAAAAGATCACTTAACAATAAAACCCTGCGTAGCACGAAAAAGGCAAAAATTGTTTTAATATCTGAACTAGAGGTTTTTTTTTTGTTTGTTTGTTTTTTGAGACCTTAAAAGCGCAAAAAATCAAATCCCCAAAATGGCCTGGTCCTGAACTGGTTAAGCAATAGGTCACTTTCTGCTGATGGCTGTTTTCTAACCAAGAGATTTAGGGAAGAATGGCTAGGATATTTATTTTTGCTGCATTTTTTTGTTTACTGTCTGTGCAAATAAAGCCCAAGGGGTTCGAAGAATGGGGTGTGAGCACAATAGTTATCTGTTTTTATGGACTCTGGTATGTGTGTGTATATATAGCATTTGGGTGAAGATGGACCTTCTAGATAAGTTGGTTATTTGCTCAGTTTACTCATTTATACATTCCTTGATAGTGCTGTTTAGCATCTCTGCAAGTAAAGGACAATCTTATCTTTCAGAACCGTTTGATATGGGAGGTTAAAAAGTAATCACTTGTTAAACTAGCTAGTCCTGTGTCCCCTCACCTTGAATGATTAGATTTAGATCTATTGTTTTTCCAAAACTGGTGGGCCTTCTAGCAAATTGCTTTAAAATAACTAATGCCACTTGTAATTCTTGCTAATGGTTTTTATGCTTCCTTAGGTAATTGAGATTTGAGGACCTGGGAACCCCAACGATCGCTTTCCTTAAGCTCACTTCTCAGCGGGCGGAGAAGCACTGAGCTTCTGCATGAGCGCGTGCACACAGCGGTGTAACATCTCCATAGAAAATGTATGAACCCGAGGAAGTGCTTATGCAGAAGCTCCGTGCTTCTGCCCGCTGACCTGCGCTATTCAGACCTTTTTTTTTTTTTTTTTTTTTTTTTTAGCATACTGATATTCTATAAGTGCAATGCTTCCTTTAAACTTGTTTTGTGCTTCCAGTTTAGAAAGATGAGCAGCTTTTGCTCTTGTACAGTACCCTAATGGGAATAATAGGAGTCCTGCTCTTTGATGATTTTTTTTTTCTTTTATGATATTTTTTAAAAAATGCTATAGATTTGGTCTAAATTGCTGTTTCTTGTACCTTTATTGGCTTGGTTGTGATGGTAGTTCAGTACCTGGCATCAATACTGCAAGATTGTTTTTCTAAAGTACTGAAATGTTTTAATCCCTTGATGAATGATTTGTTACATTACCTAGAACCAGGTAGTATAAAGGGGTTATCTGGGACTTTGCTTATTTTCAGGCACGTTGTTGCTAACTACTTGCCTGTTCTGCCCGGTGTCGGTCGCAGATCGCTTCTGCCAGCAATTCCATGGCTTCTGTAGACACAGCAGCTTCTTCTCCTCTGCTCTGTGGACGAGGCACCACTGCAGATGTAATGCTAATTGACAGCCGGCTCCCCGCTGGTTAACTGCAGGGAGCTGGCTGTCAATCAGCGTGATGCGCCATTGACAAAGCAGATTGAAAGAAGAAGAGCTGCTCTGTTGACGTAATGTCAAATGATGCAGGAGTGGTCCATGACCGTCAGCGGGCAAAACAGGCTGGTAGTTAACTACCTGCCTGTAAATTCTTAGCCCCATAGGGAAAAATAAGCAAAGTCCTGGATAATGCTTTTTATTAGGACCTCCACATTTACACAAGGCTTACTATAAATGCAAGTCTACTTACTATTGAGTTATTTTGCTTTTTGGAATGTATTTCCATCCTAGCTGACAGGTCTGTTGGGTCAAGCTTGAACATCTACACGTATATACACTGCTCAAAAAAATAAAGGGAACACTCAAATAACACATCCTAGATCTGAATGAATGAAATATTCTCATTGAATACTTTGTTCTGTACAAAGTTGAATGTGCGGACAACAAAATCACACAAAAATCATCAATGGAAATCACATTTATTAACCAATGGAGGCCTGGATTTGGAGTCACCCCCAAAATTAAAGTGGAAAAACACACTACAGGCTGATTCAACTTTGATGTAATGTCCTTAAAACAAGTCAAAATGAGGCTCAGTATTGTGTGTGGCCTCCACGTGCCTGTATGACCTCCCTACAACGCCTGGGCATGCTCCTGATGAGGTTGCGGATGGTCTCCTGTGGGATCTCCTCCCAGATCTGGACTAAAGCATCCGCCAACTCCAGAACAGTCTGTGGTGCAATGTGACATTGGTGGATGGAGCGAGACATGATGTCCCAGATGTGCTCAATCGGATTCAGGTCTGGGGAACGGGCGGGCCAGTCCATAGCTTCAATCCCTTCATCTTGCAGGAACTGCTGACACGCTCCAGCCACATGAGGTCTGGCATTGTCCTGCATTAGGAGGAACCCAGGGCCAACCGCACATGCATATGGTCTCACGAGGGGTCTGAGTATCTCATCACGGTATCTAATGGCAGTCAGGCTACCTCTGGCGAGCACATGGAGGGCTGTGCGACCCTCCAAAGAAATGCTACCCCACGCCATTACTGACCCACTGCCAAACCAGTCATGCTGAAGGATGTTGCAGGCAGCAGATCGCTCTCCATGGCGTCTCCAGACTCTGTCATGTCTGTCACATGTGCTCAGTGTGAACCTGCTTTCATCTGTGAAGAGCACAGGGCGCCAGTGGCGACTTTGCCAATCCTGGTGTTCTGTGGCAAATGCCAAGCGTCCTGCACTGTGTTGGGCTGTGAGCACAGCCCCCATCTGTGGATGTCGGGCCCTCATACTACTCTCATGGAGTTGGTTTCTAACTGTTTGTGCAGACACATGCACATTTGTGGCCTGCTGGAGGTCATTTTGCAGGGCTCTGGAAGTTCTCCTGTTCCTCCTTGCACAAAGGTGGAGGTAGCGGTCCTGCTGCTGGAATGTTGCCCTCCTACGGCCCCCTCCACGTCTTCTGGTGTACTGGCCTGTCTCCTGGTAGCGCCTCTGGACACTACGCTGACAGACACAGCAAACCTTCTTGCCACAGCTAGCATTGATGTGCCATCCTGGATGAGCTGCACTACCTGAGCAACTTCTGTGGGTTGTAGAGTCCGTCTCAGGCTACTACGAGTGTGAAAGCACAACCAGCATTCAAAAGTGACCAAAACATCAGCCAGAAAGCATTGGTACGGAGATGTCGTCTGTGGTCTCCACCTGCAGAACCACTCCTTTGAGTGTGTCTTGATAATTGCCCATAATTACCATCTATTGTCTATTCCATTTGCACAACAGCATGTGAAATTGATTGTCAATCAGTGTTGCTTCCTAAGTGGACAGTTTGATTTCACAGACGTTTGATTTACTTGGAGTTATATTCTGTTGTTTAAGTGTTCCCTTTATTTTTTTGAGCAGTTTGTATTATCAGTAGTGACTTAAATGATTTATTGATCGCTGACGGTAATTGCTTTGTCTATGGTTTTAAATCCCTTTCAGTTGGGTGAAATATACTCCATTCAGTTGAAGCATTTACCATTGATACATATATAAATAAAAAGATTATTATTATTTATTATTAATAATACGCCAGAATTTTTTTCTAGATAGTTGAAAGTAAGGCTGTGTGCCCACGTAGCATTTTTCAAGCGTTTTTGATGCGGAATTTCCGCAGCGTAAACGCTTGAAAAACGCTTGGTAACACGCACCCCATGGTCCCCAATGGGATTCCGCAAGTTCTATGCACATGCTGCGGATTTTTCCGCAGCGTTTATGCTGCGTTCAAAAATCCGCAGCATGTCATTTAATTTTGCGTTTCCGCAAGCAGAATTGCCTTTGTTCAATGCATAAAAAACGCAAGGCAATTCCGCATGTGGAAAACGCGCGAAAAACGCGCGATAAACGCGTGCGGAATTCCGCATGCGTTTTCCCGGGAGAGGACTTGCATTTATGCAGCAGAAATTTTCTGCTTCATAAATGCAACGTGGGCACATAGCCTTAACCTTTTTAATGAACTAAAGGTTTCTTTATAGAGGACCACAGAAAAGATAATTAAAGGGATTGTGTCATCAGAAAATGACCTATGGTTTAAATCGAGTTTTTATGTTAAAGTGGTTGTCCAGTAGTAAATAAATATTATTTTAAATGTATTTTAATTGTATTTTTTTCCATTTTCAATATATCTAAAAGAAAAAAAGCATAAATCTTGCAATTTTTACACTGGCCACTAGACCTAATACTAGACTCACACTTCCTATTCTGTACTGATGACTTTTCAGCAGTCTCATTGTCATACCAGACTGGATTACAAAGGAGGGTAATGCCTCTAGATTGATTGTTTAATCACAGTAACCTCCAGGGCTGTGGAGTCAGTCGGTGCCCATTTTGGTGGAGTTGGAGTCGGTATAAAATGGACTGAATCTGACTCCTAAAATATATAATAAATTGGGTACAGTAGTTCAATTCAGTTTGTGGGGAATATTTTTTTAATAAGAATTTGGGAAAGTTATGAAATGTCCTATAAATGTCTGTCCTAGTCCTGATCTAAAGGTCTAGACTTTTAGCTGAGAAAAATGTGTCCTACTGTAAATGTATCACTTAAACATGAGCCATGAATGAGGGAGTCGGAGTTGTGGAGTCTGAGTCGGTGTCATGGAAATTGAGGAGTCTGAGTCGAAGGTTTGGCTTACCAACTCCACAGCCCTGGTAACCTCCATCAACTAATAGGTGATGATCACTGCTCACCCTATAGAGCTTCAAGTAAAAGGGGGAAAAAAGGATGAATCTAATATTAGAACAGTGTGAAAAATTGCAAGATTTCTGCTATCTCCCAGAAGTGGCTAGTATCTTAGGCAAGGAGCACAGCTCTTACAACCTCTTTTCTAAAGAGCTCGCAAGCTCTGCTCTGATGCTGGCCGGATCTCTGGACACAGCCAGCAAAATAGTGGAAAAATGGCAAGCAGATTAACTTTGTAATTAGTTATGGTCCTGTGTCATATGTGATACAGGCTTGGACAGCTCCCAAGTGCTATGAACCACAATATTATGATATTGCTGATAGATACATATATATATATATATATATATATATATATATATATATATATATATATATATATATATATATATATATATATATAATTTTATTATTACATTTTCCCTTACCCATAGACTTCTATTGGTGCGGTTTTGATCCGTGACTTGGATCAACATCAGAGATGTTTCCATGTTTTGGTGTGAACCACTTAGTCTGCAAAAATACACAGTTGTGAGCAGCCCCATAGACTATTACAGGTCCAAGTTTTATCTGTGATAAGACCTGACACGACAGTGAAAAACTGTTATTCCTATCTTCATAGATGGATATTGTTGGATAGTGTCTGTATAAAACGAGCACTTTTGTAATTTATTGCTTATTAAAATTTTCAGATATGAACAATTTTTTTATGTTTACAACTAACTTGTTGCCTAGGAGACCGACCACCACCGCTGCTGTCTAGCTTGTAAACTTTGCTCTGAAGCTGGCCACGATTAGGAAGTAACTATGCACTCCAGTGATCAAAATAGTGCATTTACAAGCTCAAGAGAAAAGAGCTTGAGAGCACCATGCATGTTCTGCTGTCTAGCAGCAGTGCTCGGTCTCCAAGGCAACAAGCTGTAAAGAGTTTATCTTTAAGAACGGATGAAAATTTGAATAAGCAGTAAATTTAATAATTGCTTGTATTTACAGGCACTATCTGACAATACTCATTTATGACGGTAGGATTAATTCTTTCATGTTTGGTAGGAGAATGCTGGCTTAACTGTTTCCGAATATGTTTTATGTGGGTGTTTTTTGTTTTTTTAAGCATAGTGTCAGTGATTTTTCTTTCTCTACTTAAGAGCCCTAATATGAGGCTAGTGCTTTGCTCTGCACACTGAGCCAAATCCATATTTCCACCACTTTTGCTCCCTCTCCGAGAATAAGCAGTGCATCCCCCTCCTCCCCTCTCATCCGTGTCTTCTATTCACCGCGTAGTGGAGTGTTTTCCAGTGCAGTCCTCATATCCTGTATCGATGATTTCCTTGGTAACGCATGGGTGATTCAATTAGTTTCACTAAATCAATAATAAGCATACGCATCTCTATTAAAAATCTTCAAGATGTGACCTGTCTGGGTTGCTTCAGGACCAGATTGAAATCCTAAAGTAGAGTGGTTTTATGGGGGGGGTGGGAAGTATTACAGAAATTTACAGAAAGCCTGTAGACAGGAAGAAAAATGGTCATTACAGGCCACTAAAAAGTGAGGAATCTGCCACTTTTCAATTAGATGCATTGTAAATGTCCATTTATTCATATATATTACTGATTTATGTTTACATTAACCACCGTTAACTCTTCATTACCCTACTCATTTCTTTTGTTCAATGTAATGTAAAATGACCACGGCAGTGGTGCTAAACTTCCCTCTGCTATTCACATATTCTATATTCCAAATTTCATTATTTCATGATCTGAAAACTGAATATACGAAATTTCTCCATATTGGCAAACCTTTGTAAACCGTTATTGTCAAAGCAAAAAGGACATGGGCCTCGTATTTTTTTTTTTCTTTCCCAAAATGGAAATTTTTTTTTGCCAAAAAGGTATAGGAATCATCTGTTTTAACACTTATAGAAATTGCACGCTCCATGACATCCAGACTAAAGGCGACCTTTCAGTTGGCTAATGAGAACAATCAAACAATACAGTGGACTCCTAACGGGGCCCACTCTAAAGCTCCACTCCAGCGGGGGGTTTTTCCAGCGCTGGAGTGGTGCTACTAATCTAAGTTCCCTGCCCCTAGTATACTTACCAGCCGCTGTCTTCAGCTGCTGCCAAAAACAATTTATTTTTTAACTCCTCCAAAAGACCATTTAATTTAACGAGTGCTCATTTTCCTCATTCGTCAAGGTATAGTCAGCCTGTTTACACTGCACGATTATTAGGAAAGAGCGTTCCCAGGATCGCTTATTCCTGATAATCATTCAGAATAAATTCAATTTAAAGCCAAGTTCCCATAAAGAATATTTGGTGCATTTGTGATTATACAGATTCCCTGCAGTATTTCTACACCAATTAGCTACCGTAAGTTACGTGTGAGTTGTATTTGTTTTTCTTTTTTTTTTTTTTTTTTTCCATGCTTTTTTTTTTCACATTTTTTCAGGTGCAGTTTTGTCCCTTTTTGGTGTCCTGTTTTAAATAAAACTGCTTTGTTTTGTAAACTTCCTGTTTGCTGAGTAACCCAGCTTTGATAAAACTTTATCGGCACAGTCAGTAACATCACAGACTGAAAATAAATTTGTTTTTCTGCAAATTTTCCACATATAATGCAAACATTTTCCTATAAACTTAAATTTTTACTCTATGAGAAATTGACACACTGGATTTAAAAAGTGCACCGCAGGTCAATATCCACAGTGTTTTAAAGAAAAAAAATCTTGTGCCCAATGTACTAGTTTTTAATTTATTTTTGGAGGGGCTGATATCGGGATATGCTGCACTTTTTTTGTGCATGAAAATACGCAACAAGAAAAAATGCAGCAAATACTCTTAACGGAAACGTAGTTTAGACTGACACTGTGATACAATACTGACTTATGCGAAGTGCTACTTTCATGATGTAGAGCAAAGTTAACAGCTAGATGTGACTAAGGGTCCATTTACACATGTTGGACCTGGCATAAATTCCACAGTAAAATCCACATCAAATCTGATTAGTCTGCATGTAAATAGAATATATGCAACCACTCCCACATACCATGGGAAATTCCTGTGCAAAATTTTTTTTTTAGCACCATAGGGGAAAGAAAATCAGCCCTTGAAGTAAGTAGCATGTTACTTCCATGTGTTTTGCTTACAAAGGCTACCTTCAGCAAATCATTGACAAATTTCTGCCTTGTAATTGCACATCAGATTTAATGCTGACATCTGAACAAGGGCCTGTTTACATGGACCGACTGGCAGCATGATATGACCGCTGATTGGTTAACTTGTACTGACCAGCGGTCATTTAAATGCCTGTTGACACAGAAAGACGAAAAGTAAACGGTGCCCACCGACTGATCTGTACTAGATCTCTCAGTGCACATAGGCTGCCAGAGTCCTCAGCAGCGCGAGTTCTGTTTACACAGGATGATGCATTGCCGAGAACGATGATTTTTTTTTTACACTGCCCAAAAGATCATTTCTCCTGATGAACGGGTGATTGGCAGCCTGTTTACTTGGCAAGATAGTTGTGAAATGAGCTTTTTTATCTCTCGTTCACGATTATCTTGCAATGTAAGACTGCTTTCTGCTAATCAATTCTTGCATTGCAGCCATCTGAAAGAAGCCTTGTGCTACATGAATCTCCGCCTCCAAAACCCATATTTTTTTTCTAAAAATCTTAATTTTGATTTATTAATGTTCACAAGGCAGTACTATCATGGCTATACCTAACATTGCTGAATTTCATGATGTGCACAGTATTTCCTTTGAGTTAATTAATGTTCTCAATTTCTTTATTCTTAGTTCATGACCTGCTTTTCTGGAGGGATGTGAAGAAATCTGGAATGGTCTTTGGAGGGACGATGGTTCTGCTATTGTCGCTTGCAGCCTTCAGCATCATTAGTGTTATTTCCTATATGATTCTAGCCCTGCTGACCGTCACTATTAGCTTCCGCATCTATAAGTCTGTTATGCAAGCCGTCCAAAAGTCTGATGAAGGACACCCTTTCAAGTAAGGGACTTTTTTTTATTATTATTTATTTTTTTAGTTTTTATTGTCATTTTGTTTAGAGACCCTATAAATCCAATACTAAATGCTTTTTAGAATAGGTTTGTCACTTTAGGTTGGTAAATTAAAGGAATTGTCCACTACCATGACATTGATGACTTGTACTTAGGAAATCCTGTCTAAATGGCTCTTAAAAAATAGCATGTTCAACATCAATATATATATAGATCAGGTGAAAATTAGAACATGTCCATCATGCTAGTATATATACGGACTAGATGGACCATTCGTCATAGATTTTATAGAAAAGCAAAAAAGACGAACAGTAGTCCAGAATAATATTACAAAGGGTACAAAATGTATTAAATAAAATATACAGAGGATGGAGGAACAAATGGGAGACAAACAAATGTGTGGGGGAACTGTGAGAAAGGGGTACGCAAAAATGGAGCAATTTACACACAGAACTTTTACACAGTGCACGATAGTCACCACACAAAAAAATGGAAGTAACAAAAATGTGTTAAAATAAATATTTTATTTTAAACGAGATGAAAATAATTAAAATAGGAAAAGGTACCAATGTAAAGGAAGACAAAATGGAGCCTTTTTATATTCCGAGAAAAAAAACAGTGAAACTATAAAGCTTTTTACACACAATGTGTTTCACTTGTCAGCTGCCATAAATTACTTCAAAATTGATTCATATATTCAAAAAATAAACTTGATTAACACCAAGTAGGTATATAATAAAGATAATACAGTACTCAGTCCATCAAAGTTACAAAAAAATTTCAACATGGCATTTCATCTTGATTATTCTGCCACTAAACAGCCCAGATATGCTTAACACTGAATTATTGTCAAAACTATGTCAGAGCTTAATACAGCAACAGGTATGGCCAAGGTAATACATCAGATGATAATAGTGCTGTAGGTCATAAAAGACACATAGATCCAGCACATAATTACCTCTATAAATAGTAACATTAAATAATTATGTGCTGGATCTATGTGTCTTTTATGACCTACAGCACTATTATCATCTGATGTATTACCTTGGCCATACCTGTTGCTGTATTAAGCTCTGACATAGTTTTGACAATAATTCAGTGTTAAGCATATCTGGGCTGTTTAGTGGCAGAATAATCAAGATGAAATGCCATGTTGAAATTTTTTTGTACCTTTGATGGACTGAGTACTGTATTATCTTTATTATATACCTACTTGGTGTTAATCAAGTTTATTTTTTGAATATATGAATCAATTTTGAAGTAATTTATGGCAGCTGACAAGTGAAACACATTGTGTGTAAAAAGCTTTATAGTTTCACCTTTTTTTTTCTCGGAATATAAAAAGGCTCCATTTTGTCTTCCTTTACATTGGTACCTTTTCCTATTTTAATTATTTTCATCTTGTTTAAAATAAAATATTTATTTTAACACATTTTTGTTACTTCCATTTTTTTGCGTGGTGACTATCGTGCACTGTGTAAAAGTTCTGTGTGTAAATTGATATTGGGAGTATTACTATTTTTTTGTTATATGTATGGACCGCATGTGTAAAAAAAAAAAAAAAATGGAGCAATACAATTGTGTGTGTGTGTATGTATATGTGTAATTTCTCACTTGGTATCAAAAATTGATGACACATACTAGTACTACCACATAATACATAACAAACCATCCTGCCATTGTATACGTGGATGTGGTATCAAGTCTACATACACAATTGTTCATGTATACCTCAAGCATATCAATAATTTACCTTGACCACTAATAGATGCAGGGACTCCCAATAAGTGCGTGTCCACCCCGACGCGCGTTTCGGACCAGCCTTCGTCAGGGGGTCTATGGAGTCTAGTACACTGTGTGGCGAATCATGCTGCCCAAACAGCGGGAGGCATGAAGCAGAGCCAGGCTGCACCATTGCAGACAGGTATATCATTCTTTAAAATGCTCCATTATTTCAAAAAGTGTATACTTTGAAGATCCAGTCGGGGGGACCAGAGCCGGAGACATGAATAGTCTACCACCACCCCCACCCAACTCTTCTCAGCACTGCTGCTGGTGATTAACTGATCTCTCCCTCATGTCTACATGGGTAGACACCTGGCAATCGCCTGCAGCGGTGCTGAGAAGAGCTGGGTCTTCAGAGTAATATACTTGGCTGCAGTCGTGCCATTTGCGGTTTGGCACGCATGAATCAAATTTTAGATTCTACTTCCGTGACTGTTTTTAAAGATGCACAATATTTTATGTAGGTTACATCAATGTATTAACATAATCATTTTTCAGTCATCCTGATTTATAGTCTGTATTAAAGCTTAAAGCTGGCTTTACAATCTGCTGGGTGTTGACTAAAGTACTCCTTAATCTGGCTTGGCCGGTCTACCTCTGATGTCCAGACTCTTTCCCCTGATGGCATGTGTCGGGGAAAGCGGAGCGGGAAGAAATTGGACCTTCACACACTCCATCCTTTTGTTTGCAGGATTGATAAGCTGATGTCAGAGGGGTCTGACGTAGCGGCACAGTCGGTACACTAGCAGTGCACTACACCATTCCGGGTTTGGTGAAGTTCTTACAAACTCAATAGAAATGTTCTTACAAGCACTAAGCTGTAAATAAAGAACAAAGTTATGATGTTCTGGAGAACTGCACAATTTTAATTAAACGTAAATTGGTATGTTGCTTGTTTTTTCAGGCACTTTTCAATTACACCCATCTTTTAAAGCGATTGTCTCAACTAGAAAACTCCTCCTCATAAGGAAATTGCCCCTGGGATCAATATTTTGCTGCACAGCCTGCTCATGAAACCTTATCCCATGAGCCGACGTCACTGGGGATGTGCAGCCATATCATGCCCTTTCTGTATTTGCATCAGGCAAATGATCAGAGGGTGATAGAAGCCACATACAGCACATGTTAATATGGTTAATCACTACCTATTACATGTAGCTGCATTTGAGAAATAGAATTTCTGCTAAGAAACTAGAGCTAATCTCCGAGCAAACAATATTGTGGGATTTTTTTTTTATTTTGTAGGTTTATTACATTTCTACCCTACCGAATAGTAAAATATGAATAATTAATGGCAAATATATTAATTTATTTCACAGGTCTCTGCTGGACAAGGATATCACACTGTCTTCTGAATGCCTTCAGAAAAAAGCAAATGCATCTCTTGCTCACGTCAACAGCGCCTTGAAGTACATTGTGAGGCTTTTCCTTGTGGAGGACCTGATAGATTCGCTCAAGGTGAAAAATGTCTTAAATTGTATTGTGTGAAAGATTGGTCTGAGGGCCACTACTGTTTGATAGGGGGACTATGCAGTAATGTCATATTTTGCATGCTGAAATGTATATTCAGTTATTTAGTAGCTTCCGCACTTAAATCGCTTTTGCAAATTTTCTCCAACCAGTTTGCCCTTCTTATGTGGCTGATGACCTACGTTGGAGCTGTGTTTAACGGGATCACACTTCTCATTCTTGGTAAGAAACTGTTCTGTAAGCTCGTTATGTATGTAATGATAGACCTCAGCTACTCATTTTGTGCCTTGATGTTCCTTTAGGTGTCCTGATTGCATTCACTGCTCCGATTGTCTATGAGAAATACAAGGTAGGTCCATTTAGGTGGTACGGAGCCTAAAATAGAAGGGTTCTAGAAAACCATGTTCCAGCGTTATCACATCAGAAAATTCTTTTGCATATACCTAGTTGGGGCCTATGGATGTTAGTGTCTCTGATTCTAGAGGACTCAACGCAACCATGTAATGCATTTCCCTTGCAGCAACACATAACGTCCTTGTATTTTCTGTGTTTAGTGTTTCTTTAATGATGCATTATGCTATAGACTGGGTTGCTTAAGAAGTTGATTTTACAGTTGGGAAAATTCAGTGTATGTAACAGTGTAACAAATCTCCTACACATGCAAACATGTAAATTAACACGCGCTGCTGATCTGATGTCCGCAGTAGGTCAATTTATACTGGAACTGTTGCAATGGATTTTACACTTTCCAATGCAATGAGTGAAATGTTAGGCTGAACCGCAGTTAAACAATACAGCCGCAGATTTTTCCATTTCAGACCTTCCAGCAGCAGAATTGCAGTGTTGCATGTGCTCATACCCTTAGAGGGATTGTCCGAGACTGATAAGAGATCAGTGAGAGTCCGACACTCCCGCCGGTCACCGATATTCGCTCCACAGTGACCAGATATAAGCAATGTACAGAGAAAAACAACGCAACTCCAAACATTATTTAGTGGCTACTGCACTTTATCTCCCATGCAAGTAAACTTTTTACAGCATAGTTTTCATGTTCCTCTCATTTTTGTTCCCCTTAGGTACAGATCGATCATTATGTGTCTCTGGTACAGAGCCATGTGAAGTCAATAACTGAGAAGTAAGTTCATTTTTAGAAAAAAAGTTTCACTTGGTGGCAAGGTATTCTATAGCATCTTTAAAATCAGAAGATAAAAAAACTTATATGCGCTTGTGTGCGTCACATTATCTCACATGAGCGCTGCAGCCTATTAGCGACCACTGATCGGCTGCAGCTCTCACACTTTCTTCAGATTAAACCATTTTATCTGAGAGAAGCTCTATCCTGCTGACCAATTCCTTTTATTTTTCTTCTCATTTGTGACTTAGATCTTACATTGTGCATCAAATTCCTTTCCCTTTTTTTTTCCTCTCTAGGATTCAGGCAAAACTTCCAGCAGCGCTGAAGAAGAAAACAGAGTGAAGAGTCAATATGTAGGGTGGGTGGGCTGGGAGGGTCTTACAGTATACACACTGGCTACATATCTCATTACTATTCCATGAATTGGCTGCCTTTTATATAGCTCACAGGAACCTTTTGTATGCATGTACTTCATGTATACGTGCGTGTACATGGTTCCCCCTTGCAGAACGAGAGTGTCTGTGTCAGCATTGTCATGAATTGTAAGAAATGATTCCCGATTCACTACATCCTTTAAAGTTGGGTAAGGAGCTAGCAACCCATATCTGTAATTCCTGCATCTTACACATTCACCTCTCTGCTTTCTGCCTCCCTCAAAAGTGGGTATTGAAACCAGGCCACTAAATGATCTGTACTTTTTTTTTTTTTCCTTTTGCTTTCATCATCTCATGGTAATGTTATGTCGCCTCTGTCCCGTCTCATCCCTACCTTCAGTTGTATAATCCACATTATTTCACCCTTTTATCTTTTACTGTATGATCTTTAAACAGGTCATTCACCTTATTAAAATTATTTATTTGTCAGGTCTATGTTCACACCCTAAACATCTGCTTTTCCTGCCCTCTCACACCCCTCACCCTTCAAAAAGTCTTCTCTCCTCTGTTTCTGTCCAGCTACTTAGTTCGATCACTGTTCTGTTCCACAAATTGCCACATTAACCAATATATTAGAGTTTCTTACACCGCAAACCAATTTTTTATTATTTAATACTGCAGAATTTAATTTATATTTCACGTCTATACTGAGAAATAAGTGTAGAAACACGTTATGCGTTAAATTTACATAACTAAGAAAACAACAACAAAAAAAAAAAAAAATGTTACGGAGAGTTGCTTCTGTTTTCTGGAATGTTAGCAGACTTCTAAGGTGTCCCTCTCCTCCACTCCGTGCTTGTGTCGTATCTTTCCCTTTTCCTGGCAGCAGGAGACCTGGAACATTCCCTACACTGTAAGAACAATGCGATGTCATCCCCCTGACGAAAGAGAAATTCCAAAACACCCGGCCAGCACTAGACGTGTACTGTAATGCAATCGATTGAAGTGAATTTCCCACCTTTTCTTATCCAAAACTCTGCTTGTTAATCTCTTAGTAGAACTTTGATAGAAGTTTAAGGTCCAGTTTACTGATACAGAGCTCCAAATCATCTACATAGATCTAAAAGCTGATGTGCCAGCTGTTTGTGGCCTCCTCTAACTGTATATTATATATCCAACTCAACTGCATGGTTTGCAGTAAGCTCCCATTAATGCCAAAGTGGTTGGTACAGTCCTCCAGCATGTTAGGATAGGTTTACAACAGATTCCACCAAAAATAGTGGTATTTTACAGTGACACCATGACTGCAACCTGATGAACCCCATGGGGCCGGATCTGGCGCTCCTCGAGGGGGGGGGGGGGGGGCTGATCTGGCGCTCCTCGAGGGGGGGGGGCTGATCTGGCGCTCCTCGGGGGGGGGGGGGGGGGCTGATCTGATCCTTCACGGCCATTAATTTAGCAGAATAACAGAACATTGGTGTGAGCATAGCGTAATCTTATAATTTGGAGTTCTGACTGCTTTTCTAGATATATTAGGGAATACATTGGTGCAGAATTTGGAAACTATTTAGAAAAAAAACTAAAATGATTTTTAAGGGGTTTAATTTAACACCGGCTACACCAGCCATGGGAATTTAGTTTCTATATAATAAAAGTACTTTAGGCTCAACGCAACAATGGATCTGAAAAATTTTGAGCAACATTAATTGGATGGTTCTCCCATTCATATACATGGCTAATCAAACCTGGTAGTTTTGTGTGGAGTATTAGGGTTCTGTGTAGGTGACCTTAGTTCCACCTATTTGGTTGGGAGTGGCCAGATTTTCACAGGAGTAGATGTTTGAAAGCAGTATCGGCAACATGCCCGATCATTGTTCTCAAGGGAGAAAAGCCGCTGTCAGAGATGCCTGGCAGCAGCTTATTCCCCTCTTCATAGTCAACACATGGGTGCTCAGGTTGACCAAGCATATATCTTGGGGGGTTAAGGGAGAGATGGCGGTCGGCCAAAAAAAAAACATTGTCAACACCTATTTATCGTCTATGGCCGGCATTATTCTCACCAAGCAGTTACTAAACACCTTCAGGTGACCAATATCTCCCATGACGTGACATTAGATGATGGGAACTAGATCCTTTTGCATAGCGCTCCATGTCGTATGATCCACTGTTGTCGGGGGTGGTCAGGCTGGTGCATTTGTTCTCTCGCGGGGTGGGTTGTTTTATTAATGTGATTTGTGTTGCACTGAGCTTCTAACTATTCACTGTGTGTCACTATAAAATGTTGTGTAAAAAAGAGAATTGCTTTACTGTTACTTTTAGACTGGGGAAGGGAGCAAGCTGATGAAGTATTCACATGGGCCTGTAAAGTAGCTTGTTATGACGGGAAGTGTTTTTGTTTTTTTATTTTGGGGGTTGTCTGAAATAAAAATTAATTTCTTTTAATTTTGTTTTACTTTTTAAGTTTCTGTGGAACAAAATTCTATATAATGCAAATACATGTGGTATTAAAGAGTAGGACACAAAATGAGCTTTGCTTGTTTTTTTTTCCCAGTTCTTGGCACTTTTTACCACTTGTTTCCAACTTTAAGCTGTGTGCCGAGACTTTGTATTGCAGCACATTGGGTGTCCACATGTGTGTAATACTCTATGACTTTCCATATTCTGCAGAACACCTGTATTTATTTATTTCTCACTTATTTAGCGCCATTAATTCCACAGCGCTTTACAGACATTGTGGGCACTGTCCCCATTGAGGCTCACAATCTAGATTCCCTATCAGTATGTCTTTGGAGTGTGGGAGGAAACCGGAGGAAACCCACAGAAACACGGGGAGAACATACAATCTCCTTGCAGATGTTGTCCTTGTTGTGATTTGAACTCAAGACCCCAGAGCTGCAAAGCTGCAATGCTAACCTCTGAGCCACTGTGCTGCCCTATATAAACTCACAACAGCTATGGTTCCCCATATTGGTCCGTATAACACAGATCTGCAAAGCCGCTGTGTACATGAATACCCGACTGTGAAGAGACTGTATAGTAGTGCAAAAAAAATTACATCATGCACTAGTCTTTACGGACCAGTCTATTGTCAAAAGTAAGTAGCTCCTGTGCTAACCTGCTTTGCGGATGGACAGATGGAATCACTCACATCTGAAGTTTGCAGATGTGTCCGGTCCGAGTTTTAGAACGGCAGTGTGAACCCAACCTTAGGCCTCATTCACACGGCCATGTTTAAACATATGTGAAAAATGGTACCGGTGTCATCCGTATGTCCATTTTTACCTTCAGTGTTTTTCACAGGTGGATAAATGAATTAAAAAATTACTAGGTAGCTCCTATATTTTTCAATGTTAAATACAGACAGTACACTGATGCCATTCGTGTACTGTATGTGTTTTTGACAGACCCATAGATTTGCATGGGCTCTTTTCATTTGTTTCGGAAAAAAAAAAACGGACGCGTCTTTGTGTGTTTCGCATGGATACATGGTCTAAAAAACAAAGACATGTGAATAGCTCCATAGATTATAATGGGTACGTGTTGTATTCTTGAAAAAAGAAACTGATGCAACACAGACGTCTGAATAAGGCAAAAAAAAAGTCTTACTCCTACAGGTAGCTACCGATCAATGAAGTGTCTTATTCAGGAACATGGCCAGCAGGCAAAGATGGTGCTGGTCCCACCTGCTCATACTGAGCATCAGTGGATCGGTTTCATAGCACAAGAGGAGAAATGAGAATGAAATCTAAAAATCACAATGGGTATGATTTTTAAAAGTTTAAAAAATGCAACAGTGATCTGATCATGTACTGGTTAAGCAAATTGAATCTGGAAATCTCAGAATATTGAAGAGAAGGCAAATTTTTAAATGTTTTGTATCACAATCAGCTGTTTTTAAGACTTTGCCGCATGATGTGACACCTGGTTCCTTGCCGATTTTACTAAGGTGCATTACTTTAAACTGCTTTTTTTGAAAACACTGGAGTTTGCATATTCGAACCAGTTAATGTTTCGAGCTATTTCTCTTCTGCGGACAGCCCTTGTGCTGGAGTACATCCTGCCATCCCAATGAGTATCTGCTTGTGTTTTTTTGGATCCCATCTGTAGTTTCTTGCAGTCTGATAGTGTTAGAGAAGGTGCTTTATAGCTCCCAGAGGCCAGCCATGCTTTCTGCTTCCATGGTGATGGGAAATATATGCAAGGCGGCAGGGTAGAAGCTGAACCCATTAGCGTTCCATCACTGACAATACTACTGGGAGCTACACAGTGCATGAGATAATGCGCTTTTCCTAGCAGTCCCTTAGAAAACTATTACTCCTTATTGCAGCAATAGATCTCTTGCAAATAATAACTGGATTGAAAATGTTTCTTCCTCTTTCACGTGACCATATTTAAAGTCAACAAGAAGAATAAGTTCCACCGTAGGAAAGAAATGACCCTTCCTTAAATGTCAGTCAATGTGGATGGGAAAAGGACCTGTAGGCTTTAGAGTGCAAAAATACAAAAAAAATATATATATATCCCTTAGTTTGACATACACCCCCCCCCCCCCATTATCCTAAATTACGCTTTAAAGGAAACTTGACCGCAAGATCAACACCTGTTAAATAAATACAGAGCGCATTGTTTGTACAGAATTCACAGTATATAGTGATTCTCAGCTTTCAAAGCTTTTTTTTTCTAATAACTGGTCCAAAAGGTGTGCGCTGCCCACTGACCAGTCCCTGGAGAAACAGAGTTTTTAATTGACACACCCTTGCTTGGTAATCAGCAGAAGGTGGAGGTAGCTGTGGGTTCCTAAATGGAGAAAGATAAAATAATATTAAAGAGATGAGAGGATCAAGAAGGCATCTGCAATGCCAAGCGCAGTGACTTTCTGTAGCTGGCCCCAGAGAGACTGTAAGTCACACCCGTGTCAGTTCCCCCTGCTTCTACAAGTGGCCTCAGGACCAGGTTTCTCAGGATAAGAGGTATGGAACGAACGAACCAGCCTGGGGGGAATTCACCTGTGATGCCGAAACCCACATCCTTTCCTCTGGACCATAACCTTCCAGTGCACCACGTACTGTAGGGAACGGAGCTGGAGGTGAGAATCTACAATCCTCGAACTCCAAATTATCATCAACCATGATTGGGGCGGCGGCAAGGGAGAGGACTCAAGAGGTTCTACATATTTCTTGAGCAGCGACCTGTGAAACATGGATCTTAAGGGCCTGAGGTAGCCCAAGACGAAACGCTGCTGAGTTAATGATGGTTATTTTATAGGGACCTGGTGAGTGTTTCCTGTCTGCCATACGTTTGTACTGGTCTCCCATGACCTTCAAATTACTCAGAACCCCCCTGCCACACAGAGGAGAGTGACGAAGCAAAACGTTCCTCCTCCAGAACTCCCGAAGCTCCCTCCACCACTAAAAGTACCAAACTGTGGATGGAAACTGTATGCACCAAAGAATGGTGACCTGCCGGTAGATTCTTCGCGATGATTATTAATAGCAAATTCTGCCAACGGTAAGTAAGATGCCCAATCCTCCTGGTTTTTGGAGACAAAACACTTGAAGTAAGTCTCTAAGTTCTGATTAATGTGCTCGGTCTGTCCATTCAACTGAGGATGGAAGGCAGAAGAAAAGGACAGCTGCACCCCCAGTCGAGAACAGAAAGCTTTCCAGAATTTAGAAACAAACAGGGTCCCCCGATCTGACACCACATCGGAGGGAACCCCGTGAAGCTTCACAATCTCATTTATAAATACCTGAGCAAGAGTCTTGGCGTTCGGAAGTGCCGGTAATGCGACAAAGTGGACCATTTTACTGAACCTGTCTACAACCACCAAAACCACAGTCTTGTCTGCAGATACTGGTAGGTCAGTAATAAAATCCATGGACAAGTGTGTCCATGGCCTGCTAGGCATAGGTAGTGGAAGAGTACCAGACGAATAGGTATGCGATACTTTAGAATACACGCAAATACTACAAGCAGACACATATTCAACCACATCCAGATGCAACCCTGCCCACCAAAAACGACAAGAAAAGTTCGAAGTTGCCTTAACACTTGGACAGCCAGCAAGCGCAGAGTTGTGATGTTCCCTAATTACTTTACGACGCAGATTAGATGGTACAAATAACCTCCCCAAAGGGCAGGGGGCATCCCTCTGAGCCTCCACCACCTCACTCTCCAGTTCAGGGTACAATGCCGAAATGACTACTCTCTTCTGCAAAATTGGGGCAGGGTTCTCATGGTCACCACCAGCAGGGAAGTTCTGGGACAAAGCATCAGCCTTGAAGTTTTTGACACCTGCACGGAAAGAGACAACAAAATTGAACCTAGTAAAAAACGGGGACCATCTAGCTTGCCTAGAGTTCAGACGTTAAGCCGATTGGAGATATGACTGGTTCTTAGGGTCCGTAATAACAGTAATAGGATGGACAGCCCCCTCCAACCAATGTCGCCATTCTCCGAAAGCCAATTTGATCGCCAAAAGCTCCCTATTACCCATGTCATAATTTCTTTCGGCTGAAGATAATTTCTTGGAAAAGAAAGCGCATGGACGCCATTTACCAGGGCATGGACCTGAGACAACACAGCCCCAACTCCGACGCATCAACTTCCACAATAAACGATTGAGAAAAGGTGCAGTGGAGAAACAGCTCTTTAGGGAGGAAAAAGTCTGCAGGGTGGCATCCGACCATTTCGTAAAATCAGACTCCTTCCTTGTCATGTCAGTGAGGGGTTTCACAATTACTGAATAATTTTGGATACATTTCCGGTAAAAATTTGTAAAACGCTGTAAAGCCTTCAGGTTCTCGGGACGGTCCCAATCAAGGACAGCACGGATCTTCTCCGGATCCATGCGAAAACCCGAAGATGACAACAGGTATCCCAAAAACTGTACCTCCTGGACGGCGAAAACATATTTTTCTAGTTTGGCATATAGTTTATCCCTTAATAGCTGAAGCACCTGTTTAACATGCCCCCGATGTGTCTCAAAATCAGGTGAGTAAACCAAAATATTATCCAGATAGACCGCCACAAACCTCCCCATCAAATGATGGAAAATAAAATCTCATTTATGAAATGTTGGAACACCGCAGGTGTATTGGTCAGACCAAAAGGCATAACCAGACTCTCGAAATGCCCCTCAGGGGTATTGAACACTTTTCCATTCATCCCCTTCTCTGATTCTAATCAGATTGTAGGCCCCCCTTAAATCCAACTTGTAGAACACCTTAGCTCCCACAACCTGGCTGAACAAATCTGGAATCAGAGAAAGAGGGTATGTATCTCAGACGGTAATTTGATTCAATTCCTGGAAATCTAAACAGGGACGGAGACCACCATCTTTCTTCTTCACGAAGAAGAAGCCTGCCGCCATGGGCGAAGATGAGGGTCTTATATGTCCCTTCTCCAGACTTTCCGAAATGAAATCCTTCATGACTTATCTCTCAGGGCCAGAAAGATTATACAGTCCGGGGGTCAGGTTAATTCGGAGCTATACGTCTCCACTGACCGATTCCCCTTCTGAAGGCAACGCAGCCTGGACTCAGCCAAGGAGATACAGTCAGGATCATCATAGATGAGGGCTAGAGCACCGAAAAAAAACTTCCACTGACTGGAGAAAAACAACCCTGTGGCAAAGAGAAAGCCCAGGACTGAGGATCTCTTTGCAACAGTGAGATAGCAATCCCCACTCGCTGCACCTCATCTCCAGAAGTTTAAAATATAACTTGCAAGCTTCCTTGAACACAAAAAAAATTGTCCCTACCTCCTGAAACCTGTCCGGGAGGGCAATTTTAGGTTCAAGCTGAACATTAGGAGACTGCAACCGCTGCCGTTGCTGCTCAACCTCAGAGCGAAGGTCAGTCACCTCCAGAGACAGCTTGTGCAGTTGCTCTGCCAGCATTGCAACAGGATCCATGAACCAAGGGAGACAGAAAAAAAAAAAAAAACACACTTAAAACCACGTGTCAGTTTTTTTTTTTTCTTTCTTTTTTATGTACGGCCAGTGATAATGTCACGCAAGGTGAGGGAAAGACTTGGTGCAACACAAAGCAGAGGGGAAGGAAACCCAAACAATAGGGAAAGATTGAGTGGAGAACCCTAGGCAGATCTAATATCACCCTGCCTACCCTACCGTCCCTATATAGGTTGCATACCTATGGCTGAGCAGGAACCTAAGCCCTGAATGTCCCTAGAGCTTGGCCCTAGATAGGGAGGGGACAGGGTGAGCATTAATCAAGCACCACTACAAACTACAGACAAGTAGCCAACTGCTAGTGCTCCAAGCCAACACAGAGGCACATAGAACTATCACTGGCGCCTCTCTGGAGAAACTGAGAGTTTTTAACTACCAAGCAAGGGTGTATCAGTCAGCAGCAAAATGTGGAGGTAGCTGCTGGGTCCTAAAGGAAGAAAGATAAAACAATGCTAAAGAGACAAGAGAATCAAGATAGCGTCTGCCATACCAAGCAGTGACCTTCTGCAGCCAGCGCAAGAGCGACTGTCACACCTGACACACCCGTGACAATATCTCATATATTTCTATCTATATATCTATTATCTATCCGTATATCTATCCATATATATATATATATATATATAGATAGATAGATAGATAGATAGATATCTGTATATCTATCAATCTATCTACCCATATACCTTATCTATCTATCCATACATCTATCTATATATACACTGCTCAAAAAAATAAAGGGAACACTGAAATAACACATCCTAGATCTGAATGAATGAAATATTCTCACTGAATACTTTGTTCTGTACAAAGTTGAATGTGCTGACAACAAAATCACACAAAAATCATCAATGGAAATCAAATTTATTAACCAATAGAGGCCTGGATTTGGAGTCACTCTCAAATTTTAGTGGAAAAACACACTACAGGCTGATCCAACTTTGATGTAATGTCCTTAAAACAAGTCAAAATGAGGCTCAGTATTGTGTGTGGCCTCCACGTGCCTGTATGACTTCCCTACAATGCCTGGGCATGCTCCTGATGAGGTTACGGATGGTCTCCTGTGGGATCTCCTCCCAGACCTGGACTAAAGCATCCGCCAACTCCTGGACAGTCTGTGGTGCAACGTGACGTTGGTGGATGGAGCGAGACGTGATGTCCCAGATGTGCTCAATCAAATTCAGGTCTGGGGAACAGGAGGGCCAGTCCATAGCTTCAATGCCTTCATCTTGCAGGAACTGCTGACACACTCCAGCCACATGATGTCTGGCATTGTCCTGCATTAGGAGGAACCTAGGGCCAACCGCACCAGCATATGGTCTCACAAGAGGTCTGAGGATCTCATCTCGGTACCTAATGGCAGTCAGGCTACCTCTGGCGAGGACATGGAGGGCTGTGCGGCTCTCCAAAGAAATGCCACCCCACACCATTACTGACCCACTGCCAAACCGGTCATGCTGAAGGATGTTGCAGGCAGCAGATCGCTCTCCATGGCGTCTCCAGACTCTGTCACGTCTGTCACATGTGCTCAGTGTGAACCTGCTTTCATCTGTGAAGAGCACAGGGCGCCAGTGGCGACTTTGCCAATCTGGTGAAATGTGGCATTTCCTTGGAGGGCCGCACAGCCCTCCATGTGCTCGCCAGAGGTAGCCTGACTGCCATTAGGTACCAAGATGAGATCCTCAGACCCCTTGTGAGACCATATGCTAGTGCGGTTGGCCTCGGGTTCCTCCTAATGCTAGACCTCATGTGGCTGGAGTGTGTCAGCAGTTCCTGCAAAATGAAGGTGTGATGAACCTGTAGCCGCCATCTTGGTAATGATAAATCATATCCAGGGATGGCCACACTTCAGCAGCCCCCACCCTTGGGACCTTCTGTTAAAACGTCAACTAGATAGTTTCCCCCCATCCAGGCTCCTGTAAGATAAGAAGCCCCGGGGCCTACTTAACACTTGAATGCTAGGAGCTTCAAAGACTTCGAGAGGAAACACAGCCAGCAGGGGGGGGTGCTTCGTCCATCTGTAACTGACCATTTGTCCCATAGGACTAGTTTCTTTGTCTGTCACAAGCATGGAGGCATAAGATATAGAAACATGAAAAGTACACGCATGTTGCGTGGGATGGGCCAATAAAAAAAATATCACGGTGTCCCGGAGCCATTGCGCACACAAGCCTCCGCGGTAGACGTTTGTACGTGCTCTGGAAGCCAAGATATAGCGCTGAGCCATTCCTGAGGACCGTATGGTATCATAATTGATATCAAAAGGTCGGTTACGGCGGCCCGAATCCGTGGGAACCCCTGTGGGTATCCTGAGACCATCCCAGAAGAAGTTATTGGGTTCCTTAGAATTTGGGCTTCTGATCGAAGTTAGACCTGAGGGTGGAGACTGAGCCAGCTGACCTCACCAGCAGTGGGCGGGACAGGGCAGGTAAGATAGCAGGACAGACAAGAGACAAGTCAGTCTTGACCCAAGAGTGGTGTGCTGAACATCTGAGCACCAGCTGAGGCCACCAAGGGGAGGAGCAGTTTGACCATGCGGTGGTAGGCCTCAGCCTGTAACAAAGAACCGTGCCTGCGACCGCAGAATCCTCTCCCTGCGTCACAAGAAAATCAAGAAACCGGTAACTGATATGCTGTGGTGATTCTGTGTGTTGTATTCCATTGTTGTATAGTTTAGCCTGACCTTATACCTGTGTATATTTAGTTGTATATCGTGTATCTAGTGTATTATTATAATCAATTACCTCAAGTAATTGTGGGCCTGCCTTTTATTCTGCATAACGAACGCACGTCCGTGTGAGCTCGGCTCAAGCCAAAACGCTACCCAGGGTTGGTTCCTGACCCGATATAGGCCCATTCACGGACTGGGCGTATATCTAAAATAGGGACTGGTGGCAGCATACCAACTGGGGATTGGGGAAGGCTGGTAGTGACGGTCGGAGGTTCAGATATATATATTCCTGGCGCGGCCAAGGAAGATATATATACCGCCCTCACTACAGAGGGCCCCGATACCCAGTAGGTTACAGGACAGTCTCCCTGGCGACCGCTTATCCTAGGTGCAGTTCCTTGACTGACCTGAGGCTAAGAGGGCGCTAGCGAGTTGTGCTGTGTAGTGACGTTACGGTTTAGTGACGTTGAAGGGATAACACACTACCGTGTTCCCTGCGCTGGTTGCAGCTTCCTGGCACTACTTTCTCTAGGTGCAGTACCTTGACTGACCTGAGAGGAAAGGGGGCGCCAGAGAGCTGCACCCACCGGCCGGCTTTCATCACATTGGTGGCAGAGCGGTGGGATGCAGAATAATAGTGTTGTGGGACCCCTACTCCCAGGCACTAAAGACTGCCAGTGGTAACTTCCACTGCTGGAGTCTTAAGGTCAGCCCAACGTTAGACGGTCAGGCTAAAAGTATAACAAGGTGTGTGCAAACTCAGGGTTGCAGCGGTGTCGGTTACCAAGATGGCAGACGGCACCAGGAGCAAGACCCTGCAAGAGGCTAATGCTACGGTCCGTGTGGCAGGAGGGGAGGACATTGTTACTCATGGCGAGGAGGAGTCCAGCCCGGGCACCTCAGGGAGCCAGTCCCCAGTATACGGTCCCGCAGTGGGCTGCCCACCACCTACCCAGCCCAGCCTGTCCAGATCACAAGCCCTTTTACAAGCGGCTATGGCAAGTCTCCAGTCTCATGGCGATGCCGTCTACAAAACCCTCCTGGCAGCATCAGAGAAGGCAGCGGAGGAGGAGCGTGCAGAGCGGGCTGCGGAGCGGGCTGCGGAGCGTGAAGCTGCAGAGCGCCGGGAGGCTGCGGAGCGTGAAGCTGCAGAGCGCCGGGAGGTTGCGGAGCGTGCAGAGCGAGCTGCGGAGCGCCAGCACCAACTGGACCTGGCCCAGCGGGGGCTTCCGCTAGAGCAACCAACCCATCAGGAGACCAAGTCGTCCAAAGTCCGAGCTGAGGACTTCCCTCTACTGGAGAAGGATGGGGACCTGGACTCCTTTCTGGTGGCATTTGAACGGACCTGTCTTCAGCACCATCTGGCCCGGGATCAGTGGGCCAGATACCTGACCCCCCGTTTGAGGGGTAAGTCCCTGGATGCCTTGGGGGACTTACCTGCCGGGGAGGTACAGAACTACGACTGCATCAAGCGGGCCCTGATCCGGCAGTACAACCTCACTCCCGAGTCGTACCGCCAGAAGTTCCGGAGCCTGCTGCGTGGCCCCAAGGACACCTGGACCGATCATATGCGGGCGCTGTTGAGAGCCGCAGAGCACTGGACCTCGGGTCTAGCGCTTACTACCCGCCAGGAGGTCCAGGAACTGTTCGTCACGGAGCAGTTCTTGTGGAACTGCCCAGAGGACCTCCGACAGTTCCTCCGTGACCGAAAACCAACAGGGGCTTCTGCTACAGCCGCCCTGGCAGACGAGTATGCCAATAACAGGGCGCCTGAGCTGAAGAAGTCTGCCAGCAGCACCTGGAGAGGGGGTAAGCCCAGTCATGCCCCTGTTTCCCCGGCCCCTAGAACACAAGGGGTGTATCCCCCTGTTGCCCTCTCCAGGCAAGGACCAGACGTAAGACGTTGTCATCTATGCAACAAACCAGGACACTTTAGGGCTGAGTGTCCCCAGCGCCAAAAGACCCCATCCCAGTCCCAGAGAGCGCCCAATGTTTTGTGTGTGGGAGGGGGTGGTGGTAGGTCCCTGGACAACATCCAACCCGTCACCATAGGCCGTTCTGCGGTCATGGGACTGCGGGACACGGGCGCTGAACGAACACTGGTACGGCCTGAGGTGGTGTCCCCCCAGGACTTGGTACCAGGAAAGACTCTTTCCGTCTCCGGGGTTGGAGGCGTGGAGCCGGCACTTCCCGTTGCCATGGTGTATTTGGACTGGGGTGCCGGAAGGGGGATGCGGGAGGTGGGAGTAACGCCAAATATTCCCGCAAATGTTTTATTAGGGACCGACTTGGGGCGTCTAGTATCGCAGTATGTACCCTCTGAACCCCCAAGTTCGGCCCCCCAAGAGTGTATTGATTTGTCTGCTGCTAATGCCAACCATGTTGTATGTAGTGTGTGTCCTGCTGAGGAGGAGGGAGTGAAACCTGAGGGTAACACCTGCACAGACACAACACAAACAGGGTTAGTGAAAGCAGGTGGGGAGTGTGGGGATGCCCGCAGAGGTGCTCAGCCGGCGTGCCGTGACCTCTTGTCCTCCGGTGAGGGAGGGGGCGGGCAGGATTCTGTAGAGGGAAGCTCAGGGATGGAGAGGGGGGCAGCTACCGGCAGTGTAGGGCTCCCAGGGGTATCCAGGCTGCTGAGTATAGGCCCACTGCAGGGGGAGGAACAGGCCATGGGAGGTGGGGGTGTCCCAAGAGAGGAGCCGCCAGGTAAGACCCCAGGGCAGGAGTTCCCCACATCCGAGATGTCCAAAGGCCTAGGAAGCCTGCCTGATCGGGCGGCTTGGTCAGAAACAGAGGGGAAGCAGGCACTACCCACGGTCACAGCGGTCATAGCCGCTGTCACCAGGAGTGGGAGCGCCGGAGCCCAAGGAGCCTTGCAGAGGTCCGACGGCTTCCCCACTTCTGACCAAGTGTCTGCCGGGTCAGACAGCGGCCAGGTGACATGCCCGGAGGGGCTGACGGAGGATGTGGCAGTTTCGTCGATTCTGGCCACATCAAGTCAGGAATTTCAGGCTGCGTTGGAAGCAGACGACAGCCTGAAAGCTCTCAAGGAACAGGCGGCACAGCCTCCCATGGAGTCAGACTGCGAGCGTGTGGTCTGGGACCAGGGACGGCTGTACCGGGTAACGGTCCAGCAGGGTTCACCGGAGGCGTGGCCCAGGGACCGACAGTTAGTGGTACCCTATCCGTTCAGGGCGGAATTGTTGCGGATCGCACACGAGATTCCGATGGCCGGACACCTAGGGATCGCTAAAACCAAGGCCAGGATAGCTCAGCATTTCTACTGGCCTGGGATGGGAGCCGCGGTGGGTGCCTACTGCCGTTCGTGTGACACCTGTCAGAGGGTGGGGAAGGCGGGGCCGCGCCCCAAAGCCCCACTGGTAACTCTGCCAATCATCGAAGAGCCTTTCTCGAGGGTCGCTGTGGATCTTATTGGACCTCTGTCCACTCCCAGCCACTCCGGGAAATGCTTCATACTCACGGTAGTGGACTATGCCACCCGGTACCCGGAAGCGGTAGCTTTGTCGTCCATTCGGGCCGACAAGGTGGCTACCGCCTTACTGGAGATCTTCTCCAGAGTGGGTTTCCCCCAAGAAATGCTCACCGACCGAGGGACCCAGTTCATGTCGCGGCTGATGGAGTCCCTCTGTAAGCAAATGCAGGTGCAACATCTGGTGGCCAGCCCGTATCACCCACAGACTAATGGCCTGTGTGAGCGGTTCAATGGCACCTTAAAGCAGATGCTTAAGATGTTGGTCGACTCCCACGGGAGAGACTGGGAGCGTTACCTCCCACACCTCCTATTTGCTTACCGGGAGGTTCCGCAGGCCTCAACGGGGTTCTCCCCCTTTGAGCTCCTGTACGGGCGACGGGTACGGGGCCCCCTGGCTCTGGTGAAGGAAGCATGGGAAGGGGATTTGGCCACCCCCGAGGTGTCAGTCATCGAGTATGTCGTGCGCCACCGGGACAGGATGATGGCCTTGGCAAAGCTGGTGCAGGACAATATGGCCCAGGCCCAGGCCGACCAGAAGCGGTGGTACGACCAGAATGCTTGTGAGAGGACCTACCAGGTGGGTCAAAAGGTGTGGGTACTGGTCCCCGTACCACAGAACAAGCTTCAGGCAGCCTGGGAAGGTCCCTACTTCGTGCACCAGAAACTCAACGCCGTCACCTATCTGGTCACCCTGGATCACGCCCGTGGAAGGAGGAAGGCCTTCCACGTGAACATGATGAAGGCTCATCATGAGCGGGAAGCGACTGCCCACCCAGTGTGCAACCTTCCCGAGGAAGGAGAGGTAGAAACCCTCCTGGATCTGCTCACCCAAGCCAAGGCGGGTGGGTCCATCGAGGATGTGGGGGTTGGCCACCAGCTCACGGAGGACCAACGGTCCCAGCTGGGGACCACCCTGCACCCCTTCCGGGGGCTGTTCAGCAGCCTGCCCGGAAGGACTGAGATGGCTGTCCACGACGTGGACACTGGCGATCACCCGCCGATCCGGCGTTCAGCATATCGGGTCTCTTTCGAGGTGCAGGGAAACATGCGCCAAGAGATAGACGAGATGCTGAAGCTGGGGGTGATCCAGGCATCCAGCAGCGCGTGGGCCTCGCCTGTAGTCCTCGTACCAAAGAAGGACCGAACTACACGGTTCTGCGTGGACTACCGGGGGCTCAACGCTGTAACGGCCACCGATGCGTTCCCCATACCACGCATCGATGACCTGCTCGATCGGATGGCCGGGGCTAAGTACCTGACCATCATGGATCTGAGCCGGGGGTACTGGCAGATTCCTCTGACCCCCGCGGCAAGGGAACGCTCTGCCTTTATCACCCCTTTTGGACTGTACGAGTCCACAGTGATGCCATTCGGCATGAAGAATGCCCCTGCCACTTTTCAGCGGATGGTCAATACGCTGCTTGAGGGACTTGAAGGGTACGCGGCTGCGTACTTGGACGATATTGCAGTCTTCAGTCCCACTTGGGAGGATCACCTAGAGCACCTGCGGCAGGTGCTCGGTCGGATCCACCGGGCAGGCTTGACCATCAAGCCGGAAAAGTGCCAGCTGGGCATGAGTGAGGTCCTCTACCTGGGTCACCGGGTAGGCGGGGGGGTTCTGAAGCCAGAACCTGGGAAAGTGGATGCCATCGCATCCTGGCCCACTCCTAGGACCAAAAAGCAGGTGATGTCCTTCTTGGGGACCGCCGGGTACTATAGGAGGTTCGTCCCACACTATAGCACCCTGGCCAAGCCCCTGACGGACCTCACCAAGAAGAAGCTGCCCGTCGCAGTCGACTGGACAGTCGCCTGCGAGACAGCTTTCGGGGCACTCAAAGCCGCCCTAAGTAGCTCCCCTGTACTGCAAGCTGCCGACTTCGACCGGCCGTTTGTGGTACAGACCGACGCCAGTGACTTTGGCCTCGGTGCTGTGCTAAGTCAGGTCAACACGACAGGCCAGGAACATCCTGTCTTGTACCTGAGCAGGAAGCTACTGCCCCGGGAGGTGGCTTACTCCACGGTGGAAAAAGAATGCCTGGCAATTGTATGGGCCCTGCAGCGTCTGCAGCCCTACTTGTACGGGAGCCATTTCACCGTGGAGACGGACCACAACCCCCTCAGCTGGTTACACACGGTCTCTGGGTCGAATGGCAGG